>NC_064623.1:97503059-98753059 GCF_023898315.1 Schistocerca nitens | reverse complement strand
TTACTCTTCAACAGTGGGAAGCAAGAAGGTGCTTAAAACATCACTGTAGGACTGTGCTGTGATAGTGCCATGCAAAACAACAAGGGTTGCAAGCCCCCTCCATGAATAACACAACCGCGCCATAACACCACTGCCTCCCAATTATACTGTTGGCACTACACACGCTGGCAGATGACGTTCCACCGGGCATTCACCATACCCTCACCCAGCCATCAGATTGCCACATTGTCTACCGTGATTCGTCACTCCACACAATGTTTTTCCTCTGTTCAATCGTCCAATGTTTACGCTCCTTATACGAAGTGAGGCGTCATTTGGCATTTACCGGCATGATGTATGGCTTATGAGCAGCCGCTCAACCATGAAATCCAAGTTTTCTCACCTCCCGCCTAACTGTCATAGTAGTTGCAGCAGATCCTGATGCAGTTTGGAATTCCTGTGTGATGATCTGGATAGATGTCTGCCTATTAAACATTATGATCCTCTTCAACTGTCAGTCAACAGACGAGGTCGGCCTGTACACTTTTGTGTTGTACGTGTCCCTTCATGTTTCCACTTCACTATCACATCGGAAACAATGGATCTAGTGATGTTTAGGAGTGCATACAGTTGCATGACACAAATGGCTCCCAATCACCTGACCACATTCGCAGTCCGTGAGTTCCGAGGAGCGCCCCATACTGCTCTCTCACCATGTATAATGACTACTGAGGTTGCTGATACAGAGTACCTGGCAGTAGGTGACAGCACAACGCACCTAATATGAAAAACATACACTACTGGCCATTAAAATTGCTACACCACGAAGATGACGTGCTACAGATGCGAAATTTAACTGACAGGAAGAACATGCTGTGATATGCAAATGATTAGCTTTTCAGAGCATTCACACAAGGTTGGCGCAGGTGGCGACACCTACAACCTGCTGACATGAGGAAAGTTTCCAACTGATTTCTCATACACAAACAGCAGTTGACCGGCGTTGCCTGGTAAAACGTTGTTGTGATGCATCATGTAAGGAGGAGAAATGCGTACCATTACGTTTCCGACTTTGATAAATGTATCGGTATCGTATCGCGGTAATCGTATCGCGACATTGCTGCTCATGTTGGTCGAGATCCAATGACGTTTAGCAGAATATGGAATCGGTGGGTTCAGGAGGGTAATACGGAACTCCGTGCTGGATCCCAACAGCCTCATATCACTAGCAGTCGAGATGACAGGCATCTTATCCGCATGGTTCTAACGGATCGTGCAGCCATGTCTCGATCCCTGAGTCAACAGATGGGGATGTTTGCAAGACAACAACCATCTGCACGAGCAGTTTGATGATGTTTGAAGCAGCATGGACTATCAGCTTGGAGACCATGGCTGCGGTTACCCTTGACGCCGCATCACAGACAGGAGCGCCTGCGATGGTGTACTCAACGACGAACCTGGGTGCACGAATGGCAAAACGTCATTTTTTCTGATGAATCCAGGTTCTGTTTACAGCATCATGATGGTCGCATCCATGTTTGGCAATATTGCGGTGAACGCACATTGGAAGTGTGTATTCGTCATCGCCATACTGGCGTAGCACCCAGCGTGATGGTACGGGGTGCCATTGGTTACATGTCTGTCACCTCTTGTTCGCATTGACGGCACTTTGAGCAGTGGATGTCACATTTCAGATGTGTTACGACCCGTGGCTCTACCCTTCATTTGATCCCTGTGAACCCTACATTTCAGCAGGATAATGCACGACCGCATGTTGCAGGTCCTGTACGGGCCTTTCTGGATACAGAAAATGTTCGACTGCTGCCCTGGCCAGCACATTCTCCAGATCTCTCACCAATTGAAAACGTCTGGTCAATGGTGGGAGCAACTGGCTCATCACAATATGCCAGTCACTACTCTTGATGAACTGTGGTATCGTGTTGAAGCTGCATGGGCAGCTGTACCTGTACACCCCATCCAAGCTCTGTTTGACTCAATGCCCAGCCGTATCAAGGCCGTTATTACGGCCGGAGGTGGTTGTTCTGGGTAGTGTTTTCTCAGGATCTATGCACCCAAATTGCGTGAAAATGTAATCACATGTCAGTTCTAGTATAATATATTTGTCCACTGAATACCCGTTTATCATCTGCATTTCTTCTTGGTGTAGCAATTTTAATGGCCAGTAATGTATGTTTTTGGGGGCGTCCGGATACTTTTGATCTCATAGTGAATGTAATGTGAGTTGTGCATGCATGAATTTGAGGATGCCTATGTCCTCTACTTTTAAATGACTTTCAAATGTGACTGTCCGCCACTCAATACCTTCTCTATGTTATGAGTAGCAATCTACCAGTAAACTCCTCCCCATATCCAAATCTTTAAAGAGTCAAATTGCCATGTATAAAACAGCTTCAAAAGTCTTATTATTTTACAAATGAGTTAACGTGTTAAATAATTAACAATAAGCATTGAAATCATTTTGGTTTGAAGACGCAAAACTCGAATTATGAAAGGGATAGTTGCTACTCAATGTACAGCGGAGTTGCTGAGTTGCAGGTAGCCATGACAAAAAGACTGTCAGAAAATGAACTTTCAGCCAACAAGGCCTTCGTCAGAGATGAAACACACACACACACACACACACACACACACACACTCACTCACTCACTCACTCACACTCTGGCTGATGAGGCCACACTGTGAGTGGCAGTGCATGATGGGAGATGGGACAGAATATATTGCAAGGAGAGTTCTCACCTGTGCAATCAGAATAGCTCATGTTGGTGGGAAGGAGACAGATGGCACAGGCTGCGAAGAGGTCACTGAAATGAAGAAAGCTGTGTTGGTTGGTGCGCTCAGCCAAAGGGGGTGGGCCAGCTGTTTCTTGGCCAATGTTTGTTGTTGTCCATTCATGTGGACAGACAGCCTGTTGGTTGTCATACCCATGTGGAATGTAGCATAGTGTTTGCAGCTTAGCTTATAGATCACATGACTGGTTCCACAGGCACCCCTGTACAGTGAGTAGATGGGTTAGGTGATGCTTGCGATTGGGCTGGAGTATGTGGTGGTGGGAAGATGTATGGGACAGGTCTTATATCTAGGTCTATTACAGGGATATGAGCTGTGAGGCAAAATGTTGGGAGCAGGAGTTGTGTAGGGATGGACAAGGATATTGTGTAGGTTCAGTGGGTGGCAGAATAGCACTGTGGAAGGGGTAGGAAGGGTAGTGGGTAGGACATTCTCCGTTTCACAGCACGATGAGTGGTAGTCAAAACTCTGGAAGAGAATGCGATTCAGTTGCTCCAGTCCTCAGTGGTACTAAATCACAAGGGGACTGCCCCTCTGTGGCCGAACAGTGGGACTTTAGAAGGTGTTGGGTGACTGAAGGGATACGACATAGGAGATCTGTTGTTGTAGAAGGCTGGGAGGGTAATTATGATCTATGAAGGCCTCAGTGAGACTCTCGGTATATTTTGAGAGGGACCACTTGTCACTACAGATGCAATGGCCATGGGGGGGGGGGGGAGGGGGGCTAGGCTGTATGAAGGGACTTCTTGGTATGGAATAGGTGGCAGCTGTTGATGTAGATGTATTGCTGGTGGTTGATAGATTTGATATGGTCAGAGGTATTGATGTAGCCATTTTTGAGTGGAGGTCAACATCTAGGAAGGTGGTTTGTTGAGTGGGGGAGGACCACTCATTTTACTAAGGTTTGAAGCTCCTCTTTTCATTCTCCCGTGTTTGCAATTTCGAAACTGGGTTATGCAAACACAATTAGTTTATTTTTATATTTACCCAGACATGTTTCGACATCAATGTGTCATCTTCTTAGGGTCAAATTTTTATTTGCAAACACAATTAATTTTCCAGAATGAGACTTTCACTCTGCAGCGGAGTGTGTGCTGATATGAAACTTCCTGGCAGATTAAAACTGTGTGCCTGACCGAGACTCGAACTCGGGACCTTTGCCTTTCGCGGGCAAGTGCTCTACCATCTCTCACCTTAAAATTACATCGCACAGTTTTAATCTGCCAGGAAGTTTCACAATTAATTTTTTTTTATATTTACCATGACATGTTTCGACACTAATGAGTCATCTTCCAAGGGTCAAAGTTTTATTTCTGTAAAGTACAATATCACATTTGTAATAATTTAACTGTTGTAGGCCAAAGAAATACAACATTTGCAATTTGCTTTGGTTTGTTTGGACACTCACCTTAAAATTACATCGCTAACTGAACTGTATTACTGTACATTGATTTTAGTGCACTTTTACATCTTTTTTTTGACAGCATGTCACCTGCAAACTAGCCATGAAGAAAATTATTGTGTATTTGTGTAGAGCTGTTTCGAGGGTAGGAGTTATATACGTTTCTGTACTTACATTTTCTGTCCTGATTTGTGTCCCTGGTTGATGTCTCAATCAGCTGCTGTTTAGTGCATTGCTTTCACTCAGTTTTTCACAAATTTCCATTCACTACTTCACCTCACACGCACTTACTCAAAATGTGGCGAAATGTGATCTGCGCAGACACTTCTGACAAGACACTGAGTGAGAGGTGTGATGTTATGGTGCTGATTTTGAATGTATGTGTGTGTGTGTGTGTGTGTGAGAGAGAGAGAGAGAGAGAGAGAGAGAGAGAGAGAGAGATGGAAAGAGGGGTGGGGAGAGAACCAAGAAAACAAGTTTTTTTGTTATGCTTTTTCTGGGGAGTCACCTTTGTACAGTTCACTGAGTGTTCCAAACAGTGTTTTGTTGCACAGTGTTGTATTTTCATTCAGGACACTCTTTCCCTGTATTATTGCTTTTTGTAAGTGGTGAAGCGAATGGGGAAGAAGGTGTTGGGATTCTGGAGGAAAGTGAAAATGATGTCCTCACCCTCAATCCATATAACAAAGATGTCATCAATGAACCTGAACCAGGTGAGGGGGTTTAGAATTCTGCGTGTTTAGGAAGGATTCCTGTACATGGCCCAGAAACAGAATGGCACAGGATGGTGCCATGTAAGTACCCATAGCTGTACCTTGGATCTGTTTGTAGGTAATGCCTTCAAAGGAGAAGTAATTGGGGGTGAGGATTTAGTTGATCATGCTGATTGGAAAGGAGGGTGTAGGTTTGAAATCTGTTCAATAGTGGTATGGCCATTGGCATTAGGGATGTTAGCGTAAAGGAAGGTGGCATCAATAGTGACAAGTAGGGCACCATGTGGTAAAGGAATAGGAACTGTCATAAGTTGGTGGAGGAAATGGTTGTTTTGTTTTTTTTTTTTTTTTTTTTTTTTTTTATAGGACGGTAGGTCACAAGTAATAAGCTGAAGGTGTTGGTTTACGAGAGCAAGATTCTCTCAGTGGGGGCACAGTAACTGGCCACAATGAAGCATCCTCGGTGGTTGGACATATGGACTTTAGGAAACATGTACAAGGTAGGGGTGTGGGGAGTGGTTGGGGTGAGGAGATATATAGCCTCTGGGAAGAGGTTCTGAGACAGGCCTAAGAATTTGAGGAGAGACTGGAGATCCTGCTGGATTCCAGAAATGGGGTCATTGTGGCAGGGAAAATAGGTGGCTGAATCTGACAGCTGGCAGAGTCCTTCCGCCAGGTAATCCTTGTGGTTCAAAAAACAGTGATGGAGCCTTTGTCGGCACGTAGAATTATAAGGCTGGGATCTGCTTTTAGGCAATGGATTGGATTTCTTTCCACTGATGTAAGGTTAGTTTACATGTTGAGGGATTTGGGGAATGATAGTGAGGCAAGGTTCGTGGTTAAGAAATTCTGGAAGTTAGCAGGAGTGATTTGGGGGCAGTGGGAGTGAATCATGATTGGATGGAGGAGTGAACTGAGTCAGGCACTGTTCAACATTAGTCTTTGATTGAGTCTGATTAGTAGGGTTGGTGGGGAAGAAGTGTATCCACTGTAGGGACAGGGAAAAAGGAAAGAAGGTCTTTAACAAGTTCAGCACGATTAAATTTGGAAGTAGGGCACAAGGTGAGGCCTTTGGAAAGGACTGATACTTCTGTGGGGCTAAGAATTTTGGAGGAAAGGTTCTGGATTCTGTATGGTGGTGGGTGGGAGTTTTTGAGTGTGAGGTAAATATAGCTGGTCTGCGAGGCAGGGTTTGTCAGGTATGAGGGGATGTAGAGAAAGTTTGGAGGTTGTTGTAGAGGGTGGAGAGTTTTTTTGAGGTGGTGTTGTGCATGTTGCTATAGTTCCCAGAGGGAGAGGATTTCAATTTGTGATACGGAATACAAGAATGTTAGATCGCATAGCAGGAGAATTTTACTGATGGAGAGGAGGTATCTCAAGGAGGTCGGCCTGATTGATATGGCTATGCAGGACTAGGTTGGTGAGGGTTAAGAACTGGCGGAATCTGAAAAGATGGAGGTCATTGTGGGGGGAAGGGTGGCAGCCAGAAATGGGTAATTTGATGGTAAGGCCATCTGGGGGGGGGGGGGGGGGGAGATTCCATGAGCCAAGCAACAGTGCAGGAACAATAAGTGGGACTGGGTTCTAGCTAGGGATAAGGAAACTTTTCTATACTGACACATGTGGAAGGAGCAAGGATCCATTGGGGAGAGTGAAAATACGTAAATAAAACAGAAATACATCAGAAAAAATTTTGCAAAAATACACCCAAACATGTTACATTCCATCCTGGATTTTCCATTGTTGAGAACCACAATTATGTTAGTTTTATTATTTTTGGACTAGTCACACTGGCTAATGAAAAAGTTTAGGAGAGGTTTGAAATTATGTGTAAAGGTAGTAGTTAATTGATAAATTCTCTCATTATCAAACACTGAATGAGCATAGCCCAGATAATTATGTAGTCCATTTAAAGCAAAAACAAATTTTGAATGCATATTACTGTTTCCATTGTATCTCCTGAACTATGAGTCGTACAATGATAATATTTTGCAAATAGATTTAGTCATAAGGAAGCATTACATTAAGAAAGTCATGCTTGGAGCTGAAGTTATATTGCATGAACAGTGAAAATGTAATAAACGATATAAATTTATTTTCCTTTCATCATTTGTGTTTGTGTTTTTGTGACTGATGGAGCGGGGGGGGGGGGGGGGGGTGTCATTGGGGAACAAGTTCTGAAAAGTCTGAAATTGTGTGTAAAGTTTGTCGGAAATCACTAAGTTCTCTCATTATCAAATACTGGAGAAATATAGTCTGGATAATTTGCATGCCGTAGGTTATGCTATCTCAAGGCAAACACCGATTCCAACTTTAATACTTGTTTTATCGTGTTAAACCTTTAATGTAAGATTATACCTCTTAATGAGTAGAGGAGATTATGAGAACTTTTTAAATTAGTCAATAATATTTTGCTGGAGACAATCGGTGATCAGAGCAGAATATCTGAAATTAATAATAAAACAGCATAGAGTGTAAATGATTGTTTATGACAAGGTGATCGGTTTCAATCATCACATGATCATTTTAAGGCTTTCAAAACCATACTGATGGGCAATGACTGTACACGGAGTAGGAACAGCTGAATGACGATTAATCAATTGGTCCGTGTACAGCCGTTATTCAGCAATATGGTCATGATGTTCTGAAGATTTTCATGCGATGATCAAAACCAGTTGCCTTGTAATATGCCTGCTTTTGTGATCTAGAATGTGTTCTAATTGGTCAATAATTATATGACATACTGAAAATAAAATTTTTATGCATCTGGAAGCCATCAGAGATGCAACCTGCAATGGGGAACCGGGTGTTTTTAACCATTTAGTAATATCAACCCTAATTTATATTAAAGTTATTCTAATCCAGATTTTTCACTGTTCAATTTAGTAAGTTGCTTTTTTTTATTTTTTATTGTGTATTTCAGTCTCGGGTCACTCAAATGGTACCAGTTTTGACCTATTACTGGGGTATCATCCTGTGATCCGTGTACACTGCAAATGTGTACACATTCAACTACATTTCACTGCAACCACTGGCTTCTGTCCTCAATCAAAGTGGGTTTCTGCAAAAGTTATAGGGGACAGGGTAGTTCCATGATATGAACCAAATAATAAATACCCAGATCTGTTTTCTACAAAAGAATATAACTGGGTAGTGTTCGTGTTATCGCGTCCCAAGTGTGGGTTTTGTTGGGGATTGAGCGACACGGTTCGTGAAAGAGATTTAACCGGTTGACCTTAGTGAGAGGGAGACTTTTTATCTGGCTAAGATGTTAAAATCCCTGGTGTGAAGGTATAAGGCTAGGAAGTGGGTGGAAATAAACTCTTCCGAATGTTACACAAGTTCTAGTTTATTCAGAAAGAATTGGTAATTGCACCTACGGAATGACCAAGTGTTTCACAGGGCGGCGACTAACTACCACCATTCCGACTGCCTGATAGTAGCTCTTCAGTGAAACTGCTGCCCACACTAGCACCCTACACCAGAGTCCTGCGGCCACTGCCTAAACACTCATCGGCGACTATCTCCAGATGCCTGCCTACAGCCTGTTCCTCAGCCCAAGTCACTGCTGTCCACACTGACTACTGTCGTTACCAGGAGCCTAACCTCGAGAGCCCCGGATCGGCGTGCTCCCGAGTTTTGTTAGCTTTCCCCCTTCAACCCCGCCAGTGCTCGGCATGACATAGCGTCGAGTACACTTTTCCTTGTTTGGTATTGTTTACGTATTGATTTCATTATTTCCCTTCAGAAGCTGGGTGGAGGGATAGAGGTGCCTCTCCCTATATGGTCACGCACTGTGTCCTGAGCCCTTCATTGGCTCCTCATGACATAGTGCTGTCCCCACCAAGGGCTCTCTATCTTTCTCTCTCCACTCCCAGACTTCTCTCTGTAACCAGAAGTGCTCTCTGTTGATACTCCTAATTGACTGCTTATCACGGGTCCCTACACAGAGCTTCCTTTGTCTCTTTACAACTTGGTAGCTGTTTACTTTCTTATCACGCGTAGCTGCCCGACAGTTTGGACTCCTACCTCGGCCATCCAGCTGCATCGTGTTTCTTTGTGACCCCACTGCCATGCCCAGTGTCCAGCTTTACATTTTAACTCTCCTAATGTTTACGTACTATTTCTATTTCTGTCGTACTGCCCGAGAAGGCCTGTAATTAGACTTGGCTTTTTCCTGCAGTTACACCACCTCCCCCGCCAGGGAAATTGGCATTACTCCTCAGACTTTTTTTATTTTCCTTTTGATTATATGCTTTGGGATTTTACATACGTTTGTTACACTAGCACTTTGATATGTTATATTTTCATTACACACTTGGTAAACTCAAGTCCATTAAGCCTCAGGTAAAAAACGATTACATTATACATGGATAACATCCAGTTTTCATTAAACACAGATACACACAATTATATCGAAATACAGTTTTATTAAACATTGATATATACAATTATATCAAAATACAGTTTCATTAAACATTGATACATACAATTACATCTTCATTAAGCATGGACAAGAACATGTCACTGATACAGTGACATTACACATTTCATAAGACAACTTTTACTTTAATTTTTTTCTTTAATTACACTTTTGGTATACATATTTTTATCATTTACTGTTATTTAACATCTGTTTCTGGACAAGCCTGCCTCTTCTTGGCCTTTTCCACACCTTTCATAAATTACTACATCTTTAGCCCCTTTATTACTTTGTCTTCTAGCTAAACTAGTTTCTGGGTACTGTTTCACAATGGTGTTTCTTATGCATACTTTACCAAAACAATCATTATCTTCAAAATATTTCCATATGCTTCTAAAACACTCTTTGCAACATCTGCATTGTTTATAACAGCATGTTATTATAATAAGGATAATTATTGCTACTGATACATATGTGGTCACGGAATAGTGTGTGAAATACCAGGAATATTTCAATTCTTCCACCTGTATCTCTGCCATTCTCTGGACATCATCCAATCCTTTTCCTGCAATTTTTCAATCGTCCAACTGTGTTACTACATGATCCAATGGTAAATCTAATGTTAACATTGAGACATTTCGCTTTTCTTCATTTAAAACGCAACAATCGAATTCTAGATTAATCTGCAGTATTATGTCTTTCTTTGTTACATTACTGTGAATTACTCTGTCAGTCTGTGTGAACACACTGGTTCCATATCCCTTACATTTACTATAGAAACTTATTCTGCCTACCCCTTTCATTATTAGGTCCTTTGGTGGTTCCTTTCCACATAGTACTGTTAGGCCTTCTTCCTTAGGAACTACGTATAGCCATTCATTACTATTGAGATGTGTCCAAAGGCTCTGATTCAGTGTGACCACTTTTTGCACACAATCTTCTGGAATTTCTCTCACCAGTTGCACCAACTTGGTTTCACACTCTTCATGGTCAAATGTTGATAGCAAGGCAAATGACTGTCTGCACAGTCGCCTATTTTTACTTAGTTCTTTGCATTTTAGTTGGTCCGCAGAAAATTTCGCGTATTGCCGTTTGGATTCATCTATTAGTAAGAATTATTTTTCTGGCTATACGTACACGTATCTCCCTTTCATCTCTGGGACCTCTTTATGTAATGGAAGTACTCTATACAGGTTAAAATTATTATTATCTATCAAGGGAATGTTAATTACATACCCTAATATGCTGCCCGAGATGAAAACATCTAAATCAATTATTCTCAGTAATAGGTAACCTGAGGATTCAGCTAGAGGAACAGGAAACTAAGTATTTTACAATCTTGGACTGGGTTAATGATGTGAGGCTGCAATATTCCCTTTATCCCCTTTTGCGGATTTACAATAGCATTTATCATTTGTTCATATTCTTCCTCAATTTGGCCAAACACTGGTGCTAATTGTAATACCTGTTCTGTCACTGTGGCAAAGGACGCTACACGTTTAAAACCCATGTCTGTATCTTTCACATATTCTCTCATGAACCGCTCTAATCTTTGCATGCCTGTTTTTAGAACACATTCGTTTGATTCTAATGTATACACTGTCCTGTTCACTCCTGCCAATGTGGCCCTTACCACTGCCACATGTTCCTTTGTTAATTTCAGTAACCCTTCTGAATTTCTCTCCATAGTGTCTATTCTTTCTTTATAGTGTGCTGCACCTGCTTTGTCTAATGTCCTGAACAGTATCTTTCTTACTTGTCCAATGAAGTTGAATACTCCTCTCTTCCTTCTAGTTTCATGTTTCGTCAGCTGTTGTACTAATCGTTGCAGCCCTGTGATCTTTTCCACATGATGTGTTACTTGTTGATCTAGTAACCTACACTCTATTAATCCTACGTTTATTTGTTTTAAGGTCCCTCGGCACCTTTGTACCACTGTTCTACCATACCTTTCCGCCTTCTGAAACCTCTGTTATTGCATCTAGATTCACATACGTAACAGTTCTCCATGCGGTACTATATATTTCTACTTGTCCTACGTTATCATAGTACAATCCTGAGGAGCTCGAAAACTGTCTCACTTGAAAATTGTTCATTGCATACTATGATGCAGTGATGTATGTGGCTACCACTATGATAAGTTGCACAACTTTCCACTTGAGTGCCATACCTGAAATTTAAAAGAACGGTTTCAACCTACTGGCATGTACTTTTGTTTCCTTATTTCTATTAATTTTTATTACTACATTATGACCTTCCACTTTCAATACTTCAAATGGACCTCTCCATTGCGAATCTAATTTCCGGGATCTACCACATATCACCGACTCATCGTGCAGTAACACTTTATCTCCTACCTTGAATTACTTTGGATTCTGCTTCATGTCTTATTCCTTTACTGATTTTCTTACTCCTTATAATCGAGTCTCTAGCCATTCTGTGGGCTTCTTACATTCTCGCTCTTAATCTATTTACATACGATTCATAATCATAGCTTACTGTTGTGTTTCCTGCTGCAGTACTCCTGGTATGTTGACCTTTCTTCCATATAATAGCTACCTTCCCCGCATGTTCATGTGCAATTGTTATGGGACGATCTCTGTACTCAGTGCAAACCTCTACTAGAGCACCTTTCTCTTCAGCATTCGAGTTATCCACTCTTAATTGCCTTCGCAACACATTAGCATGACTTTCCGTCTTTCCTACGACATCCATGCTACCTTTTACTTCGCGTATTTTTACGAGTCTTTCTAATTCTTCCGTCACTAACCTGACGTATCCTAAGTGAACTCTGCCCTCTGACAAGTTCAATGCACTCACTATGCATTTACACTTTCACGCTTTTGCTAAAGGTTCAGGTACATGCACCCCCTGTGCAATCTACTGCCTTGGAATAATCATCTCTTTTTCGATTCCCCATGGTACATTTGCGTCCACCTTCAATAACATTATTCCTTCCTCTCGGGGCCCTATTTCCCCGCCTACTTCTGAATCCTGTGTCATCTAGCTTGACTCTATGCTCTGTCAAGAAATTTCTGCCTATCAATCCATCGCATGGAATATCTAGTCCTCTCCCATACACATGTAATTTCTGTCCTACTTTTTCTGTCAATAACTTCAAATACCTCTTTAACTCCATGCAATACAATACTAAAACATTATTCTCTATTTCACAGTCGATTACCCTAACTGTTGGTTTACCTATCGCAACAAGGCCCGACTGCCGCCTCTTAGTTTCCCTGCACCAATTTGCCAGTTTTACTAGATACTGGCACCCTGCCTTTTCTCCAGGCATGCCAGGGCCCTTCATGACAATCTTTAGCATAGTGGCCCTGCCGCTTACACTTGAAGCAGGCTACGTCTTTCACCCTTGTACATGGGACTCCACAGTTCCCTGGTGAAATACATTGTGGACATCTCCACTCCCATAATCCTCCATAGCTTTCTCTATGGTTTCCTCTGAAGTCTCTTACATCTATCGGATGAACCTCCCTTAACATCACCCGATATTCTGTGTCTGTGTGCCCCGGCTTGTCGCACCCACAGCAAAAGTTTGTGAATTCTTTACCCGTCATTGCCCGTACTCTACCCTCAGGCCTATTCTTTCTGCACATACTTGCAATATGACCTCTCAACCCGCATGTGAAACATTTCAATTCTTTAATCTCTCTTGCATTCTTCACAGTTTCCTTTCAACGGTTGAAGATTGCCCTTGGGGCTAGTGTCCCTGCTCTTTCATGGACAGTATTGCGCTTTCCTCTGGCAGGGCTAACTCCACAGCTGCTGCCAGCGTAATTTCATCACCTCTACTTCTAGCGTAATTTCATCACCTCTACTTCTCGCTATTGTTTGGATTCTATCACTGCTTAAACTCTGTATGAAGCAGACTCTTCATAGAAAATCTACCAGTTCTATTGCGCCTTTTAAATTATCTCTAGCCGTGACTCTGTTTACTGCCTCCCTAAAATCTCTCTGCACCTCATCAATTCAACTTGCCCACATCGCAATTGGCTCTCTCTGTCCCTGTCTTGCTTGATAAATCTTGCACATGTAATAGTCCATGGCATGCTTACTCGCATAGTTTTCTTCTAAAACACGTTTCACTTCCTGCCATGTACCCGCATTTGCAATCTCAATCTAGACTCACCAGTTATCTTTGCTTCAACAAATTTCAATGATGTTTCAGGTTGCTCCGGCTTCACAAGCTCAAATGCCACATCCACATCCTCAATACATTCTCTGAGACACCTTTTATTCCCTTTGAACACTTTCAACACAATACACAATGCTTCCTTAACTGATATGAGGGTTATTCCAAAAGTAAGGTCCGGTTATAAAAAAAAAAATCAAAACTAAAATGTTTTTTCAAAACAATTGTTTTATTTACATTCCTTACATCTTTATCTATTTTTCTTCATAACTTCCATACGTATTTAAACATTTGTCACATCGTTCTACAAGCTTTTGAATGCCCATGTTATAGAAATCGGCCGCCTGTGACGATAACCAGTCCTTAACTGCTTCTTTCACTTCATCATCTGTGTCGAAGCGCTTGCCGCCGAGAAACTCCTTTAAGTAACGGAACAGGTGGAAATCACTTGGCGCCAGGTCCGGACTGTAAGGAGGATGGTCCATCTGTTCTCATCCAAATTTCTTGATCAGAGCTTGCGTTTCATTTGCAGTGTGGGGTCTGGCATTGTCATGCAACAACAAGATTCCAGACGACAAAAGACCACGTCGCTTATTCTGGATTGCACGTCGAAGTTTAGTCAGGGTAGCGCAGTAGGCGGCTTTATTAATCGTTGTTCCTCTCTCCATAAAGTCGACTAACAATACTCCACGTCTATCCCAGAACACAGTCGCCATAACCTTACGTGTTGAGATTGTCTGCTTTGCCTTGACCTTGACTGGCGATGACGTGTGACGCCATTGCATTGACTGACGTTTAGACTCTGGAGTGATGTGAGAAACCCATGTCTCATCCCCTGTGACAACATTGTCTAAAAGACTGTCACCTTCCTTATGATATCGCTCCAAAAAATCAAGAGCAAAAGCCATTCTTTTCATTCGTTGGGGCTCAGTAAGCAGCCTGGGAACCCAACGGGCACACAATTTGTGAAACTTCAAATGTTCAGACACAATTCTGTACAAAGTTGTTCTACTCACATTCGGAAAATGCATCTCTACGTCTGTAATAGTGAATCGGCGATCTTCACGAATTTTTTTGTCAACCGCATTGACCAAATCGTCTGAAATCACTGATGGTCGGCCACACCGTGGTTCATCGTGCACATTATCCCGTCCTTCATTAAAAGCTCGCACCCACTTGCGCACTTTACTGTCGCTCATTATGTTAGGACCGTACACTTCAGTAATCTGCCGATGGATTTCCGCCGCTGAATTGTTTCTTGCAGACAAAAACCGTATCACTGCCCTTACTTCACAATCGGCGGGCTGATCAATTGTCTTAAACATTGTAAAGTGACACTGTGAACTACACTCAGCAACAGTAACAAAGCGAATGGCGGCGTTTGACGCGCAAGGCTTGCCGGGAGTCGGCGCGCATGCGTGTTTTGTCATTGGCGCCAAATTTCAATAGTTACGGCAAATCGGACCTTACTTTTGGAATAACCCTCGTATTTTACTGCTACTAGAGGACGACCGAACTTCATTAGTCTGGGGCATCTTACCAACGTAACTATATTCAAAATTTAAAGCTACAATATTCTTCAATATTCTTAATACAAAATTTATAAGGACCGCTTCTCTTGTGGTGCGTCGACTGGTCTGTTGATCTGCTTTGTCCCACGCTGCGCACTGTCTTTGTGACCACGCTGCTGTGATGCATCGGCCGCTGCTCTGCTGCACTTTGCCAACCCCATTGATCGCCTCGGCTGCCGCCACTACGGCTGCTTCCGCATCTGCTGCAGCTCGGCCCGGACCCTCGGTCTCGAACCGCTGGCTGCTATGGCACCCCTGTGCCTCGTCACTCTGTGTCTTGTTGCCACTGTCCTGCATTGCCCTGCACCTGTGAGGACTACATTTCTAGCCTCTGCCGTAGTGGGGCTACTAATGCTGAAAGTTGCAAGCCGCCACAACTTCTTGCAGGTTACCACAGTCAGTGTAGCAAAATCTACTGTCTCGTACCTCCTAAATGTCTATGTGCCTTTGTGGTACCCCACACCTGGCACCAAAAGTTTTATTTATGTTGCGTCCCAAGTGTGGGGTTTGCTGGCGATTGAGCAACACGGCTCGTGAAAGGGATTTAGCCGGTTGACCTTAGTGAGAGGGAGACTTTTGATCTGGCTAAGATGTTGAAATACCTGGTGTGAAGGTACAAGGCTAGGAAGTGGGTGGAAATAAACTCTTCCGAATGTTACACAAGTTCTAGTTTATTCAGAAAGAATTGGTAATTGCACCTACGGAATGACCAAGTGTTTCACAGGGCGGCGACTAACTACCACCATTCCGACTGCCTGATAGTAGCTCTTCAGTGAAACTGCTGCCCACACTAGCACCCTACACCAGAGTCCTGCGGCCACTGCCTAAACACTCATCGGCGACTATCTCCAGATGCCTGCCTACAGCCTGTTCCTCAGCCCAAGTCACTGCTGTCCACACTGACTACTGTCGTTACCAGGAGCCTAACCTCGAGAGCCCCGGATCGGCATGCTCCCGAGTTTTGTTAGCTTTCCCCCTTCAACCCCGCCAGTGCTCGGCATGACATAGCGTCGAGTACACTTTTCCTTGTTTGGTATTGTTTAAGTATTGATTTCATTATTTTCCTTCAGAAGCTGGGTGGAGGGATGGAGGTGCCTCTCCCTATATGGTCACGCACTGTGTCCTGAGCCCCTCATTGGCTCCTCATGACGTAGTGCTATTTCCACCAAGGGCCCTCTTTCTTTCTCTCTCTGCTTCCAGACTTCTCTCTCTAACCAGAAGTGCTCTCTGTTGATACTCCAAATCGACTGCTTATCACAGGTCCCCTACACAGAGCTTCCTTTGTCTCTTTATAACTTGGGAGTCTGTTTACTTTCTTACCAAGCGCAGCTGCCCGACAGTTAGGAGTTCCGCCTCGGCTATCCAGCTGGATCTTGTTTCTTTATGACCCCTCTGCCACACCCGGCACCCAGCTTTACATTTTAACTCACCTAATGTTTACATACTATTTCCGTCGTACTGCCTGAGAATGACTGTAATTAGACTTGGCTTTTTCCTGCAGTTACAACAGTGTTTTGTGTGGAGGCTTACATCTGTGTACCGCTCGTGAGCTGTACTTGGCATGTAGTGAGCAGGGATGAAGAGAGAGCGCACAGGGTCTGCTGCGGGAATGAGCTCTGCCTCCGTGTAACGTAAGCATGCAGTATGTCAGCACAAACCTGTGTTTTGAGCTGCCACAAAAGCAGCAACATACAAAGCAGAGGTAATGATCATTTAAATACTTCATGTTATCGAAACTGAGATCATTGTTTGTACTGACATGTTAAAGAAAGACATTTATTGAAGAAAATTAGGTATCAGTTGTCAAAATAAATGTGAAGTTAGACGCAGATAGAAGTACAACTATCAAAACAACTTACTGTTTTTTGAAATTCACTGGATAGCACACATTTTAACAAAACATTAGTAACTTAAAACATGAACAAAGAAATAAAACTAGAACGAAGAACTCTAGTTCTCTGAAGCTCTGGTACACTTAACAGTTTTATTCTTGCCTGTAAGTGTGTTCTCATACTTGTCACTAGTGTCTGAAGTGACAATGTTGACAGTAAAGCTACATCCATTACATCGCCGTGCCTCCAGTGCTCCATCTTGAGCTGTTATGCTTTTCTGCAACACTCTTTCCAGTCCTCCTCAGTAACAACGTGAAAGCAACCACCTGCAGGATTGAAAAGATTTGCAGAAAACGTTTCACTTGTAATGTTGTGCTTTATTCACACTAGCTCCACAGCATTTAAGTCAAAATTGTATGGCAGCATATGTATTACTTTGTGGCACTTGCTTGTCGTGTTCTCATTATATTTTTCTCTTCTCTTGTTGGTAGTTTCCTATGACATTTCATGGGTGGTTTGTTGACTTGCCTGTTGTGATAAGGAGCTTTGTTCATGATTATTATGGACAGGGGAGGAATATTTGGAGGCACAAGTTCGTCCAACTATTTTTCGAAATTAGCAGAATTCATCTGCCCCCGGTAGTATTCCAGGGTTGATTTGGCGCAAAACTTTAGCTGTGCTTGTCTAGTGAATCCTGTTTTAGAATCCACACTTTCATCTATTAGTCTTTTGGAGATGCTTCTCCCCACAGTAATAACCACATCGTTCTTTTGTCAGCATTTACCACACTGAGTTACTGTCCATCCAGGATTCGTCCAAATAAAACATTTCTATGCCAGCCTTCCTAATATTTTTCATTTCCACGAACAACTAGGGTTGCCAGTGTTCAATAAAGTTATCTTTTTTTCAACCTTTCTCAATCCAACATTTGGGTCAGGGAGATGGTAATCCATTTCCAGTCCGTTTTCTGTTGAAGAACTGGCAGGAAATTTATGCACAGTGGGCATTACCTTTTGCATATTACAGAACTCTTCCATTGTGAGCCTGATGACACATTTGTTGCAACAACTGTGACACTTTCCCTGCTATGTGTTCTGAGATGAAGGGAACAAAAAGAGATTTTAGGAACTGAAACTGCATTCAAAAATGAACATTTACGAAAATGGGTCAAAATGTACTACTAGTCATTGTATGCATCTGTCTTTCTATACGAAGTGCTGTGCCAGTATCAAGAGGACACATTTTAATGTAATTAGGATCATATGCAGAGCTGTTTCAAATTACTCTTTAATTGACCTGCAACTGAAATTAACTGCTTCTTGCCAGGAATTCTTGCAGATACATCTGGGTGATTCCTGCACACTCACAAATTATAGCAACACTACACGGACTCTCGCAAGTCTAAGTCGTTGCTCTGAGGGAAAACTGCAAGAGGTAACAGTTCTTTTTCAGTTTTCTCAGCATCACATCACTTCACAATTTTCAACACCATTTTCCTGAACTGCTCCTGATAAGTGGCTTCCTTTTCCATACTTGAGTAGAAGGAACACCAGCAATAGGCCACCAACTAACTCAATCATCATTTTCCAAAAAATCACAAAAAATAGCATAACAACACACAGACAGTGGCACCACAGCTCAGAAAAAAAAGAAGACAATGCAGTCAACACCGGCTAACAGTACTCTGCACAGTTGACAATGAACACCTGCAGATCACTAAAGCACAAAGTCTCCCCACTGCTAGTGAACAGAACTGGGCAGTCCACATGCCATATTATAGTTCTCACACTGTATGACACACTTTCAATAAATAAATGGATATTCTTGTCATTTCCACCAAATCAACATTAGTATTTTAAAGTGTGGAAATTATTTTATTAACTGGTAATCTCAGAGTTGAATATTAATGAACTTGGTTTTGTACAGGTACAGTGCTGCCATCAACACTGATTTTGACACTGAGAAACCCAATGCTAGGTGCTCAGTTAAATATTAAACACTTATGTACAAGATAGTAATTAATCAGAATCAGTTTAAAACAGGAACCAGTTTAACCAAAAGTGTTGAACCCTCGCAACGGGTCACGCCTCGTCTGGACCGTCTGGGCTTTCTTCCGGCCCCCACAGCTTGACCGTGCCTCCGGCAGCTGACAGCAGACCGGACCGCAGTGGGTGTGGGCTCAGGGAAGACACGACACTCGCACTGCCCTTCACCTCTCCGTGCACCAGCGTCTCCGTCAGCTTCTCACGCACTAAGTCCCAGCAGTACACGTGGCCGTCAGCTGACCCGGACAGCACGTGGCGGTCCGTATTATCGACACAGCTCTCCGTCGTAAAGCCAGACACATCGTGGCCACGGTACCTGCAACAAAATGAGTATACTGGGCATGTTCAGAACATAAGTGTACCGTGACTATCGTGAGCTGTGATTTTTTTGTTTGTCGAGAGTCGGCAACACTGAGTGGTAGTGGGGAACACCTGACCAGGATGAGCATCGCAGAAACATTGTTGTACATAAACTCACCAAGATGTGTCCAGTTGCATGAAAAATGTCGGTAAGAAATCCTAACAAGTGTGAGCCACGTGATATGATCCACTCCCTACTCGCAACTGAACTTTTTCCTTGAATCAAAATGGTGTATGGCAAAGGTGTCATAAACAGAATAAGTATGTTTAAGTGGAGTATGTTTAATTTAGTGGAGGCAGAAGAAATGTTTATGCTGAACAGAAGAGTGGAAGACCTTCCATTTTAACTGATGAGTTGGTGCAAAAATTTGAGGAAACTGTTTGCAAAGACTATCAATTGACGATGGATAAAACTGCTGCAGTGTTTCCACACCTCTCCAGAACTCTCTTATATGAGACTATCAGAGAAGCTATGGCATACCGGATACTGTGAGGTAGGTGGGTCCCATAAGAGACAGAGCAACACAAGAAAAATCGGGTCAATATGGCCCACTAGTTCCTAAACAACCTGAATCAGAAGGTGAGGATTTTCTGAGCTCTACTGTGACTGGAGATGATACATGGGTGGCTCATTACACATCTTAGATCAAAAGATAGTCATCACAATGGCATCCCACCAATTCCCCAGCTGCTAAAAAATTCTAAACGGCAATTTTGGATAAAAAAATTACGGCCTCAGTGTTTGGTCAAATTTTTGTTTCAGGGGGAGACCAACACCGCACAATGATGTTGTAGGAGAGACGCCCCCCCCCCCCCCCCCCGCCCTCCCCACGGGGAAAAAAAATTTCTCAAAAGGAGCATTCAAAACAAAATGAGGGAATGTTGACAAGAAGAGCGTACTTGTTGCGTGATAACGCCTGTTCTCACACAGCCTTAACCACCAAGGCGCTCTTGGGCTCATTTATTTGGTTGTGATGTTTTGAACACCCCCCCCCCCCCCCCCACACACACACACACACACACATCTTGCCAGACTTGGCATCCACAGATCCTCATCTTTTCACCATACTGAAAGCACACATAAGTGGAAACATAAAGAGGTTCCTATGGAGCTGGTGGGATAGCCTGTGCCACAGCTCACCGCACGCACTGAATGGGATGGCAATTATGTGGAAAAAAATAGTCAACCAGTTTATCAACAATACCCTGTAATTTTTTCAAATTTACATTTTTTTAAAAATATAAAAATCTAGTACATTTGCTTTCTGAACACGTCTCGTAAACAACTGCACAGACAGCACGGAGCTTCACAAATATGGCTTTTCCTTTTCTATTTATCTTTCTTCTTTTTTGTTTAGCAATAGTGGAAATTCCTGGATAGACAATATGTAAAATAAGGATAAAACAATGACTCACCTATAGTAGTATGATGTGTGGCACATACACACACACATAACAGTAAACTGTGTTCATTAGCTTTCAGGCTCTAGCTCTTTTTCTAGTGGAAAGTAGATACATTCACCCACACACACCCAAATACATATCACCCCAGCTGAGGCAGCCATACTGATACATCAACAAATTGAGCGACTTTATTCATAATGTGGTCACGAGCACATGATGTGGCAGCCACAGCAGTGTTGAAAGTCAAAAGTTAGCAAATACTGTTTTCCATTACATGTGCTGGTGTACCACACATCAGTCTGCTATAAGTGAGTGGCTGCCTTTCCTTTCTTTATTATTTTTTTTTCCTTTATTGTGGAATAATGTCACATGATCCATGAATGTGAAAATATAGTCAAAGACGAGATAATCAGACAAAATATTAGTCACTCTCTTTACCCTTTTGCTGCTGTAAACGTGTATATGCGTCCTGGTACAGAATACCCCAGAAGCTGTGGGACGATTATCATCTACATCTACATCTACATCCATACTCCGCAAGCCACCTGACGGTGTGTGGCGGAGGGTACCTTGAGTACCTCTATCAGTTCTCCCTTCTATTCCAGTCTCGTATTGTTCATGGAAAGAAGGATTGTCGGTATGCCTCTGTGTGGGCTCTAATCTCTCCGATTTTATCCTCATGGTCTCTTCGTGAGATATACGTAGGAAGGAGCAATATACTCCTCGGTGAAGGTATGTTCTTGGAACTTCAACAAAACCCCATACCGAGCTACTGAGCACCTCTCCTGCAGAGTCTTCCACTGGAGTTTATCTATCATCTCCGTAATGCTTTCGCGATTACTAAATGATCCTGTAACAAAGCGCGCTGCTCTCCGTTGGATCTTCTCTGTCTCTTCTATCAACCCTATCTGGTACAGATCCCAGACTGCTGAGCAGTACTCAAGCAGTGGGCGAACAAGCATACTGTAACCTACTTCCTTTGTTTTCGGATTGCATTTCCTTAGGATTCTTCCAATGAATCTCAGTCTGGCATCTGCTTTACCGACGATCAAGTTTATATGATCATTCCATTTTAAATCACTCCTAATGCGTACTCCCAGATAATTTATGGAATTAACTGCTTCCAGTTGCTGACCTGCTATATTTTACCTAATGATCACATAATTTGCAATGCAGAAGGACATAAATGGGTGTTTCACACGCAACTGTTGGCTGGATATAAAACCCAATAACCTGACAACAAAATGAGATATTGTTCTGCTCTCAATTTAAAAAAAAAAAAAAACATTCATTGCAATGTATGAGCTAAATCAACTATTCGCAAACTTTACACAATGTGTTTTTACCTCTGAAAACTCTGTAAAAATGTTGCATAATATTTTACTTGAGTTGATTAAGTGCAGTAACTATGGCATATAATGAAAAGAAATTCAATTCTTTATTGAGCAAAGATATCAAATTGAAAAAGGTGCAAAATTCAATCCCCTTAGTAGTTTTCTTAAAATCGGATGATAAGTATTTCATAGCAGCCAGCAAGTCCGCACGGACAGAACTAGGTGCGTCACGTGCAATCATCAGTCAGATGTAAACCCTAATAACTTGAAAATGAAATGAGATGCCATTCTGCTCTCAACTTTAAATGAAATTTTGGTATCTTATCTCCATTTTGTTCAATGCATTGTGAATGCTTAAATCATCCACATGCCACGTTTATGCAATATGTTTTTACCTCTGCAACTTTTTTAAAAAATACATTTAGTGGTTTACTTAATTTGATGCAGCACATTAGCTATGAGAAATAATGAAAAGAAATTTGGTGCTTTATGAAGCAAAGATATCACACTATAAGATGTGCAAAAATCAATTTTTTTACCTAATAATTTCTTTAAAATCAGATGATCAAGCACTCCAATGCAGTTGGAACACCATCTCTCGGCAGAGGTAGCAGCATTTGGCAAGCAGCCATAATAAAATCTGCCCCAAGTACAGAATGCAGAGAGCAGGTCTGTAGCAGTGAAGTAGTTAAAAACATATTCTGGTCACTTTGAAGTGCTGTAGATGGTGTACAACTGGTACGTGGCAGTCTAGTGACCCTCCAACAGTTGTATAAGTCATGGCAATGACGAGGTGTGTACGTGCCTGTCAGTTGTATGGAAACGGCACAGGAAGAGGGATTGACGTGGAGACGCGACGGAATGGCATCAAAGAGCTACTGTGTTCGGATGTGCCCATGACCACACTGCAAATGAAACTGCCTGATTTGTCGAAGTATCCATTCAAACTGTCTAACATGCCTAGTTTGTAAAAATGTCATAATGTATAGGATGACAAGTTCACCACAATTGACACTTGGCCACAGTGGCACTTAAAACTGTATTCAATGCACATAATAATAATACAGAAACTGGTGGCATGTAGAGTTGCACAAGGTGTCGAGTGCCTCGACAGTTCAATACGCTTCTAGTGAGCAGTGTGCAGAGCAGGTAGCTGAGGCCGGGGATGATTCTGTGATCCTTTGGTGTTGTTTCTCATAATGTGATTTTGGCCTTCTCATTCAGGTTACCATGGACATGAACCAGGAAGTTTATTTCAACAGTTTCAGTAACCCATTGTAGTCCTACGTGATTATGCTGTGGACACTCCACCCTTCCAAAAACGACTACAGCTGTGTTCATGGACCGCATACATTCGGTCCCAGTTTGTCGTGCACTCGGGTTTTTATCACTTCCACTAGCCTGCTAATCCTATAAAAAGGGTTTGGGAACAGCAGATTAACTCTTTTGCTGCTCTCTGCGTCCCGTGCTGAGCACTGTTTTGTTGTCACTGTACTGCTCACCAAAGTCTGCTACTTTGCCGAGAAATGGCATTCTGACTGCTATGGAATACTTCTCATCCAATTATACGAAAACTATTCGATGAAAAAATTTGATTTTTGCTCATCTTACAGTCTGATATCTTCGCTCAATAAAGGACTGAATTTCTTTTCATTGCATGAAATGAAGTAAACCTTTGCATGAAATTTTAATGACTCTCCTGAGGTAAAAACGCATTTTGTAAACTTGGTGTAGGGTCGATTTTAGCTCATGCATTGAGCAATACTGAGAGCAGAATGATATTCATTTTGTTCTCGAGTAATTGGTTTTTATATCTGCTGGGTGGTCACGCTCAACACCTCATTTCTGTCCCTGCACATCAGGAATCATTTGGTCATAACAATTGTCAATTTCATAAATGGCAAAACAAGGATTTGTGAAAATCGTAGCACACAACAAAGCAGATATATTGAATGATAAATACTCTATACTTTTTTATTCTCAAATATATGGAAGTAACTCGTCTGCAGTATTGAGGTTGGCGAAAAGGGACACCTGAACATGTCAATAGTGCTTAAGGGCCATGTTTAAACATGTCCTCAGCACCAGGGGAGCAACGCACCACGACAAGTTCACTGGTCCACTGCAATCAAAGGGTTAACCATAGCCATCAACATCTGCACAATTTTGATGCTCTGTGGGATCTAATCATCAATGAATGGCTTCAGCCAGATGTGGCATCCCTGCTTTGAAGTGTTATACGGTATTAGCATGCTGTCACTTGGCGCTGAATAATTTTTTTGTCTGTTATGCATAAGCAGGTCACAGCTCCAGTTCCCCAGATGCTGGTGATGGACCTCATCCAACTTTTTCTATCCCTGCACAGCTCTTGTTGATCCCATTTCATTTTTAGTATTGTAAACTCAGAAATAAAAGAACCTATCCTGGAATTTTCCTGAGAAAGGGAGTAGTTCTGAGAAAATTGATTTTGTAGTTTTATATTTTATAAAAGCATATAATTGCAATCACTATAGCTTGTCGTTTTGTAAGACCACTAAATACCTACTTTTTCCTCTGTACTTTATACATCTGCATTTCTGCTGCTGCTGTCTTCTATACCAGTTTCAGAATTGTTTCATGGGTCGCAGATGAAGTAGGAACAGACTTATACAAAGAATGTAATTCCTCAGGATTGCCTCACTTTTTGCACAACTATATCAGTCACTTCTTTTTCTTTCCAATTATTGAAGGAATCTTAGGATAGAGATCTTGTAAGTCAATATGTGTTGTATTTAAAGGATGTCCTTTCCCAAATGTATGTATTTCTTTACAATCCAGTGGATAATTGTAACTTTATAACCAAGTACAAGAACACTGCAGCTATATTTTGATTCCTGTTCTGACCCCCGCAGATGTCAGGAAGAATAAAAGATGTTTTACATCTGGTTGAATCTATTTAATATACTTTATGATGCAAGTGCCTATTTCTGAACTATCCTTCTTTCAGTTTGTCTCAGTCCAGGCATAGCAGAATGCATCATTTGTCTCAGAAAATTCATAGACAGTAAAACTGTATGTACAGATTTTGTGGCTATTATACATCTGACAAATTTCACTTGAAGGTATTTGCAAGACAGATTGTAAATCAAATGTGGAATACATAAGTGTCTTGTCTGCCTTACACTCTTGCTATATAGAATATTCAGTTATACAATAAACAGATTTCTGCCACATCTATTCAACTTCTTAGAGTGAGAATTGCACTCAACTGGTTTCTGTAGATGAAAGATGCTCGTCTTCTGTTACAGAATGTACCGTATAAGTAACCCAAAAATGACCAAATCCTCGCGTTATGGGTTTTTGCAGTAAGCTCATGATCATCATCAGCGCACACAATTTTTTTTGTAAAATCTCATCACCAGTTTTGCAAACCCTCATCACCCGTTTTGTAAAGGCCTCGTCACTACTGCTGTGAAGGCCAAGCTGACACTGTTGTTACAGTAGGCCAAGTTTGTGAGTTCATGAAACGGCTTCTGGTGCAGTACACTGCTAAGACAATTTCTCTCTGCCACTGTTATACAGCTGTGCCCCAGGGTCAAGTAACAGCATAGGAGAACGAAGGTTCTACAGCACTCCAACAAATTAGTAACAAAGTTACACAAATGAGTTAAAAAGTTTTACTTATCTTTGTGATTATGCAAATAATCATACATAAACTTCACAGTTCACAGCAAATGCAATTTACAAAAACTGTCTGTTCACTTTTAAGAGTTCACTATATGACGTTCCCTGTCTAAGTCAGCCTTGGACAATGATCTATAACCAAGTGGGCAAAAGGTGCTCTTCCATCTTCCGAGTAGGTTTCTGTCTCTTGTCGTCCGGTCATTGGGGCATTGTACTCGGCCGGCAATTGGCCGAGGCAAGTCGATATCTTCATCCTCAGCACCGGCTGTGGCACTTAAGCAAGTGGCGCATACCTATGGCACTGGCACCAGCTCACATCATTGTGTCTGTAGTGCTTTTGCACTGGCTGTGTCTTGTTTGGATGACGCAGTACATTGTTTTCAATTCAGGTCCCTATTTCTCCTGTATCTTTCTCATAAAAACACCCATCACAATGATGAACAGCTGTGGAGACAAGGCACTCCCCAGCTGGACTCCACATTTGGTCTTAAGATCAATACTACGAAGATTGAAGTATAAATTACACAAGACAGCATCAGAGTAAGCCTCCAGACATTACGGCCATCCATCTTTAGATTGATTTGGTGCAGTTCTCCAATACATTCTTTACCAACTATCCTCTCCATTCCAGCATACCTATGGCATCCTGGCATCATTGATGACTTGCCTTATATTCTTGTATCTCTTATATTCTCGTGTCTTGGCCTGCCACACTGATCTTACTTTCAACCATCCTGAGCCATGTGCATGTTACAATTGATTTCTGTTTCCAAGTGATGGGTCGGTCAGTGTTTCATGAGAGGGTGAGCAGTCACTTGCAGAGTTCATTTAACTGACGCGTGTGCTCCTTCAGAATCTGAATGTTTGTCTGCTGCTTCCAGACTAACTGGGGTCTCTCACCACGGACTGAGGACTGATTTATCATCTTGTTCGGTGCTGTGGAAACAGTGCGCATATGACATTTGAAGTATTATTGGTTCCCTCCACCCTGACAGCTACGGGCTTGCGTCTTTGGAGACAGCACATTTCTCGTTTTGGCTGCCTCTATTGTTGTGGCATTGGTGTCAGGGCTTACAAGCAGTTGGGATTGGCATATAAAGCGAATGGTGTGCATATGACAGTTGAAGAATTTTTGTTTTCCTCTGCCTTCCTGGTCACAGGTTTGCATCTTCGGAGTCAGCACATTTCTCACTTTGCTGCTGGCATTTACCTACAGCCACACACAGACATACCAAGAAAAGTTTAATACTTCTGCTACATGGAACTAAAGGGCCATTCGCATTCTTGAAATCTCTAGTTCATTCAGCAACATTCAGTCGGGGATCTCGTGTACAATGTTGCTTAGCTGTGGGCAGTGACAATAACAGTTGTCGTAGACCTCTAGCTGGATCAGCATTAAGTATTAATACTTTAATTCCAAGCTATTTTAAGCTTACTGCAAAAAGGCAAACAGAAATTGTATTTTAATGCTGATTATTTGGTGTAAGTCTTATGTCTATCAATCTATAAGCTTTTTCTTTCTTTCATTATGTGCTTTTGTGTAATAGCTCTTGTTTTAAAATTGGCGATTACTTCATATTATCTGTTCCACTTAAACTGCTACGGTAAGTTTTTAAATTCAAGATTACTACGCTGAGGTATGCAAATTTGTATGGTTTATTTCAAGTTGTAAGATCCTTGTAAGATCTTCTGGTGCATAATTTGCAGTTATGTCATTTTAATGTTTACACTGTGTATGTACATTAGATTTGAAAGGACTGAGCGATGTATGAGCTAGCTCAAGTTGGCAGCCTGATGTCAATGCACCATTTGTTTTTAGCTCTTTTGTAACTTATTTTTCTGAAACTTGTGAACTTGTTAATGTTGATTCTTTTACTCTTTATCATACCTGAAAGTCATAGGTAGAAGCTTGAAGTATTTGGTGAATGTTGACATATTCATGTTTGGAATTATTTATGATTTTATAGTGGCTGTTATAAAACCTTCTGTGACTTGTTTTTTGTCGATGTTAAAATGCTGTTGAAACAAATAAGCTGGTACAATATTTCCATAAGATTTGCCTCTATCTCTTTCTGGTTGCGCAGATGTCATAAGACAGTGTAAGTATGTCATCAATCCCATCCCACAAGTCAACAAAATGTAGAAATTTCTAACAGCAAAAAAAATACTCTCATTTCTAACATTCAGCTCTTTGCAAGATTCCCAAATTCCTTCATGATCCATAAACAGTTACTGAAAAGTTGTTACATGGGTATGAATCACCCATCAAGATAACTGATCATAACCATTTACCAAGTAGTAACTATTTCTCCATGAAAACAAAAAGTACCAATCACAGAACCTTACATTTTGTAATTAATTCGGTTTACTTGTGACGCAATACTTACTCTCCAAGAAGCTCCCCCGTGTCCCTGTCCAGCAACCTGACCGTAGAATCTGCGCCACTCACCACGACACACTGTCCGTCCCGTGTTTGACTGACACACGTCACCGGCTCTGTAGCAACAAGAGCACTTGATTCAGTCACAAGAAGCTTTCAAACTCGACACTAGCACATATGCACCAGTAGCAGTTCTCCAGGGAACAAAAAAAAAGTCAGTACAAAATTCACAGAAAGCTGATACAGCCATTTGAAAAGCACAAAAAGAAGACCATCAAAATAAAATAAAAACACAAAAATGATTTTCAACAGCATGTACAATAAATGTCATTATAATGCCCCTTGGTTCTTTTTCTTACTTGCTCTTATCTTTTTTCTTTAAATATTTTTTAACCCTTAGTGAGATTGGGAATTCTAAAACTTCTATACCAAGACAGAGGTTGATAAGATTATCTGTGGACAAATTTAGTAATATAAATTAACTAATTTCACGTTACATCAATCAGGTTATATTTTATTGTTTGATCATCTTAAAGTCATTTATTTTGTGTGTCTCCTCTTACAATTAAATGAATCTTTCTCTCAATATTATAATGGTGTCTGTGATCTGGTTCTTGGTCTGATGAATGCTAATGGTGGTCAAGAAGTGAAATTTGTGTTTGTCGTCTACTTCTCCATAAGGAAGAAGACAAATGAATTAAGAATATAGACAAAGATATTATCTTGCATATAATTTATGGTTTGCTAAATGTTTACTCTGGAATGTTCATTTTAATGTAACTATTAAATACATTGCCTGCCGAAAGATGAAGCCCCCACAAGAGAAGTCTGGACATCAGTATAACTTGTACACACACACACAAACACACACACACACACACACACACACACACACACACACACAATTGGTGGGTATGCAGATGATTCTATGTGACAGGCAGAACAGCCATCAGAGTGCATTAATGCTGTTTGTATTTAGTGTTTTTACCAGGGTTGGTAAGGTATCTAAGCATATGATGCTGAGTGATCTTGAGTGAGACAGTACTACCAGCACCTGACAGTTTTAAAAGGAGCCTCATTTTGGGCCTCACATTTGTCCGTGCAATATCCAGATTTGTGGGCATTCCGGATATGACAGTGGCTCAATGCCAGGCTGCACTGGAATGTGAGGGCGGTGAGAGTTGTTGTCAAAGTTCCTGTCAAACACATCTGACTACCACAAAGGAGGAATGCTGTATTGTGCTCAAAGCACATGGTAACCCCGTCACATTTGCTCCTGTTGTCCAAGAACTAGTAGGGGACTCCCTGCAGCACTCTGTGTCATCCGACATCACTGATCGGAGACTAGCAGCAGCTGGACAGGGAAATTACTGTCCCATGTGTAGGTTGCCATAAACACCACAAAACAAATGTCTGCATTTGGAGGGGTGCTCTAAACGATAACCGTGTACTAGGGCTGTTGATAAAATATTGATGTATCAATATTTTTACAAAAAAAATAAAATAAAATAAAAAATATCAATTTTTATCAGCAATATCCCCCCCGGATATATCAATATCAAAACGGCAATATCCAGTGCCGATGTTTTTATTTTACATTATATTTTTTTGCAATGTTTGGAAAATATTTGAAGTTGTTCTTTTGAAATGGTTGTTGTTGTTGTGATCTTCAGTCCAGATACTGGTTTCATGCAGCTTTCCATGCTACTCTATCCTGTGCAAACTTCTTCATCTCCCAGTACCTACTGCAACCTACATCCTACTGGATCTGTTTAGTGTATTTATCTCTTGGTCTCCCTCTACGATTTTTACCCTCCACACTGCCCTCCAATACTAAATTAGTGATCCCTTGATGCCTCAGAATATGCCCTACCAACTTATCCCTTCTTCTAGTCACGTTGTGCCACAAAGTTCTCTTCTCCCCAATTCTATTCAATACCTCCTCATTAGTTATGTGATCCACCCACCTAATCTTCAGCATTCTTCTGTAGCACCACATTTCAAAAGCTTCTATTCTCTTCTTGTCTAAACTATTTATTGTCCAAGTTTCACTTCCATACATGGCTAAACTCCACAAAAATACTTTCAGAAACGACTTCCTGACACTTAAATCTCTACTCGATGTTAACAAATTTCTCTTCTTCTGAAACGCTTTCCTTGCCATTGCCAGTCTACATTTTATATCCTCTCTACTTCGACCATCATCAGTTATTTTGCTCCCCAAATAGCAAAACTCCTTTACTACTTTAAGCGTCGCATTTCCTAATCTAATTACTGGAGCTTTTGTTGGTGTTCATCTTATATCCTCCTTTCAAGACACTGTCCATCCCGTTCAACTGCTCTTCCACGTCCTTTGCTGTCTGTGACAGAATTACAATGTCATCGGCGAACCTCAAAGATTTTATTTCTTCTCCATGAATTTTAATACCTACTCCGAATTTTTCTTTTGTTTCCTTTACTGCTTGCTCAATATACAGATTGAATAACATCGGGGATAGGCAAGAACCCTGTCCCACTCCCTTCCCAACAACTGCTTCCTTTTCATGCCCCTCGACTCTTTATAACTGCCATCTGGTTTCTGTACAAACTGTAAATAGCCTTTCGCTCCCTGTATTTTACCCCTGCCACCTTCAGAATTTGAAAGGGAGTATTCCAGTCAACATTGTCAAAAGCTTTCTCTAAGTCTACAACTGCTAGAAACATCAGTTTGCCTTTCCTAAATCTATTTTCTAAGATAAGTCGTAGGGTCAGTATTGTCTCATGTGTTCCAATATTTCTACGGAATCCAAACTGATCTTCCCCGAGGTCGGCTTCTACCAGTTTTTCCATTCATCTGTAAAGAATTCATGTTAGTATTTTGCAGCTGTGGCTTATTAAACTATTAGTTCGGTAATTTTCACATCTGTCAACACCTGCTTGCTTTGGGATTGGAATTATTATATTCTTCTTGAAATCTGCGGGTATTTCGCCTGTCTCATACATCTTGCTCACTAGATGGTAGATTTGTTAGGTCTAGCTCTCCCAAGGCTGTCAGTAGTTCTAATGGAATGTTGTCTACTCCCGGGGCCCTGTTTCGACTTATGTCTTTCAGTGCTCTGTCAAACTCTTCATAGAGTATCATATCTCCTACTTCATCTATATTATCTTCCATTTCTATAATATTGTCCTCAAGAACATCACCCTTGTATATAACCTCTATATACTCCTTCCACCTTTCTGCTTTCCCTTATTTGCTTAGAATTGGGTTTCCATCTGAGCTCTTGATATTCATGCAAGTGGTTCTCTTTTCTCCAAAGGTCTCTCTAATTTTCCTGTAGGCAGTATCTGTCTTACCCCTGGTGATAAGTGCCTCTACATTCTTACATCTGTCCTCTAGCCATCCCTGCTTAGCCTTTTTGCACTTCCTGTCGATCTCATTTTTGAGACATTTGTATTCCTTTTTGCCTGCTTCATTCACTGCATTTTTATATTTTCTCCTTTCATAAATTAAATTCAATATCTCTTCTGTTGCCCAAGGATTTCTATTCACCCTCATCTTTTTACCTACTTGATCCTCTCCTACCTTCACTATTTCGTCTCTCAAAGCTACGCATTCTTATTCTACTGTATTTCTTTCCCCCATTCTTGTCTATCGTTCCCTAATGCTCCCCCTGAAGCTCTCTACAACCGCTGGTTCTTTCAGTTTATCCAGGTCCCATCTTCTCAAATTCCCACCTTTTTGCAGTTTTAATCTACAGTTGATAACCAATAGATTGTGGTCAGAGTCCACATTTGCGCCTGGAAATGTCTTACAATTTAAAACCTGGTTCCTAAATCTCTGTCTTACTATTATATAATCTACCTGAGACCTTCCAGTATCTTCAGGCTTCTTCCATGTATACAACCTTCTTTTATGATTCTTGAACCAAGTGTTAGCTATGATTAAGTTATGTTCTGTGTAAAATTCTACCAGGTGGCTTCCTCTTTCATTCCTTACTCCCATTCCATATTCACGTATCACGTTTCCTACTCTTCCTTTTCCTACTATCGAGTTCCAGTCACCAATGACTATTAAATTTTCGTCTTCCTTCACTATCTGAATAATTTCTTTTATCTCATCATACATTTCATCAATCTCTTCGTCATCTGTGGAGCTAGTTGACATACAAACTTGTACTACTGTGATAGGCTTGGGCTTCGTATCTATCTTGGCCACAATAACGCATTCACTATGCTGTTTGTAGTAGCTTACCCGGATTCCTATTTTCTTATTCATTATTAAACCTACTCCTGCATTACCCCCATTTGATTTTGTACTTATACCCTGTAGCCACCTTACTAGAAGTCTTGTTCCTCCTGCCACCGAACTTCACTAATTCCCACTATATCTAACTTTAACCTATCCATTTCCCTATTTAAATTTTCTAACCTACCTGCCCGATTAAGGGATCTGAAATTCCACGCTCCGATCCATAGAACGCCAGTTTTCTTTCTCCTGGTAACGATGTCCTCCTGAGTAGTCCCCGCCCGGAGATCCAAATGGGGGACTATTTTACCTCCGGAATATTTTACCCAAGAGGACGCCATCATCATTTAATCATACAGTAAAGCTGTGTGCCTTCGGGAAAAATGACAGCTGTAGTTTCCCCTTGCTTTCAGCCATTCGCAGTACCAGCACAGCAAGGCCTTTTTGGTTAGTGTCACAAGGCCAGATCAGTCAATCATCCAGACTGTTGCCCCTGCAACTACTGAAAAGGCTGCTGCCCCTCTTCAGGAACCATACGTTTGTCTGGAATCTCAACAGATACTCCTCCGTTGTGGTTGCACCTACAGTACGGCTATCTGTTGCTGAGGCAGGCAAGCCTCCCCACCAACAGCAAGGTCCATGGTTCATGGGGGGGTTGAATTTGTAGTAGGACATAATTTTACTTTCACCATGTGAAGGGGTCTTTTTACTTTTTGAGCTTTCATCATATCCAATTTTTCTCTTTGACTGTCTGATGCAAATTAAGTGGCACAAAAGAAGGACACAGATTGCACTGGGGGACGGTGGTGTGAATGGAATAACACGATTTCCGTTGTGAAGAAACAGTACACCAGATGCACTAAATAAATTAATGCAGCTACTGTGCTGTTTCTTCGGGTCGACATTCTTCAAAAGCAGTTGTTGAAAATGATAAAATGATGAACAAAAACCTAAATGATAAGTATATACGACGGTAGTAACTGTTCCCGAAAGAACAATTACTGTGGATGACCATGCAGCTTTGCTAGAAATGAAATGATAATTAAATAGACACCCTCGCTGCATACAGGCGTTGATGTACTTCATTGGGGACATGTTGAAAATGTGTGCCCCGACCGGGACTCGAACCCGGGATCTCCTGCTTACATGGCAGACGCTCTATCCATCTGAGCCACCGTGGGCACAGAAGATAGTGCGTCTGCAGGGACTTATCCCTTGCACGCTCCCCGTGAGATCCACATTCCCAACATGTCCACACCACTACATTCGTTGTGCGCCTAATAGATGTTTGCCCATCATACTCATTACTCGTGGCAGATTAATCTACCAAGTCCCGTACGAGTTCGGGCATAGCGTGTGCGTTCGCACAAGAAGGTCAATGGCCGGGAAGCCATATTTTAACTATATACGACGGTAGTAACTGTTCCCGAAAGAACAATTACTGTGGATGACCATGCAGCTTTGCTAGAAATGAAATGATAATTAAATAGACACCCTCGCTGCATACAGGCGTTGATGTACTTCATTGGGGACATGGTCATCCACAGTAATTGTTCTTTCGGGAACAGTTACTACCGTCGTATATAGTTAAAATATGGCTTCCCGGCCATTGACCTTCTTGTGCGAACGCACACGCTATGCCCGAACTCGTACGGGACTTGGTAGATTAATCTGCCACGAGTAATGAGTATGATGGGCAAACATCTATTAGGCGCACAACGAATGTAGTGGTGTGGACATGTTGGGAATGTGGATCTCACGGGGAGCGTGCAAGGGATAAGTCCCTGCAGACGCACTATCCTCTGTGCCCACGGTGGCTCAGATGGATAGAGCGTCTGCCATGTAAGCAGGAGATCCCGGGTTCGAGTCCCGGTCGGGGCACACATTTTCAACATGTCCCCAATGAAGTACATCAACGCCTGTATGCAGCGAGGGTGTCTATTTAATTATCATTTCATTTCTAGCAAAGCTGCATGGTCATCCACAGTAATTGTTCTTTCGGGAACAGTTACTACCGTCGTATATAGTTAAAATATGGCTTCCCGGCCATTGACCTTCTTGTGCGAACGCACACGCTATGCCCGAACTCGTACGGGACTTGGTAGATTAATCTGCCACGAGTAATGAGTATGATGGGCAAACATCTATTAGGCGCACAACGAATGTAGTGGTGTGGACATGTTGGGAATGTGGATCTCACGGAGAGCGTGCAAGGGATAAGTCCCTGCAGACGCACTATCCTCTGTGCCCACGGTGGCTCAGATGGATAGAGCGTCTGCCATGTAAGCAGGAGATCCCGGGTTCGAGTCCCGGTCGGGGCACACATTTTCAACATGTCCCCAATGAAGTACATCAACGCCTGTATGCAGCGAGGGTGTCTATTTAATTATCATTTCATTTCTAGCAAAGCTGCATGGTCATCCACAGTAATTGTTCTTTCGGGAACAGTTACTACCGTCGTATATAGTTAAAATATGGCTTCCCGGCCATTGACCTTCTTGTGCGAACGCACACGCTATGCCCGAACTCGTACGGGACTTGGTAGATTAATCTGCCACGAGTAATGAGTATGATGGGCAAACATCTATTAGGCGCACAACGAATGTAGTGGTGTGGACATGTTGGGAATGTGGATCTCACGGGGAGCGTGCAAGGGATAAGTCCCTGCAGACGCACTATCCTCTGTGCCCACGGTGGCTCAGATGGATAGAGCGTCTGCCATGTAAGCAGGAGATCCCGGGTTCGAGTCCCGGTCGGGGCACACATTTTCAACATGTCCCCAATGAAGTACATCAACGCCTGTATGCAGCGAGGGTGTCTATTTAATTATCACTAAATGATAAGGTTGGACGTTGCGGTGGATGGAGACGTCTGAGGGGAAATGTTGTTGTGCTCAGTGCTACCGACAGAAACTGCAACATTTAGCTCCACCGTGCAATTTTGACACTACAACTGCTAGGCCGCTGGTGTTTGCAGAAATGGAAAAACAGGGAAGTCAACTTGAAGGGTTCCACACAAATCTGGTACGAGACAAAACCGAACGATGGATCTGTCAGACACCTTTTATTGTGCCACTTACATGCAGTTACCATTATTAGCAAAGTGGTTATCGCTAAGTGTGAAGGTGAATCATTTTCCTTTCAATTCTTGCTCTAATGAGGATAGGTGGGCTGTTTGCTTGTTTATTTACAGAACATCTAATAATAAATCAATATTTAAATATCAAGCTCTAAAACTGGCACTATACTTCCAACGTGCAGCCGATATTTTTACAGGCAGGTACGTCAATATTTTTTCTGCCGATATATCAATACGTTTTTTCAATATATCAAGAGCCAATAATTACGTTTTCTTAAATATCAGTATATCGGATTCCCAATATATATTTCTGTGCCGTGCCGGATGACTGTCGCTGTGGATTACGGCAGCGATCTGGGCAGAGGTCCCATTTTTTATAATTTCTTAGAGAGTCACAGCTGTGCTACTCCCGGCATCACGGCATGGGGAGCCACCAGGTAGCAATCGCAGGAACTCTGGCACTACAGCAGTACATCACTGGCAACCTGCATCCTCGCGAAACAGTATTGTGGTGTCATTTTTCAACATGACAATGCTCATCCACACATGGCACATATCTTCGTGAACTGTCTGTGTAATCTTGAGGTAATCATGTGGCCAGTAAGACTGCCAGATCTGTTATCGATAAAACGTTTGGGACAGCTCAGACGTTAACTCCGTCCCACTGCCATTATCCAGGATATTGAGGATCAGTTACAATAGCTGTGGGACAGCTTGCCTAAAGAGAGGATGCAATGGATTTGTAACAGCCATCCCAACTGAATCAGTGCACACATCCAGAGTAGAGGGGGGTGCAACACAAATGAAAAATGCTTATGGAGTACCGGCAGGGATTTTCCTGGTAGAGATCTTTTTACTTGAAGCCACTTCGGTGACTTGCGCATTGATGACACACACACACACACACACACACATACACACACACACACACACACACACACACACACACACACACAGTCCCCAAGAGGAAAAACTGTCCTGAGATATCTTCCAGACTCTTTAAGTTACTCATTGTGGTAGAAGATGAGCTTCTTCACAAAGAACTTAGAAATAACTTCTTTATGTAAATGAATAAAATAATCTCTTCATAGGAAGAAAAACAAATAAATCTGCTCTTGGGAAACTATGAAATTTCATTATGGGAAGAAAAGACTATGTCAAATTAGTCTGGAAGAGAAATGGAACAAGAACTCATCTAAAAGAACCAAAGGCCACTCCCCTTAAAGACAAAATCGAAATATATTGTGAAGAAAACGCACCGCCAAGACTCTTTATGGGTGATGGTGCAAATTTTTCTTGAGAGATAACAATAAGCCTTTCCTCGAAGAGGAAGGAAAAGCCCCCTAGTATAAGAACATCAGTCTACTTTACTGAGAGAGATTTGCAAATAATTGCAGATAAATTCTTTATATTTCTGTTGTAACAGCTTTGCAGTCGGACAGACATACCAGTCTGGTCGTAATATATGAGTATTTTCTAGAAGTTTGTTTAAGCAACTGCCAGACAGCTAGATGTGCATGTGCAGAGCTGAAATCGCGTATAAGCAGCACCTCTGTCCGCTTCTGGCTAGTTGGAGTGTGGCTGTTTGGTGTATAAGCAGTGAGAGCAAGCAGCCAGAATCTACCTAAAAAAAAATCTTTCTGGTGCTGCCAAGGTGCCACATTTGCACATGCGCATAGGTGTCTGAGTTAGAAGGAGGGGCGGAAACATTTCATGTGACTCGTGTTTTGTTCGTGGCGCGTTATCAGTCCTCCGTTTGGCTATTTCACATTTACACTACACTGTTAATAGTAAGGTAAGAAAATCAGATGTTTACCCACCACTATGCGCAGCATTCTAACCAGAAATGGGACGAGAAGCGTTTAAGCAGTGCAATGACCAAACAAGGATTTCTACATCATCACAGCTGCGCATGCGCACTAAAGCCTTTATTTAGTGCTTGAAAGTAGCAGTCTGGCAGCTGCTTAAACAAACCTAAGTAGTATTGCTGAAGGTGCCGTGTGGTAAATATGGGGCAATCTTTTGTGAATCAACGACAATATCTTCCTTTGATCGATGCACATGAAACAGTGTTCCAGGACGTATTATAAGCACACTTAATACCTACTTTAGTGCAGTACAGGTCCAGTGCCACTCCAATTCAAAACAGTTTCTCTTGCGTCACCATGATAAATGGGCTCATACTCCCACATCCTTTGTAAATTTGAGTCGATATTGTTATAACTGAAATAACATCACACACAGCTTCTCAAGCTGTGAAATTCCATTTTGTTTGCTCTTCCCCTTTGGGGCACTTTACTTTTTTTGTTGAACACTGTATAATCGAATAAACTTCTACCAACCATGGAAGTGAAAAAGGACAGATATACTACTACTTACTACACTGCAAAATTCTATACTACTGTAAGGAACTCCTGCAAAATAAAAGACTGTGCCGCAAGGAAGATTAGGGTTTAACTTGCTGTCAATGACACTGTCATTAGAAACAGAGCAGAAGCTCTGAGCAGGGAAGGAAATCCACTGAACCATCTCTCTCAGAGTGTGGTTTGAGACAGTGTTTCAACTCAGATATTAAAATCTCATGTTAATCACTCAAATTTTTCAGTTCTGCTGGAAGCCTATTGAAAATGATACTTACAAAATAGTGTGCACCCCTCTGTACAATGGTTCTTAAAGTAGTACAAATTGTTTTCCCATCTTGCATTCACTGACTGAATGAGACAGCTCACTGTGAGCGACTCCATAATATTCATATAAAATTCCATGAGGGGTATAAGTGCAGGGACTGCAGAGTTACAATCCTGAGATGCTTTGTAAGAAATCCTATCCTCGTGCTGTCTGTTCTAACTAAAATGGTCACCTGCTTTACAGCTTCTAGTCGCAACCATGACCCAGGCATCAGCTTCGTATTTTACTAGAATGCATAATTATCCTCAGCCTCTCGTTTAATCACTGTGATTAAGATCAAGCTACTAAAGGGTCCTTCAAAAGGTGTACCAATTTTGATAGATCAAATTCTGAACTTTACTTATTTATTTTTTCAAAAGATGTTAACAAAATACATAAAATGTTCATTACACATTCAAACTGCAGATACAGAAAATGATGTTTGTCATATGACTTCCTCCTCCGCAGTGACATACAAGACATCTGTCCACGACATTCACTTTGAGTGCCTGCCAAGACTCCACTTGCATTTTGCCAACATCATGTCAAATTTTCTCTTTTAACTTGGGGATGTTTGGGGTTTACTGACACACACCAATCATTTAAGATAATCTCATATAAAATTTTGCACATATGACAAGTGGCAGCAAGTTATTGAAACCACAGTCATTGAACATGTATTCCACTGGAATGAATCCACAAACAGTTATCATCAAACAGTATTGGTTTCCAGTAACTGCCACAGCTTGTCCTGCCACATCTTCAAAAAGTAAAGGCTGATGATACCACCCACCTGAAAGCCACACCAAACTGTCACTCAGTGTGTATGCATTTCCTTCTCTTCAACCAAGCAATGATTTACTGTCCCAGATAAAGCAGTTCTATTTATTTACAAATCCATTTAAGTGGAAGCTCACGCCAGACAGTAACATGGCCGTTGTGTAGTGGTTTTTCTTGAAGGATTCTGTCCATTCCAATACCAGAAACATTGCTGATGAATGAATCCCAATAAATAGAAATTGCCGAATCACCACAAAGGACCACGGCATCTTCAGGCACATTTACTAGGATGTTTGCACATGACCTCACATGATTGTCATAATCATGCTCAAACAATTGTTGAACAACAACCATCTTGTTTGGATGAAATCGCAACTCCTGTTGCAAAATTTGATGCACACTTCAGCCAGATAACTGACGAGCTCTAGTGCCTTTTCGAGCATATCTCTCAGGAAACTGCTGAAATAAACACCATACTGCATTAATATTTTCTAGAGTTTGAATGCTGCATAGCCTTCCTCCCTTTTTGGGGTTCCATACCACAACCAGTAAAAAAGGATCACTTATAGGATCAAATTACAATGAAATGAACACCCTTAGCTGCTTACAGGCATTGACATACGTAAACGGGGACAGATGAAAATGTGTGTCCTGACCGGGACTCGAACCTGGGATCTCCTGCTTACATGGCAGACGCTCTATCCATATGAGCTCAGATGGATAGAGCGTCTGCCATGTAAGCAGGAGATCCCAGGTTTGAGTCCCGGTCGGGGCACACATTTTCATCTGTCCCCGTTGACGTATGTCAACACCTGTAAGCAGCTAAGGGTGCTCATTTCATTGTAATTTCATTCTAACAAGCTGCATGGTCACCGATGGTATCTGTTCTTTCGGACATGCCTGAAAGAACATATACCATCTAAGTATATACTTATAGGATCACTTTATTGTCCATCTTTCTGTCTGCCCGTCTGTCTGATTGTTCAGAACCTCTTTTCTGAGGAACAAATAGAGGTATTAAGTTAAAATTTATATCACATATTAAGGTCTACAGTCCCTTTGAGATGTAAAAAAGTGAAGCTTATAAGTCAACGCAGTCAAAACATTCTGTCATTTATGTCCTATATCTCAATATTCACAAACTTGCTCATCCAAATCTACAGGGCACTTCCCATTGACCTACAATTATGATATCAGCCAAGAAGCAAGGTTTCACATTACAACCAAATGAAAAAAATCTGGAAACTATTAATTTGTAAGTATATCATATGAAGAAAAAGAATTTTTGTTACTTTCTATCACACTCTATGGCTGTCTGTCCAATTGTTGAGACCCCTTTTTCTCAGAAATGGGTAGACATATAAAGTTGATATTTGTGTCACATCTGTGGTCCTTTGGTGGTGTAAAAATGTTAAGCATCTGAATCAGTGCAATCAAAATACATGGCCATTCACGTCACATATTTTGATCCTCCCAAACTCACTCATTAAAACGTATAGAGTACTTCCCCTTCACAAAGAGTCACAAAATTTGGTGAGAAAATAACCATTTACCAAAAATGGTTCCAGTGCGTAAGCACATTCTTCATGTGTCCAGGGCACGGTTGGGCATTTGATTCAGATTACAATTTGTACTAACTGAACGTCAGTTCTATGTATTCATTGTTCTGTTCAGTCCTTGTCGTTGTTTTTATACCACTGTATCAACCTATTGCCGTGGCAATGCATGTAAATAAAACTTCCCACTCCATAGGTAACAGGTGTTATTAATACAGTTTCTGTATTCTGATCCATCAGTCTTTTTTATTTGAACTTTGAATTAGGGAGGATAGTTTGTCGTACCCTTTATGTTTCCATTGTAAGTGGGGTTCTGAACTATCTGTTCTATAATCTGATCAAAATTACTCTACGACTGACATTGGAGCAGGAGCACGTGGAGGTGCGAAACAGAGTTGTCGTGTCCCATACATAAGACATGCATAATCTTACATTTTATTCAGCTCACACATACTCGCAAACTGTTCAGTTTGTCGTGTCCCATTCATAAGACATGCATAATCTTACATTTTATTCAGCTCACACATACCCGCAAACTGTTCAGTTTAAAAATATAATATTGGCTTTGTGAGTTCTGGAAATCCTGTCTGTGTTTTCATCTTAGTTTTATTTATGGCGACAAATAATTAAGATGGTATATGGACTGTCTGCAAAAACTCACTCTCTCTCTCTCTCTCTCTTTTTTTTAAACCTTTCTGTTGTTGAGGCTAGGTGAACACATGAGAACAAAATCTTCAGAGTACACCATATTTTCATCTGCTCCAAACTGGAGCTGTGTCAGTGTTTTCTAACTCAAGATAATTTCAGTTAAATGTGACACACAGTGGTCCACTCACACATCAAGTCATCAAGTACAAAGTTGTCACTCATGTGGTTTCATTACAAGAAATGGATTGCTAGCTATATAGTTAATATGTTATTAAGTTTTCTGATCTGCCCACTTATTTCTAACATAAAAAAATAAGATTTATGCATGTTTATTGCAACGAGAAAAATTATCTTCAATAGGCCAACAAGTATAGAGAGAAAGAACAAAAGCAATACAAAAAACATAAAAAACAGTGTCTCGGTATTGTAGCAATTATATTACAATCAGTGATATTTACTTTCTTGTTAAAATTTCAAAACTGGCCAAGCGATTGACTTCGCACTTTTCCGCTCATTACTTTCTACAAACTTGCTTCTGACATTTTTTAGTGCTGTACAACAAATAAAATCGTAATTTCCGGAACTGTAAATGAAAAGATACACTGTCACATGCTGCAACAGATGCTCACACAGGACATTAAGCAGAATGAGACTGAAGAGTAGTGCAGGTGCAAAGTATTGTGGTGACTGGGGTGAAGGCACGGCAAGTACCAGTGTTTTCTGTGACTACAGGTCTCGTCGGATTGGCCTTCTGCGTGGGCCTCACCCCACTACATCCTTTGTAGCAGTCAATCCTAAACTAATTTTGAACAGGCTGAAGGTAATTTTTAGAGAAAGTCTGTACTATCATGCCTAACAGTCATAAAACTAATTGTCCCAGTCAATTGTTGGGTGATCTTCAATGTTTTTCTCTAAAGTTTATGGTTACATCTAGGAGTGAGTATGGTGGTCGATAGAAGGAACCAGTTAGAAATTTGTGCCGTCCTTTGATAGTGAGTATTGCCCAAACAATCTAGCATGCAACTTCAATTTCTATCTCAGTAGATTTGAGTTTCTCCTATCCTTTCTATTTACTGTTTTACCCCAAAATTCTCACTGCTGTCAGTTTCAGGCTTTAGCCAGGATTCTGTATGCTCCACTGCTTTCTAGCACTGCTTCAAATGCTGGGACTTGGTTGCAAATGCTTTGGCAGCTGATCACTGGGATTTGAATAGTATTTCCTGGGGGAGGTAGGGTGGGTCATTTCTTCAGTGATGGTAACAACGGACCTGTTCTCTCGGGGGATATCCACACTGAAACAGGTATTGCTGACCGTGAGGCAGTTGTAGCAACAATGATTACCAAAGAACAAAGGGTAACTTAAACAAGTAGAAAGATCTGCATATTCAGTAAACTAGGCAAAGAGGCAGTAGTGTCATACATGAATGAGGAACTGGAAACATTTAGCTCCGGAGAGGTGCATGTAAAAGGAATGTGGCTCAAGTTTAAAAGAATAGTTGCCTGTGCACTTCACTTCACAGATATGTACCTAGTAGAACAGTTTATGATGGGATGAAACCCATAAATAAACTTCCATAGAAAGAGTGACTAGTGCGTAATAGATGCAAAAGAAAGGTGTAAAGTTATAAAAAAAGAAAAGCAGAAATGCAGAACCCTGTTCAAATGTTCCTTTAAAAAAGAGATCATGGAGTTTAATTTTTGAACCATGGAGGAGATGAGTGATACAGTGTCAGGGGCAGTGAAACACACTGTAAAACTGAATAAATCTGCAGGTTCTGATGGCATTCTATACAGAATTTGAAGCTGAATTGGCCCATCTTTAAAACATGATATATCATAGAAGATCCCACAAACAAGTAACTGTGACCAGCTCTTGGAAAAAAGCACAAGTCACATTTGTCTACAATGATGCCAAAACAAGTATCCAACACATCTGTTCCTGAATCTTATATCCTCGACTGAAATGTAATGAGGTATCTTGAACAGAATGACTTCCATGCAAATCAACATGGATTCCAAAAACACTGGTCATGTGAAACTATGGTTTTCTTACATTCTGAAATCCATGGATGAAGACAGCCATGTAGATGCAGATTTCTTGACAGGCACAAAGCAATGAGAAATATCCCATCATGCACTTAACACTCATTTGCAGAGTATAGATGCAGAGAAGCATGTAAGAAATCATATTTTCTAATTTGGAGTTGTATAACACTGCTAACAACATAACAACATATTAAGAGCCACTTAAATACTTCTTCCTTCAACTCACGGGCAACACAGTCTGTGACGAGTTCGCCAGCTCGTACATCATACCGCCGTACCCTTCCATCCAGTGATCCGGTCACTATCTCGTGGTCAGTGACGAACAATGATGTCACAGCATCTGAGGATTCTGCCAAGACCATCTCAGCATCACGTGTCTGTCGGCAACGGATATCCCAGCAACGCACAGTGCAGTCCTGTGAAGAAAATTACCAAGCCTCCATCAGACCATTGTGTTAATGCTAAGTCTTGAGAGGCATAGAAAGATAAAATGGGATGAAACAAAAGTCAGAGTTTAACACTTTGACTCTGGCTATGTAAACATTTCTATTTCTTAGAGTGCCGGTCATTTTTGTGGTTTTTCAGTATCTTTTATTAATATTACTAGCCAAGATTTACCTGTGTTACTACTACCCTTTTACTAAGGCTGAAACTATTTCTCCTAGATTTCATATTTCCAGCTTCTTTGAATGTTTATTTTTCTTCTCTTAATATTTTAATGAATGTTAGGTTTTTCAAACTGTGTAAAAGTATGCTAGTCCTAATAATCTACTTCCAATAATTGAAAAATAGCATCCTAAAACCATAATTAGAAATTATTACATACTATTTTCACACAGTATAATTTTTTGGTGTTATACCCTCTGAAATGTACTCTTTGCACAAATAATGTAAACATTTGTTTCAACAAACATTTTTACAAACTCAAATGAGAAATACTCACTTGAAGTGTAGCACAGTTCTTCATGTACAATGTCTCGTATGAATCATCGATATCATCAGTCTCAACATCACTGTCAACAAACAAACAGCTGCTGCCCTCCAGCAACTTGACTCCATAAAACAAACATAACCTGCCAGCTGATGTAGAAACTATTCTGGTGACATTTTTTTCCAATCCTTCAGTTGCTACTGTATGCCAGGGATGTCTATTAGCATGTCCTGCATGTGGGAGTCGGTGTGACTCTCAAATGATGGTATGTTTGTACAACTCTCCTGTGTGAATGATTTTTTCAACATGAAATTTACAATTTCTGCTTTTCTTTTGTGGCCTTATATTGCCACACCAGACTAGTCAATGAACGACAGAATAGAAGGATTTGACCCGTTAAGTAATTTTACACAGGACCAGAACTTTCTCAGGTTCTCGGAGAGATATTTTGCTAAGGTATGATGGTGTTAGTTGTTCTGTTCATCGCGCATCAGTCTTCTTATAGACTGACAAATTTGGGAGTCCTCTTTTGAACTGAAAGTGTAACAATCTTCGTTTCTTCAGTATTCTCCAAATTTTGTTATTAAACTACAGTGGCTTTTTCCCATTATCAATCCACTTACTCAGCACATAATTCTCCACAGCGTGATTACAATCAGTTCAAACTTTTCACATAATTCCTCTACATCCATCATATTGGAACTACACAATGTCCATTTATCGTCTAAGTGGGATGCTAACAACTGTTTATCTGCCCTTTCCAGCAAAAGTACTTTCCTAGACTTCTTGATGGAATATTAATTTTAGAAACCATTGTCACTATGATGATATCCTGATCACTCATCCATATCTCCATCATAAAGTCAGGCCCATCTATAGCTACAAAGTCTAAAGTATTTCCATTGCATGCAGGCTGTCAAATTAGCTGCTCAAGACTGTTTTCATAAAATGTATTCAAAAGTACTTCACAAGACTGCCTTTCAGTGCCACCTGCAATGAATCCACGGACATCCCAGTCTACATTCAGTAGGTCGAAGTTATTAAATTGATACATTGGTAATACACCTGTCAGCACCTGCCTTCAGTTAAAGGCCACTACAACCCACGATAACCACTATAACTGAAACTTATAGATTTTTAAGATCGTGTGTTGATAACTATTAATTTCACTGTAGCTCTGAAAAGGAGCTTATCACTAGGCCACAGTTGGAACATTTCCTTACCTGTGATCCAGAGACAATGATACTGGATTCCTCATTGAAGCAGATACAGTTGATGCGACCTGCGTGTCCACGAAGACGTCGGAGGGGCCTTCCTGTTGCCACGTCCCACAGCACCACGATGCGATCACCGCCTCCAGAGCACAGCTGGCTGCAAGAAAAATGAGCTAATTCCAAATAACTGCTTCGACAGTATGAAAATGGCATCTGACTCAGTATCACACCAACACTTATCAATCAAATTGTAATTATATGGGATATTAAAAAAGTGATTGAGTTTAGAATTAACTGAGAGAAGGGACACAGAAAATTATCTTCATTGTTGAGTCATTGACAGAAATAGAAATAATCACACAATGCAAGCTCCCAAGACAAGCATGCACTGGGACCAGGGAACCACCAAATTCATTTCTCCGATACAACTGTTTTACCATGAATTAGATACAACCATTACTATACTAGGATGTACAGAGAACAATTAAATTCAAAAGGACAAAAACAGCTTTAACAGAATAGAAGAAAGATTTAAAGTAGACAAGTTGTTGGCCTAAATGCTAAACAAAGCAAACAGCACCAACTACTCCCCCAACAAGCTCCAGGACACATGTTGGTGCAGATTTGTGATCTTAGGCAGCAGTAAGATGATGTCACGAACAGACCATTGGTTGGATATGTATAAACAGTTCAGCTTGTTGAGCTTATTCAAATTTGTAACTGTTTTTTGAATCATTATAGACTCCACTAATGTCTCCAGCATTGGAAATTAAACTGTAAGGCAGAGAATTCTGCCTTGGACCACGGCCTAATGCTCACAATACAAAAATCATCAGCTGCAGATGTAGAAGTAACTTCAGTCCTGTCCCAGGGAAGACAGTTGAGATTCCTGCTGTTCATGTTGTATATTAATGATCTAGCAACTGGAATCATTTTACTCATACAAATACCTGGGTGTGTAAGTCTGTTGGCATATAAAATGCAATGATCGCACAGACTAATTTGTGTGTAAATCAGACAGCAGACTTCAGTACACTGGTAGCGCACTGGGAAAATGTAGTCAGTCTTCAAAGGAAACTCCCAGCAAAACACTCATGTGCCTCATCTTTGATTATTGCTTAAGTTTGTAGGACTCAAAAGTGGGAGATATTGAATGTATATATAATTTAATTGGATGGATAAAAAATCCACTCACTGAACAGCAGCAGAAAACGCACATAAAAGAAGGTTGCAATTAGGCAAGCTTTTGGAGCCAGTGGCTCCTTCTTCGGACAGAAGGGTTGAAGGGGAAGGAGAGGGGTGAAGAAAAAGAACTGGCGATGTCTAGAAAAAGGGATAGATTTTGGGAAAGTCGCCCAGAATCAAGGGTTGGGGGCACTTACCAGATGGGATGAGAAGGAAAGACTCAATGTATATATACAAGAGCAGCATGAATGATCATAGACTTGTTTGACCCACAGGAGTGTGTCATGGAAATGCTGAAGAATGTAACCTTTCAGGCACTTCAGGACGACTACCGGCATCAGATTCATTAACAATATATTTGTTATCTGGATCGAAGGTGAGGACATCCTACCATGTTCCTACACAACCTCAACATCTATTCCCCCATTTGCTTCACCTGGTCCTACTCAACCCAACAAGCCACCTTCCTAGATGTTGACCTCCACCTCAAAGATGGCTACATTAGTACCTCCATCTATATTAAACCTACTACCTACCAGCAATACCTCCACTTCAACAGCTGCCATCCATTCCTTCTGTACACAGCCTAGCCACCTGTGGTCGTTGCATCTGCAGTGATGAGCAGTCCCTCTCAAAATATACTGAGGGTCTCACTGAAGCCTTCACTGACTGTAATTATCCTCCCAAGGTTGTACAAAAGCAAATCTCCCGTACCTTGTCTTTCCAGTCTCCCACCACCTTCCAAAGTCCCACCGTCCAGCCACAGAGGAGCATTCCCCTCGTAACTCAGTACCACCCAGGACTGAATTACATTCTCTGTCAGGGTTTCGACTACCTCTCGTCATGCCCTGATACGAGAAATGTCCTGCTAACTATCCTTTTCAATCCTCCCGCAGTGGTATTCCACTGTCCACCGATCCTACACAATACTTGTCCATCCTTACACAACACCTGCTCCCAATCCCTTACCTCATGGCTCATACCCCTGTAATAGACCTAGATTCAACACCTGTCCCATACATCCTCCTACCACCACCTACTCCAGTCCAGTCACTAACATCACCTAACTGATCAAAGGCAGGAGTATCTGTGAAACCAGTCGTGTTCTACAACCTAAGTTGCAACCACTGTGCTGCATTCTATGTAGGCATGACAACCAACAAGCTGTCTGTCTGCATGAATGGCCACTGTGGCCAAGAAACAAGTGGACCACCCAGTTGCTGAACACACTGCCAAACACAGTATCCTTTATTTCAATGACTGCTTCACAGCCTGTGCCATATAGATCCTTCCCACCAACACCAGCTTTTTGAATTACGCAGGTGGGAACTTTCCCTGCAACACATCCTACATTTCTGTAGCACTCCTGGCCTCAACCTTTGATACTCACTGTTCTCACCCACCAGCCCCTTCTCTGTTCCCATTCCAGCACTACAGTGCCATCATTCCGACAGCACACCAAGTCTTTTTATTTCACTTCTTTTCCGCTACTTGCCCCCCTCCCCACCTATCCCCTGCCCTCTGTCTAACCTGCAGCTCTTCACTGTCTGCCACACCCACAGTACTATCCCTCTCCTCCCCGTCCCAGCCTCCTCCTCAACCCCCACCCAGTCGTCACTCCCATCATTCACTGGTGCTGCTGCTCGCAGTGTGGTTTCAGTTGCCCGAGACTGCAGTTGTGTGTGTGTGTGTGTGTGTGTGTGTGTGTGTGTGTGTTAGTCTATTGCTGACGAAGGCCTTAATGGCCGAAAGCTTTAATTGTGAGAGTCTTTTTGTTGTGTCTATCTGCGACTCAGCATCTCTGGTATATGATAAGTAGCAACTTTCCTTCTCATAATATTGTTACATTCCATCCTGGGTATGTCTGCAACAGATGTTGTACTACAGTCCAGTCACAAGCATCACCTACCCCATCAAAGGCAAGGTTACGTGTGAAACCAATCATATGATCTATAAACTAAACTGCAACCGCCATTCTGGATTCTATGTGGGCATGACAAGCAACATGCTCCCTGTCCACATGAAAGGCCACCAACAAACTGTGGCCAAGAAACAGCTGGACCTCCCAGTAATAGAGCACGGTGCCAGACATGACATTCACATTCCAATGACTGCTTCGCAGCCAGTGCCATCTGGATCTTTCCCAGCAACCAGTTTTTCTGAACTGTGCAGGTTGGAACTCTCCCTACAATACATCCTGCATTCCTGTGACCCTCCTGGCCTCGACCTCCATTAGTCATTGTCATTTATCCACCTGTCCTCTTCCCTGTTTTCATTCCAGCAATACACACACCCCTCTATTCCACCTATGCATTCTTTTTCCTGTTCTCTCCTTTTCTGCTGTAACCCCCCTGCCCCCCCTCCCTTGCCCTCCACCTAACCTCCCTAACTGCACTTAGCTGCCCACCCTCTCCCCACCTCGTTCCTGTATGCTACCACAAGCAGCGCTTTACTGCACCCACCCCTACCCTGCTATCCCTCACCTCCCAGCCGCAGCCTCCTCCAATAGGATGTTATTCATGCAGTCTACAAAGCAATAATATTACCAACTTTACACCTCAGAAACCTGGTGCTGTTATAAAGTTGACATTAGGAGGCTAGACACCTTTCATCTTCGCTGTCTGAGAACAGTTCTCCACATGAAATGGGGAGACTGTGTTCCAAAAACGGAGATTCTGCGTCGCGTGAAACTGCCTGGCATTGAAGCTCTCTTAATGAAACACCAAGTGAGATGGAGTGGCCATATCATACACATGGACGACAGTAGACTTACCAAAGCGGTGTTCTACTTAGAATTCTCGTGTGGAAAGCGGCGGCAAGGTGGCCAACACCTGCGATATAAAGACACCGTCAAACGCCACCTCACAGCCTGTGGCATTCTGAGCAAACGTTGGCAGGAGCTTGCACTGCACCAATCAAGAGTGGTGCTCAACTGTACACAAGTGTGTGGAACAATTCGAGTATATCCGCCTAAAGAACCTGGACGATAAACGAAATCTCCGCACATCAAAGCCCAAGCATAATTACATCTACACATATAGATGGAGTTATACATATAACTCCACTGGGCAACTGTATTGCACTTCGTGCAACCAGATCTTCAAAGCAAAGCTTGGTTTTGCAAGCCACTTCTGAGCCTGCCACAATACGGTATAAACGATTGACGGAGTCGCTGTCACCGGACACGGCGAGGAGGACGTGATGATGATTCTTCTCAACTTTGGCATGACTGTACATTCTCACTAATAAGGTGACTTCTCAATTTACTCTTGAAGAGGTTCATACTTGAAAATGAATGTTCACATGAATATATAGACCCGTATAAGAAAGGAAACGCAAATGCTTGTTTTTTTCAGCTGATTATATGAGCAGCGAATACTACTCATCACATTAAAAATCAATATACCTTCCTTCTCCAGGTCTTTAAAAGCAGACCATTTGTGCCATGAACCAAGTTCACATTTGGTTTTCTCCAATATTTCTATATCGGCAAAAAGACGTTCAAATTTGGCTTCCGCAATTCTCTGCTTTTTAAATCCTCTCTGCTTTTTAAATCCACCAATGACATTTCAAAGTTACCAATGTCAAAACTAAACGAATGAAAATTTAATTCTGTTACAGTACATGAGGCAGAGATACGACTCGGTGATACGCACTGACATTTTATCTTACTGGAAATGCATGCGAGTGTCTGGATGCCGCACTTCCGGGGACATGTAGCTTTATGTGGCTCGCAAGCTGTGTTTTTCTGATCTCTGTCCCAGGAGCCTCCACACACAGATACGTCCATCATGATGCTGAATGTACAACCAGGACTTGTCTGCATGGATGATGTGGTGACACTCCGTCACCAGTGCTGTTGGCCACACCAATGTCAGCCTCGTCTGTTGTTAGAAGAGAAGTCAGAACAATGGTTACCATGATGATAATCTGTGGTGCATCAGAGGTTGTCACACTTTCCATGATGATACGTTTGTCATTTGGCTAACAAGCCAATTACCTCACCCACGGTATGTGATGTGGGTGTTCAAACCTGCCTGGCCGATCTAACACTATGTTTAGCCTCATGAGTGCTAGTATCACAGGCCCAATGAGATCTGGCATAGGGTTCCACAGAGTCCCTCTGAACCCACTGATTCCAGTGCAATCAACACAAGCAGCAATTTTATAGAATGATGAACTGCAGTCTCAGTGTCAAATTCCAACATATGACGGTAGACATTTCTCCTTCTACAGTAAAGCATATGATGAATTTGTTACAAACAGCTAGCAATTAAGTATACGTAAAATGAAGGAAAGGCAACCACTCACCCACAGCAGATCAATATATGGAGCACAGAAATGTGTAATAGGAAACAGCATACACACTAGCTTTCAAGCACTTGCTCTTTTTCTAGGAAAAGCACACACATTCACATACACCACCACACAGAAGCCCAAATGCACACTCCTATGACCACAGCAAGACCATTTACTGATACTCAATTATTGAAAGCAGTTGGCTTAGCAGATGGAGGTGGGGAGGGGGCAGGGGGGGATGCAAGGAGAGGGTAAAAGCAGGTCTTTGGACAGGTGACCCTGTGGCGGCACAACAGGGTGAAAAGAGTGCAGAAGGTACAGCAAAAAGAGGTGCAGGGAGAGGGGGAGGGGCTCAAGGGGAAAAACTGATGGGGGGGGGGGGGGGGGAAGGAGGAAAAAGGTGAAGATGAAGACATAGAATGGGAGGTGAGAGAGAAGGGAAAAAGGGAAAGAGGTTGAAAAGAGAGGAGAGGTTGGGAGGAAAGAGAGGGGGGGAGAGAGGAAGGGAGGGAGGGAGAGGAGGAGAGGAGGAGAGGGGGAGGGGGAGCGAGACAGAGAGAGAGGGGAGACTTGGGAGGGGGAGTGGTGAGAGCAGAAGACCAAACCCACAAACAAATTCATGGTACAGTCTTGATTACTTGCATGGCACCATGCTATGCCAATTTATTTACGGGCCATCTGGAGGAATCTTTCCTAACCAATCTACACCAAAAACCTCTCATCTGGTTCAGATTCATTGATGGCATTTTCATGAGCTGGACTCACGGCATGAACAAACTTTGCTCTCTCCTCTACAACCTCAACAGCTATTCCCAAATTCGTTTCACCAGGTGCTTCTTAACTCATCAAGCTACCTTCCTTGATGTCGCTCTCCACCTCTCGCATGCCTCTATAGATACAGCTGTCCATACCGAGTGTACCAACCTCCGACAGTACCTCCACTCTGACAGCTGTTACCCGTTCTGTGACTTTTCAAGTATGAACCTGTGGACAGTGCACATGCAGTGGGCGTTATATCTACCAACATTGTAGGGTTGTCCTGAAATGCTAAGCATTTGCATATGAGCTACAAGTACACACATACACGGTTATATGTCCCAGTTGACTACAATATGCAGGAGGACCGGTGAGGAAGAGAAAGGTGGCAGGAGTGAGAGACATGGTTGGACAGAAGGGTGGCTAATGGCTAGGAGTCAGACACAGCAGGCACATGCGACTGGAATGTGGAGCCAGTGGTTCCCTCCGGCTGCACTCACTGGGAGTCGTGTGCAGTGCACAGTGATGAAGAGGAGTGGGCTGGAAGAGGAACATGACAAGGTATTTGTTTGAAAGCTAGAAATGTTATCAATATTGTTTAGGACAACTCAGCACCTGAACTACAAGGTGAATTTTTGCCTTTACTCCTTAATTTGTTTCATCCGTATTATCAGCAATTGATAAGATACTGAATGTATTGCTTAATTTAAGCTTATGTTCTTGTGTAGACTTTAGCAAAGTCTCTTGATCTACATTTCTAGCTCCCTACCAGATGATTCTGCTGATCACAGAACAGACCAGATTTGTGAATGGATTCATGACTTTCAACGAGATGTAACACAATATGCCATTACAATGGGACGAAGGGAGTGTTACCGAGCCATTACTGACATCATCAGAATAGTGGGAACACCAGTATTACAGGAAGAGCCAGACAAAACTAGGCTCAAGAGCTCAAGAGGAAGATTTTAGGTCCTCAAACTGGGAAAACAAACAAGAAAAGTGGGTTAATGGAACATAGCTCAACCACCTTGATTTTGTTGATAGCATTGTACAGTTAGTCCCCAGTTCAGGTAAAAATCAATAACAATAAATGGAGGACCTTAATACAGCAAGTATGAAAGTTAATCTGAACATAAATTACAATAAAAGTAAAAATGTAACAAATACACTGGAAAAAAACCGGAGCAAATTAACACGGATTTAAACCAGTTGACAAGCTGTTGCTTATTTTATTACATTAATGAGTAAATCAATGATGTTGTAGCAGCTCACAGCACTTTTCTACAATTTTCTTCATCAAAAGTTTCAGTCACTGGCACTGCACATTCAGTTGTACTACAATTTCATCCTGTATATATCATTGCTGTTTGAAAGATATGTTAGTCAAACAACTCATACATTCCTATTTCTACATTTTAAGCAGTCGTTTACAGCACAGCAATACCTGTTGTCACAAGACCCTGCTGCATCATAGACCTCCCCTCCGTGTCCCAAATATGTCTTCAGTAGTAGTGACCTGTGGGGGTTCCACAGTTTTAAAGTACGATCTGCACCACATGTCAAGCAGTAGGAACCATCAACTGAAAAAGTTCCAAAACACAAGATTTAGTAACTATTCAGCACTTCTACTTAATCTGCATACATGATTGTCAATAATGGCTCAATATTATGAGGAAGGACCCAAAAGTAACCAGAATCATAAACTGTACATGATCTACTCATAGTACCATGTTGTACTGCTTGGGAGCTGTTGTAGGACCTCTTCTGAGTCAGTCTGCCCAGTGATGGCACCCGATGACAAGTGTGGTTTTTGTGGCAGCTCTTCGTGTATGTCTGCAGTGCATTCACAATATGAAGAAATAACTGACTCTCACAAATAATGTCTCACCGTGAAGCTTTGTTTTTTCCCCCGAAAATATGCAGCGGAAACTGTATTGGTACAAAAAGCATACAAAAAATGCACTCTTAGTAAAACTCAAGTCTATAAATAGCTTTTTCTAATTAAAAAGGAGGAAATCGCCATTGGAGATCAGCACTGTTCCAGTTTTCATTCAAATGCTTGAATCGAGGAACACTTCAGCAAAATCTGTAATCTCATCAGTAGATCAATGCAGAATGATCAACGAACTTAAAGGCTTGTCAGGGTTATCCTGGAGCACAATTCAGTAGATACTGAATGTTGATTTGGTAACGCAAAGAGTGGTAGCTAAGTTCGTGTCCAAGCTTCCCAAGGGATTTGTGCATTTAAGCTTTTTCGTGAAATGTAAGACCTACTCAAAGGTGATCCTAGTTGTTTCAACAAAATCGTCATAGGCTACGAGTCACAATACAGAAAGTAAACAACAGGCAAGTCCACAAAAGTCGCATGCTTGCCTTGTCCGAAAGAATCTCATCAGGTGAAACTGAATGTAAATTGATGCTGATCTCTCTCTCTCTCTCTTACATCAAAGGCATCATACGCTCTAATTTCATCCCCAAAAAGCAAGCAGTAAAGTAACAATTTCATTTGGAGGTTTTGGAAAGGCTGAGCGTCGCAATACGAATGACCCCGCCTGTCCCGATAAATCATTACTTTGGTTTCCGAAAGTCAGTATAATAGAACCAAGATCCTATTTCATCATTGCATGCACAAAGTATTCAGTTGGGCTCATTGCTTTAACCACCCTAATTTGTTCAAAGTAAATGTTCCGGTCCACCTCAACACTCAATAAAGAGCACCGTGCTAGGTTTTCAAAGGGGTCCGCCTCGGGACACACGGGCATGGATGAGGCAACTGCATGCCTTTGGCTCATCCCACTAGCAGGACGTCCCACGATACACGCAAGTTAAACACCTATGGGCAATGAACTAACAATGTGGGACACAAATCCAACTAAAAGTTTTTTAACCAGAACAACTTAAATTCACGATATTAGAGCTGGAATTACTGCAGCTGCTGGCACCTGACTTGCCTTCCAATAGAGACTCATCAAAGGATTTAGAGTGTACTCATATCAATTATGGGGCCTCGCACGAGTCTCATACCGTTACTTTTCATCACTACCTCCCCGTGCCGGGAGTGGGTAATTTAGGCACCTGCTGCCTGCCTTGGATGTAGTAGCCACTTCTCGGGCACCTTCTCCGGAATTGAACCCTGATTCCCCATTACAACCTTGGTAGGCACTGAACCTACCATTGATAGTTGATAAGCCAGACATCTGAAAGATGTGTTATTGGTACAGAGACCGTGCAATCAGCCCAGTTATTCACAGTCACTGAGGCAAACAGACTGGACAAGCCGATCGACTGGTTTTGATCAAATAAAGAGAGTCCCTCCCATCTCTGGTCGGGACTCTGTTTGCATGTACCAACTCTATAATTACCACAGTTATCAAAGTAGCATGGGTAGGTCTAAATTACCATTCGCAGTTTTACGTTAATGCAGCTTGCACTGAGACATGTCTCTCTCTCTCTCTCTCTCTCTCTCTCACACACACACATACACGCACACACACAAAGCTCTCACGTGTTTGTCAGTTTTTGGTCTCAATGAAGACAACTACTTGACATAAGTGCCCTATTCACCAGATTTAGTGCCCTCATATTTCTTCCAGTTCCCTGTGATAAAAAGGGGCCTCCAAGGAAAGTATTTTGCCAACGTAAAATGCCATGTCACAGCTGCATTGACAGGTAATGCAGAGGATGAATTTAAAAGATGCTTCCTAAAATAAACTACATATTTTACAGAAAGTTTGGTTATTTTTAGATCCCCCCCTCATACATAATATTTAAGATAACATTCGTTTTTATTTCATAACAGTCATGCATAAAACGTCCTGTACTGCCAAATCTGCAACAAACAATTAAAACCATGCCTACAACTAAATTCCCCAAAAGAAATTATCTCATTCAACTATAAAGGCCATTTTCCACGGTCATTACTGTTAAAAATCTACACTGAAGAGCCAAAGAAACTGGTACACCTGCCTAAAATCATGTAGGGCCCCGGCGAGCACGCAGAAGTGCCGCAACATGACATGCCATGGACTCAACTGATGTCTGAAGTAGTGCTGGAGGGGGTGTCTGAAGTAGTGCTGGAGGGAACTGACACCATGAATCCTGTAACTCTTCAGGCTTTCCCGGCGAGATCTTGACATGTGGAATAATCGGGTCTACTGCCAAATGTTTGTGTCGCTCTGGCACAATATTTCGTCCACGTAACTCGTTGCTTTCTTCAGGTGCTACCTGAGACTGCCGTATTGGAGGATCTTGTCCAGTATTTATGCCCAGAGGGCGCTGGGTGCTCTCTTTGCCGTCCATGCCCGCCTGGCGCTGCTTGTAAGGTGTTGTCTCTTCCCCGGTGCTCCCTCAGACCTCTGCGCCCGACTTGGTCGCCATCTGTGGCAGCTCTCTGAGGACCGTCCTGTGTCGGGCGTTCCGTTCGTGGTCCGCGCCCGCCTAGTGCTGCTCCTGAGGTTTTGGCACTTCCCTGGTGCTCCCACGGATGTCCGCGCCCGACTTGGTCGCCATCTGTGGCAGCTCTTTGAGGCCCGTCCTGTGTCGGGCGTTCCGTTCGCAGTCCACGCCCACCTGGCGCTGCTCCTGAGGTACACCCCACTCATTTTTTAAAACGGTTTAACCAAGCCATACCTAAAAGTTGAGAGGATGCTAAGAAAACAGAGTTTGCAGTAGGTTATTTGGAGGGTGAAGCTTCAGAATGGGGCACAGTAAACATTGAAAACTTCACAACCTGGGAAGATTTTCAGAGAAAGTTTAAGGAAAAATATTGGTCTTCAAGTGCACAAGAGAAGTTGATCTCAGACCTTCGAAGTTCAACACCGAAAAAAGAAACACAAATTTTTTCTGAAATACGTAGGACCTTATCATATTCAATCAATAGTACACCAAACAACCCTATATTTAGTAGATCCTGTGACTGGAGAGGAAAAGGGTATGTATAATGTTTAGGATATAAAACGACATGTACAAAACCCCCAGGGACGCTGACGGGCGGACTGACGTCTGCCGGTTCCCAAGTTGGGTTAGGTGTTGCTTCCACATTAGTTTTCCTACACCGAACTCCCTTCAAATCTTTGACTATCCTGTAATCTATTTATAGCCCTTAAGCTCTCCTATCATATTAGTATTAAAAGAGACCAATTATGACTACACAATTATGACTAATTTAAGGAGTCACAATAAACAGCAACCTCTAAGCATGAGATAAAACTAACAGGGTAACATTCTAACAGGAGATATAATATGATGGTACTGTTTCGGAAGAATGATACCTAGATGACATAAACTGAACATGTGTATGAAATATAAAGTGAAGTGACTACCTGAATAACTATTTGATTATAGTGTATATAATTTCTATTTTTATAGAATGTTTTATATTTTTTGTAAAGTGTGATGTGATTGGGGAGGATTTATATCTAATTTTGAAAGGGGTGGGTAGCATAGGCACAGACACAACCTACACACCACGCCCTTCATACAACCCTCGCAAACAAGTGTGACTGGTTCTTCATCATTTGCTGTTCCACGGGAGTTGCTAAGATCTTTTCTTCGGGGACTTCAAAGGTGACGGTGAGAATGTCCGTTCTGCAGGAGACGCCGAACATCATATGTCCTCCGGCTTCTCACTTAAGTATCGGCGAAGTGGGGATCCTGGGGAAGGGGGGTGGGAAGGGTTTCCTGTCTTTGGGGCTGTCTTCTTTCTTTCTTCGATCTTAGCAACCAATTCTTTTATTTTCTTTCTTACTTCTCTTAAGAGTACCAATCTATCTTTCCCTCTGTCCACATTCATATACTTCTATCGCTGAAGTCCTCTTTTCCGTGATTTCTAAAAATCTTCAACTAAGAGCCTTAGTAGGCCGAAGAATCAGGACGCACGATCACACTTCCACACCCAAACAATTAAATACAAAGACGCAGGGAGATGTAACAACCGTCACAGATAAGGGGGGAGGTAGTGCTCAGGAAGGGTTCAAGCTAAGTAATGAGGTATCGAGTCAAATAAGCTAAAGGAACAAGGGGGAAACGAAGTGTTGGTTCAAATGGCTCTGAGCACTATGCGACTCAACTTCTGAGGTCATCAGTCGCCTAGAACTTAGAACTAATTAAACCTAACTAAACTAAGGACATCACACACATCCATGCCCGAGGCAGGATTCGAACCTGCAACCGTAGCGGTCGCTCGGTTCCAGACTGTAACGCCCAGAACCGCACGGCCACTCCGGCCGGTGGAACGAAGTGTATATCCACCTGTATTCATAGCTATAGTAGTACAAAGTAATATGAATGGACATAAAAAGAAATAGATATTATGCCAGAGGTACCGAGTCAAATAAGTTTCTGATGAATAATAGGATAGTGCAGACCGAATAGCCCGAAGAAAAGAAATAAAGTTATAACCACGGACGAAACATATTTAGTTATTAAGGCTATATAAGTGAGCTGTAAGCACAAGCGAAGAATTTAAGCAGGTAGGCTGAAGGACTCAGGAGGAGGAAAGGAGAGGTAGATAGAAATTTTACCAGGAAATTTTAAATAAAATAGTGTGCAGAGGAGTACGAAAGAGGCAAGACTATGAATCATTGTTAGAGAAGATGGGGAGGGCGCACCTGATATAGATGAAATGAGAGAAATAGCGGCAGGTAAGCAGACCCAGGAGGAGGCTGACCTATACTGTGTGGGCAGGGGCACCAAAAAGGGGATGGACCTGTATCATGGTTTAGTATAAATGGAAGGGGCGTACCTACCCAAGGATGAGGAAGAAGATGTTTTCATAGTATCAACCCTTACGTAGATTGGAACCCAAAAGGAAGGGTGGTATACCAGTGGTTATCATTGTAACAGCTTCTAAAAAAAAAAGGAAAAAAAAGTAAAGATTCGACTCAGAATAACGCCTGAACTTTGAAACTGGCTAAGGGGAGGGATTTATTTTGGCAAAATCCTGGAAGCAAGAGTAGATAAATCTATTGGAAATAGCTAATACTTGTTGTACTATTAGTTTATCATACTATTATATCTATGAACGATATTACCAACAGCTTAATGAAATACCGGAGATGGAAGAGAGTTTTTGTACCTAATGTTTTTATGTAGTACAAAGTAACAAGATAAGTGTTAACAAAAAAATATTAAAACATATGTTGTGTGCAAAATAACGAGTGTTCGAGCTAAGGGGAGGGATATGTAGTGCCCCCAGAATTTTACGAAAGTCTGGAGACACTTGTGTTCCAACCGTTTCGAACACGCGTTATTTTAAAGCAGGGCGTAAGGATGAGCATGGGATACTGCACCCATTTATTGTTTGTGCAGGCAAAACTGGAAGGGAGAAAATTCATTGGCACTGGCAAATGTTCAGCGTGACCTGCCAAGAATAAACACATACGGCCCGGAAGCTCCGTGGCCGGCAGCAAGGAGTAATGTAGCTTTGTATTGTTGAAAAACAAATGGAGTAACTCGAGGTTGTAACTGTTTAGTAGACGTTGAACTGCTCTTGAGAGTACGTGGACTGGACGTGGAAAGTCAGCCACAATAAAAGCTTATGTACTAATTGTGTTCAAAAATATGTAATTAACTGATCTTGGGTGCCCGGTAATGTGTGCGTTTACATCATAAAGTTTAGTTGTTTTTGTGTACAAAGTGGAAATAAATATGTTCGGGTGTATTGAATGATATTCCAAGAGTAGCGTATTTTTTAAATAAGAAGAGAGAGAGTGAAAATTTCCCCTTCCTAGGAGTGAAATCTTCGGAGAAGCATCCGGTGCTGCAAGAAAGCAGAACCAGCATTCTTCAACAAGTAAGTCCACGAAAACATTACACCGGGCCACCGCATGCCTCTGTAATGCTGTTGCACTTACTGAATGGTCCTGAGATGAAATGTGCCACTCTCCATTCGGTCTTCTCTATTTCTTCTATTAATCCAACCTGGTACAGTTCACAGATTGGTGAACAATATTTAAAGTGTTGGTGAAACAAGTGTTTTGTAAGCTACTTCTTTTGTGGATGAGTTACATTACCATAAGACATTTCCAATGAACCTCAGCATGACATTTTCTTTCGTACAGTTGTATGTGGCCATTCTACTTTAGGTCACACTGGAAGGTTACTCCCAGGTATTTTGCAGTTGTTACTGTTTCCAGAAATTTATCGTCAGTAGCATAACCAAACAGTATCGGGTCACTTCGCATATTTATGTGCAGTATGTTACATTAACTTAAGTTCTAGGCTGATTGCCATTCCTTACAACAATCTTGACCTTCTGCAGGTCTGCCTGCATTTTGCTACAGTCTTCTGGCATTGTAATCTTGCTAATAGAAAAAATTCTCGACAAACAGCTTCGTGGAGAGTTTGACATTATCTATTAGACTATTTATATACACTGAAGTGCCAAAGAAACTGGTATAGGCATGCGTATTCAAATACAGAGAAATGTAAACAGGCAGAATATGACACTGCAGTTGACAACACCTATATAAGACAACAAATGCCTGCCACAGTTGTTAGATTGCTTACTGCTGCTACAATGACTGGCCATTAATACTTATGTGAGTTTGAATGCGGTGTTACAGTTGGCACATGAGCTATGGTGTAGAGCATCTCCGAGGTAGCAATGAAATGAAGATTTTCCTTTATGATCATTTCACGAGTGTACTGTGAATATCAGGAATCCAGTAAACCATCAAATCTCTGACTTTGCTGCAGCTGGAAAAAGATCGTGCAAAGAATAGGACCAATGACTACTGCAGAAAATCTCCCCACGTGACAGAAGTGCAGTCCTACCACAAAGTGCTGCAGACTTGAATGTTGGGCCATCAACAAGTGTCAGCGTGTGAACCATTCAATGAAACATATGGGCTTTCAGAGCTGAAGGCCTACTTGTGTACCCTGGATCACTACATGAGCCGGCCGCGGTGGTCTCGCGGTTCTAGGCGCGCAGTCTTGAACCGCGCGACTGCTACGGTCGCAGGTTCGAATCCTGCCTCGGGCATGGGTGTGTGTGATGTCCTTAGGTTAGTTAGGTTTAAGTAGTTCTAAGTTCTAGGGGACTTATGACCTAAGATGTTGAGTCCCATAGTGCTCAGAGCCATTTGAGCCATTTCACTACATGACACAAAAGCTTTACGCCTCGCCTGGGCCTGTTAACATCAACATTGGACTGTTGATGACTGGAAACATGTTGCCTAGTTGAACAAGTCTTGTTTAAAATTGTATTGAGTGGGTGGATGTGTATGGGTATGGAGACAACCTCATGAATCCATGGAACCTGCCTGTCAGCAGAGGACTGTTCAAGGTGGTGGAGGTTCTGTAATGATGTGGGGCATGGGCAATTCCAGTAGAGCAATGCGATGCCCCAAGTCCGAAATTGCTACGTAGTGGCTCCAGGGACACACTTCTGAATTTACACTTTCACTGGCCACCACACTCCCCAGACATGAACATTATTGAGCATATCTGGGATGCCTTGCAATGTGCTGTTCAGAAGAGATCTCCACCCCCTCATACTCTTATGGATTTACGAACAGCCATGCAGGATTCATGGTGACATCTGGAATAATCGGGTCTACTGCCAGATGTTTGTGTCGCTCTGGCACAATATGTCTGCTTAGATGTATGAGGTCATTATTATTATTATTATTATACAATTATAATAAAAACTTGAGACTACCAGATGAGGTTTCCATCATGGACATGAATGAACAAAGAAATACACAAGGTATTAAAAAAGAAAAAATTGCCATAGCACTTGCTTAAACTATCACTTTCCAACCTAACCAAGACCTTTTGCTACACCACAAATCATTCTGATCAAATAACATTGACTGCAGGAAAATAAAAAACTGATCCAGTGCTGATGACAGTACTGTGATCTTCAGTAAACTCACTTATCTCCAGGAGACCTATATGGTTCTAGTACATAACACAGTCCAAGCTACAGCCCCAGCAATGGATCAACATCTCTAATAGACCTTTATAGGTCATGCAAGGAACGTGATCTATGCCACAAGCACTAAACAATATATTGTAAACACACAAATGAAATTTACAAGCAAAACATCGCATATGCCATCTACGTAATATATGCCATTGTACTATGAAGAATATATTGATAGCTTGCATTGTTTACTACAACCACTGCTCAAACAATACATACTGCAATTCGTCAATCTTAGTGATTTCTAACATTCATGTATACTACAGTAACAAGTAATTATAGACTGCTATTTTAAGTTCTGAATTATCTTTCATAATTCTGAAGTTGTCAGCTACATCTAAATCTACATACATACTCCGCAAACCACTGTACGGTGCATGATGGAGGGTGCCCTGCACCACAATTAGTCATTTCTTTTCATGTTCCACTTGCAAATAGTGCACGGGAAAATTGACTATATGAGCCATAATCTTTCGTATCTTTCATAGTCCCTATGCAAAATGTATGTCGTCGGCAGTAGGATTGTTCTGAAGTCAGCTTCACAGGCTGGTTCTCTAAATCTTTCAGTAGTGCTCTGCAAGATAAAATGTCTTCTTTCCTCCAGGGATTCCCACTTGAGCTCCCTAAGCATACGCGTAACTCTTGCATACTGATTGAACCTACCAATAACAGAAATAGCAGATCGCCTCTGAATTGCTTCGACGTCTTCTTTCAATCCGACCTGGTGTGGGTCCCAAACACTTGAGCAGTACTGAAGAATAGGTTGCATTAGTGTCCTATCTGCAGTTTCCTTTACAGGTGAACTATACTTTCCTAAAATTCTCCCAATAAACTGAAATCGACATTCGGCTTCCCTACCACAATCTTCACATCCTCATTCCATTTTATATCACTTCATAACATGACTGTGTCAGACAGGGGATTTTCCTACTTATATGCATCAAATTACATTTTTCTACCCGCCATTCATCACACCAAATGGAAATTTTGTCTAGGTTATCAACGTAGAGTCACTTATCTTTGACACTTTCCTGTACACCACAGCATCATGAGCGAACAACTGCAGATTGCTGCCCACCTTGTCTGCCAAATCGTTTATGAATACAGAAAATAGCAACAGTTCTACCACACTTTCCTGGTGCACTCCTGATTACCCTGCCTCCAATGAACAGTTGCCGTTGAGGACAACATACTGAACTCTATTACTTAAGATGTCTTTGAGCCAGTCAAGTATATGGAAGCCTTTTTGTATGCATGTACCTTCATTAACAGTCTGCAATGGGGTACTGTGTTGAATGCTTTTTGAAAATCTAGAAATATGGACTCTGCCTGTTGTCCTTCATCCATAGTTTGCAGTATATCACGTGAGAAAAGAGCGAGCTGGATTTCACAGGAGCAATGCTTTCTAAAACTGTGCTGATTCACAGACATGAGCTTTTCGGTCTCTAGGAAATTTATTATATTAGAAACTCACGATAAGTTCTAGAATTCTGCAGCAAACAAATGTCAAGGATATTGGTCTGCAGTTTCTGTCAGTTTGTTTGTTATTGCAATGGCTCATTTTGTTTACAGGCTGTGTGTGTACTGATCAGATATGTCCTGTTTTCTCCATGTGTCATAAAAACGTTTCTTCAAGCATTCACATGTGCTGTTACTGTACCCATACTAATTTCTGCATTCGGTGATACATAGTTGGCAGAGGCAGTCCGTACACAATTTTTTGTTGTTGAATATAAAAGTCGCAATAGGTTTGCTGCCCTGTGATCAGTGCAAAATCTAACAGGAAGAAAGTCACATAACTCAGCAAAGTATTCCATCATTGTCATTACAAACAGTTCATATTTTTTGTCACAGTAAAATAAATGACAATTGCATCATGTACACCAGCAGTATCTTTTTATACACCTGCAGTGTCACATACATTATGGTTCAGTTATAATAACCTAGCTGCATATTTGTACTGTACACTACTGTGCCCCTGTTGATCCTTTTAAACATTTGGCTCATTTTGTTTCGTGAGGGGGGGGGGGGGGGGCAGCACACACACTGCTATATTTTTCCTGTTATCTCCATGTGTCATAAGAATGATTTGTTTGGTTTGTTGATAAAAGATCACAGCTATTTTTTTAAGATTTTCCTGATAATGACTGTTACTTGCAAGGTGTGTAGGCAAAGTAATCAAAGGATATGAAGTTCTGCATGCGCTTATGGATGTTGCACTTCCCATGGCTCCTGCTAGTTTCTTTTGGGAAATTAGGCCTAAAACAGGTTTTGTGGGCAGATGACTTTCCCCAGAATTACACCATATCGCAATAACAATTCAGTCCGAGCAAAGTACACATTTTTGACAGTATTTTTTTTCCGTGCAGCAAAAAATTATGTTTATGAAATGTGATATCTAGCTTACTGCTTATACATTTTGCATGTTAGGCCCCTCTTTGATCTATCTGAAACCTTTCTCCAACAAACAATGCTCGTAGCTGTAACCAGTTTAGGTAACATCTAATATCTGTAGTAACAATAAATAAAAATAGTATGCTATCACTCACTCGAAGGTCATATTTAGTAGCACGTCCCCAAGCATTTGAGATCAGATCTTAAATCGAAATTTACAGTGTACTCCTATAAATCAATCCAGATGTACTATAAATAACAAATCTATTTTTCTATAGGCCACCAATGAAAAGGAAATACTTAATGTAATTAAAGAACTGAACCCCAAATTCTTTGTTGGTACTGACAATATCCCTGACTATATCTTGAAGAAATGTGCTCCGCTCGTAGCCAAGCCATTGTCAAAATCTGTAACTGGTCTCTATCAGAAGGGGTGTTCCCAGAAAAATTGAAGACAGCAAAAATAAAACCCCTGTTCAAGAAAGGGATAAAAACAGAAGTATCAAACTACAGGCCTATCTCACTATTATTTGGGTTTTCCAAAATAATTGAAAAAATCTATTATAAAAGACTAATCAGTTTCACAGAAAAAAAATTATTATTTCTCAAATACTCAACATGGATTCCGAAAATCTAAATCTACTGAGATAGCAATCTTTGCATTCCTAAATGAAGCATTAAATGCAATAGACAATAAAGCACATATCTCAGACATATTTCTAGACCTCTCGCATTCGATGTTATCAATCACAACATCTTGCTTCAGAAACTTGAATATGTAGGTATTAGGGGCCCGGCCTATGAATGGATAAAATCATATCTCCAAAACAGAGAAATTAGTTGAGCATACTATCCAAGAAGGGAACAAGATAAAATCCTACTCCACAGAAAAGCAGATCATGTGTATGGTGTACCACAAGGCTCCTTTCTAGGACCAGTTCTGTTTGTACTCTTTGTAAATGACTTGGAACCAACTAGCCCATGCCATAATTACATAAAATTAGCAGATGGCACAAATGTGATAATAAAAGGAAGGACCAAAGAAAAATTACTACATGAGATTAAAAATTGTACCACCCACACTACAGACTGGTTCTCTGGAAACAACTTAGTAATAAACACAGACAAACAGTGACAATGCATACACACACAGTGCAAAATAAATATCCACTAGCACGAGATGTAGAGTTGTTTACTAGAACCCTAGGAAATGAAAGCTCTACAAAATCTCTGGGGATATGGATCCAAGAAGATCTAAGATGGGTCCAACATACAAAATACATTATAAATAAATTAAATACCATTTGCTATACTATCAAAATTCTTTCTGATTGCACATTGAAAGAGACACTAAAAGATGTACAGCCTACAGCGCCCAGGCAGAATCCTTACCGCAATACGGCATAATCTTTTGAGGAAATGCATCTGCTGGCAAAAGTTGTTTTATATGCCAAAAGAGAATTGTAAGAGCCATAGAAAATACTGCATCAAGAAGCTCATGCAAGCCCTTACTCAAGAAACTACATATCCTTCAACTACCATGTCTGTACATTTTACAAGTAATCATATTTGTAAGGAAAATCTTAGAAAATAGCAAGAATCTTGTGTCAACTAACTAGAGTACCACCTGTATAACACAAGGAGAAAGCAGGCCATACATGTTCAACATGCACACACAACACTAAAACAGAATGGACCACTGCAAACAGGAAACAGACTATACAATAAGCTACGTACAAACATTAAAAAAATAAAAGACAGTTCAAAATTTAAAACTGCTGTCCATAAATATTTATTGTAAATATGTTATTATAGTATAGATGAATATCTTAAAACACAAAAAATTATTGCCAAATAGTAAAAAAACAACAACATTGAATTACTTGGGTTAAATATAATGTATTAGATTAGATAGGATTAATACTTGTTCCATAGATCATGAATACTACACTTCGTAATGATGTGGAACGTGTCAGGTTAATAAAAGATGTCTGTACAAGATATTACATTACACAAAATATTGCATGACACTAATGTTTAAGTTGGTTTTTTTTTCCTTAATTTATATCTAAAAATTCAGCCAATGAGTAGACGGAGTTGTCATCTAGAAATTCTTTTAATTTATTTTTAAATGTTAGTTGGCTATCTGTCAGGCTTTTGATGCTGTTTGGTAGGTGACCAAAGACTTTTGTGGCAGCATAATTTACCCCTTTCTGTGCCAAAGTCAGATTTAACCTTGCATAGTGAAGATCATCCTTTCTCCTGGTGTTATAGCTATGCACACTGCTATTACTTTTGAACTGGGTTGGATTATTAACAACCAATTTCATAAGTGAATATATATACTGTGAGGATCACTAGATCCTTAAATAGATGTCTGCAGGATGACCGTGGGTGGGCTCCAACAATTATTCTGATTACACGTTTTTGAGCAAAGAATACTTTTCTACTCAACGATAAATTACCACAGAATATGATGCCATACGAAAGCAGTGAATGAAAGTAGGCATAGTAAGCTAATTTACTGAGATTCTTATCACCAAAATTTGCAATAACCCTAATAGCATACGTAGCTGAACTCAGACGTTTCAGCAGACCATTAATATGTTGCTTCCAGTTTAGCCTCTCATCAATGGACACACCTAAAAATTTTGAAAATTCTACCTTAGCTACAGACTTCTGTTCAAAGTCTATATTTATTAATGGAGTTGTGCCATTTACTGTATGGAACTGTATATACTGTGTTTTATCAAAATTTAAAGAGAGTCCGTTTGCTGAGAAACACTTAATAATTTTGTGAAAAACATCATTTACAATTACATCACTTGGTTCTTGGTTTTTGGATGTTATTACTATACTTGTATCATCAGCAAAAAGAACTAACTTTGCATCTTCATCAATGTGGAATGGTAAGTCATTAATGTATATCAAGAACAGTAAAGGACCTAAGACCGAACCCTGTGGGACCCCGTACTTGATAGCCCCCCCCCCCCCCAGTTTGAGAAATTAGCTGTTGTTTTAACATTACATGAACCACTTATTTCAACTTTCTGCATTCTTCCAGTTAAGTATGAATTAAACCATTTGCGCAGTGCCGCACTCAAACCATAATGATTTAGCTTATCTAAAAGAATTCCATGATTTACACAATCAAAAGTCTTTGAGAGATCACAAAAAAAAACCAATGGGTGATGTCCGGTTATTCAGAGCATTTAATATTTGATCAGTGAAAGCGTATATAGCTTTTCTGTTGAAAAGCCTTTCTGAAAACCAAACTGACATTTTGTTAGTACTTTATTTTTACAAATATGGGAGGCTACTCTTGAATACATTACTTTCTCAAAAATTTTTGATAGAGCTGTCAGAAGAGAGATTGGGCGGTAGTTGTTGACATCCGACTTTTTATGCAATGGTTTTACAATGGCATATTTCAGTCTATCGGGGAAAACACCCTGGAAGCTGAACCTTCAGTTGTGATAATATTAACCCTAAATCAATGTAAATATTCTTGTATGATTTAAAAGTATGTACTGTAAGTCAGAATGACTTGTCCAATATCACATTGTATACCTTGTACAACAAATGAGCAAAAGGACCAATAAAAATGTGATGTAATATGTAAATAATCAAAGGTTTTTAATAACTTTTATCTTCCATAGTATTCCGATTGGAAATCGATGGTCACTGTTTAGTCTGAGACGGTTAATGTTTGTGAACTGATTCTCTAGTAAATCTCTTTATTTCGAATATTGTAGGCTCAGATTCAATGCCTTCAGAACCTATTGTATCAGCTACTAAAGTTACCTTGCAATCCCAGAAATGACATAAGAGTTTTACAGAAGTAGATATTACGTGAACGAAAAGTGGTACTAAAACACAGAACGGGCATTTCCCTTAATGTCAGTATATCTCCATTGCCACACAAACGTAATAAAACATTGAAAGCCAGAAATTCAAGAAGTCCTCCTACAGAACTGTAGCTTCACTTGATCCCACTTAGTGGTACTTCAGAATTGTACTGCAGTAGTTGTGTACTAATACAAGAAGGAATTTTCATTACCATTGAAACGCACAGCTCTCACCGTTCCCTGTTTGCAGTCAACAATGTTCCTACAGACATAATTCAACTTGACAGAACTATCTTCTTTCTTATCTGACGTCTTATCCATCTTCACGACGTCCCAACAGAGACTTGCTTTATTAACAGGTAACCTTCACATCATAACAATATGTATCAGCAAATGCTTCAAAGTGCCACAACACTATGTAAACAATCACATCAGTTTTTGTATACAAACTCATAGTTACTAAATCGAAGATATACCACTTCTATTTCCTATATCGAACATTGCATATGCAACTAAAATGGCGCTCGTTGAGTGGCGCCATTGAAGTTGCTTGTGGAAACAAGAGTCCTGTGACGCCTCTGGACTTTCAAACTGTAAGAGCGCATGTATGTGAATACATAATACTCAATTTGAAATACACTGCACCTTCAGACAACAATTTTCAAGCTATTCAAATATTTTTATGTTTTACGTTCTAACATGAGGACATTGTTCAGATTTGTCGTTGATCATATATATAACGGAATAGACTTCATCTCCCATACATAATGTCATACACTTAATTACATAACAATTCCAGAAACTTATAACACATTTCAAATTTTAACATATTTTCACAAAATTCTTTTACATTAAAAATGGATTTTCAGTCAACAGATTATACCTTAACAAAATAATAATTTACAAGACATGGGCCATGCTGAGGCTGGTAATTTGTTAAAGATTTTTTAGAGAGCTGACGCTGGGGGAACGGGTTGCTTTTGTAAGTATTTTCCGCTACACCTTACGCTGAAGCAGTGAAGCAAAGATTCCCAATTCAATGTAGTTTTGTTAAGCAACTCAGCAGCGATAAACCATGGAAATGTCAAAACTACTCAGTTTTCTATAAGAGTAAATAATATTTGTTAATGTGCCTGCTGTCCAAAGACCAACCAAATACACATTATTTTGGAGTCGGTGCTTCCCACACAGCCTACATAGAGCGGAATGAGCGAGTACTTGTACCACACCCATCAGCCCAACCCAGTATACGTTGTTGGTGCCTTCATCATTTCTTCTGACTTTTTTCTCGGAGCCATGGTTGCTTGCCCAGTCTGTCCACTGTTTTACTTCGACATCGCAGTAGCAGCTTTCTCATTTTCTACACTCGCTATGGTGGTGTCCAATATCAGCAGATATGATGGCTTACTTTATTCTAGTGACACAATTTGTGGCTTCAATGTTATACTTGTATTGCATGTTTGTCACGTTTTATAAACTTGAATGGACCTGAGTATGGGGCTTGTAATGGTGGGTGCACCGCTTCCATCTTTATCATCACATGTGAGCACGTTTTCAGGTCTCTGGTTAAGAAAGTCTTATGTTCTCCATTGCGTGATACCGGTGAAGGGTGTAGCTTGGATACCTGGGCCTTTATTAGTGCAGTAAATATAGCAGCTCTGTCAGCATCGATACTTGCTGCAAAAAAAAAAACTCTGGTTGTAGGGATAACGTCTCACCATACACCATCTCCACCATCAACACTCCTACATTTAGCCTACATGCAGTGTGGAGACCCAATAAGACAAGTGTCAGAACGGATGTTCAACAGTCTTTGTGGTACATAAGCACAATTTTCGGAGTCCTGTGTCAGTGCTCTATCATTCCGTTATTTGCCAGGTGGCAGCTGGTTGTGTGATAGCACAGGATAACACACAACTTGGACAGCTCCAGGAATAGAGTCGATTCAAACAGTCGCCCCTGATCTGTAGTAACATGCAACAAATGACATGACATACGTGTTAGTTCTTGCTACTGTCTCTGTCCATATGTCGCTGATTGGTCTGCCTCTGCCCACTGAGTGTATCTGTGTATTGCAGAAGAGATGTAGCGACAGCTTTCTGATGAAGGCAGTATACCCACAATATCTATATGTACTGTACCTGCTTGTCACCTCCGGAAACTCTCCCACAAGATTGTGCACATGTCTGCCCACCTTTAAATTGCTGACATGCTATGCATGATATAGGTGGGCTAGCTTATGAATAGTATCGAAAACCACTTTGCTTAACCTCTCTGGCACAAGAGACTTTAGTCTGGTTTTGGAAACATCAAACCAAATCATATTTTTAGCCCCTAATAGCTGCATCTGTTTCAGCTGTAGCTCTGTTGATACACTTTGTTAATATTCCTGCAACTATCAGTAGTCTGTGCTGTGGTGAATGACTTGTAATAAACTGTGCATAAGATAGCTTCGATTTGTGAGAGACATCAGCTACTACATTCTCTGCCCCTTTTATGTGCCTTATGCCTGTGGCGAACTGGTGGATGAACTCAAACTGGGATAACTGTCATGGGAAACTATGGTAAAGGCAAATGTTATAGATTTATGGTCTGTAAAGATTATGAAAGGCCTGACCTCGATGCATAGGCAAACGTGTAGCATGGCTTCATAAATGACTAATAACTCCCTATTGTATGCACTCCACATGGCTTACGCCTCCATTAGTCTATGAGAGAAAATACCCAAGGGGCTACCAACGTTTTCAGTGCATCATGAACTTGATGGACCAAGGAAAGTGTTTTTTGGTGGATAGCTTTTACCATTCCGAAGGCTCATAGCATTTCCAGTGTCCATGACAGAGTTGCTGTCAGTGGTGCTTGAATTTCTGATGCTCACAGTAGATGTCAACAGCAAAAAGGTCACGACTCCCAGAGATCTTTTTAATTGTTGATAATCCATTGAGCGTGATATGTCTTTAATGATGTGATCTTGCCTTTTGACAGACAAATCCCTACTGCCAAAACTGGTTGCCTGGGGAATGGCACTAGCTTTTGTCACAGACCACACTTTGGTTCTTGTACTGTTGTACTGCATTTGCTTATCCTATTAAACACTGTTCAGAGGTGTTCCTCATACAGTGCCATTGTCTAGAAAAATGGCAGAATATCAACGAGATACACAAATCAGAAATTGAGTTCTCTGAATTCTTCATCTACAAATGATTGTCATGCGCTCTTAAAATTGAATGGCATACAAAAATGTTCAAAAACGCCAAATGGAGCTACCATCACAGTCTTGGGTATGTCTTCTTCCGCTGCTGGTATCTGATTGTAGGCTTTCTTACAACCTGTCACGCTAAAGACTGTGGCATCCACCAGTAAATTTGTGAAATTCCTTTTATGCTCTACAGGATAGCAGCCTGTAATAATATGTGTCATTAACACGTGGTAATCTCCACAGGACCTCCAGGTGCCAGTTTTCTTCCTGACTAGATGCAGTGGTGTTGCCCACAGGCTGTCTGCACTGTGTATACTCCCTGGTTGCAGCTTCTCTTCAAACTCTGATTTTGCTGCATCGAAACGATCAGGTGCTAGTCTCCTCAGCTACTGAAAGACTGGCTGGGCAGGTGACATGTTAATATGATGGACTGTGTTGTGCAACAGTTTTCATACTTACTCACTGCCTGCTTGTATGTTCTCCCGCATAAGTGAACCGCAGTATGGATGTACGAGGAATGATCAAAAAGTATCAGGAATTTCTGTTTTTCTTATAGAATCTTTATTTATTCATCAACATCACCTTTGTCTGCTTCAAAGCAATCCCTCTCAGGTATAATACACTTCTGTGAGAGCGTTTTCCATCTTGGGAGCACTTCTGGAACTCACTATTCGTTATGGTGTTCAGCTACTACAGCAATTCTGTTTTTATCTCACCAGTGGTCGCAAAACGACGTCCTTTCATGGTTCTCTTCAGTCTTGGAAATAGAAAAAGTAACAGAGGGCAATGTTGCAGTGGCTGAGATGACATAACGGTTTTTTTTTTTTTTTGCCAAAAAAAAAATCACGAATAAGCACTGTGGTGTGAGCAGGAGCATTATCGTGACACAATTTCCGCGGGTGGGTTTGCTACAGTTCTGTTCATTTTCTTTCGATTGCTTCATGCAAATGACATGTAAGTTCCAGACAGTATTCCTTATTGACTATACAATCATAAGGCATGAACTCATGATGTACTATCATATTGCACTCGAAGAAAAAAATGATAATATAGAACTTATTGAATTTTTTTCAGTCTTGGCTCTTCAGGCAGTTGCAGTTGGGCCTCTGTTTCGTTATTATATCCGTATGCTTATGTTTTGTCACCCGTTATAACTTTCTTTAGAAGTTCTGGATCGTTATCAGCTAAGTCCTGAGTGATTTATATATACATGACGTCGTTATTCGTCGTATTTCAACTATTTCGGAACAAACTTCGCTGCTACACATTTGAAGACCAAAACATATGAAAAAATTGGTTGGCATGAACTAAAGAGTTTGTTAACATTATCGGCAGCCACTCTAATGGTAATTCAGTGATTTTTCAGAACAATTATTTTCACTTCTTCCACACTGTCATCAGAAATTGATGTGCTGTGCTGCTGTGGTGTCCAGGCCGGTCTTCATTCTCAACTTCTTTGAAATAGTTATACTACTCGTAAACTGTTAATTTACTCATAGTAGTTTCACCAAAAGCCAGTCAACACTTCGAATGTAGTGTTGTACTTTATTCCATTTTTCAAGCAAAATTTAATGTAAATTCTTTGATCCATCTTTTTCGAAAGCATAAAATGCTATTACGTGTCGTAGAGTGGTAATAACACACTTTAGACGTCGAATAAACATTTATTTAGCACAGAAGTAACAGAATACAACATGGCAGTACAAACGTAGCGCGCCGAGAGAACGTAGACAATGATAAATCAAAGACGATCGAGTCCACAAAGATACCGCACTTTACGTCAGAGGTACCACACAGCTTGAGACCGCTTGGAGTCCTGCTCAGGCAGGGTCAGCTGTTGTTGGGAGGCTGCAGGCAGTACCTCCTGTGGGCTGCTAGGTGGCAGCACCTGACAGGCCACTGAGGTGCTGAGGCGAGCGTTCTGGCCTCTGCCGGCAGAACGCGGAACCGAAGATGCAGGCATGCCAACTGATGGCAATGGAGATGTCGTCCGTGACAGGCAGTGTCAGTGATGAATGATAGCGCACGCGTGGTCGGCCATGCGTAGGCGAACCTCGAGAGGGTCGGCGATGTGAGATAGCAGGTGAAGTTGTAGGTCCGACGGCAGTTTGACCATCCACAAAGCCCAAATTACGGTGTCTGGTAGTGCTTGATCATCAATTAATGCACGAAGCTGCCACCAAAGCTGCAAATGTGTGAGGTCGTTGAGGTGCTCGTCATGAATAATGTAGTGGATAGCCTCCACTGGTGGGTGAGAAAGGCATTCGATGAGCATTGCCTTCACCGTTAAATATTTGGGCAAGACAGGTGGTGAGAGGAGCAGATCACTGATGAGGTCCAGATGAGCATGGAGGTGGCTCACCAGGCAGATGAAATGTGCGCCGTCGTCCAAAATCCCATGGATATCCAGTAGGTGATCCACCAATGCGAACCAAGTCTTAGCATTGTACTTTCGCAAAGCAGGCAGATTAAGAAACCTGCCAGGTAACACATGTTGGTGCAGCACACTGATAGGTGAAGATCTGTGTGAAGGGGGCAGGAAGCCCCCGACACCGGGAGTAAAGTAGCAGTGGATGGTGCATCCCCCGAGGTCTGCATTGGAGGGCAGCCGCAAGCAGCACAGGATGTGAAGTGAGCCGATGCAGTCAACGACACAATTTGTCCCCACTGCAGGCCCAATAGTGAACACGGCGTGTGTGTGTAAGAGCCAGTGCCATTGCAACAGCAGGCAAAATGAAGTCATAGTGCAGCCATGAGGGTCTGATCCAGTAACCGGCGTGGACAGAACGTTCGGTGCTGTTATGAAAGCAGGTGGAAGACGATTTTGGTGTGACCATGGAGCGATGGACGTGGAGACCAGTCGAGGCAACCGGCATCACAGAGATGGCGTTCAAGTGGAGCGTTGCGGAGTTAGGAATATAAGAATGCGAGACTCCGTGCATTGGAATGTCCAAATTACAGTTCTTGAACTTAGTTGGCACATCAAACCAAACCGAAGTAGACTGCGTAGCTGAGGGATGAACCACAATGTCCTTCACTGGATTATCATCCACAATGTCACTAAGCAGAGTGCACCCTCCATGTAGCAGCCATTGCTGCATAGTTGCACTTGATGGTGGCCATGTTGTGCCAGTTAAGGTTAAGTGGACGTTGTCATGACTGGGCGTAGGTAATTGTTCTCTTTTAACTAAATGCACATTAGGTACACTTGTAAATATGCAAGCACAGTTAATAGGGTGTGAGGTACTAGCACAGAAAGACATTGGTAGGTCCATTGTGCCGAAGACAATGTGGACTGGCACACGAAGTCCATTAATGATGAAAAGAAACACAAAATAATTCATGAACACACAACAATAATGTTTGGGACACCACTGTGGGTATTACGTGTCATAGTGCGGTAATAACACACTTAAGACACCTAATACACATTTATTTAGCACAGAAGTAAGCAAATACAACATGGCAGTACAAACGCAGTGCGCCAAGAGAACATAGACAAAGATAAATCAAATATGATCGAGTCCAAAGATATGTCACTTTATGCCAGGGGCGTTCTTCGGGGGTGTTTCACATGCATCAGGAACATTTGTACCAACAAGGCAAAACTAAAATAAGATGTATAGATTCTGCTAAAATTCCCCTTACTTTTTGATCTCATCTCTCGTGTTTTACATGGCACCTTAATCTACAGAACCCCTTAGGACTTCCTCATCCATTTTAATTTGCACCTTGCTGAGATTTATCTCTAGTTGTTGCTGACTTATGAATTCTGCATCTAATACAGGTTTTACCACGGCTGCGAACACAGATTTTTTTTTTTTATTTTATTTATTGTTCCGTGGGACCAAATTAAGGAGAAGTCTCCATGGTCATGGAACGAGTCAATACATGAAATTATAACACGATATTAGAAACAGATAAAATGAAAGATAAAAAAAACATATTCAGGTGACAAGTCGTAAGTTTAAATGAAGCAAATCAACAATCTAACACTGGAATTTGCTTAATTTTTTAGCTCTTCCAGGAGCTCCTCGACAGAATAGAAGGAGTGAGCCATGAGGAAACTCTTCAGTTTAGACTTAAAAGAGTTTGGGCTACTGCTAAGATTTTTGAGTTCTTGTGGTAGCTTATTGAAAATGGATGCAGCAGAATACTGCACTCCTTTCTGCACAAGAGTAAAGGAAGTGCATTCTACATGCAGATTTGATTTCTGCCTAGTATTAACTGAGTGAAAGCTGCTAACTCTTGGGAATAGGCTAATATTGCTAACAACAAACGACATTAAAGAAAATATATACTGTGAGGGCAATGTCAGAATTCCCAGATTTTTGAATAGGGGTCGACAAGAGGTTCTCGAACTTACACCACATATAGCTCGAACAGCCCATTTTTGAGCCAAAAATACCATTTTTGAATCAGAAGAATTACCCCAAAAAATAATACCATACGACATAAGCGTATGAAAATATGCAAAGTAGGCTACTTTTCTTGTTGAAGTGTCACTTATTTCAGATACTGTTCTAATGGTAAATAAAGCAGCATTTAGCTCCTGAACTAGATCCTGGACATGGGCTTCCCACAACAGCTTACTATCTATCCGAACGCCTAGGAACTTGAACTGTTCCGTCTCGCTTATAATATGCCTATTCTGTCTGATCAAAATATCGGTTCTTGTTGAATTGTGAGTTAGAAACTGTAAAAACTAAGTCTTACTGTGATTTAGCATCAAATTATTTTCCACAAGCCACGAACTTATTTCATGAACTACATTATTTGTTACTGTTTCAATATTACACACAAGATCCTTCGCTATCAAGCTGGTGTCATCAGCAAACAGAAATATTTTTGAATCACCTGTAATACTAGAAGGCATATTTATATAAATAAGAAACAGCAGTGGCCCCAGCACCGACCCTTGGGGAACGCCCCACTTAACAGTGCCCAATTGGGACTGAATATCACTACCACCCTCAATATTGCGGAGAATTACCCTCTGCTTTCTGTTCTTAAAGTAAGAGGCGAACCAGTTGTAAGCTACTCCCCTTACTCCATAATGGTCCAATTTCTGCAGTAATATTTTGTGGTCAACACAGTCAAAAGCCTTCGTTAAATCAAAGAAAACACCTAGCGTTCGCAACCTTTTATTTAATCCGTCCAAAACCTCACAGAGAAAAGAGAATATAGCATTTTCAGTTGTTAAACTATTTCTAAAACCAAACTGAACATTTGACAGCAAATTATGTGAATTTAAATGCTCCAGTAACCTTGTATATACAACCTTATTGATAACTTTAGCAAACACGGATGGCATAGAAATAGGTCTAAAATTGTCAACATTATCAATGTCTCCCTTTTTATAAAGTGGCTTCACTACCGAGTAGTTTAATCGGTCAGGAAAACGACCACTCCTAAAGGAAAAGTTACAGGTATGGCTGAGAACTGGGCTAACATACATAGAACAATACTTCAGTATTCTGCTAGATACCCCGTCATATCCATGAGAGTTCTTGGTCTTTAGTGATTTAATTATTAACTCAATCTCCCTCTTGTCAGTATCATGGAGGAGCATTTCAGGTAACAGTCTCGGAACACTTTTTTCTAAGAGCGCTATATGATTCCCTGTTGGGACTAGGTTTCTATTTACACTCCTGGAAATTGAAATAAGAACACCGTGAATTCATTGTCCCAGGAAGGGGAAACTTTATTGACACATTCCTGGGGTCAGATACATCACATGCTCACACTGACAGAACCACAGGCACATAGACACAGGCAACAGAGCATGCACAATGTCGGCACTAGTACAGTGTATATCCACCTTTCGCAGCAATGCAGGATGTAGTCCTGTGGAACGGCTTGCCATGCCATTTCCACCTGGCGCCTCAGTTTGACCAGCGTTCGTGCTGGACGTGCAGACCGCGTGAGACGATGCTTCATCCAGTCCCAAACATGCTCAATGGGGGACAGATCCGGAGATCTTGCTGGCCAGGGTAGTTGACTTACACCTTCTAGAGCACGTTGGGTGGCACGGGATACATGCGGACGTGCATTGTCCTGTTGGAACAGCAAGTTCCCTTGCCGGTCTAGGAATGGTAGAACGATGGGTTCGATGACGGTTTGGATGTACCGTGCACTATTCAGTGTCCCCTCGACGATCACCAGTGGTGTACGGCCAGTGTAGGAGATCGCTCCCCACACCATGATGCCGGGTGTTGGCCCTGTGTGCCTCGGTCGTATGCAGTCCTGATTGTGGCGCTCACCTGCACGGCGCCAAACACGCATACGACCATCATTGGCACCAAGGCAGAAGCGACTCTCATCGCTGAAGACGACACGTCTCCATTCGTCCCTCCATTCACGCCTGTCGCGACACCACTGGAGGCGGGCTGCACGATGTTGGGGCGTGAGCGGAAGACGGCCTAACGGTGTGCGGGACCGTAGCCCAGCTTCATGGAGACGGTTGCGAATGGTCCTCGCCGATACCCCAGGAGCAACAGTGTCCCTAATTTGCTGGGAAGTGGCGGTGCGGTCCCCTACGGCACTGCGTAGGATCCTACGGTCTTGGCGTGCATCCGTGCGTCGCTGCAGTCCGGTCCCAGGTCGACGGGCACGTGCACCTTCCGCCGACCACTGGCGACAACATCGATGTACTGTGGAGACCTCACGCCCCACGTGTTGAGCAATTCGGCGGTACGTCCACCCGGCCTCCCGCATGCCCACTATATGCCCTCGCTCAAAGTCCGTCAACTGCACATACGGTTCACGTCCACGCTGTCGCGGCATGCTACCAGTGTTAAAGACTGCGATGGAGCTCCGTATGCCACGGCAAACTGGCTGACACTGACGGCGGCGGTGCACAAATGCTGCGCAGCTAGCGCCATTCGACGGCCAACACCGCGGTTCCTGGTGTGTCCGCTGTGCCGTGCGTGTGATCATTGCTTGTACAGCCCTCTCGCAGTGTCCGGAGCAAGTATGGTGGGTCTGACACACCGGTGTCAATGTGTTCTTTTTTCCATTTACAGGAGTGTAGTTCACTTGCTATATTCAGAAAGTGATTATTAAATACTGTACATATATGCGATTTATCAGTAACACGGACATTCCCACTACGCACTGATTCTATATCCTCGACCTGTCTCTGCAGACCAGCAACTTCCTTTACGACTGACCATATGGTTTTAATTTTATCCTTAGACTTAGCTATTCTATCTGCATACCACATACTTTTTGCCTTCCTAATAACATTTTTAAGCACCTTACAATACTGTTTGTAATGGGCTGCTGCATTTAGATTTTGACTGTTTCTAACATTTTGATATAATTGCCATTTTGTTCTACAAGATATTCTTATCCATCTAGTCAGCCACCAAGGCTGCCTGTTTGTGCTAGTACCCTGTTTTAAACGTTCTAACGGAAAGCAACTTTCAAAGAGCATGAGAAAAGTCTTGAAAAAAGCATTATATTTATCGTCTACTGTATCAGCGCTATAAACATCTTGCAACTCTTGTTCCTTTATAAGGTTTACAAAGGTCTCCACAGCAACTGGATCAGCTTTCCTGAACAGCTGATGACTATATTTAACACGTGTTGCAGCACAAAAATCTATTAAAGTTAAAATTTGTGCATCATGATCTGAAAGGCCATTCACGTTTTTGCTAACAGAATGCCCTTCTAGTAACGAGAAATGAACAAAAATGTTGTCTATGGTTGTTCTACTGTTCCCTTGCACTCTCGTTGGAAAGAATACGGTTTGCATAAGATTATATGAATTAAAGAGGTCTACCAGCATCCTCTTCCTTGCACAATCACTTATACAATTAATATTGAAGTCACCACATATAACTAACTTTTTGTATTTCCTATAAAGTGAACCAAGAACCTCCTCTAGCTTTAGCAAAAATGTTGTGAAATCGGAGTCTAGGGATCTATAAATAACAACAGTTAGAAGTTTAGCTCCGTTAAAATTTAACCACACCTGCACAACATTCAAACACCTTTTCAGTGCAGCACTTTGAAACATCAATTGACTCAAATGGGATGCCGTTTTTCACATACATGGCTACTCCCCCACACCGCAAAGAGCTCCTCAAAAAGCTGCCAGCCAACCTGTATCCTGGTAAAGGAAGTCTCTGAATTATCTCCTTATTTAAGAAGTGTTCAGATTTACCAATAATTTCAGAGTCAACATCTATGAGCAGTTCACTAACTTTATCTCTAATACCTTGTATATTTTGATGAAATATACTAATTCCCTCATTACTCGGATACCTAAGCTTTGTCAAAAGTGATTCCCTTGTTAGAGAGACTTCCCTTAAGCAGGAATACCTATCAGCTGACTTCAATCTAAAAAAGGTGCAGCTCTAACACCCACTACTGCAGGAATTTTCCCATGAGTGATCCCACCAACCCCACCTATGCTGTCACCTATAAGCTTTGCCAACCTCCCCTTCCCATACCTGTTGAGGTGCAGGCCATGTCTAGTGAAACCCGCCCTGCTGACAGACTCCACCGACACCACTGAAATGTGACCCATGCTTTCTGTCATCAGCGCACCCCCAAGTCTCATGTTATTACGCCTGACGGCTGTATTAAGATGAGGCCGATCGTGACGATGAAACAGTTCCACGAAATGCACATTCGTGTTGCCAGTCTGAGTGGCTATCTTTTCCAGATCACCATCTATGTTATACTCCCCATCCCTATCAATACTATTACCAGCCCCACCTACAATCACTACCTGATCCTCTTTAGTAAAATCCCTACATAACCCCCCTATGTTAACAGTCACCTGAGCCAACCCTGCATTAGGCTTCACCATGCTGGTGACCTGGTACTCACTCCCCAGCACTTCCTGCAACTGCTGGCCTACACCTCTGCCATGAGAACTACCTAACAGCAGAACCTTCTTCTTCCTCTTCGACTTTGTAACTGTTCTAGGCACAGTAACTACTGAGGTCTGCTGCATACTTCCTACATCTACAGCTACTAGAGATTCCTCTCCACTAGACTCTGACAGTTGGTCACATCTATTGTAAACACCAATAGTAAAACTATCTGAAAAATCTTCTTCTCCTAGCAGATCTCTTGCCAACAGCCAGCTCCCATTCCCCAACCCCCTTCTCCCTCCTCATCCTATCTAGCTCCTCCTGTGCGTTTTTCAACTGCACCTGAAGGGCACAGATCTTACGCTCCTGCTCCTCTATCAACTTACTCTTGCTACATAACCTGCAGTTCCAGGAGAGGATCTCACCAGAATGCCCACTGACTTCCCCACTGCATTCCCCACAGTGAAAATACTTCGAACAAGTCTCACACCACAATCCACTACTCACGAACCTATGGCAAAGCCCACACTTCTCACTCATGGTAAAATTTTACTTTTTCTAAGTTCTGCTACTACAATAAGAAGATGTTAAAAACCTGACTACAATAATCACAAACATACTCTACAAGAGAAGTAACTACTATTATTAACAGTATTAATAAACAACAAATGTGCATATAACAAAAGACTAATACAGAAAGAGAATCAAATGTCTAATGACACAGTAACGAAGCTGAAAACAGTTCCCAAGAACACCGGTTGAAGACTACTAAAGTTCCTAAATAAACCAATATACACAAACAATTAATTAGTACTTAGCCACTTCGTGCCAAAGCCCAGGTCCACTTCCACTTCACAATTTCCATATGTCATTATGGATACTCTGTTGGCTGCTTTATGATGAATGGCTATGGCAGTCATTGCATTCTTATCTTGGTCAACTGGTAACATGCTCACATCTGACCCGAGTCGACTAGGTAGCAATGACTTGCTTTTCTGTATCTTACATACAGCTGTCACAACAACATAAGTAGGCTTGACTGGCTCTTTGTGGATATGGGTGAGTCGTCATTGATTACTGGACTAATTTTGATGTTGTCTGTTGAACTTTGTTCGAATGATTGTTGACTTTTTCAGGACTCGTGTCACTTTCTACTTTTTAACTTGGTACTTTTCCAGAGTTTTTCAGCCTGTCACTGAGACTATTCGTGCAGGTATGTATGGGTGTACCCCTTTTGGTCTGCTCACCAAAACATCTGTGATAACAACATACTGTATTTTGTTGCCACTCTAGTTTCCTTTGCTCACCTGCTTGATTTTTCTGAAACATTCTCTTCCTATATTCTTCACTCCAGCGGGGGAGGGTGTCCTCTTGTCCACTTTCATTACCAACACCTGGTCTTACAGTGCACCTCTTTGGATTTTCAAACAGATAAGCTACTTACTAATGTCTATTTGTTGCTTCTTCCGAATAGCAGCTGCCTCCCGTGAGTCAATTTCATTGGCAATCTTCATCGCCATCGATCCACTTGCTTGGTCTATTGGTGAATACACCATGTTTGTTAGTATGATTAAATAATTAATGCCAGTGTTCTCACACATCACTACAGCCATCTTCACTGCGACAGGGAATTGCACCAACTACATACACCGTAATGCTGTCAGACATTTCCTACCCACTGAAGGAGTTCTATCCCCAGTACATTCACTACGGATCAATGCATGTCGTATGTGTTGTTCCAGTGATTTGTGCAACTGGCTGATTAGCACTGCTCTCAAGTATAGATACTGCCATTCTTCAGAAGACTTCAATATAGTATCTGTGGCTATTGGGCCTGCCTGGGCATGAAACTTCACTGTTATCGCAAACTGTGTGTGATCATTAAGGCAATAAGGCAACACTGTTACTGTTACGCACAAATGCTAAATCCCATGCAATGAACCATAACTCTGCCTTTCAATCCCCCCCAAAAGGAATTTCAGAAATTGTAACTTCATCCTTGGACTAAGATTTATCTCATCCTATTCCTATTGTCTATTGTTTGCCAAATCTATGGTGTGTTTTGTCACTCATGGTGCTTAATTATATACTTGTTTCTGCAAATATCTTGCAGACGTACCAGCTGCATTTCCATCTGAATTCGTCTGTCATCTTGATGTGTAGTCACCATATTTCCTTGTATAGTATCACAGGACTTTGTACTCCTTATTATTTTCAGGATCACCAATTTTTCAGTATTTTCCATTACACCCTACTTTATTGACGCAATGAAGCAACAGTTCTTAATTCAACATATTTTTATTATGGACCTGTCAAAACGGTAAAGGCTAATGTGCATCTGCTGTCCATAACACAACAAAATACAAATCACTTGTTATTCAGGAGCTGGTGCTTTCCTCACTTTTACCAGTCTGTCTCTTGGAATACCCATTTTAATTTTTCCCTTTGTGCTGTGCTGGTGTATAGGTCGACAATGATCTCTTTGTTCAACCCTATACATTTCTCCTATGAGTTTTTTCTTTTTTATCTTCAATATATCACCTATATGTGTACAGTGCTCACATGTGAGCAGTCCATAATAAATGTGAGACTGGAACAGTCCAGAATAAGTCAGTCTTATATATTCTGACGTAACTAAATCTCTCAGTTTCCATATCTGGTATGTTACCCTTGAAATTTTTTTTGCAGATATAACTGATATGTTCTCCCCAGGTCAGTTTGGTGTCAATATGGAATCCTAGAAGTTTAATCATGCTATTTTCTATATCATTCAATAGTTCTAACAGAAAATGATGGTTCTTTTCAGGGGTTAAACATAATTTTGACAGAGTAGAATCATTTCACGGCAGCATCAAGTAACTCCAGTGACATTTCTAGTAATAGTGAGCTGTCTTGATGATTTTCAATTATCATTGTATCATTACCATAGCAGATCATAGCTCAGGGAAAATGATGTGGTTAATCACTGACCGCAATCATGTAAAAGAATGCTCCAAGAATTGATCCCTGTTGTACCCCTGTCTCAACAATTTTCATCAGAGAATTATAATTCTCACTGAGACATATTGTTTTTTGTTACTTAAGTATGAAGCTATTACTTCTAGTGACTTACTAGCCTTTTCCCTACAGCTTTGCCCACTTATGCATTCAACACAAGTATATATAACATACTTTCTCCTCTCCCTTTGTGTGTCTACCTCTTCTCCCTCTGTCTACCTCATCCTCCCAACTCTATCTTTCTATCCCCTCCTCCCCCTTTCTCTGCCTCTTCATCTCCTCCTCCCCTTGTCCTTGTCCATTTCCTCCATCCCTGACTGTTATCTTCCTCCCCTCTCCCTCTGACCACATCCTCCTTATCCTCTCTCTTTCCATCTCTGCCTTGTCCTCTTCCTTTTCCACCTGCCCACTAACCCTCTGCAATTTCCACCTGCTCCATGCATCTCTCCCTCCTCCCCGCTCTCTGTCCATTTCCTATTTCCTCCACCCCCTCGCTCTATCCATCCCCTACTCTGTCCATCTCAACCTGTCCCCAGCTATGTTCAATGGCATGTGTTGCTCCTGCAATACAGTTCAATAATGCAGGCCAATACTACTCCCACAACACGCCTGTCAAGCAGTGCAGCCTACATGTTGGGGACCAGAAAACCATTTCTTTCCTCTGACATGAAGGCTGCCCTGCGAAGCAGGTTGATTTGGCAAGTCGATACTGTTCCCACACAGCATGCCTGTCGTGCAGGGTAGCCTATATGAAAAGAGACAGAAAAATATGTTCTTGCCCCTATCTCCTCTCCTGTTGGAGCTAGGAGGTTATAAGCCCTTGATATTCATGATGCCTACCATTTCTGTGCCAAATTTGTTTGAAATGGATCCAAGGGTTTTGGAGGTGATCACAGACTTACTTACATACATAATACACACATTCACACTATGTATATGACAGATTATGCACTCCAGGCTCCTCAAACAATATTTCTTAAGGAACAAAATCAAAAGCTTTACCTAGATCATATAGAACAAGTGAGAACTTATTCTTATTTTCAAAAACAGTGATTGTCTTGTTGCAGAAATAAGTAACTTTGGAAATATAGTCATTTTGTAAGCTGTCTAAAGAGAAGGGTAGTAATTCCATCAAACCAGGAAATTTTTGCTGTAATTATTCCTGTTTACAGAAGAGGAGCCAGACGAAATGGTAAACACCATAGATTCATGGCATTTTTTTTTTTTTTTTTTTTTTTTTCGAGGGGACAAGCCAAACTTTGCTTACGATTTCATCTAAGTTTAATTAGATATAGGCTTTTCAGCAAAGCATAAGCATTTATTAATAGTGCAAATGGTAGTGTTAGTCCATACTATATTGTAACATTAATAACTTCATTCTGTTTGTAGAACACATTGCCGAAATAAGCAAAATTTCATCTTGAAAGTACTTCATTTCTTTTATTCTATTACACTCTGAGATCATTTATGAAATGGAGTTAAGATCTTCTCTACACTGCAAAAATCAACTCATTATTATTAATATTTTACAGTCACTGTACTGTACATTGAATCTTAATGAATAATACATGATTTTAGAGAAATCGGATACTTTCACTGGTTACCCTCAATATAGTACATGGCTAGTCTGTCAAAGGAAAATAACGATGGTTTCAGAATGCAACAACACTTACCGGCAGCTGTACCTGTCGAGCAAGTGCAGTTGCCATGCGCTATGCCACAAACGAACATAAACACACCTCACTGACAGTGCGGTGTGTTTGTCAAAATTACCTGCAGATGAAGGATTACTTATGGATTGACAATTTCTGGTATTTACCTCTGAAGGGAAAAGAACAAACCCTGTGGTCTTTATCAGAGTGTTTCAAAATGCTTTACCTTGTACCAAGACCAAAGCCCAGAAAATTAGGTTTGTTGTTGGATTCACACAGGTTGACATTCTGCTATGGGCTACGGACATGGTGGAACATTGCCACTAATATGAACAATTTGGGAGAGCCTTTCTGTATAAATATTGGTCTGAGCTCATACAAGAAAGGCTCAGACATGAAGTATTCAACTCAGCTCCATTCAATAGCAAACATGGGAGCTTAAGGGGCTATTTTGAAAAATATTTGAATAAAACAAGATACTGGACAAACCCCGTATCTCACATAGATGTGCTGAAAATTTCAAAGAGCTGTCTACCTGCCCACATTAGGGAAAAACTCATTATCTATTCCATAACACGATACTGAATACTTTGTATCTGTACTGGACTCAATAGATTTGATATATGCAGAGCAATCAATACAACTCAAGCCTGTTAATATGCAAAGAGTGACACAGGGATTTGTGGACCAACAAGTGAACAACAGAGTCATAGTACAACGCGGATGGCAACTTAAACCCACAGGCCTATGGTAACAGTAACGGTAATCACAATGGCAATGGCAAAGGCAAAAGCTGTAAATTCAAGGATGAATACAAAAGAAATGGTCAAAAATTTAACAAAAACAACTACAATGGACAAGCAGCATATGACCAGCCTGTACAATATGTACAGACACTAGCTAACGGCAATAGCTAACGGCAATAATCAGCCAATCGCTTGGCAAACACAAAACAATACCAGGCAGCCCAATGATCCATAGACAGCAGAATTCGGCCAGCAAAATAACGCACATATGCCGAATACCACGCAAAGGAAAAGAGAATTTGAGATGAGAACCTCACAGGATACTAACTGGCGAAATCAAACACCAACAGTCCATATACTAGAAGTTACTCCTAACCCAAAGACCGATGCCACCGCAACGCCAGAAAACATGAACCAGTCACAGCAGGCTCCAGTTCTGTGACCTGGGAGGAGAGTGGGGGGCATGAGCTTGATCGACACTTGCTTCATCACATACGATCAAGGTAGTGATGTGAAAGATGATCTGTATCAAAGTAGTGAGGATACACAGGAAACCTTGACAGAGGGCAAGGTACAAGCTATTATTAAGCCAAAGTATTTTATCTTAATGTACCCATTGTGCTTGACGCACGTGCTATGACTAATTTGATGTCACATGGATTCTTTCAAGAACTGAAGAATGTGGGTGTTCACCCACACTGCCAATACAAAATTGCAAGGTACAGGCTGTGACTGGTCAGAAATCAAAGGCAGTCAAAATACAAATACAAGCTTTAATTCCCATCCAATTAGGACAGTTTTCTATATGATGCAATTTTTTGGTAGTAGAGAAGTTAATAATTGACTGCTTAATCAGTATGGATACATTTAGGACATACCAAGAGCAAATTGATATAGGCAACAGCCAATATCATTTCGCAGTAAGTAACCAATTATTTGCAATTGACCTAATCAGGGAAAGTACTAACAGACATAAAACTGAAACTACTAAAGACTTTGAGGTTCAATTCGTAAATCTCACACATACAACAATGAACAGTCGGCACAGAATAAGTAAACGTCGACATAATAAACGTGAAGGTAAGTGAATTAAAGTGCTTGTCTCAAGAACAGCAAATGGAACTTAGGGAACTGATACTTGCTTATATACATGTATTTGAAAAAAGACCAGGCATCATTAAGGATTTTGTGTACAAGTATATCCTCATGAAACTTTTTGTTCTTCTTCATACCCTATACCATTGGCAAAGAGGGAAGCAGTAAGAAAAGAGATTAACAGGAAGCTTGAATATGGGATAATGTAATCATCATTTTCCTATTACTGTAATCCTATTTTGGCCGTGAGTGAGCCAGATGGCAAGGTGCCCTTGGTCCTTGATGCACTTAACATTGATAAAATCATTGTACCAGTACCAACACGTCCAGTCAATTTAGAGGAACAGCTTATGAAATTCCATGATGCTAAATTTCTTACTATAATCAATCTCTAGTCCTCTTATTGGCAAATAAAACTACATGAAGACAGTCGGAAGTATATCATCTTCGTATGTGGGAGCAGGAGCTTCAAATTTCAAGTATTACTGTTTGGATTGAATGTAAGTGCAGGTGTATTTATCTCTGTTCTGGACAAAGTACTAGGACCCAAACTTTTGAGTAAGGTAACAGTATACGTAAACAACCTTTTAGTCATCACACCCACTTTAGTAGAACACTTAAGATTAACTGAAGAAGTATTGAAAAGCTTTTCTGGACATGGAGTGACAGCAAATCTCAAGAAATCTAATTTCAGACAAGAAAAGGTAAAATTTTTAGGAGACATAATCTTCGGAAGGCATACTGCCAGATCCTAAAACACTTGATGCCATTAGGAACTGTCCCATTCCTCAAAACAAGATGCAATTAAAGGCATACTTAAGCCTAGTCTCATTGTTCAAGAAATTCATCCCTAACCAACTTATGAACAGTGATGCTTTGTTCAATATTATCCGGAAAAACAGACCTTGGTTTTGGGACAAGCAATGTCAACCCAATTTCAAGAACATCAAACAAGCCTTATTAAATGCTAATATTTTATCTCAGCCAGACATGAAGGATTTTTGCTTATGCTTCGACACGTCTTCTCAAGGTTTGGGTGCATGCCTTTTTCAAATGGTAGAAGAAGAGAGAAAATTCATCCCTAAAATAATTAGCTTCAGCAGCTGCACCTTATCCAAAGCTGAACATTCTTATTCAGTAATGGAGTTGGAGGGTTTGGCTGTAATTTGGTCCTTTAAAAAGTTTGAATATTTCCTTTGGGGTAAATACACAAAAGTATACTGTGACCATCAGTCCCTATCGTTTTTGTTCACTTGTAAATTGCTACTCCAACAGATAGCCAGGTGGTGTATGTATCTACAAGAATTAGACTCTAAAATGGTGTACATAAAAGGAAACCAGAACATAATAGCTGATTCTCTTTCTTGATTACCACAAGGCTTAGAGGAATTTAACGATTTTTTAGAGCAGGAAGGTGAAATAAGGGCTATGTCGACGGAAGACAAAACACTCTGACCGTACTATATCCCCATGTGGAAACACATGGAGCAACTGCAGCAGGAAGACACACACTGGAGTAGGGTAAGAGTGAAACTTATACAAAACGGTGATGAAAAGTTAAAAAGGTTTTTCACTGTTCACGAAGGTGTTCTGTTCCACAGGAACCATCCTGAACCAGAAAAATTGTTTGTGTGTTTGCCAGAGGAATATGTGGATGATTTTATCTTGTATACACACAATACTTGGGGCCATTATGCCACTACAAAATGCACTGACAAAATAGGTAAATATTGTTAATTCCCCGACCTTAGATGAAGAGTACTACAGGTGGTAGGAAACTATATTGTCTGACAAAACATTCTAACATCTCCAAACACATTGAACTACATCTCATTGTGGCTAAAAGACTTCTAGAAAATACCTTTGGCTGTGGCTGGACCCTATCCCAGTGGTAAGGATGGTGTAAAATATATAGTAGATCTGTATGACACTTTCCCAAATACATAAAATTGTATCCTGTACAAAACATTACAGCCAGTTCAATTATATGATGAATCAAAGAGGACTTTTGTAAGAATAGGAAAACCAGAAGTCATGTTAACAGATAATGCCTCATATTTTGTTGGATGCAAATGAAAAGTGTTTGTAGACTATAAACAAATCAAACACATTTTAGTATCCAAATTTCATCCCAAAGCACTCCCACAGAAAGTGTGTTTATGGAATTCAATAGGTTTCTAAGAACCTGTATACCTCATAAACATACCAAGTGGATTGAATATGTCACTCCCTTCTTACAAGTTGTTAACAACCTTCCCCATACACCAAGTGGACTTACACCAAATGAGCTGATGTTCAATTGCAAACAAGTAGACGAGTGGGAGAAACCTTTGCCCAAGATACTGATACAGGAATTATCATTAGATGATAAAATACAACAAGCAGTAATCAACCTTGAAACCTGGGCTAAATACAGGTAAGGAATTTATGAGAGAAAGCTGAAACGCAAAACACAATTTTATATAGGACAAAAGGTGTTACTTAGAATACATCTCCGACCCACAAAAATTGGAAAACTGAACTATAAGCGGAAACTACTGTACACCGAACCATACATAATTACTGAACTTCCCTGCCCAGGAGCATACAGATTGGTACACATGAACACTACACTGTATGTATGTATGTACAATAATATTAGATTTAGGCTGCTGGAAAGTCACTTAACAGAATTTATGTTGTTAGTTGTTAAGGAAAATTATTGTTTGTAATTTTTCTTGCTTGTCAAATGTGTAAAAAATAAGATGAGTGGTTGCAACAAAGAAGAATTTTACTTTTATGTGTCTGGAGATGACAAAACTCTAAATACAACACTTCACCTTGCATGTAGCCCAGTTGTAACTAAATAAATGAACTCTTAAAATGCATGGTGGTGTGCAATGCAATACACAACTCACCGCGAAACAAGTGGTATCAGAGCGACACAGCACATGCGCATTGGGCAGCAAGCTAGTCAAAAAATCACATGCGCGTGCACACCAGATAAGCACAGCTGGAAGTGTTGGCGCACCCAAAACAAACAAACCTGATGAGCTACAGCACATACTAGCATTTGTAAAGATTATCAAATAAACAGAGACCTAGAAAATTAAGAGAAAGTCTTTACTACAACTCCTACAACTATCTACAGAAAACACACACACACACACACAAAAAAAGATTAGCTAAGGGACTATATACACAGGAAAGGAATGCTAAACGACGAGATATTTTCCTAAGCTAGGCTACTATATACATTATACCTGTATCTGTGCAATATTTACAAATTTAAATATTGAAAGCACATGGACTAATCATACTTGATTGACCAGAAAAGCCTTGCTGCAGGTAAACAAGCGAGCCCAGAATAAGTGGCAAACTGAATCAGGTTGCACCATGCCTCTAATACACTTTATCTTGCAGATTTATAAGGTAAGTAAAGAAGCACACATGACATTAAATAAATTTAGTGATAGCATGACTGCACACTGAAGTGAATGAATGCATGGTTGAATACATGAAGATTGTATTAGTAACCATTGAGCCACTATACATTTATCTATGAAGATTTAATTTTAAATTAGTGTTAAGTTCTTTTTCTTCGAGGGAATGATGCATCAGCACGTCCTAAAGTGCAAAAATATATATGCTTGTAGAGTGTTAGGTTCCATATAAACATAAGAAAGGACTACACCGCAAATAAATATAGTTGTACGTTTATGATACATACGAATGTGATAGTGTGAAAGTATGTGAAGAAGAGAACAGTTCACAATGCTGAACTAAGGTTGAGTACTACTGAAGAATCAAGGGGTCAAAATCTGCGATCACAGTCTTTCTTGGCGTATTCCACTGATGAATTCTTCTCAGGTTATCAGCCGAGTGGTGGCGTCAACTTGTCGCAATGCCACTTCGCCAGAAGGTGATGGGTACGAAACTCATTGAAACATTGCGACAAGACGATGCCACCACTTGGCTGATAACCCGAGAAGAATTCATCAGGGTCAAAACCTAGCTACTGTGAGCACTGACTAACCATGAAAGCTCTAACACCTGAATTACATTGAAATTGTTATGCACATTTGTTACTTTTGTAAACATTGTTGTGTGTTCATTATATGTAATGTATTGTAATGTATTGATTATACAACTCTGTAAACCTCAGCACATGAAATGGTTATCCTTCATACGATGAACATAAGTAAATACTGAGCTGCACTTTTAAAATCTGAATAAGTATTTGATACGATTGGTATCGTCCGATTTGAATTGTGCTTAGAAACAATAAACTGTTTTGATCTTGGGTCACAGTTAAGTCTATTAACTAGACATAACTGAGCAAATAAATGCATTTCTGTGGAATTTCCACAACCCTGTAGTGTGTAGATCCTTACTGGAGAATGCTAGAGGTGAGGCCATGTGTAGTTACCTGAGTGGCACGTATTATCTATTGTAGTGACTATTGTTTACTTCTTTGATTCTTTTTGAATTGATAAATACACCCCGACAAGAAGTTACTGTAAATTGAAATGTAATGTATGTCAATTTATTCTATAAATGAAAACAAAATGTATTATTGTATGAATGTTATATGAAGCTTGTATAGCCAAATGAAAGTAAAATGTGTACTCATATAATTGGAATCAAATAATTTAATGAAAATGAAATCTGACAAATTGTACTAAAACCAAATGACAAGCAATGACCCTATATTTGAAAAGGGGAGAGAATATGTTACAGACTATAACGTATATGAGCGATGAAACTTCCTTGCAGATTAAAACTGTGTGCCGGACTGAGACTCGAACTCGGGACCTCTGCCTTCCGCAGGCAAGTGCTCTATATGAGCAATGATAATGGCATGTCAGCAAATGAATAGGGTAAGTGTATTTTGTAATTGTACTTGCATTTTATTATGCTATATGTACAGTATGTCGAAAGAACACTACAGAATCTTTATGTAATGCAACTGTATGAAACACACTCAAAAAATGAAGTGCAAAAACATACAAAACATGGCTGCGAAGCATTAAGTGTACGCTTGTTAAAACAATATGCGGGTGTGCGCATGGTCAGCTAAAAGTGGCAGTACTTCGTGTAACATGAATTTTCTGTGCTCAACAACGTCAATGGATGTTGGAAGTACTGTTGGTCTCCCCACTAAGTAAGTGAGAGTAATGAGGTGAAATAAATTCCTCAGGCCACTGTGGCTGAAAATAAAGGCTATGCCCACACTGGCCAGTATTATCAAACCTCAAAAAGGGAAATAAGCTCAGCCACTGTGCACCTCTGTATGATATCAGTGCACAGTGGGGGGGGGGGGGGGGGGGGGGAATTGTATTGAATCATATTATTTTCTCATTCTTTTCTTTTCTTATATGAAAGCTATATGTAAAATGAATGTGCTATAAACCAAAGACACAGCCAAAAGTAAATTAATGAGTTGTTTCGTGGCAAGGATAATGTTTTGATACATCGTTAAAAATCTGTATGAAACAAAGTAAGAAATATGCTCTTCAGTTTATTAATTCATATATCTTCACCCTTTTGTTTCAGGAAGTGGGAGCATACAGATGTACACTTGGATCCGTCGTACCAGAATTGTTAAAAATGCGTATTGTAACTGCTCAGTAAAAGTATTATAAAAAGTTATTAGAGAAGGATTACTTATTCACATGGGTGCAGACAAGAATAATTAATGACAAGGTCCTGCACTGACATCATCACACTCAAGACTAAACACAATGGAATTAATGTTAAGGTAATGACTCAGACTTGACAGGCACCTATTGAACATTATTTACTTACTAAAATTATTGTGCTTCGTCTGTTTAAGAATTTATAGACAAATCAACAATTTCAATGGTGTGCAGTGATTATTTGGTACTGCACAGAACTGGAAGCAGCAGTATGTAATGCAAATTATGTTTATTGACCTCAAATGTAATGATGAAATGAAATGTTGTGTGGCTAAGGCCTCCCGTCGGGTAGACCGTTCGCCTGGTGCAGGTCTTTCGATTTGACGCCACTTCGGCGACCTGTGCGTCGATGGGGATGAAATGATGATTATTAGGACAACACAACACCCAGTCCCTGAACGGAGAAAATCTCTGACCCAGCTGGGAATCGAACCCGGGACCTTAGGATTGACATTCTGTCATGCTGACCACTCAGCTACCGAGGCCGGACAAATGTAATGATGTTCAAGGTCTATTGATATTGGTCTCAGTTCAAGTTCATCCAAAATGGTGCACAGGTTCATAAATTACCTTCAATATTTTCTCAACTATTCTTTCCAATCAATTTTTCCAATTATTCAAGCAATTATTAATCCATTTCCACTTCCACATCCCTATTCAGTATCTACAGCCTTAGTGAACTTCACGTGTACCTCTTCATTCCTTAGTACTCCTCTATCCCGCAGCTTTGCACATTGATTCTTCCCGACTAGTCTCTTAAACTTCAGCCTATTCTTCATCACTACTAAATTATGATCTGAGCCTATATCTGCTCTTGGGTATGCCTTACAATCTGGTATCTGATTTTGGAATCTCCGCCTGACCATGGTGTAATCTAACTGAAATCTTTCTGTATTTAACAGCCTTTTCCAAGTATACCTCTTGCTTCTTGTGACTCTTGAACAGTTTATTGGCTATTACTAGCTGAAATTTATTGCAGACTATATCTTTCTTCTATCTCATTTCTTGTTCTAAGCTCATATACGAGGGCGGTTCAGAAAGTAACCTCCGATTGGTCACAGTGCGGGTTGTGGGGGGAGTAGCGACGCCATCTGTGCGTTCACGCACTCAACAGGTCAGTCGGCATCAAGCCGTGGTCGAGTGAACGTCGTACCTGTGCTAGTTTAGTTTTTGTGGCAGTTTGAAATGTGTGCTGCAATAGAAAACCCCGCCAAATGTGAAGTGCGTGCTGTCATAAGGTTTTTTACAGCCAAAGGATATTCTGCAGCAGCTATTCATCGTGAGCTTTGTGCCGTGTACGGACCAAGAGTTATGAGTGAAGGAGTTGTCTGTGAATGGGTACGTTTATTTAAAAGTGGACGAGAAAACGTTCATGATGAAGAGAGGAGTGGTAGACCATCATTGGTGACTGACGAACTCGTTCAGACAGTTGATGCAAAAGTTCGTGAAAATCGACGTTTCTCAATGTCGGAGTTGTCTACAGGTTTTCCACAGATTTCTAAGACTCTCTTGTACAGTTTGATGACGACGAAGAGCTTAAAGATGCGGTCACAGGCTGGCTCCAGGCACAAGCGGGTGATTTTTATGCAGAAGGAATTTCAAAGCTTGTGAAGAGATACGATAAGTGCCTCAATCGCTATGGAGACTATGTAGAAAAATAGTGCAAAGATGTAGTTGTAAGATGTATATATTAAAATATTTTTATTTAACTTGGTGTATTTTTTTAAATCAACCGGAGGTTACTTTCTGAACGGCCCTCGTATATCTTGGCTCAGTAATAACATTTGAAAGCAAAGTGGAGGCAGATAAAGTAAACTGAATTAAGGCTGCCAACAGATCATATAGAGCACTATACTCCATGCTCAAAAGTAAGAACTTAAGTAGGAAATTAAAGCTGGCACATTACAGAACAATGATCAAACCATTTTTTATGTATGGCAGACATGGGTAATGACAGAGACTCTGGAGAAGAAGCTAAATATCTAGGAAAGAAAAGTGCTGAAAAAGACTTTTTGGTCCTGTAAGAGGAGGAGAGGAATGGAGAAGTAGCACTAATGAAGAAATAAGGACTCCATACAAAGCACCTGATTTGGTAACCTCATTCAAAAGGAGAAGGCTAAGATGGTTTGGACGTGTCCTGCAGTTGATAGAAGAAAGGCATCCGAAGAAGCTGATAATGGGACATAAATGCTGGTAGGAGGAGGAGAGCAACCACATGTGAGATGGCTGGAAGCTGACCTGAGAGCAGTGGGAGTGAGGTGGTGGCGCCTGTGTGCTGAAGACCGAGGCAACTGGAAGTCCGTGATTGAAGAGGCCAAGATCCTCAGAGGACCGTAGTGCCATGGAGTCAGTCAGTAAGCACACCCATATTCTCCAGTAACCCTTTCTTCTACTGCTTCCTCTACAACTGCATGCCAGTCCCCCATGACTATTAGATTTTCGTCTCCCTTTACATACTGAATTACACATTCAGTATCCTTATATACTTTCTCTCTCTCTCTCTCTCTCTCTCTCTCTCTCTCTCTTCATCTTCTGCTTGTGATGTCAGCATGTACACCTAAACTATTGCTGTTGGTTTGCTTTGGGGTGTAAAGCTAGTTCGCGTCCGTAGTAGAATACTACACGTGCACCCTGGGTAACGCTAAATGAACTAGCAAAGTACAGGCGACCAGATAATCCTTAGTTGATCTCCTGGTCACGGCAAATCACGATGAATTCTAGCAAAACGAACCCTTTGACTAGGATCGCTGATTCGAGTCTGCCACCTGAATATTGAAGGCATAAGTAGAGCCAAATGCATGTACTTGCATAAAGTTTTAACAAAGAACGACATTGACGTAGTCGCAATTCAGGAGACCCATACTGAAGATGACGAGCAGCTAAGATCAAGGGGCATAATATCTGGCTATGACCTAACAGGCGCCACACACCACAGACATTATGGCACGGCAACATACGTCAGGAGAGATATCGAAGAAGTGGCTCTCGTATCAACATCTACCACAATCGAGATTCACGAAGTCATTATAAAAGTGGGTGAAGTCACAATAAATAATATATAAAAGCCTCCAGGGCAATCGTGGCCCCCACAAGCCCTTCAAATCCTGCCTCACCCAGCAATATACGTGGGTGACTTTAATAGCCACCATGAACTGTGGAAATATTGAATATCTGACTAAAACGGCGAAGACCTGGTGAAATGGACAGAAGATCATAATACTCAACTAATCTTTGACGCCAAAGACCGAGGTACATTTAAATCAGCCACTTGGCTAACTGAGACCTGCCCTGACCTCAGTTTTGTTACAACTGACAAGAACAACAAACTCCTGCCGGTCTCTCGCAGGGTACTTGAGGATTTCCCCCACTCTCAGCATCGTCCAGTGCTCTTAGAAATAGGTCTTACTATTCCCCTGATATCCTCTTATCCTCGTCCTAGATGGAACTTTGGGAGGGCAGATTGGGCTGCTTTCTCGGAGAAACTTGATAAATGCCTTGGATGGATACCCCCAACGTATAAGAACTACGAAAGATTTATTGGAGCCGTCATCAGCTCAGCTAAAGTTAGTATGCCCAGAGGATTCAGAAACGAATATGTGCCAGGATGGAGCGAGGAAAGTGAACGGCTTTATAGACAGTTTCTGGACAATGGGGATAAAGAAATTGCAGACGATCTATTACATAGCCTAGACACGGCCAGGCGTGCTAAGTGGATGGAGACCGTGGAACAAATGGATTTTACAAGATCAAGCAGAAGGGCGTGGTCTTTGCTTCGGAGACTTGGAGGTGGAGGTAAAAATCTGCGAATGACCAGCGCTATGTCCCCAAATACAGTTGCGGTTCACATCAGCAAGACGTCCAGGGCCCCAAAGGAACGAGCCCATACTATAAAAATTAAAAATGAGCTTAAAGAGCTAAAATCAACAGCAGAGAACAATACATCTTATTCCCAACCCTTTTCAGTCGAAGAGTTAAATATGGCCCTGAACAATATAAAACCAGGAAAGGCCCCAGGGTTTGATGGGATTCACCCAGAATTTCTGCTCCACTGTGGTAAATTTGCAAGATTATGGCTTGCGCGATTCTTCTCTAACGTGTTGCAAACTGGAAAAATTCCGCACTCTCTCAAAAAGCCTAAAATTGTTGCCATATTAAAACCGGGCGAACCGAGTGACCAACCTCAGAGCTACCGCCCAATCGCCTTACTCAGCATGATCTATAAATTACTGAAGAGACTTATGTACAACAGAATGAGCGAAGTCATCCTGGAGGCTGTACCGGTAGAACAGGCGGGCTTCCAGCCAAAAAGAAGCTGCACGGATCAGGTCCTCGCTCTAACAACCTACATCGAGGCGGGCTTCCAAAGACAGCAAAAAACATCAGTGGTATTTGTTGGCCTGACGGCGGTGTTCGACACTGTCTGGAGACAGGGCCTGATTTATAAGCTCCTCCACATCGTGCCATGTCTAAAAACGGCTAACCTTATCAACGAAATGCTCTGCAATAGACCATTCCAGGTTGTCATCGGTAACAACAGAAGTAAATTCATGAAACTTAATAATGGCCTGCCCCAAGGTTCAGTACTGGCTCCACTGCTTTTCAGCAGGTATATAGCCGATATGCCTAGGACGAGATCCAAAATGTTCGGATATGCGGACGACTGGGCCTTGGCCACACAACACCGAGTGATGGAGGAAACTGAGATCACACTATCCAGCGATTTGACCACTCTAGGAAAATACTTCCGTGACTGGAGGCTCCAACCCAGCCCATCCAAAACAGAGGCCACTTGTTTCCACCTGAATAACAAATTAGCAAACAAAGAGCTCAAGATCCGCTTTGATGGCGGCATTCTTCCATATAATAGAACACCAAAGTATCTGGGCGTGACACTCGATAGAACATTGAGCTATAAACAACACCTTGTAAACACTGCTGAAAAAGTCAGAACTAGAAACAACATTGTCCAAAAGCTTTGTGGCACTAGTTGGGGGTCCACTGCCTCCGTTCTGCGTAGCTCTGCACTAGGACTTGTCTATTCTGCAGCAGAGTACTGTTCACCAATATGGCTAAATAGTGCTCACATCAAGAAGGTGGATGCAGTCTCGAACCAAACGATGAGGATTATCTCTGGAACGATCAGGTCAACTCCTGTCCAATGGCTGCCTGTATTGAGCCATATCCCGCCGCCACATTTGCGCAGAGAACACGCACTTGTCAGGGAGTGTCGAAAAATCCAAAATAGCCCAGATCTTCCTATCCACACCCTGAGTAATGGAATTGAGCAAAAGAGATTGAAATCCAGACACCCCCCTCTCGCAAGTGCCAAAGATCTGGTAAAGAACGCTTTTATTCTTGAGGACCGCTGGAGAGAAGAATGGGAGGAAAAGACACCGCCTCAGGTTAACACCTTATTGGGAACATCTAACAGACCTCGGGGCTTTGATTTGCCCCGCAAAATCTGGTCTACCCGTAACAGGATCAGGACGAGCCACGGCCGCTGTGCGGACTCCTTGTACAAATGGAGCATAGTGCCATCACCACAGTGCGACTGCGGCGCTGACAGGCAGACAATTCACCATATCGTGGTAGAATGCCCTCTGAGGGCCTACCCTGGGCCAACAAGGGACTTCATGGATGCGACTAACAGTGCAATCGATTATATTTCTAACCTAGATGTTTGTTTGTGATATTGTAACTGTTTTGTGTGTTATGTACTTTTAGATTTTTCATACGTGATTTGTACCTGCCATACGCTAAATAAAAAATAAATAAATGATGTTGATTCTGAGGAGAACAAGTGTATCACTGAAATGTTCACAGTAACACACTCTCTGCACTACATTCCTATTAATAACAAATCCTACTCCCATTATACCATTTTCTGCTGCAGTTGATATTAACCTATACTCATCTGACCAGAAATCCTTGTCTTCATTCCATTTCACATCACTGACCCCACTAGATCTAGACTGCACCAACATTTTCCTTTTCAGATTTTCTAGCTTTCCTACCACATTCAAACTTCTGACATTTCCAGACCTGACTTGTAGAATGTTATCCTACCGTTAGTTATTCAGTCTTTCTCTCACGGTCACCTCCCCCTTGGTAGTCCCCTCATGGAGATCCAGATCGGGGACTATTCTGCAATCTTTTGTCAATTGAGAGATCATCATCATGTCTAATGATAATAATAATATATCTAAAAACAAAGATGATGTGACTTACCAAAAGAAAGCACTGGCAAGTCGATAGACACACAAACAAACACACAAAATTCAGGCTTTCGCAACCAACGGTTGCTTCGTCAGGAAAGAGGGAAGGAGAGGGAAAAACGAAAGGATGTGGGTTTTAAGGGAGAGGGTAAGGAGTCATTCCAATCCAGGGAGCGGAAAGACTCACCTTAGGGGGAAAAAAAGGACGGGTATATATATACACACACACACACACACACAGATACAGACACAAGCAGACATATTCAAAGGCAAAGAGTTTGGGCCATATAATAATAAAAAATAATAATAATAATAATAAACTGTACTGTGGGATGTAACTAACAACTACTTCCATGAATTCTGGTCATCTCAAACTTTTGCACACTGCTACATTCACTTGCTGATATTTTTACTTTTACAGTAATGCCCAAACATGTGGGAGCACTTGTGTATGAAAAAAAAAAAAAGTTTGAACGTTCACAGAAGTGTAAATGAGGTTTCCATCGAAAATAAATATTTCTGTTGCAGCTGATACACTATAAAAATTAACGTACACAGTTGTAGCCAGTGTGTCTGAAACTTTTTTGGCACAAACAAACGTGAAAGGATTCAAAGAGAACAAAGTTTATGTTGTTGATGAATAAAGATTCTTTAAGAAAAACAAAAATTTCCATTACTTTTTTAATCACAGCTTGTATATATCTTCCCATCACATCCCAGACATGCTCTACAAGTGACAAACAAGAGGACCAGAGAGTCCAGTTAAGGATCTGCATGACAATAACAACGTTTTATCATTCTCGTCCCACACTAGCGAGCATTCAGCTGCCCTTCCAAAATTATGAAATCAGTCCTGTTGCTGCATGCAGTAGCGCCCCACGCCACATTTATAGTACTCTAGGAGGTACAGGTCTCAAGAATCGCCACTTCCTGTGACCTTTCACAAGGTCGTCTATGGACAGAGTGACATCAGTCTGATCACCAGTAACAGAAGTGAGATTAGTCACTTAATACCAATCGACTTTGCAGCTGACTCTGGTTCTGTACTGTGCAAGTCTCAATTTTCTATGGCATAGTATCAACAGCAAACAACTCTTGATGTCAACCCAGCTTCCAGTAGTCTGTCCCTGACAGTACTGGGCATACACACTGCCTGTAACCTGTCGGGATTTCAGCTGTTGTAATGTGTCTATTCACCAGATCCAGTCAAACAATCCTACAATCTTCTTGTGGTGCAGTACTTCTGAAAGGATCCGTGCCTACTTTCCTTGCAACAGTGTCACACAAAGTCTATCTGATCACCACTCATTGTTCAGTCACTGCACTAGAGCCAATTGTCTGTGCAATATATTGGTATGATACCTCCGTGTCCCTCACACCAAAGATTTGATATGTCTCAAGGTTAGTAAGATGACAATAAGCTGCATGTGCACATACTCTGGGCATGCTCGCATGAAATTCCACCTCATAAGTTCCAGTGACATTAGGCACACCCAATAACAATCAAGTAAAAGTACTCACGCCATCTGTAGGACTGACTCCCCCCCCCCCCCTTTTTTTTTTTACTGGAAACGGGCTCAAAAAGCATGAAATTTTGATCAACATATCTCAAAGGCTTTGAATACTGTAATTGCAGTACCTCACCTGAACTGTGTGGCACAGTATTCGTATTCTTGGTGGCATAAATGACAAGAGCTTGCCCCCTGGTAATGGACGAGATAAATATCGATGGGCCATCGGGATCTCATTAATGCTCAACCCAGATTGTGGGAAGGCATGGACTAATGACTCTACTTGCAGGGAACCCCTGATATTTGAATGGATAGTGGGGAATGGCAGTAGAAATTACAAAACTAATAAATAAAAGATTTAGGAGATTAAAAAAGATTATATGTTGTGAAATAGGATGCAGAACAAGGCACTCTTAACCAAGAGCAGCCTCCCCTGACATAAAAACATTGACAAAATGATATACAGGAAGAGAATTGACCAGTACCTACACAGGCTTAACTGAGAACACTTCTGAGAGAAATTATGAAACATTAAGAACTAGGTTTAGGCACCAAACTGGGGAGTCGGCTGACTTTGGTGAACCTCACCATACAGCTATTGCTGCCATTCTCCTGTTGTATTGCGAAGTACTCACGATCGCCAAAGAATCAAATCTGCGGTTGAACCTAAGCGAAACTTTGCACTGAGTAACGAACACTTAAACTTTACTGCAGCATGGTGGAGTGTGCCTACGGCCAGGACGTGGTCATGGGCAATACAGCAACTGGTCATCCTTCCAAAATGATGTTGCAGAATTGGCTGGATTAGTGGTGGTCCAGGGTTTTGTTAGCTGGCCAACATCTCAAACTAGTGTGCCTATGACTGAAAAAAGTTCTCATGTCGACTTGCTGGGTGGTCAAGCAACTGGGGAACAATGGGCATTTCTGTATTGTGTGTGTCTTCAGATCGAGAAGATGGTCCATTTAAACTTTAATCTTTTTAATGGCCACCACCGTATTGAATAAATTATTAATTTCTCACAAAATGATGGCAACTGAAATCTGTTTATGGATTTTAGTAGGTCTGCGTTTACAGAATCATTAATATATGGTTTCTTACCTTTCTGTAATTAGTTTGACATTTAATTCGCAGTTGAATTTTTTAGGCACTTCGAAATAAAACTTATACACAAATTATGGATACAGCAACAGTTCGTTCATAATAAAAATGTCCCGAATCTCTCACCTGGTTTCATATTCAATAATTACTTCATCCTTTATTTCTGGCCTTGCACCGCTGCACATGTGTTTGTCACAACATGTGGTGTTCCTCGAAGCATTCGTAACATGTTGTGTGACAAGTCTGACAGTGCTCAGAGGTGGTGTTCATCTGTAAAACATTCCATTTCCGTAAGTGAACATTTAGTACTCTGATACTTCCTTGCTGCTTTTCTGTCCCCCACTATCTCTCTTATTCTCTCCTTGACATCATCATCGTCGTCGTCGTCGTCGTTTAGAAAGAAATGAAGTGATTCTTGTTTTCTGGAGCTTTGCAGCAAGCTAAGTAAAAATTAACAAAACAGCTTAAGTTCTAAATGTGCTGTGGTTAATAACAATGAAAACAGTGAAGTGTGTCCTGCAGTAGCTTCAAAGCTGTGAGACGTAACAAGGTGAATGACAAAAGTTTTTCACTTTCTTCATTCTGTATCTAATACAGGTGCACATCTCATATACCACATGAACAGGAATATGTGAAATTTTTGTTTTTACAAACAACTCATTTAAACATACAGCTCTGTTTATATTTATCTCCTTGATTACAATGACGCACTTTGTTTATTTAAAGGCAGAGTAATTAAAAAGTATAGGTAATTTTATTTATGACAATGTCATATAATGGAAAAACACTGAGTGAGTAATCAGCAGAGTAGTTAATGTTACCACTCATTTGGAAGCCAGCACTCCCAACTTTCCAAGAACATATTTGGAATTATCTGAAATTAACTAACTTGTGAAATAATTCACATTAAAAGTTACAGCCCTCCAAATTTCAGTCGCCTATGTTGCCTTAACGATTGCTAGATTCTGAAATTTGACAACACAATTTTATTGCTGTAATTTTTCTGAATCAGACAACACCTCTCATTAATTAATCCAGTCAGTAACTAAGATTTTGAGTAGAGTACTTTAGACTCTAAGTATTTATTTCAAGATGGATATCATACTCATAACTATGGGATTCCAAAAACCGGGTAATAATAATGTTTCATGAGCTGTTGTGAATTACTAACCTGAAACATTTTACAGAAACCAAACAATAGTATGGTCATGGAATCCAGGCAAAACAGTATAGTCTAACCTTGCCGAATTTCAAAACATTATGTAGTTTCAGAATTCACAACATGTTCTTATACTTGTCTTTAAATTGTCAACCCTAACACAAAGTAGTCAGCTGGTGGCTTGCAAGCATTCAGGTAACACCTCAGCCACTAAGGAAAAAAAATCTGTATCCGACAAGCACACTGCAAACGTCTACATGTCGGATCACATTAGACTGATACACAGGTAACAAATATGTCAGTCCATATTAAAAATTTGTGACCAGCATATTAATTCATGTGAAAGTCTGAATCTGGTTAGACTGATGCTCACAATGTGTCGGTTCAGGTGAAATTCTGCACCTCAATGTCATAAGCGCAATATGTGTGTGTGTGTGTGTGTGTGTGTGTGTGTGTGTGTGTGTGTGTGTGGGTGTGGTGTGTGTGTGTGTGTGTGTGTGTGTGTGTGTAAGGAATATGAAATACCTTGATGTCTTAAAATCTCTGTCAAAGCAGTAAATACTCAATTTAAAAGAACTGAAGATCTGCAAATGTCAATTACGTGTCAGTATTGTAAATTATGGTGATAATATTTTGAGCTGTTTTGTGTGCACTGTTATAGTCATGTTTCTGTCATTATATATATTCCGACACTGTGAACTTTAACTAAACCTATGAGGCTGCTTAACAGTCAGGTGATTCTCCTTACTCACATGCTAAAAAGGGAGATAATGTACTTTCATTTACCTGTATGGACTGAAGTGTGAAACGAGAACCACCAAATAGGGTATAGTGCAAATATACTGGGAGGAGCCACCTATAAAACTTATTTCATGTCCAGTCTACAACATCTACATGTACCTGGATCTACCCTATGTCACATCAGTTTTGAGGACATCATTTCAATTTGACTAGATAGGAGACTTCACAATGCTTCAAACCTAAGTACAACAACAAACGACAGGTAAGCAGAATATATAAAACATAAGCAACAAATTTAAAACATGCTGATGATAAAAAGAAGAAAAACACTTAATACAAAGATTTATTTTTATTTTTCAAATTTTAAACAGAACACTATACAGTTCCATAATTAACTCTGAATGGACAATTTATAAGTGCAGGTGTTCAAAAAGTGAAGGTTACAATAAATGAATGAAGTATATACAGTGAAAAATAATTTAAGAATGAAGTAACATTTCAAATGTAAAATTCAGAATTCATAACAATGAGATAAAGATTGTAACATCATCCAACATTTATTTCAACAGACTTATCTGTTCATCAGCCTTGTGAATGTTATTCATTTTTACTTATGTATCACAGCTTCAGTTACATTCAACCCAAAATTAACCAATGGTACATTAGAACCATTTTTTTTTGTTTACAGAGATGTGTTACAATTTGACACGAAGCATCTCTCTAAAATTATAGCCCTGGTTTCTGAAACTGTTGACTTGCTGTTTGGCATTCTGTAACTGTAAAAGGTTCATTTCTTACAGCTCATCTTTCTGATGATTATTCGTTTTTCCTGTTACTTCCAGTTTGTACCATGAAGTGGAGTTTTTTCTCTTTTTTTCCACACACACACACACACATACACACACACACACACACACACACACACACACACACACAAACAAATATGGGGAGCGGTGTGAGTGCTCGAGATTTTCCAAAAATTGTTACCGATTACTTTAGAGAACACAAAAACGGCAGCAGTATCATAGTATGACAGTCCCTTTCCTTTACAAACGAACTTAAAATAAGACAGCCACTGACATTCTGACTTCCCAATATTTTTCTGAAGTAAGGGCTTAGTACAGTACAAAATGTAAGACTCACAACAGTAACAATTGTACTTCCCAGACACTAGCCTGTAATATGAAAATCCAGATTTTAAGGGGGAAAATACTATACTATATATCTTTTCTTATATATGTAAAAATATTTATCAAAAAGGACCAAACAAACATACATGAAAATTACACCCATTTTTCACAACAATAAATAGTCCCTATTCAGTTACACGGCAGCATAAAAAAAAAAAAAAAATGCTAGGCCCACAAAATTATCACACACACGCAGTCAAGCAGCATATTCTTCCAGTTACAGTTTCACTCACTTTAACACTTGACAGTAAGAGTTACCAGCACATTTTATCTCAAGTATACACACCATTTATTTGCGCTTATGGTAACCAGCTACAAACTCTCGCCTATAAACACCTAACAGTCTTAAAATTTTACTAGAGCCCTATGAACCACATCAACCATTTCAACATCTTATAACTCTATATGCTATTTTCACCAACAGAGAGAACTTTGAAAGACTTTCAATGGAAGCATCGCAAATATAGCCGTAAGAATTGTTATATACATTTACACGACCTGCAGACCAAACTGCTTAACGAGGTACCTCGGCGGATTCAAAAATGAAACAGCCCTAAGGTCCGAGTAAGTTTCTACAAGGAGTTGTCTGGCTGCAGATACCACAAATGGGAATCATTCTGTGATACGGTAAGTTTTTTGACACACCACCACTACGACAGCAATTCTAGTCTTCAGACAGATGTTTCCTGTTGCAAGTCTTAGCTTAAGATGTTTGTCAGTAAGCCCTGAAACACACAATTAGTATACATTAGAATCTGAATAATTTAACTAGAAAATAACTTGACAAGTGATCATGGGTTGGAAATTGTGAAAATCTTTACTATCTCTGCTTTTACAAATTACAGTTTTTTAAAGTATACTCTATCTGACGAAAAGTATCTGGACACCCTTGCTCGATGGAGAATTGACCTCTAAATGTCGTACGTGGTGGAGCTGCCAGCATAAAAGGAGGTGGGGAGTATTGTGTTATCAGTAGAGAAGCAGTGACAGCTGAATGGGTCAGCCAGGAGAGCTCGGTGAGTTTGAATCTGGACTCGTCATTGGATGTCAGCTGTGTAATAAATCCATCAGGGGTATTTCAACCCTTCTAAAGCTGCCCAAGTCAGCTGCCACTGATGCGATAGTGAAGTATCGACGTGAAGGAATGAGCACAGTTAAATCGAGATCAGGGAGCCCTCACATACTTACAGACTGGGACTGTCTAACATTGCAAAAATTAACACGATATCGTTGAAAGGAATCACGTGAGAGTTCCGAAGTGTTATAGCAGTACAGCTAACACAATGACTGCACACGGAGTTAAAAATAATGGGGTACAATGGTTGAGCAGCTCTTCACGGGCCACATATTTCTGCAGTCGGTGCTAAGTGACACTTGACACAATGTAAGGAGTGACAAGCGCTGGACAGTGGATGACTGTCGTACGGTATAGCATTTTTCATCACTCCAAATCACTCATTTCCAATCTGATGGATAGGTATGAGAGTGGTGAATGCATGGATAATCATATGTAGTATCAACAATGAAGTATAGAGGAGGAGGTGTTACAGTATCATGGTGTTTTTCACGATTAGGGTGTGATCCACTTACTGCTAAAAGCACAAAGAAATGAACTCATTATTACAACATTACACACTATGTACAGTAGTGGAACAGTTCAGAAATGATGCTCGATTGTATTAGCATGAAAACGCTTACTATGATAAAACAGTATATGTGAGGCTTTGATTTGTCAACAATAACATTCCTGAAATGGATTGGCCGGCCCAGAATCCTGACGCGAACTCAGTGTCACACCTTTGGCACGACTTGGAACGATTACTCGACTCCAGACTCCAGTGTCCAACCACACTACCTTCTCCGGTTTCAGCTCTCGGGGAAGAAAGGGCTGCCATTCATCGACAGACATTCAGACACCTCACTGTCTTCAGAAGAGTTCAAGCAGTCACAAAGGTGAAGGATGAACAAATTCCATATTAGTGTCTACTAACAGGTGTCCAGATACCTCAAATTAGGTAGTATATTATTCATAAATCCCGAGTTTCAGAATACGTGTAGAATATCTACAGGACACAGAAAAGAAATGTACACCAAGATGGAAGAGAACAATTTACTACAACCCCACTTTTAAATAATTTTCTATTCTAAACATAGTGCATACACCACAAGTACTTGATATTGTTATAAACGTATAATTGCTGTAAACTAAACTTTATTATTCAATGTATAATTTTCAGACAACTGATGATAACAGTGTAATTTAGTATTCATAGATATATTTTTTTTCATGAAAAATTCTAAATATACGATCCACAAAAACCATATAGTCTTCTAAATTCGATCCTGACAGTAATTAACTGTTCTAGGACTGGTATATATTAATTGAAATCCCTTTTTTTCCACTTTGCAACAAAGAAAGTGTGTGTTCAAAATTATCTTATTTAGGAACGTTCAAATCTTGGGGGGGGGGGGGGGGGGGGACGCTTATCAAGATTTCACTGTTCAGTATTGCAGTCCAGTTTGTCCAACTACAAAAATCTCCAACTTTCCTGCAAAGAATGTTACTTCATATAATACTCAAATCAGAAAATTTAACTTTCCACAAAAGTCCTGGCAAGTTTCAGAAATTGCAGAGCATATTAAAACTTATAAAATAGTACCTACTTCTTTTGATAATACAGCTTAATCTAATTTCGCACCTCCCCCCCCCCCCCCCACTTTTTACTTCAATATATAAAATGTAATAGCCTAATATTTACCATTTTGTGATTTCTGTATTACATTTGCACAATAAGCCGCAGTCATCAGCCAGTAATCAAAACGTAAACATTTGTGTTGGTCAGTTAGAAGCAAACTTTAATACTTTAATCAGTACCAACTCTAAGTGGATGAATGTATTCATTCAGCAACATCAAGAAAAGATAGAGCATTACTACCGCTGATACGACACACTGAGCTGCAGTTGGGCAAAACAAAAGAAGTGTTACACATTGAGCTTTTTGTCAAAGCCGCCTTGCTTTCAGAAGGAGGCTTTTGCCAAAAGCTCAATGTTTAACAGCCCTTTTGTTGTGCCTGTCTACAACTTAAGGTGTCATCTTTATTGTTGATATTCCAACCTGGAATTTCTATTGTTTAATGTATCCATTTATTTATTCAGGTCTCACGTAGCATTTAATGGGCACAGTTATTATGTTAGTTGTCTGTGTTGACACTTATGAAATTTTGATAGGCCATTCACATACTTCGTGAGTTGCTGACTTGTGTGATATAATTGTCAAAGTCGCTAACTAAAAGCTGACCATCAATATATATATATATCACCATTTACTTTTGAAAAAACCTTAATTAGCTGGATAAAAATAGTGAAGATTAACATCCACGAGACTTAAGAGCCATAAGAACAAGCCCTAATGTGTTGTTCTGTGATGTAACAATGGTCAATATCTAATTCTAACATGTCATGAAAATACCACAATGTCACTCAGTTCCCGCAACTGTATTCACGTATTTCAAAATCATCTGAAACCCCATAATCGGAGAAGCAGGATCGTAAGATATTTGGACCCAGGGCCAAGGCACCCTACGCTTCTTCCTCCACAGGTTACGATTTATTATTTCCATTTCCTTCCCCTGGTCCTACTCAGACTGATGTATGCCACCCTCCTGGACACTGACCTCCAAGCTATCACATTTCCTCCTCCTATTTATCAAGTGATTCATACGTGGTAATCAGTTTAGCCCATCCCGAATCAGCTGTGACTGGACACATACACTAGTGAATGAAGCATACAACTGTGGACTGATAACTCGGGAGATGATTAGCCAAGAAAAAGTGCACATCCTCTGCTCAAAAGTAACAGTGATGTTCAAAAAAGTGGGAAACAAACTTATACTTTGTGACAATGCAAATAATTTACTGTACAGGCATACAGCTTTCCTCTGCAAGAGCGCCACTGTAGATACAGTAATCATTTATCCAAACAGCAATCAATCAAAACATTGGTCAGTCAAAATACTCCAGTCAGCAAAATTTGCGAACATCATATAGACGTTCCACTGGCACTGGTACGCACAGTACCTTTACCAATCGTAGCAAAATCTACAAGTATGCAATGTTGTAAGGGATTAAAATAACTGACAGTCACTGGCAAAACCGAAAAGAATTCATGGATGGAGACTAACATTTTTACTGGATGAGACCCAATGTCAAAAACCATCTGTTTGCATCTGGGAATTCTGGAAATGATTTTTGTTGTTAACGGCAATGAGTAAGCCTTTGAACCTTTAATTTGAAAGACAAAATGGGAACCTTAACTTTTTTATGCCTCCCCCATTACTTCAAACCTCCACGCTAAGGCCCAGGGAATCACTGAAAGCTTCAAACATTATAACAGGAGGGTGGGAGATACTGCCAAGGAGATTACAATAGAAAAAGCCTGGAATGAGTTCCTTCCTTCAGATGAGTTTATCACAGCAACTATGGATGCGCCACACAGCCAATTTGTACCCAAATGGACTAGGGCTGATTCTATAATCTTCTCTGAAGGTAAACCAAGTATGACTTCTTTTTCTAAGCTCATATGCCCAATTCATAGGTAATTAAGAACTTTTCACATATGCAATCAGTTCTCTTGTGTTTCCATGTTATTTGTAAGATGTGCGACACAAAATAAGTATGTACACATTTATCAATAATTCAGCGTGTGTTTCTTTCACATTCCTATGAATGCATAAACTGCAAACATGCCACATTACCAATTGTTTCCAATTCCTGATGATACTCTACTGTAATTACGAACAGCCAGTTTTTCAAATGTTCTGATTAACAGAGGCTGAACGTCCCTCTCACCTGTAGTGGGTCTGTCCACTTGGCACACAATGGCAGCGAGCTTACTCTATCGTCATAAGGAGGTCATCTCCCTCGAGCTTCATGTTAGGTTCGATGTCCAGCTTCTTGACGACACCTGATATGGGTGCCTGGACCACCATCTCCATCTTCATGGCTGACAGAACCACTAGCGCCGCACCTTTCTCCACACGGTCGCCGACCTTCACCCTAATGTCTATGACGCTGCCCGGCATGGGCGCTCCCACCTGTCCCTTCACAGACTTGTCTGCCTTTGGATGGATGTGCAGCTCCTGTTCATAGAGAACACATGTAAGTTGAAAATCATTTTAATGGAAAAACATTTTTGTGCAAATTCTATATTGTGAATGAAAATGTTTCTAATGTTTCCATAAAAACTGGCACAATGCTCTTTATTTTCAGGTGGTGTAGGTGTCCTAAAATGCCAACATTTCAGAAACATGTTTGGGAACATTTATGTAGTTACTTTGGTATTTCATTATTTAGTGGAAACCCTATGCAAGCAAGAGGTAAATACAACAAGAAGGATTAATTTATTTATAAAGCCAAGTGCTGCTTGCTTGTCTTGCCTACTGCTTGTTGTGCAAGTTAAAAAGGTGAATAGGAGAGAGAGGGAGGGGGAGAGAGGGGGAGAGGGAGAGAGAGGGGGAGAGGGAGAGAGAGGGGGAGAGGGAGAGAGGGAGAGAGAGGGGGAGAGGGGGAGAGAGGGGGAGAGGGAGAGAGAGAGAGAGAGAGAGAGATGAAAGCAGCCAGTGTAAAAACATAGGTTCGGTACAATCTTAGGGCCACTTAATGAAAATGCAAGTGAGCAAAGCTCCACGCTCTGGTTCAGAGGGGCCAGCCAGGACGAACAACCACCGTGTCATCCTCTGCCAACGGGGTCATTTGGATACAGTACAGAGAAGTCTGTGGACAGAGTACTGCTCTCCTGGCTATTGTCGGCTTTCTAAGCCTTGGAGCCAGCACTTTTCACTCTAGTAGCTCCTCAGTTGGCATCGCTGGGCTCAAGTGCACGCTGTTCCACTCTTCCCACCAAAAATCCCTGGCAGTGCCGAAAACTGAATCCGGATCTTTTGCACAGCAGCCAGACATGACGACCACAGAGTTACGGAGATGAAGCATTCACAAATGAACTTTTAGAGGCTGAAGGCCAGTGGGAGCAATACAATGATGAACATATTCACTGATTAATGACAGCAGCAGCAGCAGCAGCAGCAGCAACATAGCACAGTTTTCTTGTTAAAAATCGATAAGCATTACAGATTTGTTTGTGTAACTGTATGATTGGTGTTCATTTGACTGATCCATTTTCAGTAGCTTATTACTTCAACAGCTTTGTATTGTGTACGATTTCATCATACACAATTACAGACAAAGTTATGAAACACAATTTGTCAAGAGAAACCACAGTAATGTAACATGACATTTCATCAGGAAACGCCAAGGTACACTGTTAGGTTTCTTGAGAAATGAAGATATTCATGTGAATAGGGAGAGAAAGAGTCTTGTTTTTAACTGAAGTGCCCTAGAGTGAAGCAAAACATTGCCACTACGCCTCTGTCTATGCAGAGGTGAGAATAGATGCAGGAGTTGCACCTCCCGTGGGCACATGTGGTGAATGGGCATCTCCACCTGCTGTGGTGGACATGTTATTCCGTGCAGCCCACGATGGAAGGTGTTATGGTGGTCTGCCAAGGAATAACCGAAGATGCTGTATCAGCAATAAACGTGACATAAAAAGAAACCAAATTGATTCACTCTTGTGTACGGAACAGAGAGAAGGAGCCTAGTGCTTATTGTAATGTGCATTGTTTTTACAAAAAATGGTTTAAATAGAGGAATTCTGGTTATGAACGATTTATGTAGCTATAAAGGAGAAATGAACGCTTTTTCCATCTGATTCAGGAAATCTTCAGATAAGAGGATCAGAGCACAGCAAATAAGATCATTATCTGTGACTAACTAGCAAGACCAGCTCTACAAGATAAATTTATAGGCAACCATAGTGTACAAACGATATTAACAACTGAATTTATTTTACATACGTTGTGTGCTACTCCAGAAGGACATAAGTAGCTGGTAGGTTCAAAGTCTCCCTACAAGCACTAGAAACAAATCACCAGTTACATCTTGCTTGTAAGAAAACAATATGAGAATTTTATGTTAATGTTAGTGACCCACCCTAGCTTCATGCGAAGAGCACTAAGCATCTATGACAGATTACTCGTCTAGCATAGTGACAATTTTGTTTACAGGACACTTTGCAGAGTTAGAATTAAAATTCACAGAACAACATCAGGTAATTGAATGTCATCACTGTCATACAGCTAACACGATTTAAGCAGTGCACACAGGAATCTCCTCAGCAGGCACAAATGCTACGTGCTCCATATTTAATCAGCATTTGAAGTGACACCTCATGGCAATGATGGGGACTGCTAGCCACAACATCACACTGTCAGCCTAAATGCAGCACCAGAACTGTGCAGTCCACCCGATTATTATCCGATACATCCTGCATCGCAGGTCAATTAGCAAATTGTCGGTAGTTCACACCAGCCTCCCATGGTGATACTTCACACTTGCCTGACACTGCATTTAGGGAGGCCTCACGCTATTCCGAGGTGGTACGGTATTCAATGCTATGTTGCAATGTCATCTATTTCACAGTGGTGGGGGACTCCAGTTTATCACAGTTCAGCCAATTTCACACGAAATATTTATAAATTATATACAGAAACCTTCCTCATGAATCAGTCTATTAGTGACAACTGTATCAAAATATGTATAGTAGTTCCTGCGATTAGCACAAACATACAAACAGAAATTGCACTGAGGGACTTTATACAGAGGGGTCAGAAACAGTCGGAAAAGCTTGTAAAGGTGTTGCAGGGTAGGTTGTGCTAAGAAATAAGTGTTCCAATTGATTTCCTAAAACCAAACAAGAGTGTGATTTGGCACTGAACAGTAGTAAGGATCAAACCCAAGGCAAAGGCTGAGCTGTCTCGTGTGCTATTATTTATGCTATGAGAGCAACTAACATCAATTGTATCTGGTAGGCCACTTGGCTTTGCGCATGCAACAGACCAATTGGCTAACTCCGAATCAAATTATTTTCTGAACACTTATTTCTCAGCACAACCTGCCCTGCAACAGTCTTAGAAGCTTTTCAGACTGTTTATGTATAGGCAGAAGAAGATACATAGATAATGCATGTTTTGTTAGCCTCCTTTAATTTCTTAGTTTTTAACCATTTAGAAACACAGTGACATTGAATAGCTACACTTCCTTTGAAATTGTTTCTAACACAAGTACTACTTTTTCATCTTTGTTTTCTTGTACCTAATACATAAACCATACATTCATGAAACAGCAAAATCTTTTACAAGGTCAATTTTTGAAAATTGAGTTGTTCAGAGTATAATTCGCATTTGACTGATGACAACAGTGTAATTATTTTGTGTGGAAACATTTATTTAACAAAACATTAGACACTTAAGACTAGAGAATCAACATGCACTTCAATATCTAACCTCACTAACATCTGATTGTTTAGGGTTGATATACTTCATCTGAAACCTTACTTCTTTTCTACATACAGAAAACCATCTCCCTTTTTAAATTTTTTAATTCAGAAAATATTACTACTGAAAAATGTTGTTGTGTAATCACTCAAATTTATACTGGAAACCTTTTAAAATTCTAGCATCATCATTCTGTAGCTCTAATTTTTCTATATTAAATGTCAGAGACCACCTTATACTAGAAGAAAAAACATGTCAGTTAACAAAATATTTTTGTCTCAAATATAACATTTTTGCTTTTAGAACATTCTTTGTGGGCTTTTTGTGTACTCAAATTGGACTCCATGAAGTCTTTGGACACTGCCGACATTTTGTAAAATTGGTAGATATTGTTAACAGTGGTTTATTACCAAGGAAGTGTTTTATGAAAATAGACAGTGATTGAAATCTAAATGCAGACATTGTTGTCTTGGTTATTTAAAGTTGTTAAAACACCAATTTTGCATCAACTGAACTAGAAGCAAGACATCTTTACAAGTCCTTTAAGGTCAGTAATATTACAGAGTGAGATACAGGAACAGATTGAATATGCCTTCACTGAGTAAAGCAACAACACTAAAAATAAATGTGGGCAGTAAACCAGCAGTGGAATCCTTTTTTATAGCTTTATTTTGGAGTATAAAATATAAAGGGTGAGTCAAAAAGGATGTTACAACTTTAGGACGACATAGAAATTTCTTGAGAACTTACAGAATCGGTAGGCATGGCATTTTACAACAAACAACCTCACGTTTGATTCATACAGTGCATCAATATCCCATACTGCCACCAGGAGAGCCAGCACAGTGAACAGTTAAAATGGCTACGTTCACTGGTGCGGAATGTGCTGGTTTCATAAAACCAACTCTGCAACAACTGTTAGGCATAAATTTCATACCAAATACGGTCAAGAACCCTCAAGGAGGCCTACAACTTACTCTTGGCATAAGAACTTTGTTAAGAGAGGTTGTTCACTGTAACATGATGAACCACCAGGTTGGCTCATAGTGTTGATTATGTCGAACAGGTTAGGGAGAGCTTTGCCCACAGTCAAACCAGCGCAACATGCGTCTTGAGAGACTGGCACTCCATACAAGACTGTTTGGCGAGTACTGCATAGACGTGTATACTCGAAACCACAGAGATTCACAGTGGTGTAGCACCTAAGTCATGCAGGTAAGGTTACTCGTGGGGAATTCCGAGCAGAAATGTTGCGTTGGATAGAGGACAATGACACTCTCCTGAACACAATAATCTTCACCAATGAATCAACATTTCATTTCAGTGGAAGGTGAGCACACACAACTACAGAACATAGGGCAACGAAAATCCACATGCAACCCTGGAACATGTTTGTGACAATCCCAAAGTTAATGTGTTTTGTGCAGTTAGCGAACTGAAAGAGCATGGCACTTTCTTCTTCATGGAGAAAACTGTCACTGGTGCTGTGTATCTGGATATGCTTGAAAACTTTTCAATTCCACAAATCGATAATGATGACCAAGATGGGAAGGCTTACAACTAGAAGACTGTGCACCACCTCATTTCATCATGGAAGTTGGAGGTTTCCTTGATAATCACTTCCCAGGTTGGTGAATTGGCCGTAAAGGGCCAACCGCATGGCCACCACGCTCCCCAGACTAGACACCATTGGATTTCTTCCTCTGGGCTTTCATCACAGACCTTGTGTGTGATCCTCCACTAACAAACAACGATGCCAAACTGAAAATTTAAATCTACTGTGCCATTGCACAAGTTACGCCCAATTTGCTGCAAATAGTGTGGGAATAATTTATTACCGGTGAAATCTTTGCCACATCACAAATGGTAGTCACACTGAACCAAAATGACACTTGACACTTATGTGAAACTTGACATTGTTTGCTACAAAACGACATCTACCAATACTGTAAATTATCACCGGAAATTTCTGTATTATTCCAAAGTTTTAAAATCCTTTTTGACTCACCCTGTATAATGAGAAAACGGCATCATCTCTGTGAAACAACAATTGTGTTCATCACATTTCATTTTGATGTCAATGAGGCCATAATTTGTCGTGTTTTTAAGAGGTTCTCTGCCTGTTTTTTCCCCACACGAGGAATATTCCAATGGAAGCCTCCGTTTCATTTTCAACAGTTTGGCACTTGCAGAAAAAATTTCACACAAGATTATGTACCAAATTCTTTATTTTGTGAAAATGAAAACCTACAACAACCTAGAAGGCAAAAACATTCCAAACACGAAGAAAGTACACTTAAAAGTAAATTGAAATGATAATTAAATCAAGACCCTAAGCTGTTGACAGACGTTGATGTACATCAACGGGGACAATTGAAAATGTGTCCGACCGGGACTCGAACCTGGGATCTCCTGCTTACATGGCAGATGCTATATCCATCTGAGCCACCGAGGGCACAGAGGATAGTGTGACTGCTGGGATTTATCCCTTGCACACTTCCCGTGAGACTCACATTCCCTAGTTAATCTCCACACACTACATTCGTGTAATGGGCAGGGGCACTACGAATGTAGTGTGTGGACATTAAGTTGGGAATGCGGGTCTCATGGGGAGCGTGCAAGGGATAAATCCCTGCAGTCGCACTATCCTCTGTGCCCTCGGTGGCTCAGATGGATATAGTATCTGCCATGTAAGCAGGAGATCCCGTGTTTTGAGTCCCGGTCCGGGCACACATTTTCAACTGTTCCCACTGATATATATCATCGTCTGTCAACAGCTTAGAGTCTTGATTTAATCATCATTTCATTCTAAGAGAACTGAATGGTCACTGATGATATGTGTTCTTTCGGACATGTCCCAAATGTGTGCAGATACAATCTTCATATAGAAAAGTAAATTATGCAATCCTCTCTTGCAGAGCAGTTCTGCTGAGAAGAAGATTTCATGAAGGGCGAGTTTACCATTTCAGGGGGAAGTAATTTCTCACTAGCCTTACTGATTAAACATACAGCTATCTACTCATAGCACAGTTCATACTATTATTACTATTATATCAACTGAAATGTAAAGAATTTGGGAGAGGTTTACAAGAAATTACTCAGAAAGGTTCAGGTACTTTAGCTCAAATATTCTACTGAAAAAATCATGGCAATTTCAGAAGAATCCCACTATATCTTATGAAAAACAAGCACACCAAGGAAACAGCAAAATTCTGAGCTGTGTGCTTTTAATAAACCCATGTTAATATTAAAATACTATTAATGTTCAGTAATTTTATCTTAATAGTAACAAAATACCACCACCAAAATTCTCTCAAACTTCTTGTGTATCTTCACCAAATTTTGAACATGTACTCTGTAATTCACAAATGTTTAATTTACAATGAACCAAGAGAATAATACTGTTCCATACCTTTACAGCTTCTTTGTCCTTTATGAATACTGACCGCAGCTGACCGTTCATCTCAAAGAAAACTTCCCTTTCACCTGCTGGTGTCAAGTCCTCAGCCATCGCCAAAGTCTTAATGCCTAATGTCTTTCCTCTTTCTATCGTGACCTGTGCCAAAAATAGATGAGTTAAATTTCATTATATTTATGATTTACAAATTCAGAGGTCATTATCAAAGCATGAAAACTCTGCCAACTGAAATAATAGTTTACACACATCTTAAACAGTTCCAGTCAAACCACTGAAAAATAATGTCAGTTTTTTTTTTATGGACCTGTTGTGAGAAACATGGACAACTGGCAAACCAAAATTTCTAATACCACATAGCAGATACTGCACAGTATTGGTATCATCATCATCATCATCATCATCATCATCGTCATCATCTCAATGATCGTACTGGACAGCTGTGCACATATTTACAGCACACCTACAAGAGTCTTGATTCCTCTGACCTTCGCTGAAACGACTTCACCTATTTTACAGCTGATTAGTAATTTCAGGCAGACAAAGGAAGTTCTCTGGATACACATACTGTGTATCCAGTAGTGTATCCCCACTGACTCAAGTTCTTTTTTCACTGCTTCATATGCAGCTACCTGCTATTTTACAGGAGGAACTGTGACTAGTGATCCTCAACTATCACTACATGCCCAAATCATAGCGGGCTTCAATAATATTGAGCTTGTTCAGCTTTCCAGCTTTAATAGCTAAAACTGAATAAAAATAGTTATAAAATATGAAGCTGTGTATATTCTATTCGTGAGGGTACAGTATTTGATTACATTAAAGTAAGGAATTCTTTCATAAAAATTAGAGGTATGAAATTTTCTGCACTCTCTTCGTCTAAAAATGAAGAAACAAGTGCACAACTAATTTTATTATAATTTTAATAATAATTAAATAGGACAAAACAAATCCTAACTCTCATGAGCTGTTCATGTGAGGGCTTGATGAAAGTAATGCCACCAAATTTTTTATGTGAAAACTGCCAGCTTTTAAAATAAAACAGATGTTATTAGCATTCTACATCTTTATTCTTCGTGTCTACATGTTTGCAGTCCTCTGTCTCTAGATGGCTCCGAACTGCAGCGTGTAATGCGGCAGTGTGTAATATAACTCTGTCAAAATGTGAGAAATAGCTTTATGTAATCAAATTTTGAATTGGGAAAGTTCGTCTACACACAGAGCAAACTCTTCTTCAGGCCACACACGAGTGCTGCAATATCTGCAACAATCTGATGTCTGGTTCACTGTCGGTGATCATCCTCTATACCGAGGGTGGCCAACCGGCAGCCCACGGGCCGGATCTGACCCACTATTGGTTTCAATTTGGTCCACGGAAGATATTTGTGTGGTGGGTAGGAGGTGAATGGCATGAGGCACTCTCGTTATACTCTCGCTGGGATGCATTTTCAGAACTTAGCCAGCATTCTGTAGGCCTTAGGATCGGTGCTCATTACGCAGACCAGTAAAAGTTACAGCCAAGATGTGCCAAGTTCAAGCCTGCCTGTGAAGGCCTTTGTGAGGCCTTCAGCATGCAGAGCGTAGTAGTTCTCGTTACTGCAGACATGTCATCCATGGATGGCTAGGCTTTATAAGAGGGATTTTTTGCCGTGGAAGAGATGGCAGTTGTAGAAATTCAAGCACTGTTGGTTATTAGTGGGTTTAATGTGGATAGAGGTGTGGATGAAGCAATCGAGAGTGGAGGTCAACATCCAGGAACGTAGAGGACCAGGTGAAGCAGATGGGAGAAAAGACATCTCCTAAAGTCCTTCAGACTCCAAACCAACTAACTCCTTCCTTATACACATTATTAAATATATCTTGGCCCACAACTACCTTTCCTTTGAAAGGAAGGCTTACAAACAAATCAGCAGCACAGCCATGGGTATCTGCATGGCACCCACCTATGCCAATTTGTTTATGGGCCTTTTAGAGGAAACCATCCTAGCCTCCCCAAACTCCCAACTTCTAGCCTGGTTCAGGCTCATTGATGAAATCTTCATGATCTGGACTCAGGGCCAATACATGCTATACGTATTTCTTCACATCCTCAAGAGCATAATCCAAAAATATTGACATTCTACAAGAACTTTCCTACAATATACATACAATTTGAGCTATTTCGTAATCCGAAACTATTAACCTTGTAAGATATACTAAGTTAGCTCTCTGAAAATTGGACACTTACCTCAAACTCTTCACCAACTTTTGGACCAGTGAGGAAAATTCGAGTATCCAGTTTGTCAACTGGACCAAACTGTTTCCGGAACTTGAGGTAATCTTCAGTGACCTGAGGATACAAGGCAGCGCTCATGACATCATTGTCATTGATATCTGGGAACTTCTCCTTCAGTTTTGATTTGAGAGAGTCGAGATCCATCGGTGGAAGGCTTGCTCCTGGACGGCCCTCGACTCGTGGCATTCCCTTCAGAACCTGTTGGGGAAAAAAATAGTCATTATCATCCTACAAGAGCTGTAATAGGAAACCTTTCACAGAGCCCACTATTAGCTTTGTCTTGTCTTTGTGGATCCCTGCTGTCAAAAACTTGATATCTGCATGCTACTCAAAGTTGATGGCTCAAAAGTTGGCCGACAAGTTTAGTGGTTGAACTCCTATCTCCACAGTCTGGACCTGAGATCTCATTTTTAATAACTGAACACTACTTCATTTGTGGAAAACAGGTAGTAATCCTGCTCCAGCCCACAGCCAATTTAGGCTGTGTTCAAAGAGCATGCAAACCTTTTAACACTTCTCCAATTGGCTTTGGGCTTGGATAGAACTGCCATCCATCTTCTACAATGTGCAGTTATTACAAATAAGAACTTGAGTCAAATCTTCTTCCTTATAATGCCTTCCCTAATGCACCACTAAGAAGCTGTGGACTGTACTCTCAAAGTTTCCCTTTTTTGTAAGTGACTCTTTTCTCTTTCATGTAACAAAACTTTCTGGCTTTGTTTTTTACCACTTTGTCACCTCGTTGTTCACATCATTACTAATTTGTTCACTGCTGCACATTTTTGACGTGATTTATTTCTTTTTCTCATGGTATTTTTCTTGTAAGTGAAGAGCAAGTTAGAAGTTTGCATGTTATGATTAAAAGAAATGTTGCCAGATTGTATGTAACATTTTGCAAAGAAACAGTTGCTCAATTAAAATACTGCACTAAACCCTTAACACACAAGAGGGTAGCGGTGTTGAAAGTTTAGTTCTAATTGTAACTAATCATCATCATCATCATCTAGTCGATTTGGGCCTCCTATGGAGCACCTAAGTAATTACTTCTGATTTAATTTCCAATTTTCCAATAATTTTTCCATTCGATCACAATGCTACTGTTTCTAAACTGCTGACCACTTTGCTCCCAATTTATTTTTTGGTTTTCTCAGTAGACAAGAATAAAAACCCTTCTTTTGAATCTTTTCTTTATTCAGAATTTTGTGTTTTTCAATCTTCATCACTTTCAGATTACTTCTGATTTCTTGGAGGCACTTGCACCAGGGAGATTTTTTGTGGTCGACTTGTTCAAAACTTCTCTTTCATATCTGGTTTTCATTCATCTGGACCACATGGTCAAAAACATAATTGTATATTTCCTCATCATTACATCTAGTAGTTCAATTTTCTTCTACAATTACACCTGTTCCTGTACTGCTGTGGTGTTTTACTTGCCCCAATATTTTTCTTATGATTTCCATGTCTTCTATTTCTCCCATCTTGGTGAATGTGCAGGCATTTGGTTGCATAGAAACATTACAGTTTTATTACTGTGACATAGTGGCGTAACATTACTTGAGAAGTGATAGATCTCTTACTGAACTCATCTTTAGTCAACTGAAAGACCATTTCCATATTCCTTGCATGTGTTTATTAGCCTCGTCCTTCTGCTTTACTTCCAAGATTTTTAAACTTACTGACTCTTAATTTTTCCATAACCTGTACTAATGAAATTTAGAGCATTTTTTATTTTCATATATTCTGCTTTTGCAAAAGATATTTTGCACGCGCGCGTGCGTGTGCGTTTACACTCATGGTGAGTAGGGATCTATCTTTTTTTATAGTACTATCATTATTCCATCCTGGATTTTCCATTGCTTGAATATTAAAACTGCATACTTTTAGCAATTAAAATCTTTAAATAAGGATCTATTTGATAGTTCATATTTATAAAACTTCACTGAAGTTTTTATGGTGTACTCGCAGGAGTGACAACTAAAATACTTTACTGTCCAAATGTACAAAAAGGAATGAGTAGTTCACCTTTGACCTGAAAGGTTCAGGGAATCCCCCATGGGGCTCTCCAATAGAGCCCTGCAAGAACTCCACAACAGATTTGGGGAAACTCAGCTCCTCAGCCTTCTCCTCCACCTGTTTCGCAGTCAGTTTATTCTGTACCATGAACTGCGCCAAGTCACCAACCACTTTCGACGACGGTGTAACCTGTGAAATTGAAATTATGTTACCCATTCTTTAGTTTCATATGGAAGCACAAGTCTCTAATAACTTCACAAGTTGGTTAACAAATTAGTTTTTTGTACTTTGACACAAGGAATGGACTTCCTTTACTTTAGAAACAATGTAAGTCAAATTTTAGTAGTTAATGTAGTTCAATGTTTCCACCTTAATACTAGGATAACTAGACTGGGATGGAATGTGTCATCTGTACAACAATGTAAGAGGGGGATGGTTCAACAATGGGTGGCCCATTTTTTCCAGAAGTGATGGGGTAAACCTGGTACACTGTGTTACTGACACCACATCTTTCAACTGCCATGGTAATTATGATCAAAAGTAATGAATACAGGGGGTTCCAGGTCAAATGATAAATATTCAAGGACATGGCAGGAATGATCACTCGAAGCCAAAAAGCCTATTAAACATAGGCTTTAAAACACATACCTTAAGATTTATGAGCACTTGTTTAGCTGAGACATGTTTCACAGTAGTGAAGATGAACAAGAGCTCATAGCTCTCTAGTTATGCATTCTAGAGCCAATGTTTATCAGACTTTTTTGCTCCAAATGATCATGCCTTTCATATACCTGAATACTGACCATTCCTCCTGGGACAGCATGTATATGTAATATCTGTATGCAAGTCCTTCCGATATTTGCACACATTTGAATTTACAAAATCCAAATATTTATAAAAATTTATTGTAAATCTAATCAGTTCAGACTTTTCATTATCACATACCATGCCTCATAGATTCAAAGTTGGTGACATAGGTGATTTGGGACAGGCTAATAATGTTGATTTAAGGTTGCTAGTGTAACATACGTTGTTCTTTCTTCAGACAGATACTATTTTACACAGTTCTCATTTTAAACAAATCTATGAGAGACTACATACGGTGTTAGTCTCTTAGACAAACTATTTTACATGGTTATTATAAAAGAAATCTTTTACACTATAGGAGGATTTACTTTTCATACGTTTCCAGGTCTTCGATGTTTTTGAGATTTGGGTCACACTTTTCCTTCCAGGTTTTGTTTATAAATTTCATGCCAATATAATGTGGAGCTTTTTCATATAGCTTTAGTCCGTGGTTAACTCACTCTATGGGTTACTTTGTCTGTCTAGTGTCAATGATACAACAGCAACTGCCCTAGAAAGTTTTGAGTTTATCGTTGTTTCATTTACCTGCCACCAGTCTTGGATGACCTTTTTAATGTAGTCTCAAAGCTTTGATTAGTTCAGTTTTCTATGACCCACAGAAAGTTACGTAAACTATTATGTACACTCAATGACTACTTAAGGGGAGTAGAACATCAAATAGGCCAACTTTGTGCAGGAGAGCCACCACAGGACACTGTAATTTCTACTGTCTATACTTTTACAAATATAGTCATAAAACTTTGTCAGCATGACCAGGTAGGATTCAGGAATCACACTCATAGCAGTGGAAGTTCAAAAACGTAACAATATAATTTTTTTTGCATATGAAATTTCATCTGTTTTACTTACTATTGGCTGCATTTGTTGCTATTATAAGTAAGGCAGATTCTTCAATGAATTTTGCACAGCCTACAAACCATACTTACAGGTGTATGAAACTCTAGAGTTTATTTAATTCATGAAAAAATGAATGAGCTTTTACATTTTAAACTTCATGTTTAGAAAAAAACTCAGATTTTAATAGATTTGGAAAATTCTAGAGTTTCATACACCTGTAAGTATGGTTTGTATGCTGTGTAAAATTCATCGAAGAATCTCTCTTACTTATGAAGAAAAGTGTACCAATAGCAGCAAATGCAGCCAATAGTAAGAGAAAAAATGATGAAATTTCACATGCAAAAAAATTTATTTTGTTATGTTTTTGAACTTCCACTGCTATGAGTCTGGATCCTGAATCCTTCGTGGTCATGCTGACAAAGTTTTATGAATTTATTTGTAAAAGTATAGACAGTGGAAATTAAAATGTTCAGTGGTGTCCCTCTTACTCCCCTCATGGTCTCCTCTGATCTTTGGACTACACAAATTGATTACAACTACTTAAAGGGTTATATCAAAACACCACAATCCTTTTGAGAAGCAAGTTGTTCACATCTTGGGGATATCACTGTCTCTTCACTATTTTAATTTTAAAATTTGAAACTTGGCCACTATGCCATAGTAAGCTAAAAAACAACAGACTAAGAGGTTAAGAGATCAATATCAACATTAAGGGCTGAAACAGCATGTAACTCCCCATAATGACCTTGTGACAACACTACATCACTTTAATACGAGGGTTGGAACTAAAATAGTGGCAACTATTTATTCACAACTGATACAAAAGAGTTACATGTTTGCACCTGTTACTGTCATTCAAAGTAATCACCAGCGTTGTGTAGAACCTGTTGCCAGCTATTTGTAAGGCGTAGTATACCATTAGCAGAGCTTGTTCTGTTGATGGTGCGAATGGAGCTGCCTACTGCCTGTCGAATCTCTGGAACAGTTCTGAAACGAATGCCAGGAAGTGGTTCCTTCATCTTCGGAATAAAATCAAAGTCACAAGGACTCAAGCCCGGGGAGTATAGTGGATCGTACAGTACTTCCCAGTCCCATCGATCGAACAGAGCCGCCACAGCTTGCGCTGTACGTGCCCACGCATTGTCATGCAAAATTATGGGTGAGTTGTGCAGAGAGAGTCGCCGCTTCTTTCACAAAGCTGGTCGCAGGTGGTGCTACAAAAACAAACAGTAATGCTGTGCATTGAAGGTCTGCTGTGGAGGAACGTAGTGCATTAGGATAACACCATCACAGTTGTACGCAAGAATCAACACAACTTTAGACCGCTCCATTCGCACCATCAACAGAACAAGCTCTGCTAACGGTATACTACACCTTCCACATCACTGGCAACCAGTTCTGCACAATGCTGGTGACTACTTTGAAGGACAGTAGCAGGTGCAAGCATGTAACTCTTGTATCGGTTGTGAATAAATAGTTGCCACTATTTAAGTTCCAACCCTCGTATTATCGTGATATACCTTCAATCTAAACTTAGATCTAGTGAACAACTAAATATATGCAGGTAGAAGAAGAGGGACTACTAAGACTGAATAGAATGAAGTCACTGAGATTGTTCTCTACTCTCACCTTAATAATATCTCCTAAAAGCATATTGGCTTCCCTGTAGGCCTTCTTGACATCTTCAAAGAAATCTCCAAGGCCAAGAGAGTAGGCCTGGAACTGCAAATTCGTGTACTGTCCACCAGGGATCTCATTCAAATACACATCTGCATTCCCTGATTTCATGGTTGTCGCACACTCAAACGGTCCGTAGAGTGTACGTGTCTGCTCCCAGTAAGCAGAGTACTCGCTCACATTACTCAAATCAAGACCTGCATAGAAGAGGGGAAAAATGACAATTAATTAAGGAAACAAAATAACACAATTAATATTACAATATTAATTAATTACTATCACATTCATTAAAATAAGGTAGCAATTGACGTTTCAGTGAGTCGAGAGGTCTGTGTCAGCCAATGCAAAACCGTTATTCCTTTCAGCATCATATGCTTGTTACGTTCATTGGATGTAGTTGGGTGTTTCAGCATGCTTGGAATGAAAAGGGGAGAGACAGGCAGAATGGGATGTGTCTTGTAGCATGTCTCAAACTTTTTTTATACCTAAATTATCCAAAGCTACATCCACCACTGAAATTAGTGTTTTTTAAACATTTTTGTACCTGTATGTCCAAAGCTTTCTTCAATCTGACAGTTGATTTGAACAATGCCATGCTTTGCAAACGCATGGCCTTATTGGAGGTGGTGTGTTATTGCCATTTAGCATTTTTCACATCTGTTTTGCTTTTCTGCACTACACACTTCACTCCATACAGCTCTCAACATCTTCAAAAGCATGTATCACCTCCTCTTGCACCAATTTTGGCATCTAACTTTTCAGGAATGCTCCTGATTGATGCTGCAATGTCCTCTTGAGGAATCGTCTGCCATTTTTTAGGGAGGATCTCCTGCAGGACCTGTAGCATCTCTGAATAGTGCTGAAGGTTCTTTCTCACCATCTGGTCCCATACATGCTCTCAACAGGATTCAAATTAGGGCTCTGAGCAGGCCAAGCCGTAGTACAAATCTCCACTTCATCCAAGAACCCTTTAACAATTCTTGCAACATGTGGGTGGCCAATAATGCATTGTCATGTGTTAGTGTAAGACTATCACCAACAAATGGAGTGAGAGCCACAACCTGCTTCAAAGGATTCCCTCCTCATACTGATGTGTGCTGGTAGTCACCCATGCTTCACAGAGACCAAATCCATCTTGGCAGTCATACTGATTCCTGCCCACCCCATCACAGAACCATCCTAAAAAGGCCTTCTCCAGACCGTCTCTGTACCATCAGGTGATCAAAGACTAAATTTCAACTCATCATTGAACAACACTTGTTCACACTGTTGTACTCTCCAGCCACAAGATCACCCAGCAGAGGTAGGTGTACACAGGACACAACAAACTTTCAATAGGAAATTGAAAAAGAATGTAGGAAAGTCATCGAAAAGGAAGAAAGTTTTGTTGTTAGGCAGTTCTCATGCCAGAGGTGTGGGCCAACTTCTGCAGGAGGAATTAGGACCAGAATACCAGGTCACAAATTTTTTCAAACCAAGTGCTAGTCTGGAACAGGTGACAGAGGATTTAGGTTCACTCTGTAAAGGATTTACCAGGGAAGACACCGTGGTTATTGTGGGAGGGCCAGGGAACAGCATCGACAGAGATCCTGGGTACAGTATAGAGTGTGACCTGGTAAAGATTGCGTCGGCATCGAGACACACCAATGTTGAATTTGTATCTGTCCTGAGACGCCATGACCGGCCTCATTTGAACTCTTCTGTTGGGAGAGTTAATTTGGAGTTGGAACGGCTGCTTGGGTCGGGTGCGGGGGCTCATATTGGTGTGGTTCCTGTTGATTATCTCAGTAGGTGGGACTATACCAGGCACGGCCTACATCTCAACAGGAAAGGGAAGGGGAAACTGGCTGGGGTAATAGCAGGAAATTTAAGGGGGGGAGGCACTGCCATGAATGGTAAAATACCAGTGGTTACAGGTGTTGGAGCAGCACCTTTTTTAGGATAGGTAAGACAGAAAGATGTCAAGTTCTACGAGAGGTCAGGATTGAAACAAATCTTCAGTTTAGGAAAGAAATTAAACAGCACAATTCTAGCACATTGGATCACCAATCACAGCTATCAATTATAAATTTTCACCAATCACCAGAAATTTTATCTCCACCAAGTTGTATCTCAGTCCTAGGTAATTGCATTGATGAATTAAAGTCACCCAACCCAGTCGACATAATCTGCCTCTCTGAACACCGTGTGACCACTGGTATAGGAACTAGGCCTAAGCACAATGAGAAACTCAGACAGGAGAGTACTGCAAATGTTAGAATAAGGAAAGGTTCTCATAAAAGTATAATTAAAAATAATTAAGTATATTTCATCAAAATATTGGGAGTTTAAAGAATAAAGTAGATGAGCTTCTGGTTTGTTTAGAAGATTTAGAAGCTGAGAATGAAATAGATATACTATGCCTGTCTGAGCACCACATTGTTACTGATATGGATAAGGTAAATGTAAGTGGATATAAGCTCTCTGCACATGTAATGAGAGAAAATATGGAGAAAGGAGGAGTTGCCATATATGGCAAAAGTTATCATTGTGCAAAAAGTATAGAAACAAAAACGTTTTGTGTAGAGAAACATATAGAAGCATGTGCCTGCGAGCTTAAATTAAATAAAGGCACATTTATAATTGTAACTGTATATAGGTCCCCATCACGAAATTTTCATCTATTTCTGAAAAATTTGGACTCCTTGTTGTGCTATCTGTCAGACAGGGGGAAGCAAATTATTATTTGTGGGGACTTCAATGTAGATTCTCTGAAAGAGGGTAATAGGAAAAATGACCTTGAAGTATTACTCGGTTCTTTCAATTTGACACCCGTTATTGATTTTCCTACTCGGGTGGTAAAGGATAGCAGCTCACTGATAGATAACTTCTTTATAGACCAAGATAAGTTTAACCAGATAAATGCTCAGCCTGTTGAGAATGGTCTTTCTGATCATGGTGCACAGCTAGTTACAATATATGACATAGCTCCATTCAGCAATACTAAACAGTCCTCCAAAGTAGTACGTTCAGTCAACGATTTAACAATTGCAAATTTCAGGGAAAGCCTACAGCAGTTAGACTGGGATGAGGTGTACCGTGAACCTGATGCCAATTTAAAATATAATTTATTTCATGACATTTTTGTAAATGCATTTGAAAACTGCTTCCCCAAGAAAATAGTTAAATATACTCGTAAGAAACCTTGTAACAAACCATGGCTTACTAAGGGTATAAAAATATCTTGTAACCGGAAAAGGGAAATGTATCTGACAGCAAGAAAGAGTAGTGACCCAGAAACTATCAAAAATTATAAAAACTACTGTGTTATATTAAGAAAAGTTATTAAAAAATCCAGGAGTATGTGTATCATGTCTGAAATCAGCAACTCTGATAATAAAATTAAAACAATTTGGAATATTATTAAAAGAGAAACAGGTCAACCAAGAGCAGAGGAAGACAGTATTACCATCAAATTGAATGAAAACTTTACGAACAAAAAGTCAGAAGTTGAAAATATATTTAATAATCATTTTCTAAATGTTGTGGATATAGTAGGATCCAGGTGTTCATTAGAAGATGCTAGGCTGTTAATGGAAGAGGCCATACCTATGCAATTTGATACAATTGAAATCTCACCCACTTCTCCCTCTGAAATTAGGAAAATAATAAACTTGCTTAAAAGCAAAAACTCACGTGGAATTGATGGCATTTCCAGCAAAATACTAAAAGCTTGTTCTCAACAGATAAGTAAGATTCTCAGCCACCTGTGTAATAGCTCTCTGGAACAGGGCATTTTCCCTGAGACTGAAATATGCTATTGTTATACCTTTGCATAAAAAGGGGGATAGATCTGATGTCAACAATTACCGTCCAATCTCCCTTCTAACAGCTTTATCCAAAATTTTTGAGAAAGTAATGTATTCAAGAGTAGCTTCACATATCTGTAAAAATGAAGTACTAACAAAATGTCAGTTTGGTTTCCAGAAAGGTTTTTCAACAGAAAATGCCATATATGCTTTCACCAGTCAAATTTTGAATGATCTGAATAACCGAACACCACCCATTGGGATTTTTTGTGATCTCTCAAAGGCTTTTGATTGTGTAAATCATGAAATTCTGCTAGACAAGCTCAAGTATTGTGGCATGAGTGGGACAGTGCACAAATGGTTTAATTCGTACCTAACTGGAAGAGTGCAGAAAGTAGAAATAAGTAGTTCTCGTAACATGCAAAGATCAGCACATTCCTCAAACTGGGGAACTATCAAGAATGGGGTTCCACAAGGGTCAGTCTTGGGTCCTTTGTTGTTCTTATTATATATTAATGACTTGCCATTCTATATTCATGAAGAGGCAAAGTTAGTTCTCTTTGCTGATGATACAAGTATAGTAATCACACCTGACAAACAAGAATTAACTGATGAAATTGTCAATACTGTCTTTCAGAAAATTACTAAGTGGTTCCTTGTAAACGGACTCTCACTGAATTTTGATAAGACACAGTACATACAGTTCCGTACAGTGAATGGTATGACGCCATTAATAAATATAGACCTTAATCAGAAGCATATAGCTAAGGTAGAATATTGCAAATTTTTAGGTGTGTCCATTGATGAGAGATTAAATTGGAAGAAACACATTGATGATCTGCTGAAACGTTTGAGTTCAGCTACTTATGCAATAAGGGTCATTACAAATTTTGGTGATAAACATCTTAGTAAATTAGCTTACTACGCCTATTTTCACTCATTGCTTTCATATGGCATCATATTTTGGGGTAATTCATCACTGAGGAATAAAGTATTTATTGCACAAAAGCGTGTAATCAGAATAATAGCTGGAGTCCACCCAAGATCATCCTGCAGACATTTATTTAAGGATCTAGGGATATTCACAGTAGCTTCTCAGTATATATACTCTCTTATGAAATTTGTTATTAACAACCAAACCCAATTCAAAAGTAATAGCAGTGTGCATAACTACAATACTAGGAGAAAGGATGATCTTCACTATTCAAGATTAAATCTAACTTTGGCACAGAAAGGGGTGAATTATACTGGCACTAAAGTCTTTGGTCACTTACCAAATAGTATCAAAAGTCTGACAGATAACCAACAAGTATTTAAGAAGAAATTAAAAGAATTTCTGAATGACAACTCCTTCTACTCCATAGAGGAATTTTTAGATATAAATTAAGAAAAAAAACAAAAAAATATTTAAAAAAATTTAAAAAATAAAAATAAAAAATAAAGAAAAACAAAAAACACAATAAAATAAAGTTGTTATATTAACTTAAGTATGTTGTTAAATTAACCTAATTATGTCATGTATTGGAAAATTCGACTCGTTCCACATCATTACGAAATATCGTATTCATGATCCATGGAACTAGTATTAATCTAATCTAATCTAACCAGTCAACAAGTATTTAGGAAATTGGTTTTAAAAAATTACTTCAAAGGCTCCAGTGAAATCTTTGCAAGTTTTCTTTCAGAGCAACTTTGGCTGTGCCTACGTGACAAGTTGCCTGCCTTTCAGAATCAAGACAGTTCTGCCCAATTAAAGCAGCTGAAGGAGACCCTCAGCCCTTTGCTGAAATTGCTTGCGAATCCACCCCACCAGTTTTAGCCAATAGTGTGTGTGTGTGTGTGTGTGTGTGTGTGTGTGTGTGTGTGTGGGATACAGATCATGTGTGTGGATGCTGGAGGGCACGGCAGAGCAGAACACAGTTGCTTCTCTCTCTTGTAATCCAGATCTTAACTTTTTGGGAAGGTGTAGCCTCTGGTTCTGCATCCCATCACCAGCACCAATGCAACCTAACATGATACCCCTCCCCTCCTGTTACCAACTTCATTTAATTGTTCAACCTTCTAGACTGGCCTACACCGGGTAACTTTCTCCCTAGGTGTTCCCTTCATATTCCATACACCAAAATATGTATTCTCTTTCTTTGACCAAACTTCCTGTTTTGTCATTTAACATCTGCCCTGAATGCCTGCTCATAAGTCCTGACCGCTCAACCTCTTGTACATTGTCATTGTAAGTCAGATGCAACAACCTCCTTCCCTCTTCCTGCACATGTACTTTGGCATCAGGAGTGGGATTTGTTTTCACCGCTCGGGTCATAGGGCTGCCATTTACTTCTGGCTCATGTTTGGTGATGTGTGGTTGGTCAGTATTCGCCACTGCTATTCCACTGCGAGAGAAGCCTGGATGCTGCAGTGCATCTTCTACGATGCCGTTCCAGACACTATTTTTGTTCATTCCAGCGCCCAGGACACAGTCTACTGCCTGCCTGTCACACCAACACAGGCACGCCGAGTACACCGAACTGTGCCTCACAGCGCGTGCTCATGTTCCACACGTGGCGGCCCCATTTGCCTCCACAGCCAGCCCAGCTTCTCCATCGCTGCCTGCTAACTCTCAGCCGGCTACCGAGACACAAAGAAACTGTGTGATGCGTCCATGTCGTTGCTGAGGTCCACGGAACACATATGCCTGTTACACACCATCGGCGTCACCTCCCTGCTGCAAAAGCCACCCGCCATCGGCGTCACCTCCCTGCTGCAAAAGCCACCCGCCACCAGCGTCACCCATTGACACCGCCTGTCTGACAAGTTCAGTGTGGCTGGCCCCACCACCACACTGTTTACCAGCCAAAATGTCCACGAGACTTTCCGGTTTGCTCCCTTAGCCACTTTAGATGTCCTTTGTGGGATATCCATGGCTCTTCACAACATATTCCAAGTGTTATGTCCTGTTATATCATTCCCACAGGGTCCGCCCCCAGTAGCTGTGTGGTCAGCGTGACAATGTCAATCCTAAGGGATCGGGTTTGATTCCTGGCTGGGTCGGAGATTTTTTCCGCTCAGGGACTGGGTGTTGTGTTGTCCTAATCATCATCATTTCATCCCCATCGATGTGCAAGTCGCCGAAGTGGCATCAAATCGAAAGACTTGCTCCAGGCGAACAGTCTACCCGATGGGAGGCCCTAGGCACACGACATTTTTCTATTCCCACAGGACCTCATGAGAATAAAATCAGATGTGATTAGAATAAGGGAGGGAAGGGATCATATACCAACATACAATTTAAAGACTTAAATATCTGCCTGTCACGGGTTTTGGGAAATGGTAGAACACAAATGTGCACATTAATGAACTGATCGCTGTCAATTCATACAGATGCCGATCTAGTATAAATGGCTAACAAACATAAATGTCTTGTTTTCAATATAACCAATACAATAAGAATATTGACACTGGCTCTGATATTTTTAATAGACAGAGTGAAAACACAGTCTGACCACCCTGGTGATGTACAATTGCAGTACAATTCATTTAACAGCCCACATCCTTCACTTAAAGCACAACATTCCTTTCATGTGACACTTCTGACATGGAATGTGCAAACTTCTATGTTTAACTGTCACACAACATGATATCTGTTAACACCATTTGTAGCTCACTTTACTTATACTTAACAGCAGAGTATGCTATACAGGAATCAAAATACTCTCTTCACACTTTCAATAGCAACTCACATGTTCACTACTGCTGCACTGTCCAGTCCTCAATACTGCCAACCTGTATGTTACTTATTCAATGAGCATACACCCGTATAATGTATTTTCAGATTGTACACTGATAACACTTACCCGTGTCCAGGTCACTGCCTTGTAGTGCAGCAACTATGGCACCCATGCTCGGCTGTGATGTCATTCCGGACATGGAGTCCACGGCAACATCCACTACATCTGCACCCGCTTTTGCACACTCCAGCATTGAAGCCACTCCCGCTCCGGCAGTGTCGTGCGTGTGGATGTGGATCGGCACATCGGGGTGTCGATCACGTAATGCAGTTACTAGGAGCTTGGCTGCAGAGGGTTTGAGAAGTCCTGCCATGTCCTGTAACCACACAAATGTACTTTTACAGCCACTGACAGTACTTATTGGACTGATGTCACAATGAATAGAGATTCTCGTACCCACACTATATATTAAATGGAGTAAAACTGCAAGCCAAAGAGAGCAAACATACCAATGGCTAAGAGAGTAGCTTATGAAATACACGAAAATTTCAACAGGTTCTTCTACTTTTAACACAGCAAGGTAGGACTACCCTACTTGTTATACCACTCCTGACAACATTATTTTGTACTGTTTACTTGTTCTAATTTTGTTAATAGTTCATGTATGACAATTATACAAAATAACTTATGATTTTTGCTTTATTTTATTACAGTTATTGTTCACAGGATAGTTTCCAGACCACTGAATATAGCAGTACATTCAGTTATTATGCAAATCTTTTATTTAAAAGAATACTCGTGATTTACAATTCATATTTTAAATCATGTGAAGTTGAAGTTTCCAGTAAGCAAATTGCTGTTTGTTTCTAAAGTGAAATAGCCATTTAAGCCCTCATTCTCCCTTTTCCAATAAACATCTTAGTTTTTCTAAAAGCCCATGTGTTTCAAAATTTATTTATATTCAAAATTTATTTATATTCAAAATTTTTGCAAACTAGGAAGTTCCAATCTTACGCAGTGATTATTATCAAAATTCAGTGCCGTATTTTCCTAGCCCAGATTTTTCTGATTATTCCAAAAAATCAAAAATGTCTACTTTTACTAGAATAACTTGTTAATTATACAATTTGGAAAATTTTACTTTCTCTCTCTCTCTCTCTCTCTCTCTCTCTCTCTCTCTCTCTCACTCACTCACTGTGACATGGTGCGTGCGGCTTGGGTGGTATGTGGTATGGGTGAGAAAGTCATTGTCTTATTTTCTTTTCCCACCACCACCACCACTATCATTACTAAGAAAGAAGCCAAACTATCTGTGAAACAATCTGCGACTAATTTCAGATAATTTGTAACATTCCACTTCCTGGCCACACCAGTGTACACCAGAGCCAGTTTCCGGTATCTATGGGAAAGAGGCTTTTGTCCAGCCTGGAGATATCGGGCCAGTCTTTTCATAAGCCTATCTACTATGTTCAGTTCAAGAACCAGTGATTTGGCATTTTCCAGGAACTGTTTCAAGTAAGCTTTGAAAAGCCCCAGAAGGAAGCAGCTCTTTGCTGAAGAATGTGCTAGCGGAGACAGAAAAAGTTCAACAGAAGTGCTGAATTCTGTTGCTGAAGTTGACTGGCTGAAAAGGCTAAAAACAGAATTCTCTGGAGCTGCTCAGAGCTCATACGACTGAAAAGTTGGCCAATAGCTCTCTCTGGGTTTGTAGGAAGTGACCACGTGCACTGCAAGGTGAAGACGGTATTTTGAATAGAGGGAGAGTAATCCTCAGTAATCAGTCAAGTGCGCTGCCAATATCAACCTATAGGTCCCGAATTCTGCTAGAGTTAGTTCTAGTTTTCTAGGTGTGCGTTGAAATTTCACAAATGTGCATGTGCTAAGTACGCACACATCTCAAACTAGGTCATGGAGTCAAGATGGAAGTTGTCAGCGAACAAAATGAGCCCAGCAAGCTTAAACTAAAACCAATTTATTCCATTTGTTCCTACAGAAACTTTAGTGCAGTGTTGCTGAGCATCTTTACTGTGTTGACTTTGAACTGTTATCTAGTTATTTTTTATGGAGCTTGTCAGAGGAAGTCTAGAAGCCAGATTAAGGCTCTGTAGGCCTGTTAGCAGTATAATACGCCAGTCCAGTAGTCAGATTTCCGAATCTTTCAGAAAGTAGCTATACAGATACAGGACTTTAACTATACTTTAGAACAATACGAATTTTAAGAATGTCTCATGGGTCTGAGCAAGGCTGATGACCCTTATGTAACTTATTTAAATATATAGTAGCACTAAAGATGAAGTAGGGTCAGCTAATAAGTGCTTCTGAGCAAGTTTGCGGAGCAGTACACTCCGTAACTTGTCTGGCACACAACACGTTGCTATGAATTCACGGATTCGCCACAAAAGCTCCTAGGACGGACAAAAGAAATGTTTCAAATTCAGAGCAAAAGTTAATTAATTTCCAAAGCATAGTGTGTTGACAACTGAATATATGATACAAAGCGCTCATCGTACTTCTAAATCTCACTATTCTACTACGTATCAAATGAGGAGACTGAAGAGCTGAGAAGAAAACCTGCTACACCTACCTTTATTGACAGTATGTGTGTCCCCGCTTTGACAAGTTCGTCTGACAGCTTGAGGTAGTAATCCAGGTTGTACTTCGTGCGGTTCGGGTCTGAGACGTCACCTGTGTAGCTAATCGCAGCTTCTATGACACCACCGGCCTTCCCCACTGCATCCATTCCCAAGATCAGATTTGGGAGGTAATTGAGGGAATCAAACACACGGAAAATATCCATGCCATTCTGGACAGAAAGCTCACAGAACCTGCAAAGAACACAAAAAGTAATGCACCATATCTACACCAAACCATTATAACAGGTGATACACTGTTGTTATGCCGCTAAGTACACTGTTGTTATGCCGCTAAGTAGACTACAGTTCACACACGAAAAATTTATTTCATTTGTTACTCAGCAACCTGAGCAAAACAATGTCGATGTCATAACAATTTAGACTGCTGAGAAGGGGGTCAGAAACTTATGGCAGCCCACCTTTTACATATGACATAACGGTACAGATTAAGTATATGTCAACCAGCTGAAGTGCTCCCGTCAGTACACAAAAAGGCAAATACACTCCTCTGTAAAAGACCGACTGAAAAGAGGGAAACCAGCTGCCTCAATCCTCATTCTGCCTTTTTCACAAAACTTCTGACATGCGAACACGTTCACACTCTTAACACAGAACATTCTAAATCCTTTTACCAAGTCCCTCTTTGCAGAGAAGCATTCATTCTCAACATTCTCCCTCCCAATTTCTCTTATCTGTCTCTTCCACTGTCACTGTTTTCATCCTTTTCTCTCGCTCTTCCTTACCATCGTCTCCTCCACCTGGCTCTTTCACTGTCTCTCTATCCTACTGCTGTTTTGTTTGTCCCATTCTTTTTCTCTCCTACTTCCATTGTCTCTTCCTTTATCTCTCACAGTCTGCTGTCTTTCTCTTCAACCAATACTACTACTTCTCCACACGTGTCCCTGTAAATGGTTTTGACCCCTAAACCAGTCAACTTCAATATGATGGGGGAAAGTGGCAAATTTTTTTATGTCAAAAGCATCAGACACATCCAAGCACATGTATGGTCTCCACTCATCTCCCTCTTTTGTTCCCACTGCTTCTACTTCCACCCATTTCTACCTCTCTTTTACTGCCACTGTCAATCTCCTCTCTGAGTGACAGAGGTGGAATGAGGATTGAGGCACCTCATTCCAGAACACACTCGCCTTTATTGGGCTCAGACAGTAGCATTTTTTCCCCCAGCTGGTTCCTTCTTTTCCCTGTTACATCAGGGTGTGCTGGTTATATAAAATGAGTTCCGTGAGTCAGTAAAGTTTTGGCAGCTATTTATATACTTTGAACCATTTAAGCAAAAAAGTATGCATAATATAAGATTAACTCAAAATCATCTCCCATCCCATGCAAGTTCACTTTAGAATACTTTATGTAGAAATGCACAACATTTATAGGCTACACCTACAGTATAGGGGGGAAAATGTGGTGTTTGATTTGCAAATATAAAGCATTTTGTACAAAAAAACAATTTTTTGTAAGGTGCACACATCATCAGGTGACACCATTGATTAACTTCCACATCAAGACAGTCCGATAGTTGTGAAGTGCCCATTATAAATAGACGATACATCATCAAAGTTTTATTGGTGAAAAAATAGTGACTAAAACATAGTTTGGTGACAGCAGAACCCTTTCAGTTATCCCAGAACTCTTGCTATGTGTTCACTACATCAGTTAAAACTACATTTACACTTTCACGCTCCATTTTACGTGCATGTTTTACAGAAATAAGCATGGTAACTATAAATGTCTGGATCTCAGTAATAGATAATGACACTGAAATATGTTTCAAAGTTCCCTGGTAACATTGTCTTAAGAACATATGGCAAAAGCTTGCCACAAACAGAAATTATAGAAGTGGCCATCCCCACAACTGGTGCTTTTGGTACCCAAAAATTATGGTTTTCAGTGTTTTCTCAGCAACCACCCATGAAGACACAGTCTTTTGAAAGCTGTGTAAGGCTCACCCTAGACATCAACTAATGCAAAAGAACCAACTAATTTGCTCAGTTTGCCTGGGCTGCAAGAAGCATCTGATGTTTCAATTTTGAGCCTGTGCTGTGGGATAGCTAGAGTATGCCCATTCTTCCTAAAGATATACAAATGTTTGCTAGCCAGAGCTATCCAAAACATTTGACCTCTTAACTCTGTGGCCAACAGAACCCAAGATATGACCATTGAATTTTTATGCACACTTTTGAAACATATTGCACAAGGTATTAGAATTATAGAACTGCAAATAGTCTCTCACCTTGAGGATTAAATATTGCACTAAACACCTTGATCTACTCCATGTGCTATGTAACTTTATACTTCATATGGTGATTTCTGGGTATGGTTGTAATGATCCGTGCCTCATTCACTGTGTTCCATATATGTCATCAAAAGGGGAAACCTTCAGGAATGTGGAGCAAGGTGAAGCATTCATTTACAAAAGACAAATACTGAATACTCTATTAACAATAGAGCAATACTGCTTAATCTATTCAGAGCTAAATTTAACCAAGTACATTAGAAAGAGCACTGCCACTTTTTGGAAAGAGTTACTTTCTCCTTAGTTACACTAAACAGCTGCTCTTTATCTAGTACTGGCAGTTTAATATTTAATTGATCACAACACCATTTTTTAAAGAAAATATGCACCTTTTAGAAGTCTGTTTACAGTACATTACTACTTGTCATACAGTTTACAGCATACACAGCTACTTACTATGTAGCTAACAGAACTTTCCAATACTTAATTTTGTTTTGAAATGGTCACAATTTCCCACTTCTTGCTTAAGGGTTTTGTTGAAACCTTACCACCAGAGTACATAACTTGAATCTTAGAGCAGGAGGCTAAGTCTACATGAAAATTATTTTGCGTTTCATATTGTGAGTGTTTACACCTGAGTTCAGTTGAAACTGATTTTTACTATCGGCAACAAAACAAATTACCGAGTAAATGATTGGGAATTAAATGTAAGAACTAGAAGATCCTTACAAAGGCTTCTGCAAGACATATACAGTTTTCTGCCAAATGCACACTACTTATTTTAGGTGTAGCACCCCACAAGATAATTCCATATGACAAGAAGAGATTGAAAATATCCAAAATAAGCCAACACTTTTGGCAATATATAAACACAATGAGAGCTGCGTCGAAGGGGGTAACACACGGAACTCAACTTCTTGATCAGTTAATCAGCTAGACAGAAAAGAATAACAACATTGTGGGAAGGATACATTGCAACTCAACACATAGAGGAGGCATTAGATGCTGAATGGTAAAATGAAAAAGACTGCTAAAATATTTAACCTTTTGGACAAAGTCTTCTGACTAGTTTAATGTTTCCTGTGATGAATTTTTCTCCTGTGTTAGCCGCTTCACTTCAGAGTAGCACTTGTACCCCACATCCTCAATTATTTGCTGGATGTATTCTAATCTCTGTCCATCCCTACAGTTTCCTCTAGTACCTTGGAGGTTATACCTTAAGAGACGTCATACTATACCATCATCTTGGCAGTGTTTTCCATATGTTCCTTTCTTCACAGATTCCACAGAGAATCTTCCGATTCCTTGTCCAATCCACCCGATTTTTAACATTCCTGTGCAGCACCTCATCTCAAACGCTTCAGTTCTCTTTTGTTCTGGTTTTCCTATGGCTGCTTCAAATTAACTCTTAGGTCTGAACCAGTAAACATGTCTTTACCACGAATGCCTTATATGCCTACGCTAGTCTGCGTTTTATGCAGGTGCCAGCTAACCAAAATTCAAAAGAATAAGGAAGCCATTTCTTCTTCACACCACTTCTGCTGAAAGCTCGCTGGAAGACACTGTAGTGTAGGATTGATTTGAAGAGCATTTTATAGTTACTCAACTAGAAGTTCATTTTAACTTATAACTTACATTTGAAACATTATTAAGGTTTACTGTTCACAAATCCTGCAGATATTATCTTTAAATAAGACCTGTAAAGTAGCAGTTTAAATACAATGTCACATCCCTTTACCACTGGCAGTGTAAAGTACAGTAGTTTTGGCAGAAGCACAGGAACTATTGGCTTGGAGGGTTCACTTTATTACTATGAAGTACTATCAAATTTCATTCTGTAACTTACTTGTACACAACATTGTCTGGATAGTTTGTGTACCCAACTGCATTGGCACCTCGCAGTAACATTTGGAAAGGTATGTTAGGCATGGCAGCTCTCATGTCCTGTAACCTCTCCCAGGGGCACTCGTGCAGGAAGCGGAGCGCCACGTCGAAGGTAGCCCCGCCCCAGTTCTCAGTTGCAAAAAGCGGAGAGAAACGGTGGGCCACATACGGAGAGATGCGCAGCAAGTCGTGCGACCGGACACGAGTCGCCAGTAGGGACTGGTGGGCATCACGGAATGTTGTGTCCATGAGCAGGAGCCCCTTGTGCTGACGGACGTGCTTGGCAAAACCCTCCGGTCCTTCTTTCTTCAGAATGTCACGAAGACCTGGCGGAGGTGCCAGTTCTGTATGCAGAAAAGAAAAATTTTCAGAAATGATGTTTTAAACTGTAAATTCAAACATTTATCTATATGTACAAAGAAGAGTGTCTGTCTGTTTGTAATTCATACAAATCTATAGTTTTATTCCAATCTTGACGAAATTTTGCACACTTTACCTTCAAGACAAGAAGAAGATAACTGTCTACTAAAGATTTTGTAATCCGACTTTAAACATATATGTATGTAATATATACAAAGGGCAAAGGTTGTTACAGTGGCAATACTTGTCTTGGAGATAGTACCATCAGACATCACTAGATCGCAAGATAAGTGAAAGCTCAAGAATTTGACAAACATGATTGCAAACTTTTATTTATTGATTATTTGCCATTGCTACACACGACACATACCTTACAAGATATTTTAGTCCATATTTCACAGCTATTTTTATTATTAAAATACACAATTTTACACAAATGCTGAAGCAAGTTGTCGATGCACTACCAACACAAGTGTCTAGATCACGGGCCAATCAAAAGATCAAACAGAATCCAAGACTTCCTGAAATGTAACGTTAACACTTCGAGTCGTACTCAAACACAGTCCTACTTGAAAAAGGGGAAAACTGAGCTGAAACAATGTAACACATAACACAATATAACACAAATTCTCCAGAAACACGTTGGGATACAGTACTTATCGCAAAATGTAACAACACATGTGTGACTGATATTCAACACCCTGGGGAACACCAGGCAGTGCGGCTAGTCAGCAATACTGGGAGAACCTGAAATCTGACAAAATTTCAGAGACTCTTCAGAGATATTTTCTGAGGATTTTAGTACAAGGGAGGTGTAGTTTCTGGCAGTTCATTACAGAGTAACTGCATTCCATCTGATTTTCTAGCATCATTTACATTTGTACAATGGTACATATGTTAGCAGTATGTGCTGTGTGTCTAGTTTGGGAATAAATTTGATCAGATCATTCACACATCAGTGACATCAACTTTACTCTTTGCATTTAACCCCGCACCAGAGGACCCTGTGTGAAATTTTTGCACTTTTACAGATCTAAATAACGACGTATTTGGAACAAGAGTAGTCACTGGGATAACGGTAGTTGTGGGAATGAAGAGAAAACATGATCAAACATGCAAGAACACTGAAATAATTATCATCAATTTATGGGGGTTGGTTACATTGGATTGGCTGATGTCATTTGACAACTATCCTAACTCTCTGAACTTGTTTGAGCCTCATTCACCTGTCTATGAGCATTAGACCAACAAAGTTGAGTACACATTTGCAGAATACACGAACATGATCATCTGCATGGCAAAGCTCACAGTAATGCGCTCATCGCGTTTATCAAAATAGTTCTGCACTATGTCGGATTCCATGGCATACCAATTTCGCCACAATTACACAATAGCTTTGACAAAGGGTACCTTCACTGTCAGCAGGCACGAGTGTGGTGCTCCTAGGATATGCAGCACACCCAAATTGGAAGAGGCTGTACTTTACCATGCTTGTCAACACATACAGAAGCAACTCCTTCATCTATTAATTAGTGGAATTGTTTAACAAGTGATATACTGGGTTACGTCTAACCTATTACTTGTAAAAACAAAGATGATGTGACTTACCAAACGAAGGCGCTGGCACGTCGACACACACACAAACACACACAAACATACACACAAAATTCTAGCTTTCGCAACCAACGGTTACTTTGTCAGGAAAGAGGGAAGGAGAGGGAAAGACGAAAGGATGTGGATTTTAAGGGAGAGGGTAAGGAGTCATTCCAATCCCGGGAGCAGAAAGACTTACCTTAGGGGGAAAAAAGGACGGGTATACACACTCGCGCACAAACACACACATATCCATCCACACATATACAGACACAAGCAGACACATTCAAAGGCAAAGAGTTTGGGCAGAGATGTCAGTCGAGGCAGAGGTGAAGAGGCAAAGATGATGTTGAATGACAGGTGAGGTATGAGCGGCGGCAACTTGAAATTAGCGGAGATTGAGGCCTGGGGGGTAACGGGAAGAGAGGATATATTGAAGAGCAAGTTCCCATCTCCGGAGTTCGGATAGGTTGGTGTTAGTGGGAAGCATCCAGATAACCCGGACGGTGTAACACTGTGCCAAGATGTGCTGGCCGTGCACCAAGGCATGTTTAGCCACAGGGTGATCCTCATTAACAACAAACACTGTCTGCCTGTGTCCATTCATGCGAATGGACAGTTTGTTGCTGGTCATTCCCACATAGAATGCGTCACAGTGTAGGCAGGTCAGTTGGTAAATCACGTGAGTGCTTTCACACGTGGCTCTGCCTTTGATTGTGTACACCTTCCGGGTTACAGGACTGGAGTAGGTGGTGGTGGGAGGGTGCATGGGACAGGTTTTACACCGGGGGCAGTTACAAGGGTAGGAGCCAGAGGGTAGGGAAGGTGGTTTGGGGATTTCATAGGGATGAACTAAGAGGTTACGAAGGTTAGGTGGACGGCGGAAAGACACTCTTGGTGGAGTGGGGAGGATTTCATGAAGGTGTAAAACCTGTCCCATGCACCCTCCCACCACCACCTACTCCAGTCCTGTAACCCGAAAGGTGTACACAATCAAAGGCAGAGCCACGTGTGAAAGCACTCACGTGATTTACCAACTGACCTGCCTACACTGTGACGCATTCTATGTGGGAATGACCAGCAACAAACTGTCCATTCGCATGAATGGACACATGCAGACAGTGTTTTTTGGTAATGATGATTACCCTGTGGCTAAACATGCCTTGGTGCACGGCCAGCACATCTTGGCACAGTGTTACACCGTCCGGGTCATCTGGATACTTCCCACTAACACCAACCTATCCGAACTCCAGAGATGGGAACTTGCTCTTCAATATATCCTCTCTTCCCGTTATCCACCAGGCCTCAATCTCCGCTAATTTCAAGTTGCTGCCACTCATACCTCACCTGTCATTCAACAACATCTTTGCCTCTGCACTTCCGCCTCGACTGACATCTCTGCCCAAACCCTTTGCCTTTGAATATGTCTGCTTGTGTCTGTATATGTGTGGATGGATATGTGTGCGTGTGCGCGAGTGTATACCCATCCTTTCCCCCCCCCCCCCCCTCCCTAAGGTAAGTCTTTCCGCTCCCGGGACTGGAATGACTCCTTACCCTCTCCCTTAAAACCCACATCCTTTCGTCTTTCCCTCTCCTTCCCTCTTTCCTGACGAAGCAACCGTTGGTTGCGAAAGCTAGAATTTTGTGTTTATGTTTGTGTGTCTATCGACGTGCCAGCGCCTTCGTTTGGTAAGTCACATCATCTTTGTTTTTAGATATATTTTTCCCACGTGGAATGTTTCCCTCTATTATATTCAATTACTTGTAAAAGTGGACGTGTTACCATCATGTTTTCAAATGGTTGTAGTAAGGAAATGGTACACGTCTGGACATGGGTTCCAATGCACAATATTGCATGTTAATTCCCCTCTGCAAGTCCTGTAATTTTGTAACGGGCATTTCCAAACAGCCTGTACATTTCCATGCCCATAATTTTGAACAAAATTCACAGAGCTTTATAATGCTTCTGTGTAAAGGGTATCTGATGCAAGAATGTAATATTCATGTACTTTTCGATTTCTTTTTTTTTTTTACTTTTTATTTTTTATTTTTTAGGGATACAAAAATATCAGTTGATTTAGTTACCTTTGAGAAGGCTACAGACAATTGTCCGAGTGTAAAGGTGGGATTTGGTAAATACAGTCCTACTCTTTGAAGCTTTTGTCCTTGTGACTTGTTTATAGTGATAGCATATTCAATCTTGATAGGCAATTGTCTCCTTGTCAACTGAAAAGGTATGCTTGGATCAGATGATATTTAAGTTTATCTGTGGTATTACAGTAGTCTTCCCGGGTTCAATAATTAATGAGCAAAAAATATAAAATAAATAAAAAAAAAAAAAGTAAATAAGTGTAATTTACTGCTCATGACGTTATACGACTGTCATCAAATGCTTATACTTTCTAACTTTCAATCTTAATATTTATGTTTCCTGAGGCAGAAGAGAAGTTTAATGAGAAATACGAATATAAAATACGAATATAAAATACAAAGGTTTATATAAATGCGAATGTATAGATTAGAACATAGTGTTCGCTTAATACCTGGCATGTAACTAAGGGCTCTCTAACTGTATTCTGAGATTTTAATTGCACTTCATACTCTATGTAAGCACTTTAGACCATAGCGGCACTAGGTAAATCGCAATTCGAGGTGACAATGACAAACATGTTTGTCATTTCAGAATGTATATTAGTTTAGAAAAGTCAGTTTGTACAACAGGAAGAGATGGTGGACTACCGCAGTGGCTACAGTTATTATCTACAACAATGCTGTATACAAATTATCCAGTTAATGAGTCCTTGGTACTTGTAATAAGACAAAGGGGGGTTTCCTTTTCGTGATTAGTGAGTTAGCTACATAAAATATAGGTATAATGCTGGTCATCCATGATGCCCTTTTGCCTGTGGTAGTTAAAAAGTCCCTTATGTTACAATCTTCCACATATAGTAAGCTTTGGTGCAACATTGGTACATAATGTCAGAAGCCAGTTAAAAGACCTTCCTACCAATACCTCATTTATTTCTGTACGATCAGTATGTGTTGAGAGAAAGGGATGTTTAACATCAACACTGGACGGTTCTCTTTTGGGTTTGTTTTTCCTGTAGTGTTAGTTGTACATTAACAGTGACACACAGCAGTACTACAGGTAGGGTTGCTGAGGAATAGTTTGACAATAGGCACCTGGTGTACGAGTTCACCGAATGCAATGGAAGTGCGACACTGTGGTGCTTTGCTGAGCTGTTCCTACCGCAATGGCAAAAATGTAACTGTGTATGTATTTCTTCTATGGGCTGTTGTATTACTCTGTGTTTTCATAGTACGTTTGGTTCATTGCATACTGCAGGATTTTTCAATGTTGTGAAGATTTTTCAGGGAAAGCAAGGTCGTTGGAATCACTAACCAAATAAATTACGTATAATTACATCATAGGATCTGGACACAAATATGGAAACACCAAAAACACACTACGTTACCACATCTAATACAGTGTAAGTAAATTTATCATTTAAAACAGCTTCCAGACATATCAGAATGGATAAATGAAGGTCCTGAATCGTTTTCAAGGGAATTTTTTACCATTCTTCTTCCAAAGAATACATGTTCATAGGGTTAAATGGCCACTGTCATTTTGCATAAAATAATTTTGAGTATTAAATTACATCACCACTGCTGATGTTTCAACTGAGTTTGCAGCAGTTCTCTTCAAGGCAGTTAACTGCTGGATACTGGTGAATGTCTTCCCCTCCATGCTGTCTAGTTCAGTTATCTGCTGGCTACTGATGTCACATAGCTGGGACATCACTGGACAATTTGAAGATTATGGGGGGGGGGGGGGGGGAATGGTTGAGGCATGGCAACAGGAAATCAGCAACTGGTACCCAGTGGAAGTACGAGGGTGGTTTGAAAAGTCCTCGGCATCACCAAGAGATATCAGCGCTAGCGCAATGAGTTGTTCACGTGATATTCATGGACTGTTAACTGTAAACACATGCATGTCATTGCTCTTGGAAGAGAGCTGTGGCGTCTTGGAAGAGATGTGGCTCTGTTGTTGTTCCTGCATAGTGAGGATGGAGGGGTGGGGGTGGGAGTGTCAAGATTCGAGCTGTGATTAAGTACTTCGTAAAGAAAGGTATAGTAGCAAAGGACATTCATGCCGATTTCCAGAATATACTTGGGGACTCTGCTCCTTCATATTCCACTGTTGCCAAGTGGACAAATGAATTTAAATTTGGTTGGGAGAGCTCAGACAATGATCCGCGCAGAGGTCGGCCAAGAGGTGTCACTACTCCAGAAATCATTGCGAAAGTACACAAAATGGACGTGGAGGATCGCCGATTGAAAGTGCGTGAAATTGCTCCCGCTTGCCAGATGTCATCTAAAAGGGCATATCACATTTTATCTGAAGAATTAGAAATGAAAAAATTATCTGTAAGATGGGTGCCACGGCTCCTTATGCGTGCCTGCACACATGTGCCGTCGCCATGGCAAAATTACGCGAACTATGGTATGAATTGTTGCCACACTCGCCTTATTCACCTCGTATGGCTCTGTCAGACTTCCATCTCTTCCCAAAACTAAAAATTTTTCTTCGTGGACGAAGATTCACTCCAAACTAAGAACTGATAGCTGGAGTTGACAACTATTTTGCAGGCATGGAAGTAAATCATGGAGATGGGATCAAGGCACTGGAACATCGTTGGACCAAGTGCACTAATCTACAAGGAGATTACATTGAAAACTAAAAAAGTTTCAGTGATTTAAGTAATTTTTTCTATTCCATTCAGAGAATGTTTCAAACCACCCTCGTATTTTCCTTCAGTGAAGAGAGACAGCCGTTATCTAGTAGCCACTGTTTATGCTTTTAAGCCAGGGTCAAGTGGTGCTGCTGGCTGGCGAACACATCTTGTCTGCTTCTGCTGGAATCATTGGCAGGCAGGCTGTAGGTAAGTTGTAGCCATCCTCTCTGTTCATGCTGTTAGAGCATTTAATTATTTTGATAACCTCACCTCATTTTATGCTGCTACGTCTATGGCTGCCAAGCATGCACGCGAGGTTCTTTAAACTGACATGATGGCCACCTTCCTGGTGGTGTCCAGCTACAGCTGATCTGTTCCCCTGCCCCAGTCGTATGTAACATTCAAGCTATGAAATGTGAATGCTAATGGGTCTCCCAATTTCACAAAACAAATTCACTGCATTCACTTTCAAGTTCGTAGATGCCTGCAGCGTGAAGAGTGTCTCTAGAATCCTTCATGGGCCTCAATAGATTTCAGATCTGAACACCACAATGCAATATGGGTTTAATTCCTCCACGACAGAACATTGCCTACATGGTCGCTGATGACTCTTGCATAATATAAGTGAGCAAAAGGAAGAGTTTCTGTATCACTGCACCTCATAACTATTTGTATGTCTCTGTTGTTACATCCACTTACATGAAATGTTGCTTTGGGAGTTACATACAAACCTCCTACCAGAGCACCATGGGCAACAGCCTACCATACACTATTCCCCTTAATAGCAACCAGCTTTCAAATTGTCCAATGACACCCCAGAGATATGACATCAGTAGCCACTAATAACTGAAACAGACAGTATATAGGGGAAGACATTCACCAGTATCCAACACTAAGCACACTGAAGAAGACCACTGCAAAGTTAATCAAAATTTCAGTAATTTAATTGTTTTAGTGTCAATAATAATGAGGCCTAATACTCAAAATTATTTTGTTCAGAAAAGCTCCAAATAATGTCACAATCATTTTCGGTGCCTCCTCTAGCATTCTACTGAAATTGCAGTACAGCAACATATATTTGTACTTTAATATTCCTTTAAGGGATTGCTTTACAAAGTAATTTTAAAAACATCATGTATGGGTTAAATAATCCAAACCAAGAAAGTTGCTCTTCACAACACTTTTGCACTAAACTTACATTGCTAACAGAACTTTTACATGAGGCCTTGATGATCCAGCCTGAAGAACCCTTGAGAACCAGTGATCAACAAATTTTCATCATGATTTTTGGCACGAACAGACTGTCCACTGACTGCCATCCACAAAGGTAAGTTCCAACATCTATAAAAAGGGAAACATGGCAAATGTCCCCACCAAATGACATGGTGTATGATCTCTATCTTACAACTTGGGGCTAACAAAACACAGTTTATGGATTATGTGCATGAATTTATGAGTCTATTGGAAACTACATTCCAAGTTGGCAATGGGCTGTCTGGAAAAATATTCTGTTCTAGTTGCTGCCTGGCATGTGTGCTGGAAAAAGAAAGCAACAGTTTTAAGCCATTTACACCAGCAGATGGAAAGCTAGTCTTATGTTTCAACAAGACTTAAAACTGATAGTTCTTCCAAACCCAAAGAAAGTGACAGTGCCCTTTGGAATTGGTTACTAAAATCAGATCAGTAACTATTGTAGAAAAAAAAAAAAAACCATATCTCGGGATTTGTAATATCTATTAACTGACAGAGAAGCTTCAACGTCAGAAACTAATTTTTACTTTTACAATAATGTGTGTCTTGACAGAGACAAATCTTAGAGCAACAGAAGGAGACTTAAGAAATATTCAGCAGAGGATGAAGCAGGCTGCTTGGGTAATCCCAGCCCATATAGATGCATTAGGCAATGTATGAAGCAATGATCAGCTCTGCATCCAGAAAGTGCTGCTGTAGCCAAACTTCCATGTGCTGCCCCCTATCTAGGTAGCAACATCTATGTCCGATTCACTTGGCTGTTATTAGCATATGCAACAATTATGTTCAATAGAAGTGTTTTCAGTGGTTCAAAACTCACTCAGACTTCAGACCAGATGAGATGCCTGTGAGACTTGCTCCATTTCTAACAGCAATTTATTTTAGACGACTGAAGCAATGGAGCACAGCAAATGGGAGAAAATATAAATCTGGTCATTAACATTTTCAAAAATGGTTGTTGGGAAGATGCACGTAATTATAGGCCTAGATCACTGGCATCAACCTGTTAAAGAAGTATCTAACACGTTTCATGATCCATTATGATGTCTTTGGAGAACAAAATTCTCTGCTATGAAAATCAATAGGGACCCCATAAGCAGAGATCTTGTAAACCCCAGCTTGTTCTTTTCATCCATGGAATTATGAGCACCACAGACAATGGCACACAGGTTGATGCTGCGATCCTCGACTTCAGAAGGCATTCGACAAAGTTGCACACTATCATTTAGTGCATAAAATATGAACTTACGAAGTTACAAACAAGATTTTCTGAGTAGATTCAGGGCTTCCTAGCAGATGGAACAAAGTACACTGTTCTTAATAGCACAAAATCGAAAATGTAAAGATAATTTTTGGAGTACCACAACGGCATATTATAAGGCCATACAATGTAGATAAACAATCTAGTGGATGATGTCAAAAGCTCCTTGAGGCTGCTCACAGATGATGCTGTTGCATATAAGAAGGTTGAACACTGTACAAGTAGCAAAATGCAGGACCAGCAGATGACAGACAGACAGCTGACCTTGTAGATAAATAAATGTAACAAATGGTTCAAATGGCTCTGAGCACTATGGGACTTAACATCTATGGTCATCAGTCCCCTAGAACTTAGAACTACTTAAACCTAACTAACCTAAGGACAGCACACAACACCCAGCCATCACGAGGCAGAGAAAATCCCTGAACCCGCCGGGAATCGAACCCGGGAACCCGGGTGTGGGAAGCGAGAACGCTACCGCACGACCACAAGATGCGGGCTAAATGTAACACATTATGCAAAAACGATCCATTACTTTTTGATCTTCTGTTCCTGAGAAGTCACTGAAAACAGTAATAATAGTAATAACCATCAAATACTGGAAATAATTGTCCGACACAACCCAAACTGGAATGACCACGCAAAACAAATAGCACAAAAAGCAGACACTAGGCTGTGATTAATAGGAAGAATATATCCATGAAAGAAGTGGCTTACAAAACACTTGTTAGACAATTCTTGAATACTGCTCAGGTAGTCTGAAATCCTTATTTACCACACTGGATTAATAGAAGGTAAAGAAGAGCTAAGAAAGAGCAACATGTTTTGTCACGGTGTTGTTTAGTAAGAGTGAGGGCACTACACAGACGCTCTTGAAATTCTAGTAACAGATGCTACAAGAGAGGCAGCGTGTGCGACACAGAGGTGTTTTCTGTTGAAATTCTGAGTGTGTACATTGTAGGAGGCATCAGGTAACATAGTAATCCTTACATGTATGCCTCATGAAATGACCAAGATAAGACAATCAAAGAAATTAGAGCTCACACCACGGTTTGTCAACAGTGGGTTCTTCCCCACACTATTCATGAATGGTACGGGGAAGAGTGGGTGGGAGCCCCCTAATGGAGGGAGGCAGGACAAAAATACCAACAGAAACTATTCATGATTTTTCCATCATTGGTGGCCACAGTCATGTAGCATTTTTTCTGTTTTGATGCAATTTCTGCCATTTGACTGTATGTTTTAATCCAATAGCATCAAATGACGAGTTATTGCAGGATAGAAAAAGGAGTTAAAGTGCACAGCACTGTAGAAATTGTGGTGTTGTTCTAAATTTTGAAAACTGTTATGAGATCTACCAAAGCCAACAATCATACTAGCTGATATTTAAAAACAACAATACTAGCTACTATTTACTAAACATGATTTCAAAGGAATCAGTAAGGTATTTAAATACAATGTCACGGGGTTAATATTCATTCATTTCACACTATCACAACTTTGGTTTTATAGCTATTACTGTCAGGCACAAACATGAAAGACACGGAAGTCTGACATGTCTAAATGACGTACCCTTGTCAAAATATTACAATATATATCTGGTCACACACACCTGTCATTGCATTATAGGTTGTAGGTGGGTAGAAGAGGAGGGCAGAAAATCTATTTGCTAAGGCATGAGAACATTTTGGGCACATATACCTAGCCACATCATGCAAGTTTGAACACTATATATCAATAATGTTTTTGCATTACTGTGATAGTGATGGCATTAGTTTGAAATACAAATTAACTGTATTTGCTAAAATGCGCACACCCTCAATCACAAAATTGAATTTTTTTCATTTACTTGATTCACTGATGGGCAAGTTAGATGTTAGTGTATTTTTGGCCGGCATAAAATGAAGAATTATCTTCTGGCTTCATGAAAATTCTATCACAAGACAAAAAGTTAGTGGCACTACTTTATCAATGAATTTAAATATAATTTCCAAGATAACACAGCACAAAAATAAAGTTATCTGGTTACTAAAGAGATTTACAAGTGGTGGTGTTCATATTTCATCTCAGATACATAAGTGAAAGTGTACAGTGACACAAACCCCATTGATTCCAGATATTGTTATCCACAGCAAAACTGTTGATATCTGACTAAGGTATAGAGTGTGAAGAGTTCTCCCACAACCGTAAGTATAAAACATATCCCAAATGACATAAGAATGAGAGAACAACAAATATCCCACAATGGTTGTAACAAATGCCCATGCACAATTAAGAGAGAGATTTGATCACATTTATTCCAACATAGTACTAAAATTCTACATATTTACTAACTAGATTGCTAAATATTGTATACATGAATGAACTATTTCTAGTATTGCACTTTCTGTTGGCTCTACAAAGAAGCTGAACTAAAAGAACTATTTTTAACATCTGTAGTATCTATATTAATAAATGGCTAAAACAGTCACTGAATTACCAACTGCAGGCGGCCTATCTAACAATTTGCAGGAGCACCAAAGTCGGATTTTCAGTATTTCCTATAATTATTGTCCCAATTTAAAACCCTGTCGTAATCTACTCATAAAGAGTTATAACGTTATGTTGTACGGCTAACCCAACAAGGCAAGTATTATAGCTAGGAACAGTGTATATGTCTCAAGAAAGACTACAGCTATTGTCTGGATTTATTGTTTTATTTGCAGGAAGAACCAGGCTAAGGGACAATGTATGTCTTCAAGTTGGGACTGCACTGGCAATAACTTTGTGAGATATCTGCTGGTGCGTGACCTATAATCACCAACAAATGTTCACAAAAGTTCCACATCACTCTGTTATGTCGTGCAGTTGTGTTTCTTACAGAATGGCCATCCCAGGATTGGCATCATATGTTGTTTATGGATCAAACTCTGATTTGTTTGTACCCTGATAATCACAGTAAATGTGTCTTTAGACAATCTGGCAATATAGAAATATTATTACACTGTGCCCCACACATGCAATAAGGTGGTGGTGGTGGTGGTGGTGTGGTGGTGGTGGTGGTGGAGTGATGTTCCGGCGCAGCATTACACAGGGCCTCTCATGGTTTTTGGGGGCAATCTTACTGCTCTACTGTATAAGGATGAGATTCTGTAACCAATAGTGGGCCCATGCAACCAACATTTTCTGACAATTTTGCCTTGATGGATGGTAACTTCCATGCCCACCATGCTGTTCTCATGAACATGTTCCTTCAGCATGTTAGGATCACCATAATGGAGTGGCCTGCCTTTTCCCTGGACATGAACCCAATCAAACATGTGGGATCAATTAAAATGAACTGTGTTTGGTCATTGAGGATGATTACATACTCTGGGTAACTTATGCAAAATCTCCATTGAAGAGAGGTACAATTTGGACTAGGTGATCAATGATTTCATTGATGGCATGCCACAACTGTGATGTTGCTCAGCAGTGCTCTCTCTGTCTGTATCAGAGAGAGAGAGAGAGAGAGAGAGAGAGAGAGAGAGAGAGAGAGAGAGAGAGAGAGGGGGGGGGGAAGAGAGAGAGAGAGGGGGGGGGAAGAGAGAGAGAGGGGGGGGGGAAGAGAGAGAGAGAGAGAGAGAGAGAGAGAGAGAGAGAGAGAGAGAGAGAGAGAGAGGGGGGGGGGAAAGAGAGCGAGAGAGGGGGGGAAAGAGAGAGAGAGATAGATAGATAGATAGATAGATAGATAGATAGATAGATGGAGAGACAGATAGATAGATGGAGAGACAGATAGATAGATGGAGAGACAGATAGATAGATGGAGAGACAGATAGATAGATAGATGGAGAGACAGATAGATAGATAGAGAGATAGAGGGGGGGGGGTATCGATAATTGCATGTATGCTGCCTGTGCAATTTGAAATGTCATCTTACTTTTTGAACAGCCCATGTATGCAAACATGATATTAAAAATGTAAAACACAACTGAATGCCTCACCTGTCCTATACTACTAACACACACACAAAATTCCTGGGGTCAGTTAACTTGTCCACTTACTGGAGTTGACAGTAAACAAATGGAAACACAAGGAAAATGCAGATCAGTCATTCAGTGAACTCTCTTCAGCTGAAAAACAGTGTAATTACAATGTACGCCACCACTTCAACAGAGAGTTGAAGTTTTTTTCCATGGTTTACTGTCAACTCTAGCAAGTAGATGAGTTACATTACCCTGGATACTTGCACTTGTGTGCTAGCACAGGAGAGTCAAATTTAATTTTGTGTTTACATCACACTTACATGAATGGAACTTTTGAAGTCTTTAAGAGAAGAAGTGGGCCACCAAATTAAAAAGATATAAGGTCCTATTTAAAAAACTTCATAATAAAGTAACACGAAGAGCAGTAATGCTGATTAATGCCCCCTAATAGCTAAACAATGTTTGCTTGGATAATGATGTAGGTTGAAGGAGTGAATTAAAATTTGTAGCAGCACCAGGATTTGCAGCCGGGTCTACTAGACAGATGCACTAGCCATACCCCACACAGTATTTGATTAATATATCATCTACACCTGAGGTACAGGTAAGATTAACTCCATTTCACTCATTGCCACGATGCTACTTCAATACTGGAGAGCCTCAGCACTACTACTGATGCGAGTTAGAAGGGGCACAGCAATGAACTGGGGCGCTAGTTGGAATTTGTATTGGTGAGGGAGCATACTAGGGTATTCTGTGCAGCTGTAATAACTGCACTGCCAGTGTAGTGTAATGGCTAGTGCATCCACCTGCTAAGCAGGAGACTCGGGTTCAAATCCTGGTGCTGGTACATCTTTTAATTTGTTGCTTCAGTCTACATCACTATCATAGATAAAGGGTGAGATTCAATACGTCTTAGGAACATCGACTGTATATGACTAGCGTTTGCTTGATTCATTTTTTATTTCGCTCCTGTCATTTGGAGTGCTCAAAATAAATCAGATTTCTTCATAGCAACTTTTATGTAATGGCAATGAAAGGTTTTCCTCAATTCAACATCATTTTACAGCAACTTGGCCAAAAACATTATCTTTTCAACAATTAAGATGAAAGATTGAACTTACAATAGTGACAAGCTCAGATATTATATAGCTAAATTAATTAGATGGAGGTAGTAGTAAAAAAGATAGTACTGTCTGCATGCATAGGAAAAGCACATGTGAGATACACTAACCTGGATATTCCGGTTCCGATTCATTGTCCGTTACCCGTGGCTGCGCCGAAAAATCTGAAATTTCAAGTTGCAGCGTAGGGGCAGTAGTGCAGAAAGAAACACAAACACAAAACATATATAAATAAAAATACCACAAACCTCAGCAAAATAATTGAAAGGTAGACTACATGCACCCTAAAAGAAATAAATGATATAGAAGGAACCAAGTACCACCATGCATAATACACACGCAGCTCTCCTGCTGATTCTAACAGCGAATATTTGAGAATAGGCACGCTAAATTAGCAGTTTGTACTGACCTGCAGAAAACTGTCTCCAACAAAACCAGTAAATATCTCTCATGTTGAATTCTGTAAATCCGAATGAGATACCTCAAGGTCTGTATCAGTGTAGGTAACACACACCAGGCACACTGTGCCATAAACAGTATAAATCTAAATACAGGGTGTCCGTAAAGTCCCACTATCATTTCAAGAAACCATAACTTGGAAATTCAAAAAATAGAAAGTCCAGGATGGAAAAAAAACAACAATTTGAAAAGAATAGATTGCTATGCCAGAATTCTGAATGATCTTAGATGTTGGGCCATTCAAACCAGATATGTTTCTACAAAGAAACTGCAATATGCAATATTTCTTAAATAAATTACTTTGTTAACTTTCCATAACAAACTTTTTTCTGAAACTACATCTGAACTATTCCTCACTGATATTCAATCAGCAAAGTATGAACATAGGCTTTCGCAGCCACTGTCACATTAAAAAAATTTTTTCTGTGTTTGTAACTGCATTGTCAATGTTTATAAAACTACCGACAGTAAACAAAACACCCTGAACTAGGTACCTTGCAACAGGGACCAAAAGTTGGTAGTTTTATATACATTGACAATGCGGTCACAAACCCAGAAAAATTTTATTGAAAGCAAAATATGAGTTTATGAAATATCTAACAAGCTTTGCAACTGAAGACTTCATATCTTTAAGCTGTAAGAGGTGACAGCAGTTTTCAGTATATCCTAAGATCATGTTAAAAGACTGTTATTGATCATATAATTGCAAATCAAACACAGGAGACTGACAACTTCCATAAAATATCTAAGGTGTGCATCCAGAGCAATACGTGAAATGAAAATTTACAACTAGTTTTATGAAAGACAAATATCTGGCAGTTTTATGGGAAAAAAATCTTGTGATAATGTAATTCCACCACAGAGGAAGTACATGATAAAATCATATGTTGACTGATTCTTAGACCATTCATTAGACTGGAACCCTAAAGGTGAGATGATTATTGGAGATACAAAGAAGAGCTGTGTGTTTCATCATTTATTTCTTTAATTGGCTTCAAAATGAGACAAAAATCATCCAAGTCTAGTAGCAGGTGCTAAACGAGGCACAATGCATCGAGGGCAGGCTTACTGTTAAAATCACAAAAGAGCAGTTTTCAAGAAGAATGAGGCACCATGTAACTGTCTTACTTGAACTTCAGGAAAAAGCCAGTTCAAATTTTTCAACCTATCGACTCAACACCTTCAGAAAGGCCCCAAGTTTCCAATATCTCATGAAGACATACTTAGAAAATTTAGACAATTTTTTTCATAGTGATTTCTATGGATACCCATCAACTCCTCTATATAACACCACACCACTCCCCTTTGAACAATGACAATACAACTGCCACAACGGCTTGCACCTAGCCCCCCCCCCCCCCCCGCCCCATATTCAATCCATGTATGGAGTGGGAGTACACATTACACAGTATAATAAAAATCACCCACTGCAATGCACTTTACTGATATATTCAGTACAGACTCTGATGGCACTCAGCAACTTCTACTTTACTGACTGACCAGACACTTACCCCACAGTCTCAGTCTCTTACGATACATCACAGACTTTCACGACTGATTAAATTACAAGGAAATAAATATGTCTACTCAAAAGTTTATTCCAGTTTTTTCAGCTAGATCTTAACTTCAGCAAAAAATTCTAGTTTAAATTTTCAACTGAATACACAACAAAATCTTTCAAATAGTTTGTACACATCTGCTTTCAAGCATCTGAACAGATCAGATGAATGAATTAATTTCCAGAAATACGAAGAATGCTTCATTTACATGGTTTTAAAGATTAAACATAAAACTTAAATTTTTATGCCATTTAACAACTACATTCATGTTTGTTAATGAATTTAAACAGTGCAACGTTTTCAATGGACTCTTTATTACTGCAAAAAATTATGAAAGATCTTATTCATCTTAACTGTTACAAGAAATTCCACGGATTATCCATCAGCAATGATTATTATTAAGACAATCCCCATCACCAACAGCTGAACAGTTAGCTGTGCTCATCAGAACACATTATTAAAAACTTTGCATCAAAAGTTTAAAAGCTTTATTGCCAATGGATACACCACTATAAATGGGCACTTGTCTTGTGGGATCAATGTTCGCATTCCTGTGCTGTAGATGCCTGTCAGCTGGGAATTGAACCAGTGTATGACAGTCTCCAGCTCTATGTTATTGCAAAAATGCTAACATGAAAACAGGGAGGTGCAAGAAAAGATGGAAATCTCATTCGGTCCACACACCTGATGGATTTTGATCAGTGCTGTGTTTTGTGCATTAAGAAACTTTAGCACAGTGTGAAATTTGCTGTTGGTGGGAGAAATAATAATAGTTACCATTTTCACCCACTGCTGCAGCTCTACTGATAACACTCAAGACATTTCCTGTCATCAATTGTTATGTCATAGCTGTCACGAATGCACTATATTTCTGGCTAAATATGTTTACTTTTCTAAAAGAATTAGAGAAATTTAATTTCTGAAAGACCTCTTTGTACTATAAACAAAAGGTAATAGAGCTTTAGTATTCTGGTAAGTAGAACTAAGTTTTGTTGCTGCTAAAAACTAAAGGTTTTTCCAGCATGTTCTCCTCTTTATCCACTGCCTGATTCTTGGTTTTAACTGACAATGCCCTGTTAATCTGCCAGGTGGAACATCCATTTCCTGAACACTGCCTAAAGAGCTTGCCCACCCAAAGACAATCTACCGTGATCCGAGACAGTGAGAGCTCTGTGTACACGTGTTTTAAGCACACTCATAGTTTGCAACGAGTGATGACAGCTTGTCGCCTGCAAATACATATCAGTAAGAGTGGGATTACGGTAAACTGAATGCCACAAAGAGCTTTCATACTTTTGTATACCCAAGACTACCAAGAAAGGCAGACAACCATCTTTCTCTATTTCCACAGTGAACCAATTGATGTTACGAATGGAGTTGAGGTGGTGACGAAACTCCATCAATTTACCTTCTCCGTAAGGCCACACTATGGAAGTATCATCCACATATCTCCAAAATACAGCTGGTTTAAATGCAGATGATTCAGGCCCTCTCTCCTCAAGACAACTCACATCACCCTGCAACTACACCTACATTCAGTCAAGAATAGCACAGATCACCACACTATAGCCCGAGTCCTCCAAAAATCCACCAACTGTGCCTACATTCAATCACTATAATGGCACATACCATCATGCTCTGAGCTGAGTGCTATAAAAATCACAATCAGACTGTCCTTAAAAAGTTTGACCACCAAGGTGGCGCCATGGTGGTGCCATCTGTCTGTCCAAAATATTCTTGGTTGAAAAAATAGGTTGAGGATAGTGTGTGCTGAAATAAAGCAGTGATGTCCACCTGAAAATTTCTGCCAATTAGTTCCAAAGAATCTCCAAAAGGGACCTTTATAAAAAAGGAAACCGCCTCACAGCTAGCAAAACGGTCGGATCTGCTTGGATGGAGAGCCCTCTGTCTATTGATAGAGTCAGCTGAGTTATGGATGTGATGGGAGCATTTGCAATATTGGAGTTCGTACATAATGTTTAGCCAAACATCTCGCTTCTTTGCGGAAACCATCGGTGGACAAATGCCAAGTTCCGCAATTACACTAGTGAGGGCATTACTGCCAGGAAGTGCAGTCCATCTGTCAACTGAATTCTGACACCTGCTGGGATACTTGCAGTGCGCTACATATTGTGGAACGGAGCAAGTCTTCGTAAGTCTTCAATGGCTCACCTGAAGATAAATGGGTAGGCACCCAGCTGAAATATCGTGGGATATATTAAATGACAACAAGCTGCAAGACCGGTTTTCCTTAGAACATTCAATTCACTGCGAAAACTTTTAAATTCACAATTTATCACAGTCTTGACTGATAACCAAATGTTATCACTTTACAATTACAGTTGCATGATTGACTATGACAGTTTTAGCAGTAGAGCAAGTACAGTCAATGTTTAACTGAAACAAAAGTAGCAATGGGCAAGTCCAAAGGATGTGCAACAGGGCCATTAATTGATACAGTATAAATAAATGATTTATGAAAGAGTGACAACAGCACTAACAGTGTGTTCCCAGGCAGCTGATAAAGTAATGTGTCTCAACTGTTGGTGATGGCCACTATATTTACCTGCACAAATGCCCTATTTGAAACCTTTTCTTTTCTGTTCTGTTCTGTTCATCATGAATCACTACATTTTCTATGGCTAATGCTAGTGCAGATGTTAAAGCAGTGCATCTTTCTCTACAGGGCTGTGTAAAGCCATGTCACAAGTTCAGTAGTGCACAGTACTATGATTATTATGGTAAGAGAGCTCAGCTAACTAACTATATAGCAGGAGGCGTAAATATGCATCAACTATTTGACTCAGTTAATACATACCACATTTTACAGCACATGGATTCTACATCACTGGTAGTCCAAACTAAAAGTCACACACAGTCTTAAACCTAGAAACACATCAAACTCAACATTTCAAGGCAGGAACACACTATCCCGTGTCTTAATCACAAGAGGCCTTCCCTCCACCTCCTGCATTTTGCCTTCTGGCAATTTATCAGATATATGCATTTCACCAAGTATGGCCTGAGGACTCCAATTTGTTAAGACCAAGAGATCACACTAAGATTAATCCAACAAACAAAAATATGCTGTCAACACTGTTAGTTCACAGAGGGCACGCAACACCCAAAGTCATGCTTTCAGTCTGCCCCATTTTTTTGTGGAAATACAACTATGGGCCAAAGAGATTTAGAAAAGGTGCAGATGCAAGTAAAAAAATCATTAGCTAAGAAAATGATGGAATTTATACTGCCTGAAAAAGCCATTTTCTTAGTCTTGCTTTAATATTGTGCATTAAATCCTGTCCTTGTTTTCTGCTATGAATGTTTCAATTTATTCTACTATATCACAGCACATTTCACACCAATCCTTGTTGGGAGGACTGTGGCAATGAAAAAATCCACTTCTTTACTTTTACAAGGCATCATTTCATTTAACATCAGGAAGCATCAGAAAAGAATTCAAATCAAAATTCAAGCTGTACTTACACTGCCTTTCCTTCATGGATTCCACCTCACAGTGGTTATTTCATGAGATGTTTGCCTGTATCAGGAAATGTTCGTCTCATTTCGTATTTCCACTCAGATCCATAAATTCCTTTAGAACTACGTAAACCACACTCTTAATAGAGACATATGTATGTTTTCATTACAACAGAAAGTTATTAGTTCTTTTATGCTCTTCTGTTCTGCATGAAAAATTCATTGTTGCAAATATTAAGCTGACACCAAAAAAATATGATAAAAAAAAAGAAAATGTGTGTGTTTGTGTGGTGTGTGTGTGTGTGTGTGTGTGTGTGTGTGTGTGTGTAACAGTCTGCCTTTTTGTGATCATCTGATGTTGCTGAAGATGCAGCACCACAGTTGAGAACTATTTTCTGTTGCAGATTTGATACACTGCAGCTTCCATCAAATCAATAGTTTTTGGTCAACTGATATTGCTTTTATGACCAACATTAGTGCCCTTACAGTTCTTATTTAATGTATTTCTATCTTGCACAGGACCAAATTAGTAGTTACTACTCTGGCACCCCAGCTTGGTAAAGCTGAAAGATCACCAGAAGGAACGGACTTTAATGATGTCTGCTATGTGGAATTGCTGCAATCTGCAAGCACTGCTGTCGCTGCTGTGAGCACTGTCTCAATGACATGCCCGCCACGCTGGTCTGTCAACACTCAAGCAGCCCTTAAAGCAAGCATCTTGGCAGTCATTCGTGATTTCTCTATGCTGTTGTATTAATATTGCTACACATCACTCTCTTGGTTCCAAATTCACTGCATCTCGGATTTTGATCTTGGTAACTTGTTGGGCTTGTTATTCTGTCATGCCGTCTCTGTTGTTTGTCACACTCCAGTAGCAGTTGCCCGTTTGTTTACCCTGTGGCAACTCACTATGATGCATACCCAGTACTGTAATTACACTTTCACAAATATTTATGCTTTTCAAATTTTTTTTCCTGGCCAACAAGCATCTTTTCTCCAATCTTTACACAACACAGTTCTTTGTAACTTTCAAATTGTATCTCTGTATCAATATGTATCTCTGTTCCACAGCAACAGACTGTTACAGTGTATTTTTTGTGAGCAGTCCATGTTTCCTGAAAGCCTGCAACTGAGCCAGTGCTGAAGTACTGCACTTATTAAGTTTTCATATGTGTAGATGTTCCAGCAATTCATTACCATTTTCAAATGATGTTGAATTTTATGAAGTACTGGATGTGAACACACACACGCACGCACACAAACAAACACAAAATGTTAACAACCTACTACATCACTTGAAAATGGGAATAAATTCCTGAAATGCATCACGGTACACACTGGTTAAACAAATATGTGACTAAACACTTATTTTGACTATCCTAATGGAATGAGAAAAGGTGACAATATTGCATTAGTGACACACCAAGCCACTCTCCACACACGAACTGAAATGCCCAGTGGCCACATCAGCACATGCTAATGTAGAGAGCGCTCTTTCATAGACCTGCAATGTCCGACTCTTGTTCCATCCCCTGGTTACCTAGAGGAATCTCCGGAACATGAGGTTTTATCTCCGCAGGTTTCAGCGGCGTCGCCAGTGGAGTTGAAGGCCCATTCACCAACACTGTACCAATGTAATTCAGCAGTTTCTGGGCACGGTTCTTTGACGGACGGAAGCGGAAGAGTTGTGGGTGGTCGTCGATGAAGTTTGTGTCGACAGTACCATTTAGGAACTTCTGATTTTCCAGTACGTTCAGCAGGAATGGTATATTTGTCTGCAACATACAGAGTTTCATTATAGCAGCCTCAAGGTAGCTGAAAAGTATCTGTTCCCAAATATAAATGTTAAGCAACAGGGCAATTTTTTGTTTTTAGTTATGGTTTAGCTTATGGTCAAACTGCAGAAAATGTTATACACAATAAACTGAAAATAATGGACATAAAACAAATATGCAAAAATGACAACAAACTAGCAAAAAATTACAGCAACTGAACAACCAGACACTATTAACTGAACAGCTCCATCATAGTTCTATATCCAAGGGCCTTAACCATGTGAAAGCCTTTGGAGAAGCCTTTTATAAAGTTGCTCCAGTATTCTCTAAATCATCTTTTAGGACATTCACAGATAATGTGGTCTAATGATTGTTCCATTTTGCATGTCACACTGAGGGCTGTGTGTGGTCCCTTTCATAAATGAGTTCTTCGTATCTTGCATGCAGCATTCTGATGCATTCGAGTCAACTCCCGAGTTTTCTTATTAGCTGCACTCCTGCAGGTGGTACGGCTAGGTCAATCTGTTGAATTAGTTTAATTACCTGTTGGCTTTTCTCAGTTCTTCAGCAGGTGTTTCATAATGAACCTTAAGGTGAGCCACTTGCGCTGGTGAATGTCAGGAAAATCATTAAACAAATGTCAGTCAAAGAACCAGAGACAGGAGTCAACAAGCAATATGTCAACAAGTGGCTATGAAAGTCTCAAAATTCTGCATTGTTGGATTAGATGTCCCGAAAACACTTAAATTGCAAGGAGCCGATTAGTGGAGACTACTGACATCCCACACAGGTTTCTAGATCCAAGCCATGTATGGGGAAGGTTAGAAGCAACTCTGCTGATTGGAGAGTTTCTAGGAGTTGAGCCATTGTACACATTGCTACATCCATGGTCCACTGCCTGTTGTCCTCCATGATCTAGTGATGCTATATAATACAAGACATGATGCCAGGGAACTAGTTTTGACTTTAGCACACAGTGAAACTTCAGCATCAGGGGTGACATTTTAATTTATTACCTCTTTCTTACACATTTTACAGACAGGATCTTCACATACCACTGAATGTACCTGTAAATTTTATCATTGTATGAGAGGAGAAGGACGACGAGGAGGAGATTAGCATTTAACATCCAGCCAATAGAGATGTCATAGAGATGGAGCAGAAGCTCGAATTTGGGAAGGATGAGGAAGGAAATCAGCTGTGTCCTTTCAAAGGAACCATCACGGCATTTGCCTGAAACGATATAGGGAAATAACAGAAAACCTGAATCGGGATGGCAGGACTCAGATCTGAGCCGTCGTCCTACCGAATGTGAGTCCAGTGTGCTAACAACTGTGCCACCTCGCTCGGTCACTGTATGACACATAGTTTAGGAGATATGATGTCAAACATTTAGATGCAGGAAAAAATAGCTCAAAACAGTAACTTATTTGTAAAGTAATCAGATAATTAGAGCTGTTTTATACATGGGAGTCTGATTCTTTAAAGAACTGAGTTACTGGTTAGTAATAGTTGAAATGTGACCATATTTTGGATGTAGAAAAATATGGTATATGGTACACACTTATTAATCTATTGGCAACAGAGACCATTTTCAGCCCAAATAGTAACAGTGGCAGGAAATATATCGTGCAGATAACAGACGATAAATATAATGCTTTCCTCAAAACATTTGTCATGCTCTTTGAAAGGTGCTTTTGATTGGGATACTTAAAATGGAGTACTGGCACTAACAGGCAACCAAGAAAGCTCACTAATACAAGGTTATCATGTAGAACAAAGTGGGAATTACATCAAAACATTAAGGATAGGAACAACTGAACTGCAGTAGTCCATTACAAACAGTATTGCAAGGTGCTTAAAATGTCATTTGAAAGCCAAAAGGCACGTGGTATGCAAACAGAATAGCTAATTGTATGATATATTAAAACTATATGGTCAGTCATTAACAAAATGTCTTGCCAACAACACAAGTTTGAGGATGTGAAGTCAAGCGGTGGCAGAACACACATGTAAAAGACTTATTATTGGCAAGCTTTTAGAGCCAATGGGAAGGAAGAAGGGTGAAGGAAAGGACTGGAAATGTCTAGGGAAAGGGGTAGTTTTCGGGAAAGTCACCCAGAATCACGGGTCAGCGGAGACAACCGTACGGTCTTTCCTTATCATCCCATATGGTAAGTCTCCCCTAATGTGCAGCTCTGGATAACTTTCCCGAAATCTGTCACTTTCCCTAGAAGTCTCCAGTCCTTTTCCTTCACCCTTCTTCCTTCCCCTTCAACCCTTCTGGCTGAAGAAGAAGCTACTGGCTCCAAAAGCTTGCCAATTACAACAGCCTTTGTGTGTGTTCTACTGCCGCTTGATGAGTAGATTTTTTTTATCCATGCAGTTAAATAATGTTGTCAATATGTAGTAAAGACATTTTTGTTACTGGTTAAGTCAGATGTATGTACAATATTTAACAATCACTTTATGAATATAACAAGTGAACTGAATAAGAACTTTGTTTCTACAGGGAATCATATAACACTCTTAGAAAATGACTTTCCAAGCTCCAATCAGAAATACACCTGTGATACTGGCAACGGAGACATTGAGTTAATAATTAAATTACAAAGGTTAAGGACTCTCATGGATACGATGAGGTATCTAGCAGGATACTACTAAATCATTGTGCTTTTGTTAGCCTAGTACTTATAATGAGCAAGGAGACCACAAAGCAATCAGATTTTTTTTTAAGTAGTGAAATTTGGAACTCATTGTGCCCAAGCAGTTCATTGCAACTTTCAAAAATTCTCGACAAAATTGACTTTGAAGTTTTCTGAGTGTCCTCAATAATGGCATAGCACAGTCGTGTTTTCCAACGGTTGCACGTTGGTGTGGTAGAATGCCCGGGTTAAATTTGTGGCAGTTGTAAAATTTTAAGCAAAGGTGCAAATTCCATTAACATTTCCATGAAGTGTAAAACACATAAGAATGAAAAAAATTAATGTGTATTTTTAATTTAAAATATCTTTATAAAGGGATCAATAATTAAGAATTCACATTTGCAAAGAAAACTGGATTTTTGGGGCAATCCAATGTAATTAAAAATAAGAAGCCATGTATTTTTCATAAAACTGACAGATATCTGTTAATTTACATTTATTTGATGAATTTTATATGTAGATGTTGTAGGTATTCCAACAGGAAAAAGGGAGGCGGAGAGGGGAGCATACTCAGAAATTCTGACCTACGCCTAAAAATAAGCTCTTACCTTGACTCCTCGCACACGGAATTCTCTCAGAGCTCTGTTCATCTTAGCTGAAGATGACTGCAGGTCATGGGCATGCGAGATGACTTTCACAAGGAGGGAATCGTAGTAAGGTGAAATGATGGCTCCGGCAAAGGCAGATGCCCCATCCAGACGAATGCCCATACCTTCTCCACTCCGGAACACCTGGTTGCAAGCAAAGTTAACTTGACATTCTTTTCATGGTAAACAAGGAATTAAATCAGCCTCCAATAAAATTTTGTTAGTTCAAGCTAGTTAGTGCCGGCAGCCTGAACTGATGTGCCACATGTTCCTAGTAATGGAACTATTTTTGTGTAACCAATGAAGACAGACGAGCACCAGGTATAAACAGATCACGCTAGGAGGCAAAAATCTTTCACACACACCCAATGTGCTCTAATTTATGATCTTCACTGACCTATTCAAGAAGGCTTTTTTTAACTGCACACTTTGCTTGAAGACTGGAAGATAAGAGAGGATACATGAACTTACAAAATATACACACATATTAGGATCAGCTTGGATATGGATTTAAGTCCTTTCTGAGAGATATAAGGCAGAAGATTCTGTTGAACAGCACAGATGGACAAAATGTATCATCCAACTGGGGTGCAATTGCTATGGAGTCCCACAGGGCTCCGTGCTTGGACTTTCCATTCCTCACCTTTAACAACAACTGACCAACGCATACAGCTCGTGCGAGGTTACTTGCCCCATGTGCAGAAAAGCACTCTGATTCTCAGCACTGGGCAAGTCCATTCCTCTGTTCCCATAGAGTGACTACCTCAGTTTGCTTTCGGTTCCATCCCATTATGAATGGAACATTCTCTGCCCACTATGGTACACTATGGGAATGAAAGTGCGCGCATACATGTTGCTCCACAACTTCTCTTAAATGATTTTAAATTGATTTTCAAGCAACTCAAAGCCTCATTTGTCAATTTCATGATTAAATGCCAATTATATTGTTAACGGTCATAGCTATAGTTAAATTTCTACATTAAGTAAGATACTGCAAGAAATTCGAATAGTTTAAAATAAAAAATAGGGGTCCTATGACTTTGCATTTGGTACATGAAACATCATACATTGCTGCAGGCAAATGGATGTAACACACTGAATTTTTCTTTAAACCTGAGACAAGATCTCTATCTCCAATCTCGAGAAAATGGATTGTACATAACGCATTCACCTTTGATGGTATGTGCAAATGATACCGTGGAAGTGAAATATTCATAATGTCCATCATATGTGATCAATGGTTCAAGACACCAAAATGAATCTTTGGCAAATGAAACATGCAACGCAAAGAATATTTTGCCACATAGCTAACCTGTAAAGTTTTCTTATCTACTGTGATATACGAGTGATTACAGATTTTTTCAATGAAATAATCTAATTATTTTAAGATCCATCGACAGCTGGTGCAATGAGATTAGTATGGGTTTGTAACAACATTCGTGAAGGAGTCTTACTTATTTTTTATAAGCTACTGACCTTAATTGTCTGCTATTGTTTGATTAACAGTACTCTGCTTCAAGATTCTGTCGCAACTGCAAAAAAATTTCAATGTAGTTCAGGTGTTTGAGCTTTCATGTGTAGTCGATACTAACAGTAGTTAGGTTTTGACCCCTTGATTCTTCAGTAGTACTTAACCTTAGTTATATTCTGGGAGAACCAGCCATAGCCAACAAAACTTTTCCAATGGTCTAAAGAGTGTCATGTGCAGGGTTAATGTACCCTAGGTACTTATGTGGAAACCTCTTTAGAAAACTAGGAATTGTGTCAATAAGCAAATAAATATACTAATTGGTGTTTTTGATTTGCAAAAAACAGTTTCTGTACAATTTGGCAGCTTTGGCAGCTTTTGTGTGTGCGCGCACACGGGGGTGTGTACGTGTGGGCATGGTGCACACGCGGGAACTGGTGCGTGTGCATAGGTGCGTGCTAGCGTGTGCAGGTGGAGTTTACGGGTGCTCAACGGCTAGGTCATCAGCATCATTACACTTATTAAAACAAACGAATGTGGCTAAAATCTCTGAAATTGTTGCACACTCATGCACTCAAATCGACCACACAATCACTATCTCACATGCTCTAAAAGAACAGAAAGAGTAAAAGTCGCTATAGATGAAGTTAAAATGACAAGAGAGGTAAAAGAAAGGCATGGGCAAATATCACTGGCTGACTAGTTACAAAAAAATAGGTGAGCTAGTTACCCTATTAATGCATCAAAACCATCTCCCTAAAATCTTGGGAAAAATGCTGGATGATTCACAAAACTTTAAAATTTTAACCACATTCGTTTGAACATAATTTGAAAGATACATCAGCAAATGTGCTGCAGTCTAATGTTTGGAATATAAAACACGATCCAATAAAATGTGACCCGACCCACAGTGTTCTGTAGTCACATGCACCACACACTCGAGGGTCCTCTCACCAGAGCAAGAAGTCCTGCATCATAGGACTGTGGCCTATGCAAAGATGGCTAAGGAGGACCTTGTCCAGTCAATGTGAATGGGAGGAGGTATGCCACGGCCGTATTGTGGGCTTTACTAGATGGAGCTTATTGTCTGTCACTTCCAGCCAATCACCATCCCATTGGCACAAGAATCTCAAGCTCAATACCGAGATTATAGCAAGCAGGGGGATGACACACTGAAATACATGAAAATCACCTCCTTAGCTGCTGGATCTGCCCCTACATTCCCCACACTTCGCATATGCCCTGGTAGCCAGCAGAAAGACACCTCCTTCCCCAGTCATCGTAGCTGGAGGAGGGCATATTCTGCACTACTTTATCTGCTTGGTATAAACATTTCAGAGCATGAAGGGCACTCAGAGAATCTGAACAGACAAGAAATTTAGCACTGGAAGAACGTCTCGTCTGCTCCAGTGCCCTCTAAATCTGAAGTTCAGAGTGGCAGATGGTTAAATCCCAGATTTGTGGTCATGCTTGGTCAACACTGAGCGACTACAGCACACACTAAATGTGAATCCCAAGTGACACTGTGGCTTGTGGACAGTCAGAGAATAGTATTCCAGAGGCGGACAAGTAACAGTATGGTATGCGAGCGAAGTCGGAGCTGCGAGGAACTCACGTGTCTGACGCACCATGAGGAGCTGCCGCCGGATGGTAAGCGGCATTTCCCCAGCCTCAGCAGAGAAACTGGACATGGGACTCTGTCCTATAAGCACCCATTACCATGCAAATCCCCTCATGGTGGACAGCACCAATGACCTTCAAATAGGAAGGCCTCACTGATCCCTATAAAACTGGAGCAAATGTAGCCTGACCTCTCCCAAAGGTCGGCTTTCAGGTCTCTTAAGTGTGGCAACCATGACAATTTGGAGTCAAAAATGAGGCCCAGAAACCTCACTGAGTCTCTAAAATGTAGGATGGTGCCCCTCATAAGCAAGTCAGGTCTCTTATCTGCAGAAAACTGACATCCCACCTTTGCAGCCCATTCCTCCAACCGCCACAATATAAGTTGCAATGGGCGGATCGCTGCTGCAACAATGGAGGAGGAACAGAAAACAGCAGAGTCTGTCCACAAATATGAAGCACTGCACAGGACAACTCATTGCAGATGTAGTACTGTTTATGGCTATGTTGGCAATTTTCTCAGAAAAACAATAAAACAAGGACATAGCTTGGCCTAAAATGTGTCCAGAAGAACGTTAACATGGTGCAGAAAGATGTGCAACAGACCAGCATAAAAGAATTCAAATGCTCTCCCTTTCAAAATTAAATCTGCTGTCAACAAATCAACAAAATTTAAACAACTTCTCAAGCAGTTCGTAGTGGTAAAATCAATCTATATGTTATTTCAATATATAAATCAATAGGAATTACATGCTTAACTGTCATAATTCACATTTCTGACTTTCTGCCTGATATATGTTTGTGTTTTTACTCTACATCTTAAAAGTCTATGAACATTTAACTGAAAACAACTCTACGACAAATAACATTCTGTACAATTTCTTTATTATCTGATAAAATGTGGTCTTTACTAAGTTTATGATCTGTTTGTCTTTAGTGTAAAATGTGTGAAGGGCAAACATAATGTTGTTTATGGAAAATTATACCTACTCATGAACTTTTATCATTTGTGACAGCATGTAAGGCTTTTCTTCCATCTACACAAAAGGATAATGGGAGAATGAAAATCTCAAGATTTTGTTAAATGAGTTTACCAAATTTACATGGTTGTTATATGTCTAAATACATCTCTGAACCATAATCATATTTTACTTGCCTCAATACGCCCCGTGTCGGGTTGGAAGTTCTTGGCAGGGTCCTCCGTGGTCACACGGCACTGGATTGCGCTGCCCTGGGGGTGAATCTTATCCTGAGACATTCCCAGCTCTGGAAGAGTCATCCCTTCAGCAATACGGATTTGCGACTGGACAAGGTCAATTCTGGGAAAATGGATATTTGTCAGTAATTAAATAGCACGAGGAACATTTTTTGATAATTATTTGATATTAATTGTAATGTATATGAGAAACCATACGCAAAAATATCCAAGAAACATCTTCTCAATTGCAGATGTACAATGGGTAGCACATAAAATCACTTAAAAAAAAAAAAACTAAATTTCGAAGTAGTTTTAGAGCTTTCATTATTATCCTGGCTGCAGTGAAACTCTTTGTCCTTTTAAATGTGTGTGTGTGTTTTACCAACCATTAATATGCGAAAGAGTGGTACATTATCACATTTATTTTGTCATATTTGTTAGTAGAAGGAGCAGTTCAGTGTGTACTTGTCAGTACATCTTAACCATGTAAAAACTGATTGAAGGTCAGTCTAATGAGCAGTGTAGGGATGGCAGGAGACAAAAGTCCAGTCTGGCGGGGTGTGCAGGTACTAGATGGTCTCCTGACTAGACTGCCAGGTGCAGTGTTGGAAGGCGGGGTGTGGGCTGGAAAAATGATAGGAGCAGGAAAAAGAGGAGAGCAGCAGGAAAGGGCAAAGGACAGGCAAGTGCAGTGGCAGTAGGTGGCACTAAATGAGGATGAGGGGATGTGAAAAGGGAGGGAGCGATAGGACAGAGGGGGCAGAACCTGTCTGTTACGGGCTGTGGGGACAGTAGGTTGCCATAGGTTGAGGCCAGGATAACTTCATGAGCAGAGAATGTGTTTTAAGGAAAACTCTGATGTTCACAGTTCAGAAAAGCTGGTGGTGGAAGGGAGGATCCAGATTGACCAGGTTGTGAAGCAGCCATTGAAATCAAGCATGTTATGTTCAGTTGCATGACTTGTCACAGGGTGGTCTACTTCGCTCTTGGCCACAGTATGGTGGTGGTCTTTCATCCTGGTGGAGAGCTGGTTCGTATTCATGCTGACATAAAAAGCTGTCCAATAGTTGCGACAAAGCTGGTATAGGACATGGCTGCTTTCACAGGTGGCCCGGCCTTTGATGGGGGAAGATAAACCTGTGACAGGACTGTAATAGGACGTGCTAGGTGGGTGGATTGGACAGTCTTGCACCTGGGTCTTCCACAGGTATATAATCCCTGCAACAATGGGTTGGAAATCGGACTGTCATAGGGATGGATTAGGATGTTGTTGAGGTTGGGTGGGCAATGGAACACGACTGACATTAGGAGGGTTGTCAAGGATCTCGAGTAGCATGTCCCTCATTTCAGGGCATGACAAATAGACAAAGCCCTAATGAAGAATGTGGTTCAGTTGTTACAGTCTGCAGTGGTATTTGGTGATGAATGGGGCACTTCTTTGTAGCATGTTCTTGTGGGTGGGAGGAGGATTGGTTGTGTGTGTGGATATGGCACGGGGAATCAGTACAAGGGCTAGGTCCAGGGGTAGTGACCACTTGTGAAGGCCTTTGTGAGACTTTCAGCAAACTGGGCTAGTGAGCTCTTGTCATTGTAGATATGGTGTCTACACATGGCCAGGTTGTATGGGAGGGATGGCAGCTGTCAAAATGTAGGTAACTATTTGGGTTGGTGGGTTTCACATGGACAGAAGTGTGAATGTAACCATCAGAGAGCAGCCGGTCAACATCACCGAAGTTGGCATGCTGGGCTGAAGAGGCCCAGATGAAGCAGATGGGAGGGGAATGTGTGTGTGTGTGTGTGTGTGTGTGTGTGTGTGTGTGTGTGTGTGTGTGTTTTCTTTTCTGAAGAAGGCTGTTTGCCAGTCCTAGGTATCTCTGTATGGGAAATTATTGTATCAAACAAACTAATATTAGTATAAATGAGCAATAAAAGTATTGATAATCCACTTTTTACTGCCGAGTTGTTCCATTTGTCTCAGAATCTTTCTAGAAATGCCTTTTTCTGGCAAGCATGTTATTATTGCATTTTGATATGGTGTCATCATGCTCTACGCTCTAGACTATGTGAGGAAATGGACTGAGCCGTGCTGTGGCTCGCATTGGTGCTGTTGTAGGTTTCTGTCCTCTGTTGGAGGCCAGACTGTATCGTTTAGTTGACATGATTGCGGTTGTTTGTATTCTCCTTGTGTTGACTGGCAACATTTGGTTTCACAAGCATTGCCTGTCCGTTAGTGGCAGCAGCGGCATTATCGATATGTACTAACTGTGGCCCTATCTTTGGGGTGACTTCATTCTTCTTCCAGGTCGTGCTCATGAGCAGTTCGGTTGGGGACTCTGGAGGAGCCAAGAGGGCAGTGCGAGAACACGCCGGGACCGCTGGCGGCACGCACGCACTGCTGGATGGAAGGCCTGTGGTCGCGAGGGTACGTGACCTAGTCGTCAACCGGATCCAATAAGCTTTTAAGTTGAATGGATTTTTAACCTAGTAGTGAAACCTCCACCATTGTGAGATCTTGTGACTCTCCAGTGACTTGGGTTCGTGTTGCTGCTCACAGTGGCACCAAGACGAAGGGCAGCGAGTGGAGTGCTTGGGGAAGACTGATCTAATTAGCTTTCCTCAACTTCTTGTTACTCACTGCTGCATTCTATGTGTTACTATTTGTTTAAGTTCAACCAGCAGTATTTTTCCTGCCTGGTGGGCGCTAAGGCCCCAGTGACCTGCCCTGTAGGTTAGTGTAGGTAACGACAGCGTACGTTTCGTCGCCTTGCCGCTGCTGTCCGGTAAGGCGTGTTCTTTTGACAAGTTTCCTTGATTTGTAGGTCGGTTGGTGTTTCTTCTACTCTGGCAATAGTTGTTCCTTTCTCCTTTTGGATGTTCTAAACACAGCATTCTGAGGATATAGTTCTGACCGCCAGTTCCAGCTTTGGCATGGTGTTCCATCGTTACATTGGTTATCGGATGTTAGGTAGCTTCAGCAAATTACCAATGGTCATTTGTTAGACTGCCACTAGTCTGAGTTTCCATCTTGTGAAGTGACTGCAACTCTTGCCTCCCTTTCTCATCGCTCGCCAAAATGTTTTTGGCCTGACCTACTCAGAGGTCGATTCCTGGAGGACCGACTGTGACTAGCCCTTGTGTTTTATTTATTGTGATATTATTTTATTATTGTATTACCAAGTCTCCATCATTTGTCTTGCCTGTTTGGTGATCAGTTGCCTGTCTTTTAAATTAACTTTTGCTACTGCCTTGTGTTTGACAGTATGTTTGTTAATTTTTTTTAATAATTGCCATTCTTGGCGTTAAAGGCCTTAAGCCGTGACTGTCGCTACTTGTCTTAAAATTCTAATGTGGCAATTTTATTTTAGCAGTTAACCTTAAGACCTTGGTGATTTGTTTTCAATATTTTAATAACTGTAGTTTGTAAGTTGCAACAAGTTAAACAATTCTTAATTTATTGCCTTTAAGGCCTTTAGCTGTGAAACAATTCTTAATTATTGCCATTATTTTAATTTTTTGTTGATTTTAAATAAATTGTGTGTGATTAAAGAAAAGCCAACCAATAGTAACTGATTACGGCCCCATCCACAATCATAACCGAATCCTACCTTCCTTGACCACCAGGTGTCATGGATTCATAGACAATCATAGCAAACACATGTACTTCAAAACATTGAAACAAAATCAAAGCATTTTGTTCTAAAGTTAATGCTGATTACAGTTGATTTATATGAAATGTTACATTATATTATATTTTCAGCAGCTGTACTGAAAGCTTATGGAAATGTGCAAGCTTTTAGCACAATTTTCTTCTTCTTCTTCTTCTTCTTCTTCTGCAGAAGGTTTGAAGGGAAAGGAATGAGGAAGATGAACTGGTGAGGTTTAGGAAATTGGGAGAGTTATGGAAAAGTCACCCAGAATCCTGGGTCAGGGGAGACCTACCCTGACCCAGGGTTCTGGGAATCTTTTCCTTAACTATCTCTGTTTCCAAAATCCCACCAGCCCTTTTCCTCCATTTCTCTTCCTTTCCCTTCCTTTCAAACCTTATGCCAGGAGGAGCCGCCTCTGGTTCCAAAAGCTTGGATATTTCCATAACCTGAACAGGTGTTTCTCCTGCTGCCACTTGGGAGTAGATTTTTTAAATTTTTAAAATTTTTTTAAATCTATGCACTCATACTTTCAAAAATTGATTACTTCAGTACAACTGGATATTTATAATGAGCAGTTGACAATTATTCACCAGTTACCAAATTAATATTCTAAAAGACAAGTGAATTAATCAAAATCACAGTTATTTAAAATTCAAGAAGATCTTGACAACGTATCTTCTGTGGTACTTCAAGAGCTACTGCAGAAAGATTTCCTTGTTGAAACCACTATCTTTCACTTGTTTGCATTATATTTTATGCCATACTCTTGTGAAGCTTCTTCCGACACATGTAATTATTTCTGTACTTCCTCCTTCATGTACTCCCCCCCCCCCCCCCCAAAAAAAAAAAAATCAAACCTGTGATGTCACCTCCTAATGCCCACCTGGCCCCCAGTTCTGACCACGCGCTTGCTTAGCGTGTGCAGCCATTGCCATGGATGCAGCATTGGCAATGGCTGTAATGCAGACATGCGGACTAGTATGCCTCCACAGCACAAGCCAGCTCCTGCCAGCAGTACTGCAAAAGGAAAGCCATGCTCCCAGAAACCAGCTAACACAAGCGCTAAATGACATTTGTACCAGGAGCTCTTCAAGACATCCGGAGTCCTATGTCCCAGCACAGCCCAAGCATTCTGTGCATCATCAAATGCTAAGATAAACTTTTGCAAACATTGTTTGGTTCTCTCCCTAGCTCATCGATTGGAATGTCTGTATTCACGTGCTATGTAACCTGGACTGTCTACGCCCCTCAACAGCTATTTATATTTCTGTGTACAGTGTTATGCATTTGATATGTACCTGGTTCACTGTGCCCTGCTTCTTGACTGCAGAGCCTGCCTTAACAATTCCTTGTTAAGTTTGGATTAGTATGCTTCACAAACTGCCAGCAAACACTGTAGCTGTCATCCTGCATCCGATTTCTCTGGCCACTTGTGCCATCGTTTAATCCATCGACACTATGAAAACTAACAGATAGTAAACTTCCTTGTTTCATATCACTTCTCTGCTCCCAGTACTCCCCTCTTCTATCTTATACAGTACGAACACAACTTTACATTTCCCTGCAGCAAATCTTTGTCCCACTGGCATAACAATAAGCACAACATATAATGCAGGTTAAAATATGACAAACAAAAAATAATCACCTTTCAGAACATTCTGTAAGATTAACAACTTTGCTTACAGCTGTACCATTACAAGAACTCAAAATAACTTACCCAGTAATCTCCTCCGTAACCGTGTGCTCTACTTGAAGCCTGGCATTCACCTCAATGAAGTAGAAATTGCCTTGTTCATCCAGTAGGTACTCAACAGTACCAGCATTCTCATAGCCAACATGTTTTGCCAAATTCACAGCCTGAGTGGTCATCCTATCCCGAACCTGCAATAAATAAGATATACCATCCATTATGTCATAAAACTTCGGCTCTCACTCAAACTCCCAAACACTAAAATAGGCAACACGATATGGCTTATAACATGTTTCTAAATTGGTATGTTGTAATGGGAATGACATGGAGCAAACTGCCATTAGTACTGAAGCTCTCTGAATCCAAATGATATGATTCTGCTTTGCCTTATCTTAAAATAATAATAAAACTGTCGAAAACCTGAGGAACTGCAGCTGAAGTTTGTGGGGTAAACAGTATATCTTGCCACTATAGGATATGAAATCCTAAACCTAGTCTGATCATAACAGCACTAACAAATATGTTGTTTGGACCTAATCACTTTTCAACCTACAGTACAACCAAAATGTATTTAATAAGAAAGCAAATGAGAAGCAGTTTTATAAATTCCCCCAGATAGTGAAGCACATTAAAGTACATGCTTCCACAACTTACGGATGCATGCTGGTCCTGGATTAAAAATAGGGACCAGTATGTCAGCCACTGTGGATGTGGTTTTCAGGCAGTCTAGGTGAATATCGGGCTGGTTCCAAAGTCCTGCCTCATTTACACAATTTGCAAATACTGTGATGAACATCGTAACATTGACCAAGTGATTTACACTAATGCACACAGAATGTACGAGAGTCACGCCAAAAGAAATGCACACTTTTTTAAAAAAAAATCCATCTTTTATTCTACGTGTTTGAAAGTTTTACAATGTGTAGATACATCCTTTAGGAACAATATTTTCATTTCTCCACATAATTTCCATTCCTCTCAACTGCCTTACATCATCTTGGAACCAGCGCCTGTATACCTGCACGGTAAAATTCTGGGCCAACCTGTTTGAGTCACGGTTTGGCAGCGTGCACAATGGAGTCATCATCTTCAAACCTTGTTCCACGAAGAGAGTCCTTCAGTTTCCCAAAGAGATGATAGTCACATGAAGCCAGGTCAGGACTGTAAGGTGTGTGTTTCAGTGTTGTCCATCCTAGTTTTGTAATTGCTTCCATGGTTTTTTGACTGACATGTGGCCGTGCATTATTGTGCAACAGCAAAACATCCTGCTTTTGCCGATGTGGTCGAACACAACTCAGTTGAGCTTGAAGTTTCTTCAGTGTCATCACATATGCATCAGAATTTATGGTGGTTCCACATGGCATGATGTCTACAAGCAAGAGTCCTTTGGAATTGAAAAACACCGTAGCCATAACTTTTCCAGAAGGTGTGGTTTTGAATTTTTTTTTCTTGGGTGAATTTGCATGATGGCACTCCATTGATTGCCTCTTTGTCTCTAGTGAAAAATGATGGAGCCATGTACCATCACCTGCAACAATTCTTCCAAGAAATTCATCTCCACCATTCTCGTACTGTTCCAAAAGTTCGCTGCATACCATTTTTCTTGTTTCTTTGTGAGCCACTGTCAACATCCTGGGAACCCACCCAGCACTAACATTTTTTAACGCCAACACTTTCAGTATTCTGAAAACACTTCCTTTCCCTATTCCAACGTAGCGTGATAATTCGTTCACCGTGATGCGTCTGTCAGCAGTCACCAATTCGTTAACACTCTGCACATTGTCTGGAGTGTGTGCAGTACAAGGCCTGCCGCTGCAAGGACAATCCTCAATATTGCCGAGACCACTTTCATCACATAACCTGCTTGCCCACCGACTAACTGTACTGTGATCCGACGGCAGCATCTCAATACACCTTTTTCACCCTCTTGTGGATGTTTCACACTGTCTCGTTTTCACAGCACAGGAATTCTATGACAGCACATTGCTTCTGACGAACATCAAGCGTAGCTGCCATCTTGAGGACATGCTGTGACAGCGCCACTCACGGGAACAAGTTGAACGAAGTTTGAAAACAAGTGGGAAGGATGTATCTACACACTGTAAAACTTTCACACATGCAGAATGAAAACTATATTTTTACAAAAATAGTGTGCATTCCTTTTGGAGTGACCCTCGTACATTCCTCCCCTCGGGGGAGGGGGCTGGGGGACTGCAGGAGTAGCTTTAAGGCTGCTTTCACACTGGCGGCTTCATCAAAATGATTCAGTTGCATGGTTCAATCACTGCAATGTGTGACTATCACACGTTTGATCCACGTGGTTGAATTGTCAGGTATGTGACTGAACCATGTGGCAGAATCTCTGTGGCAACAGGTCCATGTGATTGTGCGAGCCAATTATGAAATGGATGATGATGATGAAGTGTTGTTTTCACTTTGTTATTGAGAAGAAAAAGATGCCACAGACGTCAACAGCACTACTAGACTCACCCTATGTTAACTGCCTGAGAGACATGGACATTTATCTTGCAATTTATTTGGAAGTGAAAGAAAATTGCAAATTCTTTAACTATTTCAGAATGTCTATGATAGGTTGTTGAGTGTACACCACTACACAGAGTACATTTTTGGGATCCTATCTGGCAAAAGGAGAATATTGCATTGCCTTTTAACAGTGAAGGAAGATTTGTGCAGTAATAATTATAGCATGTGACATTCTACGTAACTCTGTTCATGAAAGAGATGGATTCAAGCTAGATGAAAGTTAAGAAATAATTGGTTTATAAGGGAACACTCCTATACATAGCTGTCACGCTGCGAGTGTACGACATAACTTTGGGGAGTACTTTGTTAGCATTAAGGGTGCCGTTCATTGGCAAACAGACAAGATATAAAACACATTCTAATAAGTAACAAAAAAAAAATAATATACAAGGCTAGGCGAAATTCACACACTGACTTCACAGCGCGACTCCTCACATGCCAGCAATAAAAGAATGCGTCACAAAATTGCATCCAGCGAGTACATCTGACTGGAAAAGTGTTGCAATCTGGCAACACTGTAACCACATGTATGGTAACTAGCTCTGTCAGCACATATTAGTTGTGCTGTACAGTTGGTGCAGTGGATAGAGTTTTGGGTTAGCATGCTGGAGGTCGAGGGTTCGATTCGGGGGCGCATTTTTATTTTTAATCGCTAATTTCATTCTGACATTTCATTTTGTAATTTACACTATTTCTTAGGTCACATGTATCCTAAATTTACAATATTTTGCAAAGCTGAACATAAATACGTGGTTAGACAAATAAGAAACAGGCAGTTGAAACAAATATCTTGTCATAGGACAGAATAACTACAAAACAATATCAATTTCGAGAAGCTAAAAATGATAGCACAGTACAATAACACAACATCTATTTGTCATTTATATTATACGTAACACGAGCACTCAGAGTCGCACATTAGCAACCAGTGACAATAATGATGTCCATATTAATGACTGCATGACCTTCACAACAGACTATGTTGTCCGCAGAACAACAGACGCTCTAAGCGACCTCCCTGCACGTCCAAACATTGTGCAACCCACCAGGTCATACAGCTCTGCACCCTTCGCAACAAAGCTGCATCCACAGTAAAAAGAGCAGCATGAACACGCGCTGCCTATACTTCCACGTTCATTGGCAGGTGTTCCCACAGGAAGAAATCCTGGGGATTTAGGTCAGGCAAATGCGGTGGCCATACAACTGGACATCCACATCTGAGCCATTTCCCTGGAAATGTTCTGTCCAAATACTGTCGCACATTAATTCCAGAGTGTGGAGGTGCACCATCATGTTGGAACCCTATCCTCTGATGAACATATAGTGGAACATCCTTCTACACATCAGGCAGATAGTTTGAGAGGATTGCACGATACCTTACGTGCAGTCAACCGGTCAGGCAACATGTAGGGTCCCAAACATCTGTTGTCCAATATTCCGGCTGAGATGTTGATACCAAAGCTAACTTGATACCCATGGTCGTGGGTGACTTGCAAGTTAACCTCACACAATGGTGGGCATTGTGCATGTTGAAGACACCCTCATGAGTGAATGCTGCTTCATCCTACTATATTATGGTCTTCACGAAGTCACCATTGTCTTCCTGTTGTTGGAACCATTCACAGAATTGCATCCGCTGATGATGATCTGCAGGATGCAAGTGCTGGAAAAACGTTTTTATCTGGACGGTGTCAATGAAGATATCTAACAGCATAGTCATGAGCAGCAACACCAGCACGGTTATCAGATGCACCAAGGACCGGAAGCATATCCACATATTCATCATTTGTGTATGCTATATGTCTGCCAAAACGGTTTAGAGGTTTACAATGAGAAAACTCAATACATGTATGCATGTGCATTGGAGCCTGGCACGGGCGTGTTATTCCACTCGCAACTAGTCCCTGTCAAGTGGGCAGCACATACAATATAAACACGCTGTCAGTCCTGTGCGCTGTTCCACCTAAAGCACATTACCCCTCTGACAAATATTGTTCTGCACAATTCATCCAAACACCGCTAATTGTGAAATGTACAGTTTCAAATTAAACTGCTTCCCAAAGGTAACAGACTATGTTTCCACAATCCCATCAACAGAATAATAATAATAATAATAATAATAATAATAATAATAATAATAATGCATTGAGATACATATTAAACAGCATGCAGTTACCAGACTCAATGTTGAAAGGCATAATTAGTGGGACCATGGTGATAACACATACAAATAGTAACCGAGTTTGGACATCATCCGCAAAGCACGTTGTTAGTCCTACTGGCAATGTAAGGCCCTAACAAAATGTAATAGACTTGAATGAGGCAAGAATAATAGATGGTACTAATCTATGAGGCCACTGGAAGTGGTTTCACATCTAGTAGATGAAGTGGTGTGAATAAATCCACGCCCATGAAGTGGAAAGGGCTTCTTTCAAAGCTGACCAATCTTCAATTTCTATGAGTGTAGTATGTAAACGCAAATGTTTTTTTAGAGGATCCACTGCAATCACTGTTAACGATTAAGATGCCAAATACCATACCACCTGGACTACATTTACCAAATAAAAAACATATGCCCCAACCCACGATCAAACCCTTAACCTTCTGCATGCTAACCTATAACTCTATCCACTGCACCAACTGTACAGCACTAGTAATATGTGCTGACAGAGGTAGTTACCATATATGTGGTTAAATTGTTGCCAGATTGCCACTCTTTAATGTACTTTTTCTGCCGGATGTACTCGATGGACAAAATTTTGTCAAAGACTTTTTTTTTATTTATTTATTTATTTATTTATTTATCGCTGGCATGTGAGGAGCCACGCTGCGAAGCCCAAGTGTGCAAATTTTGCTTCACCCTGTGTACCACAACCACTTTTCTCCGATACAACTTTATTTTTGAAGTTGGGAACAAACGTTTCACACACCACCTCCCAAGCATTATGTTTTTTATGTTACTGCCATGTCCTCATTTCCTGAATCCCAAATTAGAGGACGACATTCTACCTCAATGGCAAGTTATTTTTGCAGCAGAAAAGAGCACTTAACACTTTAAAATGATACACGAAATGCACACGATTCAACGATGACAAAGTGCTAACAAATGACGAATGTAGCACAACCATGTACGACAGAAACTGTTTACCCCCTCCCTCAGTAACCATGCTGTTAGATCACCACGGGTGAAAGGATTAAATGTGGCTGAATTGCCATGTCCAGGGACTATCGGATGCACTGCAGGTTGTGTGGTCAAACCAACATTGTGTATGCCCTTACAGGAACTGTGAGTTAAATGAATGAATCTGCCACACGGGTGAGTGGCATGACCAAATCATCAGTGTGCAAGCAGTCTAAATGTCTTTGAGAGTGCTGGCATTATCAAAATATAGCCTACATGCAGGTGTGGTAGGTTCTCCATGTTATTGGCGAAGTACCGTAACAGTATGCTGGATGAGCCAAGAGGAGAGGTACAAGCTTTGAGAGGTGGTGATACGGAACAAAAAATTTCAAACGACCGTACGGCCCTTTCTTAACAGTATCTTACACAAAGCTCTTTGAAAATTACAGGTATCAATTGTGCTGAAAGTACATAAGAAGTCGTGTTGGCAAAGGAATATCCTCCATGTATTGTGGTAATATATTTTGAAGGAAATCAAGATACCATACTCCATTAACACAATAATCTAAAGCAACTTGATCGATGAGTTGGTCATCATTAACACCGCACCACACGTTCACTGAGAAACGTGACTGAAAACTTGTTTCCCGAGTAGCGTACAGATTTTCATCCACCCACACATGAGAGTTCTATGTATTATTGATGCCATTGCAGATAAATGTCGACTCAACAGTGAACAGAATACATGGAATACAGTGCCCCATACAAATGAGCTCAGATCGGCAAAACAGCAGCTTTCTGCAATAGCTGCAAAATACACTCCTGGAAATTGAAATAAGAACACCGTGAATTCATTGTCCCAGGAAGGGGAAACTTTATTGACACATTCCTGGGGTCAGATACATCACATGATCACACTGACAGAACCACAGGCACATAGACACAGGCAACAGAGCATGCACAATGTCGGCACTAGTACAGTGTATATCCACCTTTCGCAGCAATGCAGGCTGCTATTCTCCCATGGAGACGATCGTAGAGATGCTGGATGTAGTCCTGTGGAACGGCTTGCCATGCCATTTCCACCTGGTGCCTCAGTTGGACCAGCGTTCGTGCTGGACGTGCAGACCGCGTGAGACAACGCTTCATCCAGTCCCAAACATGCTCAATGGGGGACAGATCCGGAGATCTTGCTGGCCAGGGTAGTTGACTTACACCTTCTAGAGCACGTTGGGTGGCACGGGATACATGCGGACGTGCATTGTCCTGTTGGAACAGCAAGTTCCCTTGCCGGTCTAGGAATGGTAGAACGATGGGTTCGATGACGGTTTGGATGTACCGTGCACTATTCAGTGTCCCCTCGACGATCACCAGTGGTGTACGGCCAGTGTAGGAGATCGCTCCCCACCCCATGATGCCGGGTGTTGGCCCTGTGTGCCTCGGTCGTATGCAGTCCTGATTGTGGCGCTCACCTGCACGGCGCCAAACACGCATACGACCATCATTGGCACCAAGGCAGAAGCGACTCTCATCGCTGAAGACGACACGTCTCCATTCGTCCCTCCATTCACGCCTGTCGCGACACCACTGGAGGCGGGCTGCACGATGTTGGGGCGTGAGAGGAAGACGGCCTAACGGTGTGCGGGACCGTAGCCCAGCTTCATGGAGACGGTTGCGAATGGTCCTCTCCGCTACCCCAGGAGCAACAGTGTCCCTAATTTGCTGGGAAGTGGCGGTGCGGTCCCCTACGGCACTGCGTAGGATCCTACGGTCGTGGCGTGCATCCGTGCGTCGCTGCGGTCCGGTCCCAGGTCGACGGGCACGTGCACCTTCCGCCGACCACTGGCGACAACATCGATGTACTGTGGAGACCTCACGCCCCACGTGTTGAGCAATTCGGCGGTACGTCCACCCGGCCTCCCGCATGCCCACTATACGCCCTCGCTCAAAGTCCGTCAACTGCACATACGGTTCACGTCCATGCTGTCGCGGCATGCTACCAGTGTTAAAGACTGCGATGGAGCGCCGTATGCCACGGCAAACTGGCTGACACTGACGGCGGCGGTGCACAAATGCTGCGCAGCTAGCGCCATTCGACGGCCAATACCGCGGTTCCTGGTGTGTCCGCTGTGCCTTGCGTGTGATCATTGCTTGTACAGCCCTCTCGCAGTGTCCGGAGCAAGTATGGTGGGTCTGAAACACCGGTGTCAATGTGTTCTTTTTTCCATTTCCAGGAGTGTACAATGCAAGGCAGTTGATGGTGGCCTTTATGAGCACCTTTTCTGAGGAAATGTATGTAATTAAATGAAACATTAGATCATAATTTCTATTACTATCACCTGCATCTGTCCTGTTCCTCGTTGCTTTCATTAGTTTCCCTGGAAACTTAATAGCACAACACATTTTCATGTGCTACTTTTTGTTGTACCTTTCCTTCCTACTGATCTACTGTACATGCAAATAAAACGCAATTAGAACAAAATATATTAATTAAAGTAATGTATCAGCACCCAGGGTCAAAAGCATTAATACAAATAATGAGAATGAATAATGTTCTGAGAGGAACACACACACCTCAGTCCTCCTCAGCCACAGTCTGCAAACCCTCATTTTTTCCCTAATTGGTTCACTACTTCTTGAAACTGATTATTCACATCTGCTCAAGACTTAACTTCTCGACACTTAAATTTGCCGCTTCTAGTAGACTACGTCGAACTGCTGATGAACAGTGATACCTGGCTGCACTAACTTTGGGATCGAGGTTGGGAGCAGGCGCGATCTCCACCACCTTCTGGTGGCGCCGCTGGACGGAGCAGTCCCTCTCGTACAGGTGGACTACGTTCCCACCGCGGTCACCGAGCAGCTGCACTTCAATGTGTCGCGGTCGCTCAATGAACTTTTCGATGAACAGGGCCCCATTTCCAAAAGCTGCCTTGGCCTCTGAAGTTGCTCGTTGAAACAATTCTTCCAGTTCCTGTAAAAATTAAAACAATGACTGCCATCACATACACAGCAGGTTTTTACTCCAACTTTAATTACACACTGGAATGTTGTCAATGAAATATGAACATAGTTAGCATTAAAATTGCAACACCAAGGAGGACATACATATGGTATGTTGTGGTACAGTAGGAAGATTACAAGATTAAATTTGTAGATTGTTTGGTGCTATCCTGGCTTTACCCCAGCTGCGTATAACTCCCGAATGTAGGAAATTGCTATGTACAGCTACCTGTGTGCAGGAGGTTAAAGAAAATGTGGATTCTCAATGCAGTTCAGTAGAGTTTGCTGACCTCTAACCTCCACATCTCCACAAACAGAACAACGCAGAGGGTGTACAGTGTTCAGCCTGTCAACATGACAAAGGTAGAGACACTGAAAACATATTGATACTTCTTGGTACCGAGTATATTCATCTCTGTGCCAATATCTTCTTACCAGATAGTTTTCAACTGACACTTTTACTCATATAAAGGTCCACGAGGTCCATCTTGTCCAACATATTGCCCACGGCACCTAGAATTGCTTTTCACTTCCTCCTAACACCCCCCCCCCCCCCCCCTCTACCACCACTTATACCGCACCTGCAACTGGCATAACTTATATCTGAGGGAGAGCCAATGGTGAAACAACTCATCATGTACCAGCTGTTATGTAAACACTGTTTGGCCTTCTACATTGGTAAGACTATCACCAAGCTATCAGTTAGGATGGACAGGTATTGACAGAAGGTGTATCCTGGCAACACACAATACTCTGTTGCACACCGTGCTCTGCCACACGACGGTCACAACCTTGGTGCCTGTTTCACCTTATGTGCCACCTAGACTCTTCTCCCAGACACCACTTTCTGAGAACTCCACAGGTGGTACTGGCATTGCAACATGTCCATTGTTTTGCCACCCACCTGGCCTTAATTTATGTTAATTATTTTCTTTAATTTCCTCAGTCTCAGCGTTTTATCTCGGTAACTATTTCTTTCTTCATTCCCTTTCAGTTGTCTATATCTTATTTTCTGATCGGACTATTTTTCCCCTCCTCCTCCACCTCTACCACATACAGTGCACTTAGCTTAATTAGTCGTGGACAAAGTTATCAGTAAACTTTGTCTTGCTTATCACACATCTTTCACCTCTAAGCTCTCAGAGTTTCCAAATCTTGTCTAGTGCAGTCTTCCGTCCTCATCCCATCTGGTAAGTCTCCCCTGACCCAGGGTGCTGGGCAACTTTTCTGAACCCTCCCCATTTTCTAAACTTTGCAAGTCATTTTCCTTCATCCTTCTTTCTTCCTCTTCAACCCTTCTGCGAGGAGGAGACCCCCATACATATGTGCAGGCACATGTGGCTGCCTATTAGGTTTCTACAGTGCTGTCACAACACTTTATTATTGATAAGATTTTAGAAGTAACGAAATATGAAATTTACACTATAGAAAATGTTGACAATTTTGGTTTACAAAATAACATGGCACCCAAATGAAAATACCAGTTTTACATTACAGGAAATGTTAATATTTATTTATTTTACAAAATAACGTAGGATCCAGATGGTACATATGTCACAGGTGGTGACGACATAGCACACCCACCTCAGTAGTAAGCCATATTTTTGTGTGACCAATGCATACTGTATCAAACACTTTGAATTAGCAACTTTTATGAATATCAATAAGGCAGAGAAAGAGGCCAGGATTAGGAAAGAAGTTAGACAAATGTGTGCACTCTCTCCATATTTATTTAATGTATTCATTGAGGAAACTATTAGGATGTTAAAGGAGAAGCCAAATGGAATAAAAACCAATTTAGTAAAAGGATACAATGTATTCAGATATTGCCGATGACATCCTAATAGTTGCAGACTCCGGAAGAGCGGAAGAGAGATGATTAGGATGCTGCAAATTCTATGGGGTACTAAACCTATGGAAATTTAAAGTAAACAAATGGGAACAAGGGACTGTGTTTGCAACACAGGCATTTACGACTAACAACAACATTTTAACCAGCAATCTTATGAATATGGATGTCAGAAAATCATTTTTTGAATTAATCTGTATGGCGTACACTGCTCTACGAAAGTGAAAGTTGGTCTTTTGGTAAACTGAAAACGAATTGACTTTAAGCTGCTGGTACATGCATATGACAAAATGACAAGAACAAGCTGGACAGAAAGAAAAACCAACTTGGAAGGCTTAAGGGAAGTCAACAAAAAGTGAAGATTATTAAAGAAAAAAAAAGAATAAATTTTATTTGACATGTCATCACACAAAACGCTTTCATCATAACATTATTGAAGGTGGTGTGCTGGCAAACAAAGGAAGAGGACGGCCTATAAAGGAGTATTTGGAAGATTTTGAGAAGAGGAAAGGGTGGGCCATTACACAGACTGAAACAAACAGTCAATGACAGAAGGCAAAGTTCACATCAACAAGACAATAGCCTTCAAAATATGTAATGTAATGTAATGTAAATTATTTACTCAAAATTTTGGCCATATGACAAGTCCAGCATTTTGAACAACTGAACAAGAGTAATAATGAGCCACTAATGGCAAATTGAAGACAATTATATGGTTACAATATCCTGCATGCTTGACCCAAGATTTTCAGAAGCCCATGGCTTGTGCTTGGGCAATATCTGCAGTAAGGTATTTGACAGCAACTAATCTTGCTTCTACTGCTAGCACTAGCAGCATTTACCATAAAAAACCTTTGACAACACCTGTGCAACCATTGGGGGCTAATCCTTTACAGGAATGACGAGACAAAAATAAATAAATAAATAAATAAATCTTGTAATCCTCAATTGTGTACATGCGCCAATGTGAATACCTGACAATTCCAGTGAAGTCAATGCATTGTGGGAGTTTCTTTTCAAAAGGCAGCAGCACATTGTAAACGTCACGTAATGGCTTATTAGTTAAACAACTGGTCGGATGTTGCATATGAACGACTATATGGAGAAAGAATTGAAATTTACAGAATATTTAATTTACTTGATACTGGGTATTATTCAGCTCTTTTTTTATATACATATATAAAGATGCTGTAACTTACCAAACGAGAAAGTGTTGGTATGTTGATAGAGACAATAAAAAACACAAAACACAATACTTTAAGTCCAAATTTTTTTATTATACACTATGGGATTAAAATTTTGTGGGCACCTATCAGTGGACATTTATAGAGGGTGTGTCCATCCTTTGCCTTCATGTCAGCTTTAATTCTGCTGGGCATACTTTCAATAAGATGCCAATCTCTGCAGAGGAATGGCAGCCCATTCTTTCTGAAGAGCTGAAACCAGAGAGGGTATTAATGTTTGGCACTGAAATGTGCAGCAAAGCCAACATCTTAATTCATCCCAAAAATATTCCACTGGGTTCAGCTCGGGACTCTGGGCAGATTAGTCCATTTCAGGAATGTTATTGCCCACAGATGCTGCCTTATGACTGGGTTCATTGTCATTCTGATGTAATTGATCATCTTCTCTGAACTATTCCTTTACTATACTCTGTACAATGTGTTCAGATCCTTCTGCATTTAGTGTTTTCTTAAGAGCAATAAGGGGACCACTTCCTAACCACATAAAAGTCCTCTGTACTTTACTGTTGGCACTAAACATCTACATCTACATAGATACTCTGCAAATAACATAACTGCCTGGCAGGGGGGTTCATTGGACCACTTTCACAACACTTGTCTTGTCTAGTATTCCAATCGCTAACAGTGCACAGAAAAAACAAACACCTATATCTTTCTGTGCAAGCTCTGATTTCCCTTATTTTATAATTATGATGCTTTCTCCCTATGAAGGGTGGCATTAACAAAACATTCTCACATTCAGAGGAAAAAGTTGGTGATTGAAATTTCGTGATAAGATTCCGCCACAATGAAAAACACCTTTGTTTTAATGATGTCCAGCCTAAATCCTGTATCATCTCATTTAAGTTGTTCGTAATTGTAATTCCTAGGTATTTAATTGAATTTATGGCCTTTAGAGCCTACTGATTTATCGTGTAACCAAAAGTTAACAAATTCCTTTTAGTACTCATGTGGATGACCTCACACTTATTATTTAGTGTCAATTGCCAATTTTCACACCATACAGATATCTTTTCTCAATTGTTTTGCAATTTGTTTTCATCTTCTGATGACTTTACTAGATCATAAACAACAGTATCATCTGCAAACAACCTAAGATGGCTGCTCAGATGGTCTCCTAAACCATTTATATAGGTAAGGAACAGCAGAGGGCCTGCAACACTACCTTGTGGAACACCAGAAATAACTTTTTTTTTATTCAATGACTGTCCACCAATTACTGTGAACTGTATGTGACCCCTCTGACAGGAGATCACAAATCCAGTCCCAGAAGTGAGACAATATTCCATACGCACACCATCTGATTACAAGCTGCTTATGAGGTACAGTGTCAAAAGCCTTCTGGAAATCAAGATATAAGGAATTAATTTGAAATCCTTGTCAACAGCACTCAGTATTGTCAATACTGTTCTCTTCAAGGTAATTCATAATGTACAGACATGGTGGCAGGTAATGTTCTCTAGTTATTTGTCAAACCCAAACCGTTCCATTGGTTTCCCATAGAAAACAGTGCGATTCATCATTCCAAATCACTCATGTCAAGTTATCCACTGTGCAGTGGGATAGCTGTTTACACTACGTCATGCGTCACTTAGCATCAACTACAGAAAAGTGAACCTTAAGAGAGTTGTTGACCATTATGCCCATTCCCTGTTTTGCTTGAATCTAAGCCCACAGACATTAGCATGTAGGCGATGAACTTCTTTTAGCAGTTTCTAAACAAAACGTCAGTAGACTTATTCTGAACACTGGCACAGGTTGGCAACACACACATCCTACACAGAAAACAAATGAATACACATGTAACACTGTGCTGAGTGTGGAACACAAAGTGCAGCACTATTTCTCTCATGAAGTTTTACAAAGGTGAGGTGAAATGGGAAAAAGTGGCAATGCAGTATAAGAGAAAGTAAGTTCCAAAAAAATGGTAAAAGTTGCCAAAAGTGAATGTGCATCTGAGGTCCTTTCAACCTCAACCTCCACCTCCACTGACAACCAAGGAAAAATCAGTGGTTTTCAGAATATGTAAGCAAGAAGCAAAAACACTACATAAATTGTACACTAAATTTTATACAGAAATACTGTTTTTATTCTACACATACCAAAATTTAATGGCATTTCATGTATTTCTATTTGAAGAATGACTACAGCAGATACTTTTATTTATAAAGTGTGATGCATCTGGTGAAAAACTCTCCTACAGTAAGCTTAAGACAGAAAAACCAATAATAATTATAACAACTGCCATGGAAGATGGCCATGTGAATGAACATATTACTTTTCTGGAGATTTTTTTAAATTCTGTGCAAGTCTAGAAATTTTGTAACCTCACTGTAGACAATGAGTTAAAATATTTAATCCACTATTTTTTAATACAGGCTAGACCTTTTTTCTTTTCACAGTGTGGGACTTAGCAACTCCAACATTACCTATTCACATTTTCAAATAAGATTTTGAGAACAATGTAAGATTGAGACCACTTCAGTTACATACCTCCATTTTGCGGACAACCCTCATGCCACGGCCACCACCTCCATAGGCAGCTTTGAAAATTACAGGCAGTCCATGCTTCAGACAGAATTCTTTCGCTTCCTCCAGCTTTGTTATGGGACCTGGTGTGCCAGGGACAACAGCGACACCTGACGCAACAAAACAATATGTTCAAAAAATTGTTTAACATTGGGCTGTCTGGGAAGTAAAGTATGAGTGTAACAGGAATGTCAAACAACGGAAACTCCAGGTAGGAAAAGGCTACCTACCATAAGGAAGATACATTAAGAGGCAGAGAGGCACAATGAAAAGAGACTTACATAAAGCTGTTGGCCACAGCCCTCATCAGTAACACACACACACACACACACACACACACACACACACACACACACCATTCGTACACAGAAGCAAGCACGCCTCATGCACACTACTGCCAACTCCAGCATTTTGGGCCGGAATGCAACTATCATGTGGGCCTCTATGCAGCAAACTGGAGGAGCCGGAGAAGGGATAGTAGTGTATGGGTGGGGAGAGAGACAAATGCTGTCTGGTGGAGTGTGCAGGGACCAGAATGCCAAAAGGTGCAGTGTCAGGAGATTGTGGGGCAGGGACGTGGGGAAACCGGGAGGGGAATGGGGAAAGAGGGGCGGACACACTGGCAGAGGGCAGCAAACAGGGTGGGAGAGAAGAATGGGAGGAAATGATAGGACAGAGGAGGTGGAAACTGTTGGGTGGAGAGTATGGGGACAGTATATTATGGTAGGTAGATGCCGGGATGATTACTGAAGCGGAGAATGTGTTGTAAGGATAACTCCCATCAGCACAGTTCAGAAAAGCTGATGGTGGAGTTTCCATTGCTCAGGTAGTGAAGCAGCCTTTGAAATAAAGTGTATGATGTTCAGCTGCATGTTTTGCCACATGGTGGTCTACTTTGCTCTGGCCATAGTTTGGCAGTAGTTGTTCTCCTGGCGGACAGCTGGTCAGTAGTCATACCAATATAAAAAGCTGTGCAATGATTGCAGCAGAACTTGTAAATGATATGGCTGTTTTAACAGGTGGCCTGGCCCATGATGGGGAAGGGGGGGGGGGTTAGGATGAACCTTTGATAGGACTTTATGTAAGTGTCTTAATTATGCCTGTCTGCAACTTAACCTGTATTCTTTATGGTAAGTAACAATCTGTCTTTTCCTACATTGTTAACAGAAAGGCTGCGTAATTCCTCCTGTGGACTTACCCAAACAATTACTCATTCACTCAGAAATATTATCATTGTACCAAGTTGAATACCAATCTGCAGAATAGCTTCCTTATGATTTATAACTTGCATTTTCTCCATACTTGCAACAAATGTCAACATTTTCAATTTAAGTGACTTGAACTTTGCCTTCCTCTGCTATCAGATAGCCAGGAATCAAAGATGTCTGTATGCTTATTATCACCACAAATCATCATTAGGACAATTGTAACAGCATTCTTGTTATAAATTAACCATTTTGCAAATAACGTTTGGCTGCTTATGTGCTGCTGTCAACATCATAGAGTGGAGTTAATATTTAAACTGATAACAATGTGCACAATGCTTTTAAAGCTTAAAAAATTAGTATGGGAGTTTATTCACAAACAACATTTCACCAGTTGACTTTAAAGATATGATAATATTCTTCGAGACTAACATCACGTAAGCTTTTCCACCTGAACTTCAAACATTCTAGACTATTAAAATAGTTACTGATTTCCTTTCTGTTGTCTATAAGTTGTTGTTCTGCCATTACATTTAATTTGTTTCTGTCATGATTATGGACATTAGTTATGCACTTGTTGTCCATTCTCTATCTTGTTCCATAAGCCTGTGAAGGGGGGAATCTGAAGAGATGTGGAGTGAGTCAATCTATGCATTAACGTATGACAAAACACAGACTCTTCATCTATGTACTTTGTTAATAATGAACGATCACTATATCATTTAATGCTACTGATGCTTGTGCCAACTTACTTTAAGCAAAAACAGGAAAAGACGAAGTTTATATCCCATCGGTAGCTTAAAAGTTAAATGATTTAACTATATTTTTCAAGAAAAACAGTTAGCCATATCTGTAAATACAATGTTCTATTTACAGTACATAACTAATCATCACACAGTTTTACAACAAACACTCATTTTTGTCATGCAGCTAACAGAACTTCCCATGCATTCATTCATTCACATTCAGTCATTCAATAATCTTTGAATCTTGATATTCAGATAGTTTGTAGAAACAGTTTCTCATGAGTATTTTTTTAAATTTCTTATGAACTGTTCAAGATCATCAATTCCTTCCTTTAAGATTAGATGTGAGCCTGTTTAACACCTTTGCACAAGAGTATAAACCCCACTCTGAATCTTATACAAGAAAGTCTACATGAAAATAATTTTGTCTTCTATTGTGAATGAGTAGATCACAGTTCTGAGTGAAGTGATTCTTATTATCAGCAATGAAGGAGTAAATGTACTGGAAAGAGAAAGTAAGAATACAAGGATTCTTAAAAAGACTTATGCGAGAGAGATGTTTATCTGCTTTACACAATATCCTCACAGTTTGCGTCTGCTCATAAATACTTTATTTATTTTAGGTCCACTGCCCCAGGAGGTAATTCTGCAGTTCTGCAGGGAGTGAAAACATACAACAGTGAGAGACACTCCTGAGGGCACAACACACTCAATGTAGTTTCCTGATTAGTTCATCTGTATGTTGGTTGTATTTTAACTTGTATGTGCATGAATCTAGTAACCAAGATCTATACCTAATACAGCTGATGACAAATTCAGCAGTCAGTGAATAAATTTCTAAGTATTTACATTCTGCCAGAAATTTCCTTGCTATATCATAACTTAAAAGTTATAGGAAAGTTATTGTAGAATGTAAACACTTTATTATTGAAGGAAACCAATCACCGAAAAGCAGGAGCATTGAGCTGCCGATAGGCACACACAGAAGAAAGAAAACATGCTAGCTTTTTGAGTTATCCTTTGACAAGCTAGAGTAAAACAAACACAGGCAAACACCCACATGCCTAACACCCCTACGTGGTGCCGCCTAATAGTGCCAATGCTATTTTTCGGCAGGTGGACTGGTTGCAGTGGGAGTAGTGTCAGGTGGTGTTTGTAGAGGGAGGGGAGGGGAGGTGGAAGGCAAAGAGAGGGACTGGGGTGGGTTGCTAGTGGCTCAGAGGGAGGCAGCCTGTTTGCCAACAAGGACTGTGGGGAGGGAGGGGTGGCAGGGATACGGGCTGGCACAACTGTAAAGGCCAGTGGGAAGCAACACACACTAAATGCAACATGGGAATGTGAATAGGGAAGGGTGACAGAACAGAGAAGGAGAAGGGTAACGAGGTGGAGGGTGCGGGACAGTGGGTTACCTGAAATTAAGGCCAAGATGATTACAGTAGTGGAGGACGTGTTTTAAGGATAACTACAATCTGTGTATTTTAGAGAAGCTGGTGGTTGAGGGACAAATCCAGATGGCTTGGGTTGTGATGCAGCCATTGAAATTGAGCATGTTGTGCACAGTTGCATGTCGAGCCACCAGCTAGTCAACTCTGTCCTCGACAACAATTTCACAGTGGCCATTCATCCTGTTGCACAACTCATTTATAGTCTCACCAATTTAAAAAGGTGAGCAATGATTGAGAAGAGTTGGTATATGATGTGACTGCTTTCACAAATAGTCCGGTCTCTGATGGGGTAGGATAAGCCCATAACAGGACTGACATAGCAAGTGCTGGGTGAGTGGATTGGGCAGGTCTTGCACTCCAGGTCTTCCACAGGGATATGATACCTTTGGCAAAGGGATGGGAGTGGCAGTAGTACAGGGATGGACTAGGATGCTGTGAACGTTGGATGGGAGACAGAACCCAACCATAGGAGAGTTGGGAAGGACCGAAAAGGATGTCTCATGTCAGGGCAGGGAGAGAGAGAATCAAAGCCCTGGTGAAGGATTTGGTTTAGTTGTTACAGTCCAGGGAGACACTGGCTGACAAGGGGTGCAGACGATTCTTGGGGATAATGGGAGAATTGGGGGTGTGTGAGGATATGGCACTGGAAATTTGTGGTATCATAGATCATTATCATTCTCGCGACCATTTCACAGTTGGCAATGGAAATGCATGTTTATGATTGATGTCAATAGTGGTCGGGCAGGAACCCGGAATATCCACTGATGCACGCCCACTGTGCCACACCTTCAGTGGCTCCGACTATGAGCACCTTCTGCCAACGTGATATAGGATGGGCGGTGGCAGCTACACGGCCCAGTCTCAGTCAGAGTCTTCGACAGGCTTCTTTCTCAGTCAGCTTTCGACAGTTAGTTCGTGCACTAGGAGGAGGAGCCTCTCACTGCACAATACTCTTTAGTTTGATTCTTGTAATAGCTGGACTTTATTACTGCTTTTTGTTTGTTTGTTAAGTTTCTTCACAACACTTTGAGAAAGCTACAAGCTAAGCAAACCAACTGTTTACTGTATTTACATGTTCGCTAATCATTTCTGCTCCTGTCCAGCTACCTTGCAATGACTGCTGCTGCACCAAACAACAAAATCCTTTTGTTGACTAGGTTTGGGGGATTACCTGTCTGTGAAGGCTTTTGTGAGGCCTTCAGCATGCTATGCAAGGGAGTTTACATAACAACAGATAAATAGTGGAGTGATTTTCAGGTCCGTTGTTGATATCTTCATGATCTGGACTCAAGGCCAAGACACCTCTCTACATTCCTTCAAAACCTCTACACCTTTTCCCCCGCCCACTTCACCTGGACCTCTTCTACCTAGCGTGCCACCTCTCTGATGGCTCCATTCACACCTCTATTCACATTAAACCCACCAAGCAACAAAACAGACACCTATTCTGACAGCTGCCATCCCTTCTACACCAAAAAATACCTGCCATCCTTCCATTCCGCATTCCTAGCTGCCAAACTGGCTGGCTGCCTCCCTCTGAGCACTAGCCACCCACTCACATCCCTCTCCTTGCCATCCACCTTCCTCTGTTCACTCCACCTAACACTACGCCCACAACAAGTTCACTTGCTGAAAAATAGCATTGGCACTGTTAGTCTACCCGGCACCATACAGGGACATAGGCACGCGAGTGTGTGCACGCGTCTGTTTAGCTCGTCAAAGGATAACTCCAAATGCTAGCAAGTTTACTTTTTGTATGCGTCTATCGACAAATCGACACTTCTGCTTTTTGGTGAGCAGTCTCCTTTAATCCTTATGTATATATCAAGTCTTAATCTGCTAGCTGTTAAAAACTTGAAGGCCTGTTCAGCTATCATCTAAGCTGCATCTGCAAAGGCCGAGTTTGGATGCTCGATTAGTATGCATGTGTCATCTGCAGACATTATATTGTTGAACCACCATTTGAAGTTTTTGGGAGATCATTAATGCAGGTTAAGATCACGATGGGACTAATACTGATGCTTGTGAGACTCCATTACAGGAGCAGCATAGTCTAAATGACTGACTAAGCTGAACTACAAATTTGATTTTTGCACTATTCGATCATGAATTGGCTACAATCAGTTACGCTCCTAGTAACAATAACACACATTGCCTGCAAGATGCTGACATGTATCCAACTCAGAGAGACATTACATGCACATTATCACAGAATAGTGAAGCACAAGATACATGTGTATTTCTTGATCAGAAGTTTTTCTTTTCTGTATTTTAGTATTTTCATATACTTCTCTGGAATAGGATAAAAATTCCGGATACTAAAGAGAGGTTTTTGGTTTATTTTGAAATATTTTTCATAAATAAATGGGTTAACAATGGAAGGTAGAAATATGCAGGTTTAGTTGTTCATACAACATAAAATTGCAATTCTTGTATAAAGCTTTGGCGTTTTGTAGTAAATCAAATTGAACATGACTGACTATAATATGAAACTGACAAAAACATTGGACAAGTGTTAAAGACCTTTACAAGTGGAAAATGTTATATCAAATATAAAGAGAGCCAAGAATAAACAAAGGTGCATTTCACTGAAAAATGCAAATTTCACAAAAGATTATGAAGTTAATACTATTATTATTTGGAAAACTACTTTTGCTGAACATTTTTTTATGAGAAAACAAACAAAATGTAGATTGTTGAAAGATGACCCAACTGGTAATACTTGAAATCAATAAACATATGTCCGCCCCCAGTAGTTGAGTGGTCAGCACAACACAATGTCAATCCTAAGGGCCCGGGTTCGATTCCCGGCTGGGTTGGAGATTTTCTTCGCTCAGGGACTGGGTGTTGTGTTGTCCTAATCATCATCATTTCACCCCCATCAAAGCACAAGTCGCCGAAGTGGCGTCAAATCTAAAGACTTGCACCCGGCGAATGGTCTACCCGACGGGAGGCCCTAGTCGCATGACAATGCACACACAATAAACATATGACACAGACTGCCAACTTTATTTTAAATCACAAAACTCAGTTTCCTTCTTCCAGCTCGTTATATTACATTTCAGATATACAAATATTAAATTACAATTGTCAATTCAACTTTTTTTTCATCTATTGCTAAATGTAACAATATTCACATACACAACTTTATTTTTTATTTTAATTAAATCATCTCACTGTAGAATAAAATGTAATACTTTCCTTTTTAAAATTATGTCATTTTTTGTTTCTTTCATATCTTCTGTATAATTAATGTGTCTAAGTCACACGTCATTTTATATGTGTTGGCGAAATTCAGTTGACACCAAATTGAGTTTCAGCCACAAGTCAGTCCATGACCAAATAAATGATTTTTTTTAACAAGGACTACAAATTGGTGGAAATATAAAATGTATAGCAGGAGATGCCAGATGAATCTCAGCTCTGTTTTGCAACAAATTATCTTTATGGCTTTGAATCAAGGTATTTGTCAAGTTATTGTTAGCTGGATGTCATCAAGTAAAGCACACACATAAAAATTAAAGTGTCTGTTTTAGCAAGTAAAAACCGAAGGATCATCGATGTAACATTTCAGACAATGCTTATTGGAATTGTTTCTACTATAATGACACACACTCCCAACTTTGCATGTGGCAAAACTCACATTTTGCATTTGCAGTGAAACAAAGAGCAATAGAAAAAGTTGTCAGATTTCGTTGAAATATTGCGCAGTCTGATAATGACCGATAACTACAATGTACATTTCAATGATGAATTCATTTATAGAACTAACAATCTGTACTGCGCTTCTTTGAGACAGTAATGTTTAGTGTTATTGGTAACTGAAGACCTGGTGGTACATGGCATAAAGCTTCTTACCTGCCTCTATGGCGGCCTTGCGAGCTGCCACTTTGTCTCCCATCTGCTGCACGACTTTAGGCGATGGGCCGATGAAGCGGAGGCCGGCATCTATGCAGGCCTGTGCGAAGTCCGAGCGCTCCGAAAGGAATCCGTATCCAGGATGGATGGCATCTACATCGTTCTCCTATGTACAACATTACGCATTTAGAACACTCAATGGTATCATTTCATACTGGGCATTATTTATAGATGCACACAACTTGCAGAAAAGATACCTACGGATACAGCAAGTAGAGGAAGGAACTGTTGTAATAGCTGTTTATATCAGATTGAAAGCTGCTTGCTGGTAGGTCTGTACATGCAACCAAGTCTACAAGGTGTGAAAGCCTTGTGCCTAAATTTGTATTCTGTACAAGATTCCAATCTCTCACATAAATTGTTTCTCGTTTGCCAACGCCTTCACCTCTGAGTAGCACTTGCATTCTCAATAATTTATTGGATATATTCCTACAGCACCCTCTAGTGACATGGAAGCGTTCCCTGCCATCTTAACACACATCCTGTCCCTTCTTCTGGTCAATGTTTTCCAGTATTTCTCTTGTTGTCAGTTCTGTGGAGAGCTTAATTTTTCAGGTTCTGTACCACAATCAGTAAAAACAAAACCCTTCAGGATCAAACTGTATGTAACATACCTAGGTCCAAGGTCCCTTGGCAGTGTGAAAAATTGAAGCTTCTGAGTCAATGCAATCGAAATACTTACGTCACATAGTATGTTTCAATAATCACAAACTCATTCATGAAAATCTATAGATAAACTATTCTGATGATCTAGCAGTAAAGCACGTGCCTTGATACTGAGAGGTCACGGGATCAAATATCGGATGAACCTCAGATTTTTCAGTCTTCTTTATCCTAACTTTCACTTCTCCTCAATGTGAGAAGTTGCAAGAAATAACATGTGGTGTAGATTCCATGTTAAACTGAAGGTCCACTTTCCCTGGTTGGATAATTGGCAAGTTGCCAAAGTGGCGTCCAACAGAAAAACTAGCACCAGGCCACTGAGCCACACTGCCTATACACATAACTACATCTGTACGGAACGTTGAGAATGTGATGCTACTTGCACTTGTCTGGTCTTTTTTTATCTCATCAGTCCAACTAATTTTCAACATCTACAGCACTGTATCTCAAATGATCAGATTCTCTTCTTTTTTACGTTTCCTACAGTCCATGATTCACTACTATACAATGCTGTATTTCAAACATACATTATCAGAAATTTGTTCCCAAAATTAAGACCAGTGTTCAGGCTTCTTTTGGCCATAAATGCCCCTTTTACGTCCTTGCTTTGACCATCATGTGTTATTTGGTTTCCAAAGTAGCAGAACTCCTTTGTCTCATCTACTTCATGATCCCCAATTTTCTATATCCACGTATACACTAGGGAAGCCCATATTGAGTGAGGGGAAAATAACTTCCTATATACCTCTATACAAATCTAATCTCTGTCTTACCTTATTCTCATGATCCCTACACAAAATATACAATGGAGGCAGTTTCTCAATAATATAAGCTTGCATGCACTAGTGTCCTGTTAACAGATTCTTTCTTGTTATTATAGTCATTACCTCATATTATCCACATCTGAAGAAAGCTGCCAAACAATACACCAAACAGAAGTTTTTTCAAAGTTGTTCTGCAATTCCTTACAAGCATGCAAATGTTCTACTTTAGTGAAGACAACAGCATCATTAGCTTAGTGCTGCTGACACTGCCTGATAAACTGCTTACGTATTACACTTCCCTGTGGTACACCTAATGTTACTTTCACTTCAGAACAAAATTCTGTCATCAGTTGTAAATGTATTTTTATTTCACTTAACCAGTTTCAACAAATTAATTTGTCACCTTCAGAAGCTTACAAAATAAGAGGTGTTTTAAGTCTTTAGACCTTCATTATACATTTATGTAAAGTATAAGATGGATATTATGGAAACTTACTTAGTACTGGTTTAGCAGTCATCAATACCTTCTTCATATTCTTTTTATATGGTTTTATATACAGGATGACAATTACTGTACTATACAAAGAAAAACACATCAGTTACAAACTACTGCGTACACACACTTTATTCAAATTGTAAATGTCACTACGGATATTCGGATTTAGGTCACAAGATGTTCAATATACCTACCACCACTGGCATTGATTTTGTGCGAACGAATAGCAAAATTCTGTATGACTCGATGCAGTGTCTGAACATTGGTGCTGTTGATGACCTCCTGAATGAGGGTTTTCAGCGCAGCTACGGTTTTGGGGTTATTGCTGTACACCTTATCTTTAATATAGCCCATAAAAAGGTATCTCATGTTCAGATCCAGAGAATATGGTGGCCAATCGAGGTCCATGCCCTCCAGGACATCAAAACACTGTCCTGTTTCGAGGGGGTCAAGCTCCGCCTGCACGAGTCGCATCTTGTCGAAATCAGGGTCACTTAGGATAATGGGATGAAATCATCTTCCAAAACCTTCATATATCATTTGGTAGTAACCGTGCCATCAAGGAATATTGCACCGATTACTCCGTGGCTGGGCATTGCTCATCACACAGTTAGCCGTTCAGGGTGAAGAGACTTCTCAATCATGAAATGTGGGTTCTCACTCCCCCCAAATAAGACCTTTTGTTTATTGACGAGCCCATCCAAATGAAAGTAGGCTTCATCATTAAACCATACCATATTCACATCAAAGTCGTGTTTGTCAATTCTATGGACAGTAGTGTTGGCGGAACAACCATTGTTCCACACCCCTGGGGCTTCATGGCTGATGGGTTTGAATTTTGAATGGGAAGAAATGCAGGTCTTCAACAATTTGTCGCAGTGTCTCCCGGTTGATTCCCACCTGTTGTGCAGCTCACCTGACCAATTTCCTGGGGCTGGTTTCAAACAACACATGTTTTCTCAATGTTTTCAGACATTTTTACTCTTTTTGGACAACTGACATTGCCAAGATTGTCATCACAAACACTACCCATTCTCTCCAACTTGCAAATCAAATTCTTGATTGTTAACACACTTGTACCGGTTGTCTTTAACTTGAACTTCCTTTGAGACGCAGTTCGGCTGTTTTTGATTGCATAGTAGGCCTTCAGAAGTGCTATATGCTCAGGCATGCTGTACCATGACATTTTCACATGCAAATAGCTGACAACAATAAGGCGTATGCACATGTGAATACTAATGTCCATCATCCCTCACAGCCAACTGCGCAGTTTGAATGTCCTAACGCAAACTATTCAGAAGTTATGACGATTTTATTTCATATGTTCACTGCTGCTAGCACATCAGCTCGTACATTACGTGATTGATGCAGTAAATTTTATCACACCACTATGCTTCAATGAAGAAGATACTGATACCTGCTAAACTAAGTTTCTGTAATATACTACTACTAATTCTTTACATAAGTATACAGCCAAGGCCTAAAGATTTATAATACCCCTAATTTTGTAGGCTTCAGAAGACGACAAATTAATTAGTTAAAACTGATAAAACAAAATAAAAATACATTTGCAACTGACTGGAAATTCTGCAATATATACTAAGTTGCTGAAAATTACAGCCACGATTAAATCATAAAATTACTTTCATTTCTGTGGAACATTCACAGTCCAGTATAATGTACTGGGTTAAATTAGTTAAAACATTCCCCTGAGATAGTCACATATTTGTGAAGAAACTCTATATGATCATATTTTGGTTTGCACTCAATGACCAGGTATAGAGTCATAGGTCTTTTGGGTATCTACGAAGATAGAATTTACATGTTCACTTCCATGTATCATCTGCAAGATGATGTGTAAGAGAAAATCTTAGGCATTAGACCCGCACAGCTTGCAGAGTTATGGAAAGTAGGACAGAGGAACTTTGGGAATTACAGCATTCTCATGGGTAAGAGCATATAGCATGGTCTACAAGATGTGAAAGATAATGTTTAAATTCATGCCACGCATGCGATTCCTATCTCTCACATATATTTATGTCCAAGTAAATGTCAATAGCAGATGTGTTCGATTCTCCAGCTTGTCTTTGCTTCTGTGTTAAAAATTGCAGACATAACAGAAGTTGCTTACGCCACAGAAAGATGGAAAAAGTTTTCCTTTCTCTATGGCATCGAACTTGGCTTACCTTAGCGATACGGATGATCTCTGGGATGTTGAGGTAGGCCTGGACAGGTGGCAAGCCCTTGCCCACCATGTACGATTCGTCCGCCTTCTGCCGGTGCATGTGCATCTTGTCCTGCTCTGAGTATATAGCCACAGATCGAATTCCAAGTTCAGTACATGCCCGGAAAACTCTTATAGCTATTTCACCTGGAATTACAAAATAAGTTAATATGAGTAAGCTGTAGATACATGCAAACTGTTTTTCTATTGAGGTGGTATTTTGTTACAATAAAGTAACAAAAATTACTTTCTGAAGTTTATTGTGCACTGGAGCCCTAATCAGCAAAGTTCTGTAACTACACATTACTCAAACTAGCAGACATGATTCCAGAAATGGAAGAACATAATGCAATACCACAGCAGCTCAGTTTGGTAGCAATGGGGGTGGTGATCGTTGTTGTCAGTGAGGGACAGGGCAAAGGGGGGGGGGGAGGAGAGAGAGAGAGAGAGAGAGTTTGAAATTAACTGCGTAATTGTGGAAACTAAGTTGTGTGTAGATATAGTACCTCTGTTTGCACACATGACGCTCCGAATGGGCCTGTACTCCACGTGTGAGGAGTAGAGGCGTGTGGCAATGTTCCAGTGTGCACATTGCCGCTGCTGTGGGTGAAACAGGATCTTCCGTGCCAGGCAGACTCCCAACATTGTGCTGCAACAACACAACATCTACACTTTACTTCACATACAAGAATGGTTTAAGATATGTGGGACTTCATTCAGCAACACATACCTTTAAGTTTTTTACATTACCATTTTTTATCTCTGTACATGTGTAGTTAACACCTTACAAAATTTGATTTCAATATTTTAAGGGTGGACTGGAAGAACACATTTGGAGAACTGAATTAAACTGAGGTAGACTGGAGAGAGAAAAGACTAGTTCTCAATATGTTCAAAAAACTCAGCATACAGAAATAGATATTAGTGGCATTAAATAAGACTTTAGAATAAGAAGTTGTCTCTCCATATTTATTTTAACTGTTTATATGAAATGCAATACAATCAATCAAACATGGCACAAAAGGGATAAAAATTAACTGCAATCAGATGCACTGTATTCCATTCAATGGCAATTTAATAATCATAATGGGTTCTGGAAAGGAAATTGTGTATATTATGTTAAAAATTTTGCCACAAACTGAAAATAAACACAAACAAGACCAAAATAATGGTGGTAGACAAACAAAGCAGACAAATAAGGGCAAAAATTAAGTAAATACAATTCTGATGGAAGTAGATTTTCTCCTTAAAAAGCAGGCTCTACAATAACAGGTGATAAATACAATGGATATTAAAAGAGCTTTCAAAATTATGGGTAGACCTAATTTATTAACAGACTGACATCTTACAACTAAAACAACAAAATACATTAATTACGACATTTACTTGGAGCATTTTGAGTCAACTGAGGAGTTGGATGCAACTTGTCAGCTTTGACTGAATGAATGAGAGAGATATTATGTATGCTTTCCGTTGCTTATCGTAATTTTAAAATCATGTGTGTACAGAATTTGAATTATACTTTTGTCTGATACTAAGTCGTTCCAATTGTTGTTTCCTCTACGGTTGATCCAGGTCCCATACTATGTAGATCAACTGAAGAATAGGATACTACTACTAACGAAAGCAAAAAGGTGACATACATAACAATGGCATCTTTTACCACAGTTTAACTACAAAGGTTGTATCCTATTCTTCAGTTGACCTATATAGGTCAATTGAAATATGCAATACAAATTTAACATCTGTCACTTTTTCTCCTTCCTATTCTTCAGTTCATAATAGTACTTTCGAATTAGAAAAAAATCAACATACGTAAAACTAGTACCCTGTACTTCAGTTGGTAGTAGGTCAGCTGGATACATGTCAACTGAGGTGCTTCAGGCCCATGTTAACGTATGTCTTTTCTGCTAGCTCTAGAATTGTATCCTTCAGGTGACCTATATAGACAACTGAAGAGTAGGATACTAGGGCTTTCTACTGGAAAAAAAAAATACATATAACATTACGTTCGAAATATGGAAATATGTAGTGTATGTCTATGATCTGTTTTCTCTGTGTTACAATTCTTTGTTTCTCAACAGCCGTCTATGTTTTTGCAATGCATTAAATGTGGTAACTTGTGACGTCATGTTTCAAAGCTGACGTGTTGTATCCTATTGTTCAGTATTCCCAGCAGTTTAAGCTATAGCTGTCAAGGGTGGACTCAGAAAATGAGCGTATAGAGATAAGTCACACGAACATTTGGACTAAAAGAAACTCCACCGAAGGACAACTACAAGAAATTGTCGAGAAAATACTGATTAACATTCTAAATTAATTGGGCACATTCGCGATGACAGCTCCGTAAATATATCTTGGAAGGAAAAATCGTGGGGGGAAAAAAAGGAATCAAGACGCAGTTCATCCATATTACAAAGTGTTTACCCGTGGAATGAACTAAACCAACAACAACAATCGCCATATGCTAAAGATTGTGGGAGGCATAACAAATGACTTAAAAATCAAGGTGTTGCCTTTAGTGTCTGATGGTTTAAGCATTAACAGACGCTATGCATTTCAATATTGAATCATCTAACCTACACAGTGTAGACACAAACTACCAGCCACCATTGAAGTATACACCCATTCACACTGAATGGAAAAATGTATATTTCGGCTATCAAATAGTTCAAAGTCACCTTGTGTTCTGTGTCCTATTCCCAAACAGAAAATTGCTAATCCGATATTTTTTCTCCCCATCCGACATCAGGTGACCACCGTACGACACCAGAATTAAAAACAAATTTAAGTGCTTATTATGGGTGAGGAAGTCCGATACGACAACTGCCAATACCGCCCAATAACGGCTGACGAACGAAACACGTTTCTTTACAGTCCGATATCCCAATACGTAACAACACATTAACATTTCGTTATAAACAATACCCAATGGTAGTGTGAAAATATTTAAAGCAGTTATTTGTGTTCACTTACCGTATTGTGATACTTCTTCCTTTGGACTGATGCATAGTCAGAAGTTAGACTGACCAGGTATATCGGTTCTTATGTCTTTAAAACTGTGGTCAAGCGTTACTATAGTCAAACTTTATTTGGGTAATTGGCAGATTTCAAGTAACTCCCTGCAGATCTGTCTTCATTAAACTGATGCAACCATACCTTTCTTCCAAGTATCTTATTAAGGAGAACGCTATTCTCCAGGAGATGCCAATACAGAAAACCACCATCATAACCACTCATTGCACTCCACGGCACAACTGTTACTGTAACCATCGTTGGGGTTTGGTGAAAGAGGGGCTTGTTGAGTGTATCGACAGTGAGTTATTGTATACAGACCTCTCTGCCCATTGTATGGATTCTTAGGGATTCGGCTATACTCCGATCATAAGAATAAACCTTATCTAAACATTACTCTACGTATTCCTCAGCGTTTGCTGGAAGATCATTGGATTTATTTTCACGTGCAGCGGGTGTCAAACTGTCTCGAATACAGTCAAGTACGATAATGAGGATACTTTTTATGCTGTGATTACGCGTACATCGATTCAGCGATCATACGGTACAACAGCTTTACCGGAGCATTTAACTTGGAAAGCACTAGCCAGCTACGTTGTCCAACAAACCTGAAGTGATGTGAACAGTTGTAGTGAAGACGTGAAAAGAAACTAGCAGAGAACAATATAACCTTGAATGATATTTCATTTTCGAACAGAAGGAAATAATGGTAAAACTCAGGCATACGCTTCTTAGGTGATCTGATGGAAAACGTAACATGCTCTCATCTTAGCTTAGCGTTACTGCCTCTGGATCACGGGGTCCCAGGTTTGATTCACGGTCGGGTTCGATTCTTCATCATCACCTCCACCATCACCATCATCATAAAGTCCACATTTCTTCCTCTTTTAATACTTGGTTCTGCTTTTCGCCATCGTTCGGCAGTGACGTGTCACAAAGTTTCGTGCATTAGTTCCAGTACGATTGGCAGCTTGAATGTTATTTCTCGCGACAAATGCCTTAACTTGGCTCCAGATCAATTCTATTGGATTCAGATTGCAGTGTTAAGATGACAACTGTAAAAATACTGCATCTGTCAGAGTATTCGATGCCTCGAAAATTCTCACGCTGCCTCGTGAGAGACCACATCTGTCCGACACAACAATGGGCATATTCAAATAAAGAGTATTTGATTTATCATTTCTCTCCAAAAAAGGTAATTGTTTAATGTTTTCTTAACTACAAAAATCTTTTACAAAATATTGATAATTAATAACGTGTATTTGCAATGAAAACCAGAAATTCGCGTGTGATATGTAATTAGAAACTAGAAGACGTGCATTTTTCTTGAAAAAAGATTAAGTATGAGTTAATTATCATATATTTTAGTAAGTTAATATTTAAATGATTTAGGTGTTGAAACCTAACAGAAGAGAAAGTCAACAGGTTTCGAATGGCCGCCCGCCAGCCTACTCAAATACTAATCGACGACACTACCGATTACGCCGGGGACATTATCTACAAGCTATTATCGATTACATTAATAAGGTAGTATTTCTCGAAAAACGCCAAAGCTGATTTTTCTCAGTAATGTTTTGAAAACATTGAGAATAACTTTTTTCTAGCCATCAATGGTGTTCCGCGCGGTGTCATCAATTTTCGCACTACGCACGAACAGCGAGGCATTCAGAGCGCAAGTAGCGCTTACGGAGACAGTGACTGCACACAATTTTTGAAACAAAAACTAAGCTAAAGTATAATTACGGAAAACGTTGATGGCTGTTAATACATCTGAACGTCTTAAAGTTTCATTTACAGTGAGAGCTAATAGGTAAGTTGGACCTACTTCCAAGAGCGGAACGACAGCAGTGTACGACAGCCACGGCTGCTGGCCAATCATCATGTTTTTTGGCCAATCATCATGTTTTTGCTTGTTTACGTCAGGTTTATTCTTACGATAAAGTATAGACACAGTCTAATATATACAGTCGCGACACACTCGCTCATTTTTTTTATACACCGCGACAACAGCGCCTCAAGCGGTGGAGAAGCTACGCTGCTGAATACGGTATTCAGTAAATGTAAACTGTATCGTTTACATTCATTTTTGACATCGTTTTTACGAAAGGCAGCGTATGTAGCGCAATCAATTGCAATAAAAATAGGAAGAAGACACCACATTTGTCATTCTTCAGGCTTCCTGAGGACCCTGAGAGGTATGAAACATCACATTAGTCTAATTTGCTTGTGCACGTACAAAAACAGAATCAATAATTGTGAATGTGTTAGCTCCTCATGCATTAAATATGTTGCGACATGATGCAGAAAAAGTGACATTTATTTCACTTCTGACTGATGCATCTAACCACAAAGAGTTTAAGGTCTTTTCTCGTCAGATATTTTGATTGATTGATTGGTGTAAAAGTAAGATTACAATTAAAATCGTTGCCTGGGGAAACATCTACTATTGTGAGCGGCTATTTAACAGACCGCCTCAGAAAAAACTGCCTAGAAGAAAAAGTCGTTGGACTGTGTGCTGATAACACTAATTACAATTTTGGAGGTGCTGAAAGAAAAGGTCAGAGTAATGTTTTTACTAAACTACAAGTGGAAATCGGTCATAGACTGATGGGTGTTGGTTGTGCTGCTCATATACTGTCCGAGCACCTATTGACATTTTGCCTGTAGATATACACTCCTGGAAATTGAAATAAGAACACCGTGAATTCATTGTCCCAGGAAGGGGAAACTTTATTGACACATTCCTGGGGTCAGATACATCACATGATCACACTGACAGAACCACAGGCACATAGACACAGGCAACAGAGCATGCACAATGTCGGCACTAGTACAGTGTATATCAACCTTTCGCAGCAATGCAGGCTGCTATTCTCCCATGGAGACGATCGTAGAGATGCTGGATGTAGTCCTGTGGAACGGCTTGCCATGCCATTTCCACCTGGCGCCTCAGTTGGACCAGCGTTCGTGCCGGACGTGCAGACCGCGTGAGACGACGCTTCATCCAGTCCCAAACATGCCCAATGGGGGACAGATCCGGAGATATTGCTGGCCAGGGTAGTTGACTTACACCTTCTAGAGCACGTTGGGTGGCACGGGATACATGCGGACGTGCATTGTCCTGTTGGAACAGCAAGTTCCCTTGCCGGTCTAGGAATGGTAGAACGATGGGTTCGATGACGGTTTGGATGTACCGTGCACTATTCAGTGTCCCCTCGACGATCACCAGTGGTGTACGGCCAGTGTAGGAGATCGCTCCCCACACCATGATGCCTGGTGTTGGCCCTGTGTGCCTCGGTCGTATGCAGTCCTGATTGTGGCGCTCACCTGCACGGCGCCAAACACGCATACGACCATCATTGGCACCAAGGCAGAAGCGACTCTCATCGCTGAAGACGACACGTCTCCATTCGTCCCTCCATTCACGCCTGTCGCGACACCACTGGAGGCGGGCTGCACGATGTTGGGGCGTGAGTGGAAGACGGCCTAACGGTGTGCGGGACCGTAGCCCAGCTTCATGGAGACGGTTGCGAATGGTCCTCGCCGATACCCCAGGAGCAACAGTGTCCCTAATTTGCTGGGAAGTGGCGGTGCGGTCCCCTACGGCACTGCGTAGGATCCTACGGTCTTGGCGTGCATCTGTGCGTCGCTGCGGTCCGGTCCCAGGTCGACGGGCACGTGCACCTTCCGCCGACCACTGGCGACAACATCGATGTACTGTGGAGACCTCACGCCCCACGTGTTGAGCAATTCGGCGGTACGTCCACCCGGCCTCCCGCATGCCCACTATACGCCCTCGCTCAAAGTCCGTCAACTGCACATACGGTTCACGTCCACGCTGTCGCGGCATGCTACCAGTGTTAAAGACTGCCATGGAGCTCCGTATGCCACGGCAAACTGGCTGACACTGACGGCGGCGGTGCACAAATGCTGCGCAGCTAGCGCCATTCGACGGTCAACACCGCGGTTCCTGGTGTGTCCGCTGTGCCGTGCGTGTGATCATTGCTTGTACAGCCCTCTCGCAGTGTCCGGAGCAAGTATGGTGGGTCTGACACACCGGTGTCAACGTGTTCTTTTTTCCATTTCCAGGAGTGTAGAAATGGTAGTTTCCAAAATATTTCTGTATTTCAAATCATACACTGTGAGAGTTGAAACTCTGAAGGGCTTTTGCAGCTTTGTTGAAACTGATTTTGGGTTATGCTCAAACAAGATGGTTAGTACTGTTGCCTGCTGTTGAGCGAGTCATCAAAATGTTTAAAACACTAAAATCATACTTCCAATCTGAAAAAAAGTGTTCATTGTTACTTCAAAACTTCTTTCAAAACACTTTGTCTGAAGTATGGCTATACTTTGTTCACAGTCAGGCATCATCATTTCATGAAGCACAAAGTTGAAGGACAGACAGTCACTATATTTGAAGTGGCTGATTGTATTAGTAACTTGAAAACTACATTGCAGTCCAAAATTGAAGACCAGTTCCTTCCCTCAAGAGTTAAAACAATTCTTGAAACAGAGGTAGGTCTGCCTCCAGCAGAGGTAAAGAGTTTTCATGGTGCTGTATTACATTTCTGTGAAACTGCTCTATCCTACTTAAAGAAGTGGACTGAAAAAGTTTCCAGAACTTTGACTGCTACAATTGGGTTACCTTGAATCAAATACCTGGATGGGATTACATTGAAAGAACTACTTCTCTAGTTAGCGAAACTATGCCATATGTTCAGTTTGCAGAAAATGTGATATATGATGAGTATGTCAGTGTCAAACAGTTTGTAACCACTGAGAAAATCATTGCATGGACTGCTAACAACACTGTTCCAGGTCAAAGATGGGTTGAGATGATTTCTCATTTCAGCCAGAATCTAGTGGCATTCTCAAATGTACTCAAGGTAGTGGAGTTTCTTTTCTGCTTTCCTGGCACTAATGCTGCTACTGAAAGGGTATTTTCCCACATGAACAATATATGGACAAGTGACAAAACACAGTTGGCTGAAGAAACCATGAAAGCAATGTTGGTAAGTAGAATAAATTATGATGAAACTAGTGTCTAGTTTTTTCATATGTTGTTGAAAAATACAGACTTGATGAAGAAAATTCACAGCACTGATAAATACAGTTGCCCTGATCACACATTCATCTTAGAAGGTATTAATAAAATGTAAATGTGCTTTTCTTTGTAACAAATTTGATATTTTGTATTTATTACATTTAATTGAAACCTTCTTCTCATATAATAAATAAATAAATATAGCCCATTTTGCTATTGGACATGAAAGGGAAGCAGTGGTTGGGAAGGGAGTGAGACAGGGTTGTAGTCTCTCCCCGATGTTATTCAATCTGTATATTGAGCAAGCAGTGAAGGAAACAAAAGAAACATTCGGAGTAGGTATTAAAATCCATGGAGAAGAAATAAAAACTGAGGTTCGCCGATGACATTGTAATTCTGTCAGAGACGGCAAAGGACTTAGAAGAGCAGTTGAACGGAATGGATAGTGTCTTGAAAGGAGGATATAAGATGAACATCAACAAAAGCAAAACGTTTCTGAAGAAGAGAAATTTGTTAACATCGAGTATAGATTTAAGTGTCAGGAAGTCGTTTCTGAAACTATTTGTATGGAGTGTAGCCACGTATGGAAGTGAAACATGGACGATAAATAGTTTGGACAAGAAGAGAATAGAAGCTTTTGAAATGTGGTGCTACAGAAGAATGCTGAAGATTAGCTGGGTAGATCACATAACTAATGAGGATGTATTGAATAGGATTGGGGAGAACAGAAGTTTGTGGCACAACTTGACTAGAAGAAGGGATCGGTTGGTAGGACATGTTCTGAGGCATCAAGGGATCACCAATTTAGTATTGGAGGGCAGCGTGGAGGGTAAAAATCGTAGAGGGAGACCAAGAGATGAATACACTAAGCAGATTCAGAAGGATGTAGGTTGCGGTAGGTACTGGGAGATGAAGAAGCTTGCACAGGATAGAGTAGCATGGAGAGCTGCATCAAACCAGTCTCAGGACTGAAGACCACAACAACAACAGCCCATTTTGCAAAATTTTTAAAGTGTCCCAGATTTGGGCCTAGGGAATATGTTTATGTCCCGAATTTGAGTCTAGAAAATATGGTCACCTTACATTAGAGCGCTCTTTATTTACGATTTTTTTCTAATCTGTATTGAATTACTGAATTTGTTTTTCATTTTTAGGAGCAAGAAATGGTTAATAAATAGTAGAAGACACGACCTGCTGCAAAAAGATGTCCTTTATTTGCACAATAACGTGAAGTTTTGTGCGTTACATTTCGAGTCAAATCAGTTCATGAGCGCGGAAAAGAAGACATTGGTATGGAATGCAGTTCCTACGTTATTTGATGTGCCGAATAAGCCACAACTAGTTACGATGAAGAGAAAATTGCCATACAAACGTGAAAGTGTTACTGCAAAAACAATGAAACTGTCTCCTGACACAGAAGAAACAGTTACCACAAGTGTTCCCACACGAGAGACATACATAAAATCACTAACAACGGAATCAGCAACACAGACATCTTTTGAAGATGAAAAGCTTAGATTACGTAAAATTATTCGCGTGTTGGAAAATCGTGTGAAATGTAAAAACGTGCAAATCATTCGACTTCGTACAAAATTACTACGCGACAAGGAAAGTGCCCATCGTAAGAATAAACTGCAACCATAACGTCACAGGACACGAAGTACAAAAGGACAAGCTCATTTTAAAAAGTATTGGTTCCAAGTACTCGAAGAAAGATGCTCTCGATTTATTGATAAGCCAAATCAGTATACCATTGAATGGAAAACGTGGTGCGAGATGGGAAGATGAAACTAAAGTATTTGCACTTAATTTGTTGTATTATAGTATGCAGGCATACAGTTTTTTATCACATTGTTTTAGCCTTCCATCAGTACGTACCTTACAAGGGTATGTGGAAGATATACAATTAAATTGTGGGATAAATAATAACATATTTAATCTTTTAAATCCGAAAGTGCAGCAGTTACCATAAACTGATATAATTGTTAATTTGTCTATGGATGAGATGTCACCAATGGAAAATTTGATATGTGACAGCTCTAGGGATCGTGTTATTGGATTTGAAGACGTGGGTTTCATACGTACATCTGTGTTTGCCAATACTGCATTAGTTATAATGATTAACGGCATCTTCTCAAATTTTAAACAGCCATTGGTATATTATTTCTCCAACGGACCAGTATGAGCCATCCACCTGACGTGCATATTTTTTGAAGTTGTCAAAAAACTCACAGAGATTGGTTTGGTTGTAAAAACTTGTGTGACTGACCAAGGTTCGAATTTTGTGGAGGGGTATCACACCAGTTAATCCATGCTTAGTACACGGAGTAAGATCTACTTTTTTATGACACCCCACACTTGATAAAGAGCATACGTAATAATTTATTCAGGTACAACGTTGTCCACACAACAGATGAAGGATGGATTGCACTGCTTCATGGAAGGACATTTGTCAGCTGTACTCAAGTGATTGTGAAAGGAAGTACAAGTTAGCCCCCAAGCTCACTAAAAGAGCTGTCCAACTGCCAGCATTTTCAAAAATGAAGGTAAGCACTGCAGTTCGTGTGTTGAGTCATACAGTAGAAGCAGGCATTGAGACACTTGTTACTTGTGGCACCATATCATTTGCTACTGCTACTGCAGATTTTTGCCAAAAAGCAAACGATATTTTTGCATATTTACTGCATATAGTGTTAAAGGGCCTGTATGCTTAAGGAACTGCATTACAAGTGCCTCAAGACATTTGGAAATATTAAAGACACTGAAGCCATGGATACAGTCATGGAAATTTGTAGATGTTGATGGGAAAGATTTTTCATCTATGATTGTGTTAAAGGACTTCTGGGTAACATAAGCGCTTTGAACATGTTTGTTGATGGTGTTTTGGTTGGAACCACGTTATATTTATTAACACGCAAAATTATTCAAGATCCACTGAAAAACGTTTTCTCAGTGATAAGGCATAAAGGTGGTAGCAACCCATCACCACGACAGTTTTGTGCTGCATTCAGTAATTGTGCTTTAAGCAAATTAATGAACACACCCAGTGTAGCTACCTCCAATTGTGAGGGGATCAACTGGGGTCAGACAATAGTGGATATGAAAGCAGCGCCCAAATTACTTGTTTCACCACTGTTCGACAAAAGTGACACGAGTTCAGTGATCAGACTACCAAATGTGGAAGTCCGAACAGGCAAACTGCATGAGATACGTGTTTGGTTATGTATTAAAGAAACTGCTTACAATTCATGACTGTTATAAATGTAGGACAGTAATTGTAGATGGCACCCAAGACTTAGATGCAAATGACAAAAGCTTGTCATTTTAAAAGTTATGAAGACAACTTTGGAAACCTATTTATTTGTACAGAAGATGTCAAAAGAATTTTTAACTCATTGTGAGACTAAGATGACTTCTACTTTCGATGAATATGCTCACATGAGTAATTGTGGTGCTTTCTTTGTGAACATGTACGTGGAAATCCCCAATTTTCCACCTGGGTGCTGTGCTGAAACCAAGCTACTGTTAAGACTGTTTGTAAAAGTGAGGCTCTTTTACATTATTAAATTCAGGAATCAAGACTTAGTCTGTAGGAGCAAGAGAAGAAATAAAGAAGTGATGAAGCTTGCTCATTTGGGTTGCTAAAGTGTTAGGACTGACTCATTCGTTTAATTTTATTTTCGTTAAATGTATCAATGGGATATAATAAAGTTGTAAAACAGTCATGCTTTTTATTAAGATAACCTGATACCACAAAGAATAAGATGGAAATTGTATTTTTGGAAGCAGGCTTCCTGCAAAGCAAAACGGTATGGAAAGTGATGTGACACTTCATTTTTACACAAGGAAGAGCATCTATATACTACATATGTGGGATGTACAGTGTGTATTCTCTTACTTTCAGTGGAATAAGTGCGATTGTATGCTACTTCTTAATTATTTCTTCAAGAATATGTTGCAGCTTATGTCACTTCATTCAATAGTTCGTTCGTGCTCTGTTTACTTATATTTCACGATCATTTATGTCTCTTGCTGTTCTAACACTTGTGACGCAAAAATATACTAACTATTTTGTAAATTACGTACAAAACGAATTAACAACAAACATTATTTTTACGTCGCGTCTGCCGTCCGAAGAAGGCGAGCTTTCTGGCCGCTAGGGGCGCTAGTGTCACTTGAACTGTCAAATGGTAACAACTTTCAAAGCAGTGAGTGTCGCGACTGTACATATTAGACTGTGGTATAGATCCCTGTTCACATGCCTTTGTGTAGCCTTTGCCTTTGTAAACTGCGGTGAACAAATTAAATGTAGTATTTACGTACCTTAATAACGTTTCAAAGTAAATACTATTTTACTGCGCAAATATACGGCGTGAATCACCTAAAGTACTCAAATACTGTGGAAATGGAAAGTGCTAGTCAGCGGCTCGTATTGTTAGTCAATCACCAGATTGTAATAATACTTTGTGTGTTTTCGTGCAAACATACAATGTTTAAATAGACCAATGCCTATTAACGTTAACAAACTAAACGCAGGGTAAATCAGAATGTCAGTGGTGTTTGTCGCAGGATTCTAGTGCGAGTTGTTTACGAGAAATCTTATTTGGAAAAGTTTCCACGCCGACATTTGTGCCAGTCAACCTGCGTAGTTAGGTACGATGTAGTTACAGGATGATAATTATTGAACTACATGAAATAAAATAGTCATAACTTCTGAACGGTTTGCGTTAGGACGTCCAAACTGCACGATTGGCCGTGGAGCATGTTGGGAATTACACTACTGGCTATAAATATTGCTACACCAAAAAGAAATGCAGTTCATAAACGAGTATTGATTGGACAAATATATTATACTAGAACTGACATGCGATTACATTTTCATGCAATTTGGGTGCATAGATCCTGAGAAATCGGGACCCAGAACAACCACACCTGGCCTTAATAACGGCCTCGATACGCCTGGGCATTGAGTCAAACAGAGCTTGGATGGCGTTTACAGGTACAGCTGCCCATGCAGCTTCAACAAGATACCACAGTTCATCAAGAGTAATGACTGGCGTATTGTGACGAGCCCAGTTGCTCGGCCACCATTGACCAGAGATCTGGAGAATGTGCTGGCCAGGGCAGCAGTCTAACATTTTCTGTATCCAGAAAGGCCCGTGCAGGACCTGCAACAAGCGGTCGTGCATTATCCTACTGGAGCCACAGGTCGTAACACATCTGAAATGTAACGTCCACTGTTCAAAGTTCCGTCAATACGAACAAGAGGTGACCGAGACGTGTAACCAATGGCACCCCATACCATCACGCCGGGTGATACGCCAGTGGCGTGACGAATACACGCTTCCAATGTGCGTTCACCGCGATGTCGCCAAACACGGATGCGACCATCATGATGCTCTAAACAGAACCTGGATTCATCCGAACGTTGAGTACACCATCACAGGCGCTCCTGTCTGTGATGCAGCGTCAAGGGTAACCGCAGCTATGGTCTCCGAGCTGATAGTCCATGCTGCTGCAAACGACCTCTAACTGTTCGTGCAGACAGTTGTTGTCTTGCAAACGTACCCATCTGTTGACTCAGGGATCGAGACGGGGCTGCACGATCAGTTACAGCCGTTGGGATCCAGCACGGCGTTCCGTATTACCCTCCTGAACCCACCGATTCCATATTCTGCTAACAGTCATTGGATCTCGACCAACGCGAGCACCAATGTCGCGATACGATAAACCGCAATCGCAATAGGCTACAATCCGACCTTTATCAAAGTAGGAAACGTGATGGCACGCATTTCTCCTCCTTACACGAGGCATCACAACAACGTTTCACCAGGCAACGCCGGTCAACTCCTGTTTGTGTATGAGGAATCGGTTGGAAACTTTCCTCACGTCAGCACGTTGTAAGTGTCGCCACCGGCGCCAACCTTGTGCGAATGCTCTGAAAAGCTAATCATTTGCATATCACAGCATCTTCTTCCTGTCGCTTAAATTTCGCGTCTGTAGCACGTCATCTTCGTGGTGTAGCAATTTTAATGGCCAGTAGTGTAGTATGATGTGAATACAGTTTGGTTTAGTTTGGATGGGTTCGTCAATAAGCAAAATTGGCGCGTTTGGGAGACAGATTCCGCATTGCGCGACCGAGAAGTCTCGCCTCAACGGGCGACTGTGTGGTGTGCAAGTCACAGAATAATCGCGATATTCCCTTATGTCATGGTGACTACCGAACTGTACGTGAAGGTTTTGGAAGATGATTTCATCCCCTTTATCCCAAGTGATCCTGCTTTCGATAAGATGTGGTTCATTCAAGATGGAGCTCGACCCCTTCGAAGCATAAGAGCGTTATGTCCTGGAGGAGCACTTGGGGACCGCATTCTGACTATGGGGTACCCAGAGGCCATCGGCATGGGCCTCGATTGGCTGCCATTTTCTCCGAATCTGAACACATGCGACTCCTTTTCGTGCGGCTATATTAAAGACAAGGTGTACAGCAATAACCCCAACACTGCTGAGCTGAAAACAGCCATTCAAGAGTTCATCGACAGTATCAATGTTCTGACACTTCAGCGGATCGAGCAGAATTTCGTTATTCGTCTGCACCACATCATCGCCAATGATGGCAGGGATGTCGAACATGTAATAACCTAAATCCGAATACTTGTAGTGACGCATACGTATTGAATGAAGTGTGCGTGCACGTCGTAGTTTTTAACTAATTTACGTTTTCTTCATATAGTTCAATAATTGTCATCCTGTACGTTTGCTTACAGTGTGTTTGCGTGTTCCTTGAGTGCATTGCAACTTGCTATTCAGTCAGTGTGTGACAGTCAAAGCAGTAGGTAGTGAATGGAGGCTGGAATTTCCCAATGCAGAAAAAGCCGACACGCTCATGATGTATGGGGAGTGTAGTGCGTTCTTATACGGTGTATGCGGCGAGATATCTCAATTGACGTCAACCATCTGGGCACTCATTTTTCAAGTGTCAACCAGTTACGTGAAAGTGGCAGTGTAACATCTAGATAACGTAAAAAAAGGAAAGAAGGTAAGACAGTCGAGTTGGAAATTAATGTTCTTGCTGCTGTTGCAGTTGATCTTTGCGTAGGAAGTGGCGTGAGTCAGGCAAGTGTCCTACGCATTTTCCATCAACATAGGTTCCACCTATATCACATCTCTCTCCGTCAAGAGCTGGCTTGTAAATGATTATGAGAATCGCGTTAACTTCTGTGCATGTGCATTAAGACAGGATACTCCAGAATATCAAGTATATTGTTTAATGATGAAGCCACATTTACCGAACATGGCCAGGGTAACCACCGAAACTTGCACTGTTAGTCTGTTGACTATCCCCGTTGGCTTCGTTCAAATGGGTGTGAATTCCTAAGCGACCAAACCGCTGAGGTCGTCGGTCCCTGGACTTACACACTACTTAAACTAATTTATGCTAAGAGCAACACACCCTCCCCTCCCCCCCACCCCGCCCCCCCCCCCCACACACACCCCTCGCACACACACACACATGCCCGAGGGAGGACTCAAACCTCCAGCGGGAGGCACACTCTGGGTTTGTCAGGTGCAATGTCAGCGTCCATGGAGGGTAAACGTGTGGCGTGGATCAGCGAACCATCATCTCATAGGCCCTTTTTCATTGGCGGAACGCTGAACGCACCCAAGTATCGCAGCCTCCTAACAGACCATCTTCCATTTAGTCTTTATTTTCGAGCCGTAAATACTAAATCGGTTATCTTCTGTGGCGTAGCGTCATCATTGTAAATAATGAATGTGTTTTTAAAAGGCAGTGCTAGACATTGTGTACGATTTTTGTCGCTTGTATTAAATCATTCGTTCGTTCCAATTCATTCGGTACTTATTTTCATTCTTAGGAGTGAGATTTTTTGGAAGAATTGTTTTTCATTCTGGACAATTTTTATTTTTTGATTTGTTTGTAGGTATGGATTTATCTATTCGAACGAACACGGAATACTTTAAGCAGGGTTGGTCAACTGCAGTACGGAATACAAATTTTACAGTTGTCTATTTTTTTTTCGCCTTCTCTAGCACTACTATTACCACGATATTTTTCAGTCGATATTAGTTCTATCGAAGGCAAAAGGACCAAAATACGTAAAGTTTGTATCCCGTAATTAAATCGACCTCTATAGATCAACTGAAGATTAGGCTAGCAAAGACGACGACGACGACGACGACGACGACGACGACGATTGGTTTGTGGGGCGCTCAACTGCGCAGCAAAGACGAGAAAAACGACAGACTGACATCCTGTGCCTCAGGTAAACAACGAAGGTAGTATCCTGTTGTTTAGTTGACCTATGTAGGTCAATCGAAGTAGGGAATGCCAATTTTATGTATGTCTTTTTTTTCGCCTTTGCGTAGTTCAACAGAGATACAGGATGCCAATGTTATGTACGTCGATTTTTCCGTCTTCACTAGCGTTAGTATCCTATTCTTGACTCATGTAGGTCAACTGAAGCGTGGGATACAAATTTTACGTATGTCGGTATTTTCGCCTTCGCTAGTACTAGTATCAACTGAAGAACACGATGCTAGTAGTACCGGAGGCGAAGAAGGCAACGCCTGGAAAATTTGTATCCCGTACTCCAGATAACCTATAAATATATATGGCGGTAGTATCTGTTCCAGAAAGAACAGTTACCGTAGATGACCATGCAGCTTTGCTAGAAATGAAATACACCCTAGCTGCCCCCGTCGGTGCACACATTTTCAACATGCCCCAATGAAGTACATCAACGCCTGTTTGCAATTAGGGTGTCCATTTAATTATTTCATTTCTAGCAAAGCTGCATGGTCATCTACGGTAACTGTTCTTTCGGGAACAGATACTACCGTCATATATAGTTAAAATATGGCTTCCCGGCCACTGACCTTGTGCGAACGCACACGCTATGCCCGAACTCATACAGGACTTTGTAGATTAATCTGCCACGAGTAATGAGTATGATGGGCAAACATCTATTAGGCGCACTACGAATATAGTGGTGGACATGTCGGGAATGTAGGTCTCACGGGGAGCGTGCAAAGGGTAAGTCCCTGCAGGCTCACTATCCTCTGTGCCCTCGGTGGCTCAGATGGATAGAGCGTCTGCCATGTAAGCAGGAGATCCCGGGTTCGAGTCCCGGTCGGGGCACACATTTTCAACATGTCCCCAATGAAGTACATCAACGCCTGTTTGCAGCTAGGGTGTCCATTTAATTATCATTTCATAACCTATAAAGATCAGCTGAAGTTTGGGATACAATTCAACTCGCCACTTCGGCGACTTGCGTGTCAACGATGATGAAAATGATGGACACACACAACATCCGGGAATCGAACCCGGCGGTTACCGCTGCGCTACGGAGGCGGACCACGTTTCAGTAATCCCCAGGTATTGTTCATGCTATGACAAACAAGCGATATATTTAACATTATGTTCAAAATATGAATGTATGTGATATATGTCTACCCTCTGTTTTCTCTGCCTTACATTCTTTTCTCAACATCAACATTAGTCTTTGCTGTTAAAGCTATACAATACATAACTGTGTGTACTTCTGACGTCATTGGTCAAAGTAAAGCACTGGATATATAGCGCTCCAGGTCAAAGCCGACGGGTTGTGCCCCGTTCTTCAGTAAAAAGAAGGATCGTATCGCATTAATTGGCGGGGATATCCTCTTTTTCGGCCGCCGTACTGCGAGTCTTTTTAGTTGACGCCACTTCGGCGACTTGCGTGTCAACGATGATGAAAATGATGAAGGACACACACAACATCCGGGAATCGAACCCGGCGGTAACGCTACCGCTGCGCTACGGAGGCGGACCACGTTTCAGTAATCCCCAGGTATTGTTCAACTGCCAATGTGGGAACTTTTCAAAATACGGTATCTTGTAGACGACTCGCACTAGAATCCGGCAACAAACACAACTGACATTCTGATTTATCCTACTTTTAGTTTGTTGGTGTCAATACGCATTTTTCCATTTCACAAGTGTAATTTTGCACGAACATACGCTTTTTAAGTATTGTTACAATCTGTTGATTTGCTAATAATACGAGCCCGTGACTACCAATCCATTGTGTGAAAACCGCACCTCAATAGCACTTTAAATTACAGCAATATTTGCAATTCAAGTTTTAGATGATTCACCCTGTATAATCCAACAGACACTAATGACATACGACGTTGGACGGCATCGGGGCCCATATTCGCTCTATATCGGATCGGGAGAAATACGGATCCAAGGCAGGTATAGCCGGTATATTGCGGATTCTGGAATGTGTCATGTGTATCAACAGGTTGATGATTCCATCTGCTCTCCCGATTTCTTCTTGAAATTAATGTTTAAAATCTTAGAACCAGATGTTGCACCATGACATGAGTGGAAATATACACTAGTGCGATAAATTTGTACTAACTTTTACTCAAACTAATAGTTGTCAGATTTTATAACCATTCTTGCTATACGACTGTTCCCTTTGGTACGAGGGCATACCAGGAAACGATATTTAGGCAAGCTACATTAACAACGTGCGTGGTAAGCACACAGTCCATGACGATAATATTGTGGCGAAAGTATGTAAAGATGCCTGGCTTATCAGATTGGAAAAAAATTAACAAAATTCTTTTGGCAATTTATAAAATGTGAAACAAGGTTTAATGAAATAAAAATACGGCGAATATATTCTTGAAACATTTGAAAATACACGCAACTCGCACTATCCCGTTATTTCTAGTGCTAAAAAATTGCACAGTCATAATACTTGTAAGGTCTGTGCGAGGTGCGATAAATAAGGCCACAGACCACAATACGGCAAACCCCCCTCCATTTTAGAAACTTTGAGTCTAATCTGTAGGAAAACAGCACCTACATGACCAGAAATGGCGTCCTAGTGACTGAAGGTAGAGAAGCCATCACGTAACATCAAATCATAAGTAGTGCAAGACCCATGTTCCGATACGGAAACATAACGGCACCAGAGTTCCAAGCGGCCTCACAGTGAGTACGAGAAAATATGGGGCGAAAACCCGTACTTTGATCGGAAATACGTGATTTATATGACTATATTTTTGATTTGTAGATTATGGGTTAGCCTCTTAGTCTAGAATTAAAGCGCATGTCTGGAAATATAAAGGATTTTTGTGAGCTTCCAAAGTGATACATTCGAGAAATGTCAATCAAAAACTAACTTCTCGCAGCTGGGTTCTGTCAAGTAAAATTTTGAAAATGACGCTGCGGTTGCCCTTTAACTGTAAAGTTATTTATTTGTAAAACCCATCAATGTAATTTCGACCGTGCGGCCATTGCCAAGTGGAAATAATTGCGCCACAGAACTGTAAAAATCTAAAAATCATCGTACGTGACATGACACAGAAGCTGGTATCATTGTATTGTGTTCCCGATGACGTGTGTGTATTGCAATCTTTTAGTATGTTGCTCGTAGTCTGCTTTATTTTTGCACGCTCCTGTAGCATCGTGTGGAGGAAATGAGTCCACATTTGTTTTTGTTTCATTTGAGATAGCAGCTCATTTCGTGGTATTGTGCTCTGTGGGCTTACGTTATTATACCTTTGTTCCTGCTTATGAATGCGTGTGTGAACTGCTCGATTTAAATGTGCTGCAAATATATTGTTCATATTTCTATTGCAAGTATAACGTTCATATTTCTCTTTAATTTATTGCGCATGCGTTTTTCATATTTTCTTGCATTTAATGGAAAACTGTTAGCAGCTTTTGATAGAACTGGTATAAGTTTACTACATCTTGTCACGGAATGATTATTTTAAGTCAACATCTGCTTCCTTAAACACGAGAGAGAAGGTACGAAAAACGGCTGCGAACTAAAATAAAATAGAACAGGAACAATGTACTTACAACACATTTAGATGCAGCAGTTCCCACACGGATTTCAAGTTAGGAACAGTGTCATCACAATACTATGTAAGAAAACCAGCTTCTGTTTCATACCAGACAAAAACAAATATATAATTATGTACTCCACTTATTATTACGGATGTGAGCAAAAGTCATGCAGATTACGAGCAACATATTCACGACGTAATTCATAGAATGCAATAAACACAGGAATTCGTAATCAGGAACACAATGCTATAATAGCAGCTTCTGTTTTGAACGAAACCAAAACAGATATGGCAGACAAATCCACCCTTAAGAAATTGCAGTTATAAACTTGCAGCGCTCCACGTGACCTGGCAGCGAACCAAGCTCATGTAACATCATTCCTGTGGGAACCATCTAGTGTTATCCATTGTCGCAGCTTGTCCACGTTCCCCGGAAGAGGAGGAACAAACACACTGCTTTCAATGGAACATTATACGTGGGCTACGAATGTTACTCTGCCCGACTGGTTCAATTGCTGCGTCAGAGACTGCTGGCAGACGCTTGTCCGACGAGGTAAGAGGTTGACAGTTTTGGTGAAACTGTTTTGTCAGTTAATAATAGTTTGTATTTGAGCTGGTGCCTTGCTATATTCAGTCTTGAATTGTCTCTGATCTGTAGTACCGGTAGCGGATATGTATTCACGAAACCATAAACAACACTGCTCACACACTGCACCGGTAAACGACTCCATGATGACTACTGCAATAACTCGTGCAAGTCGCCTAGCGGAAACGTCGGGAACTAACAGTGTTAGACGGGAATAAAACTAACGAGGCCGCCAATTGTGAAATTCAGATTCGATTTACTGCGCATAATAAAAGCTCATGGCCAGAGGTGTAATGTTGCAAAGCACCAAGATCCACTTCTCAGCCGTTGCCGTGAAATACTCTCTACGATTAACAATTTTCTACAGCGTCGTGGTGTAGCGGTAAGCGCTCGGGTTCGTAATCCGAAGGTCGCCGGATCGAATCTCGGGCCATGCAACTTTTTTTTAGTATTTGTTTTTGTAATATATATATATATATATATATATATATATATATATATATATATATATATATATATATATATATATATATATAATTAATTCCCGGCAATCAGTTGCAACAATTATGCATATAATAAGTTGTTGAAAGTCGTTTGTCGTGGAAAAACTGGCGACTTCGAACATCATTATGTTTTCCGCAAACAAAGTTGTATTTCACAAATGTTATTAATTGTCTTCATAATGTTAACCACGTATAGTTAACGGAAGACGTAGAAACGATATTCCGAAACGAATACGTAGAGCATAAGTCAAACGTTCGAATTAGAATAGAGACCCCACGAACACAAATTTGCTGTGGCAGGTATGAAATATAAACTCCGTTACTCGCTCATTACACTTGAAGGACAGATGTTGAATGGGCCGAAACGAGCCGCCGCATAACAGCGTAGTTGCCTGCTAACTTCGAAAGAAGGTAGATGCGGTCCCTAGCGCAACTTATAATATCGTCGAAAATCAGTGCGGACGGGAGAGCTTTGGTACACCCTGTTAAACAAACGGAAAAATGGAGGCGGTACAATTGGAGAGCGATCCGCCTTCACCAACATGCATAAGCAATTCATTAATATATATATTTGAATTTCAAAAAACTAATAATAAAAAAAAGTTGCATGGCGCGTGTTTCGAGCCGGCGACCTTCGGATTACGAAGCCGAGTGCTTACCGCTGCGCCGCGACACTGCAGAAAATTATCAATCGTAGAGAGTATTTCACGGCAACGGTTTCTTTTTTCTCGACAACGGCTGAGAAGTGCATCTTGGTGCTTTGCCACATTACACCTCTGGCCATGAGCTTTTATTATGCGCAGTATGAATCGAATCTGAATTTCACAATTGGCGGCCTCCCCTTGTAAGACATACTGCATTCAGTGCTGTATCAAACGTTTCTGTAAGTTATTTACCCTTTTCAGAACCGAAGGTTACTTTTGTATAATTTGTAAACACCGTATACTTCGTAAAATCTAAAATGCTTACGTTTATCCCCACCTACTCCATATTCAGCTTCTAACTGTAATAATTGTATTGCTGTATGAAACACGTATCATGCCCGATAAGGAGTAGATTATTACAGAAGTCTAAATTTTTTAATTCGCTCAACAATTAGGCGAGATATTGAAAATCGAATTCTTGTTGCCCCTGGAAGCCGTTAGATAGGCAACTTACAACTGGTTTTGTGTTCCGTGATAGTCGAATGGCCAGTTGCATCCAGTTCTATGATAACAACGTGCTATTTTTACCAATGTCGGTATTTGGTATTTAATTTAGGGCTGTATTGGCCTGGGCTGAAACGGAGTCAAACGCTGTTTAATCGTCCTATTTGGAGAGTATCGCCCGTTTATCGCCGCTTCCTTTTCGGGAGCGCTTATCTTCTGAATTGCCCGTTCGGACGTTTCCACGCAACGCTGCACTGGCGGACAATACACACGGCTGCAACAATGGTGCTGGTCTTCGGTAGAGAGATTAGCGCGCCATTCACCGCCGGCGGGCGCGTTTCGGCCAAACTGATGAATCCAAAGCCCGCAGCGCGCCAACTGTAGAGATGAAAGCAACTAGGTCGGTGCGGTGCTGAGCTGATCCGATCGCTATGGTGAAGCGGCCGACAGAAAAGCCTCTATACTGAAGGAACTGCAGGTGCAGAACGCATTCAGCCAGATTAACGGGCAATAACGCGCTTTACAGGGGGAAAAAGAACCTACCTCGCGAGCGTGTGAAGGGAAATAGCAAAATGTGGACACCGATATGGATCTGGGGCAACGAAATATAAACAGAACAGTACAAAATGAACACCGGTCTCCACCGAAAATGGATGCCCAACCGCAAGGTAGTTATCAACTACTGGCCATTAAAATTGCTACACCACGAAGATGATGTGCTACAGACGCGAAATTTAACCGACAGGAAGATGATGCTGTGATATGCAAATGATTAGCTTTTCAGAGCATTCACACAAGGTTGGCGCCGGTGGCGACACCTACAACGTGCTGACATGAGGAAAGTTTCCAACCGATTCCTCATACACAAACAGGAGTTGACCGGCGTTGCCTGGTGAAACTTTTTGTGACGCCTCGTGTAAGGAGGAGAAATGCGTGCCATCACGTTTCCGATTTTGATAAAGGTCGGATTGTAGCCTATCGCGATTGCGGTTTATCGTATCGCGACATTGCTGCTCGCGTTGGTCGAGATCCAAAGACTGCTAGCAGAATATGGAATCGGTGGGTTCAGGAGGGTAATACGGAACGCCGTGCTGGATCCCAACGGCCTCGTATCACTAGCAGTCGAGGTGACAGGCATCTTATCAGCATGGCTGTAACGGATCGTGCAGCCCCGTCTCGATCCCTGAGTCAACAGATGGGGACGTTTGCAAGACGACAACCATCTGCACGAACAGTTCGAGGACGTTTGCAGCAGCATGGACTCTCAGCTCGGAGACCATGGCTGCCGTTACCCTTGAAGCTGCATCATAGACAGGAGCGCCTGCGATCGTGTACTCAACGAGGAACCTGGGTGCACGAATGGCGAAACCGTCTTTTTTTTTTTTTTCGGATGAATCCAGGTTCTGTTTATAGCATCATGATGGTCGCATCCGTGTTTGGCGACATCGCGGTGAACGCACATTGGAAGCGTGTGTTCGTCACAACACGACATACAGTTATACAACGCGAGAAAGAGAGACTTATGAGTAGGTGTATCTGTGATCATGATGATGTACAGTGCACTCTACTTGTGTGACCATTGCTTCAAGGTATAAAATATTCATTTCCGCTAGGGCATTACAAAACTTATACAGATGAATATATACTTATATGGATATGGTGTGTCTTCTTTCAGACATGTCCGAAAGAACAGACACCATATCCATATAAGTATATAGTTCTGGCATACCGGCCAGGACCTTCCTCTTCGGTGCGGATGCACACATATTACCCTAACTCTTACGGGACTTGGTAAGAATGTCTTCTAATTTTATACAGATGAAGGTCTAACATTCAAATCAAGACGCAGACGTAAAGGAGACAAACTAAGTGATAATAGCGTCGTTAAGTCACCTTCCTGCCTCATTTGATACGTCCGAGGAATGGAAATATATTGACGTTCGGAAGCGTTGAGTGTTATCGCTTGGACAACGCAGTGCTGTTTACGCACGAGATAATCGTTGTTTACGCAAGATTACCGCGTGGGTTGGCCAGTTCGGTAACATTCGAACCACTGGGTACAGAGCCGCTCTCGTGTTAATTTTTTAACATATTTACACGGGCATAAGGTTGACAAAACTAGCACTCCACCGACGCCTTCGAGACCAAATTCTGCGTATAGAATGCTTTAACTTAATTGGTGGAGCCCTGTGAATATTCGTGTTATGAAGTATCTCACTAAGACGTGTCACCTGAATTACCAAATGAAGATATTTCAGTGTATACACATCAACAATCTGAACGGTTACAGTTTGCTTTTAGAACTACCCTGTCTATTACACAATATACACTGTGTGAAAAAAAAAAAAATGAAGCACTCAGGAGGGGTGGAGGAATCTAACAAGGGAACCTCCCGATCGCACCCCCCCCCCCCCCCCCTCAGATTTAGTTATAAGTTGGCACAGTGGATAGGCCTTGAAAAACTGAACACAGATCAATCGAGAAAACAGGAAGAAGTTGTGCGGAACTATGTAACAATAAGCAAAATATACAAACTGAGTACGCCATGTGCAAGATAGGTAACAAAAAGGATAATGTGAGCTCAGGAGCGCCGTGGTCCCGTGGTTAGCGTGAGCAGCTGCGGAACGAGAGGTCCTTGGTTCAAGTCTTTCCTGGAGTGGAAAGTTTAATTTCTTATTTTCAGTTTATGTGACAAATTCTTATGTTTTCATCACTTTTTTGGGAGTGATTATCACATCCACAAGAAAACCTAAATCGGGCAAGGTAGATAATCTTTTTACGAAACTTACTGGCAGATTAAAACTGTGTGCCAGACCGAGACTCGAACTCGGGACCTCTGCCTTTCTCATTCTGGAATCTTTTTACGCATTCGCCAAGTGTACAAGTAAGGTGAGTCGACAACATATTCCTGTCATGTGACGCACATGCCGTCACCAGTGTCGTATAGAATATATCAGACGTGTTTTCCTTTGGAGGAATCGGTTGACCTATGACATAGCGTTTAAATCTTTTCGGTTCCCATTGGAGAGGCACGTCCTTTCGTCTACTAATCGCACGGTTTTTCGGTGCGGTTGCAAAACACAGACACTAAACTTATTACAGTAAACAGAGACGTCAATGAACGAACGGAAAGATCATAACTTTGCGAAATTAAACTTTTCACTCGAGGGAAGACTTGAACCAAGGACCTCTCGTTTCGCAGCAGCTGACGCTAACCACGGGACCACGGCGCTCCTGAGCTCATAGAATCTTCGATGTTGCGTATCTTGCGCATGGACTACTCAGTTTGTATATTTTACTTATTTTTTCATAGTTCCACACAATTTCTTCCTGTTTTCTCGATTGATCTGTGTTCGATTTTCAAGGCCTAACCACTGTGCCAACTTATAACTAAATCTGAGGGGGGTGCGGTGGGGAGATTCCCTTGTAAGTGAAACTTTACTGTTTGAGAGAATATGTCACGTAACTTCGGTGATTCCAAAATAGAGTCAAATTTACGAAAAAATTGGAAGTATTAGCCCCTTTATCAGTACGACATTGCACCCTCTCTGTCCTGAATGCAAGCACTTATTCGGCTGGGAAGGGCATCTTGAAGTAGTCGTATTCTCTCCTGAACCAAGATGGCCGACAACTGTTTTAACTGATCCTTTATTTTCGAATACTATACTCCTCATGTAAACATTACACTATGTATTCCTCCGCGTTCGCTGAAACCTCGTTGGATTTCGTTTCACGTGGAGCGGAAGCCCAGTTGGGCGAGTGCAGTCGAGTACGATAACGAGGACACGTTTTATGCTATGCGTTACGCGTACATCGACTCAGCTATGATAACGAGGCAACAACTTTACCGGCGCAGTTAGCTTTGACAGCAGTGGCTTGGTAAGTGACCCAGCTAACCTGAGAAATGTGACTAATTGCAGTAAAGATGTAAAAAAGAGACGAGCAGAGAAACAATATAGTTTTGAATACCATTTAACTGTTAAAAAGAAAGACATAATACAGGGTTATTACAAATGATTGAAGCGATTTCACAGCTCTACAATAACTTTATTATTTGAGATATTTTCACAATGCTTTGCACACACACATACAAAAACTCAAAAAGTTTTTTTAGGCATTCACAAATGTTCGATATGTGCCCCTTTAGTGATTCGGCAGACATCAAGCCGATAATCAAGTTCCTCCCACACTCGGCGCAGCATGTCCCCATCAATGAGTTCGAAAGCATCGTTATGTGAGCTCGCAGTTCTGGCACGTTTCTTGGTAGAGGAGGTTTAAACACTGAATCTTTCACATAACCCCACAGAAAGAAATCGCATGGGGTTAAGTCGGGAGAGCGTGGAGGCCATGACATGAATTGCTGATCATGATCACCACGACCGATCCATCGGTTTTCCAATCTCCTGTTTAAGAAATGCCGAACATCATGATGGAAGTGCGGTGGAGCACCATCCTGTTGAAAGATGGAAGTCGGCGCTGTCTGTCTCCAGTTGTGGCATGAGCCAATTTTCCAGCATGTCCAGATACACGTGTCCTTTAACGTTTTTTTCGCAGAAGAAAAAGGGGCCGTAAACTTTAAACCGTGAGATTGCACAAAACACGTTTACTTTTGGTGAATTGCGAATTTGCTGCACAAATGCGTGAGTATTCTCTACCGCCCAGATTCGCACATTGTGTCTGTTCACCATTAAGAAAAAATGTTGCTTCATCACTGAAAACAAGTTTCGCACTGAACGAATCCTCTTCCATGAGCTGTTGTAACCGCGCCGAAAATTCAAAGCGTTTGACTATGTCATCGGGTGTCAGGGCTTGTAGCAATTGTAAACGGTAAGGCTTCTGCTTTAGCGTTTTCCGTAAGATTTTCCAAACCGTCGACTGTGGTACGTTTAGCTTCCTGCTTGCTTTATTCGTCGACTTCCGCGGGCTACGCGTGAAACTTGCCCGCACGTTTTCAACCGTTTCTTCGCTCACTGCAGGCCGACCCGTTTATTTCCCTTTACAGAGGCATCCAGAAGCTTTAAACTGCGCATACCATCGCCGAATGGAGTTAGCAGTTGGTGGATCTTTGTTGAACTTCGTCCTGAAGTGTCGTTGCACTGTTATGACTGTTGAGATCTGAGTGCATTTCAAGCACGACATACGCTTTCTCGGCTCCTGTCGCCGCTTTGTCTCACTGCGCTCTCGAGCGCTCTGGCGGCACAAACCTGAAGTGCGGCTTCAGCCTAACAAAACTATGAGTTTTTCTACGTATCTGTAGTGTGTCGTGACCATATGTCAATGAATGGAGCTACAGTGAATTTATGAAATCGCTTCAATCATTTGTAATAGCCCTGTATATGCCGAAACAGGCATTACGCTTAGGTGACCGGACGGAATACATAACTTGCTCTCGATTTTAGCAAACATAGCATTGTAATTAAAAACAGAAGTGATGAAAATCCCTGACTTCTACAAGGTTAATTTTTATGCATGAGCCACGTGCGCCGTAAAAGTGCACTACTGATTTCGCACGTAGTTAAATATTGAAGCCGCTCAAGGTATTACTGTCAGTCGTCTGCTAATCTCTGAACTACTTCCATATCGGACTCCGAGGAATACGGTACATTTCAGTACCGCTACGTTGATGTAGTCGAATTAAGTCGGGGGGTGCTGAGGGAATTAGATTAGGAAATGACACACTTAAAGTAGTAAAGGAGTTTTGCTATTTGCGGAGCAAAATAACTGATGATGGTCCAAGTAGAGAGGATATAAAATGTAGATTGGCAATGGCAAGGAAAGCGATTCTGAAGAAGAGAAATTTGTTAACATCGAGTATAGATTTACGTGTCAGGAAGTCGTTTCTGAAAGTATTTGTATGGAGTGCAGCCATGTATGGAAGTGAAACATGGACGATAAATAGTTTGTACAAGAAGAGAATAGAAGCTTTCGAAATGTGGTGCTACAGAAGAATGCTGAAGATTAGATGGGTAGATCACATACCTAATGAGGAGGTACTGAATAGGATTGGGGAGGAGTTTGTGGCACAACTTGACTAGAAGAAGGGATCGGTTGGTAGGGCATGTTCTGAGGCATCAGGGGATCACAAATTTAGCATTGGAGGCCAGCGTGGAGGATATAAATCGTAGAGGAAGGCCAAGAGATGAATACACTAAGCAGATTCAGAAGGATGTAGGTTGCAGTAGGTACTGGAAGATGAAGCTTGCACAGGATAGAGTAGCATGGAGAGCTGCATCAAACCAGTCTCAGGACTGAAGACAACAACAACAACAACAACAACACTGACAACGAGGCGATCAGTAACAGAATCCCAAACCACCAAAAAATACACATTTCGTCCTCGTCTTTTATGACGTGCTGTTTTGCATTTCGCCATCGTTCGGCGACGCCCTGCTAAACCCACAGGACGGGACAGGTAGTTTAAATTGTGGAAAGGGGCCAAAATAAGCGGCTGTCAGAGTCGAACATACAAATTTATTTGACCAAACATTACAAGAGCCAAGAAAAATTTTAAAAAGCATTAATTTTTGAACTTACTAACTGGCTGACTACGCCATACAATCTCATGCCTTAAGGGTAAGACCACTTAAATTTAAAATCGACTGAAAGCGAATAACTTAAACACAAACCAAAATCAGAATTTTGAAAGGCAAAAGGCCTCATCTTAAAACAGTTCTTTAATTAGGCTGAAGGCCCAAACAATCTGACTCCTTAAGAGCAAAACAACTTTAACTTAAAAATCGGCTAGAAGCCATACAAATACAAACAAGAACAAATAAGAAAAGGCAGAGACCCAACGGCGCTCTTTAGTTTCCGAGGGTCGTCCTGAAATTCAAACGCTAACGCTCGCTTAGGTGGGACAGACAGTCGGCCTAACCATTCTCGATCCGACGACAACCCAACCGACAGACAGACAGACAGACAGACAGACAGACACAGTCAATGGATCCACTGACAAGATAACTTCCGCTCCACCCAACCAGCACACAACTGGGAGTTCAATGCAACAGCACAGAAAGTATTGGCGCCTACAACCAATTTTACATTGTGCTGTCAAACTACACACCGTGCTGGACAGCGACAACAGAATGAGGAAAATACACTGCCTGAATTTACAACGGCCAGAGCAGGTAACCAGGATGTTAACGGCCACAAGGCAGGAGATTCTGCAGGTGCACTTCAATTCAAAATAACCAAGTACAGTTAAACTCCACCGGAGGGTGGCTAAAATTTGCCAACTTGAAAACACACGTTGTTGCTCGCGGGAATGTCCCAACAGCCGACAACGAAATCCAAACAAGACAATGTGAACAGTCGTGACTTGCTGGTAGAGTAAGTCAAAACTCAACTTTCGTGTCCAGAATCGGTGAACCACGAACCTCGTAGCAATGGGAACAGCACCACACACTTCGACCGCACGTAGACGCCGCCAGCGGCCCCGGCCAAACTGCGCGCCACGGAGATTTCCTCGCTGCTCCACGCCAACCGACCAACTGGTCGCACACAGCACAGCCAGAAACTATAAGCGCCAGCCCAACGATAGTACAAGGTGTGAATATCAATACACACCGCTGCTGTCACTCGGGGGGAAGAGAGAGGATAATGGCGTAATCGCGATAACTGCGGGAGACTAAACACAGAATAGCAACCAAGGTTTAATCAAACACATAACATGAGCCAGCCACGGCTCAACTGTTGCTTCGAATCTTCAACAATGCAATCTACCGTATCTTCAACAATGCAATCTACCGTCACATGAGAGGTAACACATGAGGATGTAGAATATTACTGACATACTGTTGCGCCCGCTGCGTTCCCTCAGCCACTACCAGCAATGACCTGAAGTTATATCCCCAGAGAAGTAACACCGCTGTGCCTCTACAAAATACGGAGAAATGGAATCTCTTCCCAGGTCGCCGACGATGGCCATCCTTTGTAGCCCAGAATCACAATTCATCGTGGAACACAATGCGAAGCTATTCATGCTTCCCAGTCATGGCACCGCACCAAACCCAAGCGTTTCTGTAGTGGTGTTGTGTGCAGTCTACGCATGGGCAATGGTGCGGAGTAACACAGAGTGTTTTAGGACAATCCATATATAATTAGATGAGAAGGTGTTACGATGTATAGTGCGCGCAAAATGCGGTGGCCGCTAGATATGCAGTCGGCTGGGAAAGTGGGGTGAGAGGCGAGGGGGGGGGGGGGGGGGGTCGCTCAGAGAGCAGTAGGGGAATTGTTGAGCTTCGGTCAAATAGCCCAACGTTCTCACACACGAAATATTGACTGCAAAACATAATTTTAGTCGAAGAGGGAGCGAGTTCGTGACCTGCTGAGCATGAAAAATATCGTAATTGGGATATACTTTGACATCTTTGGCCTGAAATCCCAGGTTTATGGGAAACCCCAAGTAGGCGAAATCTTTATTGGCAATTTTAAGAGTAAATTATAGCCTCAAAAAAATTGTTTAACTTAGAAGGTTGGTGGATCTTACGATTATGCTTACAGTTACTGTAGCGGATCTTTCTTGGATTGTGGTAGGTGGGTATCAGTCGTCAACATATTATTATTATATTATTATTCTTTCCCTTCTCAGACGTTATGTCTGGTTAAAAATGGAAAGTGACGCGGACCTTTATCAAGCGTGACTTCCTTTTAACTGTACGGTACATGTTACACTGCATTTAGGAACTTTCGGGTAATTGAACATGTATCAATAATTACAGATTTCTGTAGTTGTATATATACGTTTGGATGTAGCTGTATTGCGTTGATGTACTGGTGGATATTGCGTGGTATGACTCCTGTAGTTGATAGTATTATTGGTATGTCAACTTTATCCTGATGCCACATGTCCTTGACTTCCTCAGCCAGTTGGATGTATTTTTCAAATTTTTCTTCTGTTTTCTTCTGTATATTTGTTGTATTGGGTATGGATATTTCGATTAGTTTTGTTAATTTCTTCTTTTTATTGGTGAGTATGATGTCAAGTTTGTTATGTGATTTTATCTGTTATAATGGTACTGTTCCAGTATAATTTGTATTCATCATTCTCCAGTACATTTTGTGGTGCATACTTGTATGTGGGAACGTGTTGTTTTATTAGTTTATGTTGTATGGCAAGTTGTTGATGTATTATTTTCGCTACATTGTCATGTCTTCTGCTGTATTTGCTAGTATTGTACAACCACTTGCGAGTGATCTCCTGTTTCTATTTGTTGTTTGCAAAGTCTGCACTTATCTGTTGTGGTATTGGCATCTTTAATAATATGCTTGCTGTAAGATCTGGTCTTTATTGTTTGTCCTGTATTGCAATTACGAATCCTTCCGTCTCACTGTATATATTGCCTTTTCTTAGCCATGTGTTGGATGCGTCTTGATCGATGTGTGGCTGTGTTAGATGATACGGGTGCTTGCCATGTAGTGTTTTCTTTTTCCAATTTACTTTCTGCGTATCTGTTGATGTTATGTGATCTAAAGGGTTGTAGAAGTGGTTATGAAATTGCAATGATGTAGCCGATGTATTTATAAGAGTGATTGCTTTGTGTATTTTGCTAGTTTCTGCTCGTTCTACAAAGAATTTTCTTAAATTGTCTACCTGTCCATAATGTAGGTTTTTTATGTCGATAAATCCCCTTCCTCCTTCCTTTCTGCTTAATGTGAATCTTTCAGTTGCTGAATGTATGTGATATATTCTATATTTGTGGCATTGTGATCGTGTAAGTGTATTTTTGTTTACTTAATTACGACCTAGGTTTCGGCCTTTTAGGCTATTTTCAAGTGACTGAATTTACGTACAACAAACTGGTAGCCAAGATAGCAGAAATTCTTTTTATTCCATGATTACCGGTTGCGGCGAAACTAAAGCCGTCATCATCGGATCGTAGGATACATCAGGTTACAACATCAATGTGTCCTAAGACCCGATGATGGCGGCTTTAGTTTCGCCGAAACCGGTAATCATGAAATAAAAAGAATTCCTGCGATCTTGGCTACCAGTTTATTGTTTCACAAGCGTCTAGATCGCTCCCACATGAGCACAATGTGCTCCCTACAAGACGGATTTTATGTTGGCTCTCCACAATGCCGTATGCTTACATAAAAGCAATTCTGTAGGTCAAACCTAAAATAATCATCTTTTTACAATACGATGATTTTAAAAATTGGAAATTTGTGGTAAGTTCTATGGGACCAAACTGCTGAGGTCATCGGCCCCTAAGCCTACACGCTACTTAATCTAACTTTAACTTACGCTAAGGACAACACGCACTCCCTACGATGATTTTACATCTGGCATTTTGTGGGGAGAAAATATTTTCTTAATTTATGGCCAATTTTGAGCTTTATGTCCTGCAATATGTGTTAATGACAAACTCAATCACTTCAAAATGGTATAAAAGGCCGAAAGCTAGATCGTAATTAAACAAACAACAATACAGTCAGATGGCGGTGTGTTCATTTAAAAAATATTGTACGACTGTTACTCAGAAACATCTCCACTCGTTCCCTTCTTTCCGCCGCTACAGCAGGGTATGCTACTTATATAAACACAGTTCTGCAGGTCAGAAAAGCTTTGACAGTTTGTGTTATTCGACACATTAATATACTTTGGCACACATAAACAACAGATAAGCACGCGTAATATAAACGCAAAATCGTTTTCGCTACATTTTTTTCTGCACATGTTATCTATCGCAAGTCATCGAAAACGCCAGCATTACGATTTGTATCTTAAAAGAAAAAAGTCATTAGAATTATTTCACTGGATCTGCAGTTGTACATAATTTTTGGCAGCCATTTTGAATTCTTTGAAGAATGTTATGCCCATTTTTGTGACTGTAGTACCAGTTTGGACATGTCTGTATAGGGGGTGAAGTGCCGATTATGCAGAGACGCGGCGTCATGACGTTTTGTGAAAAAATTCTCACTAAAAACATAGTTTGGTGTCCTCGGAACGCGTGTGATGTCCATATAACGTTTGGCATGAGTTCGCTGCGTCGGTTAAAATTACATTTACGCCTCAGACTGGATACTACGTGCATATTTTACGTCCATAGGTACGGTAACTTTTGAACCTCTTGAGCTCGGTAACGGATGATTTTTTTTTAAAAAAAAGGTTCGAAGCTCCCATGAACATCGCGTTAAAAATAAAACAATACGGTAAAAGTGTCGGCGGTCTTCCACGAACAGAAATGACAGACGTGGCCATTTCCACAACTGGTACTCAAAACTCATGGCTTTTCGGGGTTTTCTCAGGAATCGCCGACAAACAAATGCTGCTCTTATAAGTCGACTAAGGTTCATCCTAGACCACACACACACATTGAAAAAGACCCGATCGACTTTCTTAATTTCCCTGTGCTGGATAAAGTGTATAGTGTTTAAATTTTCACCTTGTGCTGTAGGGTAGCTACTGTATTGTTGTTCTTCCGATACATATACAAATGGTCGCTAGACCAAGGGTTATACGAAACACGACCTCTCATGTATGATCTATACAACCCTAAATAAGACCCCCTGTAAAGTTGCTTTCTCTAGCCCGCAGCTTTTTCGAACATACAGTGCACGGACCGATTAACAGGACACACCTGTCGATTGTCCGCATAAGAAATGAATAACTGCAAGGTGAGGCTCGTGCAGCCAAGTTGTAACGAACGCTCTCACATGTGTGGTGGGCTGTAGTATTCGAAACAAGATCGTAACTGGTGCAAGCACTACGAAAGAATGTGAGCGTACGCATACATTAAATCGTTCCCGCAATAATCGTTTACTACACGAACTTCGTTCGCTGACCTATGTCCCCTGCTTCCTTATGCTCTTTATCAAGTTGATTTACACACAATAGCTTCCCGAGCGTCGAAGAAAACTGAAAGGCTGAACCGACTGCACTGGTTGCTTGCGACGTTTGTATTCATTCAACAAACATCTTCCCACATTCAAATAATACGTGGTGAAAGCGTTCTGTTAACTTTTACTATACAGCTTCGTCTCCCCGCGCAGTGGTATCTCGCTGCCTCATTAACTCTGGACGATTTTGTATGCCGCCGCCTTCAGTTACGCCAATTTGTGGCCCATCTTACAACGGCCTGACGCCTTACATTTTACAATACGGGTCTGTATTACTAAAAAGATAACAGTTCATAGCGGACGGTCCCGACTGCACGCTGCTTGTCTAGCGGCTTTCAGGGCCAACAAAAATTTGATTTTCAGTCTTTCGTATCATTACTAGCTGTGACTCAGTCTGTTTAAATGGAGTACTAAATACCGGTATGTATGGGAGAGGATGTAAGTCCTAATCTCGTTCTCCCTCTGTGTCTGGTCACTACCTGCTCCTCTCTCTCAATGTTCTGCCCCTCCTCCCTCCCCCCTCCGCCACCGCCATCTGCCTATCCCCTCCTCCCTTTCTCTGTCCATCTCTTCCGCTCTCTACGTCCATTTTCTTCCCATCCCTTGGTCAATTTCCTCGTCCCCGCCCTCTCCCCCCCCCCCCTTTCTCTGACTATGAGCCTGTTTTTATGATTATTCCAAATGCAAGTAATGTAGTAGTATTCTAATCATAACCTGGTAACTTTGGACAAAGGAGAGAAAGGAGAAACATAGCCAGAGAATGCGGGATTACTGGGCAAACAAAGTCCCTCTCCAGGCTGACAAGATGAATATCGTGGTCCTTAGCCGACCCATTCGAAAGAAGAAGATATGCCCATTCGAATGTTCATTAGAGCACAGGGCAATATCTGAAAGAAATCTGACATCTTTTCCGGATTTTTTGGTAACAGTGTCCCCCTTTTTTTTACCACTTATTTATTTGTTTTACAGATATTTAAAGAATAGGTACATAGAAAACGCACACATTTCAATGCAACGTTGTGCTACTATGAAACTTACTGGCAGATTAAAACTGTGTGCCGGACCGAGACTCGAACTCGGGACCTTTGCCTTTCGCGGGCAAGTGCTCTACCAAGTGAGCTACCCAAGCACGACTCACGCCCCGTCCTCACAGCTTTACTTCTGCCAGTATCTCGCCTGCTTCAAGTCTCGGTCCGGCACACAGTTTTAATCTGCCAGGGAGTTTCATACCAGCGCACACTCCGCTGCAGAGTGAAAAATCTCAATTTGTGCTACTATGTTTCGCGTTTCGTATACACGAGCACACGCTGGCTGCATTTTTATATACAATGATTAGTCGACTAAAATTTAAAATGGTGTGATAAATTAGTCATTACCACGTACAATTTTACGTTAAACCTTTAACTCAGTAAGACAAGTATTGCAATTAGAAACTGTGTTTTTCTTGAGCCATGTCACTCATGGCGCGGAAGTTACTCAGACGAAACCCAACCAACATTTGAGATAGAGAGCACTTAGTGACTTTCAGTAAACTTTGCAGGTAATTTCAAACATTTTCTAAACTTTTTTCTCGCTTACACGCTTAACGTCATATATTTAACAAATCATTAGTGATCATAAATTTTAAGCTATTTTACACAAGGGATTTAGTTTCTTTAAATTCGAAAGTGACTGAATTCTAGACAGCTACCTAGCAGCGTTTAAACCCAGTTTCACCGTGATGACGGCAGCGATACGTTGTGGCATATTTATTTACTTACGTACGTACGTACTAGAGACCCGGCTCGGCTTCGCGTTGGGTAGCATTAAGGGTCCGTTGACACGCAGCCCCCCCCCCCCCCCCCCCCCATGAACCATGGACCCTGCCGTTGGTGGGGAGGCTTGCGTGCCTCAGCGATACAGATGGCCGTACCGTAGGTGCAACCACAACGGAGGGGTATCTGTTGAGAGGCCAGACAAACATGTGGTTCCTGAAGAGGGGCAGCAGCCTTTTCAGTAGTTGCAGGGGCAACAGTCTGGATGATTGACTGATCTGGCCTTGTAACATTAACCAAAACGGCCTTGCTGTGCTGGTACTGCGAACGGCTGAAAGCAAGGGGAAACTACACCTGTAATTTTTCCCGAGGACATGCAGCTTTACTGTATGATTAAATGACGATGGCGTCCTCTTGGGTAAAATATTCCGGAGGTAAAATAGTCCCCCATTCGGATCTCCGGGCGGGGACTACTCACGAGGACGTCGTTATCAGGAGAAAGAAAACTGGCGTTCTACGGATCGGAGCGTGGAATGTCAGATCCCTTATGGATAGGTTAAAGTTAGATATAGTGGGAATTAGTGAAGTTCGGTGGCAGGAGGAACAAGACTTTTGGTCAGGTGATTACAGGGTTATAAATACAAAATCAAATAGGGGTAATGCAGGAGTAGGTTTAATAATGAATAAAAAATAGGAGTGCGGGTTAGCTACTACAGCCTATTACAGTAGTACAAGTTTATATGCCAACTAGCTCTGCAGATGAAGAAATTGATCAAATGTATGACGAAAAAAAAGAAATTATTCAGGTAGTGAAGGGAGACGAAAATTTAATAGTCATGGATGACTGGAATTCGTCAGTAGGAAAAGGGAGAGAAGGAAACATAGTAGGTGAATATGGATTGGGGGGAAGAAATGAAAGAGGAAGCCGCCTTGTAGAATTTTGCACAGAGCATAACTTAATCATAGCTAACACTTGGTTCAAGAATCATACAAGAAGGTTGTATACCTGGAAGAATCCTGGAGATACTAAAAGGTATCAGATAGATTATATAATGGTAAGACAGAGATTTAGGAACCAGGTTTTAAATTGTAAGACATTTCCAGGAGCAGATGTGGATTCTGACCACAATCTATTGGTTATGAACTGCAGATTGAAACTGAAGAAACTGCAAAAAGGTGGGAATTTAAGGAGATGGGACCTGGATAAACTGAAAGAACCACAGGTTGTACAGAGTTTCAGGGAGAGCATAAGGGAACAATTGACAGGAATGGGGGAAAGAAATACAGTAGAAAAAGAATGGGTAGCTTTGAGGAATGAAATAGTGAAGGCAGCAGTGGATCAAGTAGGTAAAAAGACGAGGGCTAATAGAAATCCTTGGGTAACAGAAGAAATATTGAATTTAATTGATGAAAGGAGAAAATATAAAAATGCAGTAAATGAAGCAGGCAAAAAGGAATACAAACGTCTCAAAAATGAGATCGACAGGAAGTGCAAAATGGCTAAGCAGGGATGGCTAGAGGACAAATGTAAGGATGTAGAGGCTTATCTCACTAGGGGTAAGATAGATACTGCCTACAGGAAAATTAAAGAGACCTTTGCAGAAAAGAGAACCACTTGCATGAGTATCAAGAGCTCAGATGGCAACCCAGTTCTAAGCAAAGAAGGGAAGGCAGAAAGGTGGAAGGAGTATATAGAGGGTTTATACAAGGGCGATGTACTTGAGGACAATATTATGGAAATGGAAGAGGATGTAGATGAAATGAGAGATAAGATACTGCGTGAAGAGTTTGACAGAGCACTGAAAGACCTAAGTCGAAACAAGGCGCCGGGAGTAGACAACATTCCATTAGAACTACTGATGGCCTTGGGAGAGCCAGTCCTGACAAAACTACCATCTGGTGAGCAAGATGTATGAGACAGGTGAAGTACCCTCAGACTTCAAGAAGAATATAGTAATTCCAATCCCAAAGAAAGCAGGTGTTGACAGATGTGAAAATTACCGAACTATCAGTTTAATAAGTCACAGCTGCAAAATACTAACGCGAATTCTTTACAGACGAATGGAAAAACTAGTAGAAGCGGACCTCGGGGAAGATCAGTTTGGATTCCGTAGAAATGTTGGAACACGTGAGGCAATACTAACCTTACGACTTATCTTAGAAGAAAGATTAAGAAAGGCAAACCTACGTTTCTAGCATTTGTAGACTTAGAGAAAGCTTTTGACAACGTTAACTGGAATACTCTCTTTCAAATTCTGAAGGTGGCAGGGGTAAAATACAGTGAGCGAAAGGCTATTTACAATTTGTACAGAAACCAGATGGCAGTTATAAGAGTCGAGGGGCATGAAAGGGAAGCAGTGGTTGGGAAAGGAGTGAGACAGGGTTGTAGCCTCTCCCCGATGTTATTCAATCTGTATATTGAGCAAGCAGTAAAGGAAACAAAAGAAAAATTCGGTATAGGTATTAAAATTCACGGAGAAGAAGTAAAAACTTTGAGGTTCGCCGATGACATTGTAATTCTGTCAGAGACAGCAAAGGACTTGGAAGAGCAGTTGAACGGAATGGACAGTGTCTTGAAAGGAGGATATAAGATGAACATCAACAAAAGCTAAACGAGGATAATGGAATGTAGTCAAATTAAATCGGGTGATGCTGAGGGGATTAGATTAGGAAATGAGACACTTAAAGTAGTAAAGGAGTTTTGCTATTTAGGGAGTAAAATAACTGATGATGGTCGAAGTAGAGAGGATATAAAATGTAGACTGGCAATGGCAAGGAAAGCGATTCTGAAGAAGAGAAATTTGTTAACATCGAGTATAGATTTAAGTGTCAGGAAGTCGTTTCTGAAAGTATTTGTATGGAGTGTAGCCATGTATGGATGTGAAACATGGACGATAACCAGTTTGGACAAGAAGAGAATAGAAGCTTTCGAAATGTGGTGCTACAGAAGAATGCTGAAGATAAGGTGGGTAGATCACGTAACTAATGAGGAGGTATTGAATAGGATTGGGGAGAAGAGAAGTTTGTGGCACAACTTGACTAGAAGAAGGGATCGGTTGGTAGGACATGTTTTGAGGCATCAAGGGATCACAAATGTAGCATTGGAGGGCAGCGTGGAGGGTAAAACTCGTAGAGGGAGACCCAGAGATCACTACACTAAGCATATTCAGAAGGATGTTGGTTGCAGTAGGTACTGGGAGATGAAGAAGCTTGCACAGGATAGAGTAGCATGGAGAGCTGCATCAAACCAGTCTCAGGACTGAAGACCACAACAACAACAACAACAACAACAACAACAACGACACGCAGCGTTTCTTAGCAGTGCTGCCGATGGCGAATGCTGCAGGTAATACGAGCAGTTTCACACGCAGCCACAGCCACTGAACGGCGGCGCTGCTGGCTGCTTCGCGGCGAGTGGCAGCGACAAAAAGTGGCCCCACTCGTGACTATAAGGCAAGGAACTTTATGGTAGCGTGACAGCAGACAGCGGGGACCTGCGATGCGCGTCACAGCTTCTGGCGCTACAGGTCTTGGAGTGGCCGTCTCTGCCGAGGAGAAAGTTTCTCTTTCGCACCAACTTAGTACTTCGTTGCTGCGCGTTAAAATACTTTGAAGATCTCGATAGCATAAAGTTACGTATTTTAGTGGGTACCTTTTCATTCACTTATTGATCACCCTCATGGCCTCCGACCTCCACGATGTACACTGAGGTGAGAAAAGTCATGGCGTTAGTAAGTGCGCACATGGTATTAAAGGGTAGTGCATTGGTGGAGCACTCATACACAGGTGATTCATGTTAAAAAGGTTTCCGCTGTGATTACGGCGCCGGCCGCTGTGGCCGAGCGGTTCTAGGCGCTCAGTCCGGAAACGCGCTGCTGCTCGCAGGTTCGAATCGTGCCTCGGGCATGGATGTGTGTGATGTCCTTAGGTCAGTTGGGTTTACGGGGGGTAGGACGTCAAACGTGCCGACTTGGAGCAGGAGAGGCACCACAGGACATTTTAATTTCCACTGTCTATACTTTTGCAAATAAATTCATAAATCTTTGTCAGCATGACCAGGAAGGATTTAGAATTCACACTCATAGCAGTGGAAGTTCGAAAACATAACGAAGTAATTTTTTTTTTACATTTGTAATTTCATCATTTTTTTCACTTACTAATGGCAGCATTTGTTGCTATAGGTACACTTTTCTTCATAAGTAAGAGAGATGGTTCGATGAATTTTGCACAGCATACAAACCATTCTTAAAGGTGTATGAAACTCTAGAATTTTCCAAATCTATTAAAAACTGTTGTAAAAATTGAGGTAGTTAACTACAAAATTTGTGTTTTTTCTAAACATGAAGTTTAAAATACAATAGATTATTCGTTTTTTCATAAATTAAATAAATTCTATAGTTTCATACACCTGTAAGTATGGTATGTACGCTGTGCAAAATTCATCGAAGAATCTAACTTATGAAGAAAAGTTTACCTATAGCAACAAATGCAGCCATTAGTAAGTGAAAAAAATGATGAAATTTCACACGTAAAAAAATGTATTTTGTTATGTTTTCGAACTTGCACTGCAATGAGTGTGAATCCTGAATCCTCCCTGGTGATGCTGACAAAGTTTTACGAATTTATTTGTAAAAGTATGGACACTGGAAATTAAAATGTCTGTGATGCCTCTCCTGCTCCAGGTCGGCCCGTTTGACGTCTTACCCCCCTTAAGTAGTTCTAAGTCTAGGTGACTGGCTTAGAGCCAATTGAACAATTTTTTGTGGTTACGACCCCACAACAGGAATTAACAGACTTTCAAAGTGGAGCTAGGGGCATGGGACATCCCACTTCGGGATTCGTTAGGGAATTCATTATTCCGAAATCCACAGTGTCAAGAGTGTGCCGAGAATACCAAATTTTAGGCATTACTTCTCACGATGGACAACGCAGTGGGGACGACCTTCATTTAACGACCGAAAAGTTTGCAGAGAGTTGTCAGTGCTAAGAGATAAGCAACACTGCGTGAAAAAACCGCAAAAATCAATATGGGACGTAGGGCGAACGTACCTGTTACGACAGCGCCTCCAAATTTGGCGTTGATGGGTTATGGTAGCAGACGACTGACACCAGTGCCTTTTCTAATAGCACGTCTCTCTTGGGCTCATGCCTGTATCTGATGGATCTTGGACGGCTGGAAGTCTGGTGAGATTAGTCGCGATTTCGGTTGGTAAAAGCTAATGGTTGGGTTCGACTGTGGCGCAAACTCCACGAAATTATGGAACCAAGTTGTCAACGAGGCACTGTGCAAGGTGATAGTGTCTCCATAATGGTGCGGACTGTGTTCACATGCAATGGACTGGGTCCTGGGGCATAACTGAACCGATCATTAACTGGAAATGGCTCTGTTTGCCTACTTGAGCATTCATGGGTGTCATGTGCCCAAATAACAATGAAATTGTTATGGACGACAATGCACCACAACACCGAGCAACAACTGTTCGCGATTCGTTTAAAGAACATTCTGGATAATTCGAGCGAATTATTTGGCCACCCAGATCGCCCGACACGAATCCCACCGAACACGGATGGGACATAACCGAGAAGTCAGTTCTTCCATAAAATCCTTCACGCTTTCGTAATTATGGACGTATATGTAGGCAGCAAGGCTCAATATTTCTTCGGGTGACTTCCAACGACTCGTTGAGCCCATGCCACGTCGAGTTGCTGCACTACCCCGAACAAAAGGATATCCGACACAATATTAGAAAGTATTCCATGTTCTTTCGTCACCTTAGTGTATTTCAGGCAAGACAACTAGTGCGACGTCATACGTTCTGTGTGTTTGTGGAGGGGGGGGGGGCGTAATTATCATGGGCGTAATTACATAGTGAGTATACAGAATGGAAAGTCGGCTGCGATCTACGCGTCATAATTTACTAGGTGCTATCCACAATTTTCGGGACTGGTGCTGCCATCTGTTGAAAACCTTACATTTGGACTAATGGTCACCACCACTAAGTAGTTCCCACGTGCACGTACGCGCCGGTCCCAGCGCTTCTGCCACTGGTCAAACGTTTTCTGGAAATCCTATTCTTTGTGGGTGCTTATCACCGCCAGCGATGCTTCTTTAATCCTCTCTAGAGAGAGTCGAACCGACGGCCTTTCAACTTGAGTTTGCTTTGGGAATAGCGCGAAGTCGCAAGGTGCCAAATCTGCCGAGTATGGTGGGTGGGGTTCAACCGCCATGTTGTTTTTTGGCAAAAAGGTCCTGGTAAGCAAGGGCGTGTGACAGGGCGCGTTGTCGTGATGCAGCAGCCAGTTTCTTTGGCGCCAAAGTTCGAGCCGTCGTCACCGCACGTTTTCACCGAGCCGTCGCAAAACGTCACATCAGTACGCGGAATTCACTGTTTGGTTGCGTGGGACGAATTCTTTGTGCACAATTCCCTTGCTACCAAAGAAAACGATGATAATGCTCTTTACTTTCCTCTTCACCTGTCTAGCTTTTTTGGGTCCTGGAGAGCCCGGGCTCTTCCACTGGGACGATTGTTGCTTTGTCTTTTTGAAACACCCAGTATTCTCGATGATCAAGTGCTTCCCTTTCTTTTACGTCTATATACTCCCCAAGTCACTGTACGGTCTGTGGCGGAGAATACGCTCTACCACTGCTAATCGTCTCGGTTCCAGTTCCACCGACAAACAAAGCGAGGGAAAAACGAGTGTGTATACGCCTCCGTACTAACTTATCTTCGTGGTCCTTGCCCAAAATTTGCGTTGGCGGCAGTAGGATCGTTCTGCAGTCAGATACAAATACCAGTTCTCTAAATATTTTCTACAATGTTTCGCGAGAAGAACGTCGACCTTCCTTCAGAGGTCCCGAACCAACAATTAGCAGCTGAAGTTGGATGTAGCATTATTGTTGTTGTTGTTGTGGTCTTCAGTCCTGAGACTGGTTTGATGCAGCTCTCCATGCTACCCTATCCTGTGCAAGCTTCATCTCCCAGTACCTACTGCAGCCTACACCCTTCTGAATCTGCTTAGTGTATTCATCTCTTGGTCTCCCTCTACGATTATTACCCTCCACGCTGCCCTCCAATGCTAAATTGGTGATCCCTCGATGTCTCAAAACATGTCCTACCAACCGATCCCTTCTTCTAGTCAAGTTGTGCCACAAGCTCCTCTTCTCCCCAATTCTATTCAATACCTCCTCATTAGTTATATGATCTACCCATCTAATCTTCAGCATTCTTCTGTAGCACCACATTTCGAAAGCTTCTATTCTCTTCTTGTCTAAACTATTTATCGTCCACGTTTCACTTCCATACATGGCTACACTCCATACAAATACTTTCAGAAACGACTTCATGACACTTAAATCTATACTCGATGTTAACAAATTTCTCTTCTTCAGAAACGCTTTCCTTGCCATTGCCAGTCTACATTTGATACCCTCTCTACTTCGACCATCATCAGTTATTTTGCTCCCCAAATAGCAAAACTCCTTTATTACTTTAAGTGTCTCATTTCCTAATCTAATTCCCTCAGCATCACCCGACTTAATTCGACTACATTCCATTATCCTAGTTTTGCTTTTGTTGATGTTCATCTTACACCCTCCTTTCAAGACACTGTCCATTCCGTTCAACTGCTCTTCCAAGTCCTTTGCTGTCTCTGACAGAATTACATTGTCATCGGCGAACCTCAAAGTTTTTATTTCTTCTCCTTGGATTTTAATACCTACTCCGAACTTTTCTTTTGCTTCCTTTATTGCTTGCTCAATATACAGATTGAATAACAACCCTGTCTCACTCCCTTCCCAACCACTGCTTCCCTTTCATGTCCCTCGACTCATATAACTGCGATCTGCTTTCTGTACAAATTGTAAATAGCCTTTCGCTCACTGTATTTTACCCCTGCCACCTTCAGAATTTGAAAGAGAGTATTCCAATCAACATTGTCAAAAGCTTTCTCTAAGTCCACAAATGCCAGAAATGTGGGTTTGCCTTTCCTTAATCTTTCTTCTAAGATAAGTCCAACATTTCTACGGAATCCAAACTGATCTTCCCAGAGGTCGGCTTCTATCAGTTTTTACATTCGTCTGTAAAGAATTCGCGTTAGTATTTTGCAGCTGTGACTTATTAAACTGATAGTTCGATAATTTTCACATCTGTCAACACCTGCTTTCTTTGGGATTGGAATTATTATATTCTTCTTGAAGTCTGTGGGTATTTCGCCTGTCTCATACATCTTGCTCACCAGATGGTAGAGTTTTGTCAGGGCTGGCTCTCTCAAGGCAGTCAGTCAGTAGTTCTAATGGAATGTTGTCTACTCCCGGGGCCTTGTTTCGACTCAGGTCTTTCAGTGCTCTGTCAAACTCTTCACGCAGTATCGTATCTCCCATTTCATCTTCATCTACATCCTCTTCCATTTCCGTAATATTGTCCTGAAGTACATCGCCCTTGTATAGTCCCTCCATATACTCCTACCTCTCTGCTTTCCCTTCGTCGCTTAGAACTGGGTTTCCATCAAAGCTCTTGATTTCATACAAGTGGTTCTCCTTTCTCCAAAGGTCTCGTTAATTTTCATGTAGGCAGTATCTATCTTACCCGTAGTGAGATAAGCCGCTACATCCTTACATTTGTCCTCTAGCCATCCCTGCTTAGCCATTTTGCACTTCCTGTCAATCTCATTTTTGAGACGTTTGTATTTCTTTTTGCCTGCTTTATTTACTGCATTTTTATATTTTCTTCTTTCATCAATTAAATTCAGTATCTCTCCTGTTACCCAAGGATTTCTACTAGCCCTCGTCTTTTTACTTTCTTGATCCTCTGCTGCCTTCACTATTTCATTCCTCAAAGCTGCCCATTCTTTTTCTACTGTATTTCTTTTCCCCATTCCTGTCAATTGTTCCCTTATGCTCTCCGTGAAACTCTCTACAACCTCTGGTTCTTTCAGTTTATCCAGGTCCCATCTCCTTAAGTTCCCACCTTTTTGCAGTTTCTGGAGTTTTAATCTACAATTCATAACCAATAGATTGTGGTCAGAGTCCACATCTGCCCCTGAAAATGTCTTACAATTTAAAACCTGGTTCCTAAATCTCTGTCTTACCATTATATAATCCATCTGATACCTTTTAGTACCCCAGGTTTCTTCCATGTATACAACCTTCTTTTATGATTCTTGAACCAAGTGTTAGAATTTTGCACAGAGCATAACTTAATCATAGCTACCAGGCGGCTTCCTCTTTCGTTTGTTAGCCCCAATCCATATTCACCTACTACGTTTCCTTCTCTCCCTTTCCCTACTGACGAATTCCAGTCACCCATGACTATTAAATTTTCGTCTCTCTTCACTATTTGAATAATTTCTTTTATCTCATCATATATTTCATCAATTTCTTCGTCATCTGAGAGCTAGTTGGCATATAAACCTGTACTATTGTAGTAGGCATGGGCTTCGTGTCTATCTTGGCCACAATAATGCGTTCACTATGCTGTTGGTAGTAGCTAACCCGCACTCCTATTTTTTTATTCATTATTTAACATACTCCTGCATTACCCCTATTTGATTTTGTATATACGTATAACGCTGTATTCACCTGACCAAAAGTCTTGTTCCTCCTGCCACGAACTTCACTAATTCCCACTATAACTTTAACCTATCCATTTCCCTTTTTAAATTTTCTAACCTTCCTGCCCGATTAAGGGATCTGACATTCCACGCTCCGATCCGTAGAATGCCAGTTTTCTGTCTCCTGATAACGACGTCCTCTTGAGTGGTCCCCGCCCCGAGATCCGAATTGGGGACTATTTTACCTCTGGAATATTTTACCCAAGAGAACGCCATCATCATTTAATCATAAAGCTGCATGCCCTCGGGAAAAATTACAGGTGTAGTTTCCCCTTGCTTTCAGCCGTTCGCAGTACCAGAATAGGAAGGCCATTTTGGTTAGTGTTACAAGGCCAGATCAGTCCATCGTCCAGACTGTTGCCCCTGCAACTACTGAAAAGGCTGCTGCCCCTCTTCAGGAACCACATGTTTGTCTGGCCTCTCAACAGATACCCCTCCGTTGAGGTTGCACCTACGGTGCGGCCATCTATCTCGCTGAGGCACGCAAGCCTCCCCACCAACGGCAAGGTCCATGGTTGATGGGGGGAGGGGATATAGCATACGTGAAGAAAATCGAGGGCATTTCCTCGCCTAAATGGAGCAATTGTCAAGGGTAGAGGTGGCGTTACACGGTAACAGCGTCATGTGTCCAGGCTCTGAGCTCCTTTGTTTCCTCGGCGCTGGTAATCGGTGTCAATAGTGGGGAACGCTGCATGACTTGACCGAGACTAGAGCCCCGTACCCTACTCGAGAGAGCAGATGGAGCCGGTGTGGCGTCCACGTGGCCGAGCGAGTTGCGCCGGTGCCAGGCCCACGTGACGGGCGCCCAACGTCGGCCGACTATTTTAAACGGCGGCTGTCGCCTCTCTATAGGTCAGGAACGCCGTCGCCTCCCGTCCTGCTTTACGGCTCGCCACGGCGACCCTCTCCGAGCCGGCCCAGGTGGCGGAGCCGCCAACACACTGCACTACCATTCCGGCACAGCGCCGTTCAAATCTATCACAGGACTGCAGCTTTCCACGGTAGTATATCCTGTGCATCACCGAATAAATACTCGGACAGACATCTATTTGAATCCCCTTACTCCATTCATGCCTAGGTGTGTGTACAATTTTACCGCCCTGCACTTACCACTAATACGTAACTGATGGTTCCTCGGTGCCTCAGGACCTGTCCTACAAACCGACTCCCCCTTTTAGTCAAGCTGTACCGTAAATTTCTGTTCTCCGCCAGTCGATTCTGTACCTCCTCATCTGGTACTCGATCCACCCACATCTGGTACTCGATCCACCCACATCTGATACTCGATCCACCCACATCTGATACTCGATCCACCCACATCTGATACTCGATCCACCCACATCTGATACTCGATCCACCCACATCTGATACTCGATCCACCCACATCTGATACTCGATCCACCCACATCTGATACTCGATCCACCCACATCTGATACTCGATCCACCCACATCTGATACTCGATCCACCCACATCTGATACTCGATCCACCCACATCTGATACTCGATCCACCCACATCTGATACTCGATCCACCCACATCTGATACTCGATCCACCCACATCTGATACTCAGGATTCTCCTTCAGCACCAAATTTCGAAAGTTTCTACTCTCTTCTTGTACGTACTGCTTATCGTCCACGCTTCACTTCCGTGCAAAGGTACACTCCAGACACAGCTTCAGAAGAGACTTCTCAGCATTTAAATTTACACTCGACCCGGCAGGCTCATCACGGGCAGCACTCAGCACCTACGACCTCACGACTTCTCTGGCGCAGCGTTAATACAGGTAAATCACGCAGGGACTTCGGAGAGGAAGTTAATAGTCACATATTCCTAGGTGTGGAAATTTATAACAGCTTGTAGGCCTGTTGATGTTTTTAAAAATATCGTTCTTCCGATATACAAATATTTAAAAAAATTATCATTATCGGCCCCCGATATTTCGAAAGAAGTACCGGCCTAAACAAATATCGGCTGCACATTGTAAAAAGACTGCCAGTTTTAGAGTTGTTTATTTATGTATATATTTATTATTAGATATTCTGTACGACTACAAGCTAGCAGCCTGATTATCCCTCTTAGAGCAAGAATTGGAAAGGAAAACGATGCACATTCATTCTTGACAATAACTTTGGTTCAAATGGCTCCGAGCACTATGGGACTCAACTGCTGTGGTCATTAGTCCCCTAGAACTTAGAACTACTTAAACCTAACTAACCTAAGGACATCACAAACATCCATGCCCGAGGCAGGATTCGAACCTGCGACCGTAGCAGTCGCACGGTTCCGGACTGTGCGCCTAGAACCGCGAGACCACCGCGGCCGGCTATAACTTTGGTAACAATGGTAACTGCAGGTAAGTAGCACAATAAAAGGTGTCCGATGGGTCCGTCGTTCGGTTTCGTTACATATCGGATTTGTCCGGAACACTTCATGTCGACTTCCTGTTTTTTCATCCGTGCAAACGTCAGCGAGCTAGTAGTAGTTGTGTCAAAATTGCGTGGTGAATTTAAACACTGCAGTTCTGTTGGTAGCGCCGAGCGCCGATTACGTCAGAATTTACACCCCCCCCCCGCCCCCCAAGTCTCCGTGACATTTTTGTTCCTCCGTTTCATCAACTGTTTTTGAAGAATGCCGAACTGAAGAAATAGCCCAGTAGTTGTGTCAGAAATTTTTTTTTTAACGTAATTGGTGTGCTATTTCTTCACGTCGGAAATCTTTTATTCCATACACACCGCCAACCCCCAGTGTAATCTGACTCCTCCTTTGCCGGCCGGGGTGGCCGAACGGTTCTAGGCGCTACAGTCTGGAACCGCGCGATCGCTACGGTCGCAGGTTCGAATCCTGCCTCGGGCATGGATGTTTGTGATGTCCTTAGGTTAGTTGTGTTTAAGTAGTTCTAAGTTCTAGGGGACTGATGACCTTAGAAGTTAAGTCCCATAGTGCTCAGAGCCATTTGAACCATTTGACTCCTCCTTTGTGCCACCTATATTTGCTTCATACAGTGAAACAGAGAGACTGAATGTGATGAAAGCTCAAAAAGTAGTAAGACTCCTTCACACAGTGAAATTAAAATTATGTTCTACTACTGTTTCAAAAGAACAATTTCAAATGTTTACCGAAAATTGGGAAAAAATGTAAAATAAAAATGTCGGTACTCGATATTGCATTTCGATATCGATATGTCGGTCCGGAAAACATCGCTGGTATATATTGTTGTTTGGGTATTTTATCAACAGCCCTAGCTGAATGCTGTGGAATACGTTGCGTCTTCGGTTGACCGCTGGGGACCGCAGTACACTGCGTGGTACAGTTTCTCCTAGGTGGTGGGGCGATGCGCTTCTGAACGTAAAAAATGAAAGCGGTGTTTTTTATAATTTGGCAAGTGTAAGTATAGAATGGTACAAGAACTTCCTTGTTAGAAGCTTTCTTTGTAATTCAATCAAAATTTTGTGCTACGGAAACAGCGAAATATTTAAGCTTCTAAGGAAAGTCAATTTTTTACGCTACTAAAAATTTATCACGCCGTATCTAAAAAAATGTGTGTGTACTCCTAAGGGACCAAACTGCTGAGGTCATCGGTCCCTAGACTTACACACTACCTAAACTAACTTACGCTAAGAACCCGTGCACGACGGAGGACTCTAACCTCGCGGGAGGGGCCGCGCAATCCGTGACATGGCGCCGCAGACCACGCGGCCAGCCTTATCTCCTGAACTGTGTGTCGTACAACATAATTTCATAGTTCGCTGTAGTAGTAGGCCTATATGTCGATAACGTGTGCGAATTCTCTGCCCAAAAGATTAAGTAATAATGAATTAATAAATTCTCAAATCTGACGCGTCATTTTGACTAAACCAGCATCCGAAATGTAGTACTCGAGAAACTTTTTCCATTTTTTGCGGAGAGGGTCCGGAAAAAACTGTCAATTTTGGCTCTCAGAAAACACACGAAAGTTAGGGAATAGGTGGAAGAGTGCATATAATTGGGAAGAGTACTGAGGAAGCGCAAGGAAGCCAGATGCAAAGAACGAGCGTATAACATTTTACTTACAAAACATTGGCTCGAGGATGCAGACTAGTTTAAGACTTTTTCAGATTCACGCCCAACCAGTTTCATTAACTTCTTTCGTTAATTGAAGACAAACTGAGAAGGATTCTCGTAACCGATTGGCGAAACCAGGTACACCAGCAGAGAAACTCGCACTGTATCTTAGTATGAGCCTTGCTGACTGTCAACACTGGAGGTGGAAGCAGGAAAGCAAGATGACGATGTGGCGCTACTATTTTCCAGACGGAACGTCGAGGTGTTGGCTTGTACTTGATCTCCGGTTCATGGTACCCAGTTCGATCACAATGTTGCAAATTTTTGGTTCCGTCTACATTTTTTGACAGTTACTATGTAAGTAGGCTGTTTAGGTTTTTTTATTGGTAACGCCACCTCTGTATGAAAATCACTGGCTGTGCTGTGTGCAGTTTGTGGCTGCTTTGCATTGTTGTAATACTCGCCATTGTAGTGTTAGGCAGCTGGCTGTGAACAGCGCGTAGCGTTGCGCAGTTGGAGGTGAGCCGCCAGTAGTGGTGGATGTGGGGAGAGAGATGGCGGAGTTTTGTAATTTGTCATATTATGACCATTAAAGTAAATACAGTGTTTGTTCTCTATTAATATGTTTCATTTGCTAACTATCCCTATCAGTAGTTAGTGCCTTCCATAGTTTGAATCTTTTATTTAGCTGGCAGTAGTGGCGCTTGCTGTATTGCAGTAGTGGGAGAAACGAAGATTATTGTGAGGTAAGTGATTTAGTGATTTGTGAAAGGTATAGTTTAATGTTAGTCAGGGCCATTCTTTTGTAGGGATTTTGTGAAAGTCAGATTGCGTTGCGCTAAAAAATATTGTGTGTCAGGTTAAGCACAGTCGTGTATAATTTTTCAAAGGGGATGTTTCATATGTCGACCCTTAGCCTAGGATATCTCACTGGAATGTTCTGATTTTTTCTTGTAGTTTGTGTAATTAGTGTAGCTTTTGTTTATTGCTAGCGCGTAATTGTAGAGAAAATCTCCTTTGTAGTTGCAGTCTTTCATTGTTGTACAGTAAAACAGTTGTGGCATGCATGTAGATTTGCACCAAGTATTTCGCAGCTGCAATTAACTAGATATTATTTTCAGTGTTATGTTAATGTGTTCTCTTATTTTTGGTCTTCAAATTGTGTTTTTTTGTGTTGTCGTGTGAAATACTGTGACAATAATGGCGTGTGAAAAACTTAACACTAGGCTCCAAAGTAAACTGAGAAATAATAGTGACGACGAGCGTAGCTTGCCAGCACCACTGTGTAATGAATTAACAGACATTCAAAGTAGTAATTTGGTAACTGTGCATAGGGAAATGGAGCGGGCGTCAAACAATGGCGTGGACAGTGAAACAATTAGTGCAGAGGGAAGCATTATCGATCGATCGGTCGGCAACAGCTCGCCTCAGGAATCGGGAATGACAGGACACAATTTTGCAAATATTGTAGATTCAGGTTTTGGGTCCTCACCGTTTTCTCAAATGAGTCAAGACACATTTTCCACTTGTCAAAATGTGAATGTTGCCGGTGCAAATTCACTGCCGAAAATCACTGAGGAACATGTTTCAGACACCAGTGCATTGTTATTACAATTAATGCAACAAATGGGACAAAAGCTTGAAAGACACAATGGAACAAAATCAGAGACAAACACAGCAACAGTTAGACACAATGGAACAAAATCAGAGACAAACATAGCAAAAGTTAGACACAGTGGAACAAAATCTTAAAAAGTTAGACACAATGGAACAAAATCTTCAAAAGTTAGACACCACACTTGAACAAACACGTGAAGATTTAACTACTGAGTTACATAACATTGAATCGAAATGTCAAAAAGTCTGTAATGACGTAAAAACACAAATTTGTGAGCATTTTCAACCTATTTTTTCGCGGCATGAAAATACATTACAGAAAAACTATTGTTCATGAAAATCATGAGACCTTGCAAGCTAAATTTGACTCAGTTGCATCTACCGATTCGGTTACGCAACTTGCAAAAACTCAGGACGACTTAAAGGACACAGTAGATACTCTGAAACTTGGTTCAAAAAAACACACTGAGGAAATAAGTACACTATCGGATAAAGTAGCCGAACTTTCAGATCAGTTCACTAACTTATCTACAAAGGTAGATGATGATCTGAATGACACAACACCTGTAGCCTTCACTGACACTGAAGAGTATGAAGAAATTAGAAAATTCAAACAAAATCAAAATCAAATCAATACACAGTACAAAAGTGAAATCCGGGAAGTGCAAGATCAGTTGGCACAAGTAGTACAAGAATTACGTATTTCAGAGGACACTCGCGCCCCAATACGGGAAGAGGGACATAGAAATACGGAACAGCCGCAAAATAACAACACAGCGCATTTCGGAAATTATGAAAGAAATTGGCAATGTGCACCGAATTTTGAGATTGAACCGCCGACACGACGTAACAATGACCGACATGCGACTCGCCGACACGATGATTTTGACTATAAGCTGTTCATTACTACACGTAAATTCAAAGCGTTTAAGAATTCTGGCAACGACATTCATCCACAAGCGTGGCTCCATGAATTCTCTCATTGTTTTCCTCCCAACTGGTCATTGCAGCACAGATTAGAATTTATGTGTGGCTACTTGGAGAATGAACCAGCTGTAAGAATGCGATCGGTCATTCACGATTGTCACAGTGAAGGAGAATTTTATCATGCCTTCCTCTCAGCATATTGGTCTCAAGCTACACAAGACCGAGTAAAACATAGCATCATAATGATGAAACATTTCGAACAATCTGAATTCTCCAGTCTTGTGAAATATTTTGAAGACATGTTGCACAAGAATCAGTACCTGTCAAACCGATACAGCCCCTCAGAACTCATCCGCATTTGCTTAATCAAATTACCTGAACATTTACGACATATTATTTTAACAGGACGTTGCAAAGAAGACATTGAGGCTTTTCAGGGACTGTTACAAGAACTGGAAATTGACGCTGACAATCGCGGAACGCGAGAACAGGAGCGCAACAATTACAGATCACATCCGTCACAATTCCGCGATGACAGAAATAATATACGACAAGGCTATTCTTTCAACGTAAATCGTGACCGAAACAGACACCACCCGTATGACAACCGTTGGCAGAGTAGTAATAATTACAGGGAAAGATCACCTCTCCGCGGTAATGACTATCACAGAGACAATCAGAGAAACAGACAATATGGGAACCAAAACAATTATTATCAAGGGAGACAGAATAACTTTAGACGCAACGGTCCAGCGCGCAGTTACGATTCAGGGAGAAATTCTCCACCACTTAACCGACAAGAAAGAAACTACAGGAACTACCGACATGACGACAGACGATGTGATCGTAACGACAGACCTGAATTGCATCAGAACTGGCGGGATTTAAACAGAGCAGGGTACTTTCGACAACGTGAATTTGTAGAAGCTAGGTCTCCTAATCCCAATAACGGCGCGCGCCAACAAAGAGACAGACAATGACTCGCACAAGCAGGCAGCCGCGTGCGCCCGCTGGCTCCGAGAAAAATAACATAAGACGCTAGCCTTGAGAAAAATTTTAGCATTCTTTACCGATGTATACAACATGATAATTGCTTTGAAGTTGAAACTCTGTATACTAGGAAGAGTAAAGGTTTACACCACATTTCACATGTAAAACCGTTTATTGAGAGATAATCTGCTTTTTAACTTAGTCTTTGCCATAAAACTTTTTACTCCACGCTACTAGTACAATTTTTCACTCTGAGAAACTGTTAACATGCAACAATGTTTGAAGTTAAATATCCAATCTAGAACCAAGAGAACTTATTTAAACAGAAATTACGAATGCATTGTTATAGTGAACAGATGTCACAGTGTTATTGTGTGTGTACATTCTTGCTTGTTAGTTGCACGATTACGTAACGACTATAAGGCTTACATACTTAGAACATTTACCAGTACTGCTAATGAGATTTTAATGCAACATTTTGGTTTATTTGAAAATACATTCTGAAATTAAAGTGCTTTCTGAGAGATACCAGATGACACAGAGGTTAGTTTATGTGACAGATACACGATTTTATCACGACGCTACTAATGAGTGACAATTTACAATGTTGCTTTTGCAGTGTATCTGTTTTATATCTGCACAGTTTTCTGAATTCTTTTGGAAAGAAAAACATGTTTTAGTAGTAGCTTTTGTGGTATAGCAACAATGAGACAGACTTTTTCGTGGCACAACAATACGTTACAGTACAGTACTTTCTTCATCACAACAATAAGCGTAATAACTAAGATATCTATTCGCAAAGCATTTCACTTTTGTTTATCATGAGGTAAGTACATTGACTTCTGCAGAACTTAGCTTTCAGAGGACGATAACTACGAGACTTCCACAGAGATTATCTTACAACATGACGCACAGTTTAGCGCTACAGTACACGTATTTGAGTGATTAATTTCGCACTTAAAACATTTATTTTTTTTTTAGATATTTGAAGTGCAATGATACAAAGGTTTTCCGTGATACATTTCATTCCATTGCTGTAATCTGTAACACCTGAGGGTATAATTACATTAATCCTCAGGGGGGTACACGCCTACTTTGTGTACCATGTGTTTGGCACGCACAAGGAGCCCTAGCTAATATGGTATTTGCTTATACAACTTTACACATCGGTACCATATTTCTCTAACACACAAATTACACAGCTATCTGATCATTTAACTGAGAGATAAACATTTTTTTTACTGCATTAGTGACAGATGTTTACGTAATTACACAGTTGAATAACTTCACACTTATGAAATTGCATTTTGTCTGTACTTTGTGAACTGTTCATATTTTTTCGGAACCATTGTGATACTATGAGAGCTTTGAATGATGTATTTGGTAAGGAAGCATGATTTTAAAGTACATTTGAGGTAGATGACACTTTTGACATGAGCAGAGAATTTTTTTTAGGTTTTGAAATTATTGGAGGAAGCTACGACGATTTTGAGATTTGACTGAGGTGTTATGATGTTATTTTTACGACGACGATGTGTATTATGCTGTTGCGGTATGTTTATGATCAATAAGATGATGCTATATAAGGAATGTGATTACGTGTTTGTATGTATATGAATAATGAATAGAAGGTAGGGACTCTGACTGGTGAAAAAGGATGTTGTAAACCGAGAATCGTACTTTAAGAGGTAGGAAATGTGTGTAAATGCGTGAATGTATCACAATGCCGGCGAAAAATTTTTTGACACTGTTATATTTATAGGATTTTGTTTCTACACATTTGTAACGCAAATTTTCGACCTGTGAATTTTTTATATGAGACTGTCACTGTAGCGAAAACTGCTGTCGTAAATATTTCGGTATGAAAGGTAAGTGACCATGACGTAATTCGTTGTGAGCTGCCAGGTGTGCCAGCCGCCTTGAGAAAAAGCCATTAGGTGGTAGAAAAAAAAAGGGAGGACATTATCCTCGCTATTGACATTCCTTTGTAGAAAGCATCGTAAATACGACACGCTAATAACAACTTGGAAACATTTTGACATCTGCACACCTGATTCTGACAAGCGTCTTTCTACGAGAGTTGAGAGAATTTCTACCAACTTATGAAATGTCACATGACTATTGAATGATATTTTTATGCTTTGGTTTGCGTAATTGCTTATTTCATTTACTATCTAGTTTCTAGCTGCACTGCAGCATTGGTAAAAATAAAATTTTATAGATGTATTAATGTAAATATTTTCTGTCTACAGATCGAGTAAATAATAATTTTTTTTTAAAAAAAATGAGGGAGCACAAAAAGACATTTACCTTCACAGGAACTGCATACATAATTTTCTTAGTAATCTTTTGTAGAATTAGTTTTTGTGGTGCACCACTTTAATTACATCGACATTAAGATGTGAATATACATTTCCCTTGTCTGCATTGTTATCTTTAGTGTACTATTTTTTCTGCTTGAGCTATGTCATGTTTAGGTATTTCATTTTCTGCTGCTGTTTGCCAGGCATAGTGTTGTTGAATTTGAATTTGTGTTACTCTGCTAAGCCAGATTTATTTTTCTTGTTTGCTGCGCATTGCCTCATATTAGTTGTAATGTGAATTGCTTCGTAATTTAGATTTACTGTAGCTTGCTTTGCCAGCTTGAAATTTTTGTCATTGATGTTTGTGTTACTTGATTTGTGCTGCTGCATTGCCTCGTTCCTTAGTTTAGTATCTGAGCTCAGTAGATTTAAGTTAGCTTAAGAGGGGGTAGACTATATAAGAGACTGCGTTGCGATGAATTGGAAGAAATGCATTGAGAAGTCATATGAAAAAAGTACAGAAAGCAGGTATAGGTAGGATTTTCTTGGAAATAAATAATGAGGTAAGAAATATGTGAAATAAATACAGAAAGCATGCTTGGATAGGATTTTTTTGGTGGAAGCAAAGGTTGAAATAAGACGAAAGATCTATGGAATGAAGTTTTGGGTTGGACTGCAGTACCAAAAGTTACACTGAAAACGAACCCTGTCCTTTCCATTGTGTTATCCCCCTATGTGTTTGTGAACCCTTGTGTATTTGTTTTCTTCCTGTCTCTGTGTAGTTTCATAGAATTTTTTTTCTAATACTATTCACTATGATGAGGAATACTGTTATCCTCAAATATAATTGGTATTAATAATACGTTATTTAACTTGTAAATATGCTTAGACATTATTTATTCTGTTTTGTTTTAATGCTCATGTGTGAAGTTGATGTTTCAAAATTTATTCTGATCTTTTATGTATGTACTCATGTCATAATTCCTGTAACACTGACGTATATGTTATTTTGATTCTTTTGTAAAGCCTGTACTACAAATGTTATCTGTATTGTTATGTTCTTTAATGATGCATTTTGTACCTTTGTAATTGTATTCTTATGTTATAAAATTGTAATTGACACCAGGTCATCAAATTAAGTAACTTGTAAGTTCCATTTCACTGCACACGTTTCTGTTGGTCATAGTATATGGACAATATGTGAGAAGTAGGGACTGATAGTGTTTGCACATGTGTTAATAATTCAGCAAGGGACTGGATAACAGCATTGCTGGTTCTAAGGACAATTCCAAAAACTTTGTGAGTGCACAAGTGGTGGTTTATGGACTTGCTCTATTCTCCGCAAGACTTTTCAATGGTGATTGTGCACCTGCACAGTCACAACAGATGGCTGCTGGCCATCTCTACAAGGACTACAGTGGGTCTACATCTTTGATGATCCATCAATACCATTATCTCTACAAGGATTACAGTGGGTCTACATCTTTGATGATCCATCAATACCATTATTTCTACAAGGACTGCATTGGGTCTGCACCTCTGGTGGCCCACCAATACCGTAATCTCTACCAGGACTACAGTGGGTCTGCTCTGTGATGACCTACCCACCAATATTCTTCAAAACTTCGATTGACTCCGCTGTGGGTTTGCTCTGTTGTGGCCCATGACCTATCTGCATGTCAAGAGTCAGCACTGTCTTTCCGTTGGAAGGACAACACTACTTCTACAAGACTGCATGGAAATCCACTACTTCCGTGTGCATTTTCTTTTACTGCTCAGACTTTGAGGAAAACACGGCAATTTTAGTGTGATCAACGATCAGGACTGTCTTTATGGACTGTGAGAAAATTTTAGCTTTTGACCAACATTGTATCAATAAGTGTGTGCATTTGATTTCTTTGTTATTGTAATTGTGAAAAAAATTTTAACAAATATGTATTGGCCAGTGCCCAAAAAAATTTGTAAAATTTTTTGTGGGTAGCATGGGGGCTATGTAAGTAGGCTGTTTAGGTTTTTTTATTGGTAACGCCACCTCTGTATGAAAATCACTGGCTGTGCTGTGTGCAGTTTGTGGCTGCTTTGCATTGTTGTAATACTCGCCATTGTAGTGTTAGGCAGCTGGCTGTGAACAGCGCGTAGCGTTGCGCAGTTGGAGGTGAGCCGCCAGTAGTGGTGGATGTGGGGAGAGAGATGGCGGAGTTTTGTAATTTGTCATATTATGACTATTAAAGTAAATACAGTGTTTGTTCTCTATTAATATGTTTCATTTGCTAACTATCCCTATCAGTAGTTAGTGCCTTCCATAGTTTGAATCTTTTATTTAGCTGGCAGTAGTGGCGCTTGCTGTATTGCAGTAGTGGGAGAAACGAAGATTATTGTGAGGTAAGTGATTTAGTGATTTGTGAAAGGTATAGTTTAATGTTAGTCAGGGCCATTCTTTTGTAGGGATTTTGTGAAAGTCAGATTGCGTTGCGCTAAAAAATATTGTGTGTCAGGTTAAGCACAGTCGTGTATAATTTTTCAAAGGGGATGTTTCAACTACCATGGATTCGATGAACAAATCAGTTTTGTCTTCAATTTCAGGCGCCTCTAGCTTGCCGACAAATTCTGATGATAATTGAGGTGGGGGGGGGGGCGCTGAACATCATGGTCATCAGCGCCTTGACGAAAAAAAATGGTTCAAATGGCCATGAGCTCTATGGGACTGAGGTCATCAGTCCCCTACAATTTACAATTACTTAAACCTAACTAACCCAAGGACATCACACACATCCATGCCCTAGGCAGGATTCGAACCTGCGACCGTAGCAGTCGCGCGGTTCCTAATTGAAGCGGCTAGAACCCCTCGGCCACAGCGGCCGGCCCTGACAAGACAGCATGCCAATCTCATGGGTGGGGACGAAGGCTGTCCCTACACGCGGAGCAGTTTTTAAAAGTCTGCCTCTCTTACCCTCCAATTTAGGGATGAGGCCTGACAGTTCACAAAATTTCACCACTCTTAACACTGTTATCGGTATCTGCGAGGATGGTGGGCAGATCTCCAACGAGACCGAGGGCTACCGTAATATCGGCATACAGGACACACGTAGCCACAATATGCTGAAAGCGACACGCCACAAACTTCAGAGAATGGTGGATCCTTCCGCCGAAGGAGGAAGCCATGTGTTAAAGGGCATGTCCGATGCGCAGTCTGGTAAGCAAAACCGCCTCCCAGTGGTGAGGCTGACATTTAGTCTGCCAAGCCTCTGAGGTCGACTTGTGCGACCGCATTTTCTTTTCTGTCACCTGCAACCATTCAGTCTCCCACTGATGCATGAAGCTTGTGAGAAAATGAGATGATGGCGTGCAACGGGATGCGACACTGATGGACAGCACCACCCCCACATGCTTCCATGGCGGCTTTGTCGATCATGTCGTTTCTCTTTGTGAGGCCCAACTCGCATTATTTGTTCATGAGACCCAGAAAATATTAGATACAGGCTCCCAAATAGATGCTATTTTCCTTGACTTCCGGAAGGCGTTTGATACAGTTCCGCACTGTCGCCTGATACAGTAAGAGCCTACGGAATATCAGACCAGCTGTGTGGCTGGATTGAAGAGTTTTTAGCAAACAGAACACAGCATGTTGTTCTCAATGGAGAGGCGTCTACAGACAAAGTAACCTCTGGCGTGCCACAGGGGAGTGTTATGGGACCATTGCTTTTCACAATATATATAAATGACATAGTAGATAGTGTCGGAAGTTCCATGCGGCTTTTCGCGGATGATGCTATAGTATACAGAGACGTTGCAGCATTAGAAAATTGTAGCGAAATGCAGGAAGATCTGCAGCGGATAGGCACTTGGTGCAGGGAGTGGCAACTGACGCTTAACATAGACAAATGTAATGTATTGCGAATACATAGAAAGAAGGGTCCTTTATTGTATGACTATATGATAGCGGAACAAACACCGGTAGCAGTTACTTCTGTAAAATATCTGGGAGTATGCGTGTGGAACGATATGAAGTGGAATGATCATACAAAATTAACTGTTTGTAAGGCGGATGCCGGGTTGAGATTCATTGGGAGAGTACTTAGAAAATGTAGTCCATCAACAAAGGAGGTGGCTTACAAAACACTCGTTCGACCTGTACTTGAGTACTGCTCATCAGTGTGGGATCCGTACCAGGTCGGGTTGACAGAGGAGATAGAGAAGATCCAAAGAAGAGCGGCGCGTTTCGTCACAGTGTTATTTGGTAAGCGTGATAGCGTTACGGAGATGTTTAGCAAACTCAAGTGGCAGACTCTGCAAGTGGTATCGAATATATTGCTTCCGCCTACTTATACCTCCAGAGGAGATCACGAATGTAAAATTAGAGAGATTCGAGCGCGCACGGAGGCTTTCCGGCAGTTTTTCTTCCCGCGAACAATACGCGACTGGAACAGGAAAGGGAGGCAATGACAGTGGCACATAAAGTGCCCTCCGCCACACACCGTTGGGTGGCTTGCGAAGTATAAATGTAGATGTAGATGTGGCCAGGTACTCAGCAAAAGATCAACACTTTGCCACGACATTGGAGCCGATGTAAGGAGTCATGAATGAGCTGACTCAGCTGGTCTACTGGATACATTTAGTGAAGTGCTTGTAGTGCACCATGGTAGTCGGAAGAAACTATAAACCTTTTACGTTGATGTCTCTGAATCCTTTCCAGTGCCATCAGAAAGCCATATAATTCCGTATCATAATTTGTAAATTTTTCCGGAAAAGAAATTCCAAATGTCGCTGCTCACGTCTCTCTTTGACGTGTTCCTGTGGTAATCTGTTACTCAGGAGTTTTGTTCTAGTTGCTGCGGCTGCGTGGACGAGCACTGGAGAGCTGTTACGTTCTCCTCCAACGAAGCAAATCGCTGCGGCGTGCGCGCCAGACTCCTCTGGAAGTACACAAGCATTGCTCGCGGACAGAGCTCGCAGCGCCACTGCCTTGTTCACACCCCAGGAAAAGGTCTGGTGTGTTTGCATTTTGCGAATGGGGAGCGCCGTATCCCTCGCGTTTTGCGCAGTACCTTGCTGGAACTGCGGCACCTTGCGGGAAGTTGCCGCAGCTAGGACAACGTAGCTTACACATACCTTCCACGCGAAGATTATTCGGCAAGTGTATCGCATTGTAGAAGAGTGTGGCTGTTCCGAGTTTTCTGCAGACAGTTAGCTGCGGTAGGTATAACGCATTACAGTGTGTAAGTGATAATGACGCGGCAACTGGAGACATATTCCAGACTAAGTATGCGGGGTGGTATGATTATTGTGGCCACACGCCTAAATTACACACAGGTTCTCCGTGAAATTCTGGCGGTATAGAAGCAAATGCAGCTGAAACGCCCTGCTAAACCCGCAGGACAGGACAGGTAGTTGGAATTGTGGAAAGGGCCCAAAAATGAGCGGCTTGCAGTTACACTCGAACACATAACTTTATTTAGTTGCCCAAACATTACAGCGCTAATTTCCGAGCTTAAATATCGACTGAATATGTCGCACAATCTTATGGCCTAAGGGCACAACCTCTTAAATTTTTAAAACTGCTGAATGCCCACGATTTAAAAACCCAACCACAAAAAATTTTCAAAAGGCAGAAGGCCCAAAGCTTTATCCAGAAAAAAAAAAAAAAAATTTACATGAGGCTGAAGACCCAAACAATGCAAGACTTGACAAGTAAAGAACTTTCAATTTTGAAATATGCTGAAGGCCCATTATTTAAGCCGGCTGGAGTACCGTGCGGTTCTAGGCGCTACAGTCTGGAACCGCGAGACCGCTGCGGTCGCAGGTTCGAATCCTGCCTCGGGCATGGATGTGTGTGATGCCCTTAGGTTAGTTAGGTTTAAGTAGTTCTAGGTTCTAGGGGACTGATGACCTCTGAAGTTGAGTCCCATAGTGCTCAGAGCCATTTGAACCATTTGAACCCATTATTTAAAACCCAACTAAAAGCATACAAATTCAAACCATCGGTTGTAAGCCATTAAAATACACAATCAAACACCAACAAGAAAAGGCAGTACAGCCAGCGGGGCTCAGAAGTTCCCGGGGGTCGGTCTGCACTTGAAATATTAACGTTCGCTTAGGGGGGACAGGTAGTCGTCCCAACTATATCCCATCCGCCGGCAACCCAACCAAGAGAGAGTCAACGGACCCACCGACAAGACGACTTGCTTTCCCCCCGACCAGTACACAAAGAACTTCAATGCCAAAACGTAAAAGGCGTAGCGGCCAACAACCAAGTATGCATAAGCTGTCAAAACTACACACACGTGTTGGACAGCGACAACACGGTCAGGAAAGGACACTGCCTGAATTTTACGTCAGCGGCCAGGACAGGTAAACGGAACGCTGTCACAAGGCAGAAAATTCCGCTGGTGCACTTGGACTTCAAATAACCAAATAGTTAAACTCCACCAGATGGTGGCCCAACTTTCGCTAACTCTAAATGGTTCAAATGGCTCTGAGCACTATGGGACTCAACTGCTGAGGTCATTAGTCCCCTAGAACTTAGAACTACTTAAGCCTAACTAACCTAAGGACATCACAAACATCCATGCCCGAGGCAGGATTCGAACCTGCGACCGTAGCGGTCTTGCGGTTCCAGACTGCAGCGCCTTTAACCGCACGGCCACTTCGGCCGGCTCGCTAACTCTAACACTCGCTGTTGCTCACGGGAATCCTCCCCAACACCCAACCATGAAACCCAACGGCACAATGTGAACAGACTGGCTTCGGTAATTAAATCACCACTCAACTTTGAATTTCTGTGTCGGTGAGCCACGAACCTCGTAGCAATCTGAACAGCTCCCACACACTCCGACACGGCATAGAGACCGCCAGCGGGCCCAGCCCACTGCGCCGCGCGGAGATTTCCTGGCTGATCCACACTAATCGACCGACTCCTCGCACACCGGCTAGCCGGAAACTATCGGCACCAGACCAAAGATAGTACAAGGTGCGAATATCGATACACACCGCTGCTGCCACACGTAGAAAGAGGAAGAACTACGGCATAACCGCGGGAAACCAAACGCTGAGTAACAGTCAAGGTGTAAACCAGCGCATAAGCCGGGGCCAGCACGGCTCACAGGTGTATCGCACTGTCACAAAATTGCGAATGTTCAGAGTTTCCTGTAGACAGTTCTGCTGCGGTACGTATAACGGGTGCATTACAGTGTGTAAGTGATACTGACGCAGCAGTTTGAGGCATATTCCAGACATGCGAGACGGTACGATTCTTGTGGCAAAACGTCTAAATTACACACAGGTTCTCCGTGAAATTCTGGCGGTATAGAAGCAAATGCAGTGTCGTGTCCAGCTGCTGTGAAGTGGCTGGACCGAGGCCGCACAGACGCCGGTGACGCTGATCGGGAAGTCCAGATCTTGCACCATATGATTTGCATCCTTTAGCCAACCTGAAACAATACCTGGGGAGGAAAGTGATTTACCAACGATAAGGACGTTGACACTGCGGTTCTGGAATGGTTCCGTGGCCGATAAGCGGATTTGTAACGCCAAAGAATTGAAACATTGGTACAACATTCCAACCTTTGCTCACAGAGACTTGGCGACTACCCGTATGTTGCAAAATAGTGTGTGTATCTGCGTCACTTTGCGGTGTGACGCAGCATTCGATAAAGGTTACTTGGCCTGCCATAATACATTGTAACTTTCTCCGAAGTTACCCTCGAATGTACACAAACCTCCCTCGTGAATACGAAAACCGTACCTGAATCCCTTCAGCAGACAATACAGCAGCGGGGGACTTAATTTACGAAAAGCGTTCATTAAGTAATACAATACACTTTTTTTCTGAATGTAGGTTGGTTCTAGCCAAGTATACAAACCACATTATTCCCCACTCTTCTGGCTACAAAACTTTTCAGCATAAAGCGACTACCTTACGCCACCTTACTAGGAGGTCCTGTTTGTCCGTATGGGACCACTCCACTGGTCGACGTAGAAGTCAACGTCTTTCTGCTCCAGTAATCTCTTCTTCATGTACTGCATTGCATCCTTCATTAGACCAGACAGATTAAGTCGAAAGGTGAGAGATCCAGTCTCTAGGGGGGTATGAGAGAGTACAGTCCAATGAAGTTTTGTGAACTACTCTCGGGTGCGCAGACTTATCAGGCTTTGTGTTGTCATAAAGAAGTAGTTGGTTTGTATTTTTGTGTCCATGAACAAGCTGAAGCAGTTTCTTCAATTTCATGAGGATAGCGCAACACACTTCCGAGTTGGTCGTTGCATCACGAGAGACATCAAACAGAATAGTCCTTCGTAATGCCACTTCCTCGGACGAGAAATAAAAATCAAAAATTAGCCCCCAATACCCCAAAGATTTCCCTCAAAGTCCCAAATTCCCAGAAAAGTGAATAAAGGAACGAAGTTCCATTTATCACTATTATTAGGACAATAACAAGTAATTAAATCAGGAATCGGAGACTTGACAATTTAGCAAACTACGAAAGAAAGATTAAATTTCAGTAAAATTAAAATCAAAATCATAATAAATCGCAAAATTAGCATAAATCAACATTCGCAAATTAGAACCAACGATCTCAAAGAATACTCCGTATGAGTACACTTTGGGAATCGTTGAGTAATGACTAACAGGGGAACCTCCCCATCGCACCCCCCTCAGATTTAGTTATAAGTTGCCACAGTGGATAGGCCTTGAAAAACTGAACACACATCGATCGAGAAAACAGGAAGAAGTTGTGTGGAACTATGAAAAAATAAGCAAAATATAGAAAGTGAATAGTCCATATGCAAGATAGGCAATGTCAAGGACAGTGCGAGCAAGGAACGCCGTGGTCCCGTGGTTAGCGTGACCAGCTGCGGACCGAGAGGCCCTTGGTTCAAGTTTTCCCTCGAGTGAAAAGTTTAACTTTTTATTTTCAGTTTATGTGACAAACTCTTATGTTTTCATCACTTTTTTGGGAGTGATTATCACATCCACAAGAAAACCTAAATCGGGCAAGGTAGAAGAATCTTTTGACCCATTCGCCAAGTGTACTAGTTAGGTGGGTCGACAACATATTCCTGTCATGTGACGCACATGCTGTTACCAGTGTCGTATAGAATATAACAGATGTGTTTTTCTGTGGAGGAATCGGTTGACCTATGACCTTGCGATCAAATGTTTTCGGTAAAATTTTCAGTGGAGGGAAGATTTGAACTAAGGACTTCTCATTCCGCAGCTGCTCACGCTAACCACGGGACCACGGCGCTCCTGGGTTCGCACTGTCCTTAATATTGCCTATCTTCAGCATGGACTACTCAGTTTATATTTTGTTTATTTTTTCATAGTTCCACACAACTTCTTCCTGTTTTCTCGATTGATCTGTGTTCAGTTTTTCAAGGCCTATCCACTGTGCGAACTTATAACTAAATCTGAGGGGGGTGCGATGGGAATGTTCCCTTGTAAGTATAATTCAATGCATTGTCACTACGTTACGAGAGTTAGCCGAAGCAGGTCATACATTTGAATGCTCGTACATGTAGCGCGCTTAGATTGTATTTGAGATTGAATAATTGCGATCTATGACGACGCAGTAATACGACCTTCTGACTTCAAATATCACGGCATTAGAATTCGAACGGAGGACTTTTACCTACTAGAATAAAGTGAACTTTTAACTAGATAACTGGACATTACTTAAACAGTGATTTAGGCAACGAACACTGATAGACAATTTTCATTCATAATAGCCAGTGGTTTATGGAACTTCAGTGATAGGTCCGAAGCATTAATTTAAATCCCCCCCAACACCTAGGAAAGTTTTCTTCTCAAGGCTCGGTTAGGAAGTGACTGATATTGTGCAATAAAACACCCTCTCGTGCCAAGTCGTGCATTTCTGATTTAAAATTCTATCAAATTATTGACATGAAACTCCCGAGTAATAATTACGCGCAGCGATAAAATTTGACTGTAGCGCTCGGCGCTTGTGTAGAATCTTTGACTCAAATAACAAGCCCACTGTTACGATTTCTTAGATACTTGAAATTACGACAAGCTTGTAGGGAATTTGTTGTGGATGTGACTGTATTGGTTTTATCATTAATATTTCATAATTAATCAGTTAAACATCGATTACGAACGATTAATTACGATTCTTGGCGAAGCAAATTTCTCACGCACGTCATTTCGGTTCAGCACTGTTATTTTGTGTAACGTCGTCTTCGTAACTTGATAACGATCTCAACACTCTACCGACTGTCACCGAGTTTTAGCCGAGGCCAAGTACAAATGAAACCAAATCATCAAGAGGAAGAGCCGTTATACCTTTCAGAGCCTCAGAACACCGACGCCGAGGATGCGGCTATGAACTTTGTTTTCGGGGAACATGTAGTGCGGCGCCACTCCATGGATTGCCCTTTTGTTTCCGGTTCGAATTCGTGAACCCATCTTTCGTTGCCTGTAACGCAGTTCGACAAAAAAGTGTCACGATTATCCTCGTAACACACAAGAAACTCTTCACAGATAGTCCTTCGTTACTCTTTACCGTTTTCTGTTAGGCGGCGAGGGACCCAGCGGCTGCACACCTTTGAGTATCCGAGCTAGTGCGCGAGTCTGTCAACACTATTAACAGAGACGTCCAGTTCTGCAACGAGGTGTTTGTTATCCATCGATCACCTCGGATGAGAGTGTCCGCACGTTCCAACACTACAGGAGTCGAAGCTTTGTATAGCCGGCTGGCACGCGGGAGGTCAGACAGGTTTGCGCGACCTTGTTGCAATGATGACAGACGCCTCGTCCAATGATTCTCCATCCTTTTACTCACTGCCACGCCTCCGTAGACATTCTGGAAACGCCTTTGAATATCTACGATGCTCTGGTTTTTAGCCGAAAGAAATTCAAAACTTGGTTCAAATGGCCCTGAGCACTATGGGGCTTAACATCTGAGGTCATCAGTCCCCTAGAACTTAGAACTACTTAAACCTAACTAACCTAAGGACATCAAAACATCCATGCCCGAGGCATGATTCGAACCTGCGACCGTAGCGGGCGCGGTGTTCCAGACTGGCCGAGCGGTTCTAGGCGCTTCACACCGGCCGCCGGAAGAAATTCATTGACAGCTTTCTGCTAGGAACACACCTTCATTACAGACGCCACTTTGAAGACTACGTTTAGTGCAGGCACCTACCTGAACTTCGTGAAACTATAGGCTCTGAAGCGGGAATAATATTCCACTATGCCCCACAACGAATACCTAATTTTTTTTCAATCGAAGAAGTGGCAAAAAAATGTGTTGCATTACTTACTGAACACCCCCACACACCCCCCCACCCCCCCACCACCCCCACCCCCACCACACACCCCCCCCCCCACCCCCACCCCCCCACCACACCCCTTCACCACACCCCCCACCATACACCCCCCACCATACACACACACACACACACACACACACACACACACACACACACACACACACACACACACACACCACCCCCCACCCCCCACACACCCCCACACACCCACACACACACACACACCCCCCCTCCCCGCACACACACACCTCACACCCCCACACACCCTCCCCCCCGCCTCCCCCCCCCACACACACACACACACGCCTACGTAATGTAAGGTGGCACGTGTCTGGGTTCTGTTCTGAATTATATGTTTCGTTTAACCTAGAACCACTAAAATGGAACTGTGCCAATACTTTTTGGTGCGATTGTACATGCTACTGCGCAACTAAGCAGTGACTTGCTTTTTCGTTGTTTTGGTGTTGGGTATTCTCTAACTACAAGAGAGAGCAGAACACTTCCGTTCAACGAGAAAATATGAATCACGATTATCATGCACTACATTCGAACTTCCTTTTTAAAACTCATCTAAGTTAATAAATTAAGAAGGTTGATGCAACAAACAAAGAAATTTGTTTCAAATTTTTGGTCATATTTCATCCTATGATGATTGTATCTTGAATAATTCTTATTAGACAAGTTGAGAACTATCAGAGTGGATGCCCCAGTTTGGAGCACCCCCCCCCCCCCCCGCCGCCACCCCTCCCCCAATGCGACCCTGCACATGATACATAGTCACAACTTTCGCAATGTTGATGTATTCATGAAGTGCAGTTGGACTAGACTAAGGACTACTTCCATAAGAAAACAGCTGATGTCGCTAGTGTCTCATTTGGTATCCGCGCGCGCTTGCCTACAACCAACGGTGCGTCGCGTTTCAAATCTAAGCTCTTCATGCACATCTTTATACAGCGCACCACATACCTTACGTGACATATGACAATGTTCGCTCCATTATCAAAACTTAGACTGGTCTGTACTATTAGTGCAGGTAAGTTACAGTTCACTGAACTACTGGAATCTTGAGATCTGCATTTTGTTTACCAAATTTTATTTGTAATTAGTCTTATACATCTTTGTATTGACCTGATATCGGGGAAATAGGAGATAATATGTAGGTTGAATAACAGGGTGGGGGGGCTAAGTGGGACCCCTGTGGTAGACCATCACTTAATTTCGTTTCCTTGCTCACATTTTCTTCCAACTAAACACGGAAATATCTATTGTTTATCGCGGTGTTGATGAGAGTTACAGTTTTTCGGCGTCGAATTGATTTTAGTAATTTGCATATCATCCCATCATTTCTAGACTGTGTCATATACCGTGGTTAGGTCTGCGAACCCAACGCAAAGGTCATCACGTTTTCTTGGAAACTAGTCTCTGTGAAAGTTCTTAGGGCAAATTCTCTGTGGGCTGAAACCTGCTTGCTCAGTTGGGATATGTTCCAGAACGGAGCCGCTAATTCTGTCATAAATGAGCCTCTCCAAGAGTTTGTAAGTACAGCTCAAAAGGGAAATTGGTCTGAAACTTAGCTGGTTTCCCTAGTTTCAAAACTGCCACTATTTTTGTTCTCTTTAGCTCGTTGATCCACTATCTAGGATGTTGAAGAAGCGTACTAGTCTTTTTTTCCACCATTATCCATGTTTATCAGAAATAATGCTACGCGGACGATATCGCTCTTGCTTGTAGAACCAAGGATCTCCGACAAGCAGTGACAATTCTCACAGGAGATCTATCCGCTATGCGCTATTTTAGAAAGTGGCGACTTAAAATCTCTTTGCCAAACAAGTACCGTAAGTAAATTGGTGTCGCCTTTGACCGCACCCTTTCATACAGAAAACATCTTGAAAATAAAGGCTCGAAACACTATTATTCAAAAATGGTGTGGAGTGACATGGGGAGCTTTAGCAGATACCTCGCGCACATCATCCATTACACTGGTCTTCCCAGCAGCCGAGTATTGTGCCCCGGTGTGGCTATAGAACTGCGACGCCATCTTGATCGACGTTCAATGGATCCACGCTATGCAGTTAATAACTGGCTCCCTCTGCTGAGCAACATTTGTCCACCCGCACTCCACAGAAGCGAGGTCTTGCTTAGGGGGTGCCGCAAGCTACAGGAGAACGAATTATTCATACATGAAGACATACCAAGTCCACCGAAATAGACTCCATTCAAGAAACCCACCACTAAGGCAAGCAGAACAGCTAGATGCCAGTAATACCGGGATGAGAGATCTGAGGGATCAGAACAGTCACTGAAGAGCGTGAGTGATTCCGAAAGTAACTGTGATGCTGCTGGCACAGAACTCGACAGTAACCCATGTGTCAAATTGAACAGACCTCGCACTGGACACGGTGGGCAGACACTCTTTACAAACGGGATGTTGCAGAGTCTCCGCTTCGTGAATGTGGGGCTCCGAAACAGGCAGTCATCACATTAGAGATGACTGCCACTTGCGTTCCTATGAGGGGAGCTAGAGCGACCTCATGAAAGTTGATGATACAGCTCTTACATGGATTAGGAACTTATATATTGACATTTAGTTAGTTTTATATGTAGTTTTTTATTTTGGTAATTTCCTTACACACACTATGTGATCAAAAATATCCGGACACATGGCTGAAAATGACTTACAAGTTCGTGGCACACTCCAGCGGTAATGCTGGAATTCAAAATGGTGTTGGCCCAGCTTCCACTCTCGCAGGCATACGTTCAATCAGGTGCTGGAAGGTTTCTTGGGGAATGTCAGTCTATTCTTCACGGAGTGCTGCACTGAGGAGAGGTTTCAATGTCGGTCGGTGACGCCTGGCACGAAGTCGGCGTTCCAAAACGTCCCAAAAGAGTTCTGTAGGATTCAGGTCAGCACTCTGTGCAGGGCAGTCCATTACAGGGATGTTATTGTCGTGTAACCACTCCGCCACAGGCCGTGCATTATCAACAGATGCTCGATCGTGTTGAGACGCAATCGCCATCGCCATCCCCAAAGTGCTCTTCAACAGTGGGAAGCAACAAGGTGCTTAAAACATCAATGTAGGCCTGTGCTGTGATAGTGCCACGCGAAACAACAAGGGGTGCAAGCCCCCTCCATGAAAAACACAACCACACCATAACACTATACCCACACCCTGCCATCGGATCGCCACATTGTGTACCGTGACTCGTCATTCCACGCAACGTTTTTCCACTGTTCAATCGTCCAATGTTTATGCTCCTTACACCAAGCGCGTCGCCGTTTGGCTTCTACCGGCGTGATGTGTGGCTTATGAGCAGCCGCTCGACAATGAAATCCAAGTTTTCTCACCTACCGCCAAACTGTCGTAGTACTTGCAGTGGAGCCTGATGCAGTTTGGAATTACTGTGTGATGGTCTGGATAGATGTCTGCCTATTACACATTACGACCCTCTTCAACAGCCGCCGTTCCCCGTCATTAAGCCGGCCGCTGTGGCAGAGTGGTTCTAGGCGCTTCAGTTCGGAACCGCGCTGCTGCTGCGTTCGCAGGTTCGAATCCTGCCTCGGGCATGGATGTGTGTGATGCCCTTAGGTTAGTTAGGTTCAAGTAGTTCTAAGTCTATGGGACTGATGACCTCAGATGTTAAGTCCCATAGTGCTTGGAGCCATTCTCCGTCAGTCAATAGACGAGGTCGGCCTGTACGCTTTTGTACTGTACGTGTCCCTTCAAGTTTCCACTTCACTATCATGTCGGAAACTGAACCTAGGGATGTTTGGGAGTGTGGAAATCTCGCGTACAGACGTATGACAAAAGTGACACCCTATCACATGACCACGTACGAAGTCCGTGAGTTTCGCGGTGGGCCCCATTCAGCTCTCTCACGATGTCTATTGACCACTGTGGTCGCTGATATGGAGTACCTGGCAGCACAATGCACCTTACTTGAAAAACATACGTTTTTTGGGGGCGTCCGGATACTTTAGATCACATGGTGTACGTATACTAATGTTATATACTTGTATTTTTAAACTGCATTTGACCCAATCGAATAAATAAATAAAAATAAAATGTTCGTATTTTAGCTTTAGTAGACCTGACCTGAAAATTAACTTCGCAGGTCGAAACTAAGCTTAATGAACGGAGCGGTCACTGAATTACAATAAATTTATAAAATTTTCGTTGCAAGACGGCGTTGTGCGTCCGATACGCACAAAACCGTTATCCCTAATGGCAATTGAGTAGTAAATCGGTAGTCTTGCGTCACACCCTGTACTTTCTGCAGAGCAAACGGTACCGACGGGACTAGGGTAATGCTTGAGTCATCTTTTTGTGCTGTCCCTGTGAAGCGAAAGCGCTTCAGAACGGCAAGCAACGTCACGTAGTTGCCGTCTGTGCCAAAACTTTGGCAATCAGGCGTCTCGCGTTTCTGGCACGGAACAAGCTCTCAGCAGTTCTGAAACTGGACGCCTTGTCTGAAGCTACTCGTAAGTTCCCCGTCAACGTCGCTTACAGTAGGTTGACAATGTGGCTTTTTTCTCCTTTTTTGTTACGAGTCTTTAGTCTTTCGGTGGGTTACATTTCCTGTCTCGTGCTAATCTCTACGTAACTGCTACACCGAACACGGTGAAACCGAACTTCACCGACAATATTTCGGAATACGATCAGGACCATTTTCTGGGTAGCATCCGCTAGCTCTTTACAAACTGCATTTTGTTTCATTCCTTAGCTCCTTTTATCTTTGTATCTTAGGGTTGCCATCCGTCCCGATATATTGGGACCGTCATTGTTAAGGTCGTGCTTGTCCCAACACCCCATTGGAACCAATTTTCTCCGGATTTTGCAAAATACTGATGCGAGCTTGGCTCAAGAGCTGAAGATCTGTTAACGCAACATGTAAATGTAGCCTTAGTTTGATCCATGTCGGCAAGTTTATGTTGACAAGGTCGTCTCACAGATGGTGTTGCATGTATCGACGATGTAAGCACGTTCTAGACCTGGCGCCATCATTCGAAAAAACTACGAGACTTCTCCATAGCGCGACGCTGGAACTCTAAGCAGCGCTACGCGGAAGAAACGGGCACTTATTTTAACAGCGGTCTCATAAGACGATTCTTTCTAAACGTAATACGAACAACGGGTGCAAGTTAATAATGTTTGACGTGTTTGCTGCGGGTATATGGGGTATGAAGTGTATAGTGACGTGTCGAAATGTGTGAAATTTTATGGGGCTTAACTGCTAAGGTCAACAGTCCCTAAGCTTACACACTACTTAACCTAAATTATCCTAATGACAAACACACACACCCATGCCCGAAGGAGGACTCGAACCTCCGCCGGGACCAGCCGCACAGTCCATGGCTGCAGCGCCTGAGACCGCTCGGCTAATCAGGCGCGGCGTTTAGTGACGTGTGGTTGTGACTAAAGTTACTGTCGACTGTTTACCATCTAAGAAACTTACCGAATGCCTACGGCTGGAAAGAGAAAGTGTCACTTTACGGATAATTACACGAAAGAGCGGTCTTTTGTCAAGGACGGATGTACGGATGAGGAAGCGCTGTGTAGATTTGTAGTAACTGTTTGGAGTCAGTAACTTACGGAGATAAGACAGATATGAGGCATCACATTTCTACCAAGAATCATACAAAAAGATTCGCAGTAGCATCTATATCGAAGCCTGTTTCTACATTTATGATTATAGAAGACTGCCAGGAAGAATTTCTCGTAGTTGAAGAACTAAGAACAGTTTATAAAGTTGTCTAGCAACTGTACCGTTAAACTAAATACCGCAATGTATCCTGACTGCAAAATCGCTGCAAAGGAGTCTACAGCCAGGACCAAAGCTGCAGCGATTATTAAGAATATTCTCGCAACACACGCCGTGTCCGAATGCATAAATCAATTGCGAGATGGTTCATTTCACAGTATGGACATCGACGCATCGCACCACAAGGCTGAAAAGACGTTACCTTTAGTTGTTCAGTACTGTACTGAAACTGACTGAATCGAACAGGGGCTGCTTAAGTTTGATTCGCTGAATAACGAAACATCGGAGACAATTCCAGTTTTGTATAGCTAATTTAATGCAACTGCTTATTAGCCAAATTAATCGCTTTTTCTGGTGACAACAGCAATACCAACTTCGGAGAGCTTCAACACGGCCAGCCGAATGAGTTTCACGAAATTAATAAAGAACTAGGAAAAATGTAGAAGAAATTCGATTATCCACAAGGACTTTATCAGCCACTGTAGTCTTAACTGTTGACATTGAAATAATCATTAAAATATTTATTTTTCAATATACACGGTAAGGACAGAGAAACTGGAAGAGTTCTGCTTATACGTTGACGTCAATCATTAGAGAAAAACAAGACGGCTGTCGTTAATATCAGAAGTTGAAAGGATTCTTAAGTTCTGGATTCAGTTAAAACAATTTTTTGACGCAGAAGGCAGGCCACCTAAAATAATTTCAAATTTTTTCAGTAGTCCGATCAATGAAATTTACTTCATGTTCCAGCAGTCAAACTTGGCTCTGTTTGAAGAGAGCTCTAAAAAGCATGGGGAAGAATAAAGTCTCGATAATTGAAATAGGAGATATATCAATCAACTCTGAAAGAGTTATGAACGAAAGGAAAAAACTGTCAGTTTTATTGGCATGCAAACCAAGATGAATTTGAACAAATTAAAGAATGAGAACCCTAACCAAGAAATAATTAATTTGATTACGAAATTTGCGGAAGGACGATGGCTTTCTATGCCATAGCATTTGATTACTTAGAGAATTGTGCTATTTATTTTAATAAATATGAAATATTTGATAGGATGACGCTATCTGAAATCACAGACTGGGTGACGACTGAAATCTGTGTAGCAAGTACAAGCGGGACCGAGTCAGTGAAAAGAAAGTCAAAGTTGTCACGGTACCACATATGAACACGCATTAAGGGTAAAAAACCTAACTAAACATGATCTAAATGCCGAAAATACCTGTTTAAAATCAATTCCATTGACAAAAAGGTACGTCTCAACTGTGATGAACGAAAATAAGTGCTTAGTTGATTCGTTCATGTACCTACTGTCTTTATTGAAAGTCATTATTTCTTCTTTGTAGTCTATTTCTGAACATTGAAGTAGATTTTCTTTGATTTTTAAATGAATTTGAGAAACACTATTTAAGAGGCCAATATTAATTTACGGTGAACACTGAATAAATTCTCAACTGCGAAGATCGCTAAAATCTTTTATTCATATAGACCAGTTTCGGCAAATTCCCTGTGCCATCTTCGGATCTATGTTTACGTCACGATGTAAACACAGATCCGAAGATGGCAACACGGAATTGCCGTAACCGGTTATCTATACGTATAAAGGATCTCAACGATCTTGGCAGCTGAGAATTTATTCAGTGTTCATAATACCACATATCGCTCCCATGCTAACGATGTCAGAGTAGTAAGTTTATGTAAAGGCCTCCACTATTGGTAAGACTTTATTTATTGATAAAGATTGATTTTTCATAAATATCAGCCTTGCTTTTATTGATTCTTTAGCAACAGTTTAGGGAAAAACAGAAGTAAGTTAGTTTCAGATGGTTTTCATTTTTGCGTTTGAAAAATACCACGCGACGTTACTAACGTCAGTCCAAACAGCGAATGTAGTTAGGGGTTAATAATGAAGATCTGACCGATATGCACGTCTCGTCTGTGAGTTCTCTGATCGCAAAGGAAGAGCGGCATGAGGACGCTATGCTGAGCTCTTTAACACAGGGATGGCGGCCACCGCAGCACAGTAATTCTGCATCTGAGGATGGTTGCATTAGTCCAGCAGCACTGTTGTTAAAATATCAATATTTTCTTCCAAAAAATGATATACATCGGCGACGTCGTTTTCGTGTCGATTTCGAAGTGGCAGTATCTGGTGCGCATATTTTTATCTTATATTCTATTTTTTCGCTATTTCCAATAAATATTTGAAGTTGCTCTTCTGAAATTGTTGTAGACATTTTACTTTCACTGCGTGAAGGAGTCTTACTACTTTATGAGTTTTCATCACGTCCAATCTCTCTTGTTGACTGTGTGAAGGAAGTATAGCTGGCAGAAAGTAGTAGACCGACTGCACGGGGGGAACAATTAGAATGAGTGCAAAAACCATTTTTAACGCAACTAGTGTGCTATTTCTTCACATCGGCATTCTTCAAAAACAGTTTTTGACGCTGAATAGCAGAAATCTAAATGACAAGACTGGTCTTGGAGAAGTATGATGAAATCGAGCCTGCCCGGTCAACACCGACTCAAAGGAAGGCGCTTGTTCGTGACGTCACGTCAGCTAGGCACGGCGAACGCCAGGTCTCTTGCAGGCATAAAACTCATAATGGTGGTGTCTCCCTCTCTGACACAGGAAAATGTGAAACTATTGGCGGTAGTTGACCAACACACATTGTTCTGAGAGATTTCTGCAATCAATTGTGCAATTCATTACACTTCTTAACAAATAGTGTACTCCTGAACTTCAATTTCCACCTGCTTTAAGGATTGACATACAAAAATAACTTCATGGTCCAGCAGCAACAGAATTCGTGCTTCTTTACCTTATTTGTAAATCTGAGGAAGTTACGTTTGTACTGGGTTGCGTTTACAAGAAACTGTGAACATATTGGTGCTCTTCTTTAGGTATCTTGGTTGACTATGGGGTGAGGAGCACTGAATGTTAATGAAATATCTTGCGATTGTACAGTTTGGGGGAGGGGGTAGGGGACAGAAGAAGAGGCAAAAGAGAGATACTGGTTTTATCAAATAAATTTTTTTTATCTTATAAAGTTTCTCCTTTCAGTTGCAAGAGGGGAATATTTATTTTTTCTTATGTACATGTTTAAAAAAGTTTAAGCTCAGCAGTATTTTCGATGTATGAAGCTATTTTGTTTCCTGTTTAGAATTCCTTTCGTTGAAAACGACTGTAATATAATGACTGGCAACAGTTGGACTTTTACACATGTAAATTAGTTCACATTTCCAGTGACGATGTCAAACGAAAATAAATAAACAAATAAAAGAAACGAGTTAATTGTAAGGGGGTTGGGGTAAGTTTCGATAACAAAATGGATCAAGTAAATATAGTTACTTGAATGTAAAATTTCCGAAGCTTGCAATGGGGCAAAGCATCTTCTCATATTGATCCACGTTTCTTTCGACAGGATTCAGTAATACAGAACTATGATCTTCATTTGTAGCTTTACGATAGTAAGAAAATCTTTCATCTAAATAAAACTGCAGAATCCAAAACAATACCAAACATTTTGCCCAAAAATAAGAGATTTATAGTGATAAGCACGCCCAGGCGTTTCTGCCTGCAACACACCTGGCGTTCGCCGTGCCTAGCTGACGTGACGTCAGCAACAAGCGCCGAGGCCTTCCTTTGAGTCGGTGTTGGCCCGGTTGGCCGTGCTGTCTAACGCCAACTTCTACCGATGATTTTCCCCCATGGTGCTACAGCACCCTGACATTAACTGGCGAACGTTTTGGGGGTGTGTGCATCCACCCTTTTTACCGTCGTCTGTGTCTGCACTCTGGTATGTTTTAGTATATGGCAAATTCCCTACTAATAGCCGACTTTATCGCATAGGACTGGCCACCTCCCCACTCTGCCCTGACTGTCAGCTCGAAGACACCGACGAGAACGGTCTTACGTGCCCCCTGAAACGAAACGTATGGCTCCTCATCCAACGAATCGTGGGCTTTTACCTCAGTGCCCCGCCAACGACGGTAACACCGGATTTCCTGTTGTTGCCCCAGACATTTCACTACCCTCTTGCTAAGCACCATACCCTAATCTGGTTTCGAGGACAGGCTTTAGAATACCTCTTTCAGAGTGGTCCGCATACAGTCCTTGACTTCTGGTACAAAGTTGTGACCGCGCATAGCACCCTCACCCGAAAACCTTCTTACCGACAATCTTTTGCCGGTTATCTCCGCAGCGTCTTCCTCAAAGTTGGGGTGTGCCATGCCTACCTGTCACATGATGCAACACCTTTATCCACGTTCTCATGCATCGGAGAAAAAGGGAAGAAGACAAAATGTTATATTTTGTTGTATTTAATGTTTTTGTAATATTTTTTGTTTAACTAACAGCCATTTGTATATTTTTAAATGGTACCTTGAAGAACACTTGCATAGTGTGTATATATGTACTGTTTGTTCAATAAAGACTATTGGGAAAAAAAACGCACGGTTTACAGGCGTGGAAGGAGCGCCTGATCCCCGGCACGAATCCGCCCGGCGGATGTGTGTCGAGGTCCGATGAACCGGTCAGTCTGCGGATGGTTTTTAGGCGGTTTTCCAACTGCCTCGGCGAATGCGGGCTGGTTCCCCTTATTCCGCCTCAATTGCATTATGTCGGCGATTGCTGCGCAAAGAAGTTCTCCACGTACGCCTACACTACCATTACTCTACCACGCAAACATAAGGGTTACACTCGTCTGGTGTGAGACGTTCCCTGGGGGTGGTGGAGTGGGGGTGGTCCACCGGGGGCCGAACCTCACAATAACCCTGGGTTTCGTGTGGGTCAGCGGAGGGGTGAAGTGGACTGCGGTAGTCGTCGTGGGGTTGTGGACCACTGCGGATGCGGCGGGGACGGAGCCTCTCCGTCGTTACTAGGTCCCCGGTTAACATACAATACAATCTATACAATGATGAAATCGGCGCTCGGTGCAACCAACAGATACTGCACGTTTCACTTCACCACGCAATTTTGACGCTGCAACTGCTACGCCGCTGGCGTTTGCAGAAATGAAAAAACAAGGAAGTCGACATGAAGTGTTACAGATAAATCCGGTATGTGAAACCAAACGGCGGACCCATCGGACACCTTTTATTGTGCCACTTACATGCAGCAACCACTGTAAGCGAAGTGGTTATCGCCAAGCGTGAACGTGCATCGTTTTCATTTCAATTCTTGGTCTTAGAGGGATAAGCAGGGTGCTACCTTGTTGATGCACAGAATATCTAACAATATATCAGTACTTAAATACACAGCTGTTAAACTGGTAGTATATTTATAATATTTTTTTTTTGTCGGTGCGTCGATACTTTTTCCGTCGATATACCGGTGTATTTTTCGATACGTTAAGGGTCGACAAGCGTATTTTATTAATATCGATATATCAGTATCCCGAGGTTTTAAAAATATCAACAATCCTACTGTCTAACACAGCCAGTTCTGAAGACGTACCTCAACATCATGCAGACGGTTCACAGACACTCGTGCCATATGTAGACAGGTATTGCGGTAGGAGTAAGTATTAAAATCCATGGGGAAGAATAAAAACTTTGAGGTTCGCTGATGACATTGTAGTTCTGTCAGAGACAGCAAAGGGCTTGGAAGAGCAGTTTACGGAATGGACAGTGTCTTGAAAGGAGGATATAATATGAATATCAACAAAATCAAAACGAGGATAATGGAATGTAGTCGAATTAAGTCGGGTGATGCTGAGGGAATTAGATTAGGAAACGAGACACTTAAAGTAGTAAAGGAGTTTTGCTATTTGGGGAGGAAAATAACTGATGATGGTCGAAGGAGAGAGGATATAAAATGTAGAGTGGCAATGGCAAGCAAAGCGTTTCTTAAAAAGATAAATTTGTTAACATCGAGTATAGATTTAAGTATCAGGAAGTCGTTTCTGAAAGTATTTGTATGGAGTGTAGCCATGTATGGAAGTGAAACATGGACGATAAATAGTTTGGACAAGAAGAGAATAGAAGCTTTCGAAATGTGGTGCTACAGAAGAATGCTGAAGATTAGATGGGTAGATCACATAACTAATGAGGAGGTACTGAATAGGATTAGGGAGCAGAGGAGTTTGTGGCACAACTTGACAAGAAGAAGGGACAGGTTGGTAGGACATGTTCTGAGGCATCAGGGGATGACAAATTTAGTATTGGAGGGCAGCGTGGAGGGTAAAAATCGTAGAGGGAGACCAAGAGATGAATACACTAATCAGATTCAGAAGGACGTAGGTTGCAGTAAGTACTGGGAGATGAAGAAGCTTGCACAGGATAGAGTAGCATGGAGAGCTGCATCAAACCAGTCTCAGGACTGAAGACCACAACAAGAACAACATTGCGGTGGAAAAAAAAGGCGCCACGATACTGTCGCACGAGAGGTAACCCATGAGGACGCAGGATGTACCATTGTGCCGACAGAGTTCCTGAATCACTACCAGCCGTGACGAGGAGTCATGCCGATGGCACCCCACAGCGTATCACCAGCAGTAACACCGCTGGGCCTCCCCAGAACATGGGAAGAATGGCACTTCTCCACAGGCTGCCACTACTCGTATAGTCGCCGACGATCGTCTCTGGGGTAGTAAAGACCACGATCCATAGGTGAGGACAATGCGACCTCATCCCTCAGCACTCAATGCTTTCCGGTCACGGCAGCACTCCGAATCATGCAGCCGTTTACGTTGTGGTGTAAACAGCAGCCTACGTATGGAACGGTAATTCCAAAGTCCGGCTGCTGCTTTTATCCGACCGATGGTGCATTATGACAGAGAATATTCCAAGGAGTCCATTACTTGTTCTCCGATGGTAAGCGCATAAGCGAAGAGGTCATGGTGTCTTGTGCGCAATATAGTCATCTTCACAAGCAGTTGACTGGAATCTTGACGACGGGTCTGCCTGCCCTCACTATGCATCATGTAGAATGGCTCCTAGCGTCAACAATGACAATGTAGCGTGAATGACAGCTCGGATCTAGGATATTTCCGAAGGGGGCAAAAACTTCATAGTGGTGCCCCCCTCCTCACTCTTCTTCTTCTCCTCCTCCTCCTCCTCCTCCTCCCCCCCCCCACCCTGCTCAGTTCGTACAGCCCGTCCCCTTTTGCCTGCGGGACAGTTTTTTATTTTTAGATGCGACGGGGTTCCCTGGCACAGACACCAAAAAGCAACATACGGTTCGTTCAGAAATCAGTTTAGAATGTGTTCAAAAAAGGTGGTTCTCCCGCAGAATAGTCGAGGATAACATGCATAACGCCAACAACAAGAAGGGACAGGATGGCTCAAATGGCTCTGAGCACTATGAGACTTAACATCTATCCTCATCAGTCCCCTAGAACTTAGAACTACTTATACCTAACTAACCTAAGGACATCACACAACACCCAGTCATCACGAGGCAGAGAAAATCCCTGATCCCGCCGGGAATCGAACCCGGGAACCCGGGCGCGGGAAGCGAGAACGCTTTAGGGACAGGATGATAAGACATCAAGACACCAGGGAATAACTTCTAAGTTACTGGAGGGAGCTGTCGATGGTGTTAAACTGTGGAGGAAGAGAGAGACTGGAATAAATACAAGAAATAATTGAGGGCGTAGGTTCTAAATGCTACTCTCAAATGAAAACTTTGGCAGAGGAGAGAAAATCACAGCAGGCGGCGTCAAACAAAAAGTGGATTTACGATAACCTTCATGAAGTGCCTGCGGCAAGGCAGAGATCAATAGAGGTTCAGCCTCAATGTGTGGGTTGGAATCATCATCATCATCATCATCATCATCATCATCATCATCCATCTTTTCCTCATTGGCGCCTATGTATTTCCGCGACGTCTTACAGGATAAACTTGCCTTCAGTTTTTCAGACATGAACCGCTTCATTTACGTGATGAAGTACCTCTAGACATCCAACGAATATTACTTTTGAATACATTGCGGGAGTCAATAGTGATCAGTGTTACAAATATTTACTATCAAAACCAGTCTTTATCACTATTTATTACGATGACCGGTTTCGACCACTACTGTGGTCATCTTCAGACCAATGAGTAAGAATCTCCTTCTGGTGGTAAATCACTACTATGTGATTTACCACCAGAAGGAGGTTCTTACCCATTCGTCTGAAGATGACCACAGTAGTGGTCGAAACTGGTCACCGTAATAAATAAATTGTGATCAAGACTGGTTTTGATAGTAAAAATCCAACCCATGTCATTTATGCACGCCGGTGCTCCATCTCGCCTGCTACGGATAGATCGCCAGTATCTCGATAACCAGTTTCTAAGGACGTGGCCTTGTCGAGGGGGATCCTATGTGCAGATCGCCAGATTTGAATCCAATGGTTTTTTCCGTTTTTCCTTACGCGATGCTTAAAATCCTTGGTGCATCCAATTCCCGTACCCAGTGTCCTGAGAGAGGCTATCCAAAAGGGATTTGACATAATGCGGAATGCACCAGGCGTTTTCGATGACGTACGGAAAAGTCATGTATGGACGCAGGAAGACGTCACTTCAAGCTATTTCTGTAGATACAAGTGTGTCTGGTAAGTAAGAGTTTTGGGCCACGAATAATAAGTAATTCCATACGGCACTAACGAAGAATTGTCTGACACATTTCCATATGAACTTCTTGTAATGTTTTCATGTCACGAATAAATGCCTAAAGTTTGACGTATTTTTATACGTCTCATGTATGAACACTGCATTACTCCGTGTAGCACACAACACACTCACTTGCTGTTGTAACGGCCACTACGAGAGTACATACCTGCTGTGATGTGTGTGTGGCGATGTTCAACAACCGGTCCGACGAACGACGGAGATGCAGGACGCGCTGGATCTGTAACACAGGTAAACACACATCAGGGCAGTCGTTCAGGCGGAACTTAATTCACTAACTCATTCGATACATATAAAATGTATGATAACCAACGTTAACTACACTGACGGAGAAAAACATCCCAACACCAAGCAGTGCGAAACAGGAGTTGGTAGGCGTGTTTGTACAACTGAAAGATGACAACTCAAATTTCGAGCCAGTCGCGTAAGAGCAGAGCTAGTACACCGCTGTGAGGATGCAAATCAGGTTTGTTTCGAATGCGCGCTTTAACAGTCGACAGCGTTAGTTACCTTTGAGACTGCACGTGGTGAGCTGACGTTGTCGAGAATGCTTTTAAGGCGACAAAGACGCATTGATCAACACCTCAGTGTGTTTGAATAAGGTCGTTTAACATAGCTGAATGTTCCTCCTGCGATACTGCAGAAAGACTTGGCAGGAATGTGGTCACAGGACACGGGAAGGTACGGTCGCAAGACGACTGTGTCACTAACGAGAGGGAAGGCCATCGTGTTCGGCGTATGGCTGGAGCATCGCACTGCATCTGCAGCAGCAACTTGAGTGGCAGCTGGCACCGCAGTGACACAACGAAAGAAACAGGTTACTTCAAGGACGGCTCCTAACCAGACATCCTAAAGCGTTCATTCCATCGATATTTTATATTGGCAATACATCGATATCGAGATGGCAATATCGAGTGCCGATATTTTTATTTTAGATTGTATTTTTCGCAATTTCCGGTAAAGTTCTGAATTTTTTAAACTCAATTAGTGTGTCATCTTTTCACAACGGTAGCATCAAAAACAGTTGCTGAAAATTATGAAGAAAAATTTAAATGACAATATTGGTCTTTGCTGTGGGTGGAGACGTGCGAAGGGAAATGCGTAACTGGCGCTACTAACAGAAACTGGAACTTTAACTTCACCACGCAATTTTGACACTACAAATGCTACGTCGCTGTCGTTGGCAGAAATGAAAAAACAGGGAAGTCGACATGAACTGTTCCCGGACAAGTCCGAGCGACGTACCCATCGGGCATCGTTTATTTTCACACTTACAACCAGTTACCACAGCAAAGTTGTTATCGCCAGTCGTGAATGTGCATCTTTTTCCTTTCAATTCTCGCTCGAAGGGGTACAAGCAGGCAGCTAGCTTGTTGATATACGAAATATCTAATTATAAATCAAAACTTAAATATAGAGATTGGCGACTCCATGTTGTCTTGTGCACAACGACCAGATAACAGGTATACTTGAAAAAAGAGACAGCATTGGTCGTATATTTTTTATATACTATTGCAAAATCGATTTTCTGTCACTGAGCGACCATCTTCAGTGCTATATTGTATAACTTAAATTGGGATGCACTGTTGTCACTATGCTTACGGCGATCACATAGACCCTACACATAGAGTCTATGTGATCGCCGTAAGCATAGTGACAACAGTGCATCCCAATTTAAGTTATACAATATAGCACTGAAGATGGTCACTCAGTGACAGAAAATCGATTTTGCAATAGTATAAAAAAAATATACGACCAATGCTGTCTCTTTTTTCAAGTATTCAAATTAAATATAGAGCTCTAAAACTGGCAGTATATTTACAATGTACAGCCGATATTTTTAGAGGCCGGTACGTCGATATTTTTTTTGGTCGATATGGGGTGCTTCTTTCGAGTATCGAGGGCCGATCATATCTTTATAAATATCGATATACAGGATTCCGAATATTTTTAAAAGTATCAACACTCCTAGCACGAAGTGTGACTTTGAGAAAAGCGCACTGTCGTACTATCTGCCGAATAGAGTGTCACTAAGAGTAAAAGGAATGTATACTCACTCAAGCGACAATGGGAAGGCAACAACAGTGTGAATACTGAAAATTTTCGTATACTTCTTGGAAATGACAAGAATACGCATTCAGCTGAGTCCGGTATGAATGAGAGACTACGATTTTAGTGTTGACAAACAGAACGTCACATAATTACCGCGGAACATTGGGAATTTATATGTGAAAGTACTGTCTGCCGATTGGCCTGGTGACCAGTAATTCAGAATAAACAGAACTGTGAATTTTGATTCAAGAACTTTCAAAATATATAAAAGTCTAAACAGATGAAGTATACTGCCTTAGTGGAACCCTGTTACTGCCCTGTAAATTATTAGCCAACTACGATCACTATCAGCTTCGGTCTCTCTTCATTCTTGTTTCTTATTTTTTCCAGTACTCCATCTTCTCCCCACGTTGTCTTTTCCTTCCTTTTGTCCATACTGTTCCTCATTTCTTATTTTTTTTTTCTACCTTGAAAGGCTTCTACATACTGTACTTTAGCATTAAAAAGGTTTCTTTCTGTTATTTCCGATCCGTTGAAGATGTTTGTTTCTAGTTCTCTCATTTTTTCAATCCATGCTGCTGGCGAGTCTTTTTCTATAAATACAGGAATATTTGCATGTGACTCATTCGGTAGAGACGTCCAGAGAAGGTTAATCTTAGCTTTGCGATTACTTCTGATATTTTAGCTATATTACGGTAGCGCGCCTCGTTACTTCCCATTTTACAGCCATCTGTAGTTTCTATTGCTCCCGTTACTTTTCTAACGATAAGTCTTTCATGTACTATTCTGTCCAGCTTACGGCTCAACGCTAAGCATTCACATACTTACAAACTTTTTGGTCTTACCGCTTTGGTATGGTGTTATGGTTTCGTTTTCTAGATATGCATTTCCTGTAGTAGATTTTTTTGTCAAGCCGTATGCTCTTTTCATTTCATTAACTGTAACGTCTAGCGCAAATTTGTCTAGTCGATTTTCTCGTACAGTTACTCAAAGATATTTGAATTTATTAACTTGCTCTATTTTATCTGTTTTTCTATGTCTTTGGATACATTTTTTACATATTTGTCATGAATGTTTTTCAGCTGAATTTTTAAGACCAGTGCTACTTTTTTCAGAAAATTTGAGTAACTGGTTGTATTATTTTCTGACAGTATTGCAAAATCGTCTGCGAAAGTCAGGCAGTTCACCTAATTCCATTTCTTTTCCTTCTCAGAATTAGGGGACTTTTTTTTTTTTTAAAGCTTCAAATTCTAATGTACTACTTCCTGAGATTGCGAAACCGGTAATGGAACTATTTGTGAGACCTGAGACGAGCACATATTAATAGAAAATAACAGTGTTCGTAACTAATGGAAAATTGTTTATTACACCCTACACTGGTTTAGTCTACAGAGATTATACATGCTGTACGGGAGCGGCGTGGTGTGTTGCTGAACTCTCAGTTAACGCAAAGGTGAGTTCCTTTGATAAAATGTAGTTGAACAACATTCTCACCCGCCCTCCCTTCCCTTAAAATTGTGTATGCCCAATTATTTTATCACCAGGAGAGTCGCGCAAGCCTTCGCTAGCACAGAAGAATACTCTACACAAACGATGTATTGCTGGCGTTAAGCTGTTCCTGGAAAGCCATCACGAAGGATGACAGTGGAATACGCACGAGGAGAGCAGAGCGCTTACGATGTTATGAAACGATACGACGATACGACGATACGGCTCCCCCCCCCCCCCCCCAACATACTACAGAAGCCCCCCCGGGCGGGAGCTATCTCTCCCCCCATGCAGTAATGTCCAAACAAGTCCGGCCCGTTGTGAAAGCGTGTGGCACGGTGCCTGTCCTACAAGGAAGAGAGACGCGGAATCCGGCGTTACGGCTATAACACTACAAGGAAGTTCTGTCACAGCGGCGAGGCGTCTCACCCGGAAGCTACCACAAGACCACATGGGCGGGCGCACAAAATTAGGAAAGACTGGTTGCTTAGGGGTTACGGGAGTAAACAGCTAGGTCCTTGGTTTCTCGGTCAAAAGACAGTTCATCTCTAAGTACGTAAGAGTGGTAAAATCGAGGTCTCGAAAGGAATACAGATGTCATAGCTGAGAAATAAGTTTAAGAGAAATAAAAGTAGAGGGATACTAGTATAAATGTATAACACAGACAGAGACCCTCTTGTCTGCTCTGGCGTACGTACTGCCTCGACCTGTAAACAGGGTTTCTGCACTGAAACGCCAAGGAAACTGGTATACGCATATACTTTCAAATGCAGAGATCTGTAAACAGGGAGAACACGCCGCTGCGGTCGGCAACGCCTATACAAGACAAGTGTCTGGCACAGTTCTTAGATCAGTTACTGCTGCTACAGTGGCAGGTTATCAAGATTTAAGTGGGTTTGAACGTCGTGTTATAGTCGGCGCACGAGCGATGGGACACAGCATCTCCGAGGTAGCGGTGAAATCGGGATTTTCCCGTACGACCATTTCACGAGTGTACCGTGAATATCAGTAATCAGGTAAAATATCAAATCTGCGACATCGCTGCGGCCGGAAAATTGAAGACAATCGTGCAACGTGAGAGAAGTGCAACCTTCCCGCAAATTGTTGATGGCCCAGCACTGAAACATGCAACCAGTGTCGTCGTGTGAACCATTGAACGAAACATCATCGATATGTACTTATATGGATATGGGGTGTGTTCTTTCGGTCATGTCCATATCCATATGAGTATATACAGGGTGGTCCATTGATCGTGACCGGGCCAAACATCTCACGAAATAAGCGTCAAACGTAAAAACTACAAAGAGCGAAACTTGTCTAACTTGAAGGTGGAAACCAGATGGCGCTATGGTTGGTCGGCTAGATGGCGCTGCCATAGGTCAAACGGATATCAACTGCGTTTTTTTTAAAATAGGAGCCCCCATTTTTTATTACATATTCGTGTAGTACGTAAAGAAATATGTATGTTTTAATTGGACTACTTTTTTCGCTTTGTGACAGATGGCGCTGCAATAGTCACAAACATATGGCTCACAATATTAGACGAACAGTTGGTAACAGGTAGGTTTTGTAAATTAAAATGCAGAACGTAGGTACGTTTGAACATTTTATTTCGGTTCTTCCAATGTGATACATGTACCTTTGTGAACTTATTTCTGAGAACGCATGCTGTTACAGCGTGATTACCTGTAAATACCACATTAATGGAATAAATGCTCAAAATGATGTCCGTCAGCCTCAATGCATTTGGCAATACGTGTAACGACATTCCTCTCAACAGCGAGTCTTTCGCCTTCCGTAATGTTCGCACATGCATTGACAATGCGCTGACGCATGTTGTCAGGCGTTGTCAGTGGATCACGATAGCAAATATCCTTCAACTTTCCCCACAGAAAGAAATTCGGGGACGTCAGATCCGGTGAACCTGCGGGCCATGGTATGGTGCTTCGACGACCAATCCACCTGTCAGGGAATATGCTATTCAATACCGCCTCAACCGCACGTGAGCTATGTGCCGGACATCCGTCGTGTTGGAAGTACATCGCCTTTCTGTCATGCAGTGAAACATCTTGTAGTAACATCGGTAGAACATTACGTAGGAAATCAGCATACATTGCACCATTTAGACTGCCATCGATAAAATGGGGGCCAATTATCCTTCCTTCCATAATGCCGCACCATACATTAACTCGCCAAGATCGCTGATGTTCTACTTGTCGCAGCCATCGTGGATTTTCCGTTTACCAAGTGTGCATATTATGGCTGTTTACGTTACCGCTGTTGGTGAATGACGCTTCGTCGCTAAATAGAACGCGTGCAAAAAATTTGTCGTCGTAATTCCTCTTGTGTCCAGTGGCAGAACAGTACACGACGTTCAACGTCTTCGCCATGCAATTCCTGGTGCATAGAAATATGGTACGGGTGCAATCGATGTTGATGTAGCATTCTCAACACCGACGTTTTTGAGATTCCCGATCTCGCGCAATTTGTCTGCTACTGATGTGCGGATTAGCCGCGACAGCAGCTAAAACACTTACTTAGGCACCATCATTTGTTGCAGGTCGTGGTTGACGTTTCACATGTGGCTGAACACTTCCTGTTTCCTTAGATAACTATACGGCGAACGGTCCGGACACTTGCGGATGATGTCGTCCAGGATACCGAGCAGCATACATAGCACACGTTCGTTGGACATTTTGATCACAATAGCTATACATCGACCCGATACCGACGCGATATCTACCTTTTCCGCAATTTGTAAACGGTCCATTTTAACACGGGTAATGCATCACGAAGCAAATACCATCCTCACTGGCGGAATGTTACGTGATACCACGTACTTATACGTTTGTGTCTATTATAGCGCCATCTATCACAAAGCGAAAAAAGTGGTCCAACTAAAACATTCACATTTCTTTACTTACTACACGAATATGTAATAAAAAAATGGGGTTCCTATTTAAAAAAACGCAGTTGATATCCGTTTGACCTATGGCAGCGTCATCTAGTGGGGCAACCATAACGCCATCTGGTTTCCCCTTCAAGCTAGACGAGTTTCGTTCTTTGCAGTTTTTTCGTTTGATGCTTATTTCGTGAGATATTTGATCCGGTCACTATCAGAGGACCATGCTGTAGTTCTGGCAGTACCGGCGATGACCTCCTCCTCCTCCGGTGCAGATGCACACATATTCCCCGAAGTCTTACGGGACTTGGTAAGAATGTCTTCCACGAGTAATGAGTGTGTTGGGTAGGGACACTTCGAGTGTAGTGTGTGGACATATAAGGTTGTGGTCTCGCGGGAGACGTGCGCGAGATAGTCCCTGTAGTCGCGCTATCCTCTGTGCCCTCGGTGGCTCAGATGGATTGAGCCTCTGCTATGTAAACAGGAGATCCCGGGTTCGAGTCCCGGTCGGGGCACACATTTTCCACCTTTCCCCGTTGTATATCAACGCCCGTCAGCAGCTGAAGGTATTACAATATAATCCTAATTTCATCATCGATATGCGCTTTCGGAGCCGAATGCCCACTCGTGTACTGTTGATGACTGCACGACACAAGGCTTTTCGCCTCGCGTGGGCTCTTTAACGCCATTGGACTGTTGATGACTGGAAACACATTGCCCGGTCGGACGAGTCTCGTTTCAATACGCGTACGGGTATTGAGACAACCCTATGAATCCGTGGACCCAGCATGTCAGCAGGGGACTGATAAAGCTAGTGAAGACTCTGTGAAATGGCGTGGGCCGTGTGCACTTTGAGTGATATGGGGCACGTGATACATCTAGATACGACTTGACACGTACGTAAGCATCCTTTCTGGTCACCTGCATCCTTTCATGTCCATTGGGCAGTCCGACAGACTTGGGTAATTCCAGCGGGACAATGCGACACCTCGCACGTCCAGAATTGCTACAGAGCGGCTCGAGGAATACACTTCTGAGTTTAAACGCTTCCGCTGGCCACCAAACTCTCCAGACCTGGACATTATTGAGCATATCTGGGATGCCTTGCAACGTGCTATTCAGAAAAGCCCTGCAAGATTCATGGTGTCAGTTCCCTCCAGTACTACTTCAGACGTTAGTCGAGTTCATGCCACGTTGTGTTGCGGCAGCGCTCTGTATGAAAATCACTGACGGTGCTGTGTGCAGTCTGTGGCTGGTTTGCATTGTGCAGTTGGAGGTGAGCCGCCAGAAGTGGTGGATGTGCGGGGGGGGGGGGGGGGGGGGAGAGAGAGAGAGAGAGAGAGAGAGAGAGAGAGAGAGAGAGAGAGAGAGAGAGAGAGAGAGAGATGGCAGAATTTTGAGAGCGGACTATCTGGACGTGTGTCCATTAGAAAGAGTATATTTGTAATACTGTGTATCATGAATGAACTGATTATATATAATTTTTAGCTGGCAGTATTGGCGCTCGCTGTATTGCGTTAGTTCGAGTAACGAAGATTTTTGTGAGGTAGGTGATTCATAAAAGGTGTAGGTTATTGTTGGTCAGGGCCATTCTTTTGTAGGGATTATTTAAAGTCAGATTGCGTTCTGCTAAAAATATTGTGTGTCAGTTTAGTGTTGATCAGAATAAGTAAAGAGAGAAATGTCTGAGTACGTCCAGTTCTGCTCAGCTGTTTGAAAATCAAATAACGTAAGAGGTTTATCAGCACAGTAATTCATTAATTTTTCTAAGGAGATTTTTCACTGTACTAATGTTCTAATAATACGTCAGTTACACGACACACATTCAAGTGGTAGTTAAGTTTCTTTCTATAACTTCTGTAGCAGTCTCCTGCTAATGGCCATTACAGCAGCAACGATGTTTCTCTGAGCTGTTGCAGTGTTATTGCCAGTGGTGTACGCTGAGACTGTCCTTAGTGCACCCCCAAAGGAAAATGTCACAGAAGTCTAGGTGAGGCGACCTGGAAGGACAAGGAAATAGAGTCGCACAAAATCCATCCAGTTTTGAGCAGGCACTCTCTCAGGTAGGGGACGTGTCAACATTGTCGTGTCACGAATCGTGAAGGAGAAACAGCTCTTAATCAAGTGTTCAAGATGTTCTCCAGAATGTTCTGAAGAAAAAAGTGTGAGCAAAGATTGTCTTGCACATGATTGGTTGGTTGGTTGGTTGGTTTGGGGAAGGAGACCAGACAGCGAGGTCATCGGTCTCATCGGATTAGGGAAGGATGGGGAAGGAAGTCGGCCGTGCCCTTTGAAAGGAACCATCCCGGCATTTGCCTGGAGCGATTTAGGGAAATCACGGAAAACCTAAATCAGGATGGCCGGACGCGGGATTGAACCGTCGTCCTCCCGAATGCGAGACCAGTGTCTAACCACTGCGCCACCTCGCTCGGTCTTGCACATGATACTCGAATGAAATGCTAAATGCAGCCGCGCGGGATTAGCCGAGCGGTCTTAAGCGCTGCAGTCATGGACTGTGCGGCTGGTCCCGGCGGAGGTTCGAGTCCTCCCTCGGGCGTGTGTGTGTGTGTGTGTGTGTGTGTGTGTGTGTGTGTGTGTGTGTGTGTGTTTGTTTGTCCTTAGGATAATTTACGTTAAGTAGTGTGTAAGCTTAGAGTTCCCATAAGATTTCACACACATTTGAACATTTTTTGCTAAATGCAGACTTTTTTTAAAAATACAGCATCACGGGTGATGCGACTGTGTTATCAACACGAACCTATCACAAAACGACGAAGTGCTGTAATTCACGTCAAGGGACGCATTGACGACATAAGCGATACTCACGTCAATGCGGCGAGCGAGTTAAACAACATCCCAAAAAAACGAACGTCTTTTCTGACAGTTTAATCTGGTTGTATGAACGTTCTCTGCGTTGTTCGGGGAGGCTATGTGGACAAGCTGAAGCATTAAAACCACCATCTTTCCTCTATTTTATATTAATCCAGTCACGAAACTTTCCGGACTGATTGGGTTTCCTTAAGTCTATGAAGAACGAAATTTAACATCAGTGCTATATCGAAGCGAGAGCTCGTGAGCTTCAGAGGTATTTCTCGGTCATGCAGATATCTGAATGTCAAGCTGAAACTTCCTGGCAGATTAAAACTGTGTGCCGGACCGAGACTCTAACTCGGGACCTTTGCCTTTCGCGAGCAAGTGCTCTACCAACTGAGTTACCCAAACACGACTCACACCCCGACCTCACAGCTTTACTTCTGCCAGTATCTCGTCTCCTACCTTCCAAACTTCACAGAAGCTCTCCTGCGAACCTTGCAGGAGACGAGATACTGGCAGAAGTAAAGCTGTGAGGACGGGGCGTGAGTCGTGCTTGGGTAGCTCAGTTAGACGGACTGTCAATCCTAAGGGCCCGGGTTCGACTCCCGGCTGGGTCGGAGATTTTCTCGGCTCAGGGACTGGGTGTTGTCCTAATCATCATCATCATCATCATTTCATCCCCATAGACGCGCAAGTCGCCGAAGTAGCGTCAAATCTAAAGACTTGCACCAAGCGCTCGTCTACCCGACGGGAGGCCCTTGTCACACGCCATTATTATAGCCGGCACGGTAGCTCAGCATGTTCGGTCAGAGGGTTTCGCTACCCAATGTAATAAAAAAAAACTGAGTGAACGGATCAACGAACAACCTGAACAGATGTCATCGGACGTCCGCCACGAACAAACACAACAAACAAAAATGAGAAAAAAAAAGTTGGTAGAGCACTTGCTCGCGAAAGGCAAAGGTCCCGAGTTAGAGTCTCGGTCCGGCACACAGTTGTAATCTGCCAGGAAGTTTCATATCAGCGCACACTCCGCTGCAGAGTAAAAATCTCATTCTGAATGTCAAGCTATTGACCAACTTACTCTAACTGGCGAAAGAGAGAGGTGGTATGTTTTTCCTAGTTGGGAGCTTTGCGAGCCCACTTTGGGGACGGTTGACGTCAGTGGCTGCCGCCCAGTGGGACTTTACTGGGCAAAGTCCAGATGGCGTCCGGAGCGGACTGGACATTGCGCCCGCCAGGATAACCTCTGACTCGTGCTGTGCCGTGTCGCAAGGTTGAGCTGAGACGGTGGAGGCGTAACCAACAGCGGCACCAGTCGAATACACTCAAGCTCGTCGTAGACACACACACACACACACACACACACACACACACACACACACAATTTTTCTGAAACTTATGATGCGTAATGTCATTTGTCGTATGTATTTATACGTACACATGTGCCAGCACAGGCTTTTGGCGTGTGGTGTCGCCCACATATCGTATTTACTTTAAAAAAATATCGATATACATCGGCGATATTGTTTTCAATGATATAACGCTATATTTTTATTTTATATCATATTAACGACATAGGAGACAATCTGAGTAGCCGTCTTAGATTGTTTGCAGATGATGCTGTCATTTACCGTCTTGTAAAGTCATCAGATGATCAAAATTACTTGCAAAATTATTTAGATAAGATATCTGTATGGTGCGAAAAGTGGCAATTGACCTTGAATAAAGAAAAGTGCAAAGTTATTCACATAAGTATTAAAAGAAATCCGCTAAATTTCGATTACGCGATAAGTCACACAAATCTGAGGGCTGTAAATTCAACTAAATACTTAGAGATTACAATTACAAATACCCTAAATTGGAAGGATCAGATAGATAATCTTGTGGGTAGAGCAAACCAAAGACTGCGATTCATTGGCAGAACACTTAGAAGGTGCAACAGGTCTATCAAAGAGACTGCTTACACTACGCTTGTCCGCCCTATTCTGGAGTACTGCTGTGCAGTGTGGGATCCGCATCAGGTGGGACTGACGGATGGCAGCTCGTTTTGTATTATCGCGAAATAGGGAGATAGTGCCACAGACATGATACGTGAATTGGAGTGGCAATCATTAAAACAAAGGTGTTTTACGTTGCGACGAGATCTTCTCATGAAATTTCAACTACCAGTTCTCTTCTCCGATTGCGAAAACATTCTGTTGGCACCCACCTACATAGGGAGAAATGATCATCACGATAAAATAAGAGAAATCAGGGCTCGCACGGAAAAATTTAAGTGCTCGTTTTTCCGGCGTGCCGTTCGAGAGTGGAACGGTAGAGAGACAGCATGAATGTGGTTCACTGAACCCTCTGCCAGGCACTTTATTGTAAATACAGTAATCACCTAGATGTAGATGTTTTTCCCAATTCTCGATAAATACTTGAAATTTTTCTATTCAAATTGTAGTAGAACATAATTTTACTTTCACTGTGTGAAGAAGTCTTGCTACTATTTTCCTTCATCACGTCCAGTATCTCTTTGACCGTGTGAAGCAAGTACGGGTGGCACAAAGTAGTAGTCAGCTTGCACTAGTTATGGGGCGGGGGAGTGAATAAAATGACAGGATTTCCCATGTGAAGAAATAGCACACCAGTTGCGTTAAGAAAACAATTTTTGACGCAACTAGTGTGCTACTTCTTCACAATGGAATAATTCAAAAACAATTGCTAAATATGAACAAAAATTTAAATGAAATTAGTCTCTGCGGTGGGCGGAGTCCTGTGAGGGGAAATGCTGACGTAATCGGCGCTCGGCGCTTCCTTCAGAAACTGCAACGTTTAACTTCACCACGCAGTTTTGACACTAGAACCGCGCTGGCGTTAAAAACAAAAACAAAACAAAAAAAGGTCGATATGAAGTGTTCCAGACAAATCGGAAATGTGACGAAACCGAACGGTGGACCCATCGGAACGTGCATCTTTTTCCTTTCAGTTCTTGCTCTAAGGAATATAGGCAGACTGCTAGCGTGTTGATGTACAGAATATCTAATAATAAATCATCACATAAATACATCTCTAAAACTGGCAGTATATTTACACTGTACATCAGTTTTTTTGGGTTGTACACCGATACTTTTTTCCGTTGATATTTTGATAAATGGTTCAAATGGCTCTGAGCACTATGCGACTTAACTTCTGAGGTCGTCAGTCGCCTAGAACTAACCTAAGGAATCACACACATCCATGCCCGAGGCAGGATTCGAACCTGCGACCGTAGCGGTCGCTCGGCTCCGGACTGTAGCGCCTAGAACCGCACGGCCACTCCGGCCGGCGATATTTTGATACCTTTTTCGATTTATATGGGGCGCAGATGATATCTCTTAAAATATCAGTACATTCGATTCCCGAAATTTTTAAAAATGTCAACAGTCCTAGTTTGTTTTCCTCTACAGAGCCGTTGTAGCGTAGCGGAATCTCACGTACTCGTGCAGTTCGTTCTGAAGGTAGTTCATAACAGCAGTCTTTGTGGAAAGTACGATGACGCACTGAGAAGGTGAATAAGCGGACATGCATCTCCTTTACGGCCCAGAAGAAGGCAATGCACGAGCAGCAAGACGTGGGTATATGTAAAATGTTCCCAAACAGAAGAGTACCAAAACATCAGATTTTCACATCTGCGGACAAGCGTGCGCCACCGTTAGGTCAGCCTCAGCTAGATGGAGTGGGTGTTGAGAAACATCCTGGAAATGGTAGGTGAAGACCTGAGATGATGATGTTTGTTTTGTCGGGCACTCAACTGCGCGGTTATCAGCGCCCGTACAAATTCCTAACCTTTGCTCAGCCCAATCTCGCCACTGTCTTGAATGATGATGAAATGATGAGGACAGCACAAACACCCAAACATCTCGAGGCAAGTGAAAATCCCCGACCCTGCCGGGAATCGAACCCGGAGGTGAAGACCTGATCGTAAGTACCCACCGTGTAAGTGCACTGTACGTGTTCCTCAGTCGACTGTATGATGTCTGCTTCGGAGACACCAATTCCACCCATTTCACCACAGAAGACGCAGGAGCTGACGTGTGTGAACTGGATTTCTGTCAGTGGTTACTCGAACGCCACAATGCTGATCCAGTGTTCGGTCGTCGGGTACAGTTTACGGATGAGAGCCTCTTTACCCTTGCGGGTATCGTGAACGCGCGTAACATGCACGTGTGGTGCCACTGAGAAACCTGATGTAATTACATTACGATGACATCAACATCGTTTTGCAGTAAACATTTGGGGTAGTGTAGTGGACAATTAGTTACCCCACAGTAACTGATTGACAGGGTGTATCGACAGTTTTTGGAACATGAAGTGGGTGTTCTGCTTCATGCTGTCCCACTCGCTACACAAATCAGCTTACGGTTTATGCACGACGGTGCTGCTGCACTTTCCATTGTAGAGACAAGGGAGTGTCTCAGTATTGCTTATCCCGATTAGTGATATGTCAAGGAGAACCAGTTGCTTGCCCCGCTAGGTCTCCGAATCTTAACCCCCTGGACCTCTACTTTTGGGGCCATCTCAAGGAGATCGTGTAAGGTGTTCCAAGAATGTAGCACAACTGAAGTGCTACTGTGCAGAATGAGATGAACGGGGCAAGCAATATTCCGAGAACGGTAAGACGTCGAGCACGTCACTGTCTTCGTCGACATGGACATCATTCTGAACAAAGTCTAGGATAAATGTACAGTGCTTATTTCTGCTTAATTTCGAAAACCTTCGTGTTGTTGATTTCTGAGAACGATTAATTTTATTTTGTTTATGTTGCACTTGTGATCCCTACTCTACTGCATATCCCGAAAATGAAGCCCATTAAGACGAAACTTTAACATTTTACTCTTATTTTGATGCTTACATTACACCAGCGAAGCGTGTGCAGATTCTTTTGAATCATCCTGTATATACTTATCTCCCCCAAGATGAAACACTTTTAATATGTACACTGAGGAGCCAAAGTGACTGGTGCACCTGCCAGGCGGTGAATGGCCGTCCCATTAAATTCCCGGAGCTGCGATGTTAACCAGTTCCGCACGTACAGCTGGACGTCGTCGGTCCGAGGTGAATCGTTTGCCCCTCAGAGCCTTTTTAAGGGGACCAGAAATAGGGAGAGATGGTGGTGGTGGTTGTTGGGAGGTTTAAGGGGGACTAAACAGCGAAGGTCATCAGTCCCATAGGGACATTTGAATTTCTGCAGGAGTGCCGCGACTGTGTTGACCGTATGAGGCTTTGCATTGTAGTGGAGCAGAATGACGCCACGGATAAGATTGCCTGGTCGTTTTAATTTGATCGCTTCGCAAAGGGTGGTCAAGGTTTGCGAGTAGCGCTAGGCATTCACTGTTCTCCCGTGCTGCAGGAAGTAGATCAGAAGCAGGCCATCTTGGTCAAAGAAGAACGTCAGCATAACCTTTCCTGCACTCGCGTGAATGGCCTTGGCTTTTCCTTTTTTTTTGTGGTGGTGACCCTGCACGCTTCCACTGGAGATTTCGATTCTGGTTCGATGAAACCATGACTTAACTCCAACCACCACTCGTGCCAGGAACGCATTCCCTTCCCGAGCATAGCGGCGCAGATGAGTAAGACAGTGGGCCATTCGACATGATTCCTGGTGTGGTTGAAGACTGTGGGGCACCCACTGGGCACACACTTCGTGCATTGCAGTCGTTCCTTCATGATGGTGTGAACACTTCCGACGCTCAATCCGACAACGGCGGCTATGGTTTTCACTGTCACTCTGTGGTCCTGGGTAATGAGAGCATCCACCAGCTGGACGATGTCATCGGTAATTCAGTGTGGCGCTACACACCCTGCATAATAGGCTAACGACACCCGTCCTTCCCTGAAGCGCTTGTGCCACGCCTTGAGCGTTGCAAGGGAAATGCAGTGGTCGCTGTAGACTTGACACATTCGTCGATGAATGTCCGTTCCTCCTACTCCTTCCGCTGTCAGAAAACGAACCTCTTTGCTCTTGTTTTGACGCCTCCATGTCACTGTTTGCAATTCGACTGGCAGCGTTGGACGATTGATGCATGCTGCTGCTAGCTCTGTAGAGTCACGTGACATGCATGCGTAGCGTACCCTCTAGCGACGGACTGTGAACTTGCATGTTCAGGTCGGAACCATAACTCCTTACACACGCCACGATATTACCCGCCTGTCACCAGTTTGCGCATTCGTTTCTTTTTGCACGCTCCTTATAGATAGTACCTGTAGCAATCCAAAAACTGCTTCACTGCCCGCTTCGAAACAGATGAATGAATTAACTGACGCAACGACACAGTAGTAACTATGTAAGGGCTACTATAGTACTGTACACATCATATCATATATGATATATATCATATATATCATATATGATATATATCATATATGATATATATCATATATGATATATATCATATATGATATATATCATCTATCATCATCTATCATCATCATCATCATCTATCATCATCATCATCATCATCATCTATCATCATCATCATCATCTATCATCATCATCTCATCATCATCATCTATCATCATCATCTCATATCATCATCTCATCATCATATCATATCATCATCTCATCATCATACCATCATCTCATCTCATCTCATATCATCTCATCATCATATCATCTCATCTCATATCATCATATCATCATATCATATATCATATCGTAATCATATCATATCCTATCGTCGTCGTCGTCGTCGTCGTCGTCGTCGTCATCATCTAAGGAGTGCAGCAATCAAGTGAGTTTCGAAGAGTAAACACAGTGCACACATTTTAACTTTGTTGATTTACAGCCTCATAGGGGCGCCACTAGCGCCAGTCTTATGCGACTGGCGCGAAATTTGAATGGACACCATCTTTCAGATGTTGAAATGCTCCTACCAACATTCCCTTATGTCGCACAAGTCCTTGGTGTTGCGATCTTTTCCGACAGTGTATATGCTAATTAACCCATGTATAATTGTCATTTTTATTAAAAATGTGCACACAAAAAAATCCAGTTTTCATTGGAAATGTAAATTCTTAATTACTGATCTTTTATAAAAGATTTTTAATAAAGATTGTTTGGATTAAAAACATTACTAACTAAATTTCTTCATATTTGTGTACTTTTTCTTCAGAGAAAAACTGGTGGTATATGCACCTTTATTTAAAAATCATTAGTGTAGAATCGAGCACAGGCATTCTACATGGCTGGTGATCACTCTGACACTGTGTTACGTTGCCTGTCGTAAAATCGTTCTCATTGTTGAATATCAACGACGGTCGGTAAACTTCACAGTAGAGTTTCTCAAATGTTTTTGAAAGTTGCACCGAACTGCTCTCGGAAATTGATACGTGGGGCGTTCAATACGTAATGCAACATTTTTTTTCTCGGCCTATTTCGGTTGAAAACACGCGGTATTTGTTGTGAGACATCGAGGTATATTCCCACTTCAGTCCTTACAGTTTCATGAAGTCCGATATGTGGCATCGGTATATGCATCCTTCGAAATGGCGTCTGTAACGGACTTGCATTCCAAGCAGTGAGCTGTCACTGACTTTCTTTTGACATAAAACAACAGCATTGCAGATAGTCATAGGCGTTTGCAGAATGTCTATGGAGACCTGTTGGTAAACATAAGCACAGCGAGACCTTGGGCGAGGAATGTCATCAACGCAATAGGGCCGTGCAAACCTGTTCGATCTGTAGCGTGCCGGCCGGCCGTGCATAGTTTTTGACTCCTGCAATGTTAGAACGTGCGGACACACTCATTCGAGGTGGTCGACGGATCAGGAACACCTGGCTGCATATCTGGATGCCTCTGTTGGCAGTGCTGACACTCGTCGACAAAATTTCATTGGACCGTCATTCCTCATCCCTCAGATCTCGCATCTTCAGACTTCCACCTGTTTGGCCCAATGAAGGATGCACTCCGCAGGAAGAGATACGTGGATGGTGAGGAAGTGGTCGATGCAGCAAGACGCTGCCTCCGACGTCGACCACTAGAGCGGTACCATGCGGCATAGTGGCTCTCGCATTAAGGCGGCGTGAAGTAGTCTGACTGAACGGAGATTATGTTGAAAAAATAGGATTTTTTAGCCAGAATAGTGGGAAAAGTTGTGTACTGGAATACTGAATGAAACTAACCTCCTTTCAGAAAAAATGCGTTGCATTAATTCTCGAAGACACTCGTATTTACATTCTATGCTTCACACATCATAAAAATTTAAAAAAATATACGTAAGTCCGATTGCCGTGTAGTCTCCTTGTCAGGAGGGTTTCTTCGTGAACTTTTCTTCATGTTCGACGTAGTACGTATTTTGTAAATATAATGTTTGATCCGTAAGTACTGTAGGCTAAATATTTAAAGTGGTTAACTACCATCTGATGACTTATTTGAATACTAACTCTTCGTGGATTATAAATGGAACTTAGTGATTCAGTGTTTGTTTAGTAAAGAATACGATACATTAATTTAAAGCGTCGCGATCGCATAAAATTTCACGCAACGTTTTTTTTTATAATGAAAATATTATCAATTACCAGTTTGATTATTTCCATGTAAACAATGCAAATTACCGTACATATTTTGCGCATTCTTGTCATTAGAAACGTAGGCTATTATTATTATTATTATTATTATTTCTTTACTTTCTCAGACGTTAAGTCTGGTTGAGAATGGAAAGTGACGCGGACCTTGATCAAGCGTCACTTCCTATTAACTGTACGGTATGTGTTATATTGCATTTAGGAACTTTCGGGTAATTGAACATGTATCAATAATTACGGATTTCTGTAGTTGTATATATATGTTTGGATGTAGCTGTATTGCATTGATGTACTGGTGGATATTGTGTGGTATGACTCCTGTAGTTGATAGTATAATTTTATTATTATTATTATGATTATTATTCTTTACTTTCTCAGACGTTAAGATTATTATTATTATCTTTACTTTCTCAGACGTTAAGTCTGGTTAGGAATGGAGTGACGCGGACCATTATCAAGCGTCACTTCCTTTTTGCTGTACGGTACATGTTATATTGCATTTAGGAACTTTCGGGTAATTGAACATGTATCAATAATTACGGATTTCTGTAATTGTATATATATGTTTGGATGTAGCTGTATTGCATTGATGTATTGGTGGATATTGTGTGGTATGACTCCTGTAGTTGATAGTATAATTGGTATGATGTCAACTTTATCCTGATGCCACATGTCTTTGACTTCCTCAGCCAGTTGGATGTATTTTTCAATTTTTTCTCCTGTTTTCTTTTGTATATTTGTTGTATTGGGTATGGATATTTCGATTAGTTGTGTTAATTTCTTCTTTTTATTGGTGAGTATGATGTCAGGTTTGTTATGTGGCGTTGTTTTATCTGTTATAATGGTTCTGTTCCAGTATAATTTGTATTCATCATTCTCCAGTACATTTTGTGGTGCATACTTGTATGTAGGAACGTGTTGTTTTATAAGTTTATGTTGTAAGGCAAGCTGTTGATGTATTATTTTTGCGACATTGTCATGTCTTCTGGGGTATTCTGTATTTGCTAGTATTGTACATCCGCTTGTGATGTGATCTACTGTTTCTATTTGTTGTTTACAAAGTCTGCATTTATCTGTTGTGGTATTGGGATCTTTAATAATATGCTTGCTGAAATACCTGGTGTTTATTGTTTGATCCTGTATTGCAATCATGAATCCTTCTGTCTCACTGTATATATTGCCTTTTCTTAGCCATGTGTTGGATGCGTCTTGATCGATGTGTGGCTGTGTTAGATGATACGGGTGCTTGCCATGAAGTGTTTTCTTTTTCCAATTTACTTTCTTCGTATCTGTTGATGTTATGTGGTCTAAAGGGTTGTAGAGGTAGTTATGAAATTGCAGTGGTGTAGCCGATGTAGTTATATGAGTGATTGCTTTGTGTATTTTGCTAGTTTCTGCTCGTTCTATAAAGAATTTTCTTAAATTGTCTACCTGTCCATAATGTAGGTTTTTTATATCGATAAATCCCCTTCCTCCTTCCTTTCTGCTTAATGTGAATCTTTCTGTTGCTGAATGTATGTGATGTATTCTATATTTATGGCATTGTGATCGTGTAAGTGTATTGAGTGCTTCTAGGTCTGTGTTACTCCATTTCACTACTCCAAATGAGTAGGTCAATATTGGTATGGCATAAGTATAGCTTTGGTCTTGTTTCTTGCTGTCAATTCTGTTTTCAGTATTTTTGTTAGTCTTTGTCTATATTTTTCTTTTAGTTCTTCTTTAATATTTGTATTATCTATTCCTATTTTTTGTCTGTATCCTAGATATTTAAAGGCATCCGTTTTTTCCATCGCTTCTATGCAGTCGCTGTGGTTATCCAATATGTAATCTTCTTGTTTAGTGTGTTTTCCCTTGACTATGCTATTTTTCTTACATTTGTCTGTTCCAAAAGCCATACTTATATCATTGCTGAATACTTCTGTTATCTTTAGTAATTGGTTGAGTTGTTGATTTGTTGCTGCCAGTAGTTTTAGATCATCCATGTATAGCAAATGTGTGATTTTGTGTGGGTATGTTCCAGTAATATTGTATCCATAATTTGTATTATTTAGCATGTTGGATAGTGGGTTCAGAGCAAGGCAGAACCAGAAAGGACTTAATGAGTCTCCTTGGTATATTCCACGCTTAATCTGTATTGGCTGTGATGTGATATTATTTGAATTTGTTTGGATATTAAGTGTGGTTTTCCAATTTTTCATTACTATGTTTAGGAACTGTATCAATTTAGGATCTATTTTGTATATTTCCAATATTTGTAGTAACCATGAGTGGGGTACACTATCAAAAGCTTTTTGGTAATCAATGTATGCGTAGTGTAGCGACCTTTGTTTAGTTTTAGCTTGATATGTCACCTCTGCATCTATTATCAGTTGCTCTTTACATCCTCGTGCTCCTTTGCAACAGCCTTTTTGTTCTTCATTTATAATTTTGTTCTGTGTTGTATGTGTCATTAATTTCTGTTTAATGACTGAAGTTAATATTTTGTATATTGTTGGTAGGCATGTTATGGGGCGATATTTAGCTGGGTTCGCTGTGTCTGCTTGATCTTTAGGTTTCAGATAAGTTATTCCATGTGTAAGTGTATCAGGGAATGTGTATGGGTCTGCAATGTAACTGTTAAATAATTTAGTTAGATGTGAATGTGTTGAGGTGAACTTCTTTAACCAGAAATTTGCTATTTTATCATTTCCAGGGGCTTTCCAATTGTGAGTAGAATTAATTGCTTGGGTGACTTCATGTTGCAAAATTATCACTTCAGGCATTTGTGGTATCATCTTGTATGTGTCTGTTTCTGTTTGTATCCACCGTGCATGCCTGTTATGTTGTACCGGGTTTGACCATATGTTGCTCCAGAAGTGTTCCATGTCTGTTATGTTTGGTGGATTGTTTATTTTAATGTGTGTGTTATCTATTGTCTGGTAAAATTTCTTTTGGTTTGTGTTGAATGTTTGGTTTTGTTTCCTTCTATTTTCACTTTTTTTGTATCTTCTGAGTCGTTTGGCTAATGCTTGTAATTTCTGCTTCTTTTCGTCTAATTGCTCTGTCGCTTCTTGTTGTGAGATTTTACCTAACCTTTTTCGTTTTTTTTCCGAGATTTCATTTCTTATAAATTGTGTTAGCTGTCCGATGTCTTTTCTCAGTTTTTCTATTCTGATCTGTAGCCTGTGTTGCCATGCTGGTTTTGTGGGTTTCTTCTGTGTGTTGGTTGGTTCTGATCTCTGTCTAGTGTGTATATTTAGTGTAGTGAGTGCTCCTATATAAACCAGTAGTTGTAACTCTTCCATAGTTGTGTTTTCATTTATTTTGTTGTGTATGATTGTGTTGATAGTTTTTATTGTTGTTTCGACTTGTGGGTTATTTGGTGGTCTATGCAAGAATGGTCTAATGTCTGTATTTGTGTCTTTGTATTCTATATATGTTAGCTGAAATTTTTCTTCTATATCTAGCATCTGTGTCACTTCGTGTTCTATTTGTGCTTGTTCTGGTGGCTGTCTTAAGATTTCGTTTTCCTCTGATTGTTTAATTGGTGCGTGTTGTTCTTTGTTTGTTTGCTCTGGGATGTTTGAGTCCATTACTGTATTTTCTTCTTCTTCTTCTGATTGCACATTATTTTGTTCCAGTATTTGTTGTACTTGTTGTTTGATATTTTCTAATTCTGACTGGGGTATCCTGTTATTTTTGATTATTACACGGATCTGATCAGCTAGTCGTTGTTCTGTTAAAAATTTTAATTCTGGGTATCTGGTAATAAATGTTGTGTATACTTGTGATCTGTATCCAGTTGTGTTGGTTCCTAGGTTTGTTGCTTGGTAATAACAGAACATGAGGTGTCGATTAACTTCATCTGACCATCTCATCCTCTGTCTTTGTTTTCCTTCTAGGGTGGTTGCAGGAAGCATATCCTGCAAAACACCTCTATTTGGATTTAAATCATTTTCCAGTTGGCTAGCAGTGTCGTTACCATTGTGGGCGGGCATAGGGTTCAAGCGTCGTCCCCGACCATGACGGCGCTTGTCCGAGGCTTCTTTAGTTCTTTCCTGAACCAACTAATCACACTAAAAGGGGGGTTAGCCCTATTAGTGGTTTGTTCTTTTCGCCGCCTTTTACGACTGGCAGAACATACCGGAGGCCTATTCTTTTCCCGGGCCTCCACGGGGATTATTATTATTATTATTATTATTATTATTATTATTATTATTCTTTTCTCAGGCGTTATGTCTGGTCAAAAATGGAAAGTGACGCGAACCTTGATCAGGCGTGACTTCCTTTTAACTGTACGGTATAAGTTGTATTGCATTTAGGAACTTTCGCGTAATTGAAAATGTATCAATAATTACAGATTTCTGTAATTGTATATATAAGTTTAAATGTAGCTGTATTGCGTTGATGTACTGGTGGGTACTGTGTGGTATGACTCCTGTAGTTGATAGTATAATTGGTACAATGTCAACTTTATCCTGATGCCACATGTCCTTGACTTCCTCAGCCGGTTGGATGTATTTTTCAATTTTTTCTCCTGTTTTCTTCTGTATATTTGTTGTATTGGGTATGGATATTTCGATTAGTTGTGTTAATTTCTTGTTTTTATTGAAGAGTATGATGTCAAGTTTGTTATGTGGTTCAAAATGGCTCTGAGCACTATGGGATTCAACTGCTGTGGTCATCAGTCCCCTAGAACTTAGAACTACTTAAACCTAACTAACCTAAGGACATCACACACACCCATGCCCGAGGCAGGATTCGAACCTGCGACCGTAGCAGTCGCACGGTTCCGGACTGCGCGCCTAGAACCGCGAGACCACCGCAGCCGGCTGTTATGTGGTGTTGGGTTTATCTGTTATAATGGTTCTGTTCCAGTATAATTTGTATTCATCATTCTCCAGTACATTTTGTGGTGCATACTTACATGTGGGAACGTGTTGTTTTATTAGTTTATGTTGTATGGCAAGCTGTTGATGTATTATTTTTGCTACATTGTCATGTCTTCTGGGGTATTCTGTACTTGCTAGTATTGTACACCCGCTTGTGATGTGGTCTACTGTTTCTATTTGTTGTTTGCAAAGTCTGCATTTATCTGTTGTAGTATTGGGATCTTTAATAATATGCTTGCTGTAATATCTGGTGTTTATTGTTTGATCCTGTATTGCAATCACGAATCCTTCCGTCTCACTATATATTGCCTTTTGTTAGCCATGTGTTTGATGCGACTTGATTGATGTGTGGCTGTGTTAGATGATGTGGGTGCTTACCAGGTAGTGTTTTCTTTTTCCAATTTACTTTCTTCGTATCCGTTGATGTTATGTGATCTGAAGGGTTGCAGAAGTGGTTATGAAATTCCAATGGTGTAGCCGATGTATTTATATGAGTGATTGCTTTGTGTATTTTGCTAGTTTCTGCTCGTTCTAGAAAGAATTTTCTTAAATTGTCCACCTGTCCATAATGTAGGTTTTTTATGTCGATAAATCCCCTTTCTCCTTCCTTTCTGCTTAACGTGAATCTTTCTGTTGCTGAATGTATGTGATGTATTCTATATTTGTGGCATTGTGATCGTGTAAGTGTATTGAGTGCGTCTAGGTCTGTGTTACTCCATTTCACTACTCCAAATGAGTAGGTCAATATTGGTATAGCATAAGTATTTATAGCTTTTGTCTTGTTTCTTGCTGTCGATTCTGTTTTCAGTATTTCTGTCAGTCTTTGTCTATATTATTCTTTTAGTTCTTCTTTAATATTTGTATTATCTATTCCTATTTTTTGTCTGTATCCTAGATATTTATAGGCATCTGTTTTTTCCATCGCTTCTATGCAGTCGCTGTGGTTATCCAACCTGTAATCTTCTTGTTTAGTGTGTTTTCCCTTGACTATGCTATTTTTCTTACATTTGTCTGTTCCAAAAGCCATATTTATATCATTGCTGAATACTTCTGTTATCTTTAGTAATTGGTTGAGTTGTTGATTTGTTGCTGCCAGTAGTTTTAGATCATCCATGTATAGCAAATGTGTGATTTTGTATGGGTATGTTCCAGTAATATTATATCCATAATTTGTATTATTTAGCATGTTGGATAGTGGGTTCAGAGCAAGGCAGAACCAGAAAGGACTTAATGAGTCTCCTTGGTATATTCTACGATTAATCTGTATTGGCTGTGATGTGATATTATCTGAATTTGTTTGGATATTAAGTGTGGTTATCCAATTTTTCATTACTATGTTTAGGAACTGTATGAATTTAGGATCTACTTTGTATATTTCCAATATTTGTAGTAACCATGAATGGGGTACACTATCAAAAGCTTTTTGGTAATCAATGTATGCGTAGTGTAGCGACCTTTGTTTAGTTTTAGCTTGATATGTCACCTCTGCATCTATTATCAGTAGCTCTTTACATCCTCGTGCTCCTTTGCAGCAGCCTTTTCGTTCTTCATTTATAATTTTGTTCTGTGTTGTATGTGTCATTAGTTTCTGTGTAATGACTGAAGTTAATATTTTGTAGATTTTTGGTAGGCATGTTATGGGGCGATATTTTGCTGGGTTTGCTGTGTCTGCTTGATCTTTAGGTTTCAGATAAGTTATTCCATGTGTGAGTGTATCAGAGACTGTGTATGGGTCTGCAATGTAATTGTTAAATAATTTAGTTAGATGTGAATGTGTTGAGGTGAACTACTTTACCCAGAAATTTGCTATTTTATCATTTCCAGGGGCTTTCCAATTCTGCGTGGAATTAATAGCTTGGGTGACTTCATGTTGCAAAATTATCACTTCAGGCATTTGTGGTATCATCTTGTATGTGTCTGTTTCTGCTTGTATCCACCGTGCATGCCTGTTACGTTGTACCGGGTTTGACCATATGTTGCTCCAGAAGTGTTCCATCTCTGTTATGTTTGGTGGATTGTCTATTTTAATGTGTGTGTTATCTATTGTCTGGTAACATTTCTTTTGGTTTGTGTTGAATGTTTGGTTTTGTTTCCTTCTATTTTCACTTTTTTTGTATCTTCTAAGTCGTTTGGCCAATGCTTGTAATTTCTGCCTCTTTTCATCTAATTGCTCTATTGCTTCTTGTTGTGAGATTTTACCTAACCTTTTCCGTTTTTTGTCTGATATTTCATTTCTTATAAATTGTGTTAGCTGTCCGATGTCTTTTCTCAGTTTTTCTATTCCGATCTGTAGCCTGTGTTGCCTCGCTGGTTTTGTGAATTTCCTCTGTGCCTTGGTTGGTTCTGATCTCTGCCTAGTGTGTATATTTAGTGTAGTGAGTGCTCATACATGAATCAGTAGTTGTAACTCTTCCATAGTTGTATATTCATTTATTTTGTTGTGTATGATTGTGTTGATAGTTTTTATTGTTGTTTCGACTTGTGGGTTACTTGGCAGTCTATGCAAGAATGGTCTAATGTCTGTATTTGTGTCTTTGTACTCTATATATGTTAGTTCAAATTTTTCTTCTGTATCTAACATGTGTCATTTCGTGTTCTATTTGTGCTTGTTCTGGTGGCTGTCTTAAGATTTCGTTTTCCTCCGATTGTTTAATTGATGCGTGGTGTTCGTTGTTTGCTCTGGGATGTTTGAGTCCATTACTGTATTTTCTTCTTCTTCTGATTGCACATTATTTTGTTCCAGTATTTGTTGTACTTGTTGTTTGATGTTTTCTAATTCTGACTGGGTTACCTGTTATTTGTTATTATTACACCAATCTGATCAGCTAGTTGTTGTTCAGTTAAAAATTTTAATTCTGGGTATCTGGTAATAAATGTTGTGGATACTTGTGATCTGTATCCAGTTGTGTTGGTTCCTACGTTTGTTGCTTCGTAATAACAGAACATGAGGTGTCGGTTAACTTCATCTGACCATCTCATCCTCTGTCTTTGTTTTCCTTCTAGAGTGGTTGCAGGAAGCATATCCTGCAAAACACCTGTATTTGGATTTAAATCATTTGCCGTGTGGCTAGCAGTGTCCTTACCATTGTGGACGGGCATAGGGTTCAAGCGTCGTCCCCGACCATGTCAGCGCTTGTCCGAGGCTTCATTAGTTCTGTCCTGAACCAACTAATCACACTAAAAGGGGGGTTAGCCCTATTAGTGGTTTGTTCTTTTCGTCGCCTTTTACAACTGGCAGAACATACCGGGGGCCTATTCTTTTCCCCGGCCTCCACGGGGTTTATTATTATTATTATTATTAGATTTTGAAATACTAAAATTAAAATTCGTTGGAAGTACTTTTGTTTACAATGCAAACTGTACTCATGACATATTATATGGACTTTTATAGCCCATTGGCGGGAATCAAAGGAAACGTAACACAGAATGCCAGATAAGTATTAAATGATGAGAGTTTTCTCTCCTCTGTTGAATAAAGATTTCGTTACAAATTCTAGATTCAAATTCAGCTTATTGCTCATCAGTTGTTAAATATATCTCCACATAAAAAGCTTCGTTTCCCAGCTTTTTTAGTCTATGTAATTATTTCTATGTAATAAACATTTGTTTTTCCCTATGTAAACATTTTTGTATCTTCTGTACAAACAATAGCGGTTTAAGTTGGACAGCATTTTTACTGTGGTTGCGACATTCATTTGTCACCTTACGATGGCCTAAGAAACCGAAAGCCGGTTCTTGATCAAATAATTTTGCAGAACGTCAAGTAGTGTTTCCTGTTTAATGTTTTCTCTCATATTTACTTCTCAAGGCACTAAAGAAAAATTATGTAAACCAGCTTACTGTTGCAGATTGTGCGGTGTGCTGATGTTATCATTATCTCTGTTTCTGCGAAGTACTAATATTGAGAGGGTTTAAAAATGAAAACTGAGCATATCATACTCTGTGTTAGTAAATGTTGACATTTAAATTTTTCTTGTTGCCAATTTTTTTAATAATAAAAAGACTATTTGTAAATAATTTATGCTTTGGTTAAGAATCGAATTGTCAGTGAAAAGAACTTCAGTGAACGCTTTTTTCTTGCTGCCATCTAATATTCACCTCCCGGAGGCATTTCACCTTTTATATTAATGATCCTTCAGCGGATGTAATCTGAATCTGAAACACTACAGACAGAATTCACTGAATCTGCTTTAAGTTAAAGACGTAATGCGACTGTAGCGGCGTTAATGAACATTAGAAAGGCATTTAGACTTATAAAACAAAGTTTAGTCAAGTTTCTATCATCGATTCTAAATGCTTATCCATCGACATGAGATTGTGCTTATGTAATTTTCTTAGTTCAAGTATAACTACTGCTAATCGATTGCCTGGCCTACATATTGAATTTGCGGAATTAAATGCTGCCGTTTTGGAACGGAAGTATTGAAGTGAAGAATGCGTACTATATTCTTACTACACTTACTATTCAAATCGTTCCCTGTCACGCGTGACACACGCATCGCGTACCTGTAACTAATCTAGGACGCTCTGAGTGGAAGCTACAGTATCTTATCTGACGTTACTACCTGAATGGACTGCTAACTGCTGCAGATAACAGTACTATTTAGTTGGCCATGTTTCCCCCGGGAATCTCTTTTCCTATCTTTATCTATTTTTACCTTAAACGTCTCATGTTGAATCAGTAACTCCGCACCTTACCACTTAACTACCGCACTCTTCTTTATAGCAAACCACATACAGGTAACTTACATTTACCGAGAAAGAATAAACATAAAACTCAAATCAGCATTTTCCAACAAGGAATAAAACTGTACAATAAACTGCTGATGGAATGAAAAAATTATAATTTAAAAAGATCGTTAAAACGTACTTGTTAAGCAGTACATTCTATGCACTGAAGAATTACTTAGTTAACACAGATTTCGAGCGTGGCACAAAAATGGAACACAGTAACGACGATTACAAAATATCTACGATTTCACACAGCACTTTCGGATTGTGGTTTTCCTTTTTTCTGGAAAAAACTTACTCGAGAAGCTATGCAACGTACAATACGAACGCTTTATCCTCTCTCTGAGCTCAACACCTCGCTCGTTATAGAGGGATGCTGACTCAGATATTCATGCTAACAGATGGGGAAGTAGCGGCTCGCAAAATGGAAACTGAGCATCTTCTCTAAGGTCGTGACATCAGCTGGTACTGTGTGCTAGTGTTACATTATCGGTCCATGCCTGAAACTGCACGGTAACTATATGCTCCAAAAAGATACGCCAGGAAATGCGATTTTTGAGGCGGTCATATTTCGGGTTCTAATGATCACAGAGATAAGGGATCAAATGTTTTGGATAGCTGCCATTTTTATACCTACCGGAAGAACGATAATAGTACGAGAGAGAGAGAGAGAGAGAGAGAGAGAGAGAGAGAGAGAGAGAGAGAGAAATGGATGTAGATAGTAGTAATGGGAGCAAATGAGAGAGGAGACAGTTGACGTGAGTGGAAACCATACAAAGGCCTGATGGGTTTTGACCACCCAGTTTGTATTCTTCTTTCATTTTCTGCTGATATTAGGCAAGGCTCACTGCCACAGATTATATTGCCATTGTTTTGCAGAATCTTATTAGAATTTCTGTCCTCACTTTTTTACCTTCTTTTCATTTTCATCATCATTGACTCGCAAGTCGCCGATGTGGCGTCACCAAAAAGGGACTTTCAATACGGCGGCTGAACTCCCCCGAATGGGGCCTCCCCCCAACAATGCCACACGATCATTTCCATATTCAATGTTCTCTGTATAATCTCGTTAATGTAATCCTTCAGTTTTTTTCAGTATATCTTTTCGTTTGTGAAGGATATGTCATTTCCCAGGAAACTTAATTCAGTCATAGTTTTCTGGTCGTTTCAGAGTGGTTGGTGACCTTTTAAGGCCACGACTTTTATTTTTTGGGTCGAGATTGAGATAGTTGTGGTAATATTTAATTTACAAATTGCTTTTTGAAGAACTTACTTGCTGTCAGCTAAAAGAAGTTGGCCATCAGTAAGGAGTCTTGTCTACACCTACATCGATACTCCGCAAGCCACCTGACGGCGTGTGGCGGAGGGTACTTTGAGCACCTCCATCGGTTCTCCCTTCTATTCCAGTCTCGAATTGTTCGTGGGAAGAAAGATTGTCGGTATGCCTCTGTGTGGGCTCTAGTCTCTATGATTTGATCCTCATGGTCTCTTCGCGAGATATACGTAGGAGGGAGCAATATACTGCTTGACTCCTCGGTGAAGGTATGTTCTCGAAACTTCAACAAAAGCCCGTACCGAGCTACTGAGCGTCTCTCCTGCAGAGTCTTCCACTGGAGTTGATCTATCATCTCCGTAACGCTTTCGCGATTACTAAATGATCCTGTAACGAAGCGCGCTGCTCTCCGTTGGATCTTCTTTATCTCTTGTATCAACCCTATCTGGTATGGATCCCACACCGGTGAGCAGGATTCAAGCAGTGGGTGAACAAATGTACTGTTGTCATTAGATTATTTCGTTGGTCAAAGTTACGCTTGTAAGACTCAGGTAACGGTTATGAAGGTGGAACCGATCACACACTCTTCTCACCAAAGTAGACCACAAAAGCTCAAAAATATTGAGATCTTGCGACTGCGGTGGCCAGGAGAGGCGACAATTCATCCTCAGACTCACAAAAGCAGTTCTGGACGATGCGACCTGTCTGAACAGGAGCCCTGTCATCTTTGATCACAGCATCACCATCGGAAAATAAATGGCCCATTTAATATTACGATATGGCTGCCCAAATCACCACCGAATCGCACAGTGGTTAGACACTGGAGTCGCATTCGGGAGAACGACGGTTCAATCCCGCGTCCGGCCATCCTGATTTAGGTTTTCCGGGCAAATGCCGGGATGGTTTCTCTGAAAGGGCACGGCCGACTTCCTTCCCCGTCCTTCCCTAATCCGATGAGACCGATGACCTCGCTGTCTGGTCTCGTTCCCCAAACAACCCAACCACGCCATGTTTCACTCCTAGCAGCAAGCAATATGGGACAGCGTGCGATGGATGTAAACTTGACCAGAAGTTAGAAACGGAGTGAAACTAGACTCACTCGAACAATGACTTCCATCCATTGCTCCACACTCCAGGTTTTATGGCTTCGGCAGCAAGTTTTCCTGTTACGGGTATTTGCATCAGTGATGCATGGCTGTTTAATTCGAGCTCGCCCAGCAGTTCCTTGCTTCTGGAGCTCGCTTCGCGTGGTTTGGGCGCTGAAGGGGTTCGCGAGTGCGACGTCCAGTTCAGCAGTGACTTTGCCAGCTGTCGTCTCCTTACTTTTCGTCAAAATCCTCTTCAACGTCTGTCTGCCACGGTCATTCAACATACAGTTTCGTCAGCGTTCAGACTTAGGCGATGATTTTCCGCTTTCCCCGTATGGATATCTTCAATACGGTGTCTCTTGAAAAATCTGGAACTCCCGTCTTTTTATCGTAGAGAAGAAAAGGAAGGGACCTTCAGGTCTCTAAACCTAGTGCCGCAGCGCCGAAAAAGGAGAGCTAGCCAAGGGAAGCCTATAGAAAAGTATACAGAAGTCTGACAAGTGGAAGTAATGTCACACTTGCCCGCCCGGAGCGCGAATGAGCGCGTGGTCCCCGGCACGAATCCGCCCGGCGGACTTGCGTCGAGGTCGGGTCAGCCGGCCAGTCTGCGGATGGTTTTTAGGCGGTTTTCGATCTGCCTCGGCGAATGCGGGCTGGTTCCCCCCATTCCGCTTCAGCTACACTATGTCGGCAATTGCTGCGCAAACAAGTTCTCCACGTACGCGTACACTACAATTACTCTACCACGGAAACATAGGGGTTACACTTGTCTGGTGTGAGACGTTTCCTGGGGGTGGGGGGGTGGGTCCACCGGGGACCGAACCGCACAATAACCCTGGGTTCGGTGTGGGGCGGCGGAGGGGTAATCATCGTCGGGTGGTGGACCACTGCGGCTGTGGCGGGGATGTAGCCTCTCCGTCGTTTCTAGGTCCCCGGTTAACATACAATACAATGTCACACTTACCAAAGGGTCCATGTAGTTGTCACCCATATGCTCACAAGATGGGAGCTCCCTAGGGTAATGCCATCAAATCTACAGCCCCCAATATTTGAGACAAAATTTGTAAATCAGAGTTGAAAACATGCAATGTTTGCTTAGAATAGCATGGTACCTCTTTGACCATCTTCAGTATGTCCACTGGATTCAGGATAACAGTGTGGAAAGCAGGGTAGATACAGGTCCTTCACTGAACCGCGAGAAGTTCGTAGGGTTGCTTGGATCTGACGAATAGATGGATATCAACAGAAGAAATCAGGGTAGAGGTTACAGTGTCAAAACGGACAGTCGAGAATCTGTTATTCGAAACTGGGTTATCGACTTTCCATGCGTCGTTTACTGGCGATACCATATTACAGGCAACAGAAACTAGCATGTTGAAAAAGCTAGATTCAAATGGGGCATTAAGTAGCATTCTGTCTTGTTGAGCGATGAGTCTGGGTGAGTGGAGGCCAGATCGAAGGGTGTGGTGTGGTCTTACGGGACCAAACTGCTGCTGAGGTTATCGGTCCCTAAGCCTACATACTACTTAATCCATCTTAAATTACACTACTGACCATTACAATTGCTACACCACGAAGATGACGTGCTACAGACGCGAAATTTAACCGACAGGAAGAAGATGCTGTGATATGCAAATGATTAGCTTTTCAGAGCATTCACACAAGGTTGGCGCCGGTGGCGACACCAACGTGCTGACATGACACAAACAGCAGTTGACCGGCGTGGCCTGGTGAAACGTTGTTGTGATGCCTCGTGTAAGGAGGAGAAATGAGTACCATGACGTTTCCGACTATGATAAAGGTCGGATTGTAGCCTATCGCGATTGCGGTTTATCGTATCGCGACATTGCTACTCGCGTTGGTCGAGATCCAATGACTGTTAGCAGAATATGGAATCGGTGGGTTCAGGAGGGTAATACGGAACGCCGTGCTGGATCCCAACGGCCTCGTATCACTAGCAATCGAGATGACAGGCATCTTATCCGCATGTCTGTAACGGATCATGCAGCCACGTCTCGATTTCGATGACGTTTGCAGCAGCATGGACTATCAGCTGGGAGACCACAGCTGCAGTTACCCTTGGCGCTTCATCACAGACAGGAGCGCCTGCGATGGTGTACTCAACGACGAACCTGGGTGCACGAATGGCAAAACGTCATTTTTTCGGATGAATCCAGGTTCTGTTTACAGCATCATGATGGTCGCATCCGTGTTTGGCGACATCGCGGTGAACGCACATTGGAAGCGTGTATTCGTCATCGCCATACTGGCGTATCACCCGGCGTGACGGTATGGGGTGCCATTGGTTACACGTCTCTGTCACCTCTTGTTCGCAATGACGGCACTTTGAACAGTGGACGTTACATTTCAGATGTGTTACGACACGTGGCTCTACCCTTCATTCGATCCCTGCGAAACCCGACATTTCAGCAGGATAATGCACGTCCGCATGTTGCAGGTCCTGTACGGGCCTTTGAAAAGGTCTGGTCAATGGTGACCGAGCAACTGGCTCGTCACAATACGCCAGTCACTAGTCTTGATGAACTGTGGTATCGTGTTGAAGCTGCATAGGGAGCTGTACCTGTACACGCCATCCAAGCTCTGTTTGACTCAATGCCCAGGCGTATCAAGGCCGTTATTACGGCCAGAGGTGGTTGTTCTGGGTACTGATTTCTCAGGAACTATGCACCCAAATTGCGCGAAAATGTAATCACATGTCAGTTCTAGTATAATATATTTGTCCAATGAATACCCGTTTATCATCTGCATTTCTTCTTGGTGTGCAATTAAAGACGCCTCCATTAAAGACGCCTCCATTAAAGACGCCTCCATTAAAGACGCCTCCATTAAAGACGCCTCCATTAAAGACGCCTCCATTAAAGACGCCTCCATTAAAGACGCCTCCATTAAAGACGCCTCCATTAAAGACGCCTCCATTAAAGACGCCTCCATTAAAGACGCCTCCATTAAAGACGCCTCCATTAAAGACGCCTCCATTAAAGACGCCTCCATTAAAGACGCCTCCATTAAAGACGCCTCCATTAAAGACGCCTCCATTAAAGACGCCTCCATTAAAGACGCCTCCATTAAAGACGCCTCCATTAAAGACGCCTCCATTAAAGACGCCTCCATTAAAGACGCCTCCATTAAAGACGCCTCCATTAAAGACGCCTCCATTAAAGACGCCTCCATTAAAGACGCCTCCATTAAAGACGCCTCCATTAAAGACGCCTCCATTAAAGACGCCTCCATTAAAGACGCCTCCATTAAAGACGCCTCCATTAAAGACGCCTCCATTAAAGACGCCTCCATTAAAGACGCCTCCATTAAAGACGCCTCCATTAAAGACGCCTCCATTAAAGACGCCTCCATTAAAGACGCCTCCATTAAAGACGCCTCCATTAAAGACGCCTCCATTAAAGACGCCTCCATTAAAGACGCCTCCATTAAAGACGCCTCCATTAAAGACGCCTCCATTAAAGACGCCTCCATTAAAGACGCCTCCATTAAAGACGCCTCCATTAAAGACGCCTCCATTAAAGACGCCTCCATTAAAGACGCCTCCATTAAAGACGCCTCCATTAAAGACGCCTCCATTAAAGACGCCTCCATTAAAGACGCCTCCATTAAAGACGCCTCCATTAAAGACGCCTCCATTAAAGACGCCTCCATTAAAGACGCCTCCATTAAAGACGCCTCCATTAAAGACGCCTCCATTAAAGACGCCTCCATTAAAGACGCCTCCATTAAAGACGCCTCCATTAAAGACGCCTCCATTAAAGACGCCTCCATTAAAGACGCCTCCATTAAAGACGCCTCCATTAAAGACGCCTCCATTAAAGACGCCTCCATTAAAGACGCCATTTTGATAGCTACATTTAGCGCCGTCACCTACCGGAACTAAATGAACTATAGGGCTGAAGCGGGGAGACTTCTCTCTGTCCCACAACAAATTACCCTTTTTTCACCCGGAACTGACAAAGAAAAAAAAAATGTAGCACTACTTATTGAAAGCCCCTCTTATCTTTAGACAACTTGGTGACAGGTCACAGGAAGCAGCGTTTCTCGAGGCCCAAACCTCTCCAAAACCGGGTTTGGACAGCTGTTGGGTATGACAACAGGACTGAGTTGGTAGTTAAGGCAAGCTGAGCTCTCGCCAGACTGTGTTAAGAATGGTAAAACCTGCTATCGTACCCTTCATGACCAGGTACCGAATGGCATATTCCAGCAGGTTAACGCAAGACCCACACTGCATTTGAAACCAAAAGCGCCTTGTTGAAGGTAAGGATCCTTGACGGGCCTGTCTTGTCCGCCCATCTGACACTCATACAGTAGGTCTGTGATGCGATGGAAGACATACTTTCATACCTGTTTTCAGTTAGCAATCGTCATGAATTTACACCTAATGGTTTCAGACATGACAAGTCATTCCTCACGATGACGTTTGGAAGTTGTTTTCTTTCATCACACAATGAAATGCATATGTGTACTCGTGCTGACGGGTACCACCTCATATTGATGGTGATGATAGGTATCTGTTCCGAATGGATTGAAAGATTTCTTTCTCGTAATACGCTACCCGTTATGTGATGAACATCTACACAAAGTTTGATAAATACGAGACTGGACTTCATGGCGTACGACTTTTCATTTCGGTGGTGTAACGTAAAATCTCAGAACGCCCATAACTCGCTACCAGCCGTACCATCTCCGGGAGACTAAGTTCCGTAATACATACAGCCCTGATGTGAATACAATGCAGTGGTAACACGTTCAGGTGACCCATTGTTCTGGACAACTGATTCCTGTGAGAACAAACTGGCGATAGAGGCGAGAAAGTCTAACGTTTGTACTAGTGGTGGAATGTTAACACATTGACTTGAGCGTGTTGCTTAATAAACACTTATGAGAGAGAGAGAGAGAGAGAGAGAGAGAGAGAGAGAGAGAGGGGGGGGGGGGGAAGGTTAATTGAGTGAAACCTTGAACTTTGTGTCTGCCTAGTGTCTTACAGTCGCCCTATCGACTCTCAAACCAACAGGGCCTACGACCATTCGATTACACCCTTAAGTTTGTTGAAATCTAAACACGAATCTATATCTACATCAGTGTTCTGCAGTTCACACATATTTGGCGGAAGGTTCACAGAACCATTTTTTCGGACTATTTCTCGACCGTTCCACTCTCGAATAGTATGTCGAAAAATGAACATCTAAATCTTTCCGTGCTAGTTCAGACCCTCCCTGCACAGACTAGAACCAAAAAATAATTTGGCATTCCGACGAGAAGGTTAGTGACTCATATTTCGTGAATTATCATAACCGTGACGCAGTCTCTCCTATTTCGGGATAACACAAAACTTACTGCCCTTCTTTTAGGATGACCTCCGCCAATCCTGTGATATGCAGAAAACACACCGCGCAGCATTACTCTAGAAGGGATCGGACCAGTGTGGTGTAGGCAGTCTCTTTAGCAGACCTGTGGCATCTACATTTTGCCAATAAAATTTAGTCTCTGCATTCTCCACAAGCTTTTCTATGTGACTTCCAATTCTAACTTATAGGTATTTAGTTATGTCGACAACTTTAAATGTGTGTAAGTTTTCGTGTAACCAAAATACACTCATGTAAAGGACCTCACGTTTCATTGTTAAAGGCCAAATGCCACTTTTCACACCATGCAGATATCTTGTCTAAATCATTTTGTATTTCGTCTTTATTAGACGATAAATGGCTGCATGATCTGCAAGCAATCTAAGAGGGCTGCTCATATTGTCTCGCCGGCCGGAGTGGCCGAGAGGTTCTAGCCGCTACAGTCTGGAACCACGCGACTGCTACGGTCGCAGGTTCAAATCCTGCCTCGGGCATGGATGTGTGTGATGTCCTTAGGTTAGTTAGGTTTAAGTAGTTCTAAGTTCTAGGGGACTGATGACCTCAGAAGTTAAGTCCCATAGTGTTCAGAGCCATTTGAACCATATTGTCTCCTATATTGTTTTTACATATTAACACAGTGTATGGCCTAAAATCCTTCCCTGCGGAAAATTAGATATCACATCTATTTCACTACATGAATTCTCGTCAGTTAATATAATAGGAAATCACGAATCCAGAAACAACTGAGACGGTATTCCAAGGGCACGCAATTTGAATAGAATCCGCTTGTGAGGAACAGTGTCAAAAGTTTCTGTAAATCTAGAGGCATGGAATCCACTTGAGATTCCTTGTCGACAGTATTCATTACTTCGTGTGAATAAAGAGATAGTTGTGTTCCACAAGAGCGAAATTTTCTGCATCCATCCTGGCTGCGCGTCCATAGATCGTTTTGTGAGAGGTATTTCATGAAGCTGGAACACAGTAACGCGTAAGGGTTTAGTTAGGATGGTGACCCACAGTTACAGCGCCAGATATTAAAATAAGACCAACCAAAACTTAATACGCAACAAGTGGCTCGTGAATGAAATGTAACAAAACTGAAAATTCCTGTTAACACCCAGGCTTTCGCCTTAAGAGACTTCTCTGAATATGTAACCCTACCTGCCCTTCTCCGTCTGTATTGGGCGTTGAAATTTTGATAGTCATTATCCAGCTTTTTACTGTATCCCAGAAATTAGCCAGCTCCATCGTAGTTCACTGTTTCATCATTACATTAGAAAAAATGGAATATTGTTACAGAATTAATTCAGCGAGTTATTTTCTTGGAAAGACAAGGCAAAATGTACCACTATATGCCAGCCCTAAAACGGATATCGTTAGAACAGCAATAAAATTACTTCTAATTTGGATTCTTAGTGACCGAAGAAATATTTTATAATCACATGAGAAATACGCAGGTAACGATTTGAAAATGAACTAATCACCATTAAGGAATATGTATGCACCTGTGCCAGGAAATTAAATAAAAAACTGAAGAAACAGTTTGATTTCTCCAAACATTTAATTTATTCTTTGTAGGTTCGCCTAGAAATTCCAGTACAAACTCCATGGTCTTAACACAGCACAAAACTTAGTATTCCCAACCAAATAGGTAATGAGCTGACCTAAAAGATAGCATCCACGTTAATCTTTTGTAACTTTTCGATGATGTAGTCCAACTTAATCTTTCTTCTTTGCTTTAAATCAAGACATAATTAGAATTTTTACAATCCAGGTTATATTACAATAGGATTCTTACTATAGATTACTTTATATTTTAAACTACAATAATTACAATGTTTTACAAACGTGCCCCTTTCGTGACGAAATCATAAAAACTGCCACACTTAATTCTCGTTTCTTTCAATTTAATCGGGTTGCATACAAGTTTTGGGATCGTGGTCTCCAATACTACTTGACACTGGAAGTTACATTTTAAAGCCGTATCAATTCATGCTTCTAGAACATCAGCACGCTACATACTGGGACCTGTGAATTTCCAGGAATAAGCGTGAATCGAAGGCTTGCTTGTACATCGGCGCCCTATGTTTGTGCACTTATGAAGCCTTGAAAGTCACCCATCAAAAAATATAGGGCACTTGATGTTGACCTAGACACGAAGTACACACATTAACTGAGTCGTTTAAGATGATGTGCTGGCATTTATTTCGTAGCTGCTTGTTACTGTCAGTTAAGAGATACGCGGCTCTTACATAATATCACAGTGATCGGCATTTCAAACACAAACACAGCAGAACTGCCAGGTCGAAAGCATCTAACAGTCGCTCGCTGTAACTGCCTTCATCAGGAGGGCACATGAATGCCGGATTCCAGTCTGATAAGCCAAAAACAGGTCCATTTCCAGATAACAGCGTCTATAGAACAAGGCAGACACCACCTTAGAACTGAAGTGCTGCCACACACTTTTTGGGGTTCCGTGTCTTAAAAGTATTAACACGGATTCTTTGCAGTATCACTTCGTTGTCCATCTGTGTCTGTTCAAAACCATTCTTCTCAGAAACAGGGACACGTATCGAATTGAAATTTATGTCACATATTAAGGTCTCTTGGCGACGCAAAAAAGGGAAGCGCTTTTAAGTCAAGGCAATCTAAAGATTTGCCAGGAAGGAAAGATTCACATTACAACCAAAGGATAAAAATATGAAACCTTAATTTCTCATTGTATCACAAGAAAATTTATTTTCATTTGTTATCAGACAGTCTATCTGTTCTCTATTAAGACCCCTTTTTCTAAGGAACGAGTAGACGCATGAACTTAAAATTGTGTCTACAGTCCCTTGGTGGTATAATAAATATTAGCTTCTAAGTCAGTGGAAGAATCCCGGAAATACCAAAAGGTATCAGATAGATTATATAATGGTAACACAGAGATTTAGGAACCAGGTTTTAAATTTTAAGACATTTCCAGGGGCAGATGTCGACTCTGACCACAATCTATTGGTTATGAACTGCAGATTAAAACTGAAGAAACTGCAAAAAGGTGGGAATTTAAGGAGATGGGACCTGGATAAACTGAAAGAACCAGAGGTTGTACAGAGTTTCAGGGAGAGCATAAGGGAACAATTGACAGGAATGGGGGAAGAAATACAGTAGAAGAAGAATGGGTAGCTTTGAGGAATGAAATAGTGAAGGCAGCAGTGGATCAAGTAGGTAAAAAGACGAGGGCTAGTAGAAATCCTTGGGTAACAGAAGAAATATTGAATTTAATTGATGAAAGGAGAAGATACAAAAATGCAGTAAATGAAGCAGGCAAAAAGGAATACAAACGTCTCAAAAATGAGATCGACAAGAAGTGCAAAATGGCTAAGCAGGGATGGCTAGAGGACAAATGTAAGGATGTAGAGGCTTATCTCACTAGGGATAAGATAGATAGTGCCTACAGGAAAATTAAAGAGATCTTTGGAGAAAAGAGAACCACTTGCATGAATATCAAGAGCTCAGATGGAAACCCAGTTCTAAGCAAAGAAGGGAAAGCAGAAAGATGGAAGGAGTATATAGAGGGTCTATACAACGGCGATGTACTTGAGGACAGTATTATGGAAATGGAAGAGGATGTACGAGGGCAGTTCAATAAGTAATGCAACACATTTTTTTTCTCGGCCAATTTTGGTTGATAACACCGGAAATTTCTTGTGGAATATTTTCAAACATTCCCGCTTCGTCTCGTATACTTTCATTGACTTCCGACAGGTGGCAGCGCTGTACGGAGCTGTTAAAATGGCGTCTGTAACGGATGTGCGTTGCAAACAACGGGCAGTGATCAAGTTTCTTTTGGCGGAAAACCAGAGCATCTCAGATATTCATAGGCGCTTGCAGAATGTCTACGGTGATCTGGCAGTGGACAAAAGCACGGTGAGTCGTTGGGCAAAGCGTGTGTCATCATCGCCGCAAGGTCAATCAAGATTGTCTGATCTCCCGCGTGCGGGCCGGCCGTGCACAGCTGTAGCTGTGGCTCCTGCAATGGCGGAGCGTGCGAACACACTCGTTCGAGATGATCGACGGATCACCATCAAACAACTCAGTGCTCAACTTGACATCTCTGTTGGTAGTGCTGTCACAATTGTTCACCAGTTGGGATATTCAAAGGTTTGTTCCCGCTGGGTCCCTCGTTGTCTAACCGAACACCATAAAGAGCAAAGGAGAATCATCTGTGCGGAATTACTTGCTCGTCATGTGGCTGAGGGTGACAATTTCTTGTCAAAGATTGTTACAGGCGATGAAACATGGGTTCATCACTTCGAACCTGAAACAAAACGGCAATCAATGGAGTGGCGCCACACCCACTCCCCTACCAAGAAAAAGTTTAAAGCCATACCCTCAGCCGGTAAAGTCATGGTTACAGTCTTCTGGGACGCTGAAGGTGTTATTCTGTTCGATGTCCTTCCCCATGGTCAAACGATCAACTCTGAAGTGTATTGTGCTACTCTTCAGAAATTGAAGAAACGACTTCAGCGTGTTCGTAGGCACAAAAATCAGAACGAACTTCTTCTTCATGACAACGCAAGACCTCACACAAGTCTTCGCACCCGAGAGGAGCTCACAAAACTTCAGTGGACTGTTCTTCCTCATGCACCCTACAGCCCCGATCTCGCACCGTCGGATTTCCATATGTTTGGCCCAATGAAGGACGCAATCCGTGGGACGCACTACGCGGATGATGAAGTTATTGATGCAGTACGACGTTGGCTCCGACATCGACCAGTGGAATGGTACCGTGCAGGCATACAGGCCCTCATTTCAAGGTGGCGTAAGGCCGTAGCATTGAATGGAGATTACGTTGAAAAATAGTGTTGTGTAGCTAAAAGATTGGGGAATAACCTGGTGTATTTCAATGCTGAATAAAACAACCCCTGTTTCAGAAAAAAAAATGTGTTGCATTACTTATTGAACTGCTCTCGTAGATGAAGATGAAATGGGAGATACGATACTGCGTGAAGAGTTTGACAGAGCACTGGAAGACCTGAGCCGAAACAAGGCCCCGAGAGTAGACAACATTCCATTAGAACTACTGACAGCCTTGGGAGAGCCAGTCCTGACAAAACTCTACCATCTGGTGAGCAAGATGTATGAAACAGGCGAAATACCCTCAGACTTCAAGAAGAATATAATAATTCCAATCCCAAAGAAAGCAGGTGTTGACAGATGTGAAAATTACCGAACTATCAGTTTAATAAGTCACAGCTGCAAAATACTAACGCGAATTCTTTACAGACGAATAGAAAAACTGGTAGACGCCGATATCAGGGAAGAGCAGTTTGGATTCCGTAGAAATGTTGGAACACGTGAGGCAATACTGACCTTACGACTTATCTTAGAAGAAAGATTAAGGAAAGGCAAACCTACGTTTCTAGCATTTGTAGACTTAGAGAAAGATTTTGACAATGCTGACTGGAATACTCTCTTCCAAATTCTAAAGGTGGCAGGGGTAAAATACAGGGAGCAAAAGGCAATTTACAATTTGTACAGAAACCAGATGGCACGTATAAGAGTCGAGGGGGCATGAAAGGGAAGCAGTGGTTGGGAAGGGGGTGAGACAGGGTTGTAGCCTCTCCCCGATGTTATTCAATCTGTATATTGAGCAAGCAGTAAAGGAAACAAAAGAAAAGTTCAGAGTAGGTATTAAAATCCATGGAAAAGAAATAAAAACTTTGAGGTTCGCGGATGACATTGTAATTCTGACAGAGACAGCAAAGGACTTGGAAGAGCAGTTGAACGGAATGGACAGTGTCTTGAAAGGAGGATATATGATGAACATCAACAAAAGCAAAACGAGGATAATGGAATGTAGTCGCATTAAGTCGGGTGATGCTGAGGGAATTAGATTAGGAAATGAGATGCTTAAAGTAGTAAAGGAGTTTTGCTATTTGGGGAGCAAAATAAGTGATGATGGTCGAAGTAGAGAAGATATAAAATGTAGACTGGCAATGGCAAGGAAAGCGTTTCTGAAGGAGAGAAATTTGTTAACATCGAGTATAAATTTAAGTGTGAGGAAATCGTTTCTGAAAGTATTTGCATGGAGTGTAGCCATGTATGGAAGTGAAACATGGACGATAAATAGTCCGGACAGGAGGAGAATAGAAGCTTTCGAAATGTGGTGCTACAGAAGAATGCTGAAGATTAGATGGGTAGATCACATAACTAATGAGGAGGTATTGATTAGAATTGGGGAGAAGAGGAGTTTGTGGCACAACCATGACGAGAAGAAGGGACCGGTTGGTAGGACATGTTCTGAGGCATTAAGGGATCACAAATTTAGCCTTGGAGGGCAGCGTGGAGGGTAAAAATCACAGAGGGAGACGAAGAGATGAATACACTAAGAAGATTCAGAAGGATGTAGGTTGCAGTAGGTACTGGGAGATGAAGAAGCTTGCACAGGATAGAGTAGCATGGAGAGCTGCATCAAACCAGTCTCAGGACTGAAGACCACAACAACAACAATACAAGTCAGTGCAAGCAACAGATTGTGACAATTCCCAAAGTCACTCATCAGAAATCTATAGGCTACTTCTCGTTGGTCTAGAATAATGAATTTGTGTCACAAGCAAGGTTTCACTGAACAAGTAAAGAAAAAAAATATCCGAAAATTTGCAATTATATCACAGGAAAATAAAATTGTCATTAGTTATCAGACGGAGTGTGTCAGTTCGAGTGTTAAGACCCTCTTTCTCAGAAATGGATAGACGTATGAAGTTAAAATTTATCACACACACTGAGGTCTATAGTCCTTTGATGGTGTAAAAATATTAAGCTTCTAAGTCGATGTAATCGAGAGGTATGGTCATATATGTCAGATATTTTGATACTTGCGAACTGATAAAACCTACAGGATACTTACCTTTGACGTAGAATCATGAAATTTGGCAAGAAGAAAAGTTTGAAAGTAAAGGGTCAGAAAACTTAATTTGTAATTCTGTCAGACGAAAACCTATTTCCTTTCTCATTTGTTATCCGACTTCAAAACTGAAATTAAAACATTCGCCAAAGTCTTTAATTTCCCGGGATCGATATCTTGCGTGCATCAATGTCGATAACAGACAAAAATTGTCCAGATTCTCGATTCCCGGAGTGTGTGAACTGTCTATATACAAAATTCGGATTTTACGAAACCCTCAATGTGCCAGTCCTTCTCGCACCTGACCAGCTTTTTGAATTTCCATTTACTGAAATTTCGTATTTATTTATTTATTTATCAGGTTCCGTGGGACCTTGTGAACCAAAGCTATTTGGTAACAATAGTTTACAGAATGCCAATTACAGCATCTACAAACGAAAGAAAATGAGTATTAACAAAACAGGCAACTCAGGGCCAGGAAGATGGAAATGGCGTTTTAATTGATTAAAAATATGTACAATAAGAGAGCAAACTCCTCGCAAGCGAAGTTACAACACTGTGTTACAGTAATAAACCAGAATGTTTCTAGGCAGCCTAATGCCTCGATTTGAGTAAGAAAGAAGAAACAGAAAACGTGGAGAACAAAGAGAGGGAAATCCTAATGATGATATAACGGAAAGTAGGATGTTTTACGGCTATATGGTTCAATGAATGACAACAGAATATGCACGCGAATTTTTGAGCAATTCAACCAGAAAACAGAATATGCAAGTGATTTTTTTATCACTTCAACCAGAAAAAATTTCCCAGGTCGAAAAGGCTGCAAGAAATTAGCAGTGGTCTGAAAGAGGTGAACATTAAATTCGGAGCAGAAATACGTTTCGAAAGATGATTTTAGATTCCCAACTCCAGAGAAAATAAAAAAGAAAACTGGATAAAAGTGTTCCGAACGTCACTAACAACACACACTGATCGAAAGAAAAATTATTGTAGAAACAAAGTTTAATCAGAAGCAGTTATTTATGTGATTTATAGGAGGTCCAAATTGAGTAAAAACCAGCGAACATCTGTATATTGTAGAGCAGTTCGTAACTGCGGCGAGGAATGCCTGTACAGAACACAAAGGAGTGTGCCACGAGGAAATCTTTCAGCTCAATTATTTTCGGTTCCATTGGAAATCCGCTGGGCACTGCACACCTCTGTACGATTCTTAAGGAAATGTTATCGAAGTGCATATCGGTTTTCAGGTAGTGTTCACTGACCACATGTTGCAGTTTCTTCTGAATGAGACGATATTACTTGATGGTATTTGGCGGCACGGTAATACACGGCGTACCATGAAGGAAGTATCCGGGGGGGACGGAAATCGGTAGATGTGATATATAGAAACACATGATTACAATTTCAGAAGAATTGAGTGATTTATTCAACAAACAGAGTTTCACAAACTGAGCAAGTCAGTAACGCGTTGGTCCACCCACCTCTGGCCCTTATGCAAGCAATTATTCAGACTGAGGGATATCGTGCCAAATTCTGATCTATTGTCGCATTAGATCATTAGAATCCTGAGATGGATAGAGGGCCCTGGCCATAACACGAGCGGCGTTTTAAAAGTCCGTGTAAAGTCCAAGAGATGGCACCACCAGTGCGTATCGAGATCTTGTTTAGTTGGTAGCATCTTTGGAAAGAACGCACACCAAGTTTCAGCCATATTGATCTATTTCTTTGTGTTTGGCATTCGTGTGAATCAAGGAACTCGAGCGATTGTCAAAAAATGGACGAAGAAGAATTTCGTGTGGTGATTAAACATTACTTTATGAAAGGCAAAACGCCTAAGAAGACTAAAGAGAGGCTTGATAAACTTTACGGTGACTCAGGAGCTTCGATTAGAACAGTTTATAAGTGGTTTCAAAATTTTCGGAGTGGCCATATGGGCACAAGTGATTCTGAACGTTCTGGATGCCCTGTGGAAGTTGCGACTCCACAAATCATTGATAAAATCCATGATTAAGGTGCGTGAGATTACTAGTGCTGTGGGCATCTCGAATGAACGGGCGCATAGTATTTTGCATAAAGATTTGGACATGAGAAAGCTATCCGCAAGGTGTGTTCCGCGATTGCTCACGCTTTACCAAAAACGGAATCATGTGAAGTGTTGCAAGGACGGTTTGCAGCTGTTCAGGAAGCATCCGCAGGACTTCAAGCGTCGTTTCGTCACTGTGGATGAAACATGGATACATTACTATACTCCTGAGACGAAACAACAATCTAAACAATGGGTTACCAAGGGAGAATCTGCACCAAAAAAGGCGAAGACCATTCCTTCGGTCGGAAAGGTTATGGCGACTGTCTCTTGGGATTCGAAAGGGATAATCCTCATCGGCTATCTGGGAAAGGGTGAAACTATTACAGGTGCATATTATTCATCGTTATTGGACCGTATGAAAACCGAGCTGCAAGAAAAACGCTGGCGATTGGACCGCAAAAAAAAGTCCTTTTCCATCACTACAATGCGCCAGCACACACCTCAGCAATTGTGGTCGCAAAAATAGTGGAAATTGGATTCCAATTAGTTTCACGTCCCCCTATTCTCCAGACTTGGCTCCCTCGGACTACCATTTGTTCCCCAATTTGAATAAATGGCTGGTGGGGCAAATATTTTATTCAAACGAGGAGGTGATTGGAGCAACTAATAGCTATTTTGCAGACAATTCCTATTATTCGGGAGGGGTCAACAAATTATAACAGCGCTTGACGAAGTGTGTAAGTCTGGAAAGAGACTATGTCGAAAAATAAAACAGGTTTACCCCAAACACGTAAATAGCTTTTATTTTTGCACAGACTTTTCAAACGCCCCTCGTACTTCAAACGTTGTCAGTATCCGGTGACCTGGCTGGCCGAGGTGGGATTTGGCAAGCACGAATACAACTCTCGCCGCATGAAGGCGGGCATTATCTTACTTAAATGTAAGCCCAGAATGGCTTGCCATGAAGGGCAACAAAAACGGGACGTAGCATATCGTCGACGTACCGCTGTGTTTTCCAACAACGTCGCCGGATGTCTCCCCAACAGAGAATGTTCAAGCATTATGTCCACGGCCCTCACACCAACTCTGGTTTTCTCCATCTAATTAGTCACCAGGCGGACATCCAACAACTCTGTAATCAATATCAAGTCGAATAACTACTGGCATAAGAAACAGAGGAGGGCCAACGCGTTATTGATTTGCTCTATTTGGGAAGCTCTCTCTTTGTCATCCTGTTTTTCTGAAATTGTAATCATGTTTTTGTATAAGTGCATCACATGTACCCATTTCCCCCCATTCGGATAATTCCTTCGTAATGAGGTTTTTTCTTTCTTTTTCTGTTGTCTCGAGTATAGTGACCTTAAATGTTGGATCAGCACCTGGGTATACACCCAGGTGCTGATCCAACATTTAAGTGAAAAGTTTTTATCATATGTCATTACGAATATCTGCTTATATGCTGGTGTTGAAGCGTAGATCGAAATGAAGGAGCGCAGCTGCAAAATCACTGTAGGCAACCGTGCCTGCAGCCCAACTGCATCTCGAGTGGCAAAAACGTTACAGAAGGCCACAGCTGACCACTAGAAGACGAGGTGACGGCCATCCTTAATAATCTACCATCTCTCAAAAGTGATGGTAGCGCTGTACATTTGTTTGCTTTAACGGTTCAAAAACCGAATAACAAAGGTCTTACGGGCAGCTGCAGTTGAGCTACGCTTACCCACGGGATCAGAGTAGTTGCTGGCCATATGTGTGTGGGAGTCTTGACATAGTGTGGTAAGTCAACGAGAGAGAGAGAGAGAGAGAGAGAGAGAGAGAGAGAGAGAGAGAGAGAGAGAGATTTCTTGAGTTTTTACCGGTAAAATATAGAATAGGCTCTGATTATCACTGTCAGAATTGGTTTTAAATGCATGCTAGCGTTAATAATACGGGGAGATCTTGTGAAACAACGGTATAGAGAGTGGGCGTATATGAATTTTGTTACATTATAGCAGACTGTGTTGTTAGAGCCTGTATCTTGACCAAGCAATGATTTCTAGTAATAAACGGTAGAGCGATCAATCGCAAATGTTTATTGCATATACAGATTTTTGTCACTATATAGTCATTTTCAGCGCAGGAAATGTGAGTTAAAACATTAAAATCACTCTCACACACAGATGATTCCAACTGGACCATTCATGGGAAAGGTTGAGTTCGCACTTCGGCTGCTGTTTACTACTTGACACAAATGCAGTCGCTGGGCACAGCTGCTTCCCCATAGAATCAAAACTGAGCAGCAATTATTATTATTGGTAGTTTGATGTGGCAGTTTTTTGTCATCGGACTGTGATCTTATGCGTTTCGTGTCTTGTTGCTAGTGGTCCTGTTCGAAATCTTGCTGTACTTTTATTTCCTACGGAAATCGGGACTTGCGAAGAGAGTGTTTAATGGACAAGGAAGGCTGCACTGTAACGTGCAGCAAGTTGAAGATTTGAATCAGTCAGTCATCAATAGATGAATTTTTAGACATGAAGTAGTAATTGTAAAAAAAATGTTGTGTAGTGAAAACTTACGTTCCAGATCATTACGTAATGTCGTATTCATAATTTATGGAACAAGTATTAATGTAATGTAATGATGGCCGAAGCAGTTAAGGCAACCGTTCATGGAAGACGGTAAATCCTGGTTCGAATACCGGCCAGGCACAAATTTTCAGCCTTCGCCATTGCATTACCACAGCGTCCTGTGCCACTAGAACTCACGAATTCCAACCTATGCCTTCCCCTTCCTAAGTTTCATATTTGCATGTGTGTACCCGCCCACTCAGACGTATACAAATATTTGCAAGGGGAAAAAGTAAAAAATCTGCAACAAACTTCTCATATGCAAAGAATTTTCCCGTAATTAATCTTGAGTTCCAAAGAAAGAAAGCAAAAGTAAATATTTTTAAAGATACGTAAAACAGAGTACAAAGAGGTCAATAATTCTCTGTTAGCCGCATTATAAAGTACAGTCCTAAGATACAATGTGTGTGTTTTACGTGTAGCTAGGCAATAATGATCATTTGTCTATTTTTTGATGGTGTAAAGAAATAAAAAGATAAAATAATTTGTATAGGCGATGGATCAAAAAGAAAGAGAAATCGTAGTTTTTAACTGGTAAATAATGAGGAGGAAACTAATATTGTATCTCTGACTTGGCTGGTTAACTTTATCTTTGCTTGGAGATAGTAAAATATATTCCACAAAAGGAAGAAGGCAGGAAGCTTCAGTAAACTGTAAGTAGAAAAAGTATTTGTTATCCCTATGTTCGCTCAGTTATTCAGCATTTTTACCGTAAATAAACGGTAAAAAATATTTAGCGAATAGTGACGAAAGTTAATTATATTGTGTGTACAAATCAGCGATATGGGAGAGGCCCAACTGGCCTTCAGAAACACCGACCATCAATTACTGTTAGGTTTAGCATGTTATAATCGGAATACTATATAGGGAAAGCATCCGCAGTTCGTTGATATTGTAGTGGAATTAAGCGTTCGGTTGACGTAAATTAAAAGTTAATAAACAATAATATTGCTGGCTCATCGTACGCTAGGTTTTAATGTGTTATAAAAACGTTAAGATATATTTATTTTCAGCCGTTTGACAATTTTATTTAAGCACTAACAAAATGATGTATTACAGGTGTTACGATATGAATGAGAAAGGGATGTAATGGGCTTCTTACTCTAGTCTCCGAAGAACGAAATTCTAGATCTAATTTTAAAACATTCTAACACGCACATGCAACCTTTTAACGACACCTGGGTCTTTCTTTAGGTGTTTATCAGTCAGACGCGAAACTGCATAAGGTTGCATGTTCGTACGCAATTAAACTGTGTACTGTAAAGGAGTAATGTAGGTCCGATGCAAGCGGGTCATTACTTCCCATTTTCATACGTAATCACTAATTGCTTACGAAATTACTCCAGACAGTAACATCCACAGAGTATGCATTGCTGCTAAAGTCAACATTGTACATAGACCGTCGGCACTAGGTGGTCAGAAAGTACTGTAGTGCTAGCTAGTACATTCTACGAATTAAATCTTACTTTGTAGGACAGTACACACTGTTTCGTCAGCCGAATATTAGAGGCACGTCAGTACATAGATTGTGAACATTCTCAGCGTTATCACTGGAAGTAGATTTTATTTATATTATTCTGACACAGTACAAAACTCATGATGGAATATATGTACATGGGTGATAGCGGTGACGTGCCTACCAGTAATAATGAGCAACAAATGAGGCTAAGTTCTACGTATGTATCAATTAGGTACAATTTTTAGATAATAATCACTGAGTTATGAAAAACTGAAATCAGAATTTCCAGCAGTTGTATACAGATTGATTTGACACCCTGAACTCTACACTTTTCAGAAAATAGGAAAAATCCAACTAACTACTGTGTATTACAGTATACAGGAAAGCCTTCTAGTTCCAGTTTGTTGCTGTGTGTTCACTAAAGCTCAACAGTCTTAGTGGGAAGTGACGTTTGAAATGAAATGTGGTTGAACAAAGAAATAGTTACACGAACATTTTTATGTGAAAAAGTTATTTAAGTAAGCTTCATATGTAAATTATGTTTCGACTATGTACATAGTTACAACAGGTACTGAATGGAAATTGCTGTTTGCAAAAGGCAACTCAGAAAGTAAAATCGTGGTTACAATTGCCAAGTTGTGTCAGTCAAAGTAAGTGGCAGGTATAGATTGAGAGAATCACTGATGACAGAATGTTATGTATCCAGTAGGCACTGTGTGCATATGGAGAAGCAATTCAAAGAATGGTACTAATTTTGGTGGTAGTGACATCATACACTTTAATTGATAATCCAGCTTCTCTCGAAAGGAGTTTGGGCCAAAAGGTGGTGGAGGAAAAATTAGACAATTAGAGGAAGAGGAGCAGAAAAGTGAAAGAAATTGTAAAAGCAGAGATGGAGGAGGAAGAGGAGCAGAAAAGTGAAAGAAATTGTAAAAGCAGAGATGGAGGAGGAAGAGGAGCAGAAAAGTGAAAGAAATTGTAAAAGCAGAGATGGAGGAGGAAGAGGAGCAGAAAAGTGAAAGAAATTGTAAAAGCAGAGATGGAGGAGGAAGAGGAGCAGAAAAGTGAAAGAAATTGTAAAAGCAGAGATGGAGGAGGAAGAGGAGCAGAAAAGTGAAAGAAATTGTAAAAGCAGAGATGGAGGAGGAAGAAGGTAGAAACGAGGAAGAAGGTAGAAACGAGGAAGAAGGTAGAAACGAGGAAGAAGGTAGAAACGAGGAAGAAGGTAGAAACGAGGAAGAAGGTAGAAACGAGGAAGAAGGTAGAAACGAGGAAGAAGGTAGAAACGAGGAAGAAGGTAGAAACGAGGAAGAAGGTAGAAACGAGGAAGAAGGTAGAAACGAGGAAGAAGGTAGAAACGAGGAAGAAGGTAGAAACGAGGAAGAAGGTAGAAACGAGGAAGAAGGTAGAAACGAGGAAGAAGGTAGAAACGAGGAAGAAGGTAGAAACGAGGAAGAAGGTAGAAACGAGGAAGAAGGTAGAAACGAGGAAGAAGGTAGAAACGAGGAAGAAGGTAGAAACGAGGAAGAAGGTAGAAACGAGGAAGAAGGTAGAAACGAGGAAGAAGGTAGAAACGAGGAAGAAGGTAGAAACGAGGAAGAAGGTAGAAACGAGGAAGAAGGTAGAAACGAGGAAGAAGGTAGAAACGAGGAAGAAGGTAGAAACGAGGAAGAAGGTAGAAACGAGGAAGAAGGTAGAAACGAGGAAGAAGGTAGAAACGAGGAAGAAGGTAGAAACGAGGAAGAAGGTAGAAACGAGGAAGAAGGTAGAAACGAGGAAGAAGGTAGAAACGAGGAAGAAGGTAGAAACGAGGAAGAAGGTAGAAACGAGGAAGAAGGTAGAAACGAGGAAGAAGGTAGAAACGAGGAAGAAGGTAGAAACGAGGAAGAAGGTAGAAACGAGGAAGAAGGTAGAAACGAGGAAGAAGGTAGAAACGAGGAAGAAGGTAGAAACGAGGAAGAAGGTAGAAACGAGGAAGAAGGTAGAAACGAGGAAGAAGGTAGAAACGAGGAAGAAGGTAGAAACGAGGAAGAAGGTAGAAACGAGGAAGAAGGTAGAAACGAGGAAGAAGGTAGAAACGAGGAAGAAGGTAAAAGTGATGACGATTAGGTTCTAATGCCCTGTCGACAACGAGTTCTTGGAGCACAAGCTCGGATTATTTCAAGGACAGGGAAGGAAACAGGCCGCTTCCTTTCAGAGGAACCATCCTGGCATTCGCTTGGAGCCCTTTAGGGAAATCACAAGTATCTATGGCCAGATGCGGATTTCAATCATCGGTACCCTGAATGGGGAGTAAAGGAGGAAAAGAAGTGGGGCAGTGGGGGGAGGGGGAAGAAAGAAGCAGAGCACAGCAGAAAGAAAAAGTAGAGCTGGGGGAGAAGAGAAGGAAACATTAAAAAGAGAGGGGGACAAGAGAAGGAAACATTAAAAAGAGAGGGGGACAAGAGAAGGAAACATTAAAAAGAGAGGGGGACAAGAGAAGACAACAATGGAGTAGAGGTAAAGCAAACAGAACTAGAGATGAAACTTCCTGGCAGATTTGTGTGCCGGACCGAGACTCGAACTCGGGACCTTTTCCTTTCGCGGGCAAGGTCCCGAGTTCGAGTCTCGGTCGGGCACACAGTTTTAATCTGCCAGGAAGTTTCATATCAGCGCACACTCCGCTGCAGAATGAAAAATCTCATTCTGAGAACTAGAAATGTTGGAAAAAGGACAAGTTGAGAAGCAGACAAGAAAAACAACGGAGCCTGATGCGGAACAGGGAATGCATATTTTCAGTGCGTTGTTACTGATTCTTCTTCTTCTTCTTCTAGGGTTTCGGAAGTATTAAATACTCCTATAAGTATATAGGTGTGGACAGACGCTATTTAAGCAGTTGACGGATTACAGCAGTAAATGGTTGGACAAGTAAGAAAGAGTGCATACAACAAAAAGACGCGTGCCTGGCGCCTTTTACAAACGGAGCTGTGGTGTGTGGAGTTGTAAATTTCGTGTTCTTTGTTGGCGAGGCGGGTGCGGATGGTCAGTTTAGGAGCGACTGCCAAGGATGTGAGGGACACTTGTAGCTAGCAGCGCGGCGCCGCGGCCCCACTGCCGGCGACCTCCTCCCGCACTGCGGCAGCGCGCCGTTGCCCCTGACCCCACTCACCCTGACCTCGACACACTGTTGGGTAACGCCCCCCTGGCCACTCCCACCAACGACGCCGCTCCCGCATCGTGCATTGCCCCCACCCTGTACAACCCGTCCACGGCAGACAAACCCAAAATCAAGTTTGTTGACACTGTCAGCCAGGAGATACAGAATCTCCCGTAAACTTTTTATTTATGATTTTATTTTGAGTCATCAATTTTATGACTGGTCTGATGCGACACGCCACGAATTCCTCTCTTGTGCTAAACACTTTATCCCAAAATAGAACCGCAACCTAAGTCCACAAATATTTGCAGGATGTATTCCAATCTCAGTCCTCCTCTACGGTTTTCACCCTCTACAATTCCCTCTAAGTACCATGGAAGTTATTCAGATTTCGTAGTTAATTTTAACAGAGAGAGAGAGAGAGAACTAAATTCATAGCATCGCATAGCATTTCTTTTCTCGCAGTCTGGTTTAACACAGAACCTTCTGAGCGTCGTTCAAAAAACAATGTCCATTGAGTACTGAGCAAAAATTTGAAGTAAATTGATAGAAGAACTATCTCTCTCTCTCTCTCTACTTGCTTTTATATAACAGTTCATATTTTTTAAAATTTGCAGCATGCAACACCTAGTTTCACATCTTGGTAAGATTGTGTAGAAGTTCCATTCTCATCCAATTATTATAAGAAGTGCAGTGAAAGTTTTCTTAAAAAATAACACCCCTACAGTTTTTAACCCCCTCGGCTCACTCTCGTACCATGGAAGTTATTCCCTGACATCTTAACAGATGTCCTTCCAACTCGTCCTTTCTTCTTGCCAGTCTTTGCCATATATTCCTCTCCTCGCCGATTCTGCGTAGAACCACCTCTTTGTCCGCAGCTCGTGGTCGTGCGGTAGCGTTCTCGCTTCCCACGCCCGGGTTCCCGGGTTCGATTCCCGGCGGGGTCAGGGATTTTCTCTGCCTCGTGATGACTGGGTGTTGTGTGATGTCCTTAGGTTAGTTAGGTTTAAGAACTACTTAGTTCTAGGGGACTGATAACCATAGATAAGTCCCATAGTGCTCAGAGCCATTTGAACCACTTCTTTCTTACCTTTTCACTCCAACTAATTTTCAACACTCGCCTGTAGAGCCACATCTGGAAGGCTTCGGTTGTCTTCTGTTACGGTTTTCCACAGTGCATGTTTCACTATCATACAATGCTTTGTTCCAAACGCACATTCTCAGAAATTTCTTCGTCTAAGGCCTAAGTTTGATACTAGCATACTTCTCTCGACCAGGAATGAATGCCCTTTTGTCCAGTGCTAGTCTGCTTTTGATGTCGTTCTGGCTCCGTTCGTCATGGATTATTCTGACCAGGTTGCAGAATTCCTTAACTTCACTTAATTCGTGATCACCAACACTGGTGTTAAGCTTCTCGCTGCTCTCATTTCTGCTACTTCTCATTACTTTCGTCTTTTTTCGGTTTACTCTCAATCCATGTTCTGTGATCATTAGGCTTCATTCCATTCAGCAGATACTGTAACTCTTCTTCACTTTGACGGTAGCGAATATGATCGTTGGCATCCTTTCGCCTTGAATTTTAACCCCACTCAAACTATTCTTTTATATCTGTCATTGCTTCTTCGATGTATAGATCGGGAAGCAGGAGCGAAAGACTTCATCCCTGTCTTACACCATTTTCAATCCGAGTACTTCGTTCTTGGTCTTCGTGTCAGCAACTTGGCATGAACTGTCAAACTGATTGTGCGTAATTCTCGCACTTGTTAGCTCTTACAGTCTTCGGAATTGTGTGGATGACTCATACATTCTGCACACCAACATGAATAGGTTGTTCCCACTTCCCCCAATCAGTTCATAAATTCTGATTGAATGTTAGCTACACTTCTGCCTTACTTGAATTTAAATCTTCCAAAGCTCTTTTAAATTTTGACTACTACTAGCTTCTCCATCTCTTCCATATAGACCGTTTCTTCTCCAATCACATCAGTCCGTCTTCCCCCTCATAAAGCCACCTATCTGCTCTCTTCTCTGTATTTAAAGGTGGAATTCTCATTGCACTTGTTTTTTATTACACCGAAGGTTGTTTTGACTTTATACACCCTGAGACAGTCCTAACAATCATTTCTTTTTCAATTTCTTCACATTTTTTCATGCAGCTATTTCGCCTTAGCATCCCTGCGCTTCCTATTTATTTCATTCTTAACCGACTTTTATTTCTGTATTCCAAAATTTCGCTATTATTTTACTTCTTTCATCGATCAACTGAAGTATGTCTTCCTTTCCAACTTCTGTGATTGCCATTTTTAGAGATGTCCATTCTTCTTTAACTGAACTGCCTACTGAGCTATTTCTTTCAATAACTTCAAGTTTATTTCTCCATTCCCTAGTACTTCCGTATCCCCTTTTGCCCATTGATTCTTCCTGAATATTCTCAAAATTCACCCTACTCTTCTTTATTACTAAATTGCGATCGGAGTCTGTATTTGCTTCTGGATAGGCCTTACAAGCCACTATCTGATTTCGAAATCAATCTGACCATGATATAATGAAGCTGGAATCTTCCCATATATCCCGGCCTTTTGCAAGTATACCTCCTCCATTAGTGATTCTTGTACAGAAACGTAAAACTCAGTCTCTCTTTTCTCACATTCCTAGTACTACGGCATTTCTTCCGTAACCATTTCTTCCACTCCTTCCCCTACAACTGCATTCCAGTCCCCCGTGATGATTCGATTTGCAACTCCCTTTACGCACTGAATTACCCGTTCAATATCCTCAATATGATTCTCTACCTCTCCATCTTCAGTTTACGACGTCTGCATGTATACCTGAACTATTGTTGCAGATGTTTGTTTTCTGTCGATTCTGGTAAGAACACTCCTATCACTGAACTGTTCACAGTAAAAGTGTCTCCTACCTTCCTATTCATAATGAATCCTACTCCCGTTATACAATTTTCTACTGCTATTGACTGTAGTCATCTGACCAGAAATCCTTGTTTTCTTTCCATTTCATCTCAATGTCCCCCTCTAGATCTAGACTGAGCCTAAGCAATTCCTTTTTCATATTTCCTAGCTTCCCTACCACGTTCAGAATTCTGACACTCCACGCTACGACTCGTAGAATGTTACTCTGTCATAAGTTAATCTTTTTCTGAAGTTCACCTACCCCTGGGCAGTCCCTCCCGAAGATCTGAATGGGGGACTATACCGGAATCTCTTGCCAATGGGGAGATCGCCATGACGCTTTTCGATTACAGGCCCCATGTCATGTGTATATACATGATTTGTCTGTAATGCAGTGGTTTCTACTGCCTTGCACATCCTCATGCTGTTGATCATTGCTGATTCCTCCGCCTTTAACGTCAGTTCCCACTCCAAGGGCAAGAGAGTGCCCTGATCCTCTGTCTGCCCCTCTGTTCTTTTTGATGAGGTCGTTGGCAGAATGAGCGTACTTCTTATGCCGGAAGGCAAAATTGCACACGAAATAGTCTATTTCGATTGATTACTAGTTTCGGCTAACAATCTAGCCATCTTCAGGTCATAAAACATTCTTGATTAGTGTTTGTGTCATTACGATTTCACAGACCTTTAAGACCTTATTGTGCGTTGTTATGGGCATCAGCTCTAATACTATTCACATACAGGATTTCACAGCAACATATGCAGAGTGAATCACCAAAAACTTGTACCATAAATATTGCGGAAACGGAAAGTGCTGTTGATGTGCTGTTTTCACAGAATGGGTTGGTAGACAGGGGATCATATTGTTAGCCAATCACCAGATTGTAATAATACTTAGAAAGTATGTGCAAACATACACTGGAGCAATGCCTCTTGAAATTGTAAATTTTTGGTAAGTTCCCATGTGACCAAACAGCTGAGGTCGTCTGTCCTTAGGCTTCCGCACTACTTAATCTAACTTAAACTAATTTATGCTAAGGACAACACACACACACCCGTGCCCGAGGGAGGTCGACTCGCTCCTTAGCGATCCGACATCCTTATTACCTGACGACCGTTACCTGCCGCATCTTTATAGAGCGAGCAATCCCACAATTTGTGTTCTGGCGTGCCCACACTGCTGCAGGCACAGCTATCATTTCTCTGTCTTAATTTTGTGTAGATACGAGGCGTAAGGGCAATGGCCAGTCAGACAATGCATCAATCCACTCAATGGGTTAAGAAATCTCATTTTTAATCTCTCCCTGATGTTAGGGAGAAATTCGTATGCTCTTCTGCCAGTGCCTGAAGTGTCCCATTCATTTCGCCACGGTTGTAATTTGCAATCTTTAACTGCCTTTTTCGAACTGGCCTCAGCACCAAGCACCCTTAGTACTTTCATTTGATTGCCTTTTCTTTAACTAGTAAAAGGCTCCCCTTTTCCTAAGTACAGTAGGGATGTTCCTAGAATTACTAACAAAGCATGATTCGGGATAGTGCATAGGCCCCGTTAATCTTAGTAGCACGACTCGTTGAACTCTTCCGACTATTGAGGCTGGCTTCACTAGCCGCAGTGTATGAGCCCAGACGCTCGCACCATATCCTATGACTGATGGTAATATACGAGGGCGGTTCAGAAAGTAACCTCCGATTCGTCACAGTGCGGGTTGTGGGGGGAGTAGCGACGCCATCTGTGCCTTCACGCACTCAACAGGTCAGTCGGCATCAAGCCGTGGTCGAGTGAACGTCGTACCTGCGCTAGTTTAGTTTTTGTGGCAGTTTGAAATGTGTGCTGCAATAGAAAACCCCGCCAAATGTGAAGTGCGTGCTGTCATAAGGTTTTTTACAGCCAAAGGATATTCTGCAGCAGCTATTCATCGTGAGCTTTGTGCCGTGTACGGACCGAGAGTTATGAGTGAAGGAGTTGTCCGTGAATGGGTACGTTTATTTAAAAGTGGACGAGAAAACGTTCATGATGAAGAGAGGAGTGGTAGACCATCATTGGTGACTGACGAACTCGTTCAGACAGTTGATGCAAAAGTTCGTGAAAATCGACGTTTCTCAATGTCGGAGTTGTCTACTGGTTTTCCACAGATTTCTAAGACTCTCTTGTACGAGATAGTGACAGCAAGATTGGGTTACCGTAAGTTCTGTGCACGATGGGTGCCCAAAATTCTTACCGACCGCCACAAAACTCAAAGAATGGCCTCTGCATTAGACTTTCTGTCACGTTATGAGGACGAAGGAGAACCATTGTTAAACAGAATCGTGACCGGTGACGAAACCTGGATTAAGTACGTGAACCCTGAGACAAAAGAACAATCAAAGATGTGGGCACATTCAAATTCGCCTACCAAACCAAGAAAAGCCTCGCAAGATTTTTCTGCCAGAAAACTGATGGCAACGGTGTTTTGGGATGCCAAAGGGGTGTTGTTGGTTGAATTCATGGAACGTGGTACGACCATTAATCAAGACGTGTACTGTGAAACAATAAAAAAGTTACGACGGGCTATACAGAACTAACGCCGTGGTATGCTGACTTCCGGTATCGTTTTTTTTTTTTTTTTGCACGATAACGCCCGTCCTCACTCTGCTCGCAGAACAACGGCCCTTCCTGAGTCCTTCAAGTGGGACGTTATCAACCATCCACCTTACAGCCCAGACCTGGCGCCAAGTGATTATCATCTCTTCATGCATTTGAAGAAATGGCTCGGGTCACAGCGGTTTGATGACGACGAAGAGCTCAAAGATGCGGTCACAGGCTGGCTCCAGGCACAAGCGGGTGATTTTTATGCAGAAGGAATTTCAAAGCTTGTGAAGAGATACGATAAGTGCCTCAATCGCTATGGAGACTATGTAGAAAAATAGTGCAAAGATGTAGTTGTAAGATGTATATATTAAAATATTTTTATTTAACTTGGTGTATTTTTTTAAATCAACCGGAGGTTACTTTCTGAACGGCCCTCGTAGATTGGTAATATACTCTAATTTCTTCAAGGGAAGCCGAGATTGCCTATTTGCAATGGTTATAAATTTATTCATTACGTTGGTACCTTTCCTGTCTGCTTCCTCTTAATGATGTGTAAAGTTACGACGCTCGTCGAGAAATACCACTAGATATCTCGTTACTGCGCTGTTTAGAATGCCAACGGGTTTCCTACACCGTATTTGGCACAGTAATGTGTTGCGTTTTTCATGTTTCCGTATTTCTGTCAATCTTTTGTACCTCGCCACGTGGCCATGTTCGATCCCACCACACCCTACTCAACGCTTCACTTTGTCGAGTAATACAAGAATTGCAGACTAACACACCGGAAACTGCATGACAGGTGGGATCAACGACAAACCATCTCAACCACCTCAACTGTGAGGGATGGGAAAACCCACCGTGGTTCAACAACAAAGTTAGGAAACTACTGCGAAAGCAAAGAGAGCTTCACTGCAAATTTAAACGCAGCCAAAACACCTCAGACAAACAGAAACTAAACGATGTCAAAGTTAGCGTAAGGAGGGCTATGCGTGAAGCGTTCAGTGAATTCGAAAGTAAAATTCTATGTACCGACTTGACAGAAAATCATAGGAAGTTCTGGTGTTACGTAAAATCAGTAAGTGGCTCGAAACAGCATATCCAGACACTCCGGGATGATGATGGCATTGAAACAGAGGATGACACGCGTAAAGCTGAAATACTAAACACCTTTTTCCAAAGCTGTTTCACGGAGGAAGACCGCACTGCAGTTCCTTCTCTAAATCCTCGCACAAACGAAAAAATGGTTGACATCGAAATAAGTGTCCAAGGAATAGAAAAGCAACTGGAATCACTCAACAGAGGAAAGTCCACTGGACCTGACGGGATACCAATTCGATTCCACACAGAGTACGCGAAAGAACTTGCCCCCCTTCTAACAGCCGTGTACCGCAAGTCTCTAGAGGAACGGAAGGTTCCAAATGATTGGAAAAGAGCACAGGTAGTCCCAGTTTTCAAGAAGGGTCGTCGAGAAGATGCGCAAAACTATAGACCTATATCTCTGATGTCGATCTGTTGTAGAATTTTTGAACATGTTTTTTGCTCACGTATCATGTCATTTCTGGAAACCCAGAATCTACTCTGTAGGAATCAACATGGATTCCGGAAACAGCGATCGTGAGAGACCCAAATCGCTTTATTTGTTCATGAGACCCAGAAAATATTAGATACAGGCTCCCAAATAGATGCTACTTTCCTTGACTTCCGGAAGGCGTTCGATACAGTTCCGCACTGTCGCCTGATAAAGTAAGAGCCTACGGAATATCAGACCAGCTGTGTGGCTGGATTGAAGAGCTTTTAGCAAACAGAACACAGCATGTTGTTCTCAATGGAAAGACGTCTACAGACGTTAAAGTAACCTCTGTCGTGTCACCGGGGAGTGTTATGGGACCATTGCTTTTCACAATATATATAAATGACCTAGTAGATAGTGTCTGAAGTTCGATGCGGCTTTTCGCGGATGATGCTGTAGTATACAGAGCAGTTGCAGCATTAGAAAATTGCAGCAAAATGCAGGAAGATCTGCAGCGGATAGGCACTTGGTGCAGGGAGTGGCAACTGACCCTTAACATAGACAAATGTAATGTATTGCGAATACATAGAAGGAAGGATTCTTTACTGTAAGATTATATGATAGCAGAACAAACACTGGTAGCAGTTACTTCTGTAAAATATCTGGGAGTACGCGTACCGAACGATTTGAAGTGGAATGATCATATAAAATTAATTGTTGGTAAGGCGGGTGCCAGGTTGAGATTCATTGGGAGAGTCCTTAGAAAATGTAGTCCATCAACAAAGGAGGTGGCTTACAAAACACTCGTTCGACCTATACTTGAGTACTGCTCATCAGTGTGGGATCCGTACCAGATCGGGTTGACGGAGGAGATAGAGAAGATCCAAAGAAGAGCGGCGCGTTTCGTCAAAGGGTTATTTGGTAAGCGTGATAGCGTTACGGAGATGTTTAGCAAAGTCCAGTGGCAGACTGTGCAAGAGAGGCTCTCTGCATCAAGGGGTAGCTTGCTGTCCAGGTTTCGAGAGGGTGCGTTTCTGGATGAGGTATCTAATATATTGCTTCCCCCTACTTATACCTCCCGAGGAGATCACGAATGTAAAATTAGAGATATTCGAGCGCGCAGGGAGGCTTTCTGGCAGTCGTTCTTCCCGCGAACCATACGCGACTGGAACCGGAAAGGGAGGTAATGACAGTGGCACGTAAAGTGCCCTCCGCCACACGCCATTGGGTGGCTTGAGGAGTATAAATATAGATGAACCTCGACCACATCCTCTGCGCAATATTCGTTTCTAGATACCTGAGTGACTTTTGTTTTTAGACTTTACGTGATAAAGTCCGCCCACGAGGCTTTGGAATAGCCAGCCATTCGGAAAGACCCGTACGTTTCCTTATCTGCCAAGCCTCCAAGAGTCGGGAATTTCATAACCTTATCTGTGTGTGTGTGTGTGTGTGTGTGTGTGTGTGTGTGCCAGCAGTAGTTCCTTTCCCCAGTAACTACGACCGTGCGCAGTCTTATCACGACAATCTTCAGACGAGAGCGAAAACAGAGCGAAGAGCGAAGGACGCGACGCTACTTTTAGATCTTCAGTGGCTGAAGAGATAATTTGCAGAGGCACCAAGAAGAAATTTCTGAGAATGTAGGTCTGGAACACGCAGTTCTCTAGGAGAGTGAATCGTAGGCTACGGGAAAACCGTATAGATGTGTTACAACCGAAGGCTGATAAAAGCCCAATGGACTGATAAGAAACGAGATTGTGTTCCGCAGAACCAGCGAAGAGAGGAACAGGTGGGTAACACTGGCAAGAAGAAGGTACAGTATGATAGACACGGTGTTAAGACATCAAAAAATAACTTGCGTGACTTAAGCAAATCACAGATCTCAGCCGAGAGTTTGGGTTGGACAAAAAGCGTGCTCGGATAGCCGAAGCGTAAAGACAGAAATTCGGTTTCCACTCCCGAACCTGTAAAAATTTTCACTTGTTCTTGGGTGTATTTGAATGCTTGATTGAAGATCGGTTCCGAATTACTTACGTAATGTGTACATACGGACGCTAAATCAAAAATGATGTCTGCTCTTTCGGACGTGTGCGAAAGAACAGACACCACACATACATTATACACACAACTCGCATGGTCGTTAAGGGTAAAAACTATAGGGGCTAAGACACGAGTTCGTGGTCACGTCGGATGCCTAGTTCCAAAGACCTTCATTTTAAGTAGTTTCACTCTACACATACAGCACATTAGGGAAACAGGATTGTCGTAAAGGACTTTAATTTCCTTAAAACTACAGTGCGAATACGGGGCTCGGTGCAAAACCACGATAATTCAACCCGGCAAAACAATAATAAAAAAATTTAATTGCATGCACGCCGGGAATGCCTGTCGGTAGCGCTGTTGTGTAAAAACTGCAGTAATGTTCTCCAAGTTTCCAACTTATCTTCCGCATCAGAAGAAACATTCGTGCCCAGTAGCTGAGTGGTCCGCAGAGATGGCTGCCATGCGGAGGACCCGGGTTGGAATCCCGGTACTGCCAATTCTTTTTCCTCGATGGGAGGAGAGGTGCGGCGTGTATGCAGCCTCGTGATACCAAGTGACGAGGTATCTATCTGAGAGCCTGTATCTAATATTTTCTGGGTCTCATGAACAAATAAAGCGATCTGGGTCTCACACGATCGCTGTTTCCGGAATCCATGTTGATTCACACACACACACACACACACACACACACACACACACACACACACACACATATATATATATATATATATATATATATATATATATATATATATATATATATATATATAAAGAGAGTATTCCAAAGACCCGCCAAGAAAGCCGAGAACGCCAACGCTCTGCTTCCTGGACTCGGGTAGGCGCGCCGGTCCCGGATCGAATCCGCCTGGCGGATTAACGACGACGGCCGGTGTGCCGGCCAGCCTGGATGTGGTTTTTAGGCGGTTTTACACATCCCGCTAGATGAATACCGGGCTGATCCCCACATCCCGCCTCAGTTACACGACTCGCAGACATTTGAATCACATTTACACTATTCCACGATTTACTCTAGATGCACGCAGCTGGGGTACACTAATTCCGTCCCAGGGGGTATGGGGTAGCGGCAGGAAGGCCATCTGGCCACCCCTTAAAATTCACCATGCCAAATCCGTACTTAACCCTGCCGACCCTGCGCACAATGCGGGATAAAGGCAGTAGCAAAAGAAAGAAGAATGAAGAGAGTATTTCAACATCACAAGAGAGGAAACTGCTCTCCCCCCCACCCACTTTCCAAGCAACGAGAGCACCATACAAGGAAATTTAGAAACCAGGTATTCAGAGGACGTGCGGAAAGATAACACACGACGCACTGTAAACTCTTAGTGCCACCATACAACCAAAGAGGGCCAACGTGAGTTGCAGATCGTGAATATTAATAATCAATGGGTGATCGCTGGGAGTAATGCTGCAATATACCAAAATACAGAAAATATTTCGAACGTAATGATAAAAAGAAGTCGCATTTTTTTCGGGTATTTATTTCAAATGCAGTATCGTAGGTTAACTAATAAGATTTTCAAATATTTGCGGTGTAAGAAATCCACAACAAGCTGGGTCAACGAAATAAAAGAGGATTTAGAAAGAAACAATATAAAAACAGAATATACACTCCTGGAAATTGAAATAAGAACACCGTGAATTCATTGTCCCAGGAAGGGGAAACTTTATTGACACATTCCTGGGGTCAGATACATCACATGATCACACTGACAGAACCACAGGCACATAGACACAGGCAACAGAGCATGCACAATGTCGGCACTAGTACAGTGTATATCCACCTTTCGCAGCAATGCAGGCTGCTATTCTCCCATGGAGACGATCGTAGAGATGCTGGATGTAGTCCTGTGGAACGGCTTGCCATGCCATTTCCACCTGGCGCCTCAGTTGGACCAGCGTTCGTGCTGGACGTGCAGACCGCGTGAGACGACGCTTCATCCAGTCCCAAACATGCTCAATGGGGGACAGATCCGGAGATCTTGCTGGCCAGGGTAGTTGACTTACACCTTCTAGAGCACGTTGGGTGGCACGGGATACATGCGGACGTGCATTGTCCTGTTGGAACAGCAAGTTCCCTTGCCGGTCTAGGAATGGTAGAACGATGGGTTCGATGACGGTTTGGATGTACCGTGCACTATTCAGTGTCCCCTCGACGATCACCAGTGGTGTACGGCCAGTGTAGGAGATCGCTCCCCACACCATGATGCCGGGTGTTGGCCCTGTGTGCCTCGGTCGTATGCAGTCCTGATTGTGGCGCTCACCTGCACGGCGCCAAACACGCATACGACCATCATTGGCACCAAGGCAGAAGCGACTCTCATCGCTGAAGACGACACGTCTCCATTCGTCCCTCCATTCACGCCTGTCGCGACACCACTGGAGGCGGGCTGCACGATGTTGGGGCGTGAGCGGAAGACGGCCTAACGGTGTGCGGGACCGTAGCCCAGCTTCATGGAGACGGTTGCGCATGGTCCTCGCCGATACCCCAGGAGAAACAGTGTCCCTAATTTGCTGGGAAGTGGCGGTGCGGTCCCCTACGGCACTGCGTAGGACCCTACGGTCTTGGCGTGCATCCGTGCGTCGCTGCGGTCCGGTCCCAGGTCGACGGGCACGTGCACCTTCCGCCGACCACTGGCGACAACATCGATGTACTGTGGAGACCTCACGCCCCACGTGTTGAGCAATTCGGCGGTACGTCCACCCGGCCTCCCGCATGCCCACTATACGCCCTCGCTCAAAGTCCGTCAACTGCACATACGGTTCACGTCCACGCTGTCGCGGCATGCTACCAGTGTTAAAGACTGCGATGGAGCTCCGTATGCCACGGCAAACTGGCTGACACTGACGGCGGCGGTGCACAAATGCTGCGCAGCTAGCGCCATTCGACGGCCAACACCGCGGTTCCTGGTGTGTCCGCTGTGCCGTGCGTGTGATCATTGCTTGTACAGCCCTCTCGCAGTGTCCGGAGCAAGTATGGTGGGTCTGACACACCGGTGTCAATGTGTTCTTTTTTCCATTTCCAGGAGTGTATAACCAACGGAGAAGCATTTCGGGACAAAGTACTCAAAATGGAAGGATTCCAAGGCAGAGTAGCTAAAAAGAGTGGTTCAAAATGGTCTGAAGACAGAAGAAACATAGTGAACAGATGAAAGCGTACTGGATGAAAAGAAAAACTGACCATGAGAGAGCTGGATTCCACAAAAAATTTCAGAAGGAACCTCCATCTCTGTTTATAAGGTTACTTGCGAATTTGTTTTCAATTGCTTCCTTAATAACATCACTCGAATAGGTGGAAGTGTATGGCAGAATCTCCACGTTGTTATTTCCATGTTCTGCAACAGCACATTTTCTCGGCTGTTGTAACCACTACACCGTTCCTCCACTGTCCTGGTGGTCTGACCAATGTATGGCGCGCCAAAACTGCAAGGGATGCTATAGACACCTGCCTTAGGGAGACTAAGATCATCGATTACGATTTTTAAAAGCGTCCCAATCTTAGAGATTACAGCACATTATATTTCCAAAGAACACAAACAAACCTGCTGAAAATGCTTCCTGCTAAGGCAAAACGGCCTCAGACTTTGGTGCCACTTCGGTATCATCATAATCATACGCCTGGTGTACAGTTGGTTGATAGCGCAGTGCGCAAGTGATTTTTTTTTTCACTATGACCATTCTGACGAAAGGTAACTTCGAGATGGGCTAACTCAGTTGACAAATTCTCAGGGTCAGAGATAATTTGGCCTGTGAACCAAAGTACGAAGTACCCCTTTATGTTGAGCTATACGGTGACAACAGTCAGCCTGTAGATAAAAATAATTGGGGATTGGGTTCCTATAAAACGACGTGTCCCAGCGTACCATCAGCCTTCCTCCTGACCAATAGCATGAGGAGGCAGCCATCCTTACCTCCATCGTGAAGCAAATATTCTGGTGGATTGAATTCAAATGTCCTAAAAAGTAGTTGATTTTGTAAGTTCCGTCAGAACAGTTGTTTTTAAACTACCTCCCGATGCTGTCGGGGTGGTTAGGAGAGAACCATGTCGTGTGTTGACTGGGGCACATTCATCCAAGAGTATTGTAACAGCAGCTGAGAAAGCTGGGGGGAGAGGAAAAATCGCTCTGGGAATGCACTGGAGTGCTAGACCGTTATGCTATTGGCGAGCAATCATTGGAAAGGTTAGCAAACGTAAAATACCCAAAAGTACCCGGCCAGACGACCAAATTAAATGTTAGGAAAAGCAGATGTCATGTTCCGATTCATGAGAAGAATCTCAAGGAAATATAGCTCATACACGAAACGAGACCGAGCGAGGTGTAGTGGTTAGAACACTGGACTCGCTTCGGGAGGACGACGCTTCATCCTGATTTATGTTTTCTGTGATTTCCCTACATCGCTTGAGACAAATGCCGGGATGGTTCCTTTGAAAGGGCACGGCCGGCTTACGTCCCCTTCCTTCCTCATCCAATGGGACCGGTGACCTTTCTATTTGGTCCCCTCTCCCAAATAAACCAACCACGAAACAAGTGGCTTGGAAAATACACGTTCGAATGTAACTCGAGTATTCCTCACCAGTCTGGGACCCTTACCAAGTGGGATGCCAACGGCCTTGCCACGCTGCTGACACCGATTCCCGCCCAGTCAACGAAGTTAAACAACGTTGGACCCGGTTAATACCTGGGTGGGTGACCGTTCGGGGAAAGTAGCGGCTGTTGGTTTTGAGGACATGATGTCACCAAAGTGGCGTCTAATTCAAAGACTTGCTCCAGGCCGTGGTGCCACACGGCATTATTATTACCAAGCAGCATTATGAGAGAGAGAGAGAGAGAGAGAGAGAGAGAGAGTGTTCGGTCACGGAATCGATTGAGAGCAATACGATTCCAGTGGTAGTAAGGTACGCGTTGTTATCGCTCCAACAGCGTACGTTCGAAGAGGTGTTGGGACACTGGCCATCATGGGGAAATCTTTCGATCAGTAAGACAGCCAATAGGCTATCAAGGTGACCATACGAGCTTCAACTCACCGATGTTATCTACACTGGCAGCATGCTTAGGGCACGAGTAGGATAAAACATACGTTTAACAGTAAGACGCAACTGTCAACGGCTTTCAAAAAGAAAAAGAAGGAGAGATTTCGAAAATTTTTGGAGTACTTGCCTGCTCTGCATGGGCGCTAGTATTCAATAACTGGGAGTTTTCTGGATCCAATCTCAATGCCGGTACTTTCTTTTATTCCTACGTAATTCCAACGACAGATGAGTGTCGTAAGCCACGAACTTCTGTGATGACCGAGAAACTGTTTATAAAAGAAAACCAAGTTTTTCTTAAAATAGGCACAGCGAAAGAACCATGAATATGCAAAAATTCAGCATTCATTGCATGTTTCTACGATCACCCTCATCTATTCAGTTCTCCATACGTTACACATTATACTTGTTCAGTTTTTTATCCATCTTCAGCATGTGTGTAATATAATCAGCAACTTGTGTCAACAATAAGCTGCATGCAACACATTGCTGCGTTCATGCGGTTCACTCGCAAATAATGTGATGGTTATAACTTTCTCAAAGGAGGGCACCAAGTGCCTGAAACCGGTGAAGAAATTAAATTTCTTTTATGCAACTAGTTCCTGATTATTTTGATAAGTGCATTATACTTGTGGCAAATTTATATAAAATATTATAAATAAAATTATTATACTGATTGGTTTGAAAGTTCTTGTGTATACTTTATCATTTCTAGTTTGCTTACGAAAAATTCTTACTAATTTTTCAGGCTAAATATTACGAAAATAAATGAAACCTTCAAATACTGATAAATTACTCAGACATAATAAATCTGGTTTTAGAATTGCGTGGGAGTAAAGAAAAAAACTAATAGCAATGGGATTCAATCTAGAGACCTCGAGCTTATGAAACTAAGTGCCAACTCGCTCGGCTGAGAAATTGCTGAAAACTCGCGACCATGCACAGTATACAAAAACGGCTAAAATTTTCAAACTCGATTTTCTCGAAAATGGTGGAGAGTTGTGTCTTCCTATTTACATATGCTAAAGTCCTAGTGGTGCCGTGCAGACACTGTCGTACGAATCAAATCGGTGAGGGAAAGTCCATAGGGTCCCTTATCGGCCACAACCGATTTGGAGGATTAGGGAAAGCCCGGCCCATCAACATGAGGCCGAACAATCACGTTGTCTGCAAGCGCTGATGCAACAACTGCGGACGAGGATAACAAACACAATGGCCACGGAATTATACGCTACAGTTACCATTGTTTGTATGCCTCTTTTCGTGAAACGTGGATAATGTCGGAATATGGAAGCAGTACAAATAATAAGTTCGCTTCTTCAGTGCTGTATTTTGCAAGAGGATCTACACTGAAGCGCTAAGGAACCTGATACAGACACGCGTATTCAAACACGGAGAGATGTAAACAGGTAGAATATGGTGCTGCGGTCGGCAACGCCTATGTAACACAAGTGTTTGGCGCAGTTGCTGGATCTGTTACTACTGCTTACAATGGCAGGTTATCAAGATTTAAGTGAGTTTTACGTGGTGTTATAGTCGGCGCACTAGCGGCGGGGCACAGCGTCCCCCGAGGCGGCGATGAAGTGGGGATTTTCCCGTACGACCTTTTCACGAGTGTACCGTATCAGGAACTCGGTAAAACATCAAATCTCCGAAATCGCTGCCGACGGAAGAAGACCCAGCAAGAACGGGACCAACGACGGCTAAAGAAAATCGAACGTGACAGAAGTGCAGCCCTTCACTGCGGAGTTCAATGCTGGGTCATCTACAAGTGTCAGCGCGCGAACCATTCAACGAAACCATCGATATCGGCTTTGGAAGCCAAAGCACTCGTGTAGCCTCGATAACTGCACAACATAAAGCTTTACACCTCGCGTGGGCCTGTCAACATCAACCGTCGATGGCTGTAAACATGTTACCTGGTCGGACGAGTCTCGTTTCAAATTTTCTCGAGCGGATGGACATGTACAGGTATGGAGACAACCTCATGAATCCATGGACGCTGGATGCCAGCAAGGAACTGTACAAGCTGGTGGAGGCTCTGTAACGGAGTGTGCGCAGTTGGAGTAATATGGAATCCGTGGTATGTCTAGATCTGGCAGGTGACACGTACGTAAGAATCCTATCTGATCACCTGCATCCATTTAGATCCACTGTGCATTCTGGTGACTTGGGCAATGCCAGCAGGACAATGCGACCTCGCACGTGTCCAGATTTGCTACAGAGTAGCTCCAGGAACACTCTTCCGAGTTAAAAAGTTTCCGTTGTTCACCAAACTCCCCAGGAATGAACATTGTCCTACGTGGGGTGCCTTGCAACGTGCTGTTCAGAACAGATTTCCACCCCCTCGTACTCTTACGGATTCATGGTGTCAGTTCCCTCCAACACTACTTCAGATATTAGTTGAGTCAATGCCACGTCCTGTTGCGGCAGTTCTGCGTGCTCACGGGGGCTCTACACGATAGTAGGCAGGTAGGTGTACCAGGGTCTTTGGGTCTTCTGGCCCGAAAAAAAGCATGTTCTTTCAGAATTTTTTTCTCGGGATGTGTTATAGATATGGCAAATTTGGTCAAAATGTTTATTGATATTTCCTCTACAAACTGGAATTTTTTCGACCGGAAATGTCTAAGAGCAAAGGCGGAAGTGCCGTCGGAACGAAACAAAATTTCGATGTAGACCGGCTAGTCTGAAATCAAAATTGAGTTGACGTTAGCGAAGTATGTAAGATTCTTTAGGTTTTGTACCTCGCTTAAGTTATTTGGACCATAGGAAACAATATGACGGCCATTTGAAAGAACCGAGGTTTTTTTCCATTGAATTTTCGACTTCGTCGGCCAAGTAAGAATATTTATAGTTGATGGATCGGAATAAAAGTGGTACAACTGATAGACAATTTAGTTAGCTTCGTCGGGAACAAAGAATCATGCCAATCGGTTCAGTAGATTTGCAGTTACCATACCGCGCGATAAAGAAAGTCATTTCGAGAAAAACGCGTTTGAATTGAATATTATGCAACGTACGTTCAATCTGCTATTCCGGGTCCACAAACTAGTCCTTCCTCTTCCTCATAGAGGGCGTTCTGCTCGATGCGGGCCATCCTGCGCTGCTCCAGAGCCGCTCGTACAAGCGGTTTTCGACCTCTTTAATGCGGTGGAAATCCGAATGCATGGCGAACTGCGCCGAATAGTTTCCCAGGGTGACGTCCATCGTTGTCATGGTCTTCAGAATTGCTGAATACCCTTCGTTGAAGCTGCTCGCAATCTCCAATGTCTTCGCACCAGAATGCAAATGCTTGGGGGCTAACTTCCGAACACACGCGTTCAAACTTTCATTTGAATTGTGTGTGTTTCCTCCCAAGCACCGGTACAATAACTCTTCCTCCGAAAGGGCCTCGTAGATGGGATGAATTACTTTTTGAACTTTTTTGGAGAGCAGCTGGTCGTGTTGATATTCGTCCAGATGTCCGGTAGCCTCTGCAATGCGCCACTTGCTCCAACTAGTTTCCCTAGCCGGACAATTTTGTTGTTGTGGGTGTTCATCCACCCAACACTTGTGGAAACACGCTGCCCAAACTGCCTTCTGCATCTGTTCCACCGAATTGGAATGCCGTGGGACTGCCAAGCCGTAGTACGTCGAAAGCTCCTTGATAACTATCAGTTTTAGTCATGGGCAAGCACAAAGAATTATTTTTCGCGGCTACAAAGTCGAAATTCCCGATAAAACTGGTGCGTGAAAAAGGCCCATTTCAGGCAGGTGCATTTTTTTTTCAACCGCGAATAACAAACATTGCCGTTCCGTATTCGGAAAAACGGTTTCAGGAGTGGATTCTGAACACTTAAGGATCCAAAAATGCAATTTAAAAAGAATAGATTTTTCATCTACATCTACATGATTACTCTGCAATTCACATTTAAGTGCTTGGCAGAGGGTTCATCGAACCACAATCATACGATCTCTCTACCATTCCACTCCCGAACAGCGCGCGGGAAAAACGAACACCTAAACCTTTCTGTTCGAGCTCTGATTTATTTGATGATCATTCCTACCTATGTAGGTTGGGCTCAACAAAATATTTTCGCATTCGGAAGAGAAAATTGGTGACTGAAATTTCGTAAATAGATCTCGCCGCGACGAAAAACGTCTTTGCTGTAATGACTTCCATCCCAATTCGCGTATCATATCTACCACACTCTCTCCCCTACTACGTGATAATACAAAACGAGCTGCCCTTTTTTGCACCCTTTCGATGTCCTCCGTCAATCCCACCTGGTAAGGATCCCACACCGCGCAGCAATATTCTAACAGAGGACGAACGAGTGTAGTGTTAGCTGTCTCTTTAGTGGACTTGTTGCATCTTCTAAGTGTCCTGCCAATGAAACGCAACCTTTGGCTCGCCTTCCCCACAATATTATCTATGTGGTCTTTCCAACTGAAGTTGTTCGTAATTTTAACACCCACGTACTTAGTTGAATTGACAGCCTTGAGAATTGTACTATTTATCGAGTAATCGAATTCCAACGGATTTATTTTGGAACTCATGTGGATCACCTCACACTTTTCGTTATTTAGCGTCAACTGCCACCTGCCACACCATACAACAATCTTTTCTAAATCGCTTTGCAACTGATACCGATCTTCGGATGACCTTACTAGACGGTAAATTACAGCATCAGTTGCGAACAACCTAAGAGAACTGCTCAGATTGTCACGCAGGTCATTTATATATATCAGGAACAGCAGAGGTCCCAGGACGCTTCCCTGGGGAACACCTGATATCACTTCAGTTTTACTCGATGATTTGCCTTCTATTACTGCGAACTGCGACCTTCCTGACAGGAAATCACGAATACAGTCGCACAACTGAGACGATACCCCATAGGCCCGCGGCTTGATTAGAAGTCGCTTGTGAGGAACGGTGTCAAAAGCTTTCCGGACATCTAGAAATACGGAATCACCCACCCTATGCCCCACTGCGGGCAACAACCGGGGCAACCACAGCGGCAGACCGATCTGGGGACAGACGGGACGAGGTTGATATCCCCTTGAGACCCAAGTCCGGCTCCCCACAGTGGTGCCCATTCGCAACAGCCTCAAGCAAAGATAGTAGAACTCCCCGTAAGCTTGCTTCTTCAATACTGTATTTTGCAAGGCCATCTTATACTTCACTGTGACGCATACCTGCGTGACCCTTCAATCGAAACTCGCCAAGCACTACATGAAAAACATCAAAATGAAACTGAGTGGTTGCGGTGGTCATACCTACCTCCGAATTCAACTGCAGACAGAAGGTTTGGCGTACCTGGGTGGTTGGCTCTGCTGCTCCACTGGAGAACGACTGAAGCGCTGCCGACAGCAGACGTCGCTGTCTGGACCACTTTGCACTGAGAGACTAGCCGACTACCCGGTGCAGAGGTGACCCGATGCTGAGGACGCGATAGGCAATGGCAGCGCGTGCGTCTAGCGTGCACCGGCGGTGGTCGCGCGGCAGAGACTGCGCCGGCTGGACAGATAAGGCCGGACGCTCGAGCCGCTGGCCCGGGCGTGATGTAGCGTTGCGTGGGTCAGCCCTGAGCGCCCCTTATCTCCCTCGAGCTGCCGCCGCCGTTACGACACCGCTGGCTACCTCGCACTCCACGTAATCTCACCACAGCACAGCTGACCACCGCTACTGCTTCCGGGAATATCCGCCGTTCGTAACACTCCACTAGTCGCTGTGCTCAGACAGGTTCAAATGGCTCTGAGCACTATGGGACTCAACTGCTGTGGTTATTAGTCCCCTAGAACTTAGAACTACTTAAACCTAACTAACCTAAGGTCATCACACACATCCATGCCCAAGGCAGGATTCGAACCTGCGACCGTAGCATGCTCAGACAGGTGCGAAAGCAATTACACTAATGGCCATTAAAATTGCAACACCAAGAAGAAATGCCGATGATAAACGGGTCTTCATTGGACAAATACGAGGGCAGTTCAATAAGTAATGCAACACATTTTTTTTTTCTGAAACACGGGTTGTTTTATTCAGCATTCAAATACACCAGGTTATTCTCCAATCTTTTAGCTACACAACACTATTTTTCAACGTAATCTCCATTCAATGCTACGGCCTTACGCCACCTTGAAATGAGGGCCTGTATGCCTGCACGGTACCATTCCACTGGTCGATGTCGGAGCCAACGTCGTACTGCATCAATAACTTCTTCATCATCCGCCTAGTGCCTCCCACGGATTGCGTCCTTCATTGGGCCAAACATATGGAAATCAGACGGTGCGAGATCGGGGCTGTAGGGTGCATGAGGAAGAACAGTCCACTGAAGTTTTGTGAGCTCCTCTCGTGTGCGAAGACTTGTGTGAGGTCTTGCGTTGTCATGAAGAAGGAGAAGTTCGTTCAGATTTTTGTGCCTACGAACACGCTGAAGTCGTTTATTCAATTTCTGAAGAGTAGCACAATGCACTTCAGAGTTGAACGTTTGACCATGGGGAAGGACATCGAACAGAATAACCCCTTCAGCGTCCCAGAAGACTGTAACCATGACGTTACCAGCTGAGGGTATGGCTTTAAACTTTTTCTTGGTAGGGGAGTGGGTGTGGCGCCACTCCATTGATTGCCGTTTTGTTTCAGGTTCGAAGTGATGAACCCATGTTTCATCGCCTGTAACAATCTTTGACAATAAATTGTCACCCTCAGCCACATGACGAGCAAGCAATTCCGCACAGATGGTTCTCCTTTGCTCTTTATGGTGTTCGGTTAGACAACGAGGGACCCAGCGGGAACAAACCTTTGAATATCCCAACTGGTGAACAATTGTTACAGCACTACCAACAGAGATGTCAAGTTGAGCACTGAGTTGTTTGATGGTGATCCGTCGATCATCTCGAACGAGTGTGTTCGCACGCTCCGCCATTGCAGATCAGACAGTCTTGCTTGACCTTGCGGCGATGATGACACACGCTTTGCCCAACGACTCACCGTGCTTTTGTCCACTGCCAGATCATCGTAGACATTCTGCAAGCGCCTATGAATATCTGAGCTGCCCTGGTTTTCCGCCAAAAGAAACTCGATCACTGCCCGTTGTTTGCAACGCACATCCGTTACAGACGCCATTTTAACAGCTCCGTACAGCGCTGCCACCTGTCGGAAGTCAATGAAACTATACGAGACGAAGCGGGAATGTTTGAAAATATTCCACAAGAAATTTCCGGTTTTTTCAACCAAAATTGGCCGAGAAAAAAAATGTGTTGCATTACTTATTGAACTGCCCTCGTATACTAGAACTGACATGTGATTACATTTTCACGCAATCTGGGTGCATAGATCCTGAGAAATCAGTACTCAAACCAACCACCTCTGACCGTAATAACGGCCTTGATACGCCTGGGCATTGAGTCAAACAGAGCTTGGATGGCGTGTACAGTGCCGTCAGTGCGAACAAGAGGTGACCGAAACGTGTAACGAATGGCACCCCATACCATCACGCCAGGTGATACGCCAGTATGGCGATGACGAATACACGCTTCCAATGTGCGTTCACCGAGATGTCGCCAAACGCGGATGCGACCATCATGATGCTGTAAATAGAACCTGGATTCATCCGAAAAAATGACGTTTTGCCATTCGTGCACCCAGGTTCGTCGTTGAGTACACCATCGCAGGCGCTCCCCTCTGTGATGCAGCGTCAAGGGTAACCGCAGCCATGGTCTCCGAACCGATAGTCCCTGCTGCTGCAAACGTCGTCCAACTGTTAGTGCAGATGTTTATTGTCTTGCAAACGTTCCCATCTGTTGACTCAGGGATCGAGATGTGGCTGCACGATCCGTTACAGCCATACGGATAAGATGCCTGTCACCTCGACTGCTAGTGATACGAGGCCGTTGGGATCCAGCACGGCGTTCCGTATTACCCTCCTGAACCCACCGATTCCATATTCTGCTAATAGTCATTGGATCTCGACCAACGCGAGCAGCAATGTCGCGATACGATAAACCGCAATCGCGATAGGCTACAATCCGACCTTTATCAAAGTCTGAAACGTGATGGCACGCATTTCTCATCCTTACACGAGGTATCACAACAACGTTTCACCAGGCAACGCCGGTCAACTGTTGTTTATGAGAAATCGGTTGGAAACTTCCCTCATGTCAGCACGATGCAGGTGTCGCCAGGTGTCGCCACCGGCGCCAACCTTGTGTGAAGGCTCTGAGAAACTAATCATTTGCATATCACAGCATCTTCTTCCTGTCGGTTAAATTTCGCGTCTGCAGCACGTCATCTTCGTGGTGTACCAACTTTAATGGCCAGTAGTATGAAAACTACTTACGTGTTTGGGGTAAACCTTTTCTTATTTTTCGACATGGTCTCCTTTTAGACTTATACTGTTTGTACAATACTGTTCTAATTTGTTGATCCCTTCCAAATAATAGGAATTGTCCAAGTCTGAAAAACAGCTATTAGTTGCTGCAAACACCTCCTCATTTGAACAAAATCTTTGTCCCGCCAGCCATTTCTTCAAATTGGGGAACAAATAGAAGTCCGAGGGAGCCAAGTCTGGAGAATAGGGGGGGATGCGACACGAGTGTGAATCCTATTTCCATTAATTTTGCGACCACAACTTCTGAGGTGTGTGCTGGTGCATTGTGATAGAAAACGACTTTTTTGCGGTCCAATCGCCGACGTTTTTCTTGCAGCTCGGTTTTCAAACGGTCCAATAACGATAAATAATATTCACCTGTAATTGTTTCACTCTTTTCCAGATAGTCGACGAGGATTATCCCATGCGAATCACAAAAGACAGTCGCCATAACCTTTCCGACCGAAGGAATGGTCTTCGCCTTTTTTGGTGCAGATTCTCCCTTGGTAACCCATTGGTTAGTTTTTTGGTCTCAAGAATATAGTGATGTACCCATGTTTCATTCACAGTGACAAAACGACGCTTAAAGGCCTACGGATTCTTTCTGAACAGCTGCAAATCATCATTGCAACGCTTCACACGATTCCGTTTTTGGTCAAGCATAAGCAATCGCGGAACCCATCTTGCAGATAGCTTTCTCAAGTCCAAATGTTTATGCAAAATATTATGTACCCGTTCATTGGAGATGCCCACAGCACTATAAATCTGACGCACTTTAACTCTTCTGTCATCCATCACCATATCATGGATTTTATCCATGGTTTCTGGAGTCGTAACCTGCACAGGGCGTCCAGAACGTTCAGCATCACTTGTACCCATGCGGCCACTCCGAAAATTTTGAAACCACTTATAAACTGTTCTAATCGAAGGTGCAGAGTCACCGTAATGCTTATCAAGCTTCTCTTTAGTCTCCTGAGGTGTTTTGCCTTTCATAAAGTAATGTTTAATCACCACACGAAATTATTTTCGTCCATTTTTTGACAATCACTCGACTTCTTTGATTCACACGAATGCCAAACACAAAGAAATAGACCAATATGGCTGAAACTTGGTGTGCATTCTTCCCAAAGATGCTACTAACTAAACATGACCTCGATACGCGCCGTTGGTGTCATCTCTCGGACTTTGCACGGACTTTTCAAACGCCCTCGTACACACGTGCCCAAGGGACCACAATAATGGGCTTGCCCGAAAGTGTCGTCATCTCGATATTTAAAAAAAGGCCGCTGAATGTGGAAATGCCATACGAAAGCATGCCGGCTAGAGATCGGTACGTAGCCCTATTGGCGAAAAGGAAGGGATATCTCACCCCTAGGCTGATCGCCGTAAACCTTGCTACCGCTACTCGACTTTTACACGTGTCTCTGCCAGAAAAATTTACCGGTAACTAAATCTGGTGTTTGTATGCTCTGGAGCCTGTTAAATGCATCCCATTTGAATCATGTCGTCGTCGAGAAGGAATTAGTTGGTGTAGGGAGCATATCGTTTGGGGTCAGCAACCGTGGGCCAGAGTGATGTTCCATGACGAATCACGCTTCACTGCGGCAAGTGATTATGACCACCAGAGAGTGGAGGGAGCGGGGAACATGTTACACGTCGCCTAAGGTTCATGAACGTCTGGTGTGCGGGCGCGGACCATGCACAATGGCAGATACCGATGTATATCTTCGCGCGAGATACGACAGCAGGGAGATTATTTCGGTTCACGCCCGTCTCTTCAGAGGTGTAGTAGATCCAGACTTTCTGTTTATGAACGGCCGTACCCGTGCAGACAGGATCGCTAATGTGTCTGGCACATTGGTAAGTGAAGATATTGGACGTATAGAATGTTCTGCGTATTCCCCGGATCCCGCTCTTGGCAGGCGTGTTCATCAACGAACATCCCGTACCCGAAACGTGCACGAACTGAAGACCTCGTTGAGAGAGGCGTGGGGCAATATCCCAAGGATTCCGATAGCCGGCATAAGTAACAGGTGGAAAATTTGCAGTAGTTCCCGAGGAGGGAATATTCCCTACTACTGAGAGTCCGATATCGACCTTGATGTTGGTAGTCTGAACTGTGTCGAACACGAACGCTGTGTCTGTTACCCTACTTTCCCACGTCGTCAAATCTGTACTATTTTTCGATGTAAATATACCATTCTAACTCCATTACGTATGTACTGTGTTTCATGCCGTTTATCATGAACTGTGATTATTCCTGTCAAATAGTGTGTGTTCCTTAGCGAGTATCATGCAATGTGTATTGATCAACTACTGTTCTTGTCTTATGTTAGTGATCTACATTTTTGTTTGAATCAGTAGGCAAGATTACTCCTGTTTGTAACTGATACAGTCACTATTGCGAAGCCGAGTACAGAAACATCGACATAGGAATAATACATTTTATGCGAAAATAACTGAACAGTTTTGCACAAATTGGCTAGCTTTGAACTTTGACAAAGCACAGCTCATCAACTTTTGAACTGCCAAAAACATCCCACCTCCTATTAGCCTAGTGTACCAACAAGAAATAATAAATATGATAGAATGTTCTCAGGTGCGTACTGATGAAAACTTAGAACTGGGAAAGTCGTATGCGAGAGGACTTAAAGTATGTTATACATTATTATAGCAGGCCAAGTAACTCTTATTGAACACTGAATTAATGAAACTATTTTGCAACACGGTCACCAACTCTCTAGTGAAACGAATCTTACAAATAAGAAATGTGTTAAATTTCATTTATTGTCTATTTATGTATTTAGCGATAAAATGATCTTGCTGCATGAGAGCTATGTCGTGAGAGATAAATGTAATGTATCAGCAAAAACCAGCAACGATTATATTTAAAAAAATTAGTTTTTGAAACAAAAGGTTGCCTCTTGTAATGTAGACTTCACTTCCTTTGTGTCATGAGGGACAAGCATGTGTAATTGGCCTTTGTAGTTTTTATTATTATTTCTTTACTTTCTCAGACGTTAAGTCTGGTTAAAAATGCAAAGTGACGCGGACCTTGATCAAGCGTCACTTCCTATTAACTGTACGGTATGTGTTATATTGCATTTAGGAACTTTCGGATAATTGAACATGTATCAATAATTACGGATTTCTGTAGTTGTATATATATGTTTGGATGTAGCTGTATTGCATTGATGTACTGGTGGATATTGTGTGGTATGACTCCTGTAGTTGATAGTATAATTGGTATGATGTCAACTTTATCCTGATGCCACATGTCCTTGACTTCCTCAGCCAGTTGGATGTATTTTTCAATTTTTTCTCCTGTTTTCTTTTGTATATTTGTTGTATTGGGTATGGATATTTCGATTAGTTGTGTTAATTTCTTCTTTTTATTGGTGAGTATGATGTCAGGTTTGTTATGTGGCGTTGTTTTATCTGTTATAATGGTTCTGTTCCAGTATACTTTGTATTCATCATTCTCCAGTACATTTTGTGGTGCATACTTGTATGTAGGAACGTGTTGTTTTAAAAGTTTATGTTGTAAAGCAAGCTGTTGATGTATTATTTTTGCGACATTGTCATGTCTTCTGGGGTATTCTGTATTTGCTAGTATTGTACATCCGCTTGTGATGTGATCTACTGTTTCCATTTGTTGTTTACAAAGTCTGCATTTATCTGTTGTGGTATTGGGATCTTTAATAATATGCTTGCTGTAATACCTGGTGTTTATTGCAATCATGAATCCTTCTATCTCACTGTATATATTGCCTTTTCTTAGCCATGTGTTGGATGCGTCTTGATCGATGTGTGGCTGTGTTAGATGATGCGGGTGCTTACCAGGTAGTGTTTTCTTTTTCCAATTTACTTCCTTCGTATCTGTTGATGTTATGTGATCTAAAGGGTTGTAGAAGTGGTTATGAAATTGCAGTGGTGTAGCCGATGTATTTATATGAGTGATTGCCTTGTGTATTTTGCTAGTTTCTGCTCGTTCTAGAAAGAATTTTCTTAAATTGTCTACCTGTCCATAATGTAGGTTTTTTTATGTCGATAAATCCCCTTTCTCCTTCCTTTCTGCTTAATGTGAATCTTTCTGTTGCTGAATGTATGTGATGTATTCTATATTTGTGGCATTGTGATTGTGTAAGTGTATTGAGTGCTTCTAGGTCTGTGTTACTCCATTTCACTACTCCAAATGAGTATGTCAATATTGGTATGGCATAAGTATTTATAGCTTTTGTCTTGTTTCTTGCTGTCAATTCTGTTTTCAGTATTTTTTTTAGTCTTTGTCTATTTTTCTTTTAGTTCTTCTTTAATATTTGTATTATCTATTCCTATTTTTTGTCTGTGTCCTAGATATTTATAGGCATCCGTTTTTTCCATCGCTTCTATGCAGTCGCTGTGGTTATCCAACCTGTAATCTTCTTGTTTAGTGTGTTTGCCCTTGACTATGCTATTTTTCTTACATTTGTCTGTTCCAAAAGCCATATTTATATCATTGCTGAATCCTTCTGTTATCTTTAGTAATTGGTTGAGTTGTTGATTTGTTGCTGCCAGTACTTTTAGATCATCCATGTATAGCAAATGTGTGATTTTGTGTGGGTATGTTCCAGTAATATTGTATCCATAATTTGTATTATTTAGCATGTTGGATAGTGGGTTCAGAGCAAGACAGAACCAGAAAGGACTTAATGAGTCTCCTTGGTATATTCCACGCTTAATCTGTATTGGCTGTGATGTGATATTATTTGAATTTGTTTGGATATTAAGTGTGGTTTTTCCAATTTTTCATTACTATGTTTAGGAACTGTATGAATTTAGGATCTACTTTGTATATTTCCAATATTTGTAGTAACCATGAGTGGGGTACACTATCAAAAGCTTTTTGGTAATCAATGTATGCGTAGTGTAGCGACCTTTGTTTAGTTTTAGCTTGATATGTCACCTCTGCATCTATTATCAGTTGCTCTTTACATCCTCGTGCTCCTTTGCAACAGCCTTTTTGTTCTTGATTTATTATTTTGTTCTGTGTTGTATGTGTCATTAATTTCTGTTTAATGACTGAAGTTAATATTTTGTAGATTGTTGGTAGGCATGTTACGGGGCGATATTTAGCTGGGTTCGCTGTGTCTGCTTGATCTTTAGGTTTCAGATAAGTTATTCCATGTGTAAGTGTATCAGGGAATGTGTATGGGTCTGCAATGTAACTGTTAAATAATTTAGTTAGATGTCAATGTGTTGAGGTGAACTACTTTACCCAGAAATTTGCTATTTTATCTTTTCCTGGGGCTTTCCAATTGTGAGTAGAATTAATTGCTTGGGTGACTTCATGTTGCAAAATCATCACTTCAGGCATTTGTGGTATAATCTTGTATGTGTCTGTTTCTGCTTGTATCCACCGTGCATGCCTGTTATGTTGTACCGGGTTTGACCATATGTTGCTCCAGAAGTGTTCCATGTCTGTTATGTTTGGTGGATTGTTTATTTTAATGTGTGTGTTATCTATTGTCTGGTAAAATTTCTTTTGGTTTGTGTTGAATGTTTGGTTTTGTTTCCTTCTATTTTCACTTTTTTTGTATCTTCTGAGTCGTTTGGCTAATGCTTGTAATTTCTGCTTCTTTTCGTCTAATTGCTCTGTCGCTTCTTGTTGTGAGATTTTACCTAACCTTTTTCGTTTTTTTTCCGAGATTTCATTTCTTATAAATTGTGTTTGCTGTCCGATGTCTTTTCTCAGTTTTTCTATTTTGATCTGTAGCCTGTGTTGCCATGCTGGTTTTGTGGGTTTCTTCTGTGTGTTGGTTGGTTCTGATCTCTGCCTAGTGTGTATATTTAGTGTAGTGAGTGCTCCTATATAAACCAGTAGTTGTAACTCTTCCATAGTTGTGTTTTCATTTATTTTGTTGTGTATGATTGTGTTGATAGTTTTTATTGTTGTTTCGACTTGTGGGTTATTTGGTGGTCTATGCAAGAATGGTCTAATGTCTGTATTTGTGTCTTTGTATTCTATATATGTTAGCTGAAATTTTTCTTCTATATCTAACATCTGTGTCACTTCGTGTTCTATTTGGGCTTGTTCTGGTGGCTGTCTTAAGACTTCGTTTTCCTCTGATTGTTTAATTGGTGCGTGTTGTTCTTTGTTTGTTTGCTCTGGGATGTTTGAGTCCATTACTGTATTTTCTTCTTCTTCTTCTTCTGATTGCACATTATTTTGTTCCAGTATTTGTTGTACTTGTTGTTTGATGTTTTCTAATTCTGACTGGGGTATCCTGTTATTTTTGATTATTACACGGATCTGATCAGCTAGTCGTTGTTCTGTTAAAGATTTTAATTCTGGTATCTGGTAATAAATGTTGTGTATACTTGTGATCTGTATCCAGTTGTGTTGGTTCCTAGGTTTGTTGCTTGGTAATAACAGAACATGAGGTGTCTGTTAACTTCATCTGACCATCTCATCCTCTGTCTTTGTTTTCTTTCTGGAGTGGTTGCAGGAAGCATATCCTGCAAAACACCTCTATTTGGATTTAAATCATTTTCCAGTTGGCTAGCAGTGTCGTTATCATTGTGGGCGGGCATAGGGTTCTAGCGTCGTCCCGACCATGACAGCGCTTGTCCGAGGCTTCTTTAGTTATGTCCTGAACCAACTAATCACACTAAAAGGGGGTTAGCCCTATTAGTGGTTTGTTCTTTTCGTCGCCTTTTACGAGTGGCAGAACATACCGGAGGCCTATTCTTTTCCCGGGCCTCCACGGGGATTATTATTATTATTATTTTTAATAACAGTTTAATTTTGTCATAAATGTGTTTGCAGTTATTTGTTTATCACTTTGGGATTACATACGCTAATTTGTTTTATGAGTTGTACTACCTCTGAACTGGGTACCTATCATGACTGTGCGCACATTGTGTGGAAACAAAACAGCCGATAGCTTATCGCGTCGGGTCGATTCACAGTTATGAACACACAAAGTCGAACCGTTGCATTATTTTTCTACTAAGTCTCAATACACACTTTTTTCGACCTTGTGCATGGAGGTGAATATAAAATATTTTCACGGTCAATTTTTCCAAACAATGCCGATGTACAATAGCCACTAGGGCCTGATACATCGAGGAGGCATCGAAACAACGATGGCAGAAGTATGATACTAAGGCCGACGAGAGTCAACGAAATCATTTTATTTTTGTATTTCGTGATGTGTGTGAGGCTAATAACCGCATCGTGTCATCGCATTTGTGACCTGTCTTTCCCAAGCCAAACCTTTCTTAAACGCATTGGATACATTTTGCTAACAGCTATAGATTTTTTTCCAGTTTTTATATTTTTAATAGTTATACTTTTATATTTAAAAGTAGAAATATTTAAAAGTAGAAAACGGCCGGAACTTCCTATTAATCGTTTAATTCATCGACGACAGAAATCCGCTTCTTTCGTCACGGAGCCTTCGAGAGTCATCGCTGGAAAACGCGCGATTGCTGCGAATCAGTTCCTTGATTCAACACGATATTGCAGTCCTGTGTTGATAAGAAGTAAGATGGAATGTTGTTTCTTAACAACACAGGGAATGCAATATCGTATTTGTCCGCCGATACCAGGCAGCGACTTTCAATTAAAATACCTTCCCTCTGTACGGGAATTACGTAATGTGCACGAGTGCAGGTTGTAACACAGGAACGACGACAAATGGAAGTTTGGGTCCGGCCGTGAAGCGCACACCGAGGACCAAGCGGTTACAGCGACTGCTCGCGTAAAGCGTGGAATACAGGTTCGAGTCCAGGTGCGGCAAAATTTTTCATTTTGGTCATTTCGTTATGCAGCTGGTGGTTGTCTGCATACATTTCGTGCAGTTTCCTGATTGCCTGGACACGGTCGCCTGTGGTTGATGTCTACCAGCCACGTCCGCCGGTCTTTGTCAAAGTGCTCGTGCCGCTTCACTACGGCAGGACGCGACACTGTATTTGGTCCCTACACCACCAGAATTTCACAGCGAATAGAGCTGTGTCTGCAGCAATCCCAGAGCATGAATTCTCTCCAGACAACGCGCCACTCTTGCAGCACAATGGTCTCAGCTTGGGACGACGTGTGCAACTTTTTGTATTCCCTTGGTAGTGGGCTTGCTTAAACGTTTAGGTCCGGGTATCTTTGCCACATGAATAACTTCCAATTTTGGTGAACACACTTTAACTCACTGACGACTTACAATATTCTCGGGAACTTTTGACTTAGCCAAAAAGTATTTATTGTACAAAAGATGGTAATTGGAATTTGTGTGGGGTTCTCGTACGTTCGTCACGCAGGTGTATCTTTAAGCAACTGTGAATATGAACCACTGCTTCGCTCTATATTTATTCAGTTCACTAGATTGAAAAATGACGTGCATTACTCTTTAATGAATATAGCTTTGGCACAGAAAGGGGTGAAACATGCAGCTATTGAAGTCTGACAATCTACCCATGGATACAAATGTCACACAGTAGTAGTGTTTTCAGAATATTTGAATAGTTTTCAAGATATTCTCATTTATTGTTCAGTCTCAATTCTTTAATTACATTACATGTTCCGATCACGCAGGATCATATTTACATCTATGTAGTTCGACCCCCCTCTTGTCTCTTCAGAACTTATCAGAGGTTCTGAGGAGAGACGACGGGTTGCTGACGGAACTACGTAGATGTAAAGATGATTCTGCGTGATCGGAACATGTAATGTAATTACAGACACGTACAACTGAGACTGAACAATAAATGACAATTATCTTAAATATCAATACAGTTGCTGGCCCTCAGTAGAGGGCTATGTCTACCATAGTACAGATTTTTCTCCGTAAGAACTGCCTCTGCACCGCACAGGAATTCATAAATAAAAAATTCGTAATTATCACGGAAGAAATATATTAATGATCAGCGCGTAGCCATACAAGGTGTAACAAAAATGTATGTTTATGTGTAACGCGAAGCAACATTGGAAGTGGCCGTATGTCGGAAATGCGAGATTCTCTGTTAACAGCTGATTTTAAGTGACCAGTGACTGAACTGAGGTTAGAGACGTGTTTGGTAGTCCTCAATTTAAACTGATGTCCTATCCTAACCACAACTTCGTGATGTGTAATCTACCAAAGAAATCAGTAGTCAACTATCTTCAGGAGAGCTAATAGCACGGCTATTAAAACTAACTTCTACGACTAAACCAATTTCTCACTGTCATTGGTTACTTGGAGCTATCCTCATATTGGCTACACGAGCTGCCACGTTACCAACAGAAGAGCAGTACTCTTTGGCATTTGGTTGCAGATTACAGGCGATACAGGAGACTTTGGAGAAGAATGAATGGTAGGCAGAAAAATAAGAGCAAATAAGTCAGTATGACGACGAAAATGACGGGGCAAAAAATTAGAAATAACTTTTATCCAAGCTAATTAACTGAATAAAAATAAGCAAACACTCTAGATTTAGAAATAAAAAAGTATCATGACATTTCAGATCCGAACCTACTACCTTCGACATGGCAAATTGTTACGCTATTGATTGCACTGGAGTATAACACTAAGTCAAGTTATATTTTTTACTGTGATCATCCAGTCGTAGTGTGTGTGTGTGTGTGTGTGTGTGTGTGTGTGTGTGTGTGAGAGAGAGAGAGAGAGAGAGAGAGAGAGAGAGAGAGAGAGAGAGAGAGATGAAATACGAAATAAGAAGTGCCACATTCATGATTCGGGATCCATACCCACTGCTCTTTACTTCAGTCTTTCTTCTATTTACACTAAATCCATAGTGTGTACTCATTAGACTGTAAATTCTAGTCAAGATGCTCCGTAATTCTTCGCAACATTCACAGAGGATAACAGTGTCATCAGCGAATCTTTTCACTGATGTCTTTTCATCCTAAATTCTAATCACACTCTTGAAGCTTTGTTTCATTTCCGTTATTACTGATGTACAGATTGAATGATACGGGCGAAGGATCGCATTCCTGTCAAACCCTTAAGGGGGGACGTACACGAAACTGCAGTAATTTTAAAAGTATTTTATAAAACTCTAATTTTTTAAGATAATCAATCCAAATTTGGTACAGTTATTAAGAAATGTTATGCGCATATGAACCTAAATTTTCATTTTTATTGACCTTTTACATCTTTAATTATTAACAATTAATTTTTTTTCAACAATGTAATTACAAATGTTCCTTTTTTGAGAAAACTGTGAGAGCAATGTTAATGAATTTTTGTACACACTTTCATACCAAATAATTACAAAACTCTGTGGAGCAGAATTTTTATATCTTCTTTTGTTCAGTTTTTACGGGTCTCCCAATTTCCCTGAAAAATAATATATCAAATTTAAGGAATATTTTCTACCATAAATACCTTACTATTTTATTAAATGAAAATTCCTTCCACAGAATTTTTCACTATAGTACTGACTAGTCATATACCAAATTTCACTTCTCTACCTTTTGTGGTTTTTGAGAAAAAGGTACATAAAGTTATAAAAATGTAAGTTACGGGAAAACTGAATCAATGATTTGATAGTGTTTGTATTAGGTCTTACCGTCTCTGTGTGAACTAGTGCAAGCCATATGCATACTCCTCTTCATCTGCAAGCAGTCTCTTCTTTGCTTGTCTTCTTTGGTTAACCTGCTGTTCAATTTTATTGGCTGTAATATCAGCCGCAGCAACTCTTTTGTCATCGATGTCCTTCAATATTGAATAGGTGAAAGCTCCTGGATGAAATCCTAGCCTCTGTAGAGTTTTTATTCTTCCAAGATTACCATTGTTAAAAACTAAACAAGCATCATATGCAGCAATTTCAACAATAATTGTTGAAACAAATGTTGTTTTTGGGCAACGTTTCCAAATCAGTGAGTTGTAACTTTCATTAGGGTTTTGTGTCTTTCCATGCACACACTTTCGTAGGAGGTCTGGCTCTGCTAAACACCTAAATGTTGGTTTTATAGCACTTAAAACAGCCACAGGTAAACTGTGCTTGTGTGAATAGTTCATGCCATCACGCTCAGCCTGCTTGAATTTGCACCACGATATGTCACACAAATTATGTACAGGTTTGTCATCTGTGGATAGTTTATGAAAATAAATAGACCACACAGCCTTCTGCATGTTATTCAAATTTCCACTGTTGTCCCTTATTGCCTTGCCATAGTACACTTGTAAAGAATGAATTTCTTTGTCTGTGAGTCTGTTGGGACCACCTAAAAGTTTTCCATCCTCAAGTTTCCTGCCCTTCAATTCACGTTTCAATTTTAAAAGTCTGCCTCCCATTCGTTTTTGCACATGTCCAACACATTCCAACTTTTCTATAGCACAATGGGGACCATAAGGTTCACTTTCCAAAACAGTTTTGAAGGAGCTGGAGTCACCATCACCAAGGTATTTTGTGTATCTAACACCGTACTTTTCCACACTTCGATGGAACATAAGTTTCATAGCTGCAGGTTCCATTCCACCACTAGAACCAGAATAATTTCTACAGCACACTTTCTTGTGTTCAACCTGCCACTTATTTTCTTCCACTTCACCAGCTCTCTTTCCGAGTACACAGCTATAGCAATATTTGCTCATTACCTGAACGTCAAGAATTTTTCCAGTATCAACACTAATGACAGATGATACTCCATACAGTGATGTATGTCCACGCTTCATCCACGTTCCATCACATGACACACACAAATCGGTGTCTGGCGTGTTATCTGCTTCTGTCTTTAGTTCACTATTCATCTTCACAGCTTCCTTTGCAGAGGACTTCAAGTTTTCTTCCACTTCCTCTTGAAGAGCACTTAGCAGTGTTTTATTTCCAGTGGTGTACCTAGCACTTGGTTGTGGCATGTTCATGATCCCACAAAACAGTCTGGTACCTTCCCTGCCTATGCCCAAACATCTCATGCCATATATTAAACGCATATTTGCTTCATATATCCGGTTACTTGATGCCGAAGTTCTAAAAGCAGTGTCTGAATGACAGCTTTCACAAGTAAGATGCAACATACACACTATTCCAATTCTGTTTTCTTCGTCATATAATCTCAAACTTTTTGCACCACAGTCAGCACATACACAAGCAGATGATATAATATCAGATAGTATTTTCAAATCAATAAGCCTAAAACCACTAGTAGCTTGAGTGTCTGAGCCACAATCATCAAGTGATTGACAGCTGTCAATTTTCCTTCTCGAAGCACTCGCTTTCTTGGTTGAAGTATCGTTTCCATTTGTTATTATGGGGCTGGTTTTCAAGTTGTCTTTACTACATCGAGAAGCTTGACACTTTCTAACCTTTTTAAACACCTTACTAGAACGCGGCATGCTGCAAAATATAATAACAAGTCTACTTACAACTTTCGTAAAAATGTATTCCAAACAAACACTCGTAAACAAACGCTATAAATCAAAGAATATAAAACCAGCGGCAGAGATATTATTCCACAGCCTTCTTGATGTAGTACACAAACGTTCCCTGCATTGTGACTGCACAAAACTGGAAAAAAACGCAGTATAAATAGATATACGAGAGGATGAAGACCAAGATGGGGGGGCGTCGCCCTGTGCAAGCTATTACAAATTATTATTTTTTTCCCCCTTAGAAGCGGAATTGGAACGTAATATTTGGTAATTGAAATTTCAATACCATGTAGTAAATGAAGAGCCAATAAAATTTTTTTCACAAATTTGGTCATTTTCATGTACGTCCCCCCTTAATAATTCGAGCACTTCGTTCAGCACTCCAATTCGTATCGTTCCCTCCTCGTTTTGTCACACACTGAATAACAGCCCTCTTTCCCAGCAGTTTACTTTTACTATTTCGAACACTATGCACAATTTTATATTATGGAACCCTTTTTCTAGTTCCATAAACCGTACGAAAGCTTTCTCAGTTTCCGTAAGCCTTAGTCCACTACCCAACGCAACGTTTTAGGTTACTCCCACGCGTCCCGTTTCAGAAAGACAAACTGATTGTTGTCCAGACGATCCTCAAATTCCTTTACCTTTCTTCTGTGTATTATTCTTCTCAGGAACTTGGTTGCATGAGATTCCAAGACGGTTGTGGCCTCGTTCTCGATTTTAGAAATTCCTAAGGAATGTTGTCTATGCCCTCGGGCTTTATGATCAGTCTACTAGAGGTCTCTAATAGCGGAATGTCCGTGCCTTCCAGACTGACTCCCGTTTTTTCTTATGTCGCGTCATCGGACATTCACTCCTACCTTCAACATACTATTTCCACATATCCGTTCTTACCTCTGCGTTGAACAGTGGGATTCCGTTGCCAGTCAAAGTTTACGCCTTTGCTTTTCATCGAAAAAAAAAGATAAAATTACTAAATAAGCAGCATCCAGTCGCAAAATCATGTTTCCTTTATTTACTTTTGCAAATCGATTTCAACTGATAAACAGCCATCATCGGTGCTACAAATACAAGAATAAAAATAAAAATAATTAATAACAGTGACCAAATGAATAAATGCACATAAAGCAACGTAAAACGAATTAAATATATAGACGCATTAAACCATTTAAAATGCAGATACAAATTTACCTCTCAAGGAATGTGCCGTGAGTAGTAACACTGTCTTAAGCAGAGGTCAAACAAAGTGATACATCGAGAATTGACTATGACAACGAGAAACCATAAGGGGGCGCTGCAAAGCAAACCCGCCCTCTATGCGAAAAGTTACAGCTAAAATAAAAATGAGAAGAAGAAAGTGAGGTAAAATATAATGATAAAATACTGAAATATCTACAAAAAATGGGTATATTGACAAAGATTTTGTCAACCACATAGTACAGTTATACAAGCCAAAAAGCGATTGTACAAATTAGTAAAAAAGGAACAAACATAGGTGAGCACCACACAATAGAAAAAATTTTAAAAATTATTTATCATATTATCGAATAGCAAAAGTTAATCATAATGCCAAAACGTAAAACGGTGTTGGCATCCATCTAGCGTACAGTTAATGATATTCAGGAAGATCGGATTTTTCGGCAGATGGCGCCACACTGCTGAATGCCCATGTAAAGTAAACTAAGTTGAGATAAGAAAATTGCTATTTTACCTCACTTTGTATGTTCATTTCTTTTTTTTTTTTTTTTTTTTTGGCTGTATCTTTTCGCATAGAGGACGGGTTTGCTTTGCAGGCCCCCTTATGGTTTCTCGTTGTCATAGTCAATGCTCGATGTATCACTATGTTCGACCTCTGCTTAAGACAGTGTTACTACTCAGGGCACATATTCGTTGGAAGGTAAATTTGTATGTGCATTTTAAATGGTTTAATGCGACTATATACATTTAATTGGGTTTACGTTGCTTTATGTACATTTATTCATTTGGTCACTGTTATTGATTATTTTTATTTTTATTCTTGTATTTTTAACGCCGATGATGGCTGTTAATCAGTTGAAATCGATATGCAAAAGTAAATAAAGAAAACATGGTTTTGCGACTAGTTGCTGCTTATTTGGTAATTTTATGGTTTACGGTTGCTGCACAACTTGGGAACTACATGGAGCCCACCATTCAAAAAGAAAAGATTGCTGGACAAGGAATTGGAAGTGAACTGACGAATTGTTGTGGCAGTTTGGCAACGGCGAACGGTTTGGGCCTGACGTTGAGCGCTCTGTTTGGAGGAAATCAATTCCGTCACGTGAAGCGTCAAGTAATTTTGATCAGGCTCTAGAGATTACGGATGTAGGCACAGCGCGGCGGCTCTTTATGGTGAGGAGAGCGGACGGTCGATAGCCGTGCGGCGCCTTGCCAGAGGCCGCGGCCACTTCTACACACAGATAGGCCGCCTCTCCACCGCTAAGCGCCTGGCTCTGGTCCTCTGCTGTGGCGGAGAGCTGGCCCCCAAAACGATCACCGGATTAACCGCCACCCAGTCCTTATCCACTCTCCTCCCGCACCGGATTTTAACTTTTTAGTACACCCGACAAAAAATTCAATAACAAAACTTTCCTAATATCTGTACTACGAGGGTCCCTCCAAAAGAACCTGTTCCCGCGAGTGGCGCCGTCACAGCATGTCTTCAAGATGGCTACTACACTTGACGTTCGTCAGAAGCAACGTGTTGTCATAGAATTCCTGTGCTGTGAAAACGAGACATTGGGAAGCATCCACAAGAGGTTGAAAAAGGTGTATGATTAGATTAGATTAATACTTGTTCCATAGATCATGAATACGACACTTCGTAATGATGTGGAACGTGTCAGGTTAATAAAAGATGTCTGTACAAGATATTACATTACACAAAATCTTGCATGACACTAATGTTTAATTTTTTTCCTCAATTTATATCTAAAAATTCAACAAATGAGTAGGAGGAGTTGTCATCTAGAAATTCTTTTAATTTATTTTTAAATGTTAGTTGGCTATCTGTCAGGCTTTTGATGCTGTTTGGTAGGTGACCAAACACTTTTCTGGCAGCATAATTTACCACTTTCTGTGCCAAAGTCAGATTTAACCCTGCATAGTGAAGATCATCCTTTCTCCTGGTGTTATAGCTATGCACACTGCTATTACTTTTGAACTGGGTTGGATTATTAACAACAAATTTCATAAGTGAATATATACACTGTGAGGGTCCCTAGATCCTTAAATAGATGTCTGCAGGATGGCCGTGGGTGGGCTCCAGCAATTATTCTGATTACACGTTTTTGAGCAATGAATACTTTTGTACTCAACGAGGAATTACCCCAGAATATGATGCCTTACGAAAGCAGTGAATCAAAGTAGGCATAGTAAGCTAATTTACTGAGATTCTTATCACCAAAATTTGTAATAAACCTAATAGCATACGTAGCTGAACTCAGACATTTCAGCAGACCATCAATGTGTTGCTTCCAGTTTAACCTCTCATCAGTGGACACACCTAAAAATTTTGAAAATTCTACCTTAGCTACAGACTTCTGTTCAAAGTCTATATTTATTACTGGAGTTGTGCCATTTAAACTGTAAGGAACTGTATATACTGTGTTTTATCAAAATTTAAAGAGAGTCCGTTTGCTGAGAAACACATAATAATTTTGTGAAAATTACAATTACATCACTTGGTTCTTGGATGTTATTACTACACTTGTATCATCAGCAAAAAGAACTAACTTTGCATCTTCATCAATGTGGAATGGTAAGTCATTAATGTATATCAAGAACAGTAAAGGACCTAAGACCGAAACCTGTGGGACCCCGTACTTGATAGCCCCTCAGTTTGAGGAATCAGCTGTTTTAACATGGAGTTGCTGCTGTCGATCGCAGTACATTTAGTCGGTGGGAAGCAGGTTACGTGATGAAAGCGGGCACGGCAATATTGAGGATTGTCCTCGCAGCGGCAGGCCTCATATTGTGAATTGTGGCTTATTAGTCTCATAACGTACATAATCAAAATCATTTGATTCAGGTACAGGAGACACGTCAAAATTTTGGTAAAGTTTTACCATATACATACAACACCTGATTTTAACAAATGGTACCATAATAATACAATACAAAAATACACATACAATAAAAAACTAACAATTAATTGCAACAACTGATTTTAACAAATAGTATCATAATAATAATACAATTTTGTTACACATACAATAGAAGACTAACAATTAATTACCCCTTGCTCAAATTATCATGTCATCCTCTATGAATTCTTCTACTGAATAGCAGCATTTCTCCCACAGAATCCGCTGTAGCCTTATTTTTAAACACTACTGTGGAGTTCGTGCATATAATTTCAAATGGTGTGTGGGTAACATAAAATTATATTTATTTCTTGTGTTGTATGTGTGGTTAAAGTGATTTTCCTCAAATAATTTTTGTCTGCTGTGGACAAAGATTATAATTTCATAAATGTATATGGAGGGAAGTGTTAGGATTTGCAGGTTCCGAAATAATGAGCGACAAGATTCTGTTTGTTGTGCACTACACATGTATCTTATAATTTTCTTTTGCAGTTTCAGTATTCGAGATACACTACTTTCATTTCCCCAGAAAATGATACCATACCTAATGACAGATTCAAAATAACTATGATATGCTATTTTTCGTGTACTCATGTCAGTAGAGTTTGCTAATATTTGCATTGCAAAATGCAAATGTGCTTAGTTTATTTGATAGGAACTCAATATGTGTACTCCAGTTTAAGTTTCTAATAACTTCCGGGAATTCAGCCAGGTAACACTTTCAGCGACCGCCGATAGTTGTATACGCCAAGAGAAACTCAGGCCTCCAGTTTGTTGTCCACATTTAGTCCTAGGAATTTGACTGTGTTAATGGTGGAGATGAATTTCTTGGAAGAACTGTGACAGGTGATGTAACGTGGCTCCATCATTTTTCACCAGAGACGAAGAGGCAATCAATGGAGTGGCATCATGCAAATTCACCCAAGAAAAAAAAGAAAAAAATTCCAAAACCACACCTTCTGCTGGAAAAGTTATGGCTACGGTGCTTTTCGATTCCGAAAGACTCTTGTGCACATCATGCCAAGTGCAACCACCATAAATTCTGATGCATTTGTGACGACACTGAAGAAACTTCAAGCTCGACTGAGTCGTGTTCGACCACATCGGCAGCAGGATGTTTTGCTGTTGCACGGCAATGCACGGCCACATGTCAGTCAAAAAACCATGGAAGCGATCACAAAAGTCGGATGGACAGCACTGAAACAGCCGCCTTACAATCCTGACCTGGCTCCATGTGGCTATCATCTCTTTGAGAAACTGAAAGACTCTCTTCGTGGAACAAGGTTTGAAGATGATGACTCCCTTGTGCACGCTGCCAAACAGTGGCTCCAACAGGTTGGTCCAGAATTTTACCGTGCGGGTAGACAGGGGCTGGTTCCAAGATTGCGTAAGGCAGTTGAGAGGGATGGAAATTATGTGGAGAAATGGAAATTTTGTTCCTAAAGGATGTATCTACACATTGTAAACCTTTCAAACATGTAGAATAAAAGATGGATTTTTTAAAGAAATAGTGTTCATTTCTTTTGGAGTGACCCTCGTACAACACATTGTGATCAAAAGTATCCGGACAACCCCAAAAAACATTCTGCTGCCAAGTACTAGGTCCACTGTTTACGATGTGATAGTGAAGTGGAAATGTGAAGAGGCAAGTACAGCACAAAAGTTTAACAAGCCGACCTCGTCTGTTGACTACAGACCGCCTACAGTTGAATAGGGGCGTAATGTGTAACATGCAGAAATCTATCCAGACCACTATTACGCGAATTCCAAACTGCATCAGGGTCCACTACAAGTACTATGACAGGCGGGAGGTGAGAAAACTTTGATATGCAGTCAGGCTGACGAGGGCTTTTAACTACTTATAGGCTGTAACACCGAGATCTAATGGTCCCGTCTAAATACTACGTGAATGCAACATTTAAAAAATCGGTTAGCCCGAAATTGGTTATTGCGACTTGTCGTATTCAACGACATATTTTTATTCCATTTTAGGAGCGATATATCTGTTATATACCGTCCAATGTTTACTTTTGTTTGTTAAATACTTGGGGATTACTAACAAGAATGCCGGCCGAGATGGCCGAGCGGTTCTAGGCGCTAGTCTGGAACCGCGCAACCGCTACGGTCGCAGGTTCGCATCATGCCTCGGGCATTGATGTGTGTGATGTCCTTAGTTTGGTTTAAGTAGTTCTAAGTTCTAGGGGACTGATGACCTCAGAAGTTAATTCCCATAGTGCTCAGAGCCATTTGAACTAACAAGAATGTAACGTTTATTTTCAAACTCTGTTTTCTGCAGATTGTTGGTTTGAAATCTGACGTCAAAACGGATACGTCGCCAAATTCAAAACGCTTACGAACATCTTAGATGCAAAAAGTAAACAAATATAACTGATTACCTTAGGTAGGTCATTATACAGTCGTATGCGTTCCTGTTAATGCATTCTGAAGTTGAAGCAATTGATTGAATCTTAACAGCACTGTCTTTGCTGTGATCGTGCAAAACTGGAATATTCAATATCAATATGTGTTATTTTTCCAAAGTACAGAAGCGGAATATAGTAAATGTTTTGCGGTTGTGTGCGTTACGTACTTTCAATATATTAGGTACAATACACCACAGTTGTAGAACATTTTAAAGAGGAACATACGAGAAATATTGATTAAATTTTTTAATACGGTAACGGAACAAAGGTCTATCATTTGTGTTGAGGTCTTCAGTCCAAAGACTGGTTTGATGCAGCTATCCATACTGCTCTATTCTGTGCGAGCCTCTTCGTCACTGATTAACTACTGGTTCCTACATCCTCCTGAAACTGTTTACAGTTTTCATTTCTTGGTCTCCCTCTACGATTTTTACTCCCCGCCCCCCCCCCCCTCCCCGCCGAATACTAAACTGGGGATCTCTTGAAGTCTCAGAATGTGTCATATGAGCCGATCCCTTCTTTTGATCATGTTGTCATCTCGTGATCTACCCCTCTAATCATCAGCCTTATTCTGTAGCAGCTAATTTCAAAAGCTTTTACTCTCTTCTTGTCCAAACTGTGTATCGTCCATGTTTCGCTTCCATACACGGCTCACTCCAGACTTTATACCTTCAGAAAATAGTTCGTAACACTTAAAATCTACATTCGATGTTAAGAACTTTCTCGCAGATGCGTTTCTTCCCATAGCCAGTCTACATTTTACATCCACTCTACTTCGGCCATCATCAGTTATTTTGCTCCCCGGACAGCAAATGTCATCTGCTACTTCAAGTGTTTCGTTTCCTAGCCTAATTCCTTTAGCTTCACCTCATTTAATTCGATTACATTATATTATCCTTGTTTTATGACTATTATACTATGCGGAACTTTAAGCAAGTTATAAACATGCCATTTTCTCTCGCTCATTATCCAATACCGCACTCAACGTTATTGAACAATTTACATTGTTGCTACTTATTTCTTCACTTATTAAAGTTTTTTTAATCTTACTGGCATTTTATTGCTGCAGGTACTGCACAACATAAGAAAAATTCCTGTTCAGTTCCTATACACAAATAACACATTATAAATACTGTATTTGTATAACGACCCTAACCGTCGGTCCCTTCGACATAGTTATAAGCGGTTCGAATACCCATACATTTTAGCCATTATGAAACATTACCGGGTTTGCTAGTTAGAAATAAGAAGGCTTACATTTTTCGTAATAAATGGCAAATGTTTTAATTAGCACACAATTTGACGAACTTTATATTTAAGTGACGTAGGTATTCGAACTGAACGGAAAAAACTAAAATGATATCCTTTTCGCCTCAAATTTAATCCGACTTACCAATTTTTGTTCATGTCATTCAAGGCTTCTTCGAGAAGTGATTCACGCATAGTTGAGTGGTTTCACATCATCAGGGAAATACCTGATATGCGGAAGCTGTGTTGGTACCTGTGTGATAAGTCTACATACGAAGGGTTTTTCAAGCGAGATTGTTTTGCTAAGACATACCACTTCACAGGAATATAATCAGCTGTTTTCGATCCACTGCTCGACCAAGCCAGTACCCACGTACCTCATATCCATGTCATTTCCACCTGCTTGGAAGGTTCTCCGATGTTGCGACTGATATGGTCATGGTAATTGTGGCCATGGTTCCTTTATCACCAATAGTCGCCAATTTATTCATGAAGGAATTCGAGGATGTGGCACCAAGACTTCGACTTTGCAACCAACGTGCTTCTGGAGATTTTTGGATGATACCTTTTTCGTCTGGCTACACGGACGTGCGGCTCTTAATAGATTTTTGGACCACATCAGCTGTCTTCATCCTCGCATTAAATTTGCCATGGAGGTTGAATGTGATGGGAAGCATCCATTTTTAGACGTTATGGTTTATAAAAAACCAGATGGTACTTTGGGACATAGTGTTCACCGGATGCTGACGCACACGGATCTGTATCAGCATTCTAAGAGTTTTCATCCACCACACCAACGCAGTGGCGTCCTTAGGACTTTGGTACGCAGAGCGTATGCCATTTCCGACGCGGAGAGCTTAACCCAAGAACTTGCGCAATTGATGGCTGTTTTTAAGGAAAATGGAGACTCTGAGAAACAGATTCGTCGGGCTATGGAGTTTGGACCATCACTGGAGGTGCATGAAGAGGAACATAGATCGGATGCCTTCATTCCTTATGCTGGGGGCGTGTCGTTTAAGATTGGAAGAATTTTAAGGAATTTTAACATTAAGAGTGTGTTCCGTGTACGTAAGATTAGGACACTACTCGGCTCTGTGAAAGATGATTTGGGGCTTTGGAAACCCGGTGTATACAAAATTTCGTGTCAATGTGGGAAGGCTAACATCGGCCGTTCGATTCGCACAGTTGATGACAGGTGTGTGGAACATCGCCGCCATACGAGGCTACAACAGCCAGAAAAATCGGCAGTAGCAGAAAACTGCTTAAATGACGGACACGGTATGAAATTTGATTAAACTGTGATAGTACCCACCACTTCCGGTTTTGGAACAGTGTCTATAAAGAGGGAATTGAAATTAGGTTGGCTGATAATTTAATTAACAGAGGCAGTGGGTTTCCCCTTAGCAGGACATGGAATCTTGTACTATGCCGCATCAAAACAGAACGTTCTTCGGTGGGGTCCGAGTGTTCGAAAATCATTTCCACATGGTGGAAAGAAGAAGAAATATTGGACGAGGAGAAATTGCAAATGAGAAAGAAAGACTTAATCTCGTGGTTCATAGTTGGCCAAAACGGAAGGGGATTTGGAACTTTACGTTATTTGGTTTCATGCCCTGAAGTAGTTCAGCTCTGTTCTCTGCCTGTTCTGTGGACGTCCAATCGAGGCTTATAATGTAGGCTAATCTATAATACTGAGTGGAGTTGATCTCCCAAGTGAGATAGATTAATGGTGTGCTTTGATGTTCACCCAGAAATAAACCAGTACCGATATCAACCCGAAGGTGTAGGAGTGTGTGTGTGGGTGGGGGGGGGGGGGGGTGTTTAATTGAGTGCGAGTGCGCTAGTTACAATCAACAATGCATACTATCCAGAAACAGAACAAAACATCGACTGATCCTCGGAGAGAGGAGAGGTTGCGCTTCCGGAAGTCGTTTTGTCCATTCGCAGCTCACAAGAACAGATCCAGAGGTACCAACACACACACTTTCCTTGCTGTCTTTTATTTCGGGTGAACTAGCTGCCTGCACATATTCGTCCGCATGGAACGAGCTAGTCTGAAATTGGCCCTCAATCAGTGTGGGGGCCAAGTCCAGAGATCGTGGCCGGCGTAGAAACCGTAAGATCTTTATAGATACGAGCGCTATTTACTGCTTTATATCTGTAGAGTAAATCTGTTTGTGTGATGCAATCGCAAGTGCTCGCTGATAGCGCTACGTGCCGAATTGCGCAACTACGTGGCTTGTTCACACTCGTTTTGTGGAATCGCACGGGAGGAGAATTACGCTGTTTCAGTAATCAGGCTTACAACTGGTTCGATCTAGTTCTCCATACATACCTGTAGTCTGACACACACGCTCTTCGCCTACGCCTCTGCAAACCACTGTAAAGAGCATAGCAGAGGATATTTAACTCTGCACCAAATATTAGTGTTCCTTCCTGTTACAATGAATTGTGGCGTGGTCAAAATGACTAAATACCTCTGTACGCGCTGTATTCTTGTCTTCGCGATGAAGTGACAATTAGAAGGCATACATTCCTTATGCTGATTCTTGAAACTTACGAAGTACGCTTACGCAAGGTAGCTCGCGTCTGTCTTCGAGTGTTTTCACGCTCTCCTACAAGGCTCACAAACCTGTGTTCTCCGACACTTACCAATCCTCCGCTGTAGTCTTTGATCACCACCTGATGGTATACCAAATTTTTATCGTATTAGTCAGTCTATACATATCATGTAGGTGAAATGTGTAATTTTGACGCCTGTTCCCCTCTGAAGAAAATATTTAACGTTTCAGGGACATGGTCTGAATATTTCTCACAAAATCGAAATCGGTTACCATCTGACATGAATTTTTAGTTTTTAATAAATTCTTGCAATCAAAACTAATTAGTATCTTAATATTTCAAGCTGTATAAGAAAAATGTAATGAAATGTGTGTGAACTGCAAATTAAGACCAACGATACCAGGGAAATAAGCCTGTGGCTGAAACGAATCTGAGGAACTGTCGATGGTTTAAGGCGTAGCTTTTGGCAATGTCGACTGGAATGCGTTCTTTCAAATTATGAAGGTGGCAAGGCCAAATACAGGGAACTAAAGGCTAATTACAATTTGTACAGAAACCAGATGGCAGTTTTAAGAGTCGAGGTGCTCGGAAGGCAAACAGTGGTCGAGAAGGGAGTGAGACAGGGTTGAGCCTACGCCGATGTTATTCCGTCTGTTTATTGAACAAGCAGTAAAGGAAACAAAAGAAAAATCCAGAGTAGTAATTAAAATCCAGGGGGAAGAAATAAAAACCTTGAGGTTTGCCAGTGACAATTTTGTCAGAGACAGCAAAGTACTTGCAAGAGCAGTTGAACGGAATGGATAATATCCATAAAGGAAGACATAAGTTTAACAACAATAAAAGCAAAACGAGGATAATGGAATGTAATCGAATTAAATCAGGTGATGCTGAGGAAATTAGATTAGGAAATAAGACACTTAAGGAAGTAGATGAGTTTTGCTATTTGGGTAGCAAAATAACAAATCAAAATAGCGACGGGTGTACTGCCGGTCTACAGTGTCTAACGGGCACAATATTTCGGCGATCATACATGTCGCCATCATCAGGTGAACTGACGGACTGAGATCCTGTGAACTAGGTTCGGTCGCGGCGGCGGCCGATTTAAATACCCTCCGCCCGCGGCGCACTCCCTCCGCCGTCCGCGCCCGAAGCCATGGTCGCGCGGTGGAACAGATTGCGACGGCGTCTGAGATGACGTCGGTGTGATGGCTCTGTCCGCCGTGGTCGTCACAACTATACGTTTGCTCGATTTACTCTTGATTAAACCAATCGCTGGTTCCCAAGCCTTGCTAAGATTATAGCCAGTCACGGTTTATGAGGTCGTCATTGGTGCGAATTTCGATGGCCTAACAACGCTGTCCCGGTATCTCGACGTCTGTACCAGAATTCTCGTACGTTCATAGCGTGATTTTCCGACAATGTTCAGCGACCGCCGACTTGCTCGGATACATCAGTCGAGTGTGCCTCTAGTGTTCACGGCATCTATCTTCGACGGTACGCATCGTCTGACCAATATACGACTTGCCACATTGACACGGAATCTGGTACACGCCGGCCTTCCTCAAACCGAGGTCATCTTTGGCGCTCCCCACCAGTGCACGAGTTTTATTCGGTGTTTCTTCAAAATGCGGGCGATTTTCCCCGAGAGTGCGCCTCTATATGGAATAAACGCAGCGCCTACCTCCTCCCTCGTGATTTCATCCATCTCCACAGGTTGTGGAGAGCACTGGGTGCACCCGACTGCAAATTGTTGCTCATGTCGGCACCAATGACTCCTGCCGTCTGGGTTCAGAGGTCATCCTCAGTTCGTACAGGCGGTTGGCGGAATTGGTGAAGGCGGAAAGCCTCGCTCGCGGGGTGGAATCAGAGCTAACTATTTGTAGTATCGTTCCCAGAACCGATCGCGGTCCTCTGGTTTGGAGCCGAGTGGAAGGTTTAAACCAGAGGCTCAGGCCATTCTGCGGAGATCTGGGGTGCAAATTTCTCGACCTCCGCTATCGGGTGGAGAAATGTAGGGTCCCCCTGAATAGGTCAGGCGTGCACTACACGCCGGAAGCGGCTACAAGGGTAGCGGAGTACGTGTGGAGTGCACATGGGGGTTTTTTAGGTTAGAGAATTCCCTCCCTAGGCCCGACAAGACGCCTCCTGAGACGCGGCAAGATAGGAGTAGGCAAAATGCAACAGGGAATAACAATATGAATGTGCTAATAGTAAACTGCAGGAGCGTCTATAGAAAGGTCCCAGAACTGCTCTCATTAATACACGGTCACAACGCCCATATACACTCCTGGAAATGGAAAAAAGAACACATTGACACCGGTGTGTCAGACCCACCATACTTGCTCCGGACACTGCGAGAGGGCTGTACAAGCAATGATCACACGCACGGCACAGCGGACACACCAGGAACCGCGGTGTTGGCCGTCGAATGGCGCTAGCTGCGCAGCATTTGTGCACCGCCGCCGTCAGTGTCAGCCAGTTTGCCGTGGCATACGGAGCTCCATCGCAGTCTTTAACACTGGTAGCATGCCGCGACAGCGTGGACGTGAACCGTATGTGCAGTTGACGGACTTTGAGCGAGGGCGTATAGTGGGCATGCGGGAGGCCGGGTGGACGTACCGCCGAATTGCTCAACACGTGGGGCGTGAGGTCTCCACAGTACATCGATGTTGTCGCCAGTGGTCGGCGGAAGGTGCACGTGCCCGTCGACCTGGGACCGGACCGCAGCGACGCACGGATGCACGCCAAGACCGTAGGATCCTACGCAGTGCCGTAGGGGACCGCACCGCCACTTCCCAGCAAATTAGGGACACTGTTGCTCCTGGGGTATCGGCGAGGACCATTCGCAACCGTCTCCATGAAGCTGGGCTACGGTCCCGCACACCGTTAGGCCGTCTTCCGCTCACGCCCCAACATCGTGCAGCCCGCCTCCAGTGGTGTCGCGACAGGCGTGAATGGAGGGACGAATGGAGACGTGTCGTCTTCAGCGATGAGAGTCGCTTCTGCCTTGGTGCCAATGATGGTCGTATGCGTGTTTGGCGCCGTGCAGGTGAGCGCCACAATCAGGACTGCATACGACTGAGGCACACAGGGCCAACACCCGGCATCATGGTGTGGGGAGCGATCTCCTACACTGGCCGTACACCACTGGTGATCGTCGAGGGGACACTGAATAGTGCACGGTACATCCAAACCGTCATCGAACCCATCGTTCTACCATTCCTAGACCGGCAAGGGAACTTGCTGTTCCAACAGGACAATGCACGTCCGCATGTATCCCGTGCCACCCAACGTGCTCTAGAAGGTGTAAGTCAACTACCCTGGCCAGCAAGATCTCCGGATCTGTCCCCCATTGAGCATGTTTGGGACTGGATGAAGCGTCGTCTCACGCGGTCTGCACGTCCAGCACGAACGCTGGTCCAACTGAGGCGCCAGGTGGAAATGGCATGGCAAGCCGTTCCACAGGACTACATCCAGCATCTCTACGATCGTCTCCATGGGAGAATAGCAGCCTGCATTGCTGCGAAAGGTGGATATACACTGTACTAGTGCCGACATTGTGCATGCTCTGTTGCCTGTGTCTATGTGCCTGTGGTTCTGTCAGTGTGATCATGTGATGTATCTGACCCCAGGAATGTGTCAATAAAGTTTCCCCTTCCTGGGACAATGAATTCACGGTGTTCTTATTTCAATTTCCAGGAGTGTAGTACTAGGTACAGAAAGTTGGCTGAAACCAGACGTAAACAGTAATGAAATCCTAAACTCAGATTGGAATGTATACCGCAGAGACAGGCTGGACAGTGAAGGGGGGGAGGCGTGTTTATAGCGATAAGAAGTGCAATAGTATCGAAGGAAATTGACGGAGATCCGAAATGTGAAATGATTTGGGTGAAGGTCACGGTTAAAGCAGGCTCAGACATGGTAATTGGATGTCTTTATAGGCCTCCTGGCTCAGCAGCTGTTGTGGCTGAGCACCTGAAGGATAATTTGGAAAATATTTCGAGTAGATTTCCCCACCATGTTATAGTTCTGGGTGGAGACTTTAATTTGCCGGATATAGACTGGGAGACTCAAACGTTCATAATGGGTGGCAGGGACAAAGAATCCAGTGAAATGTTTATAAGTGCTTTATCTGAAAACTACCTTGAGCAGTTAAACAGAGAACCGACTCGTGGCGATAACATATTAGACCTTCTAGTAACAAACAGACCCGAACTATTTGAAACAGTTAACGCAGAACAGGGCATCAGCGATCATAAAGCGGTTACGGCATCGATGATTTCAGCCGTAAATAGAAATATTAAAAAAGGTAGGAAGATTTTTCTGTTTAGCAAAAGTGACAAAAAGCAGATTACAGAGTACCTGACGGCTCAACACAGAAGTTTTGTCTCCAGTACAGATAGTGTTGAGGATCAGTGGACGAAGTTCAGAACCATCGTACAATATGCGTTAGATGAGTATATGCCAAGCAAGATCGTAAGAGATGGAAAAGAGCCACCGTGGTACAACAACCGAGTTAGAAAACTGCTGCGGAAGCAAAGGGAACTTCACAGCAAACATAAACATAGCCAAAGCCTTGCAGACAAACAAAAATTACGCGAAGCGAAATGTAGTGTGAGGAGGGCTATGCGACAGGCGTTCAATGAATTCGAAAGTAAAGTTCTATGTACTGACTTGGCAGAAAATCGTAAAAAATTCTGGTCTTATGTCAAAGCGGTAGGTGGATCAAAACAAAATGTCCAGACACTCTGTGACCAAAATGGTACTGAAACAGAGGATGACAGACTAAAGGCCGAAATACTAAATGTCTTTTTCCAAAGCTGTTTCACAGAGGAAGACTGCACTGTAGTTCCTTCTCTAGATTGTCGCACAGATGACAAAATGGTAGATATCGAAATAGACGACAGAGGGATAGAGAAACGGATAGAGAAACAATTAAAATCGCTCAAAAGAGGAAAGGCCGCTGGACCTGATGGGATACCAGTTTGATTTTACACAGAGTACGCGAAGGAACTTGCCCCCCTTCTTGCAGCGGTGTACCGTAGGTCTCTAGAAGAGTGTAGCGTTCCAAAGGATTGGAAAAGGGCACAGTTCATCCCCGTTTTCAAGAAGGGACGTCGAATAGATGTGCAGAACTATAGACCTGTATCTCTAACGTCGATCAGTTGTAGAATTTTGGAACACCTATTGTGTTCGAGTATAATGACTTTTCTGGAGACTAGAAATCTACTCTGTAGGAATCAGCATGGGTTTCGAAAAAGGTCGTGTGAAACCCAGCTCGCGCTATTCGTCCACGAGACTCACAGGGCCAAGGACACGGGTTCCCAGGTAGATGCAGTGTTTCTTGACTTCCGCAAGGCGTTCGATACAGTTCCCCACAGTAAGAGCATATGGACTATCAAACCAATTGTGTGATTGGATTGGCGAGTTCCTAGATAACAGAACGCAGCATGTTATTCTCAATGGAGAGAAGTCTTCCGAAGTAAGAGTGATTTCAGGTGTGCCGCAGGGGAGTGTCATGGGACCGTTGCTGTTGACAATATACATAAATGACCTGGTGGATGACATCGGAAGTTCACTGAGGCTTTTTGCAGATGATGCTGTGGTGTATCGAGAGGTTGTAACAATGGATAATTGTACTGAAATGCAGGAGGATCTGCAACGAATTGAAGCATGGTGCAGGGAATGGCAATTGAATCTCAATGTAGACAAGTGTAATGTGCTGCGAATACATAGAAAGATAGATCCATTATCATTTAGCTACAAAATAGCAGTTCAGCAACTGGAAGCAGTTAATTCCATAAATTATCTGGGAGTACGCATTAGGAGTGATTTAAAATGGAATGATCATATAAAGTTGATCGTCGGTAAAGCAGATGCCAGACCGATTCATTGGAAGAATCCTAAGGAAATGCAATCCGAAAACAAAGGAAGTAGGTTACAGTACGCTTGTTCGCCCACTGCTTGAATACTGCTCAGCGGTGTGAGATCCGTACCAGATATGGTTGATAGAGTAGATAGAGAAGATCCAACGGAGAGCAGCGCGCTTCGTTACAGGATCATTTAGTAATCGCGAAAGCGTTACGGAGATGATAGATAAACTCCAGTGGAAGACTCTGCAGGAGAGACGCTCAGTAACTCGGTACGGGCTTTTGTTAAAGTTTCGAGAACATACCTTCACTGAAGCGTCAAGCAGTATATTGCTCCCTCCTACGTATATCTCGCGAAGAGACCATGAGGATAAAATCAGAGAGATTAGAGCCCACACAGAAGCATACAGACAATCCTTTCCACGAACAATACGAGACTGGAATAGAAGGGAGAACCGATAGAGGTAATCAGGTTACCCTCCGCCACACACCGTCAGGTGGCTTGCGGAGTATGGATGTAAATGTAGATGTTGTGCTGTAGTGGTTGGGCGGAGAGCACGTTGAATCTGCGACTGAGTACCCATACACCCCAACATCAAATTCACTATGGAGGGTAAACTACCTTTCCTTGACGTCTTGGTCAAGAGAAGGGCTGACGGCACCCTAGGTCATGGGGTGTATCGGAAGACAACGCACACTAGTCTGTATTTGCACGCAGACAGCTGCCACCACCCTTCACAGAGGAATGGGGTACTTAAAACTCTAGTACATAGGGCGCGCTATCTCTGACGCAGAGAGTCTACCCCAGGAATTGGAACATCTGAGAATCGTATTTCGAAAAAATGGGCACTCAGAGTGGCACATTCAACGTGCTCTCCGCCCACCCACTACAGCACAACCTGTGGAGATGGATGAAATCACGAGGGAGGAGGTAGGCACTGCGTTTATCCCATATACAGGCGCACTCTCGGGGAAAATCGCCCGCATTTTGAAGAAACACCGGGTCGGAACTGTGTTTTGTCCTCTGAATAAAACTCGTGCACTGGTGGGGAGTGCCAAAGATGACCTCGGTTTGAGGAAGGCCGGCGTGTACCAGATTCCGTGTCAATGTGGCAAGTCGTATATTGGTCAGACGATGCGTACCGTCGAGGATCGATGCCGTGAACACCAGAGGCACACTCGACTGATGTATCCGAGCAAGTCGGCGGTCGCTGAACATTGTTTGTCGGAAAATCACGCTATGAACGTACGAGGATTGTGGTACAGACGTCGAGATACTGGGACAGCGTTGTTAGAGAGGCCATCGAAATTCGCACCAATGACGACCTCATAAACCGTGACTGTGGCTATAATCTTAGCAAGGCTTGGGAACCAGCGATTGGGTTAATCAAGAGTAAATCGAGCAAACGTATAGTTGTGACGACCACGGCGGACAGAGCCATCACACCGACGTCACCTCAGACGCCGTCGCAATCTGTTCCACCGCGCGACCGTGGCTTGGGGCGCGGACGGCGGAGGGAGTGCGCCGCGGGCGGAGGGTATTTAAATCGGCCGCCGCCGCGACCGAACCCAGTTCCCCCCTGAGCAGCCACAGCGTACGGACCTCCGTGCCGGCACGTTCACAGGAGCTCAGTCCGTCAGTTCACCTGATGATGGCGACATGTATGATCGCCGAAATATTGTGCCCGTTAGACACTGTAGACCGGCAGTACACCCGTGGCTATTTTGATTATCAAATACGCCGGGAGAAACTCAAGAATCACAGCAAAATAACTGATGATGGGCGAAGTAGAGAGGATATAAAATAAAGACTGGCGATGGCAAGGAAAGCGTTTCTGAAGAAGAGAAATTTGTTAACATCGAGCATAGGTTTAAGCGACATGAAGTCTTTACTGAAAGTATTTGTATAGAATGTAGCCACGTATGGATGTAAAACGTGGAAAATAAACTGTTTAAAACAAGAGGACGTCGTTATCAGGAGAAAGAAAACTGGCGTTCTACGGATCGGAGCGTGGAATGTCAGATCACTTAATCGGGCAGGTAGGTTAGAAAATTTAAAAAGGGAAATGGATAGGTTAAAGTTAGATATAGTGGGAATTAGTGAAGTTCGGTGGCAGGAGGAACAAGACTTTTGGTCAGGTGATTACAGGGTTATAAATACAAAATCAAATAGGGGTAATGCAGGAGTAGGTTTAATAATGAATAAAAAAATAGGAGTGCGGGTTAGCTACTACAAACAGCATAGTGAACGCATTATTGTGGCCAAGATAGACACAAAGCCCATGCCTACTACAGTAGTACAAGTTTATATGCCAACTAGCTCTGCAGATGATGAAGAAATAGATGAAATGTATGACGAGATAAAAGAAATTATTCAGGTAGTGAAGGGAGACGAAAATTTAATAGTCATGGGTGACTGGAATTCGTCAGTAGGAAAAGGGAGAGAAGGAAACATAGTAGGTGAATATGGATTGGGGGGAAGGAATGAAAGAGGAAGCCGCCTTGTAGAATTTTGCACAGAGCATAACTTAATCATAGCTAACACTTGGTTCAAGAATCATGAAAGGAGGCTGTATACATGGAAGAAGCCAGGAGATACTGACAGGTTTCAGATAGATTATATAATGGTAAGACAGAGATTTAGGAACCAGGTTTTAAATTGTAAGACATTTCCAGGGGCAGATGTGGATTCTGACCACAATCTCTTGGTTATGAACTGCAGATTGAAACTGAAGAAACTGCAAAAAGGTGGGAATTTAAGGAGATGGGACCTGGATAAACTGAAAGAACCAGAGGTTGTAGAGAGTTTCAGGGAGAGCATAAGGGAACAATTGACAGGAATGGGGGAAAGAAATACAGTAGAAGAAGAATGGGTAGCTCTGAGGGATGAAGTGGTGAAGGCAGCAGACGACCAAGTAGGTAAAAAGACGAGGGCTAATAGAAATCCTTGGGTAACAGAAGAAATATTGAATTTAATTGATGAAAGGAGAAAATATAAAAATACAGTAAATGAAGCTGGCAAAAAGGAATACAAACGTCTCAAAAATGAGATCGACAGGAAGTGCAAAATGGCTAAGCAGGGATGGCTAGAGGACAAATGTAAGGATGTAGCGGCTTGTCTCACTAGGGGTAAGATAGATACTGCCTACAGGAAAATTAAAGAGACCTTTGGAGAAAAGAGAACCACTTGTATGAATATCAAGAGCTCAGATGGAAACCCAGTTCTAAGCAAAGAAGGGAAGGTAGAAAAGTGGAAGGAGTATATAGAGGGTTTATACAAGGGAGATGTACTTGAGGACAATATTATGGAAATGGAAGAGGATGTAGATGAAGACGAAATGGGAGATAAGATACTGCGTGAAGAGTTTGACAGAGCACTGAAAGACCTGAGTCGAAACAAGGCCCCGGGAGTAGACAACATTCCACTAGAACTACTGATGGCCTCGGGAGAGCCAGTCATGACAAAACTCTACCATCTGGTGAGCACGATGTATGAGACAGGCGAAATACCCTCAGACTTCAGGAAGAATATAATAATTCCAATCCCAAAGAAAGCAGGTGTTGACAGATGTGAAAATTACCGAACTATCAGTTTAATAAGTCACAGCTGCAAAATACTAACGCGAATTCTTTACAGACGAATGGAAAAACTGGTAGAAGCTGACCTCGGGGAAGATCAGTTTGGATTCCGTAGAAATGTTGGAACACGTGAGGCAATACTGACCTTACGACTTATCTTAGAAGAAAGATTAAGAAAAGGCAAACCTACGTTTATAGCATTTGTAGACTTAGAGAAAGCTTTTGACAATGTTGACTGGAATACTCTCTTTCAAATTCTGAAGGTGGCAGGGGTAAAATACAGGGAGCGAAAGGCTATTTACAATTTGTACAGAAACCAGATGGCAGTTATAAGAGTCGAGGGGCATGAAAGGGAAGCAGTGGTTGGGAAAGGAGTGAGACAGGGTTGTAGCCTCTCCCCGATGTTATTCAATCTGTATATTGAGCAAGCAGTAAAGGAAACAAAAGAAAAATTCGGAGTAGGTATTAAAATTCATGGAGAAGAAGTAAAAACTTTGAGGTTCGCCGATGACATTGTAATTCTGTCAGAGACAGCAAAGGACTTGGAAGAGCAGTTGAACGGAATGGACAGTGTCTTGAAAGGAGGATATAAGATGAACATCAACAAAAGCAAAACGAGGATAATGGAATGTAGTCAAATTAAGTCGGGTGATGCTGAGGGAATTAGATTAGGAAATGAGACACTTAAAGTAGTAAAGGAGTTTTGCTATTTAGGGAGTAAAATAACCGATGATGGTCGAAGTAGAGAGGATATAAAATGTAGACTGGCAATGGCAAGGAAAGCGTTTCTCAAGAAGAGAAACTTGTTAACATCGAGTATAGATTTAGGTGTCAGGAAGTCGTTTCTGAAAGTATTTGTATGGAGTGTAGCCATGTATGGAAGTGAGACATGGACGATAACTAGTTTGGACAAGAAGAGAATAGAAGCTTTCGAAATGTGGTGCTACAGAAGAATGCTGAAGATAAGGTGGGTAGATCACGTAACTAATGAGGAGGTATTGAATAGGATTGGAGAGAAGAGAAGTTTGTGGCACAACTTGACTAGAAGAAGGGATCGGTTGGTAGGACATGTTTTGAGGCATCAAGGGATCACAAATTTAGCATTGGAGGGCAGCGTGGAGGGTAAAAATCGTAGAGGGAGACCAAGAGATCAATACACTAAGCAGATTCAGAAGGATGTAGGTTGCAGTAGGTACTGGGAGATGAAGAAGCTTGCACAGGATAGAGTAGCATGGAGAGCTGCATCAAACCAGTCTCAGGACTGAAGACCACAACAACAGATAAGAAGAAAATAGAAACTTTCGAAATGTGGCGCTACAAGAGAGTGCTGAATATTTGATGGGTTCGATCACGGAACTAATTGGAAGGTAATGAATGGAAGTGAGGGGAAGAGGAAATTGTGGCACAACTTGACTAGAAGGGATCATTCGGTAGAGCACGTTCTGAGGCAGCAAGGAATAGCCAATGTAGTACTGGAGGGAAGTGTGTGGGGGAGGTTGGTAAAAATTGTAGAGAGAGGCCAGGAGACGAATACATTAAGTAGATTCAGAAGGATATGGGTTGCAGTATTACTCGCAGTAGATGAAGCTTGCACAGGATAGAGCAGCGTGGAGAGCTCCAGCAAACCAGTCTCTGAACGAAAGACTACAACGACAAGTTTTAAGAGAAAAGTGAGGAGCGAAGCGTCTCTCAGAAAACAAACTCATCGGAGCAAACTGATGATGTGTAAGTGTGTCTGTAGTATAAATCTGATGTGAAATTGAATATGTTAAAAACGTGTTACATTCTTGTTTTCATTTATAAGTAAATGTTCTCCCCGCAGTTATTAAGTTGTACGTGAATTATGGTTTTTGTAATATTTGTTCCAGAAAAGCTAGCTGGAACCGCGAGCTCAGCAGATCGTGGTAAAGAGACTATGTGTCGAATGCAATTCGCATCCAGCCGCTGATTTCATTCTGCTATAAGGAAATCGCGTCCCTGAGATTATTTGCTGATCGTTTAACTGCGAGTGACTTGTGATCGTTTTGAGCAAGTCTGGTCTGATCATTGTCTTCGAACTGTTGATCTGCTGCTCTCGCTTCTGTCAGAATTTCAACAGGACTGATGGTCGTATTAAATTACTACGGCTCGTAAATGGTAAAAATTTCAGGAGCCAATTTTATTCATAAATAATCGCAGTCTTTTTAGATTAGTATCAAATGCGGTAGGAAGAACTCGCGCCACCACCAACAACGACCGTTGTTCCCACTGCTCAATATGAGAGAAATTAAATTTATTTGACAACTTCGTTTTTTACATTTGCTATTTTAGTCAAATATCGGAACAAACGCGCCAAAGACTTTTTTCACGTAACACTGCTGAGGAAATTTAGAGAACCGACATTTGAAGGTGACAGCAGAACGATTCTATCGCCATCAACGTACATTTCGCGTAACGAACACGAAAGTAGGAGAAATTAGGGAAGTACCAAGGCATATAGACAGTCGGTTTTGCTTCGCTATATCTGCGAGTCGAACAGGAAAGGAAATGACTAGTGGTACAAGATACCCTCCAACACGCACCATAAGGTAGTTTGTGGAGTACGAATGCAGATGTAACCTGCATTAAATGTGTTTCTGTTGTCATGGGCAGCAACTTTCCAGCTGTTCTCTTCTTTATTACGGTCTTTGCTAATAAATAATATTTCACTTTCCGTAAGTCTGATAGTAAATATATCTCATTTATGAAGTAAATATATCTCATTTATGAAATTCACAGTTCTAGCGCCGTACTGTACGTCTACAACAACATATTAACGTAATATTTGATTGTTTTGCAAAATACCTTAATGAACTCTTTCAGTCCAGCTACTAAAATGTTACAAGTTTCTGGTTGTTGCAGACATGTGTTGGAGATGTGTATCAGCCTTCTGTATGAATCATCAGTAACCAAAGAAACCAAGGACAATGAGCGATCTGGTTGTAAACCGGTATACAGTCTTTGATATTGGTATTAGCCTTAATTCTTGTTCCGACTGTTTTTACAGTAGATTTGAAATCGTGTTTCAGCATTTTGGAAAACATATGTAGTCAATGTCAGTTCATGAGTTATGCCCCTGGAAGTAGTTATCTTACTTAAAAAAGAACACATGCGCGGAGTCCAATTTCTGATTTTCTTGTTAACCTTACTGCTTGTGGAATGCAAAAGCGACACATCGGTACTCACTTCCAGTATCTCGCTAACATCCATTCCACGGCAATACTATGAAATCTAGGGCTCTGGGAATGTACTGCCACAAACAATGCCGGCAACAGTAGCTGGACAGGTTTTCGGACTAGATGCGATTTCCAGGATCCACGAAGTGCACCTTGCCATGCAGTTCCAAGTGTTTTGGAAGCGTATGGACGTAGATATAGTTTCGCACCGCTTGTAAAATTTAGTGTTCCCATTACATTTACACCACTTGTAACGTCCCCGCTCTTGCGTACGTTAGCTCTTTAAAGCCTGTACTATGATAAGTTGACGGGCTTCACCTTCTAAGAAAGGATTTTATTGAATATGATGACCGCGTGTACCTGAATGGAAGCAAAATCGGACTTATACCCAGTCAGTAACAACAATGATAGTCAAGCTAGTATAAAGTGCAACTACACATTAATACGGACAAGAAACCTACGCAGCAGATGCTACCAATTATTAATAATACGGTCGCCAGCCTAATTAGGCATTACGTGAGTTTTTTCCTTGTACAAGTGGATGTACGTACAAACATAACCACACGTAGTAATACTGCATTATATGGAAAACTTTAGAACCAGAAAAATCTACTAAACTAGTATTTTCCTTTTCTGTACCGATTTGGACAAGCTACAGATACACAACATTACACTACAATGATTACTACACACTGCATTTTGTCTATTGATCCAACTGAAATCGGGCATAGGTTGCCCTAGAAATAGCACTTTTGAAACACACATACTATGTCAATCTTAATAAAAAAAACACTGATAAATTTAGGTTTTTATATTGGCTTTCACTTTGCAGATCAAATCAGTTCAGTGCACTTCAGCATTTAAATGAATAGAAATGAAAAGAATGAAAAAGGGGGGGGGGGGGACCCTGAAACTGTTATGGTCACTGTGTTGAAACTATTAATTATGGGACACATGAAGCACTCAAGATTTACAAAATATGGGTTACTATTCTTTTTGTCTTATTAATTCCTCATTTAACTACCCTTATATTTGTTTCTGTTTAATTAAGCTTCATTACTAAACCACTTTCAACATTATCTTCAAAATTTGTCAGGTCTATTATTTACCAAAATATTCATTAACAACAAAGTTCTTTAAATATCTTTCTAGCATAGATAGTTCTGCACGTAATTCTTATTAACATGAATTTTAAATCTTCATTTCGGGACACTCGGATTGCACAACATGCGGAAAGGACCCTGTCCAGGTTAGTGATTAGGATAATTAATTAATAGGGCAATTCTGGTAAAAGTCAAGTTATTATTGAACAGTTAGGAACAAATTTAACACTGGTCCATACGGATACACTTGTAAAGAATTGACCTGTGCAAGTCGATGCGGCGGTTGGCGGGCAGCGAGATGGCGAGGCGCACAGCACACATACAATCACAGCTATGGCTCTTGCTGTAGCGGCACTTTGCTTCTTCTTGGCGTTGTAATCCTTTTCAATTCAGTGCCTATTGGATATAGCCATGCTGTATAGTCGTCGGAAACGGCACATCCGAGGCTCAAATGAAACCACTTTTTCCAGGATAGCCTCCTCGATCCGGAACGTGTTCCTCAGACCGGTGCCCAACTCCGACACTTGCTGAGCCCGTTATGCCGTACCGCGCCCGTGTGTATTTTCCCGCGCTCGCCTGCCATCCACCTTTTACCTCTCCCCTACAGATAGGGTATTCACCAAAGGTTTTACATTCCACATATCCTAATACATTGCCTACGTACGGACCAGGCGTACAATTACAACTTTCACATCTTACAATATTCCCAACAATATTTAAACTTCACTTCTATTATAACATTACTTGAAATTTAACATAAATATTAAAATTTACATCGAAATGTGTTTACAGTTTCTTTAACATAATAACACGAAAAGACAAAGAAATGAAATTAAAACCTTGCTTACACTAACTTATCGAAAATCAGAAAAAAAATTTTTATATGTACAGTTGTTGTTACACGCTGTCCTTCGAATAAGCTCGAAATACTAAAAGTTATACTTGATATGCGCGCCAGGCAATCCCGCAATAATCCGATATAGGCGACACGTTCAGCAATCTCTCTCTCTCGTAACTGAACTCCAGATTCCTTGTATGCTGGCTAAGTCCTTGCACTACTTCACATTTTTATCCTCATTAGTTATTTATCATCTATCCTTACGCAATTGCATGAAATCAATATTAATAATGCTGAAAATAATTTTTATAGTATGGATTAATACAGAAAATATGGTTACATACCGTATTGCAATGCATACTATATATTAAACTACACACAATCATTCGTTCGCAATTAAGACCATCTTTCGCCACGTCTTCGAATTCGAATGTGTAGAAAGCCTTTTCTTTGATCTACTTCTGGGTTTTATTTTTGATGATATTTAGTGAGACTTGATATGGTCGCGAAGGTAATTTATCAAGAAGCTTTACGCCTGGATATTCGCAACTAATACTCTTTTTCTTGTGGTTGAAGGTATATCTGTCTTTCTTGTTTGACGAGTATTACGGTGATGTAAGACTGCCTTAGGCTACACCTGGTAAAGTTGTATTTTATATAAACGAGACAGATGTACATGAAGAGAGATAAGAAAAATACATATGTTTGAAGTAGGACCTACAACGTATTTTGGTTACGAAATTTTACGACTTCACAGTACGGCATTGTTCTAATAGATAAAGTGTCTTTTTTTTTGTTCTAGAAGAATTATTCCACAAAACAATGCCGTATCTTAGGTGACAGTGATGGATGGTAGGACGTAATAGGAACTAACCTGGATCATAAAAAAGTGATTAACAGATAGTTGCTTACAGGACAGCCACCATAACAATAACCAGTAACCAAGGAGCTTGGTCTTTTTTCCCTCTCTTATGTTCACAGTTATATCGCTCAGCTTCCTCAGTTACAAGTTGTCACAGTCAGATGCAGATGTCGCCTGAGGCCTGTTTAGTAACAACCAGTAGACCTCAAAATGTTTAAAGAATGAAACTCTCGTGTATGAAAAACTTCAAACTTCTGATTACTTCACAAGTTCGATATGTATTACATATCTGACGTGACGGATGTAAGATAGTTAAAAGCCATTTGAAATTATGTTTACAGTTTGCCGGAAGTCAATCAGTGCTTTAATTTTGGAACACTGGTGACTATAAACTGGGTAATTTGCGCTCCATTTTAAGCAGAGGCTAGTTTTTCACGCATCTCCATAATAGTGAACCTTCTCACTTACGTGTCGTACAAGGAATAACTTCGCATATGTATTCGGTCGTATTTGTGGATACTGTCTGCAGAATGCGTTGTGAATAGACTTAGTGGTAAATAAGTAAAACATTGAAACGTTATGCCAGATGCTGAAGTTCTGCTGCGTGAACAGCGAAAATTTTCGAAGTGATAAAGTTTTTTTCCTTTCATAATTTTTTGGGCCTGAACTCTCAAATAATTGAATAAAATCTGGGTAATTCGTGCTTCGTGCACTATACTGCAGCAAGACGAACGCAGATTTTAAAAGTAACAGTTGAATTACTGTGTTAAACATTTAGTGGAAGATTGTGTAATGTAATTTCGTTCATCATATTCAACGTTTCAGGAAAAATTTAAATAATGAAATTTGCACCAGTTAATAATTTGTCATGCTTCACAAAGCACGTTTCGAGAATTTATTCATATCTTGAAGTACACTTCTGCACTCGTTTACACGAATGTTTTTGGGGATATTTTGTGTGTCATTTTCTGCGTTTTTCTGAGGTTATACTGCAATCGAATAATCGGACAAAAGGAATCCGAATGTTTTTAAATGCTAATGTTAGAAATAGTATTTTAGTTTGTCTAGTTACAAGTATTGTGGCTCCTCCATTGTACATGATGTATCAAAAAGAATAATCGGATTTCAAAAATCGTTAATTGTTAAGCTATTTGAGATAGTCAATGTGCGTGAACAGCGTACTGTTGGAAAGATCAAACTAGTTTTACATGGCTCCCGCTAGGTAGCAGCAGTTGTGACAGACGGCGAACGCATCCGGCACAGTTTCACATCGAGTCCGTAGAAATCCTTTTGCCGTGCAGCTCAAGTTGCCCCCAGTGTCCGTCTGGCGTGTGTTGCGTCGACTTTTACACATAAAACCATACAAAATCCAGCTACTGCACCTCTTCGTGAAGCTGACAAACAACAACGTTTGGAGTTCTGTAATTTCGTTCTTGGCAAGATGGAGGATGACAGTGTTTTTTTTTTTTTTTTTCACGTTTAGTGTTTAGTGACGAGACAACATTCCAGTTAACTGCAAAGGCGTAACGTCAACATGTGAGAATATATGGTACTTAATTTTACAACATGAGATAGACTCTCCAAAATTTAACGTGGTTTGTGCAGTTTCACCGGAAAAGGTGTGTGGCCCGTATTTCTTTGCCGATTACAGGAAGCACGTATCTCTATATGCTTGAGGATATTTCTTTTCCCACTGTTGAAGACTGATTCGAACGACTTCATTTACCAACAGAATGGGGCATCGCCACACTGGAACCTGGAAGTGCGAGAATTTTTAAATCGAAGGATTACTGGCCAATGGATCGGCCGCACTGGACCAAATGATTCAGTCTTACATTATTGGCCTACAAGGCCACCAGACCTGACTCTGAGAAATTATTTCGTGTGAGGGTTTATGAAAGATTGTGCGCATCCGTTACCAACAATAATTAATGAACTGGGACATCGCGCAACTGCAGCTGTGGAAGCTGTAACTCGAGACAAGCTCGCTGCAGTGCGGGAACAATTTGAATACCGCATTGACATATGCCGTGAATCTAAAGAGGGCGTATTGAACATTCATGAAGAAAGACAGTCTCCCGTCCATCAAGAAACAAAATTCATTGTACATGTTTATTAGTTTCAGAAATATAGATGTGCGAAACCGGATGATTCTTTTTGATAAACCCTGTATAATGTATATAATGTAATGTAGGAACACTAACACCTTTGACTGTGTACTAACTCATGAAATACCATAGTGTGGCAATATCTTTGGAGCATTTTTACAAGGCATATAACATACTTTTGTTTTGTTATGATGCTACGAAGTAAAAAATATCATTGTCCGATTTTTTACGTCACTCACTTTATAAACTGTACCAAGGAGTTGAGCAGAAGACCTCCTTACTAGTAACTTATTTTTTATGTACAAAATTGCGTATGCTTGTGTAAATGAACGTTAATTGATATAACCATTAAGGAGCAGAGTGTTCATATGGAAATACTTACACTATCTACACCCCAGCCGCCCCCCCCCCCCCCCCCCAAGGGCAGCAAAGAGATGCCTGGCTATTCACTTTTGCCTTTTACCATCCTCATCTTGTCACGTAGGCATAGGGTGACCATACGTCCCGATTAATTGGGATTGTCCTGTTTTTTGAGGCTCAAAAATTTGTCCCGACTTTTTTTTTTTAAACAAGCAATTTGTCCCCATTTTCAAGGATTATTTTCAGACATTTACAAAGTGGTTAAAATATTTTCTGAGTGTCGATTTTATAAACTATCAATTGAAACTGACATTCCGTACGTTGGTACCCCCTGATAATGTACAGCTTAAGCACTATAATTGTTGCGTACTCTTATTTTCTTTTGCTTGCCATTGTTGTCAGCACTCAGTTTTGTGAAGTGCTAGCACGTCGTGGCGATGCCGAAACGGAAATCAAAGTTGTCGGAAGAGCTTCAGAGGAAATTTCCTTGCTTCACTGCTACAGACAATGACTGTTCAGCAAAATGTAACGTATGTAACTGTGCTGTATCCGTGTCTCATGGTGGTGCTGCACATCTCAAGCATCATATGGAATCAGAGAAACACTTGAAGAATCTTCGATCGGCAGGTTCCTCGCAAAAAATGACGAGATATTTTGTAACTTCAAATACACAGGAACAGAAAAACCTAGCTGCAGCAGAAGGAACCCTGTCATTCCATGTTGTTACACACCACCAAAGCTATCGTTCTAATGACTGCAGCGTTCAACTACACAAAAAAAAATTTCCTGATTCTAAGATTGCAGAAAATGTTTCGTGTCGAAGAACAAAGTTGAAGCAATTATCAACAATGTTATAGCTCCGCATTCCCAGAAACAGGTAGTAGCTGCTGTAAACAGTGCAAAATACTTTTCAATATCTACTGATGCTAACAACCATGGGCATCAGAAAATTTTTCCTGTGATAGTTCAGTATTTTTCTGTAAGTGAGGGTGGACTGCAGACGAAATTGCCGGATCTGGATGAATTGCATAACCAAAAGTCCGAAACAATTTCCAATTATCTTTCTCATGTTATACAGTCATTCAGTATCATCTCAAAGTTTTCAGCTTACTATCGTCACAGTGGAGAGATGAGAGGAATAGAGGAGCGTTAAGTGTATTTTACTGAACTGTTTAAACTTCACTAAATACAGTTGCACTGACTTCCATTCATACCTATTAGGCAAACCTGATTTGCTGAATGAAATTTCATCTTCGAAGAAATATGATTAAATATCAGTGAAGGTTATACATGCAGAGGAAGAAGAAATGTTACCATTAAAAGTGATATTTAACGAGAAATAAAAATTGTCCCACTTTTTGGCCAAGAAAATGTATGAAATTCCCACTTTCGTCCGAAGAAAATATGGTCACCCTACTAAGCACGCATCGTTTTCTGTAGCTCTGAATAGTTTCTAATATACTGACCTACCTTTCATTCAAAATGTGACTTTTTGCAATAATAGTGTACAATTTATGTTAATAATCATTGCGCTGCTATTTTCATTTTTTTTCAGCTTCTTTTGGAAGAGACGCAACACATCGACGTGGCACCGATCCGCCGTTGGTGTGACTTTATTACTAATTTTCAATATTTCTCTTATTGCACAACCTGAACCTGCAGTCATTCGAAGAAGTAGTGCGAGGATTTTTTTGATCAGCATAGAGCTGTTATCCGACCGCAATATGCAGTCTGAATTTTCAAATTTCCCATCTTGAATTGCGCTATTCCAAGGACCAATCCTGGATGATTACTACCGTATACTTTTATTGCTTCGGTGTTTGTTTAGTGAGCGAAGACGAAAGCCAGTTCAAAATGAACACTCGTCAACATTGGACAAACTTAAAACAATGTCTAGAGTCTTTCCAAAATTAATGTATAATGAACTACCGTTAAGGCAAGCCATCTTGTTTTTACAACAGGTAAACAGTGACGGTGACAACTCAATACACAGAACCTGACAGTGACGAAGAAGAGGGAAAAAGAAAATATGACAAACTGTAAAGAAAAACAGACACTGTAAAAACATAATACAGCAAGAAAACCACACCATGTGGTAAGAAGCCATAAAATACAATAACCCACTGATGATGCTGCAACGACAGTGAAACATGTCTGGGACAAAAAATTATGTTTTGCTAAAGGCGGATCCCATCCAGAAACATATGTAATGTAAGCCAGGCATTTCATAATTTAAGGAATTATTCGTTCTGTAGTTTCAGTAAGAGCTAGTTATCTGCGAGGCAAGCATTCATGAATTGACCACCAGGGCTTCCTATCTCCTAGTTAACAACGTACAAATACAAACGTTTGTTCAATGGAGCCGTGCGTACCATTGTCACCGCCAGGTTTAATTGCATTGCGCACAGCGGTTTCGGAGTCAATGTTATCTTCCGATAAAAATAGCATCTGGTGCTTTTCGTTACGGCTACGTGCCGTGGGGGAAATATCTTCATTTCTCTTTTGCACGTATGGCAGTTGCATAAACGAATAAACTGTTTGTCAACGCGAGAAACAACGTGTTGTCCGCACAGCGCAGCTTTCAAATTACCATCCGCTGCTGAGCAGACACGTCTAATGAAGGTATACGGTAATAATCGAAACACCAATGTGGGCTACACAAAGTAGTGATTTAATTATGGATATATATATATTTATATATATTATTACATAGAAATACACACTATCTAAATCTGTCCATAACCGGTAGCTCAGCCACCAATATCAACAGACACGAAAGCCACGTCTTTCCGCGGCGCCTCTTTAGCTCAGTGGTAGAGCACTGGTCTCGTAAACCAGGGGTCGTGAGTTCAAACCTCACAGGAGGCATTCATTTTTAAAATTGTTCATTAATAAAACTACACCTTTAGACAACAACAAGAAAACAATTTGCAGCTAATGAAGCCTGTGCTGTATTTCTACCCAGTTCGTACCAGGATCTACGTGTACATGTGACATCTGCTAGGCGAAAACCTTATTTCGCTGTCGTGTTTACATGTTAATGTCTGAAGCGTATTTATTAACGCAGTTAAATATGGCACTTTGAAAACAGCTGACACAGTTTATGATTTAGTCAGCACAATCGCCATTTCGTTTCAATTAGACGATGACATTCGGTTGTTTTGAGAATCAGGCTTATGCAAAGGCAATTTGTTTATTTTTGTATTTACCCAGATATGTTTCGACACCTATATGTCATCTTCTGTGGTTCAAATTTTTATTTCTGTAAAACACAATACGAAATTTATAGTAATTGTCGGCCTAAAAATTACAATATGTGCAATTTGCTTTGTTTAGACGCTCGCCTTAAAATTACATTGCAAAATGGACTGCATTATTACACTCTGGATTTTGTGCTCTTTTTTGTATTTTGACAACGTGTCATCTGCAAACTAGCCATGAAGAAAATTAGTATTTCTCCCCTCTGCAAGAGAATTCTCGAACTGGAACACGTGCCAAATTAAAACACCAATCTCCCACTTCCATTAACATACACAGCGTGACTGCGCAATGCATATAGAATCATTTATACCTACATACAGAATACACGGTGTTCGGAAATTCCAGTTACAAACTTCAAGGACTTTTACAGGGGAGCCAGTAGATAATATCCGGAACGGGAAATCATGTCTGGGAACATAACGATGCCGTTCTAGGACGGTTTCAACACAGACGTTTAACTTATCCACTTCTGCTTGAGGAATTTAATTAGGCGTTACGCAGTTCAATTCCTGTTACCGTAACGAAACGTTCATTTGTCACTTAAGCACATTTGTTTGTATTATGTACATACGTGTATTAGTGTTTACATTATATAAAAACATAAAGAACCCAGCATACTATACGTACATTAGTACACGTCATTCTGTCTGCCCTAATGCATACCTGGACAAGCAACTCAGACTTTCCCCCCTCCCACACACCAGACGTGGACGCGTTACACGTCTGAAACCTGGGGTTCCTATTCAAAATATTACGCACTCACTATCCTCTACAAGCCCTAGAAGTTTGTAATGGAAATTTGCGAACACCTTACATAGTTTTCCAAAGGACATCATACTCGCCGTTGATTGTAGAAATTATTTCACTATTGTAATTTCCGCTTTTGGGCCGTTTTCAAGTGGTACTGCAAAACATACTGCTTCAACACACGTCAAACATTAAAATCCTCCGAGGTTTATACAGGTCATCGTCAAAAGTACGCCTTTTCACATTAGAAGTACAGTAACATCATTGTTAAGCTCTGCATGTCGTGAGATAATGTAAATTGTATGAAATGTTACCAATGTTAACATAATTCACGTAAGTCATTACAAATCGATGTTCTAGCCGACTGTTTACACGTGTAAACTAGGGCCGTTGGCGCGAAAATACATCACATTCTGCAAAACACTGAAATGCATGGCTGAGGGTACGTCCTACTGTACCCGTTAGATTAGATTAGTTTTTCGTTCCATAGGTCCGTGCTGTGGAGATTCTCGTGGATGTGGAACATGTCAATTTTTTTTAAGATGAAATAATATTAATAGCATGAATGTATACAATACATCATTTGTTTCTATTAAAAAATTCGTCAATGGAGTAGAATGAGTTGGCCACTAGTGAGTCTTTCAGGCTCCTTTTAAACTGATCTTTATTTGTAACTAAATTTTTTGTGTTTGCTGGCAACTTATTGAAAATTAGAGTTCCTGAATAGTGGAGCCTTTTTGAACTAAAGTAAGTGTTTTTTAGTCCTTGTGCAGATCATTTTGTTCCTGGTATTGTTATGTATGAAGTGAGCTGTTTGTTGGAAAAAGAGATATTATTTGGACAAATTTCATTAAGGAGTATATATACTGAGAGGCAGTAGTTAGTATACCCAGTTCTTTGAAGAGGTTTCTACAGTACGTCCGTGAATTTACTCCACAAATAATACGTATTACACGCTTTTGGACTCCGAAAACTTTTGTTTGACTTGAAGAGTTACCCCAAAATATTATATGATATAACATTATGGAATGAAAGTAGACAAAGTATGCAAGCTTTTTCATTTTTATGTCGCCTATATCAGCTAACACTCTAACTGTAAATACAGATTTAATAACGCGTTTCTGCAGTTCTGTGGTGTGCTCCTCCCAACTGAATTTAATATCAAGTTGTAACCCCAGGAATTTAAGACTGTCAACCTCTTCTATTTGTTCTTCATACTTTATGCATATGCTGGGTGGAAACCTCTTACAGGTTCTGAATTGCATATAGTATGAGTCTTTTCGAAGTTTAATGTCAGTGAGTTGGCTTCAAACCATGTATTAATATCCATGAATATATCATTAGCAGATCTTTCTAGAACTACACTCGACATACTATTTATTGCAATACTTGTGTCATCTGCAAACAAAATTAGGGCTGTTTCCTCGTCTGCAGTCTGTACAGGATAATTTCCAGAGGAGATTTTCTCTACTGTGTAACGTTTTAGCTTTAATTTTGGTATGAAATCGTTACTAATAGCCAATGAAAGCGGGTTGAAAGCCGTGAGCTGTCTGGGGAAGTTAATCTTGCATTACTAAGCAACAGTTTCACGACTGGGTATCTAGTCTAGGTTTACCAAATTCCCAAACAGACTAACATTGATTATAATCTTTTACAGTCATACAACAACCGGTAATATATCTATATATAAAAAAGGAGAATTTAAATAAAAAGAAAGAAATCAGTTTATATTTGCAAATTTATTTTAAGATTGATCATTGAAATTTCAGCATATTATACGTGAGTTATACTGAGCTGGTGCCTTATTTACGATTGTGAAAATGTGAGATTGGAATCTTACGGAACACATAAAATATGGAGCCAAGATTGGGAGACTGGATACAACACTGCATTCATAAAACAACACACAAAGAACATTGAAACACATGCAAGAGAAAGTTAACCACAACCAACAGATTCAAATTTTCAGTCAAAGAAATTACGTTCGTAGCACAATCCTGTCCGTCATGTAATTACCACACACTGGTATACTAAATTCATATTAACTCTTTGTGAAATCTTCCCAAGAAGAATAGCTGAGGGCTACTTTGATGATTCCACCACATGCTTCACGTGGTCAACTTGGTTTACAGAAAGCGTATAACTCCACAGTAATTTTGATAATAAAATAAATTCGATCGAAAAGCAATTGACAAAAGAAAAACCTTGAACTGGTTACTAACGTCTTACTATTAACCTGATGGGTCAAACAGTTATATAAGCACGTGGTACTGGTCTCGCAAAGTACACCCCACGTGGGTTGAACATAAAGAAAAGTTGCTATATTGAAAATATTGTTAAGACGAGACGTTATAACCACACAAGCATTCGCATTTAAGATTGATCTTAGTTAGAGTTACTGACCAACACGTGGTTCCACTTTACTCACAAAGTAATGACAAAGCAACTACCGCAAAATAATCTGAACTTGACACGAGAATTACACTCCGCTGCAATTTAAGATAGCATTAGATATTTTAGAGCTAAACCTGAAATCACGGTAATTAAACTCTCAGTTAGGCTGAACTTAACAAATCCATTGTCCCACGGACTTAGCAGACACGCGCTTAGCCGGAGATCTTACCATTTCAGACGCTCGCCACCGCCAGACTGCAACTCTCTACTACTGGACTCACAAAGACAAACGGAAGGGGCCAGAGGGGCAGCTTCCTATACCAACATGACAAGGGACGGACCGGACCATACTAAGAATAGAAACCTCTTTGCTTTTAGGAACCGTAGCTACCTGTTCCGACGTTGGTCCTACTGTTCTCTAGCAGACAGCCTTGTCTGCTACCATCAAGCATGCAACTACAAACACATTTGATCATTCATCCTCTCACACAGAAGGGAAGGGGGATGACAGTATCTTATCATATACAGTATATAACAGAAAGCGGATGTAGGTTCCGTATGAGACTGTGTGACATGAATTACATATATACTGTGTTTTAAAGTGTAGTAGTGTGACAGATTGTTCTTGTTTATGTGTAAAAGTAACACGTTCCACTACTCAGTCTCCTCCCAGATAGTCAGAAACGCCACAGTAAATTTAGAAGAGGAATTTATTCCATAAAAGACAACAAATTTGAGAAATTAAACATGAAAGGAATCCAACAGAGACCTTTCAACTGTTTTTATTGGGTCAACGGTATCGTCGTTAATTAATGTCAAAGTCTTAATAGATTGACTTTCGGAAATCGCATGTGGTCAGAAAAGGCACTATCGGAAAAATGTAACAATTCTCCCAACCACCCAAATCAAACAATTAAGGCATCTAAAGAAACGCTTTCTTTGAACAATTTGTGATTTGGAAAAGTGACGACGGCTGGGAAACTACACTCCTGGAAATGGAAAAAAGAACACATTGACACCGGTGTGTCAGACCCACCATACTTGCTCCGGACACTGCGAGAGGGCTGTACAAGCAATGATCACACGCATGGCACAGCGGACACACCAGGAACCGCGGTGTTGGCCGTCGAATGGCGCTAGCTGCGCAGCATTTGTGCACCGCCGCCGTCAGTGTCAGCCAGTTTGCCGTGGCATACGGAGCTCCATCGCAGTCTTTAACACTGGTAGCATGCCGCGACAGCGTGGACGTTAACCGTATGTGCAGTTGACGGACTTTGAGCGAGGGCGTATAGTGGGCATGCGGGAGGCCGGGTGGACGTACCGCCGAATTGCTCAACACGTGGGGCGTGAGGTCTCCACAGTACATCGATGTTGTCGCCAGTGGTCGGCGGAAGGTGCACGTGCCCGTCGACCTGGGACCGGACCGCAGCGACGCACGGATGCACGCCAAGACCGTAGGATCCTACGCAGTGCCGAAGGGGACCGCACCGCCACTTCCCAGCAAATTAGGGACACTGTTGCTCCTGGGGTATCGGCGAGGACCATTCGCAACCGTCTCCATGAAGCTGGGCTACGGTCCCGCACACCGTTAGGCCGTCTTCCGCTCACGCCCCAACATCGTGCAGCCCGCCTCCAGTGGTGTCGCGACAGGCGTGAATGGAGGGACGAATGGAGACGTGTCTTCAGCGATGAGAGTCGCTTCTGCCTTGGTGCCAATGATGGTCGTATGCGTGTTTGGCGCCGTGCAGGTGAGCGCCACAATCAGGACTGCATACGACCGAGGCACACCCGGCTCACCCGGCATCATGGTGTGGGGAGCGATCTCTTACACTGGCCGTACACCACTGGTGATCGTCGAGGGGACACTGAATAGTGCACGGTACATCCAAACCGTCATCGAACCCATCGTTCTACCATTCCTAGAACGGCAAGGGAACTTGCTGTTCCAACAGGACAATGCACGTCCGCATGTATCCCGTGCCACCCAACGTGCTCTAGAAGGTGTAAGTCAACTACCCTGGCCAGCAAGATCTCCGGATCTGTCCCCCATTGAGCATGTTTGGGACTGGATGAAGCGTCGTCTCACGCGGTCTGCACGTCCAGCACGAACGCTGGTCCAACTGAGGCGCCAGGTGGAAATGGCATTGCAAGCCGTTCCACAGGACTACATCCAGCATCTCTACGATCGTCTCCATGGGAGAATAGCAGCCTGCATTGCTGCGAAAGGTGGATATACACTGTACTAGTGCCGACATTGTGCATGCTCTGTTGCCTGTGTCTATGTGCCTGTGGTTCTGTCAGTGTGATCATGTGATGTATCTGACCCCAGGAATGTGTCAATAAAGTTTCCCCTTCCTGGGACAATGAATTCACGGTGTTCTTATTTCAATTTCCAGGAGTGTATTATCTTCACTTTTACATTTACGTCTGCAAAGCACGGAAGGTGTGTATGACAGGAGGGTATTATTGTACCAGGGATTCTTCGAAGGAGGTTTGTTAACGCCTTTGTATGCACTGTAATTAATCAAACACTGTCCTCATGATCCCTATGAGAGCAGTATCTAATTTATTTTCGTTTCCTTGGGGGGTGCGGGTGTCATCCATCTTCCGCCTATTTTGATGCGGCTGTGATCTTGATGTGGCCTGCCGGGAAATCCTCTCCTGTGGCAACCTCTTCATCTCTAAATACGACAGACTGTCTTCCCCTGCAGTTCCTGCCCTCATGCCTTAAAGCATGTCCTGTTACTCTGTCCCTCCTTATCACTGTTTTCCTCGTGTTCCTCTCCTCGCCAATTCTGTGGGGAGCCTGACTTCTTACCCGTCCACCTAATAGTCAACATCCTCCTCATAGCACGTCGTCTCCAACGCTTCAGTTCTCATCCTTTTTTCTCAGTTTTTTTTTCACACGACTAGTAATTAAAAATAAAATTTTATTTTTATTAAAAATTACGATTCACTATTTGTTAATTGATAATAAGCACAGAATTTAAATGAAAGAAAAAATCGTCGCTGTTTGTGAATCGAACTAGCGACTTTACAGATACCGGACTTTTAGACTACTGAGGTGTTAACGAGCTCGGAAAGTTTTTGTACTACAAAGCACCCGAAAATTCTCTTCTTAACAAGCGATATTTTCGAGTTTTTTTTCCTTTTCAGAACTGCGTCGCACTGCTTTAGAAAACTTATGTCCGGGCACTGATCTTTAAATCTTATCATTGTGAAGGGAATAGAAGACGCCTAATCGGTGAAGTGTCTTTGTGAGAGCTAGTTCCTACAGTAGTGTCGGCGAGAGGTCTGCTGACAGTTGGCAACGCTGTTGCCAGCTTTGAATTGCGAAGCGCCAATGGCTGCAGACGAAAACAGTTGACATCTGCGGAGCTGCCATGGAGACGTGCATAAAACCATCTGACATGACTGGTTCAGTGAGACGCGTGAAACAGGCGCTTGCCAACTTCACTACAGCTGTAAGGGACTTCTTGTTTCGTAGATTCCGCCTTATGCAGATTTATACACTGCCTGACAATGGAAGTCAAGACACACACATGTTCGGATGTCCACGTAACTTCGAACATGTACACGTCATCAGCGGGTATATAAATGATTAGATTTTGTAATATTTCTGGCTTATTCAGCCATCATATTAGGTTCCAGGAAGCTATTCCCAGGGCAGTGGAGATGCAAGAAGCACAGAGATGACGCAATGTGGGATGAGGTACCGGTGACAGATAGATTCGGTACCATTCCCGAGAGAAAGACCGCCTGCATGATGCTGCTGCTCTGTGATTGGCTGCTGTGTCCGGCCGTAGGGCGCCAAAACCTTAAAACTTTAGTTGCTATTATTAATTAAACCTGTCATCAAAAATGGTTCATTTTTTAAATAAACATCTCTCAACAGCCAGCTATCAGTCAGTCATTTCAAAATTATTAAAATCAAAGTATTAGTAAAACAAAAGACTGACGATATTACTGCCGATGCACTTCGGTGGCGTTCGGGTCACGCCTTGCTGGCTTGGCGTGCGAAGTGTCTCGGGCAGTCCGGCTCTCCAGTTCTGACCGTTCCAGTAGACATGTTATCTGTGGCAGGATGTATTTCATGTTATTTTATCCAGATATAATGACTGTGGAAAGATCTGTTCAATACGTTGTGATCAAGAATAGTTTCTCGTGTCTATGTCAATAAAAACGCGAGTGGCATCCCAAATGAGTTATAGTTTATTCGTAGCATCAGTTCCCTGCTAAGTTAATTTCAGCCTCAAGAAAAAGAATCTACGACCTGCGTGCTGTTTTTTTGCGCTGGGGACATTATCATCATGAAGACAGCAGGTTAGTGAAGTGTACAAGAACTTATGTATTCCACACAGGGCAGTGGAAACAACTAGGCACCTCACGTGTACTGCAAGCACAGTACAAATGTGCTCAGTGACACGTCATCTGCAGTAATGCAGAGGTGGTAAAGAAGGATGAAAGTATTAACACTATCTCCCCTTTATTTCTTTTTTCTTGCCGTAAGTTGCAATATTCTGACAGAAGTGAAACGGCCATCTGAGTGCACTAGCGTTGTTCGTCTTTAGTGTTATTGCCACGTCTGGTAGGGTATGTAAGGTGCGTGAACAGTGTCAGATGTTGAGTGGTCCCTGAAGGATACGGAGACGCCACGTACACATGTGGCATGTGACACTGACAGAATGACAGGAGCCTCATTTTGGGCTTCCATTTGGCCCGGCTGGTCGAATCCAAATTTGATGAGGCAGTGGACTGATGTCTGACTGCATAGGAATGTGACGGAAGGCGCACTCGCCATCAAGCATCCAGTCAACCACGTCTCATCACCACAAGGCAGGACAGCCAAATTGTCCATGAACCACACCGTAACTACTTCACACCTGCGCCTGCCTTCCGAGAACAATTAATTGACTCCCTGCAAAATTCTGCGTCATCGCCGGCCGCAATGCCCGAGCGCTTCTAGGCGCTTCAGTCTGGAACCGCGCGACCGCTACGGTCGCAGGTTCGAATCCTGCGTCGGGCATGTGTGTGTGTGTGTGTGTGTGTGTGTGTGTGTGTGTGTGTGTGTGTGTGTGTGATGTCCTTAGGTTAGGTTTAAGTAGTTCTAAGTTCTAGGGGACTTATGGCCTCAGATGTTAAGTCCCATAGTGCTCAGAACCATTTTCTGCGTCATCCCGGATGATTGGCGGGCGGGAGGCAGGCAGCAGGCGGAACAGGCAGTTACGGTCCCATGTGTATAGGCTGCCGTTAACACCACAAAGCAAACGTCTGCGTATGGAGTAGTGCTGTGATCGAGGAGCACGGACTGGTGGTGAATGTCTCCGCAATGCACTACCCCGGTTGACCACTGTCGACCAGTTTGCTGGCGACCTATGCAGAGGTCCCATTCATCCAAGGTTCTGGCAACTCACACCACCCCTGGCGTCTAGCTGTGGGGAGCTATCGGGTACGACCTCAAAGCACAGCTGGTAATGACTGCGAGAAGTCTCACAACACGACAGTACACATCCTGCATCTTCATGTGTTACGTATCTTGCGACAGTATGGTGCTGCCAGTTTTCAACAGGACAATGCCTGCCCACGCATGGTACATGTGTCTTCAAATTGTGCGTAACTTTTTTAACCTGAGAAGACTTCTGCCACTGCTCTGTAGGTCGCTAGAATAACTGGTCACTTGCTTTTAAAAAATTATTATTTATTGACGAATTGCGGGCATAATCCATCGCCAGAACATCAGAAACAAAACTCTTTACTCAGATACTGACGGTTGACACACGTGGTCCCATACTTCGTATCAAGGCTTCTTTTTGATGCTCTGTTGACGGACTGTGTCTGAAATACGCCAATAAACAATTCTTGAACATCGACTGACTAGTTATTCTAGCAACCTATTTAGCAGTGATTTAAGTGTCCTTAAGTTTACGTCGTGGTAGCAAGCCCCCTGCACTACTTCATGTAGCGCCTTCAATCGCATGGCAAGATCCCCTGAGCATGTGTGGGACCAGATCTGCCATCAACTCCATAACAGCGCTAGTATCCAGCAGATGAAGGTCCAGTTCTAACTGTTAGGGGGCCAGTTTGCCTCAGGAGAGGAAACATTGGCTTTGTTGTTCTGTTCAGCTCAAAGGCTGGTTTGATGCAGCTCTCCATGCTACCCTATCCTATGCAAGCTTCTTCATCTCCCAGTACTTACTGCAGCCTACATACTTCTGAATCTGCTTAGTGTATTCATCTCTTGGTCTTCCTCTACGATTTTTATCCCACACGTTTCCACGCTTCCCTCCAATACTAAATTCGTGATCTCTTGATGCCTCAGAATATGTTCTACCAATCGAGTCCTCCTCCTAGTCAAGTTGTGCCACAAATTGAGGTCTCCCAATTCTATTCACGAACTCCTCATTAGCTACGTGATCTACTCATCTAATCTTCACCAATTTCAAAAGCTTCCATTCTTTTCTTGTCAAGACTGTTCATCGTCCGTGTTTCACTTCCATACATGGCTACAACCCATGCAAATACTTTCAGAAAAGATTTCCTGACACTCAAGTCTACACTCGATATTAACAAATTTCTCTTTTTCAGAAACGCTTTCCTTGCCACCGCAAGTCTACGTTTCATATCCTCTCTACTTCGAACATCATCAGTTATTTTGCTTCCCGAATAGCAAAACTCATCTACTACTTAAAGCGTCGTTTGTTAATCTAATACCCTCAGCATCACCTGATTTAATACGATTACATTCTATTATCCTCTTTTTGCTTTTGTTCGCGTTCATCTTATATCCTCCTTTCAAGACACCGTCCATTCCGTTGAACTGCTCTTGCAAACCCTTTGCCGTCTCTGACAATTACAATGTCATCGGCAAATCTCGAAGTTTTTATTTCTTCTCCATGGATTTTAATTCCTACGCCACATTTTTCTTTTGTTGCCTTTACTGCTTGCTCAATATACAGATTGAATAACATCGGGGATAGGCTCCCTTCCCAACCACTGCTTCCCTTTCATGCCCCTTGACTCGTAACTGCCATATGCCATCAGGTTTCTGTACAAATGGTAAACAGTCTTCCGCTAACTGATTTGACTCATGTTACCTTCAGAATTTGAAAGAGTATTCCATACAGCATCGTCAAAAGCTTTCTCAAAGTCTACAAACGCTAGAAACGTACGTTTGCGAATAATCGATCTTCTAAGGTAAGTCGTACGGTCAGTATTGCCTCTCGAGTTCCTACATTTCTTCGGAATCCTAACTGACCCACCACCCCCCTCGAGGTCACCTTCCACCAGTTTTTCCATTGTTCTGTGAATAATTCGTGTTAGTACTTTTGGAATCATGACTTATTAAACCGACAGTTAGGTAATATTCACACTTGTTAGCATCTACTTTCTTTGGAACTGGAACTCATACATTCTTCTGTAAGTCTGGGGGGGGGGGGGGAGGGGGGTTCACCTGTCTCATACATCTTGCTCACCAGATGGAAGTATTTTGTCATGGCTGTCTCTCCCAAGGCTATCAGTAGTTCTAATGCTACGTCATTACTCCCGTGGCGTTGTTTCGATTTACATCTTTAAGTACCGGTACTCTGTCAAACTCTTAGGCTTTATGACACCTGCATCTGTACAAACATCCAGGCCAGAGGTGATTCAACGTCGTACTGATAAATGGCTTCATATTGCCAACTTCTTGTGAATTTGACTGCTTCATACTCACTGAAGTAACAACACATACAATGTCAACTCGTGAAATTTCATTTGCCTTCCTGCTCCAAATCTGGGTGCTTTACTTTTTTGGTTAGGCAGAGTATACACAATGACCCAGTTCAATTGTGACTGTGGCTATGAAAAATAAAATTATGGGTTATATTCACAAAATCACAGCATTATTCAAAATCATATCTCCCTGAATCAGTACACAGCTGAAAGCGTTTTGAAAAAGTCGCTGTAGCCCCTGTTTTACAACTGCATTTACACTGAAGCACTAAAGAAAATGGTATAGGTATGCGTATTCAAATACGGTGATATGTAAACAGGCACAACACGGCGCTGCGGTCGGTAACACCTATATAAGACAAGTGTCTGGCGCAGTTATTAGACCGGTTACTGCTGCTAAAATAGCAGGTATCAAGATTTGAGTTTGAACGTGGTGTTATAGTCTGCGCACGAGCGATGGGACAGGATCTCCGAGATAGCAATGAAGTGGGAATTTGCCCGTATGATCATTTCGCGAGTGTACCGTGAATATCAGTGTTGTGGTTGGCAGGAGAGCCAACACCGTGTTACTAGAGGAGGCCGTAAGGCACGCGTTTTAGCTCACGCAGGCTGGCGTGAGGTCTGGAACAAGATAAGGAAATTAGAATTTAGAAAAACGGACGTAGCTGGTGGAATACTTAACTTTAATCCATTAATGATGAACGTCGATCTTGACGGTACATGATTCACAATATCAATAGTAACTGAATATGGCGCCTTGCTAGGTCGTAGCAAATGACGTAGCTGAAGGCTATGCTAAACAATCGTCTCGGCAAATGAGAACGTAAGTAGGCAGTGAACCATCGCTAGCAAAGTCGGCTGTACAACTGGGGCCAGTGCTAGGAAATCTCTCCAGACCTGCCGTGTGGCGGCGCTCGGTCCGCAATCACTGATAGTGGCGCACGCGGGTCCGACGTATACTAACGGACCGCGGCCGATTTAAAGGCTACCACCTAGCAAGTGTGGTGTCTGGCGGTGACACCACGATCAGGAATCGGGTAAAATATCAAATTTCCGACATCGCTGCGGCCGGAAAATGATCCTGCAAGAACGGGATCGACGACGACTGAAGAGAATCATTCAACGTGACAGAAGTGCAACCATTTCACAAACTGCTGTAGATTTAAAGATTGGGCCATCTACAAGTGTCAGCGTGTGAACTATTCAACGAAACATCATCGATACGGATTTTCGAAGCATAAGGCACACTCGTGTACCCTCGATGACTGCACGACACAAAGTTTTAGGTCTCGCCTGGACCGGTCAACACTGACATCGGGCTGTTCATGACTGGAAACATGTTGCATGGTCGGACAAGTCTCATTTCAAGTTCTATCGAGTGGATGGACATGTACGGGTATGGAAACAATCTCATGAATCCATGAACGCTGCATGCCTGCAGGGGACTGTTCAAGCTGGTGGAGGCTCTGTAATGGTGTGACGTGTATGCAATTGGAGTGATATGGGATACCTGATAGGTCTAGATCTGACAGCCGACACGTACGTAAGCATCCTGTCTAATCACTTGCAGCCGGCCAGTGTGGCCACACGGTTAGAGGCGCTTCAGTCTGGAACCGCGCGACCGCTACGGTCGCAGGTTCGAATCCTGCCTCGGGCATGGATGTGTGTGATGTCCTTAGGTTAGTTAGGTTTAAGTAGTTCTAGGGGACTGATGACCTCAGATGTTAAGTCCCATAGTGCCCAGAGCCATTTGAACCATTGACCACTTGCATCCATTTATGTCCATTGTCAATTCCGACGGACTTGGGCAATTCCAGCAGGACAATGCGACAGCCCACACGTCTAGAGTGGCTCGAGGAACACACTTCTGAGTTTAAACATTTCCGCTGGCCACGAAACTTCCCAGACATGAACATTATTTAGCGAATCCGGGATGCCTTGCAACATACTGTTCAGAAGACATCTCCACCCCTTCGTACTTTTACGGATTTGTGGACAGCCCTGCAGGATTCATGGTGTCAATTCCATCGAGCACTACTTCAGACATCGAGTCCATGCCACGTCCTGCTGCGGCACTTCTGCGCGTGCTCGCGGGGGCCCTACACGATATTAGTAGCAGTTTCTTTGGCGCTTCAGTGTAGCACTGCAATACAGTTTTCTTGGAAGTCTTCAATTGCGTCTTTGCAGTGTCGTTTCACTGCCGACTTCAATTTGGGGAACAACTAGAATGCGGTTGGTGCCAATCCGGTAAATACGGTAGGTGACCCAGGCCAGCGATTCATTTGGTGGCCAAAAACACGTTTACGATCTTTGCTTTGTGGGTTGGACCATTGTGTCAGAGGGAACAAAATAGCCAGGATGGATGCTGCAGCGATGGTAGCGCTTTGAGCTTCTGCATGGCTACTGTTGAAACTCCATGGATCGTATCGCCGCAACTCCCCATGGGATATCATCGCAGTTTGGAATTTTCCAAAAGCAGTCCTAAAGACACTGCGACACACCGCGTATTGTCTAGATCTGACTGGGCGCGTGTAATGGGTGGAAATGCGCGACAACTGGAGATATGAGCAATAAACTCCCGCCCATGTACGTCAACGCCCTGCGCAACGACCTTGCATTTTCCGGACAGTTACGTCACACGGGTTGTGAACTGAGGCGACGCGTTTGGACTTCCGGCTCTTTGTCTGCCCAAGAATGACTCCCACAGGCGCACATGAACAGGCGATTTCTTTTCTCCTTTTTATGTCCTGCGAGCGGCGCCTGACTACAGCCGGTAACAGCTGCGCTTGAGCCCCGTAACCGGCGGCGCGATGGGCCGAATTATGCAGGCCAGAGCTGATGCAGGGCCGCCCCGGCTTTACGGCGCCGTTACCTGAGAAAGGGCCTCATTTGGGGCGCCTGTTTCCACACTGCGACGAATAGGCGCAACGGTGGCGCGAGGCCGGAAATTAAGGGTTTATTTCAAACAGGGCGCCTGCGGAATTAAACCGCTAAGCTCTCCCCTAATCTCGCTCTCTTTCCCTGTCTCCACTTCTGCATGTTCGTACAGGATGTCCTCCTGTAATATAAGTCCAGTTTCGAAATACGCCAGGTGCTGAAAGGGGGTGAATATTGCCGGAACATGTTTCATATGAATGCTTATGTTGGTTTAAATTCTTGTGTTCCTCCTGTTAACAGTATACGAGGGTTGACTCTTTCAACAGCTGGCAGTACTGGTATGCGGCAGATACATACTTGTACCGTAGCCTCTTCTCTACAGCTACTGTTGGCGGTAAGCCTCAGCCGGCCGCTGTGGCCGAGCGGTTCTAGGCGCTTCAGTCCGGAACCGCGCTGCTGCTCCGGTCGCGGGTTCGAATCCTGCCTCGGGCATGGATGTGTGTGATGTCCGTAGGTTCTAAGTTCTAGGGGACTGATGACCTCAGACGTTAAGTCCCATAGTGCTCAGAGCCATTTGAGCCTTTTTTTTTGTGGGAAGCCTTAGCACTGAACGGTTGTGTTGTTATAGTGTGAAGTATAGTGCCCTGCGCAGACGGTCGCAATTTAAGCAACATGCAGTCATTGAATTCTTGATAGCAGAAGGAGATTCATCACAGAATGAAAGCAGTTTATGATGATTGTGTTGCTGTGAGTACTGTGCGTCGTTGGACGAGTAAGTTTAAAGATGTTGAGGCGGGAACATTTGAACTGCGTGACAAACTAAGAGTTTGACATCCTGTGGCAGCAACCACCGAGTTTCACAAGCAAAATGTTGACAGATTGATTCACGACGATCGTCGTATCACTCAGAAACTGCAAGCACAATCGGCATTTCACTAGAACGTGTGGGTCACATTATTGGTTTGCTTGGCTATCGGAAGATCTGTGCACGATGGGTACCCCAGATGCTGACTCCTGAAATGAAGGCGCACAGACTTGAAAGTTGCCAGGAACTCCTATCGCGCCACGAGAATGAAGGTGACGTCTTTCTCCATTCAATTGTGACGAGAGACGAAACGTGGGTACACCATTACGACCCGCAGACGATACGTCAATCTATGGAATATCAACACAAAGACTCGCCCAAGAAAAACAAATTCAAGACGCAGCCCTCAGCTGGAAAAATCGTGGCCACAGTGTTCTGGGACGCAGATGGTGTTACCCATGTTGGTTTCCTTGATCGTGGAACAACAATAAATTCAGAGCGTTACATCACACAGCTGCCAACTCAAACGGCGGCTAGCAAGGGTCCGAACGGAAGAGGGAAATGTTTTCCTGCAGCATCACAATGCCAAACCACACACTTCACTTGCCACCACAACAAAACTTCAGAGACTGAATATCACCACCGTACGGCATCCTCCATACAGTCCAGATTTAGCACCGTCTGACTTCCATCTGTCCCCGATAATGAAAGACGATCTGCGGGGACATCATCATGCTTCTGACGAAGACGTTGGGGGAACTGTGAGACTGTGGTTGCGGAAACAGAGTGACGACTTCTTCCGTGACGGCTTCAGAAAACTTGTTCATCGTTGGCAGAAATGTATCCAATTGGCTGGTGATCACGTGGAAAAGTGAATATTGGTAATTAAAGACCACATTCTAAGGATTATTCCTGCATTTGATTTATTGAAATATTCCAATCCAAACCCAATTAACGAAGGTGGAGGCATTACTTTTCATTCAACCCTCGTACTAATGGATATTTTAGTTTTTCGTGTGACTAATATGCCCCATGAGGATGTCCGGCATATTTTTTGTGCTGTTAACTTGACAAAGAACGTTACATTTGTAAGTGTAACATGATTCATGATGTATGAGCTATGAATCAGCTAACCAGCTAGTACTGGTAGAACAGGTATGAGCTGTTAATGACGCCGTTGTCCTCAGAATTGTAACTACTATTTCGCATTACGTTATACAGTAACTTAGATGGCGCACACAGGCAAAGTGGATCCCTTCTTCACACCTGAAGGTTCCACCATCTCCACTGTAATATATTGTGAAATAACTGTGCTGACCTGATGTAATCCAACTATGATTTTGGCGTTTCATTATACCACCGCAGAAAAAAAATGCGCTTAGTATATACAAGGTGTTCGAAAATTCCCGTTATATACTTCTAAGACTTGTAAAGGGAGGGGGAGAGGAGTGAGTACAAAATATTTTGAATAGGGATCCATGTCGAGAAACGTACTGTTTGTGTCGTTTGTAAACATGTCTGCTAGGTGGTGCTGCGGAGCGGGTTGGTCTCCCACTATCCTTTAAACAATCTGTATACCTATCTGAACAGGCTTCTGCGCCTTTACTCTGCGATGGTAGATAGTGGTTTAGCCGACAAAACCAACTTTGATGAAAATTGGACTAAATACATATCACGCATAACTCCAGTCCATGGCTAGTAACTGAAGTTAGTTAAACCATAGATCATTCGGGTTTCTTTTATGAGTCGTTTGAAAAAATGTAAAAAAATCCTTTTAGTTTGTTTATTATCTTCAAAACAAGGAAAATTGCAATCAAGTTCGTATTTAATATCCCGACAGCAGTTATTAAATGTTACTGACTGTCTCTGTAACAAGTTCTCACCCAAAAGCGGCTACAGGATATTTAGTCCGACCCGATATTTTAAACGTCAAACTCTGACCCACGGCTATTTGCGAATTAATATATCCAGCAGTTAAGTAGTCTTCTTGTACAGAAGTAACGTCCCGTAATTTGCACGAAACACGCCACGCGGAGTTTATGGTTCAAATAGCTCTGAGCACTATGCGACTTAACTTCTGAGGTCATCAGTCGCCTAGAACTTAGAACTAATTAAACCGAAGTAACCTAAGGACGTCACACACATCCATGCCCGAGACAGGATTCGAACCTGCGACCGTAGCGGTCGCTCGGTTCCAGACTGTAGCGCCTAGAACTGCACGGCCACTACGGCCGGCGCTCAGTTTATGTACGACTTTAAATGTTCACACGCGAAATCTCCTAAAATAAATCACTCACAAAGCTCAAACTTTCTCAAAATACTCAACACTGTAGTCGCTTTTCATCAACTACAGGAAAACCGATCAAACGCGCAGATTTTTTCATTTTAGTACAAATTCGATCACTGCGATTTAACATAGGTGTTTACCAGATGACGGTTCCCGAGCGACTATCTCGACTCACACCTGACACACTAAGTAACAACTCGCGGGAAATGCTTAATTCCTACTGGGTAGTATGTTACGCAGCAATCAGATCATTTCGAGCACTTCTATAATCGCGGTAGTTCTAATGGCAGCCAATCAGATTGCCACACCTAATTTAGACTAGAAATATCGTTAATTCCGAAACTAGATAAAATTTAGTGAAAACAAAATACGATTCCTTTCCACAAAATAAATTTAATACTCAACGCCCCTTCTGGGTGCTTTTACAAAATCGAGTTCACTCGGACATACGTAAGGTGATCATCTTTTTGGAAGCCGAAGCCATTCACAGGTACTGTATAATAATGATACACCAAAATATTAAAAGCTAATAAAACATTTGCTTACATAACCATATACAACTTTTAAAAATTCAGTTGCTCATGCCCCCACATTTCTGCGATGAATGAATTTTATCTGAGAAATGTTTGCTTTCTTTTCAGTTTAGAAAATCACAGAATTCTGAACTGTAGTTCAGATTAATTTTTACATTTGAAAACACGAATTCCACAATCCTTGGAATATCCTCTTAAGGATTATTCTCTTAAGGATTATTCGCTTAAGGATTATTCGCTTAAGGATTATTCGCTTAAGGATTATTCGCTTAAGGATTATTCGCTTAAGGATTATTCGCTTAAGGATTATTCGCTTAAGGATTATTCTCTTAAGGATTATTCTCTTAAGGATTATTCTCTTAAGGATTATTCTCTTAAGGATTATTCTCTTAAGGATTATTCTCTTAAGGATTATTCTCTTAAGGATTATTCTCTTAAGGATTATTCTCTTAAGGATTATTCTCTTAAGGATTATTCTCTTAAGGATTATTCTCTTAAGGCATTTGTTTCGATGTGAAGTGCTGAAACATGTGTACCCAATGCATATCAGTGTCAGTTTTTTCTACGTTCCATTTGTTTTCAGAGGGGTGGCAAACTGCTGCATATTAAGAGACACTTGAAATAATTCATTGCCATAGATTTTACAGTTTGGCAATACGTTAATGAGAGATTCGTGTCGTTTTTGGACCTCAGCTCATGTAGGTACATCGTTTAAAAGAATCCATTTGAAGCCCGAAACGGCATTAAAATGATCCGTCCACTGCTCAATGTATTGTGCACTGCTATCATAAAATTCATATGATGGTTGCAATGAACTTAATTAACGTTTGTATCCCCTGAGATTCAAGTTTGCTTAAAGCACTTCTTATAAATCATGACGTGCTTCTCCAACCTCTGCTTATGTAACATGCTGGCCTTCTATCTTCAATACTGCTACATGAAAAGGTGACGCTTTATAATGTAAAAAACATAATAAGGACTTCAGAGCAAGGTTTTTCAAACTATTTCCTTAGTATTGTTGGGCATTTTTCTTCACCCAAAAAATATGATTTTAGTGGATCATAGAGCCGTAAAACTCTGGCTTTCTACACGAGCAGAATATCTGTTGAAGTAACAATAAATCTTGTGAATGACACACTCTAGATCGACTGGTAAACAATATGCAGCTGTCTTCACAGTATTATGCACTATGTGCACTGTACATCCTACACCAATGATGTCACGACAAAGACAGTCCTTTAATTTGTGGAAAATATTGTTTGCCTCTTTTCGAGACCGTCCACAGAAGTTTATGTTGGCATTATATACTATGATGGTATCACACAGATAGTTTCCAACAATATTTGCAGTTTCACCAGGATGCTCTTTAAACTGGAGAATTTTCGCACGTATGTCTTCAAGAGGCAAAAAATATCGACCAGGTACAGGGAAGAGCATTATGGTTCCATGATTAGATGTATCAGAAAGAATAGTAATACAGAATGAGATTTCACTCTGCAGCGGAGTGTGTGCTTCGGTAGCTCAGATGGTAGAGCACTTGCCCGCGAAAGGCAAAGGTCCCGAGTTCGAGTCTCGGTCGGGCACACAGTTTCAATCTGCCAGGAAGTTTCAATAGTAATACAGTTCACTTTACACATTTCTCGCTGCAGTTGGTTGGTTGGTTGGTTGGTTTGGGGAAGGAGACCAGACAGCGTGGTCATCGGTCTCATCGGATTAGGGAAGGACGGGGAAGGAAGACGGCCGTGCCCTTTCAAAGGAACCATCCCGGCATTTGCCTGGAGTGATTTAGGGAAATCACGGAAAACCTAAATCAGGATGGCCGGACGCGGGATGCAACCGTCGTCCTCCCGAATGCGAGTCCAGTGTCTAACCACTGCGCCACCTCGCTCGGTCCTCTCGCTGCAGTTCATCACGACAGTGAAGAGCAAGCACGTTAACAACAATGGCTTCGCATTTTGTACGGCCGCAACTGTACGTACTATCACCTGAAGGAAAGCTATGGTTCTCTTGTAAAATGGAAGGCCCATGTGCCTTCCACTGCAGCTAGTCTTTCTTGGAACAACTTGCCGAAAGAAGTCTGTTAAAATTCTCGAAGATGTGGCACTGGTATCTGATGACCTGTGTTTGGCCGTTTTCAAATGATACTCTATGTCGTACTTCCCTCCATAAGAAGCAGAAAAATTTTCGTGCAACGGACATCGTGGTCTGTTCTCCCTTTTTTTTGTTATGAATGGATTGAAAGTAAATAAATGACAGTGTATGACTATTTGTTCGCCTACATTTGATTTAACCCGTCTACTATCTATGGATGTATCCAGGAACGCAATTAGTATGTAGCGTCTATAAGACTACCTTTTTACTTATTTTTTATGTAATACAATTCTGGTGAATATATGTGTTTATGATTTCCTGTTTTTTCTGGTTTGTAAGTGCTGAAGCGAGCAACTTAAAAGGACAGAAATTATCATCGTCAATCAGTCGTAAAAGATAAACATACCGTACATTCTAGAAGACTTTAATTTAGATCTTTTTAACACGCTGACATCCACAGCCAAAATGAGTGCAATGCTCCCAGATTCCATGTTAAACGGTTCATACAGTTTGATTCGTCATCTCAGTTGAAGTCCATCTGTCTCCGAATTCTTTTAAAAACGATTATTGACGAAAAAATAGAGCCTGCGAATTATCTCTTAGTTGGAGTAAAGAGTGGAAAGTTCAGCTCAGACACACAACATCGTCTTACACCTTAAAGAAATGGAGCAGAAAGAGAAAGTTCATTTTCCAGATGAGTTGTGTACGTCTGTGACCCTACCGTTAATCGCCTTTTGTCAGTGGTCTGGTGATTTTTTGTCTAATTTGTGAAGAATCACAAAGTGTTTGCATGGAAGAATGCTTTAAGACAGCGTTCCCCAACTGAAGGGTCGCGATTTGGCACCGGGACACGAAAATAAAATACCAGGTCGCACAAGTATCTCCTTGTAATTGGCAGTTTACAATTACGTGCGTTATTAAATAATCACATTTTAGTAATAGTAAATTAATTAAAAACCTGTTTCTAAAGGGTATATATGACAGCTGTATGTTACATAGAAGTTGTATTCATTCTACTAAATAATGAAACTGCGCGTCATTAAGATCTACTTTACTGACAATCTATCTGCGTTTGGCCGAACACTGAGGCTCATAACGCTCAGAGAATTTCAAAGAGTACAACATAGGTACATTCCTGCACGATACAGCAACTCTTATCAAGGAGCATTTGCTGGAACTGGACAGTGGAGACTAATCTGAAATAACATTTTCCTTCAATCAATAACAACCGAACATGGATAAGGAAACTATTTTCAGTCATTTTAGAATCCTGTAATTTGTCAGATTCAAATGCCGACTCGTTAACTGTCGTGTGACAGATTTTTGGATATCTTGTCAAGAGATCTCGCTTTAGCAGAACAAGCGATGAAATTTCTAATTCCTTCAGATTCGATTAATGAGTCTGAATCCGAGTTTTCAAAATTGGTGATCCTGAAGAAATAAATAGGCCTATAGAAACCAATTGGAAGTTGAACCAGTCCTAAGGATAAAGATAACTACTTTTGAACCGAATTTGGGGATCATAGTTACTGATAGGTGACAGCTAAGGTAATATAATTGTGAAACATAATTACCATTTTATTGTTAAAAGTTGGAATACATTGCATACTTTGTGGCGTCTTGGCGGCGGCATTAGAAATGTTAATGTGTGAGCTGTGCTCATTTTGCCAACGTGATTATATCTAAATTTTTGCACTACATTCGTGTGGCAAAGTGTTGTTACAATAAGTTGAATTTAATTTCATATTCTTTGCTACTTACCAGTACTGTATACGGAAGTAACAGTCTCTGTAATGCAAAATCACCTTTTTGAGTAGTTTACCTCCACGGGTTGTGAGGGAGGAGGGGCAATGAAGTAGAACTGACAACATTTACTCGTGCAGAGCTCACCTCACTTCAGCAGTGTATCTCCTCTGCGCCAAAGACTGTACTCTCGCAAGTGTTGGCATTAATGTGGACGGGCAGAAGAACTAGCGGAGGGGGCGGTAGCTCTTTCAAATGATGTTCTGTGAAGTAAAAAAAGAATTTAGTGGTTCAGGAAGGGATAGCAAAAAAATAACCGGGCTAGGACGAATTTGGGAACCTCTGCTTTAAGACATATCAATAATTAAAAGAACCTTGGTTTCCATCAGCATTAGTGACACACAGTGTACATTTTTCGTTTGAAACTAAAATATTTGTATGAAATTTTTTGTGCACTTTTCTCTTACTTTGTTCCAAGTGGGAAAATAAAAGGTCTGTTTCACCACGTCCAGATGACTTACTATACCTGTTGTTGAGCCAAAATCTGTCAATCACACGTATCTGCTACGAATGTTTTCGTATCTGGCTTTATGCAGAAACTCGTTTCGTACGAGATAACGCGCAGTTAGCGGCAGTTCGTTCGTACGAGATCTCTTAGTTGGCGGGAAACGTGTTGAGTTCTGCAATCTGGCACTACGTAACTTGATGTAGCTCTAATGAACCATATTATATAGCGTATTATCAGGGGAGCTAGCGTACAACGTTTTTACTTAAAATTTAGCTGGTGAAATTTGAATTGCTGTACAAACTTCCATGAAATATAGGGAAGAACCATTCTGATTAAACCAGCTGCCAAAAAACTGCATCAAAATCGGATCTTTCGTTTCGAAGTTATGATGCTACTGGCATATACATGCCAACATACTTCAGACTTTTAACACCCCACTGCTTGCGTCGCCAGTTAATAAGGAAAAAAGTGCAGTGATGGTGTAGAGTCCTGGCATCCATGCATCACATCCAATAGGAAGAACCCATTTCGATTTGCATAGATGTGTCAAATCACAATAGAAAAAAATTGTTGCGCCTATGAGAGATGATCCATAGTAGTTGAGGGTTAATTAAAAGCAGAATTACCACACTGTTTGTGACACTGAATTATGAATACGTTAATTACCTCTTTTTAAGCTCGGAACTGAAAACGCAAAGGCGTTTGGGCATTGCGAAGCTGGTTACAATCTATACGTGCTACAATACTCACTCCAACAATCATGAAAGGGCTACCGCTACGGAAATCCAGCTCAGTAATACCAACTTCAGCGCAAGTATTACTGAAGGACTCTAACTTGAATGCGTCAGCAAACAGGTCGTGTAGACGCAGTCAATATTGTGGTTTGTCAGGTCTACATCTACATGGTTACTCCGCGATTCACACTCAAGTGCCTGGCAGAGGGTTCATCGAACCATTTTCATACTACTTCTCTACCATTCCACTCTCGAATGGCACGGGGGGAAAAGGAACACCTAAATCTTTCCGTTCGAGCTCTGATTTCTCTTATTTTATTATGATGATCAATTCTCCCTGCGTAGGTGGGTGTCAACAAAATATTTTCGCATTCGGAAGAGAAAGTTGGTGATTGAAATTTCGTAAATAGATCTCGTCGAAAAGAAAACGGCCTTTGTTTCAGTGACTGCCACATCAACTCGCGTATCATATCAGCCACACCCTCACCCCTATTGCGCGATAACACGAAACAAGCTGCCCATCTTTGCACTTTTTCGATGTCCTCCGTCAATCCTGCCTGGTAAGGCTCCCACACCGCGCAGCAATATTCCAGCAGAGGACGGAAAAATGTAATGTAGATTATCTCTCTAGTGGATTTGTCGCATCTTCTCAGTGTTCTGCCAACAAAGCGCAGTCTTTGTCTCGCCCTCCCCACAATATTATCTATGAGGTCTTTCCAGTTTACGTTACTCGTTATTTTAATTCCTAGGTATTTAGTCGAATAAGCCCTTAGATTTGTGCGATTTATCGTACACCCAAAATGTATAGGATTCCTTTTAGTACCCATGCGGATGAACTCACACTTTTCTGTGTGTAGTGTTTAGTGTCTGGGATATTCTATGGAAATAAAGTGTAAAACACTTCCACAATGCTAAAAACGTGAGGAACTACATGTTGAAACATCCCATGACAGAGACTTTGATTTGGTTTGATTTGTAAAAACCGGAACATTTAGGCGTCCCGGCTGAAACCGGTCGGGACAGGGGGACACGACTCCAGAAGCCGCAACTGTCCCGGCCAAATCGGGACGTCTGGTCACTTTAACATACGACATAAATGTGTCTACTACATCCACAAATTTCTCGCGCTAACATTTACACAGTTTTAATAAAATCTGACATCCTCAGTTACGTATGTTCTTCATTCACTCTGTCTCTCTAAAACACACACACAACCAAATCACAATGAAACAAAAGTTTTCCAGTACACTGTTAATTACGTCAGAAATCTGTAGCAGTCAAACTACAGAAAATCCCACAAAATTAGATTATATGAACCAATCCTCTTGGTTGTTTCAATTGATACTGTAACTGAATTCATTACAGTCATTAACTCTGTTTCACAATGTCCCCGAAAATATTTAAGTTATTTGACTTTATCCACAGAATTTGCTACACTAAGTATGAAAAAGATCAATTAATATATAATAGTACTAAAGTTTCATAGACAATATGTGTAACGTATTGCACGCAGCGTTAATCAACCACAGCGCTCTCCCGACCCAGCAGCCAGCGTGAGAACGAACACCTTCTCTTCTCCCGGCTCCACGGCAAGCATGCTTTCAATGCAAGCTGACAACTCTTAACAATTTTCTACGTTACAGTGGGTAAGCAACAGGGTAGGCATAGTGAAGGATGCTTACGTCGAATCGCCTGAAGTCATCAGACGTCTATTCCAGCTCTCTTACCCGGTTCGAGCCTCATTCACGTGTGTGTGTGAATGTTGGAGCGACATGGTTGAGTACACGTTTGCACAATACACCGACATCATTCTTCTGGATAGCGAAGCTCACGGGAGAGCTGCTCGTCGCCTTTATTAACGTTCTCCATAGTGTCCCACTCCATCGCATACCCTTTTCGTCACCATTACGCAGCGGTTTCGAGAAGGGGTACCTTTACCGTCAGCAGGCATCACTGTGGTGCTCCAAGGAGACTCCACACACCCGAATTGGAAGAGACCGTCAACGAGTATCCGACAAATTGCGCGTGGAATGTATGTTGCTTCCAGCACAGTCTGGTATGTTCTCCATCACTAGCAACTATTTCCATACCACCTTCAACATTTTTACCAACATCTTTTCAAATAGTCGTAGCACGGAAACGGTACGTTTCCTGCCATGAGTTCCTCTTCAAAATATTACGTACTCATTCCCCTCTAAGTTATAGAAGCTTGTAACGGGAATTTCCAGACACCTTGTGTATAATCGTTATTGATTCTAAAGTATTTGTTACTACATCAGAATTGTTTCATTTTATTGTCTGCCTCGCACATCTCATTAAAAGGCCCGACAATCTTTTGTAGTTTGGACTTCGTCTCATAATATGCCAGTGGCTTATGTAATGTTATCGACCATCCACAGATAACGTTCTAAACATCTTTGATCGTACCGTAACAACTTTGCCTATACCATGATACGACAGCTTTCTGTTTGTGTCAGCTAACGGACGTAATCATGTACAAACACTCCTGTTTTTGTTGTGGTCTTCAGTCCAGAGACTGCAGCCTTTCATGCTACTCTATCCTGTGCAAGCTGCTTCATCTGCCACTACCTTCTGAATCTGCTTAGTGTATTCATCTCTTGGTCTCCCTCTACGATTTTTACCCTCCACGCTGCCCTCCAATACTAAATTGGTGATCCCTTCATGCCCCAGAACATGTCCTACCAACTGGTCCCTTCTTGTCAAGTTATGCCACAAGCTCCTCTTCTCCCCTATTCTATTCAATACCTCCTCATTAGTTATGTGATCTACCCCCCTAATCTTCAGCATTCTTCTGTAGCACCACATTTCGAAAGCTTCTATTCTCTTCTTGTCTAAACTATTTATCGTCCATGTTTCACTTCCATACATGGCTACACTCCACACAAATACTTTCAGAAACTACTTCCTGACATTTAAATCTATACTCGATGTTAACAAATTTCTCTTCTTCAGAAACGCTTTCCTTGCCATTGCCAGTCTACATTTTATACCCTCTCTACTTCGACCAACATCAGTTATTTTGCTCCCCAAATAGCAGAACTCCTTTACTACTTTAAGTGTCTAATTTCCTAATCTAATTCCCTCAGCATCACCCGACTAAATTCGACTACATTCCATTATACTCGTTTTGCTTTTGTTGATGTTCATCTTATATCCTCTTTTGAAGATACCGTCCGTATTAGCCACAGCGCCACCTCAGTCGGTGGTTGATTTAGAGATGAAATAAAGAGCAGACTGGCTACAGCAACAGGGGCATTTGCTGATAATATAAATGTGTTAGTAAGTCTTTCAAAAAAGGTATTTGTCTAGAGAACAGCCTTTGTACGGAAGTGAAAGGCGGACTATAAACATGAGAGCTACAAGCAATAAGAGATTAGTAGCTTTTAAAATGTGGTGTTATAGAAGAATGTTGAAGATTAAAAGGATAGCTCGATAAACGAAAGAAGAGGGACCGAACTCAACTGGGGAGAAACATTGATGGGACTACTTCACTTGAAGCTATCGGTTGATAGAATGCATCCTGAGGCATCAACCAATGGTCAGTTTGGTAATGGAGCGACTTTTGGGAGGCAAAAATTGTAGAGGGGTGATGATTGGTTTGTGGGCCGCTCAATTACGTGATCATCAGCGCCGTACGACGTCCCAATTTTTACACAGTACAATCTAGCTACTGTCACGAATGATGTGATAATGATGACAACACAGACATGCAGTCCCCGGGCAGAGAAACGCCCCAACCCAGCCGGGAACTGAACCTGGGACCCAGTGGTCCAGTGGCAGGAACGCTAGCCACTAGACCAAGATCTGCGGACTCTGTAGAGGGAGACCAAGGTGTGAACACAGTAAGCAGTTTTAAATGGATGTAGGTTGCAGTTTTCGGAGATTATTATGCCCTTTCAGGGCTGGCTGGTGTGGAGAACTGCATCAAACCAGACTTCGGACTGAAGATCACAAAAAACTCTGGTCGTTCTTTAGCAAATCAAAATTTTGTGGATCTGAAGTTTATTCCATATGTCTAGATTTCCAGAAGTCTTCTGACATCCATCCTGACAAGCAGTTATCAAACGGCGTACCTATAGCGGATCGTCTCAGCTGTTCAGTATTCATTCCCTGTCAAGATGGTCACGTGACACGGAGGCACCCAGCGAAACCAAAGTTATATTTGGGGATATTGCGTTATAGACCCTCTACTGTTCTTAACCTACAGGTTGAAAATTATTGAATTGTATGAAAAAAAAAGCGAATTTGTTACAAACTATGGCACGCGCGCCCACTATTTATTCAACATGTCAACGTCACTACAGATATTCGGATTTAGGTTATGACACGTTCGACATGCCTGTCATCATTGACGATGATGTGGCGCTGACGAATAGCGAAATTCTGCATGACCCGCTGAAGTGTCGGAACATCGATGATGTCGACAACGTCCTGAATGGCTATTTTCAGCTCAGAAGTTGTGTTGGGGTTATTTCTGTAGACCTTCTCTTTAATATAGCCCCACAAAAAGGAGTCTCTTGTGTTCAGATCCGGAGAATATGGTGGCCAATCGAGGCCAACGCCTCTTGGTGCCCCAGAGCCAGAATGCGGTCTCCAAAGTGCTCCTCGAGGACATCGAACAGACTCCTGCTTCGATGGGGTCGAGCTTTGTCTCGCATAAGCCACATCTTGTCGAAATCAGGGTCACTTTGGATAATGGCGATGAAATCTTCCAAAACCTTCACGTACCGTTCGGCAGTCACCGGGCCGTCAAGGAACATTGCACCGACTATTCCGTGGCTGGAAATTGCACACCACACAGCCAACCGTTGAGGGTGAAGAGACTTTTTGATCGCGAAATACGGATTCTCAGTCCCCCAAATGCGCCAATTTTGCTTATTCACGAACCCATCCAAATGAACCAAAGCATAGCCGACAAAAAGGTGCGTGCGGATGCGCATACTGTTTCCATCATGCCTCGCGGCCAACCGTAAAGTTTGAACGTCGTAACGCAAACCGTTCAGAAGTTCTGGCGATTTCATTTCATATAGTTCGATAACTGTCACCCCGTACATAAATTACTTATGAGACAATCTGAGCAGTTTTCTTAGACTAGTTGCAGACGATGCTTTGATTAACCATCTACTGAAGCCATCAGAAGGTCAAAACGAACTGCAATATGATTTAGTCACCTGCATGGTGATAAAGTAGCAGGTTCACCTTTACCAACGGAAACTGTGAGGTCCTCCACAACACTACTAAAACTGTTCCATTAAAGTTCGGTTAGACGACAGATTTATAGATTGTCGATTCAACTGAATACTTAGGAATCGCAATTACAAATCACTGAAACTGGAACTATCACATAGGAAATGTGGGGAGGGCGGACAGAAAACTTAGAAGGTACAAGAAATTGTTTTCGTTTTGTACATTGTCAAAGCGTGTCCACAGCGCGGGCAGTCTATCACAATGCAGACGCCAGTATGGCTATTAGTTGTGTGCAAGCGTACTAAAATCTAGTGGCAGAAATGTGAATTAACGGCAAGACACGCTCATAAGAGTTGTAAAGTGCAACGATTTAATTGTGTTATTTACTGTGTTTTAGATAATTTTTGTTAATGTTTAAGATGTTTACTGCTTAAATGATGATGTATATAAAAGGAACAAATGTTAAAATGTTTATGTAATTAGTGTGTGTTGGCTGTAGAGAAATAAATGTTAAGTTAGTCAGGAGATTTGCCGTTGGGCAAAGAACGCGACAGAACGCGCCTTTTCATCAGACGAAATGTCTGCCTTTGTGACGAGTTTTATGTGAACGTTTCTGAACATACAAAGACTAGGCCTCGGACAAACTGTTGAAAAATGCAACTTTTGGAATCAACGATTATGTAACAGCCGTACACGGTCGTGATGGAAGATGTTGGCTCCATGTCTACAAATATTTAAAAGCCAGTTTTGCAGCGGTGAAACTGACATCAAAATGTATCTTGTGGACGGTGGTATGAGCCAAGTATTTAATCAATTACAACTGTGTGTAATTATGTAGCATTTGCATCAGATGTGAATTAACGACTCACTGACGTAACTACGAACTTAAGTATTTTTTATTATGTGTGTTGTGCGAAGTCTGGACACATTCTCAGGAAGCCATTATGCAAAGCTAAGTTTCTGTTTCGTGAAGCCAATCTCTTTCGAGTATGCTTTTATTTGAATAATTATCTCATGTCTGCAACTAGTCTTGCGTGTTTCATTACATAGGTAGTGGGGGCATACCAATTCTAGGTTCCATGTGCCTGAAGTTTTTCAGATTTAACTTATAAAAGGAAGCTCGTAGAAGATAGAATGAGTACGTTTTAAAATCAACCAATGCAACGGATTTATCAAAACAGTAAACCAGCCTCCTGTTGCAAATGTACATATCAACTGGCTGTGAAATACTCAACAAGACTGATTTCAGATGGTGAAGTGCCACCACATTCATTATTAAGCACCATATGAACTATGGTGAATGAAGTCCACTGAAAAAACCACTTTGCCTATGGCGAAATACAAGTATCATGAAGTACAATTAAAGATTTTTCATTACATTTAACTATTCTCTCTCACATTTTACTGAAAAATTTCATTTTTAAGAAGTATATATTTCACGCACAACTAATGTAGCTTCCACCACAGCGTGCGTGGTGGACTCTGTGCAGTGCAGACGAATCAAATAATTACTTCCTGTATATTATTTATGCAAATGATGTTCATTCTAGCGTGTTTTACAAGTTAATGTCTGTTAATGTAAAAGACTTTAGGTTTAACTATTTCAGTCAGTGTGATCCACTGGTTATGTTTCTGTCGTCATTTCAAAGTTAAGAAACAATTCAACAAAATTAATATCTACTCCTCTCTTCATATTAAAGTTCTAATTAATTACTTCAGCCATGGCAACTTGCCTGCACTATTTTTGTGTGAAGTGCATCGTGTAATAATAATAATTACAGAGAGAATGCTGCGTATGAGCGTTACCGTTTCACAGTCCAATGCTTCACGGTCAAACAAAGGTTATTCCTAATTAGGAGGGAATTAATTAACAGAAATGTGACAGTAGCATCACAAAATCTACACTGCGTGTGTCCGTTCTCTTCTGGGCTATTGCTGCGCGGTACGGTATCCTTACCAAATATGAATGACGGAGGACAAAATTTTTTTAAAGAAGAGCATTTCATTTTTTACTATCACAAAATAGCGATAATCAGGGATAAGGTAAGAGCGTTGTGGCGACAGTTTTAAAATCAAAGTATGTTCCGTTGCGGCGAGATCTTTTCACGAAATTTAAATCAACAACTTTCTCCTGCGAACACAAAAGTATTTGTTGAGCGCCATCTTCGTGATGCAATGAGCCAGATCACAGCTCCCCTGGAGTGACTTAGGTATCTATTTTCCCGACGTGCTGTTCGGGAGCAGACTGACAGAAACAGTCTGAAGTAAGTTTGCGTAACCTGGGAAAAGATACTTACTCGCACCCCTTCCAGTCGACAGCCTCAAAGTTCCAACCACCAATCCTCAAAACATATTTACTGCTGTGTGTTCTTTGTCGGACTGTTATACTATGTATAAAATGGTTTACTGTGTGCTGCAGGTGTCTACAATAAATGGCAGTAGAAGCAGAAGAAAAGTGAAATTTTAATTCTGCGGCAGAATGTGTGCTGATAAGGAACCTCCTAGCATATTAAAACAGTGTGCCGGACCGAGACTCGAACTCGGGACATTTTCCTTTTGCGGGCAAGTACTCTACCAACTCAGCTACCCAAGCAGAACTCACGGCACTTCCTCATACACTATGTAATCGTAAGTATCAGGACACCTGGCTGAAAATGACTTACAAGTTCGTGGCACCCTCCAACGGTAATGCTGGAATTCAAAATGGTGTTGGCCCACCCTCAGCCTTGATGACAGCTTCCACTCTCGCAGGCATACGTTCAGTCAGGTGCTGGAAGGTTTCTTGCGGAATGGCAGCCCATTCTCCACGGACTGCTGCAATAAGGAGAGGTATCGATGTTGGTCGGCGAGGCCTGGCACGAAGTCGGCGTTCCAAAGCATCCCAAAGGTCGTCTGTAGGACTGATGACTCTGCAGGCCAGTGCATTACAGGGATGTTACTGTCGTGTAACCACTCCGCGACAGGCCGTGCATCATCAACAGGTGCTCGATAGTGTTGAAAGATGCAATCGCCATCCCCGTATTGCTCTTCAACAGTGGGAAGCAGGAAGGTGCTTAAAACATCAATGTAGGCCTGTAATGTGATAGTGCCACGCAAAACAACAAGGGGTGCAAGCCCCCTCCATTAAAAACACGACCGCACCATAACACCGCCTCCAAATTTTACTGTTGGCACTACACACGCTGGCGACGTTCACTGGGCATTCGCCATACCCACACCCTGCCATCGGATCGCCACATTGTGTACCGTGATTCGTCGCTCCACGCAACGTTTTTCCACTGTTCAATCGTCCAAAGTTTACGCTCCTTACACCAAGCGAAGCGTCGTTTGGCATTTACCGGCGTGATGTGTGGCTTATGAGCAGCCACTCGACCATGAAATGGTTCAAATGGCTCTGAGCACTATGGGACTTAACATCTGAGGTCATCAGTCACCTAGAACTTAGAACTACTTAAACCTAACTAACCTAAGTTCGTGCGATTCCAGACTGAAGCGCCTAGAACCGCTCGGCCACAACGGCCGGCCGACCATGAAATCCAAGTTTCCTCACCTGCCGCCTAACTTTCATAGTACTTGCAGTGGATGCTGATGCAGTTTGGAATTCCAGTGTGATGGTCTGGATAGATATCTGCCTGTTACATATTACGACCCTCCTCAACTGTCGGCGGTCTCTGCCAGTCAACAGACGAAATCGGCCTGGACGCTTGTGTGCTGTACGTGTCCCTTCACGTTTCCATTTCACTGTAATATCGGAAACAGTGGACCTAGGGATGTTTACGAGTTTGGAAATCTCGCGTACAGACGTATGACACAAGTGACACCAAATCAACTGACCACGTTCAGAGTCCGTGAGTTACGCGCAGCGACCCATTCTGCTCTCTCACGATGTCTACTGACTACTGAGGTCGCTGATATGGCAGTAAGAGGCAGCATAATGCACCTAATATGAAAAACTTCTGTTTTTGCGGTCTCCGGATACTTTTCATCACATAGTATAGCTCGAATTGACGGACGTAATGGTGAGAGGTCAGGTTTTGATTCATGCTTGGGTAGCTGAGTCGGTAGAGCACTTGCCTGCGAAAGGCAAAGGTCCCGAGTTCGAGTCTCAGTCCGGCACACAGTTTTAATCTGCCAGGAAGTTACTAGAAATCGTAACGTGTAGGCTTTCGCGGCCAGCGTGTTCATTAATTAAAACTTCCGGGCTAAGAGACCGTGGTCGAACAGTACAAATTATTCCTCCTGACGTTTCGTTCCCTTCTTCACATATTCAGAGGTGAGTCAACGACTGGCTGCTGGGTCGTAGAGGTAATGTTTATATAGAGCGTATAGAGGGCGCCACCACTCATCGTCACGTGCTGTCGACAGTGAAACGATGTTTAATAACGTCATTACTCTCGATGAAAGGTAATCGGTTGTCACGCCGTTGGTACAAAGTCGACCGCCGTATGTTATCTAACTTAAAGCCTTCTTTTGTGTTAAAATTATTGTGGTTATAAATCTCTAAGGCTACGTGCATAATAATGCGATGTCTATGCTAGCACGCTTGTCTCACTAAATTTTATTTCATGATCACCGTCTTCAAAAACAGTTTCGGTACAGGCAAAGACGAACTAAATCATTTGCGAACAGCTTTTAAGAAAAATGGATACGCTGATCATGAGATACATAGAGCACTCGATCCCAGAAGAACAGTGTCCAAAAGCATGCAACATCAACAACTGTCGGCTGGGAAAGTTTTTCTTACATTTATGCACAATATTACGGACAGTATTGGAAAACTTCAAGCCAAGTTTCGAATTCCAACAATCTTTAGACCCACCAGAAAATCAGTGAATATTGACGATCGGCGAAAGAAGCACGGCACCCTTTTGCAACCACTAGGGTTTATAAAATTCCATGTAGTTGTGCTACACCGGTTCCGTGAGATCACCGAAGTTAAGCGCTGTCAGGCGTAGTCGGCACTTGGATAGGTCCGCCATACGCTGTTGGCGTTTTTCGGGGTGCACTCAGCCTCGTGATGCCAATTGAGGAGCTACTCGACCGACTAGTAGCGGCTTCGGTCCAGAATACAATCATAACGACCGGGAGAGCAGTGTGCTGACCCCACACCCCTCCTATCTGCATCCTGCACTGAGAATGACACGGCGGTCGGATGGTCCCGGTAGGCCACTCGTGGCGTGACAGTGTTTTTTATATAGTTACATTGGAAAAATGAAAACAAGTGTTCATAACTGAACACACAAGGAACTGTCGTTTGGGAGACACCGACAGATCGGCTGTAGCGGACCATGTTTTTGAAGACGGTGATCACGAAATAAAATTTAGCGAGACAAGCGTGCTAGCTAAGGCGTCGCACTATTATGCACGTACGTACAGAGAAGGATGAGAGATTTATAAACACCATAATTTTAACAGAAAAGGAAAAGGATTAAAGTTAGATAAGATATGGCTGTCGACTTTGTACCAACGATGGGACAATCCATTGCCTTTGAACGAGAGTAATGATGTTAGTCACACATAGTTTCACCGTCGACAGCTCAAGTGATTGTATTCTCTATGCGCTCTAAATAAACGGGAGCTCTACGACCCAGCAGACAGTCGTTGATTCACCTCTGAAGATGTTGCCCGCAGCTGGCAAAGAAACTTTAGGATGAAGTTCTACTGTCCCACCACGGCCTCTCAGCCCGGAAGCTGCAATTAATGTTCCTAGAAATCAGTTCTAGAAATGCCCTATCACGTGCCTCGCAAGTCTCAGTGTATTCTGAGACTGTGGACTGTGCATTATTTCAAGTATCACACAACACATTCCCTTTCTGCTGCAGTGATGACTAGTAGAGCGGGGTGACTTAACAGCAATTTAGCGCCTTTTATAAATAAATGCTGCACTCTAGTGTGTAGATTTGGAACTAAGGCCAGAGTCGTTAAATATTGCCAATAATCGATACTTTCAGATGGTATGGCAGTCGATATGAAATTACATTTTATAACAAAGCCAGAAAATCAAATAATTTTTGGAAATGTAAGTTCCTTCACAACCGCAAAAACATTTGCCCATTATTAGAAGCATTTTTAAGTTTAGAACTTGAAACGAGTTTTTATGGGCAAGGTTAACACTTGAACAATTACAGAAGGCATAAAATATTAAATTTATTCTTTGGTGACGTAAAAAAATAAAATATGAAGGCTTGTCTTTCAAGGAGTGACTTTGAACAGCGCCTTCCCTATTCTTTGACACATCAGCTCCATGTTTTAGTGAAGTTTCCTTAAAAGAAAAGTGTAAAATAGTGTTGGACATGTTACCACTGATGATGAAATTACACTTATGACGAAATGGCATTCCAAGGTGGAAGCAGATTAAGTTTTTTTGTGTGGCCTAATGTTCCCAATGTCAGAATTTGAGGAAGGTGATATTTGCAGGATTCTACCTAACTAAGGTAGATGGAAGGGAAAGGCTTTGAGTTTAAATTTGATGTCTATGACATCGGCTAGAGTGGACACTCTTCCGTGGCAACATAATTTTTTTCATTTCATTTGTTAAAGCCATACAGACTCTTTTGAAAAGATCTGTTTTTAAATAATTTTCTTATTTTATAACTAGCTCAGCACCCATTTCCATTATTAGCAAAATTAAGCCGTAATCATACAACGTTTCAGGTGATTACAGAAAAGTCATAAAAAGTACTCAAATTTTTCTAAATAAGTTACTTTCAAAACTATATTTATATACAATATATCATGCTGTTTCATATGATAGGGGTGTCATTTAACAGTAATTGATATGACTCCCACAGAATAGGCAAATATTTCCATGTTCAAAGTGACTCCGTCCCATGGGGTGAAATTGAACAGTGAAAAATTAAAAAAAAAAATGTATAAGCTGCTTTATCATATTCAGCAACACTTCCCAAAAAGTTTCATGTCAATATCTTCAGAAGTTTAATTTACAAAAATGAATTTAAAATGTTCAAAGTCTTTACCGTACCTGGACCGTAAGGGGCTGCTGTGTTGTTTGCGTAGCGATGTTCAACGGCAGGTCCGGCGTGCGATCGAAGTGCGGACCGCGCTGAACCTGAAACATTCGTAAAACCACGTCACAAATGTTGTTCTGGGAGACTTGGTGCATGCACAAGCCCAGTAAGTCATTTTGTACGTGGAAAGTACAGGATTATTGCAAATGATTGAAGCGATTCCACAGATTTGCTGTAGCTCTGTCATTTGACATTGTCACAGGGGTTCGCCGCCCCCCCCCCCCCCCCCGCCCCCACACGGTGGAACTCAAAAAGTTTTTTGACTTATTGCAAGTTCTCCATATGTGTGATACAGTGGCTAGCGTTGCAGCTTCACACTTTTGCACCCAGTGTTCGAAAACCGATTTTTATTTTTCACTGATCTGCTCATGTGCGCAGAAGACAAGACGAATGTTTTCCAATGTATACCTAAACAAAGTTGTCCTTATTCAACTGAATGTCTGGTGAATGAATTAAAATAATAAATGGGAAAACATACTTGAAATTGCTTTCGGTGAAATTCCTGTCGTGTATCTTGAGCCCCACTCAAATTTCAAGAGGCAGTTTTCGGAAACTATATGCGTTATGCGTGGTTTGCCGCGAAATTATTGCCAACGCGTGAAATCTTCAGCAATGTTACTTAACGACGTTTCTTTTCCAAGCGAGATTCATACCAAGAAATGTCGCTGTTGACTACCAGCCTTCGCGCAATGCCACTAGTGTTCGGAATTGCAACGAGTCGGATGTTTCTACGATCAGCATCATCCAAGGGAATGCAGCAAACCTTACTGAAGAATAAATGTTAGAATAAAATACAAGACTTAACAGCTGATATAAATATGAAATATAAGAATATGAGAATTTAAGAAGATTGTAACCCAGAAAGTACCACATACATGTATATTATACAGTGAATGTGTGACACTGAAACCGTTTTAATTTTACAATTATATAGCGCCCGTGTATCCTATAATTTCATACCTAACATTCTACAGACATGCGTAGTTAAACGACAAAATAAGAATAATCGGGTTTTGATCACGCGACGCCAATCTGACAGGCAGCGACGCTACCGTCTCTCGCAACATTTGGGCTGGACTGACTGCCCGCTAAAAGGCAGCCAAATTACGTTGAAAACTTTCAGGGTCTTTTGCTAGGAAACGGTTGAGTATCTACAGATAAGTACGCCATGACAACTGTTCACTTATTTTGGCTCCTCTTCCATAGAGCGAAGCTTGTGAGTAATCGGGTTATGGCACTTGCCGTATTCTCCTCCTATCTATCGGTCCACCTCTTCTGGTACCTCGGGGAATCCAGTATGATGCTGATCGCGTACGCAAAGAAAGCGGTCAAACTGATGTAATCACCGATAGGTATGCAACACACCTAACGTATATGTGATGCGGTTACGAACTGTCCGAGGCTACTAGGAAAAAATAACGTCCTCTTACGCTTACTTATTATAAATGTACGGTAGCCTACAGAAGTCTTACAGCTCTACCTAGAAGTCAGTTTGCCTTGCATCACGTGAATTGGAGGAAGGAAGATCAAGTGTGTATGATGTGGTGTCACCGCCAGACACCACACTTGCTAGGTGGTAGCCTTTAAATCGGCCGCGGTCCGGTAGTATACGTCGGACCCGCGTGTCGCCACTATCAGTGATTGCAGAGCGAGCGCCGCCACATGGCAGGTCTAGAGACTTCCTAGCACTCGCCCCAGTTGTACAGCCGACTTTGCTAGCGATGGTTCACTGCCTACTTACGTTCTCATTTGCCGAGACGATAGTCTAGCATAGCCTTCAGCTACGTCATTTGCTACGACCTAGCAAGGCGCCATATTCAGTTACTATTGATATTGTGAATCATGTACCGTCAAGAGCGACGTTCATCATTGATGGATTAAAGTTAAGTATTCCACCAGCTACGTCCGTTTTTCTAAATTCTAATTTCCCTGTCCTGTTCCAGACCTCACGTTAGCCTGCGTGAGCTAAAACGCGTGCATTTCGGCCTCCTCTAGTATCACGGTGTTGGCTCTCCTGCCAACCACAACATATGAACTGTTACACAAGTCGCTACCCCTTTTTTAAGTCGCTACCCCTTTTTTAAGTCGCTACCCCTTTTTTAAGTCGCTACCCCTTTTTAAGTGGTTACAAATGGTCGAAGCATTGCAGCCAAACTATCGTCCTCTCCGATATGCCTTCTCATGTTCCATACTGGCCCCCATAGATGATGAAAGGAAGTGCCTGTTCTACATTCCTGGACGCTCGAATCGCCCCGTCATCACGAATTGGGGCTCCACGAACCCAGACAACCCACGTTAAAACATCCGTGATATCCCGAAGCTTAATGTTTGATATGGCGGAATGCACGATAGGGTGACAGGCACATTTTCCTTCGAAGAGAAATGTTCACCTGGACATGTTCTAAGAGTTCCTGCCACCACAGATCGCATGCCTGCAGCCGTCCGTTTCCTCCCAACACGATGGCACATCACATCGGAGTTGGGACGTGCGGGATGCGCCGAGTGACATTTACTGACAAGGCGACCGCGCCTGCTCCCCATCACCGATTTTGTCCAAATCTGTGATAAATGCCAGAAATAAAAGAGATAGGGCGGGAGTGGGAGATCGAGAAGGCCGGGCGTTTACATTTGTGGTGCGTTCCGGGCGAGGCACGAGCCATTTATGTTAACGTAGTTCCAGTCAGCAGTCCGCGCAGCGGTAGGAGTACAGGTCGAGTATCCGATGGTGGTGTGTTCGAATATATCTGCGAGATCAAATTTTCCTTTTTAATTTTCTTTTCGTAATTACTACACGATAAATAAACTGAAATAATGCGCCATATATTGACTTTATTAATCCATACATCCGTATGTTCCATATTTCCTAGTAGACCTCTGGAACTATTTCAACCTCACTTGGTACACACACCCAAAACTGTAAGGCAAGAATCGCTGTGGGGTTAACAACAACCTACCTATTACAGTTCTCAGGAGATATTTCACTGAAAAATGAGATGCTTGAAAAACTGCCTTATCATGCATAACGTTTAAATGTACTACTACTACTGTGCTACTAAGTATACTCGTAATACATTTCGCAGGCAGTATCCACATATGCCGCTAAATGCAACTACACAATTATATCATTGTACGAAACATAGTTTAGGAAATATGAAGTCAAATAATAAGGTGCGTGAAATGAAAATTTAAAAAAATAAAAACTGAAAGAGCCGAAGCTAGCTTGGAAAAAGTTTTCATGTGTTTATGAAGCAGCTTCTAATAAATCTGTGTCTCGCAATGCAAATAGTCCAAAAACTTACTGAACACTCATTCAGGAACGTCGAGTCGGACATGTTCGTAAATTTCAACAGCCGGTTCCTCACGCCGTAACTTTTTTTATAGAGGACAAAGACTTACTGGCTGACAAATGTGTGGAAGTCTGTGCTTTTAGCAGTATATAGATTTATGGCAAACATTGATTTAAATGTGAAAAATATAGAGCTCAGTGGATAATAAAAGTCACATTCTGGCCGTATGCAGCGTAGTGAGAAGAAAGCTTGGTATGAAAGAAAAGCTGCTTTGTGACACGTACTTTTTAGATTAACGTAATACGGAAAACTAGCTTCGTGTTTGCTGAAATGCATTTAGAGAATTTTCACCACTAAATTCAGCGAACCCGCAATACACATCTAGGAAAAGTAATTCAAATAGTTATAACTAGATTGAAATTTGGCCAAAACAGTACATTTACAGAAAAGAGACTTTCAAAACTTTTACTTGGCGGTGCACTGTAATAGACAATTTAGGCACTTAAGTGCAAAGGAGCTCTACTTTCAGATGTGATTCTCAGTACTGCAGAAAACAGTGACCGAGCGATGACTAATTAAGATAAGCCAGTACTAGTCGAAAGACGGTGAAGTTGAAGCGAAAACCTCTTATATAAGGAAATAAATAAGGCCCAAATACGACAAAAAGAGAAAGGATACGCAAAATCCACAGTTTCTGGGCTACAATGACCCAAACTAAACATACACTGAAGGGCGAAAAAAACTAGTATAGGCATGCGTAATCAAATACAGAGAGATGTATACCGGCAAAATACGGCGCTGCCGTTGGCAACGCCTATAAGACAAGTGTGTGGCGCAATTGTTACATTAGTTACTGCGGTTACAATGACTGAACGTGCAGTTGTAATCGGCGCACGAGCGATGGGACACATCTCCGAAGTAGCGCTGAAGTTGGATTTTCCCGTAAAAGTGTCCCGTGAATATCAGGAATCCGGCAAAACATCAAATGTCCGACATTGCTGCGGCCGGAAAAAGTTACTTTAATAACGGGAGCGATGACGACTGAAGAGAATCGTTCATCGTGACAGATGTGCAACCCTTCCGCAAATTGCTGCAGATTTCAATGCTGGGCCAAGTGTTGGCGTGCAAACCATTCAGCGAAACATCGATATGGAGGCGAAGGTCCACTCGTGTACACTTGATGACTGCACGACACTAAGCTTTACGGCTCGCCTGACCCCGTCAACACCGACATTGGACTGTTGATGACTGGAAACATCTTGCCTGGACGGACGAGTCTCGTTTCAAATTGAATCGAGCGGATAGACCTGTATGGATATGCAGACAGCCTCATAAACCCATGGACCCTGCACGTCAGCAGGGGACTTCAAACTGGCGAAGGCTCTGTAATGGTGCGGGGCGTGTGCAGTTTGAATGATATTGGACCCCTGTTATGTCTAAATACGTATTGACAGGTGACACGTACGTAAGCATCCTGTCTGATTACCTGCATCCATTCGTTTCCATTGTGCATTCCTACAGACTTGGGCAATTCCAGGAGGACAATGCGACACCCCTCACGTCCACAATTCCTACAGAGTGGCTGCAGGAACACACTCCTCAGTTTAAACAGTTCCGCTGGCCACCAACTCCCCAGATATGTGTCTTTGAACGTATCTTGGATGCCTTGCAACGTGCTGTTCAGAAGAGATCTCCATCCCCTCGTACTGTTACGGATTTATGGGCAGCCCTGCAGGATTCATGGTGTCAGTTTCCTCCAGCACTACTTCAGACACGTCTAGTCCATAGCACGTCGTGTTGTGGCACTTCTACGTGTTGGCGGGGGCCCTACACGATATTACGCAGGTGTAGCAGTTTCTTTGGCTCGCCGGTATATATAGTGTTTTGTGCCTCGCCTTAGGATACTTAGGTAAAAAGCATCAGAACCCTACTCTTAACACCACATTGAAAGCGTACAGAATAAACCGCACCGCAGGAAGACGGGCAGACAGGCAAGACTGCTTTAGCCTGCTTGGGTTGGGCACAGCTTGGCTCAGATGGCAGTAAAAGTAGGCCGACTTTTCGTCTGATAACGCGTGGCAGCTTGCCTGTCTGGCTAGCGGTCAAGCATGGGCAGGTTCAAAGCGGAATGTGTACACCTCTAGTTGTAAGCCACTGAAGATAATTCGAAAAACAGATTAAGTGAAACGCACATGGGAACCACCCGAACATACTTTCATTTAGAATATGAGTATCTATGAATCGGTATTTTTCGACACAGTCACTAGTACGCTTGTTTCGTGCCATTTGTTTGCTTTGTGGGAGATAACAGACGGGCCTCGTAAGTGCCGAGTCCCACTTCTCGCCAGCTCTGTTGTGCGCGTCCGCGCTGCCAGCTTGGTTGCAGCCCCGCCGGGCAAAGTTCTCGCGCCGTGTTTGCTGTTCCGTCGCGTCGGTCAACAGATGCCCGTCGCTGCTACACGCAAACGGCCCAATTAGCGACTTGTCGTGGAACGGTTAGGGGGCCCACTGGAGTTTAGCGAATTCTCGCCCCGACCTCTCTGGGCCGGCGAGCAAATCTTTTCCGTCCCGTGGGAAACAGCGCATAGTTTAGAGCGGGTAACGCGAGGTGGTAAGTGATAATGGTAGGCTTACTCAGGGACTGAGGCGGGCAGTTGCTCCCTCCGTGTGTGTCTGCCTCCTGTTTCTCCCTAGATCCGTAGTGAGGAGATTCTCAAGGATGTAGACTATATAATACGAATTTACACCAAGAGAGACGGTATGCGAATGGTCTTTCCAGAGGCCCCAAGTGAAATGCTCCACAGCGATGAGGAATGTCTCAATTAACGTGTTTTTATTTAAGAATTAATAAACTTGTCAGAAAACATGAACACTTGGTGGCATATGATAGTTCGTAGGCTAATGTACGCATGAAGAATCTGAGGAAATCGAGAAAGAAATGATTGTCGGAAGGGCAGCATACAGGAAGGTCAAAACAACCTTCGGTGGCGTTAAAAGCAAGGGTGGTAGCATAAAGAGTGCAACTGGAATTCCACTGTTAAATGCAGAGGAGAGGGTGGAAAGAGTACATTGAAGGGGAAGATTGTCTCATGTGATATAAGAATAAACGAGAATCGATGTAGAAGAAATAAGGATCCAGTATTAGAATCGGAATTTAAGAGAGCTTTGGAGGTCTTAAGGTCAAATAAGACAGAAGGAATTGACAGTATTCGATCAGAATTTCTAAAATCATTGCGGGAAGTGGCAACAAAACGACTATTGACGTTGGTGTGTAGAATGTATGAGTCAGGCGACATACCATCTGACTTTCGGAAAAGCATCATACACACAATTCGGAAGACTGCAAGGACTGGCGGGTGCGAGGATATCTCACAATACGCTTAACAGCTCATCCATCCAACTTGCTAATATGAATAATGTGCAGAACAATAAGAAAAATAATTGTGTTAGATGATCGGTATGGCTTTAGGAAACGTAAGGGCCCAGAGACAGTTCTGACTTTGCGGTTGATAATGGAAGCGAGACTAAAGAAAAATCAAGACACGTTCATAGGATTTGTCGACCTGGAAAAAGCGTTAGACACTGTAAAATGGCGCAAGATGTTCGAAATTCTGAGAAAAATAGGCGTAAGCTATACGGACTGGTAATATATAGTATGTACAAAAGCCAAGGAGGACTAATAAGAGTAGACGACCAAGAACGAAGGGTTCGGATTAAAAAAGGTGCAAGACAGGGATGCAGTCTTCCACCCTATTGTTCGATCTGTACATCGACGAAGCACTTAAGGAAATAAAAAAAAAATCAGAGTACCATTAAAATTCAAGATGAAAGGATACCAATGACACGATTCGCTGAAGACATTGCTATCTTGAGTGAAAGTGAAGAAGAATTACATGATCTGCTGAACGGAATGAACGGTCTAATGAGTAGGGAGTATGGGTCGAGAGTAAATCGAAGAAAGACTAAGGTTATGAGAAGTAGTAGAAATGAGAACAGCGAGAAACTTATCAGGATTGATGGTCACGAATAGATGAAGTTAAGGAATTCTGCTACCTAGGGAGTAAAATAATAAATCACGGACGAAGCATGGAGGACATCAAAAGCAGACTAGCAATGGCAAAAAGGGCATTCCTGGCCAAGAGAAGTCTACTAATATCAAATATCGGCCTTAATTTTAGGAAGAAATTTGTGAGAATGTACATTTGGAGCACAGCATTGTATGGTACTGAAACATGGGACTGTGGGAAAACTGGAACAGACGAGAATGAAGCATTTGAGATGTGGTGCTACAGACGCATGTTGAAATTTAAGTGGACTGATAACTTAAGGAATGAGGTGATACCGCGCAGAATCCGAGAGGAAAGGAATACGTGGAAAACACTGACAAGACGAAGGGACAGTATGGTAGGGCATCCGTGAAGACATCCGGAAGTAACTTCCATGGTACTAGAGGGCTGTAGAGGGCAAAAATTGTAGAAGAAGAGATTCGAATACAGCAAATAATTGAGGACGCAGGTTTCAAGTGCTACTTTGAGATGATGAGGTTCGCGCAGGAGACGGATTCTTGGCGGGCCGCATCAAACCAGTAAGAAGACTGACGACCTTTATATATCTTTATATATATATATATATATATATATATATATATATATATATATATATATATATATAATGAGAAATCGTTATCAGAATATCAGAAGATTGGTTGGTTGGTTGGTTTTGGGGAAGGAGACCAGACAGCGTGGTCATCGGTCTCATCGGATTAGGGAAGGACGGGGAAGGAAGTCGGCCGTGCCCTTTCAGAGGAACCATCCCGGCATTTGCCTGGAGTGATTTAGGGAAATCACAATATCAGAAGAAGATGAGCGCAATATTTCACGTGATATTTCAAATGATTAACAATACACAAGGTCCCGGAATGAAATTTTCACTCTGCAGCGCAGTGTGCGCTGATACGAAACTTCCAGACAGATTAAAGTGTGTGGCGGACCGAGATTCGAACTCGGGAGCTTTGCGTTTCCCAGTGAAGTGCTCTACTGACTAAGCCATCAAAGCGCAAGTCACAACCGTCCTCACACCTTTGCTTCACACATTTACTTACGCGTTTCTACTACGAGATTTGCTAGTGGTGTGGGAGTAGTTTGCCACAACTAAATCTTTTACGCTCCTCTTGAACTGAACCTTGAATCTGCAAAGAAGTTTCAGTGCACGCACTGCTGCAGAGTGCACGTTCCATTCTGGAAACATCCTCCAGACTGTGGCTAACCCGTCTCTCCGCAATATCCTGGCGGAAGTAAAGTTGTGAGGACGGCCCGTGAGTCGTGCTTGGGTAGCTGAGACGGTAGAGCACTTGCCCTCCAAAGGCACAGTTCCCGAGTGCGCGTCTCGGTCCGACACAGTTTTAACCTGCAAGCAAGTTTAACACACAAGTTGTTTCACAATTCCTGTCAGTCTTCTAGAGGTTGTAGAGGGGCGGAATCACTAGATGAACTTTGCAGAAGGGTCCCATGTCCGTATATATACCGCATGTGTGAAGATGCGATCACAGATGAGAATGAACTGCTCTTCGTTGCACCAGCTATATCTGTGACGGACATGGCCCAGAAACCCTAGTTCGCGTCTGTGGAGCACCTCAGTCAACCCATCCTTGTTGCGAATGTACCAGTTTTTCGTATTTCTATGGGATGAGGTCATTCGGAAATTATTCTCAATAATCGCTTTGTCCAACTCTGGCATTATGTAACTGAGCCGTGCACGGCTGGTGTTCATGCCATTTATTGTTTGTCATCTTCGATTACGGTACTGCCGCCTCGTTTTCTTATTCCATTTACTGGCGTCATTAACTTCCAACCTTACTTGCCCGTGAGCGGCAGCAAAAGAAAAAAAAAAAAATGGTTCAAATGGCTCTGAGCACTATGGGACTCAACTGCTGTGGTCAGCAGTCACTTAGAACTACTTAAACCTAACTAACCTAAGGACATCACACACATCCATGCCCGAGGCAGGATTCGAACCTGCGACCGTAGCAGTCGCACGGTTCCGGACTGCGCGCCTAGAACCGCGAGGCCACCGCGGCCGGCGTGAGCGGCAGCAGCACCGCGTATAGATAAATGCACTGTCCTACCATCTCTGGAACGACCGATAGTATTTCCGGGTCGTCGTGTGTGTGTGTGTGTGTCAGTTCAGTTCGAGATGGACCAGGAGTGTAGTCGGGGACGGAGCCCCAGTGAGCTCCGCACAGCCAGTATCAGTGGGGACGATCGTTGGTTGCTTGGTCGTTCGGTCGGTCGTCTCATCGACGACGTGCACTTGGGTCGGTTCCTTCCTGTGCAGAGATGTCGGTTGTGTTCCCTCTGCATGGTTGGGTCCACGCCAGTGTCTCTGGGACGTCGTCTATTCGAAGGAAGCCAGTGAGTTGGAGACGAGTCAGCAGTGCAGTTTTGACGGAGCACCAGTCGCGGACGGACCAGCTGTCCAGTCGGACGGTTGGCGTGGAGCAGCAAGCAAGCCCCAGTCGCGCGGTGTCGGGCTGGAGCCGCTGGCGGCGTGCACGCGTGGTTGGAGTGTGAGATGCTGCTTTGGAGTGCTATGAAGTTCGTCGCCCAACGATCTTGGACATGAAAGTTGAGTCCTAGCTCATTTTTTCGTTGGATTCTGTGTGTTGTCGTGTTGAAACCTTGTGGTCGTTTTGCTGGTTGCGTCGAGCGGAACTGATTTGGTTGATTGGTCCATCGGCTGTCTGTCGGTTGGGTTGCCTTCCGATTAAGAGATTGTTGGTCAGGCTGCCTGTCTCGCCTAAACGGGCGTTAGTGTTACAATTCCAGGCCAACCCTTGGAACTTCTGAGCGCCAATCCTTGTCTGTTAAATAGTAACTTCTCTGTTTGAGTTTTAGTTATTTGGTTGACGTGTGGTCTTCAGCCGAGTTTTATAGATCCTGTCCTTAAGGCAGGAGATTGTTAGTACAACGGCCTTCAGCCGAATTTTACATTAAATCTTTTAAGGCCTTAAGCCGATAACTATTGTGTTGATGTGTGGTATTCGGCCGAGTCTTAATATCCCTTAAATTAATGTTATTGTCTTGCCCTTAAGGCATACGGTTGTGATGTTTTGGTACCGGGCCTTCAGCCGAATTGGTTTCAATTGTTTTAAGATTAGGCGTTCTGCCTTTTGACTGAAACTCTTCTCATTGCTTAATATGCGGCCTCCAGCCGAGTTCCATTAAAATTAAAGGGCTAAGACCTACAGCCTGTTTCGATTGAACATTTAGAAAATATCTTTGGGTGACACCTCTAGAAGAACCTATGTCAATTCCTTACTTGGGTCTTGCGTCTTGGATTTTGAATGTGGCCTTCAGCCAATCTGTAGTCAAAGGAGATCCATTACAACTTTGAGTGTTTTGCATTCATGTGTAATATTGTTTCTGGACAAATAAAGCTTGTATGTTGAGTGCAAGTGACAATAACTTCATTTTGGCCCCTTTCCACAACATAACCCGCTCTGGCCTGCTAGTGCGGGCGTTTCAGTTCTGTACAGTGAAGTGATCTAAGCTTCGAACTTACGTTGCATCCAAATGGTTCATTTCTGGACATTTATCAACGAGGGCGTGCTGAAATGTAATTGTTAAATGCTGCCTAGTCGTCGAATATGGGGTGTCTAGGAAACCTGCTTTCTCGGATCGCTAGACAACAATTCAAGTAGATCGTATTCATGAGTTTGTAAATGACGAAACTTTGAGAATTGCATAGACGTGTCGCAAGCCAAGGGCGACAGACAAAATAAACATGCTTCTTCAGTATAGACAATTCTTAATACAAGCTAAGTAATACAGTTGACGCTTCTATTCAGGATGCTAGCCCAGAAGCTTCTGTAGAACTGGCCGCGGCCAGTCGGGAGCGGCGATTATGTCCTCTTCGTGTAGAGGGCGCTGCCGTCACGTCCTGGAGAGTGGTCTGTCAGCGTCCAATTGGCTGACGCCTGCTCACAGACCTCTGTTCTGTCGTTCGCGACTGCAGTGCCGGCGTTTGACTTTACGCCGTAACAGTAATGCCTCCGAATTTCTTATTCTGTTCTCAATATCAGTCCTGCATATTACTCTGTCGACATTTCCACTTCGCTGATGCAAGTTCCGACCCTCTGACGCTAGAGGGCTCGAAATTTCAGCATCAGTCTATTGACTTGTTTGATGCGGCCCTCCACGAAATCCTTTCCTGTGCTAACCTCTTCCTCTCAGAGTAGCACTTGCAACCTACGTCCTCTATTTGCTTGACGTATTCCAATCTCTGTCTTCCTCTACAGTTTTTGCCCTCTACAGCTCCCTCTAGTACCATGGAAGTCATTCCCTCATGTCTTAGCAGATGTCCTATCATCCTGTCCGTTCTCCTTATCAGTGTTTTCCACATATTCCTTTCCTCTCCGATTCTGCATAGAACCTCCTCATTCCTTACCTTATCAGTCCACCTAATTTTCAACATTCGTCTATAGCACCACATTTCAAATGCTTCGATTCTCTTCTGTTCCGGTTTTCCCACAGTCCATGTTTCACTACCATACAATGCTGTACTCCAGACGTACATCCTCAGAAATGTCTTCCTCAAATTAAGGCCGGTATTTGATATTAGTAGACTTCTCTTGGCCACAAATGCCTTTTTTGCCATAGCGAGTCTGCTTTTGATGTCCTCCTTGCTCCGTCCGTCATTGGTTTTTTACTGCCTAGGTAGCTGAATTCCTTAACTTCATTGACTTCGTGACCATCAATCCTGATGTTAAGTTTCTCGCTGTTCTCATTTCTACTACTTCTCATTACCTTCGTCTTTCTCCGATTTACTCTCAAACCATACTGTGTACTCATTAGACTGTTCATTCCGTTCAGCAGATCATTTAATTCTTCTTCACTTTCACTCAGGATAGCAATGTCATCATTAATATCCTTTCACCTTGTATTTTAGTTCCACTCCTGAACCTTTCTTTTATTTCCATCATTGCTTCCTCGATGTACAGATTGAAGAGTAGGGGCGAAAGGCTACAGCCTTGTCTTACACCCTTCTTAATACGAGCACTTCGTTCTTGATCGTCCACTCTTATTATTCCCTCTTGGTTGTTGTACATATTGTTTATGACCCGTCTCTCCCTATAGCTTACCCCTACTTTTTTCAGAATCTCGAACAGCTTGCACCATTTTATATTGTCGAACGCTTTTTCCAGGTCGACAAATCCTGCTTCCATTATTATCCGTAACGTCAGAATTGGTTCTCTCGTCCCTTTACTTTTCCTAAAGCCAAACTGATCGTCACCTAGCGCATTCTCAATTTTCTTTTCCTTTCTTCTGTAACATGGCGGTGTGTAAAAGCTCGTACACGCAGTGGTAATCAGCCTGGTCCCTACCGACCATCCGTGGGCGTTCCAGCTTCCACGATGGGCGACAGGTGGTATGGATTTTGAAAACATTTCTCTTAGTTTCCATAAAACTTTGACGCAAAACATTTGGATACACACTAACTCCGCTTTCAGGGATTTATGAAGTAAAATTATTTCACCAGTTTGCTTTTGTTCTACAATATTACTTTTATTGTTAACCGGTTTTGGGATTACAAGGCCATCTTCAGACATTTACTGAGTATTATCACCAAAGATGTTACAATGTTTGCAAAACCATTGGAAGAAAAGTGACACGTCTAGACTGAAGTAGAAACATACAGTAAGTAACATCTTCGACAGTGTAGTGGTAATGCAATAAAAAAGTAAAAACTGAACAGTGCATAAATAGCAATGGAGTAGACAGGAGAAACTTTAGGGGTAGCGTCTTTGATTCATAATCAAAACTTCTTCGGTCCCGGGTTCGATCCCCGCCACTGCCTAAATTTTGACAAATCAGCATTGGCGGCCGAAGACTTCCGGCATAAGAAGTCAGCCTCATTCTGCCAACGGCCTTGTCAAAGAGGGCGGAGGAGCGGATAGAGGTTCAGGGCACTCTCTTGTCCTAGGGGTGCGAAATTGCCCTAAAGGCGGAAGAATCAGCAATGATCAACAACATGAGGATGCAGAAGTCAATGGAAACCACTGCATTAAAGACACGTAACGTGTATCCACAGGACATGTGGCCTGTAATTGAAGAAGTGTCATGATGATCTCTCCATTGGCAAAAGATTCCGGAATAGTCCCCCATTCGGATCTCCGGGAGGGGACTGCCAAGGGGGAGGTTACCATGAGAAAAAGATTGAATAATCAACGAAAGGATAACGTTCTACGAGTCGGGGCGTGGATTGTCAGAAGCATGAACGTGGTAGGGAAACTAGAAAATCTGAAAAGGGAAATGCTCAATCTATATATAGTAGAGGTCAGTGAAGTGAAGTGGAAGGAAGACAAGGATTTCTGGTCAGATGAGTATTAGGTAATATTAACAGCAGCAGAAAATGGTATAACAGGTGTAGGATTCGTTATGAATAGGAAGGTAGCGCAGAGGGTGTGTTACTGTGAACAGTTCAGTGACCGGGTTGTTCTAATCAGAATCGACAGCAGACCAACACCGACAACGATAGTTCAGGTATACATGTCGACGTCGCAAGCTGAAGATGAACAGATAGAGGAAGTGTATTAGGATATTGAAAGGGTAATGCAGTATGTAAAGGGGGACGAAAATCTAATAGTCATGGGCGACTGGAATGCAGTTGTAGGGGAAGGAGTAGAAGAAAAGGTTACAGGAGAATATGGGCTTGGGACAAGGAATGAAAGAGGAGAAAGACTAATTGAGTTCTGTAACAAGTTTCAGCTAGTAATAGCGAATACCCTGTTCAAGAATCACAAGAGGAGGAGGTATACTTGGAAAAGGCTGGGAGGTACGGAAAGATTTCAATTAGATTACTTCATGGTCAGACAGAGATTCCGAAATCAGATACTGGATTGTAAGGCGTACCCAGGAGCAGATATAGACTCAGATCACAATATAGTAGTGATGAAGAGTAGGCTGAAGTTCAAGACATTAGTCAGGAAGAATCAATACGCAAAGAAGTGGCATACGGAAGTACTAAGGAATGACGAGGTAAGTTTGAAGTTCTCTAACGCTATAGATACAGCAATAAGGAATAGCGCAGAAGGCAGTACAGTTGAAGAGGAATGGACATCTATACAAAGGGCCATCACAGAAGTTGGGAAGGAAAACATAGGTACAAAGAAGGTAGGTGCGAAGAAACCATGGGTAACCGAAGAAATACTTCAGTTGATTGATGAAAGGAGGAAGTACGAACATGTTCCGGGAAAATCAGGAATACAGAAATACAAGTCACTGAGGAATGAAATAAATAGGAAGTGCAGGGAAGCTAAGACGAAATGGCTGCAGGAAAAATGTGAAGACATCGAAAAAGATAGGATTGTCGGAAGGACAGACTCAGCATACAGGAAAGTCAAAACAACCTTTGGTGACATTAAAAGCAATGGTGGCAACATTAAGAGTGCAACGGGAATTCCACTGGTAAATGCAGAGGAGAGAGCAGATGGGTGGAAAGAATACATTGAAAGCCTCTATGAGGGTGAAGATTTATCTGATGCGATAGAAGAAGAAACAGGAGTCGATTTAGAAGAGATAGGGGATCCAGTATTAGAATCGGAATTTAAAAGAGCTTTGGAGGACTTACGGTCAAATAAGGCAGAAGGGATAGATAATATTCCATCAGAATTTCTAAAATCATTGGGGGAAATGGCAACAAAACGACTATTCACGTTGGTGTGTAGAATATATGAGTCTGGCGACATACCATCTAACTTTCGGAAAAGCATCATCCACACAATTCCGAAGACGGCAAGAGCTGACAAGTGCGAGAATTATCGTACAATCAGCTTAACAGCTCATGCATCGAAGCTGCTTACAGGAATAATATACAGAAGAATGGAAAAGAAAATTGAGAATGCGCTAGGTGACGATCAGTTTGGCTTTAGGAAAAGTAAATGGACGAGAGAGGCAATTCTGACGTTACGGCTAATAATGGAAGCAAGGCTAAAGAAAAATCAAGACACTTTCATAGGATTTGTCGACCTGGAAAAAGCGTTCGACAATATAAAATAGTGCAAGCTGTTCGAGATTCTGAAAACAGTAGGGGTAAGCTATAGGGAGAGACGGGTCATATACAATATGTACAACAACCAAGAGGGAATAATAAGAGTGGACGACCAAGAACGAAGTGCTCGTATTAAGAACGGTGTAAGACAAGGCTGTAGCCTTTCGCCCCTACTCTTCAATCTGTACATCGAGGAAGCAATGATGGAAATAAAAGAACGATTCAGGAGTGGAATTAAAGTACAAGGTGAAAGGATATCAATGATACGATTCGCTGATGACAGTGCTATCCTGAGTGAAAGTGAAGAAGAATTAAATGATCTGCTGAACGGAATGAACAGTCTCATGAGTACACAGTATGGTTTGAGAGTAAATCGGAGAAAGACGAAGGTAATGAGAAGTAGTAGAAATGAGAACAGCGAGAAACTTAACATCAGGATTGATGGTCACGAAGTCAATGAAGTTAAGGAATTCTGCTACCTAGGCAGTAAAATAACCAATGACGGACGGAGCAAGGAGGACATCAAAAGCAGACTCGCTATGGCAAAAAAGGCATATCTGGCCAAGAGAGGTCTACTAATATCAAATACCGGCATTAATTTGAGGAAGACATTTCTGAGGATGTACGTCTGGAGTACAGCATTGTATGGTAGTGAAACATGGACTGTGGGACAACCGGAACAGAAGAGAATCGAAGCATTTGAGATGTAGTGCTATAGACGAATGTTGAAAATTAGGTGGACTGATAAGGTAAGGAATGAGGAGGTTCTATGCAGAATCGGAGAGGAAAGGAATATGTGGAAAACACTGATAAGGAGAAGGGACAGGATGATAGGACATCTGCTAAGACATGAGGGAATGACTTCCATGGTACTAGAGCGAGCTGTAGAGGGCAAAAACTGTAGAGGAAGACATTTCTGTAGTTGTATATATAAGTTTGGATGTAGCTGTATTGCATTGATGTACTGGTGGAAATTGTGTCGTATGGCTCCTGTAGTTGATAGTATAATTGGTATAATGTCAACTTTATCCTGATGCCACATGCCCTTGACTTCCTCAGACAGTTGAATGTATTTTTCAATTTTTTCTCCTGTTTTCTTTTGTATATTTGTTGCATTGGGTATGGATATTTCGGTTAGTTGTGTTAATTTCTTCTTTTTATTGGTGAGTATGATGTCAGGTTTGTTATGTGGTGGTGTTTTATCTGTTATAATGGTTCTGTTCCAATATAATTTGTATTCATCATTCTCCAGTACAATGTGTGGTGCATACTTGTATTTGGGAACGTGTTTTATTAGTTTATGTTGTAAGGCAAGTTGTTGATGTATTATTTTTGCTACATTGTCATGTCTTCTGGGGTATTGTGTATTTGCTGGTATTGTACACCCGCTTGTGATGTGATCTACTGTTTCTATTTGTTGTTTACAATGTCTGCATTTATCTGTTGTGGTATTGGGATCTTTAATAATATGCTTACTGTAATATCTGGTGTTTATTGTTTGATCCTGTATTGCAATCATGAATCCTTCTGTCTCACTGTATATATTGCCTTTTCTTAGCCATGTGTTGGATGCGTCTTGATCGATGTGTGGCTGTGTTAGATGATACGGGTGCTTGCCATGAAGTGTTTTCTTTTTCCAATTTACTTTCTTCGTATCTGTTGATGTTATGTGGTCTAAAGGGTTGTAGAGGTGGTTATGAAATTGTAGTGGTGTAGCCGATGTATTTATATGAGTGATTGCTTTGTGTATTTTGCTAGTTTCTGCTCGTTCTATAAAGAATTTTCGTAAATTGTCTAACCGTCCATAATGTAGGCTTTTTAAATCGGTAAATCCCCTTCCTCCTTCCTTTCTGCTTAATGTGAATCTTTCTGTTGCTGAATGTATGTGATGTATTCTATATTTGTGGCATTGTGATCGTGTAAGTGTATTTAGTGCTTCTAGGTCTGTGTTACTCCATTTCACTATTCCAAATGAGTAGGTCAATATTGGTATAGCATAGGTATTTATAGCATTTGTCTTGTTTCTTGCTGTCAATTCTGTTTTCAGTATTTTTGTTAGTCTTTGTCTACATTTTTCTTTTAGTTCTTCCCTAATATTTGTATTATCTATTCCTATTTTTTGTCTGTATCCTAGGTATTTATAGGCATCTGTCTTTTCCATCGCTTCTATGCAGTCGCTGTGGTTATCAAGTATGTAATCTTCTTGTTAATGTTGTTTTCCCTTGACTATGCTATTTTTCTTACATTTGTCTGTTCCAAAAGCCATATTTATATCATTGCTGAATACTTCTGTTATCTTTAATAATTGGTTGAGTTGTTGATTGGTTGCTGCCAGTAGTTTTAGATCATCCATGTATAGCAAATGTGTGATTTTGTGTGGGTATGTTCCAGTAATATTATATCCATAATTTGAATTATTTAGCATGTTGGATAGTGGGTTCAGAGCAAGACAGAACCAGAAAGGACTTAATGAGTCTCCTTGGTATATTCCACGCTTAATCTGTATTGGCTGTGATGTGATATTATCTGAATTTGTTTGGATATTAAGTGTGGTTTTCCAGTTTTTCATTACTATGTTTAGGAACTGTATCAATTTAGGATCTACTTTGTATATTTCCAATATTTGTAGTAACCATGAGTGGGGTACACTATCAAAAGCTTTTTGGTAATCAATGTATGCGTAGTGTAGAGACCTTTGTTTAGTTTTAGCTTGTTATGTCACCTCTGCATCTATTATCAGTTGCTCTTTACATCCTCGTGCTCCTTTGCAGCAGCCTTTTTGTTCTTCATTTATAATTTTGTTCTGTGTTGTATGTGTCATTAATTTCTGTGTAATGACTGAAGTTAATATTTTGTAGATTGTTGATAGGCATGTTATGGGGCAATATTTAGCTGGGTTTGCTGTGTCTGCTTGATCTTTAGGTTTCAGATAAGTTATTCCATGTGTAAGTGTATCAGGGAATATGTATGGGTCTGCAATGTAACTGTTAAATAATTTAGTTAGATGTGAATGTGTTGAGGTGAACTTCTTTAGCCAGAAATTTGCTATTTTATCATTTCCAGGGGCTTTCCAATTGTGCGTAGAATTAATTGCTCGGGTGACTTCATGTTGCAAAATTATCACTTCAGGCATTTGTGGTATCATCTTTTATGTATCTGTTTCTGCTTGTATCCACCGTGCATGCCTGTTATGTTGTACCGGGTTTGTCCATATGCTGCTCCAGAAGTGTTCCATGTCTCTTATGTTTGGTGGATTGTATATTTTTATGTGTGTGTTATCTATTGTTTGGTAAAATTTCTTTTGGTTTGTGTTGAATGTTTGGTTTTGTTTCCTTCTATTTTCACTTTTTTTGCATCTTCTAAGTCGTTTCGCCAAAGCTTGTAATTTTTGCTTCTTTTCATCTAATTGCTCTATTGCTTCTTGTGAGATTTTACCTAACCTTTTTCGTTTTTTGTCTGATATTTCATTTCTTATAAATTGTGTTAACTGTCCGATGTCTTTTCTCAGTTTTTCTATTCTGATCTGTAGCCTGTGTTGCCATGCTGGTTTTGTGGGTTTCTTCTGTGTGTTGGTTGGTTCTGATATCTGCCTAGTGTGTATATTTAGTGTAGTGAGTGCTCCTACATAAACCAGTAGTTTTAACTCTTCCATAGTTGTGTATTCATTTATTTTGTTGTGTATGATTGTGTTGATAGTTTTTATTGTTGTTTCGACTTGTGGGCTATTTGGTGGTCTATGCAAGAATGGTCTAATGTCTGTATTTGTGTCTTTGTACTCTATATATGTCAACTGAAATTTTTCTTCTATATCTAACATGTGTGTCACTTCGTGTTCTATTTGTGCTTGTGCTGGTGGCTGTCTTAAGATTTCATTTTCCTCTGATTGTTTAATTGATGCGTGTTGTTCTTTGTTTGTTTGCTCTGGGATGTTTGAGTCCATTACTGTATTTTCTTCTTCTTCTTCTTCTTCTTCTTCTTCTTCTTATTATTATTATTATTATTATTATTATTATTATTATTATTATTATCTTTACTTTCTCAGACGTTAAGTCTGGTGAGGAATGGAGTGACGCGGACCTTTATCAAGCGTCACTTCCTTTTTGCTGTACGGTACATGTTATATTGCATTTAGGAACTTTCGGGTAATTGAACATGTATCAATAATTACGGATTTCTGTAATTGTATATATATGTTTGGATGTAGCTGTATTGCATTGATGTATTGGTGGATATTGTGTGGTATGACTCCTGTAGTTGATAGTATAATTGGTATGATGTCAACTTTATCCTGATGCCACATGTCTTTGACTTCCTCAGCCAGTTGGATGTATTTTTCAATTTTTTCTCCTGTTTTCTTTTGTATATTTGTTGTATTGGGTATGGATATTTCGATTAATTGTGTTAATTTCTTCTTTTTATTGGTGAGTATGATGTCAGGTTTGTTATGTGGCGTTGTTTTATCTGTTATAATGGTTCTGTTCCAGTATAATTTGTATTCATCATTCTCCAGTACATTTTGTGGTGCATACTTGTATGTAGGAACGTGTTGTTTTATAAGTTTATGTTGTAAGGCAAGCTGTTGATGTATTATTTTTGCGACATTGTCATGTCTTCTGGGGTATTCTGTATTTGCTAGTATTGTACATCCGCTTGTGATGTGATCTACTGTTTCTACTTGTTGTTTACAAAGTCTGCATTTATCTGTTGTGGTATTGGGATCTTTAATAATATGCTTGCTGTAATACCTGGTGTTTATTGTTTGATCCTGTATTGCAATCATGAATCCTTCTGTCTCACTGTATATATTGCCTTTTCTTAGCCATGTGTTGGATGCGTCTTGATCGATGTGTGGCTGTGTTAGATGATACGGGTGCTTGCCATGTAGTGTTTTCTTTTTCCAATTTACTTTCTTCGTATTTGTTGATGTTATGTGATCTAAAGGGTTGTAGAAGTGGTTATGAAGTTGCAGTGGTGTAGCCGATGTATTTATATGAGTGATTGCCTTGTGTATTTTGCTAGTTTCTGCTCGTTCTAGAAAGAATTTTCTTAAATTGTCTACCTGTCCATAGTGTAGGTTTTTTATGTCGATAAATCCCCTTCCTCCTTCCTTTCTGCTTAATTATTATTATTATTATTATTATTATTATTATTATTATTATTATTATTATTATGATAAACTTCTCATTGAGAGAAATGTGTTCGTCGCCAGGGTGACTATGTTGAGAAATAAATATGTAGACATGAAGAAAAAAAGATGTATACAACTGTTTTTTATCTAAAATAGCTTTAAGAGTTTTCGCACGGAGGCTTTAACTTTTCAGCACATGCTCGTCGCACTAAATGCTTTAACTACAGACCCATATTAATGACATCCATTTGTAGTGGGATTTCGGAATATATACTGTGTTCTACAACTACCAAAGACTTAAAACTATTAGTTGACAGACAACCAATATGCATTAATAAAATATCGTTCTTGGTAAACACGAATGGCTGTCTACCAACATGAAGTAGTGAGTTTCACAACGGGCGATCAGAAATCTGTTCACGTTTTCCCGGAAGTTTTTGACAACATTCCTTAGAAACAACCAAGTCGTTTCAGCTCTCAGCCTGGATTCGTGATATCACAGTTTCTAGTAATATCAGTGCAAAAATCACTTTTTCTTTCGTAAATTTACACCGTTTGTTGTGCACGGTGCGACATTTAATTCATCACTGACGTAAATTGGAAGACAACAGCCGGCTGCGGTGGTCGTGCGGTTCTGGCGCTGCAGTCCGGAACCGCGGGACTGCTACGGTCGTAGGTTCGAATCCTGCCTCGGGCATGGATGTGTGTGATGTCCTTAGGTTAGTTAGGTTTAAGTAGTTCTAAGTTCTAGGGGACTGATGACCCAAGATGTTAAGTCCCATAATGCTCAGAGCCATTTGAACCATTTTTTTTTTTGGGAAGACAACATATTTATTTGCATATAGAGCACATGCTGATACAACATTCATACAAGAAGCGGAATAGATCTCAAACGTTATTAAGAATACAGTTGTAATGAGTCAAGATACAGTATTAACTTCTGACGCTTCAGATTCGTCATTTATCGAGTTTTATATCTGAGAATCACTACACGAGTGAATCACAGATGTCTCCACTCACTCGGAATAAAAATTAATAGAATTTTGCTACTTCTTATGCATATAACAACATTCGCAACTGAACTTTACTCTTCAAGATGATTACGATTAAGTAAGAAACTGTTTACTGGCTAGCTTGGTCATCTGTTATAATCATCTTTGCATGAAAACTTCACTACTGGGAAACCTGCTACCAGTATTATTGGTTACGTGAATAGAGTTTGGTATCGTGGACACGAAAAAGAAAAATATAACAAATACTTCAATACGCATTTACTATTATGAGGCCGACGAATCAAGGTTTACCAGTGAGTTAGTAACCTTTGTAAAGAAATAAATACTCTTAAATAGCGACAATGTGCTTCTGATCGGTGACGATATCACTACTTAGGCTCAGCCGGCAGTTTAATATCTTTGTCGAATGATTGTCAAATGGTTCAAATGGCTCTGAGCACTATGCGACTTAACATCTGAAGTCATCAGTCCCCTAGACTTAGAACTACTTAAACGCAACCTAAGGACGTCACACACATTCATGCCCGAAGCAGGATTCGAACCTGCGACTGCAGCAGCAGCAGCAGCAGCAGCAGCAGCGGCGGCGGCCGGCGATTGGCAAACGTTTGGTATTTTTAAAGGTATGTAACATGTCGAAACACACATTAATTCCTTTCATATATTTCTGCCTACACCCCAAACGCTGCTCAGGGCACCACAATCATAATAAAATCTTGACTAAAAACACTACGATGCATCAACGTTTACTTTGTACGCCGCCTAAGAGACGTATCCTCCAGTCCATACAAATAACGTAATTATCGAAGTACCTAACCGTCATGTTTTGCTGACCAAAAGCTGCACACGGTGCAACCCGCATCAGTAGGACGACGCCTCAGTTGTATTTATTTCCCCTATTATCTTCAAAGAACTGCAATGCGGCCTTTCCGAACGAATCTTCTCAGTAGAGCAGACAGTTCCATCAGAATCCTATTACTATAACAAGCTGAAACCATTCCTTTATCACAACCTAACGATTTTTGGAGTATAGGGAAAAGTTTTGTGCCCAGAGGCCAGAGCAGTAACCCAAACGTTGCTGATAGCTGTCGACCTAGAGGCACAGGCGGGCATTCGGGAGCCGAAAAATGAGGCAGGAAGTATCTGCGCCAAGTTTTGCCATCTGACAGCGCAAGCAGGTGGCCGCATTCCGAATTACTTCTCGCAGGGAACTTTTCCGCTCGAGCCGAGTATACAGCCGAACAGAAGCAACTTTCGCTCGATGGGTCCCGCTCGCGGAGTGTATTGGGTCTGCGGCGAACTTCGTGGCGACCGAAGTCGCGGAAGGGAAAGCTGAATTCCTGGGGAAGCCAAGTCAGAGGCACTAGATGTCGCAGTGCAATCCAAACAGACGGCGTTGAGGAGGAGGGAGAGCGTTGTTCTGGCTGCAGAGTCAGCTGGAATATCGGGCGCCAAGGGGGCTTTAAGGGGAGTAAGAACGGAAATTTTTCACATTTTCGGATTTTTAACTCATTATAAAATTTGCAATTTTTCGATTAAAATGATATATCACTTATAAACTCACATGAGAAGTATTTTATTTTTTAAATATAATCTACACTGGTAGAAGACGTTAAAATTTCTGTGTCCATTACTTCAAGATCTAATAAAATAGGTTATATACAAAAGGCTGTGGATTTCTATGTTACAAAGGTTAAATTACGTGTTCGTATTGGTCATGTCCAGAAGATGATGGGCACCGGGTTCAGGAAGTTGAAACCAAGTTTTAGAGACAAGAAACTTTCTGATGGTAAAACCATAAGAGGCAGGCTGACAGACAAAATGATTGATGAACTACAGCAGTGGTACAGGATGGCCATTAGAAATAATACTGAGGAGTTGTTGAAAATGGAGCAGGCAGTATGGTTTACCTTCTTCCACAGACTGTCAACTGATGAAAATCCAGTACACCACCTTTGCCCTCCTGGACCTGATTCATGGTGCAATTACCGCAACGCCCAGTGCTCAAACAATTCATACATCCATAAACATTCCATCCCAGCAGCAGTCATGGATATCTTAGAACCTACTTACAGAGACCTAGCAATTCCCGAATTACTGAAGAAGTGTCTGCATGTTCAACTCAAAATCCCAATGAGTCGTTCAATAATCTTATATGGACTCGCTTACCAAAAAATGTTTTTCCTGGAATGAAGACACTAAAGTGGGAGTCAGTGATGCTGTTATTACTTTTAATGATGGCAACATTGGTAGGATGAAAGTGCTACAGCATATGCGAATTAATACTGAAGCGAACTGCAACAGAGAATTTGAACGGATGGACAAGGTTGGCATTGATAAAGCAGAGTATGCAGCACAGTTGGCCGCTAAGGAGTCCAGAAAGAAGAAAACACCTGGAAAAAGATTGTGAGGATGATATTACAGTACGGTGCAGGGTGATTCTGAGCGACTAAAAATAAAAAATTAAGCATATATTGAGTTACAGTCTTTTGAAACTTTAGAAGCCAGTCCTGAAAATTTACATTTTTTGTTGCATTTTTTCCCTAAATATCAGAAACCACTTCGAGTAGAGTATTCAATTTATCAGGGAGCAATAACATACATATCCTGAGTCTAATGAACTAAAAGAAAAATATAATGTTATAATTAAAATTATTTAGGATAACGTACAAAAAGTACACAATTTTAACCATGTAATAAAACATTGTATTTCCGAAAGCAGTGGCTGAAATGCAATTATTGTAATTCAGTAGGCTCAGAACACACAGTTTAATGTCGTGTAAAAGTTTCATGTCAATGGCTACAGTGGTTCCTGAAATACGGGGAGAACAAGTCACTAAATTTAACATTGTCGGGATAGGACGTTCCACCTCCCCTTAATGTTAATGACACAGTGGACGCGCGCAACCTTCACTTTTCTCATATGGCTGGTAATGAATCAGTACGTATTACACGATAAAAAAATCTGTATTAACAACTAAAACGGTCACCCGGTTGCAGTTGCGGGTTGCCTAACAGTTTGCAGGGGCAAGAAAATTTTGATTTTTAAACCTTGGAGCACCAAGATATTTTAGGTTACATGTACCAATCAAGGGCAGAATTTTCCCGACTTACAAAAGGCTATAAACTTTTAATATTAACTGACTGTGTTTCCAACGTGAGATCAGTTCAGAAGTGACATCGAAAAAAGATTCTAGAAAATTGCTTTTAAGTGACATCGACCTCAACATTGCCAATCTACTCAAAATCGCTTCCGGCTGCTTCTTCTGATGGTTGGCAGCGGCGGGTGAGACACTAGGAGTGCCTTCCTGTTCATCTAACACCCCGGTGCAGAATTTGTCATTGGTCGCCCAGTCTTCACCGAAGTGAACCTCCAAAGGCTTTTTAACGTCTTCAAGTTCGTATTCTGAAAGTTCTACACCAGCTGTGATTGGTCTTCCTTTCCTTTGCTGAAATTTTTTGATGCTCTTCCTGCTTCCAGCTTCACAGTTGCAGAGGGGTTCTCCACGAACTAGATGAATCATCATGTTTTTGCTTTTCGTGAACCATTGTTTTGGCTTTTTGAATCTGGAAATGCCAGTTATCACAACTTTCACTAATCCTTCCACGTATGTCATAATTAGTGTCACAGTTTTCATTGCGTAACATTGCTTTAATAATACTTTTCCTGTTCTTATCTTTCCGTTTTGGAAACTTATACTTTCCTCTGATGAGGGCGCCTCTTTCTTTTGCGGGAAAGACCTTCGTCCTCGGCCTCATTTTGTCACTTGCAACTACAATAATGTTTTCGACTTCTTGCAAAATTCCTACTATTTCGATTACTCCTACTTTCTTTATACCATCTTCTGCATTTAACCGTCCACAAAATCATTTATTTTCTTCAAAACACGCCAACAAACATCCTACTCATCATCTGAACTGTGCTTACTGGCTTATACAGGGTGGCGCAAGAAATGTGTTACCATTTTGTTTTTGAATATAAACTTTATTTTCAATGCAATCTGAAAGGAACATATACTACAATGAAGAGCTGTCTGTCCATGGAGATTTGTTCTAACTCAGAACATGCATAATATGTCCACCATTTCGTTTCCTAACTTCCTTCAAACGAACACTGAAGTTAGTGATTACCCTACGGCACATGTATTCCGTAATTTCACTGCAAGCTTGAAGAATAAGTCTTCTGAGCTCCATTAAATCACGTGGACGTTTCGGGAAATTTTTTTCCTTTAGGTACCCCCAAAGAAAAAGAGTGACATGGATTGAGGTCTGGACTATTGGGGGGGGGGGGGGGGGGCAATTTTGTCCGTCATTGAAGCGACGTGGAAACCTGAGTGAAATGATCCGCATGTCGAAATGCTCGTGTAAGAACTCCAACACAGTGTTTGCAGTATGTGGCCTTGCTCCATCTTGCATGAACCACTGCCTGTTGAAGGGCAAGGCAGTAGCAAGAAGCTATGGAATGCAGCTATTGCGAAGCATGCTCAAATAACGTTTCTTCAAAGAAAAAGGGTCCAATAAGTCCGTGACTGGAAACTGCTGCCCACGCTGTAATCCTCGGAGCATAATGTTGTCGTTCATGAAGCACTTGTGGGTTTTCAGTGGCCCAAAAGCGTACATTTTGTTTGTTAACCACACCGTCTAAATGAAAATGCGCCTCGTCTGAAAACCAAACGTTGTTGAGAGTTTCTTCACTATCCTTCGCCCACTGAGCTAACAGTAGTCTCTGCTGCTTGTGTTCTTCAGTGAGCTTCTGTGCACAGGTCATCTTGTATGGGTACATATGGAGGTCACTTTTAAGAACGCGTTGAACGGAGCGTCTGGATATTCCCAGTTGCACTGATGCCTTTCTACACGATTTCCCGGGAATTCTCTGTAAAGCAAGTCGTACCGCTTCAATATTCTCCGGCGAACAAACAGGCTCGGGCCGAGGTCGCTTCGCTTCCAATACTGTTCCTTCCTGTACAAATTTATCGTACAACCTGTGGATGGTCTTCTTGCAAGGGACCCATCGTCTGTTAAATTGTTGGCGAAAACGCCTCTGAGTCACAACAAGGCTTTTCGTTTCATGAAAAAGTAACAATTGCCGATCGTTGCTGTGTCGTCAGTCTCCATTGTCAGCCATTGCAGCTTACTAGTCTCCTAGTGGCAGTATCGTGAATTACACGTCATTTCGTAACTCATTTCTTTTTCCAAGCTCTGCTGGTACTGCTGTAGAGATCCCAGCGGTATATCTAATGTGCGTCGTAAATTGTCAAAGAAACAATTGGTAACACATTTCGTGTGTCACCCTGTATTTCGATAACGTATCGGCAGCGAGAGCGTCATTGTTGCTTACACGTTCGCTACAGCGCAGCCACTGTAACTCTGAACAAGACAAATACCCCTTTTAATCGTAACTGAGAGATAGGTTTGAATGTCTAGAATGGCAAGTCTGATGTCAGTTGGAGTGCTTTGCATCCAGACATGACTCATCGACTGCCACGCCTGTTGATCTTTGCGGGTTTTGCAAACGTTGGATATTTAGCGGGCTTTGCAGCCTAAGACAACAATCAGTTAGCGGCTTTTGCAACCGAACACGATTTTCTACAGCCAGTTTCAACGGTTTATAGCTACTTTTGCACCCTGAAACCTATTCCACCGTGTAGACGCTGAAAAAACTTATACGGTAGTGTGCTCAACTCAAAATGGCACTAATGCATTTGGCGGCTTTTGCATCTGGGTTACTCAATTATGTAACCATGGTGACCGCAGTTGCTTTACTGTTATTTAAGACATTTTAAATCCGTCTGTGCAGCTATAATAATTTGTATATTTTCGCACCAAACGTTTCGTTTCACTGACATGAAAGGTCACTGGTCTGAATGAAATATACACTCCTGGAAATGGAAAAAAGAACACATTGACACCGGTGTGTCAGACCCACCATACTTGCTCCGGACACTGCGAGAGGGCTGTACAAGCAATGGTCACACGCACGGCACAGCGGACACACCAGGAACCGCGGTGTTGGCCGTCGAATGGCGCTAGCTGCGCAGCATTTGTGCACCGCCGCCGTCAGTGTCAGCCAGTTTGCCGTGGCATACGGAGCTCCATGGCAGTCTTTAACACTGGTAGCATGCCGCGACAGCGAGGACGTTACCCGTATGTGCAGTTGACGGACTTTGAGCGAGGGCGTATAGTGGGCATGCGGGAGGCCGGGTGGACGTACCGCCGAACTGCTCAACACGTGGGGCGTGAGGTCTCCACAGTACATCGATGTTGTCGCCAGTGGTCGGCGGAAGGTGCACGTGCCCGTCGACCTGGGACCGGACCGCAGCGACGCACGGATGCACGCCAAGACCGTAGGATCCTACGCAGTACCGTAGGGGACCGCACCGCCACTTCCCAGCAAATTAGGGACACTGTTGCTCCTGGGGTATCGGCGAGGACCATTCGCAACCGTCTCCATGAAGCTGGGCTACGGTCCCGCACACCGTTAGGCCGTCTTCCGCTCACGCCCCAACATCGTGCAGCCCGCCTCCAGTGGTGTCGACACAGGCGTGAATGGAGGGACGAATGGAGACGTGTCGTCTTCAGCGATGAGAGTCGCTTCTGCCTTGGTGCCAATGATGGTCGTATGCGTGTTTGGCGCCGTGCAGGTGAGCGCCACAATCAGGACTGCATACGACCGAGGCACACAGGGCCAACACCCGGCATCATGGTGTGGGGAGCGATCTCCTACACTAGCCGTACACCACTGGTGATCGTCGAGGGGACACTGAATAGTGCACGGTACATCCAAACCGTCATCGAACCCATCGTTCTACCATTCCTAGACCGGCAAGGGAACTTGCTGTTCCAACAGGACAATGCACGTCCGCATGTATCCCGTGCCACCCAACGTGCTCTAGAAGGTGTAAGTCAACTACCCTGGCCAGCAAGATCTCCGGATCTGTCCCCCATTGAGCATGTTTGGGACTGGATGAAGCGTCGTCTCACGCGGTCTGCACGTCCAGCACGAACGCTGGTCCAACTGAGGCGCCAGGTGGAAATGGCATGGCAAGCCGTTCCACAGGACTACATCCAGCATCTCTACGATCGTCTCCATGGGAGAATAGCAGCCAGCATTGCTGCGAAAGGTGGATATACACTGTACTAGTGCCGACATTGTGCATGCTCTGTTGCCTGTGTCTATGTGCCTGTGGTTCTGTCAGTGTGATCATGTGATGTATCTGACCCCAGGAATGTGTCAATAAAGTTTCCCCTTCCTGGGACAATGAATTCACGGTGTTCTTATTTCAATTTCCAGGAGTGTATTAAGGATTTGGCTTGCTTTCTAGATTTTAAAAACAGTTACAGAAGATACAGAAGTATGGTTTTATTTCCGGTGTGTTACATTCGAATAACAACCCGACCCGGCTTCACACGGCTGTCGTTAAGTGGATGCGGCCAGACGACTCGTGTGGTGTACCGTATTTTGTTTGCGGGCCTCTGCGTAAATTTATGAATAAATTTCACAGAAGTTACTAAATATCATCACCTTCATACACTCTAAGGAAACAAAACGTACAACGAAAAAATTATCAGAATAGTGCGGAAATAGGCAGATGTGAGGTACGAGAATGGACAAATGATAATTTCAGAAAAAATGGGATGATTTGTACAAGAGAGTTTCACAAATTGAGCAAGTAAGTACCGCATCAGTCCACCTGTGGCCCTTGGCATTAGTTGATATAGTTTTTGGGTGTCCTGCGAAATATCGTGCCACATTGTGTCCAACTGGCGCGTTACCTCTTCAAAATCCCGAACTCGTTGGAGGGCCCTGCTCATAATACACCATACGTTCTCAACTGGGGAGGGATTCGGCGACCTTGCTGGCCAAGTTGGGATTTGGCAAACACGAAGAAAAGCAGTAGACACACTCGCCGTGTGCAGACGGGGCATTATCTTGCTGAAATGCAAGTCCAGAATGGCTTGATATGAATGTCAACAAAACGTGGCACAGAATATCGTCGCCGTACTACTGTGCTGCCTGGGTGCCGCGAATGATAAAGGCGTCCTGCTATGAAAAGTAATGGCACCCCAGACCATTATTCCTGATGGTCGAGCAGTATGGCGGCGACAGTCGGCTTCGTATCCCATCGGTGCAGGGACGCCTCGAGACAAGTCTTCGGGCTGGAATCTGAGTGGAATTTTTTTCAGTGAGGAGTCCCGCTTCGGACTGAGCCCCGATGACACGAGAAGTTTTAAGAATTTGTGTAAAATGAAATTATTGCTTTTTTTTATCTTGGCAGCGGTATCTTCAAGATCTTTTCTATATGAAAGAATGTGGTCTAGGGTGACACCAAGGCGATTAGGGTACATGTTATGGCAAAGAGTGTTTCCGTAAAGTTTCACTGAGCTCCGCGTTTGCTTTGTTCCGATGGACTTAAGTATGTACAGTCCATCTCAACAACAAACAAGCTAACGCAGAACTCAGAGTGAAACTTAACGGAAACACTCTTTGCCATAACATGTACCCTAATCGCCTTAGTATCACCCTTGGCCACATTACTTCATATAGAAAAGATCTTGGAAATACTGCTGCCAAGATAAAAACGCGTGGAAAATTGTGTGGAAAGACATGGGGAGCTTGGTGCACGTCATCCACTGCGCTGGTCTTAGCAGCCGAGTATTGTGCTCCGGTGTGGCTGAACAGCTGCCACGCCAACCTGATCAACGTCCAGTTGATGAACACTGTGCGGTTAATAACTAGGGCTATCCGACCAACACCGATTTATTGGCTTCCTCAGCTTAGCAACATCTAACCATTAGCAAACAGTAGTAGCGAGGCCCTGCTTAAGGAATACCGCAAGCTACAGGAGAACCTGCAATTACCCATACAGAACACATACGAAGTCTACGATGAAATAGATTCTGTTCAAGAAACGCACCGTTGGCATGCAGAACAGCTAGATGCCCGTAAACCGGGGTGAGAGAGCCGTGGGATCAGAACTGCCAACTTACTGAAAATTCTGAAGGGCGTGAGTGGTTCCGAAAGTATAACTGTATACTGTTGGCACAGAACTCGACAGGAAATTATGGGAAAAATGAACAGAGCTGGTACTAGGCACGGTCGATGTGCAGACTCATTCTACATATGGGGGTTCCAATGACTGTGGGGCTCCGAACCTGACAGTCAACTACATTGGAGATGAATGCACCTTGCGTACCTGTCAGGGAAGTTGAAGCGACCTCATGAAAGCTGATGATACAGCTGTTATATGATTTAGGAACTTAGATATTGACATTTAGTTAGTTTTATATGCAGTTTTGTCTTTCTGTATTATTGTTATATACATATTCTGACGTTATATACCCTTTTAAACTACATGTGAGCCATACGAATATATATAAAAAATAAAACTGCCTCCTGCAGATCTGCTACGAAGGCAGTAGTGAGTATGTCTTTGTTTTAGTATATATTACACTGTTCAAAAGAATGAGGGGAACACCTGTATCAACGCCCAGTATGTCACATATTTTGATATAGGCAGTACCTGTAGTCTTATTGTATTGCTTGAAACCTTCGCTTTCAGCCGGCCGCGGTGGCCGTGCGGTTCTAGGCGCTACAGTCAGGTTCGAATCCTGCCTCGGGCATGGATGTGTGTGGTGTCCTTAGGTTAGTTAGGTTTAAGTAGTTCTAAGTTCTAGGGGACTGATGACCTAAGATGTTAAGTCCCATAGTGCTCAGAGCCATTTTTTGAAACCTTCGCTTTCAAAGTAGGCAACAATTCAAATCATTCGTGACTACTGGCTGTGTTTTGCATTACAGTGTCAAAGACCACTCAGAGAAGGAAGTGACTACCGGTGTCCCAGTATTTTCTAGCGAAGTACACAATGGCAGTTCTTTGCGGATGTTGTGTTCAACAAAGGACATGCCATGCGACATCTTACCGCAGCGCATGTTGCAACGGCGCTCTGTTTCCTCCTAAAAGGATTGACTATCCGGCGTGTTGCTGCAGATGCGAATGCTTCTCCATGTGCCACCCATCGGTTGTGGAGACAAGTCAGTACAAAAGGCTACTTGGACAAGGTCACCGAGGCATCACAAACCCACACCAAGACCGATACCTACAGGGTTTGTATAAAAACTAATGGGATAGCTTGTGAATCAAAATTTATTGTAGATATCACTAAGATCAATTAGTACCCTTCAATGATGACCCTTGGGAGTCAACCTGCTGCATGCGAGATTTCCACGTCTCAAATGCTGCCGCGAATGCTGAGTCCAGGATGACGTTCAAAGCCCTCGTCGTGGCGGTTTCGACCTCCTCCAGGGTCCCATGACGGTGTCCTTACACGGAAGTTTTTGGTTTGGGGAACAAAAAAAGTCTGGCGGGGCCAGATCGAGACTGTAGGGAGGCTGGCGGATCGTTGAAATCCCTTTCTTGGCTACGTAGCTGGCCGCTATGAAGTAGGTGCGACTGTTGTCATGATGCAGCTTCCAATCATCAGCGACACGGCTGACCTCACGCGATGGACCCTGGCTTTAATTCCCTTGAGCACTTCACAATAAAAAACACCGTTGACAGTTTGGCCTCGAGGCACAAACTCATGACGAACCACGCCCCTGACGTCGAAAAACAATCAGCATAACTTTCACCTTTGATTTGCTCAAGCGAACCTTTTCTGGACGTGGAGATGCTGCGGTGTGCCATTCGGCACTCGTGCACTTTGTCTTCAGGTCGTATGGAAACACCCAGGTTTCGTCTCCGGTTATAACGTTATCTAAAAATTCCAGATCAGCTTGAAGTCTGTGAGGTTGTCTTGGCAGGTGTTCACAAGTGCTTGCTTTTCGTGCGCCTGACAAAATCTTTGGGACCTCCTTGGGCAGATCTTCCTCATCGACAATTCTTTGGTAGCGATGATGATGTGCAATGTCATTTTATGAAGTCCGAGGTCATCTGCTATCATTCTGACACTCATCCGACGGTCGGTGTTCAATAAAACGCGCATACGGTCGATGGTTTCGTCAGTTTTGATGGTTGACTGGCGTCCGGAGCGGTCCTCGTCCTTGACGCTGTCCCGGCCCTCTTTAAAGCACCCACCTGAAAAACAGCGCTTTTGACAAGCAATCATCGCCGTAGGCTTGCCGACACATATCCAACATTTCTGCACCCGATTTTCCTAGTTTCACACAAAACTTGATGGCGTGACGTTTCTCGGTCGTTTGCTACATGTTGCGCCATTACCGACGACTTTGCGACGTGTCCACTGAACGCGCGATGCTGCCGAGACAAGCGCCTGCAGGCGACTGGCACGCCTCACGTTTTCGGCCAGACACCCCCACCACCAATCCCACCGGGAAGCGCGCGCTGCGAAGTACAGTCGGTCAGCAAAAAATCAGTCATTACTTTTTATACAAACCCTTTAGTCATCTCTGCGTTGCGACTTCGTACTGATACCGCAAGAGTAGAGCAAGACGACCTTGGGGGGGGGGGGGGGGGGGGGGCACTGGACCCGCTAGTATCCGATCAGACTCCAATCAACAGGTTGTACGAGAAAGATCATTACGACCCAGCCGTCCTGTTCTAGAAGCCTACTTGCACAACATCTTGCAACTCTCTTTCAGTTCTGCCGTTTCAACTGGCAACTTCGTTACTGGCGAAACGTGTTATTCAGACGAGCCCAGATATCCTCCGACGCAAGGTGACGGCAGTGTTCATGTGCGGAGGCCTGTGGTGAGCAGTACCCGCCAAATGTTATCCAGAAAAGCGACAGATTTCCAAAGGTTCAGGCCTCAGTGTTGACAACCATACAGATCATCTTGTTCGTGGTCATCTTATAGCCAGGCAGTGCGTCGAACAATTCCTGTTGGACCATGTGGTGGCTACTGTGTACGTTGATGGCCCTGAATTCCATCTAATGCCGAGGCCTATGTGGCAGGCATCAGCAGGGAGTTCTTGCTAAGCCTAGACATTGAAGTAATGCAATGGTCGCAGTGAGTCGTGATCTATAGTTCATCGTACTTAGGTGGGACATGCTTGAAAGACCTACTCGTCGTTGTCATCGTCGTCCTGTTCCAAGAACTCTCATTCGCTCTCACTGAAGGATGGGAACGGATACCACAAACGCTCGCGGAAGGCATCCACATTACTGAAGTTCTCCAAGTCCAATGAAAAGCACCTAGGATGACAGGATGAATATTTTTGACACCTTTTGACATTTCAGTTTTTTATGTAAATATTATGTACTTAATCTGTGAAGGTACAGGTATAATTTCGTAACATACCCAGTCAAACTTCTGCTAAATGCAGTACGGCATACGACCAATATTCCTCTTATTATTTCGAGCAATGTACTTTTCCTGGCAGTAGATGTACGTGTCACACTTATGGAATTCATGGTTGGCCCTCTTTTACATCCCTCCACAAGAAGTCGAGGCGCTCTCTGTATGTGGGCCATCTTTCGAGCTGAAGTATTGCTTGGTCCATGTTACTAAGCGACCATCCCAGAACCTGGAACCAGGCACTGGTTGCAGGTCCAGGGGCAACAAAAATTTGATTTTAAATATTTTGCGCAATTATTGATCAACTTTAAAAATTTAAGATGCTTTAATTATCTTCTCATCAAGAGGTATAACCGTATGTAAAAGTTTACCACAAGAAGGCAAGTACTACAGTGAGAAACTGTGTGTCTCTTGAGGCAGTGTAACTGACGGCGAGCAAATACTCTGACTTTATTCATCCAGTATTTGAGAATAACATGACCTAGCGGCTTCCTACAAACTTTATAGATAATTTCACACATTTACGAAACTACTACTCGCTGACAGCCCCCGCAAAATAATGAGAGGAAAATGGCTTATCGCTTACTACATTTTCGCTGTTAACACAGAACATGACGTAAAGTACTTGCAGAATTTTATCATTGTACGACACATTGTTCCGCTCATGCGATATCAAACATGCAACTGCGTGATAAAGTAGGTTTTGCTTAAAACGGAGCACAAATTACCAAGATTTTATGCATACTGTGTTTCATAATGGGAGCACTTAGCGACATCCAACAAACCTTAAGCTTTATTTCAAACATTTTCTAAACTTTTTCTCGTTTACAAGCTTAACATCAAGTATTTAACACAATAACTCGTTTGTAAAGTAATCAGACGTTCGAAGCTGTTTTTATACATGGGAGTTCTATTCTTTAAACAGTCGGGGGGTTTACTGGTTGCTCACGTCACGTGACTTGAGAACTTGACAATGCAGCGCCGTCGGCATAAGAAACGAGGAAGGAAGGAAGGAAGGAAGGAAGGAAGGAAGGGGAGAGAGAGATACATATGTAGAGTATGAAGATAGTAACAGCTCTCTATAGAACAGATAGAATTTATGACCGATCAGCTTCTCTAGAATAAATGATAATTAAGAGAAACTCGCAGCTGCCGAAAGGTGTTGTTGATATACCTCGAAGGGGACAGCTGAAAATGTGTGCCCCGAGCGGGACTCGAACCCGGGATCTCCTGCTTACATGACAGGCGCTCTTGGCATCTGAGCCACCGAGGACACAAATGAATAGTGCGACTGCCATGTAAGCAGGAGATCCCGGATTCGAGTCCCGATCGAGGCACACATTTTCAGTTGTCCCCATCGAGGTGTATCAACAACACCTTTCGGCAGCTGTGGGTTTCAATTAAATATCATATGTAGAGTGTTTCAAAAAAGACTTAACTTGAAATGATACTGAAATTGATTGAGAAAAATTGTAGAATCGGGAGATGGGTCACTTTGTAAGAAACTGCAATTTTTACTCACATAGTTCACCAGTTCCCCATTCCGCCACCAGGAGCAGCAGCGTAGTTCACAATTAAAATGGCTACTTTCACTGGTGCTAAGTGTGCTGGTTGTGTATGTAAATTTTAAGAAAATTTCTTTTTCTGGGGTTTCAGTGAAGACCATGCGTATGTGCCTCCCCAACCAAACAGTTTAGCTGACCCGAAAAATCGAATCTACGCTGCCGTTGCACCAGTTAACATTCGAGTTTCTGCAACGAATGTGAGCAGAAATTGATTACCGGTGGGATGTTTGCCGTTGGTAATCACATCGTACCAGAATGACGCTGGACACTTGCGTGAAACTTGAGTTATTTGCAACGAAATGACGTCTACCGATTCTGTAAGTTATCTAATAAATTTCTGTATCATTCCAAGGGCGCGATCTCGACCTGATTAGCGCAATACGAAATATTCTACACCTTTTGTGTACAACACCGCCAGAACCTCGGCAGTACGCTGTCAACTACTTAATGGCAACAGCCTGATGCATCAACATTATTGCCCCTCCCTACCATAAATATTGGCGCCTATCGAAAGCACATTCCAGAAATGTTGACAACACTATCGGGACCACAGATACCTGGAAAAATACAGCCCGCGTATGCGCACCTTTAAAGAGGGGAATAGCAGCCATTATTCGTCGGAATGCTACCCCTAACGGAAAATAGGGCGCGGCAGAAGAGGCCAATCGCATCCAAAAGCGATTGTAACAGAGTGAAGAAGGGACGGACATGGCAGCTCCTACAGCAGGTAGGACGAGAGAGACGTCAGCAATTGCTGGTATTTCCGCCTGCGGGTTTCCTCAAACATAAGCACACTCCCGGCTTCTGAGATAACGCGAGAGGGCGATAAAGCCAAGAGTCAAGAGGCGGTGCTTCGGAAAGGGAGGCAATCTGGAGCTCAACAGTGCAGCCCAAGGCAGTCTGGTAAATTTTCATGAGAGAATTTTGTTGCACCTTCGTGGTTGGTAAGCTTGATTATTCCATGCATGTACATCGCACAGTTATTGTTGACAGCCGTCCGAATAGTTCAGTGTATCAGCTGAGTCTGAGAAATGAGAAAACCAGGTTTCGTACTGTCACATCATTTTCATTTGAAGTGCAGGAGCCGGCCATTGTGGCCGAGCGGTTCTAGGCGCTTCAGTCCGGAACCGTGCTGCTGCTACGGTCGCAGGTGCGAATCCTGCCTCGGGCATGGATGTGTGTGATGTCCTTAGGTTAGTTAAGTTTAAGCAGTTCGAAGTCTAGGGGGACTGATGACCCCAGATGTTAAGTCCCATAGTGCTCAGAGACATTTGAACCATTTGAAGTGTTGGACTGCTGCACAAATCGAAACAGAATTGGATAAGTTCACGCTGACTTTGCACCAAAACTGAAGGCCATTTCCTTTTGGATTAATGAATTTAAACTTGGTGGGACAAGCACCGGAGACGAAGCACGCTCCGGCCGTCCCATTAAGGTCACAAAAAAGGAAACCATTAAAAATATCCATGATACGGTACTGCAAGATCGTCCAATGAAAATTCGCGAGACTGCCGAGGCAGTAGACATCTCAACTGAGCGAGTGTGTAACGTCCTACACGGAGAATTAACTATGAAGAAGCTGAATGAGATTTTCACTCTGCAGCGGAGTGTGCGCTGATATGAAACTTCCTGGCAGATTAAAACTGTGTGCCCGACCGAGACTCGAACTCGGGACCTTTGCCTTTCGCGGGCAAGTGCTCTACCAACTGAGCTACCGAAGCAGGACCCACGCCCGGTACTCACAGCTTTACTTCTGCCAGTACCTCGTCTCCTACCTTTTATGAAGAAGCTGTTTGTGAGGTAAGTGCTGCGATTCGTCACAGTCGACCGGCACAACATTTCAACATGTCTATGATCAGTCGCAGTCCGCAGGACTTTTTGCGCCGATTTGTGAGTATTGATGAAACCTGGATCCATCACTACACGCCAGCGTCAAAACGGCAGTCAAAACAATGAAGAAAGGCTGGTGGAAGTGTAGTGAAGCAGACAAAACCCATTTTCTCAGCTGCTAAGGTCATGGACACTGTTTATTGGGATTCCCAAGGAATAATCCTCATTGATTACATGGGAAGAGGCAGAACCATAACTGGACCCTATTATGCTTCATTGTTGGATCGTTTGAAACTTCTATTGTCTAGAAAAAGAGTAACTTTATCATGCAAAAGAGTGCTCTTTCACCAAGATAATTCACTATGTCACACTCAGCGGTAACAATAGTGAAAGTGCATAAAGTGAGCTTCAAATTGCTCTCTCATCCTCCCTATTCACCAAACTTACCCTCAACTCCTTCCTGTTCCCACACTTGAAACTTTGGCTTGCTGGGAAGAAATTTTCATAAAATAAGGAAGTTGGTTCCAGTAGATGAGTATTTTGTAGAATTTGACAATCTGTTTCACGACGGGATGAAAAAGCTGTAGAAATCGCTGGATCAAATTATTCTCCCTCAAAGGAGACTGTTTTGAGAAGTATGGTGAGTTATTTACGAAATCTTTTTCTTCCTTTCTTTTTTACCGACTTATCAAACCACGCTCGCATTGCCCGTCCAAATCTTAATATTGGTTTGTATCGCAGTCTGTAACCTCCCCACAAAAAATATTTTATAAATAAAAATGAACCAGATGTAACCTCCCCTCGAAAATAAGAATTAAATGAATTTTTAAATATTGTTACCTCTGAACAAAATTGGCTCCCATTTATAGTCTCCGTGCAGAAATGCATTCACATTTAATGTAACCACAAAATTCTTTTCTCATTTAATGTTAAGTTCGAAACAGAAAAATTCCCAAACACCAACATAATAATAAAAATTCAGTAACCTGGTAAATTTTATGACGACAGCAGCGCTGCGCCACGGCCCTGTATTCTGAATAAAAAAAAGCAAAAATTCTTACCTCAATAAAAACTGCAACTATATCTGCTCTTACATAAAAATTTTTTGGCACAGCTCCGTGCAATGCTGGCCTATGCTTTGTGATTCATGAAAGGAAAGATAATCCATTGAATAAAATCTTTAAATTGAAATGAATTTTTTCTTTTTTAAATTACTTTATATTATAAAAATAATTATTGGGGCATTTTTTAAAAGAAATTGAATGACAATTGACATACATTATTAGATATGCGCAAGGCTGCCTCTTTACCTTCTACAATAATGCTCATCCTCCAGAGTCCCGACCAGAGCAGACTGCACACAAGCGCAGACACGCGCCGACTACCGTCGACTACTGCACACTACTGCCGACTCACGCAGACTACTGTCGACTACAGAAGACTAATGCCGACTAGCGACAAGCAACAACTAACTACATACTGCTCTCTGGTCAGAGACTCTCCGAAGTCTTGCCTGTTGCAGGCAGCGCATATAGCACCAGTGTTAACGGCAACACTATTGGAGCCACACACTGCTGTAAAATACAGCCTGTGTGAAAGCAGTGCCCAATATTCGTCGAAAATAGGGCGCGGCAGAAAAAAGAAGAGGACAACCGCATTCAGAAGTGGTGAATAAGGAGTGAGGGTGGAACTCCACGGCAGCTCTCAGGGGAGATGGGGTCGAGGATGCTGCAGATACAGACCGTAGTGCGAACGAGACAAAAGGAATTGCTAGTATTTCAGCCTGTTGGCATAGCTACACTTCCGGCTTCTGAGATAACGCGAGAGGGCGATAAAGCCATGTCAGGTGGCGGTGCTATTGGCAATGTAGGGGGGGGGGAGGGGAGGGGAACTAGAGACAAACAGAGCAGTAGATAGAGCAACGGCGGCGGGCGTGGGAGGTGGGTGCGCTGACCTTGTTGATACCGCGCTGCATACCGCTGGCTGCGACATCGCCGCCGCACTGGGTCACCAGGACACACAGACTGCTCACATCGATCTCGCTGCGTCTCAAGCCTGGCTGGGAAGACGCGAGCACATGGCGATTACGCTATGCAGCCGACGCGTCACGAGCGGCGCGCTCACGCCGGGACGTTCTCGTCCTGAACCTTTCCACCTGGATACCGATACTTCTCTTCTCCATACTTCTCAATCGATATTTCTTCACATATCGATATTTCTCCTTATTCCGATTTTACTGTATTATCGGTAAGTCTACTCATGTATATAGTCCGACAGATATCGATATTTCGGTATATATAGATCGTTGTACATCGATATGCCCGGGACGCATCGATTTATTCCGGTGACGTCTTTATATTCCGGTGACGTCTTTATATTCCGGTGACGTCTTTATATTCCGGTGACGTCTTTATATTCCGGTGACGTCTTTATATTCCGGTGACGTCTTTATATTCCGGTGACGTCTTTATATTCCGGTGACGTCTTTATATTCCGGTGACGTCTTTATATTCCGGTGACGTCTTTATATTCCGGTGACGTCTTTATATTCCGGTGACGTCTTTATATTCCGGTGACGTCTTTATATTCCGGTGACGTCTTTATATTCCGGTGACGTCTTTATATTCCGGTGACGTCTTTATATTCCGGTGACGTCTTTATATTCCGGTGACGTCTTTATATTCCGGTGACGTCTTTATATTCCGGTGACGTCTTTATATTCCGGTGACGTCTTTATATTCCGGTGACGTCTTTATATTCCGGTGACGTCTTTATATTCCGGTGACGTCTTTATATTCCGGTGACGTCTTTATATTCCGGTGACGTCTTTATATTCCGGTGACGTCTTTATATTCCGGTGACGTCTTTATATTCCGGTGACGTCTTTATATTCCGGTGACGTCTTTATATTCCGGTGACGTCTTTATATTCCGGTGACGTCTTTATATTCCGGTGACGTCTTTATATTCCGGTGACGTCTTTATATTCCGGTGACGTCTTTATATTCCGGTGACGTCTTTATATTCCGGTGACGTCTTTATATTCCGGTGACGTCTTTATATTCCGGTGACGTCTTTATATTCCGGTGACGTCTTTATATTCCGGTGACGTCTTTATATTCCGGTTACACCGATATATTCCGGTTACACCGATATATTCCGGTTACACCGATAGTTACACCGATATATTCCGGTTACACCGATATATTCCGGTTACACCGATATATTCCGGTTACACCGATATATTCCGGTTACACCGATATATTCCGGTTACACCGATATATTCCGGTTACACCGATATATTCCGGTTACACCGATATATTCCGGTTACACCGATATATTCCGGTTACACCGATATATTCCGGTTACACCGATATATTCCGGTGACGTCGTTATATTCCGGTTACACCGATATATTCCGGTTACATCGATATATTCCGGTTACATCGATATATTCCGGTTACATCGATATATTCCGGTTACATCGATATCTCTACGCAAATGATATTTTAACGATTATCGATATATATATAGTCATATTATTTCCACGCATATCGATATTTTACATCAGATAAATCGAATGATGAAACTTCCTGGCAGATTAAAACTGTGCCGGATCGAGACTCGAACTCGGCACACAGTTTTAATCTGCCAGGAAGTTTCATAATCAGTGCACACTCCGCTGCAGAGAGAAAACCTCATTCTAGATATCGAATAATCCTAGTCACGATTTATTACAAACAAACATGTTTAGATAGAGAGCCTCTAAGTTCTAAAATACATTACTGGACTAGGTATGTGGATGATATACTGTGGACATATAGCATCAGACATTTAAATAAATTTTTTCGACATTTGAATTCACACCACAGTAAAATAAAGTTTACAATGGAGTTCAGAGGAGACTATCAACTTTTTAGACACCATTGACAGCAATAACCACCAGCATTTATTTAAGACATACAGGAAAGTTACCTGAACACAGTAATACCAGCCAGTTCCCAGCATCCTAAAACACAAACATGCAGCCTTCCACTTCATGGTACACCGCCTACTATCTGTACTCCAAACCAAACCAGATTTTGAAAATTAATTGAAAATAATTAAAGAAATAGCATACAGTAATGGTTACAGTCCTGCACTGATTGACAATGTACTCAACAAATAGACGAGACAGCACAAAACCACACTAATAAATTGGCCCCATGCTATGTGTGAGTAGCACTTCACAGGAAAATAAAGTCTGGGAATAATACTCCAGCTTTTTATGCTAGGAATACTGTTGCCCACCATCAGTTCAACAGTGAAGATAAAATTCCACCTTCAGAACATGGTCGGTCAGGTGGGGCTGTAACTACTAGACTCACTGAGCATGAAAGGAGTTGGAAACAAAGAAAGAAAGATTCCACATTTGCTAAACTTGCTCTGAATGAATGTCATTCATATCGCGTGACATTAGTTAACAAACACCAATCAAAGAATGTGGACCTGGTCGTTAACGACCAAACACTCTTCCATTACTCACTCTTACTAAAGTAGCAGCCGGCCGCGGTGGTCTAGAGGTTCTAGGCGCTCAGTCAGGAACCGCGCGACTTATACGGTCGCAGGTTCGAATCCTGCCTCGGGCATGGATGTGTGTGCCGTCCTTGGGTTAGTTAGGTTTAAGTAGTTCTAAGTTCTAAGGGGACTGATGACCACAGATGTTAAGTCCCATAGTGCTCAGAGCCATTTGAACCATTTTTTGAACTAAAGTAGCAGCCACTTATTATTCCTATCACAATTAGCTAATAAGCTTGTTATAACTATTCCACATCCACATTCCGTAGACGTCTTTCTTTCTTTCCCTTTATTCGGTTTGTACGTCACATTCACCACTTTGTCCATGTAACACAGTAGCGTGCGCCATTACTCACTTGAACATTTCTGTTTTATACAGTCACATCGTTTTAATACACTGTAATACAAGATTGACTTGTTCATTGTCCCTTTAAATATTACATCATGATTGTGTTATGTATCGATATAATTATAAATGACAAATCTCTGTATAGCATTCTTTGCACAGTTATGAATTCTTGCTGAAGTTGCCTGGACTATCCGTTTACCGTTAAGGTATCTGACGATTGCCTAAGAGGCCGAAAGCCGGTTCATGACGAATTATTAAATATTGTATTCATGTGTCCGGCTCCGTAGCGTAGCGGTAGCGCTACCGCCTACCACGCAGGGGGCCACGGTTCGATTCCCGACAGGGGATTGGGTGTTGTGTGTCCATGATTTTCATCATCATTGACTCGCAAGTCGCCGAAGTGCCGTCAACGAAAAAGTACTTGCAATACGGCGGCCGAACGGGATTGAATGAGGCCTCCCGGCCAACAATGCCATACGCTCATTTCTATTTCCATTGTATTCAAGTTAATGTCTATGTTCCTCCAAGAACCGACGGTATATTCCATAAATATTACAGTTTTTTATTTACCCAAAATTTTGCCGGCAAAACTCATTTTCAACAATTTACCGCAAGACCACTAACAGGTTAGCAATCGAAAGGGTTACAACGTTAGTATATGAAAATATTTGCGACGCTTCTCTAACATTGGCAACGTTTCGTTCGCAGTTCTTTAATTTAGGATTGTTGTTTAAGTGCAACAATTGCTGAATAAGCGGACATAATAGCGTCTACTATAAAACGTATATTTACGAACTGGAAAGTAATGAAATGACAGTAGTAGGGTTGTCTATTTGTCCGACCAACCGGAACGTTTCTCTTAACCTGGCTAAAATGGACGTAATTTGGGAAGCAGAAACCGGGACACATTTCTCAAGCTTAAGAAAGTGAAAGGTGCAAGCAAACTGTTTTCGTTAGTCGGGAGCTTGCGAACAGCTCTCGGTACGAGGGAAGTGGCTCACAAAAGCAGAGTGTCTTCCCAGGCGCCTCGAACAGCAGCCGACCTTCGGTAAGTAAGTTATACGATGTTCGAGGGAGGAGGAAGTAGCGAAGTAGCTGCTGATGCACCTGTAGACGCATTTAAAATGGAAGAGCAGGTGAGGAAAGTTGGCAGAGTCGCTGCATTACTGTCAGAAGACAGTGCAGGACGTAGCTGAATAAAAACTTTAATGCAAAGGTACATATGTACATTTATTGTTTTGCCGGTTAACTGCACTCTGAAGTACTTCCTTCATACTGCTGCTGTTGTGGTTTCGCAACTTTACTGCTATCCACAACCACGTATTCACTTTTTCGCTGAATGGAAGCTTACGGCTACGAAGATAGCAATGAATTTCGTCAGGTAGAGTTGCTATTTTTGTCTGCAAGTTCCGATGACGAAGTTTCAAGACATGAGGAGCCAAACAAAGCGAGTTGTATACATCGTATTCGAATTTTTTTCGCTACCTTACTACAGCAAAGGCGGTGGGTGCTTCACTTCGAATTGGACAAAGTGTATTTACAGAAGCACGGACTATGGAATCTAGCTCTCTCTCTCTCTCTCTCTCTCTCTCTCTCTCTCTCTCTCTCTCTCTCTCTCTCTCTCCCCCTCTCCCATACTTTTGATGTATGGTTCACACTAGCTAAATGAGCTTTATATCTACTCTTTCCCCATGTGAAGTGGAAACTTAACACTTACTTACAAACTGTACTACGTAATATCTTCTCCTTGGTTTCAAGAAGAACCATCTTCAGAATATTTTTCTTGGAACGAATACTTCCTCTCTGGTATTTTGAGTTTACTTGAAACAATCATCGCGGTCTATTTTATTGTTTTAAGCTGTAGACAATCTGCTGGTTGTATCTGTATATTTTGTTGCAGATCTGAAGATAGTCTTAGACCAAAACTGGTAGTCTGACGACATAAATTTGTGACCATAGACGCGAAGTAAAGGAACAGTGAAACACTAACAACAACCGCGAGAATTTGGAAAAAAATTGATACTATGAGGATATTTCTCTGAAATCCGAAACCCGAGACAAATTTTATTTTCGGGACACATTGATAAAGTGATTCCTGCAAAATTAATCATTTGTGCCGGGAAACTGCCGTCCAGTGCTGTATGTCCAAGGTGCGCTAGTATTTATTAATTTGATTTGTTGTAGGGGAAGACTGATTAGTCCGTGAATCATACAATGGAGACACGCCTTCTGGTGGGTTCACGGGTAGCAGAAATTATTGTGCAAATGGTCTCACAATAGATGCCAAATCTATGAACATTGTCATTCGGTATAGTCAAATCCAAAAAATTAGTAGCGTGCTGTCTTTCTATACATCAGTGTGAATACTATTGAGCTGTGCTAACGTGCCAGAGTCACTGAGTGATCCTCTAAATAACACTAACGTGGTACGTAGGTAAACACTTTCGTAACACCAGAGTAAGAACACGATTCCATACAGACCACTCGTGAAGTCACCTGTTGCGAATGCAGTGACTTTTATATAAGACAAACTGGTAGAAGTTTCAACATTCTCTTTATAGAATATAGTACCACCAGTGATAACTGTAAATTATCCTTTCTGAACCATAGCCGGGTGAATAAACAAAAGTTGGTTAACGTTGAAAAAAAAAAAACTAGAAATTCTCCATAGAATCTGAAAAGGAAGACAGCTTACTTAGAACAAATAGAAAGCTATGGCGCGTTTCTCAAATTCTCGCACTCAACGTGTGTGTGGTTTATTTGACGACTGGCTTTTCATAATGCTTGAAAATGACAACGTGTCGAAATTGCAATCGCAATAAATGTTTTAACAGCCAAAAACGGATTGATTTCATTTAAAAATTTCTTTTGTCATTTGTTATCCCATTTCAAGCTTAAAACGTTATCAGATCTCTTGGTATTCCAGGGATCAGTATCTTCCTACTATTAATGTCGATAATAGGCAAAAATCGTCGAGATTCTCGGTTCCCCGGGGTAGAGGGACCGTCTATACACGTTACTAAGTTTGTGCAAAACCCTCACAGCTCTATCCTACTCGCACCTGACCTGTTTCTCCCAGTATATCCATTATGAATCACAAACTGGAACCACGATTTAATTTGGTACAAATATGCAACACATCTGAATCTACCAAGATCCACTTAAATCCATTATCTTAAGTGTAAATATTTATTCCATAATGCTGTGCACCTCAGACCGAAGATCACTATGCGGCAAAGTCTAACGTCTCATTTACATTATTTGTACTTACATTCCGTGTTTATGTACTGTGGAAAAATGTACAACCAAGTGCAGCTATATATATATATAGTGTGTGTGTGTGTGTGTGTGTGTGTGTGTGTGTGTGTGTGTGTGTAACCTGAAAATTAACGGATTTGCCATGGATATTGCGACGGAGAGGACTACAAGAGCCCGAAACGTAACGACCTTATCGTTTCATAGACTTTTCGCTAGCTGCAACTTAATTTCCATTATATCCGCCGGCATCACGAACACAGCCTCTGGCTGCACGTGGTCCACACAATGTTCCTGGAACACGTCCCTCTGGCGATGAGCGTGACATGGTTCGAAAACACAATGGTACAACAAATCTTATGAAAAACCCAAAAAGCGACTGTTTGCATATTAATACAAAAATAAATCGTCGAAGTTGCTTGTTTGCGGAGTCCATGTTGACTGCTACAAAATAAATTTTCCGTCTGACAAGGGGACCAAACGACAATCTAATTTTCGTAATTTCTTATATTTATGGTACGTAATGTCCAAAACTCAAATATTAATCCCCAAATTAGTTCGATGCTGCGCTCAAAAATTCTCCAGAAATTCGACTTAAGTTCTACGACCGTCTTTAATTTCGAAAGCAAGGTCGATTTTTATCGACAGGCCGTGTGTGTGTGTGTGTGTGTGTGTGTGTGTGTGTGTGTGTGTGTGAGCGCGAGAGAGAGAGAGAGAGAGAGAGAGAGAGAGAGAGAGAGAGAGAGAAAATACTCTCCAATCATTTAGGGGTTTTACGTTCGAGCCCCAGCTGGTGCAAATATTACAAATATTTTAACACAGTTGCCTGTCCTACTAGCAATTCCGTGAATTATAAAATACGTAAATTACCATCCGTCCGAACAGATCTCGGAAGACCCAACGGTACGGACCGACCGCCGTGCCATCCTCAGCAGATACGCATCACCGGCGGTTGTCAGTTCGATGTGGAGCCGCTATTTCTCAGCCATGTAGTTCCTCAATTGGCCTCACAAGGGCTGAGTGCACTCCACCTGCCAACAGCGCTGGACAGAACCGGACGGTCACCCATCCAAGAGCTAGCCAAGCCCGACAGCGCTTAACTGCGGTGATATGACTGGAACGAGTGTTACCTCTGTGGGAAGGCCGTTGGCATAAAATATGTAAAGATGGAATAAAATCAGTAGCGCTAGACACTGGTTACCTCCTGTTTTGAATCTCGTTTCGGTCTTTTTTTCGTTCAGTTCAGATACCTGTCCCATTAAAATACAACATTTGTCAAAAATATATGCTAACCAACAGATATCAAATTGCGTTTTTATGAAAATGCACTTTTTATTTGTAGTTACATACCGCACAGGACGAGGAGATCAGTGTTTAACGTCCCGTCGACAACGAGGTCATTAGAGACGGAGCACTAGCTCGGATTAGGCAAGAATTGGGAAGGAAATCGGTGTGGCCTTTCAAAGGAACCATCCCGGCATTTGCCTGAAACGATTTAGGGAAATCACGGAAAACCTAAATCGGGATGGCTGGAGACGGGTTTGAACCGTCGTTCTCCCGAATGCGAGTCCAGTGTGCTAGCCACTGGCCCACCTCGCTCGCCGCACACAAAAATACAGTTTTCATTGCAAATATGCATTCTTATTACAAGATGGTTTAAATTTAAAAAAAAACATTAGAAAATAAATTATTTTTCAGCCTTACGTGCCTTACGCTCCCTGAAAATTTTAATGGAACATGCATCTTCGTTTAAAATTTTGTCAGGGCTGAGAATCGAACATGTGCCTCATACGTGTGAGGCGAACATTATACCGCACAACCACACGACTTGAGAAAAATTGAGTGTGTTAAAGATGGTCGAAAAGCTTCGAAGTATTTTCTTCAGAATTTCTTAGAGTGCTTTTGGTGACTGGTATTTGAGTGTTGAAGTTCGTGTACCATAAATAGAAAAAAGTACAGATAATTTAGAGTAGCACTCGCGCGCCGAGGGTTCGGTGGAAACTTAATTTTATATATAGATAGTTCAACCAGCCCGAGAATCCAGAATTACGACGGCTTTTGGTTTGTTTAGTGGCAAAATATTAAAATGTGTGATAAGTGTCGGTATATTTTGACTGCGGTGACGTAGGAGCTTAAAATTTTTAAAGCGATAAGGGACCATAGACTGTAATGTGTAACATGCATTTCACCTTGATACATCCATCCGTTCCTGAGAAAATGGAGTGTTAACAGAGGGACTCACAAATGACAAAAATTTTTTTCGTGTGACATGACAATCACAAATTATCATTTTCAAGATTGTCCCCTTACTTGTACTGTAAAACATTTGTGAGCCGTGCTGCAGCTCGAGTTGGTGCTGTTTGTAGGTTTCCGCCCTCTGTTGGAGGCCAGACGGTATCGTTTAGTTTGTTTGCGGTTGTTTGTCTTCTTGTGTTGACTGGCGCCACTCCGTTTCGCAAGTTTTGCCTGTCCGCTAGTGGCAGCAGTGGCTCTTATCTGTATTTGCTACTGTTGCCCTATCTTTGGGGCGCTGACTTTTTTTTTCCAGGTCGTGTGAGTGAGGAGTCGGTTGGGAGACCGAGGAGGCGCCAGGTCCGCGCAGTGCAGAAACATGCTGGGACCGCTGGCAGCGCAGATGGACAGCTGGATTGAAGGGCTTTGGTCACGAGGGTGGACGACCTCGTTGTAAACCGGATCCAGCAAGCTTTAAGATGAGTGCACTTGGATTAAAGTAGAGAAACCTCCACCATTGTGACATCTCGCGATTTTCCGGTGACTTGGGTTCGTGTTGCTGCTCGTAGTGTAGCCGAGGCGAAGAGCAGCAATTGGAGTGCTTGGGGAAGGCGGATCTGATTTGCTTTCCTCGATTCCTTATTCCTATTTACTGCGTTCAGCTTGTTATAATTTGATAAGTTCAACCAGCTAACACCCCAGTTACATGCCCTGGGGGGGTTGGTGTGTATAACGGCAGTGTACGTTTCCTCGCCTTGCCGCTGCTGCTGTCCGGTAAGGTGTGTAGTTTTGATAGCCTTCTTGATTGTAGGCCGCTTGGTGATTTTTCTACTGTGGTGGTAATGATTCCTTTCTCGTTCCGGGCGCTATAAACACAGTATTCTGGGGACGTAATGCAGACTGTGGTTTCTGGCTTTGGCGTATTGTTCCCTCGTTGCATTTGGATTGTTGGACGTCAGGTAGCTTCAGCAAGTTGTCATTAGTCATTCGTTAGACTGCCACTAGTCTGAGTTACCATCTTGTGAAGTGAATGTAACTCTTGGCTGCCTATGTCATCACTCGCTAAAGTGTTTGTTCTCAGAGGTCGATTCCTGGAGCACTGTCTATGACTGGTTCTCGTATTTTATTATTGTATTATTTATTATAATACCTTGTAATGCCAACATTAAAGGTTATGTATGCCTAGTTAATAGTTCTGGTCGCCTTCTGGAATAAATCTAGCAGTGTAAGGGTTGAGTTAGAAGGTTTACCATCATTTTATTTCACGTGTTTAGTGATCAGGTGCTTGTTTTTCACATTAACGTTTGCTATTGTATTTGCTGTTTTACGGGAGGCTTCTAAATTTTTTTATATAGTTGCCGTTCCTGGCGTGTAAGGCCTTCAGCCGTAATTGTGATTATTTGCCTTAAAATTCCAGTTCGGTAGGCTATTGGTTTTTTTTAGCAGTAAGCCTTAAAACCTTATTTACTGCCACGCCTTCTGCTATGTTGGTGGCTACTTACCTCTAATACGTTAATATTTGTAAGTTGTAAATTGCAGCGAGCTCTTAAACATTTTTAATTTATTGCCGTTCTTGGCGTATAAGGCCTTTAGCCGTGATCACAGTGGCTTGTTTTTAAAACTATCTGTTGTATCTGTAGTTTATGGTGATTTGCTAAACTCTAACGCACTGAAAACATTTTACATACTTGTTCATTCCTTCATTAATAACGTGTGGTTTTTTATTTATTGTTGAGTCTGGAATTACTGGTTTAAAATAAATGTGTCCAACTGTAAAAGGCAACCCATAGTATCTGACTACGGCCCCGTCCACAATAGTAACCGAATCATGCCCTGCCCTGACTACCAGGTTCCAATTGGTTCTAGTCAAATTTCAAGATTCTAGGTAAAAGGGAAGTACCCTATAGTTTTTGATGAGTGAGTTTGTGAGTATAAAAATACGAGAAATATGGCACTATCGTTTGACTGAGTATACGTAGAAGCTTAGATCTTAGTATGTGACAAATTTCAGCTTGATACACCTATCCGTTCCTGAGAAAAAGAATTGACAGAAAGACAGAGGCAACAAAGTGGTCCTGTAAGGGTTCCGTTTTTATCAGATGCGATACAGAACCGTATAAATATAAAAATCCATTTGCCATGGTGTAACGGTACTTTGACTACAGCGCCTCCGCCAGAGCAAAGATGTGATTTACGGTCGCGCATGCAGAAGAGCGCTGCGCCAGGGACAGACTTTCATAAGTAATTTTGATCTTTCTTTTTACTTTTGCGTACGTGCTTGTTTTAACAACTAGTTCATTACTCTCTTGTTATCTTCATACGTTTAAGACCTGTATTTTTCGGCGCTAATATTAAAGAATGATTTTAAGTGGAAATTAAAACTATATTACGAAACGAACACACGGCGTCTTCAAGTTATTTCAGTGGTGATTCGCAATGGTTATCGCCAAATTTATAAATTACGAACAATGAAAAAAGGACATCCTACAAGAAAAGAAGTATTCCAGACGCAGCTACGAAGACTATATTATAATAGATACTGACAGAATTATAACAAATTTCAACTTATTTCTGATGCTATTTCCTTACAGTCGCTTTTTATAGTGTTGCCGACCTGGTCCGCCATTCACGGTCAAATTACAGCACTATCTCAATCAGTAATACGAAGTCCGCCTTGTGGTCTTCAGTCCTGAGACTGGTTTGATGCAGCTCTCAATGCTACTCTATCCTGTGCAAGATTCTTCATCTCCCAGTAACTACTGCAACCTACATCCTTCTGCCTGGTGTATTCATCTCTTGTTCTCCCTCTACGATTTTTACCCTCCACGCTGCCCTCCAATACTAAATTGGTGATCCCTTGATGCCTCAGGACATGTCCTACCAACCGATCCCTTCTTCCGCCTTATCCGTAACTTATTCCATCAAAATTCAAAACCCAATTAGATTTTCTATTTTGCATTTTCACGGCAGAACCCCGAGGAAAGGAAACATTACAAGGGGGTTCCTTTGTAAGAAAGATATATGCGAGCATAAAACGTGTTCCGCAATTCTACAACAGACTACAATTAGACCAATAGCCGCCATTACCGTTATAAACTATCGTTATTCTCCCATCACATTGGTGGAAGGAAGGGGAGGGGAGGGAAAAGGGTACAAGAGAAAGTACCCTCAGCCAAGCGCTCTGCGGTGACAAAGAGTAGCGATGCAGATATTTATCCGTTAAACAATCTCACCGGCTGAGCGGAGGGCAGATATCGCCAACGGAGCGCGGCAGAGCAAATGAAGTCGCCGCCCGCCAAACGTCGTGGGGCCCGGACATGGACGCCTAATCTAGCGGAAAAAACAGGCCCCGTTAATCTCCCCGCCACACTAGCCGCGACGCGAAGCAATCCCCTCGCGAGCTGTGTAGCTGCAGGCAATGATCCAGCACGTAGATACACCGGCTGTTTTTTAACTCTGACGTCTTTACTTTCTGTTGCACGATAATTCTGTCACTAGCGCCCGAATCTTTATTTATAAAATGCAGAGTCTGAATTCTGCAACCTCCAGATGCGTTCATGTTCAGCCAGCCCAGTTGATATGTCTTCTTCTGTATTCTGCAGTTACATTGATAATTGTCTCTTCTTTTATTGGTTTGTGTATCACTCTCCATGTTTCATACCTCCTCATGTAGCCGTGTCTACTACTTATTTTATTAGTTTTGTTTATTAATAGAAACTTATGTAGGCTTGCTATTCCTATTTTGTGCTAAAGGCTTTCCTGTCTACTCCACTGTTATTTATGTACTGTTCAGTTTTTACTTTTTCATTGCAAAGATGTTACTTACTGCATGTTTCTACTTCACTCTAGATGCTTCTCTTCCAATGTCTGCAAACATTTAACTTCTTTGGTGATAATACTCACAAGGGAACCTCCCCATCGCACCCCGCTCAGATATAATTTGGCACAGTGGATAGGCCTTGAAAAACTGAACACAGATCAATCGATAAATCAGGAAGAAGTCGTGTGGAACTATGAAAAAAATGCACAAGATAGGTAACATCAAGGATAGTGTGAGCTCAGGAGCGCCGTGGTCCCGCGGTTAGCGTGAGCAGAAGTAGAACGAGAGGGCCTTGGTTCAAGTCTTCGCTCGAGTGAAAAGTTTAATTTTTTATTTTCAGACAATTATCAAAGTCCAGCACTCACACATAATCTACTTCGCTCACCAAAATTCCAGGACATGTTCAGATTTGCTTGGACATATGCAGGATTTGACGGTCTACACACGGAAAAATTGGAAAACGTTAAAAACATATGTTATGACAGAGCACAAGGAAAACTGTGCTACTGTGAAACTGTTGCACTCATTTGTTGCAGTTTATGTGACAAACTCTTACGTTTTCATCACTTTTTGGAGGTAATTATCACATCCACAAGAAAACCTAAATCGGGCAAGGTAGAAGAATCTTTTTATCCATTCGCCAAGTGTACAAGTTAGGTGGGTCGACAACATATTCCTTTCATGTGACCCACATGCCGTCACCAGTGTCGTATAGAATATATCAGACGTGTTTTCCTGTGGAGGTATCGGTTGACCTATGACCTTACGATCAAATGTTTTCGGTTCCCATTGGAGAGGCACGTTCTTTCGTCTACTAATCGCACGGTTTTGCGGTGCGGTCGCAAAACACAGACACTAAACTTATTACAGTGAATAGAGACGTCAATGAACGAACGGACAGATCGTAACTTTGCGAAAATAAAGAAAGTAAACTTTTCATTCGAGGGAAGACTTGAACCAAGGACCTCTCGTTCTACAGCTGCTCACGCTAACCACGGGACCACGGCGCTCTCGAGCTTACACTCTCCTTGATGTTGCTTATCTTGCGCATGGAGTACTCAGTTTGTATATTTTGCTTATTTTTTCATAGTTCCACACAACTTCCTCCTGTTTTCTTGATTGATCTGTTCAGTTTTTCAAGGTCTATCCACTGTGCCAACTTATAACTAAATCTGACGGGGGTGCGATGAGGAGGTTCCCTTGTCAGTAAATGTCTGAAGATGGCCTTCTAAGCCGCATACCGGTTAGCAATAAAAGTAATATTGTAGAACAAAAGCAAACTAGTGCTTTTCATTTATTATAATGTTGTTCTACCAAGAAGCGACGGAAGATTCTGTTAAATTTTTTCTACTGACCTGGTGTTCCTTAGCCTTCAAAGCGCAAATGTGACATTTTAATAAGTGGTCAAACCAGAGTGGAACAGAACATTAAGTACGTCTGATTAGAGCCGCTTTTATTTCCCTGCAATAATTTCGTACGTAGTAACATTGCTTCATAAATACGCTGCTGTTGTTGAATCCACGACTATAATAGTCTTCATAAATGTTCTCTAGTATGTTGTCATCAGTATCTTTGAATATACTGGCCGTCAACAGAGTGGAGATGGTTCGTACTCACTTCCGCTTTACGATTCCCGTTGCTCAGGTACGGGCTCTTTCAATCCTTCAGAATCGGTACACGCATCCGAATTATCTGCAGGCAAGTCTACGTCATTCCTTGTACTCTTAATTTATACAGCACAATAAAATATGCGCTAGCTTCATGTAATTGAATCAGCTTCCGTTTCCACTTTCTGCACGTTGCAATTTTACCTCTAACATTTTGTCAACAGTCATAAGGTTAACTGGCGTCGGGATACCGATGTACACTCTTTCCACTCTGAACCACGACCGGACAATCCAGAAACCGGCGCCCATCTGCAGTTGTTCTGTTCACATAAGTAGATTAAGTACTTGCTAGAGCAGGTACCACATGCCACGGTCGAATGGCTCAAGCAGACGTCAGCTGCGTTTTGCATGCGAATGGCTCGCGTCGTTATTTTTGGCATGAGCAATTTATATTCTAAGTACGGCTACTGAAAGTTTTAAAAATATCGGGAATCCAATGAACCGATATTTAAAAAAGTATTACCGGCCATCGATATATCTAAAGACGTATAGTAGTATTGATGTACCGCCAGAAGAAATGACCTATAAAAATATCGACTGCACATTGTAAATATACTCCCGGTTTTAGAGCTGTATATTTAAGCACTGATTTATTATTAGAGTTTCTGTACATTAACAATCTAGCAGCCTGCTTACCCCCTTAAGGCAAGAATTAAAAATAAAACAATGCACATTCGCGCTTGGCGAGAATCACTTTGCTAACAATGGTAACTATGCAAGTCGCAAAATAAAAAGTATGAAATTACAATGTAATGAATACAGGCGTTGATATAAGACAACTGGGACAGTTGAAAATGTGTGCCCGAATGGGACTAGAACTTGGATCTCCTGTTTACATAGCAGAGGCTCTATCCATCTGAGCCACCGAGGGCACAGAGGATAGCGCGAATCCAGGGGCTTAATATATGGCTCGACTCCCGTGAGATCCACATTCGGAACTTATTGTCCCGCACTATATTCACAGTGCCCCAGCCCATCATTACTCGCCGCTTTACCGCCGATTCCCGTAAGAGTTTGGGCACTGTTTCTGCATCCGCACAGAAGAAGATGCTCCAATGGCCGGTGAGCCGTAACTATATATGAACGAAGATGGTATCTGTTCTTTCGGACATGTCCAAAGAACAGATACCACCTTCATATATATAAAATAAAAGGTGTCTGATGGATCCGTCGTTCGGTTTCGTCACATGCCGATTTCCCTGTTTCCTCATTTCTGCTAACGCCAGTGACCTAGCAGCTTTAGTGTCAACACTGCATGGTGAAGTTAAACGTTGCAGATTCTATTACGTCAGCATTTCCCCCTCACACGTCTCTGACCACCACAAAGACCTGTCTTGTCATTTAGAATTTTGTTCCTCAGCTTCAGCAACTGTTTTTGAAGAACAGCGATGTGAAGAAATAACACCCCCGTTGCTTTTTTTTAGCGTTTCTGACATGCTATTTCTTCACGTCGGAAATCTAGTTATTCCATTACACCGCCACCCCAGTGCAATCTTACTACTGCTCTGTGCCACCCGTACTTGCTTCCCACAGTCAAAGGGAAAGAACGGACGTAATGAAAGCTCAAAAAGTAGCAACAGACGGTGAAAGTAAACTAACAAACTACAATTTCAAATATTTACTGAAAATTGCGAAAAAACGTAAATTAAAAATATCGGCACCCGATGTCGACATTTCGAGGTCGATACACCGATACACCGGGAAAAAAGCTGGCCGATATAGATATTTTTGGGATATATCGATATTTTATCAACTGCCCTAATTCTAAGCACATTTTCGTGCAGTTATGAGAGAGTACAAGGTCACGCACTTTCCTTTTCTCCGCAACATGTACCTACCGTTCTACTTTGCACGCCATCGTAGCGACTTAACTCGTTTTCCACGATTTCACTGGGAGTTTACACACCACACAGCTCTGATCTGGACCGTGGCCATTGAGTACCGCCTATGATCGGGTACACAGTTCACTTTTTCCAGTAAAGCACTTTTCGGCAAATAGCACGAGTGTCTGTTGGTAGATCATGGCCAGGGAACGTCGGCCGGTTAAGCAATTGTCAGTGTCAATAAAATTCACTAACAACCGTGTTGGTGAATTTTACTGACAGACAAAAAGTACGAGGGCGTGCTGAAAACTGATGCCTCCCAATTTTTTTTATGGAAACTCAGTGCTTTGTAAACAAAACAAACGTTATAATCATTCTGCATCCTATTCATGTTTAAGTATTTATGTCTCAACATAGACACCCCGGCGACGAACACATTTCCCCATCGAGAGACCAGATTGTTAGTACCGTCACTGCAGGTTGTTTGACATCTTTCACACAGCCACAATCTCACCTCTGGTTACACCACTTTACCACTACCAATGGGAAGTCCTCGAAGCCGTTCTTTATAGTTTGAAAACATAAGCAAATTGGACAGGGCCAAGTCGGGGACTCTACAGATGATGATCGACGACAGTGGGCCCAAAGCGTTGGATTGCTGCAAATGACCCAGCGCTGTTTGTGGTCTGACATTGTCATGCTGAAGTTGAGGGTGCGCCATGTGTGGACGAACTTTTCGAATTGGACACTCGATTACAGCACGCTGTTTTTCACGCGCCGACATAATTACGTTACACACCGCCATGTTACACGCTACAATTCGGAGCCCTCTACCGGCAGAGGGCTGCAGATTTATAGACATCAAGAATAAACGATGTAGAATGTTAATAAGGGCACAGGCACGGTAGCTCAGCGTGTTCGGTCATAGGGTTAGTTACCCTCTGTATTTAAAAAAAAAAACTTGAGTTAATCGATCAACGACGAACTTAAAACGGGTGTCTTACGACGTCCGCCCCGAGCCGATGCAACGAACAAAAACGAACAAAATGAGATTAAAAAAATGGATAGAGCGTCTGCCATGTAAGCAGAAGATCCTGCGTTCGAGTCCCGGTCGGGGCACACATTTTCAACTGTCCCTGTTGACATATATCAAAGCCTGTATGCAGCTAAGAGTATTCATTACATTGTAATGTTAATAACTTTTGTTTTATTTGAACAGCTTTAAGAGCCTTCATATGAAAAATTCGGAGGCCTTACTTTTCAGCACACGCTCTTCTACAGTATCTGTCAACGGGGATATTATAGACCTGCCGTCACGCATTGTGGGAACAGGATGAAATGCATTAGCTCGCAGAGCACAAAAGAGAAAAATGGACTTGCATGTCGGAGATTGGACTGAGACACACGCACGTGTTACGTAGCTCGGAGAAGAGTAACAAGGTCGACAAACTAACTAGTGCACTAACGAGAAATGACTGCTTTCATTTTGAGGCGCTGGGCTCACGCAGTGACGAAATCAGCCCTAAAAGGGCTATTCCTCGCTCCTCTGCCCATTTACTCACATTAGCCCTTTTATGTTGTTACACATTACGGTTGTAAACTGTGTGTACTCTTCTGAACTGGCGTTCTACGTCGTGTACCACTTGCTCACAATCTAACACACAGCTTGTGTGTCTGTCACAGGTACAAACTGAAGTGCGAGTAGAGGTAAATGAAACAAGCAAATAATCCTAGGAAACAGTTCCGGAAGCCAGTGGCTTCGCCTATGCGACGTATTACGATTGGGTACATCAACACCTTGAAACAGTCTCTGTGGATCCAAACTGCAATATTCACTTGAGGACGGCAAGTTTTCAAAATGTGCACCGTTCACCTGAGGGCAGGCTTCACCACATCTCCCCACCCATGCCTGTACACATGCAAAAATCCCACAAGTTTCTTAACCAGCCACAATGCGTTCCCAGAGTCCATCGACACAATCAACAGGACTGGAACACACGGATTTTTAAATATCAAAAAAATGGTTCAAATGGCTCTGAGCACTATGGGACTCAACATCTTAGGTCATAAGTCCCCTAGAACTTAGAACTACTTAAACCTAACTAACCTAAGGACATCACACACACCCATGCCCGAGGCAGGATTCGAACCTGCGACCGTAGCAGTCCCGCGGTTCCGGACAGCAGCGCCAGAACTGCTAGACCACCGCGGCCGGCTTTTAAATATCCCCACACGAAAAGTGTAACAGGTTCAAGTCAGGTTGCTGTCCTTAGGTTAGTTAGGTTTAAGTAGTTCTAAGTTCTAGGGGACTGACGACCACAGATGTTAAGTCCTATAGTGCTCAGAGCCATTTGGACCATTTTTGAAACTTTGTTTACCAGTACTTAGGTGTCCCAAACGATGGCAATTTATCACTGTAACTGACGCCTCACTTCGGGTGTTTCGAAATAAACGTAGCCTTAGATTAAAGTGTTAAAACTTTCGCTTGACTTCACTCGTACGTACTTTATGTCTAATATGCAAAACCACTGGTTTCTGGACTTATGCTTAATACATTTGTTTCATCGTCCTCTACTCTCCCGCTTTCTTTTGTACATGTAACTAGAGACAGGAAAACGTCGCGAAAACGATAACGCGGAATCGACGGTTTTCAGAGAAGTAATGCTGAAGTAACGATTTTTACGAACTATCGTGAGATTCGTCGTTCTCTCGTATAAAAAAATGTTATAAATATGACTACAGTTTATCAATATTCGTAACTGATTAGTTACTGAATACATTTTGCCTCCATGGCAAATGAATACGTATGCAATGAATGAATGAATGAAAATTCATAGCACCAAATCAAAAACATAGAAATTGACAAAAAATAACACCAGAATTGACAAAAATGCAGCAGTTTTGGAAATAAATACACAAAAATTGGGAAAGAACGCCGACTTTGGAGAGAAACAGCGGATTTTGCCATAAAATAAAACCATTTTTTCCTGTCCCCGTCTGTAAGTCAACAACCCAGATTAGCCGTTTCTTGTACAGAAACATCCGTAATTTGTTTTTAGTATCATGTCAGTAACGAACGTAGCTGCTTCTAATGTTGAATCATCGTATGCATACCATTATTTTCTAGATGTGTGGGACGAGGTCTGAAGAAAGTTTTGTTTTTCCTCTCAGGAAATGCAATTATCCGTTGTCCTACACGAATTAGCCAACAAGCTAAAATTTCCAGAAATTGTCCTGGGCTGGGGACCACATCTCGCTATAAAATGAATTAGCAACCAATATTACGTCCATTATTTCTAGATATCTACAGCTGTTTATATAGTGTGAGCTATTTATCTTGAGACATTGAAATATCTCAAGAATTACGCATGGGATCAAAGAACAGAAAATATGTATTGAATATTTTTAAAAATGCTATGTGGTGATACCAATGTTTACGATCCTTTCCTACTTCCAGGGGATGGGGCGGGGGCACCTTTGAAATCTTCTGTATGAACATCCCAAATTGTAGAATCGGATTCTATGCCAATAATCCACAACTTAGTATGTAACACTTTTGTCATTGCGCGTGGTAGATGGTGTTGTAATCGACAAATAACACAAATGAGTTTCTCGAGAGAAAATGCGTTGGATAAAACAGAAAACCACAGTGTTCAGTAATCGTAAAAAAGCTTGTTTGATAATGCGTCTTCTCATCAACAGGGTGCTTGTTTGGAAAAATTATTTCACAGTATGTGCTCAAACATATAGCCGCCCACTACGCTGCACTTTTTCATCCGCACATGGAATAATTCGACACAACTGAGAACTGTTTCCGATGTAATCAGCTGACATGCATTGGTGTAAGCTGAATCATGTTATCGCGCGTTATTTGCATTTGATTATAAACTTCAGTCTTATCGTAACCCCGAAAATGAAAAAGATCTGTCGGTCTTGCAGGCCAAGACACTGGAGCACTTCTTCCGATCCAGTCATCCAGTCACGATTGTACATGCGACCTTCCCATGGTGCTACAGAATGCGCTGGACAACCGTCATGTTGAAACATATTGTTTGTTGCAAGCCCAAGGGAACGTCTGCAAGCAATACAGGACGATCGCTCTCCGAGAATGTTCGATAAATATCACCATTTAGGGTGGCGTCGATACGGAACGGACCAATGAGATTGTCAGAAATTATTCCATACCAAACATTCAAATTCCACGGATGCTGATCGACTTAGCGTAAACAATGCTAGTTGCATATCTCTCTACTTACTGAAGCGATTACTGGCCAAATGTTACTCTACACTGCTACCTCATTCACAATGAGCCCATTTCGGCAAATTGACATCGTCAGGTGCTCTCTAAATACATCGTAAGCGATGGTCTTAAAATAATGGTTTTTGATCTGATTTTTATAATAACTCATTAGGTGTTTTACCTTACACGTAACATTGTTGCTGTCATGTCCTATCTGTTTTGGAATTATTACTTTCGCCCAGGTGTACAGTGGAGCTGTATATCGGGTGTTACTTGTTTTCCACATATGCTACGTTTCTAGCAGCTTGGATGACAGTGGGTCAGTGATGTTACATGTTTACATAGTTACCATTATAAATAAGTGATATGTGAAATTCAGTTGTTTATTATTTTTTCATATAGATTTGTTTGTAATTATGTTTTTGCCTAAAGTTAGTTTTATTTGACATCTTTATTTTACGTTTTTAATTTTTTTCATAATTGTTGTCTATGATTGTGTTTGTGTTCTGTCTCCGCTTTATACTAGTCCTGTTGTTATCGCTGTTACTATGGATATGTGTTGTTTAGACTCACTGATATTTTACCCGTCTTCCCGATTTATAATGTAAATAAAGTTTTTTATATACTTTTGTGCTTTAGGTCGGTTTGTTCGTTCAGTAAATTTGTTGGGTTGCTGTATGCATGTGAATATATCTCTCTTTTCTCAAGGATGTTCATCAGTGTTCCCTATTGAATAATATGGAGTTCACGTGCTTCGTTTATGGGTTTTACATAGTGTTTCTCTGCTTGTAAATGTTGAAAAAATGTGGATGGGTTGTTTTCACTTTCTCTGGTGTGCTCTTTGTATCTAATTTTGAAGTTTCTACCAGTTAGCCCTATGTAGAATTTGTGACACGTGTTACACGAAGTTTTGTTGAGTTCGGGAATTTTAGCTGCCTTTGCGAATTTTGTGTGAGGCCGTGTGTGTTTTGGAACGCAAATGCGATGTCGGTTTTGTTGAATAATTTGTTGATTTTGGTCGAGATGTTTCCTAGATGGGTCGTGGGTACGTGTTTTGTTTTCTTCTTTATCGATGTGTGTATGTTCAGTGTTATTTCTTTATGTATGTTGTGCCTTTCAGGTTGTGTTTTATTGTGGTATAATTGTGTTACAATTTTGGGGTCATAATCGTTTTGCTGGGCTATGTATTCATAAGTAATCATTCATTAAAAGACATATTTTGCACTGCGGGAAACGTAGACTTCAAAGATTGAAAAATTCTGATGAAGGTGAAGGAGTTGGAGACCTCGATCGATATGAGGCTGAGGCAGAAATCTGATTCCGTGTCTGCAGCGAAGATTGCTAAGATGAAGGGAATTGGCGCGGCGTCAGCGAGAGAAAAAGGTCACGAGTTGATGATGCTCCATCGTCAGTATTTGACGGCAGCTATTTTTACCCTTGAAATTAAGGATTCAGCTATCCCAAAGTTTATAACACGTCACTAAAATTATAGGTGTAGCAATCGAATTTACCTTCTCTTCCATGGCGCGTTGTGAATGTTTTCTCCTTGTACGTCGTCCCAAATTAGCTGTGCCCTCCCGTTTATCTTTTCACGAAAATGAAGCACTGTGCTTCATCACTACCATACTTTGTAAAATACTTCCAAAACTAGGGATGGTGCCCTTCTGAAATACAACCAATGTCCGCTGACGACAGCGAAAAACTGCCGCCGCGCGGAGTGGCCACGCGGTTCGAGGCGCCACGTCATGGATTGCGCGACCCATCCCGCCGGAGATTCGAGTCCTCCCTCGGGCATTGGTGCGTGTGTGTTGTTCTTAGCGTAAGTTAGTTTATGTAGTGTGTAAGTCCAGGGACAGATGACCTCAGCAATTTGGTCCCTTAGAAATTCACACACATTTGAACATATCGAGAAACTGACGTATGACCAGGTTGGGTCAAATGTTGCGCATACGCGTACCGTACTTTGTTTCAATAATGCTGTATTGATTGTTACGTCACCTTTTTGTCGCTAATTTCTAACTGTCCCGTTGCTATTAAAATAGCACTGATTGCCTTTTTCCGTTTTCTGTAACACTGCAAAAGCAATAGAAATTTTACGGATAAACGTTACTCACTTGTAAAAAAAAAATGGATGTCCTTTACAAACCGAAAATTTTAGCACCGGTGCTTTGGCGAACTGAATATGCTTTAGCAAAAAGCGAGTAAACCCGAGACCAAACAAACATCGAAAATACCAGTTTCTGTTTTAACCGGTCTTTTTTGCCGTCCCTACTACCATTTCCACATCTTTCGTGTTCCAGTTGCCAATGGTTCGTGGGAAGAACGATTGCTTTGAATCCTCCGTGCGAGCTCGACTTTTTTTCTTTTTTTTTTCCATGGACTTTCCGCGACATATACACACGATGAAGAAATATGCTGGTTGACTCGGGGGGAAGTGGAACTGAAACAATCCTGAAAGTTTTTCACATGTTTCTGCTGCAATCTTATGAAAGTGTTTGGAATCGACAGAAAAGTTTCACCCACTCAAGATCAAAAGCAGAAAATAATTATTCACAGATTATCAAAGACGTTAGTCGCATTTGGGCACAGAAATGAAACTATGATAATAGGTGAAAATTTGTGTAACAGGGGCTCGAACCCTGATCTCCCGCGTAACAAGACCGCTCTCCTTAACCGCCTCTGCCATCCGAGCGCACTTCCCCTGCGACCCAAATTGCCAGCCTTTTAGACCACTACGGTTGGAGTCACGAACGATAGCGGTAGAGTATGAGCGTTCAGAAGTGTTCTGATCACTCTTCTATGAATGCCGTAGCTAAAGCGACTGTTGAACATGGTTAGCGAATTTCGATTTCATTTGTTGCGAGTTGTCATCGCTGATGTTGGTGGTAAGTGATAAATTCTGCAGAAACAAGCGACACACACACACACACACACACACACACACACACACACACACACACACAAGGGAGGACTCGAACCTCCGTCTGGGAGGGACGCGCGAACCGTGGCAAGGCGCCTTAAACAACGCGGCTACCCCGCGCGACAGAATGATTTTTGCTCGTCGAATCGTATTGATATATACGAGAATGTGATGTCTGCTCTTTCGGACCCATCCGAATCGAAGCTCAAAACACATTCCCCGTATTTTATCAATTCATTCTTTATTCTGTCTACACCACAAGCTTTTCTATTTTTGAATCCTTTAATGCGTATCTTAATTCTGATGGTGGTTATCTTCCACATTTTTATTCTCTCAGTCGTTTTTCTACGTTTCTTCGTTAATTATATTTAATCTTACTATGTCTTTTTGTGTTATGTTAAAGTGATTTAGTAACAGGGGATTTGATTCAGTCAGAAGCTCGCACCCACGTTGACTGCAGGACAGCGCCGAAACCATTGCAGCGTATCCAGATAACAGCGTGACAACCAAACGAAAGTTGTCTAGCCACTGCTAAGGCCACAGTATCGCCCGTTATATTTCGCAATTCTTAATCTGCTGTTCAGCATAATGGCAGCCAGTCGCCACAGTAATACTTTAAAGTCAGAAACTGAAATATCGATTTTTAATATTAATTATATACGTAGGCCAATGAAACACGTGTAATTCGAAAGCTACTTTGCCACGTATGTGCACGAAAAGCCATGTGCGTACGTAGCAGTTAGGAGAGGAAAAAGGAAGTAGACATCCACACCAGATAAAAGTTTTCCTCAGTCTCACACTGCTATCAGCTCCTACCCTGCGTACGGATCAGGTGCTGTGGTAGAAATGACACGAAAGTAACTACGTTTCGTGAGCTCGCATTCTCCGGACGTATGTCCTTAAAAATCTTACAGATAGTTCATTTGCAGTAACACACGCACACCGGGTAGCTACAATGTCACAACTATTAGGTCCTTGATGATGCCAGCAGTGGAAAACAAAACTTGGTACGAGTAGTAATCATGCAGGTACTAACGTTCGAAATTGCCTTCCTGACACTATGTTATTCATGTAAACACAAGATGGCGGCGTGACCCGTCCACTCTGGCTTAACAACATACGTCGTAAATTTGTAGTTCCATCTCTCCTTTTTACCTTCCATTGTTGTAACGAAACCTTCAGTTGCAACAGAAATCGTAAATAATGTCCTCCGCCGAAGAGGTTTCAAACCGATTTTTCGAAGCAGTTACAGGATTCACGAAATGATAGGTTCTACCAAGGTTGTAGTGAGTGCGCAGCTGCCTACATAAGGAGAAACAGACCTGTCAGCTTACGAGTAGCAGAACACGAACGCTATGTCCGATTGCAACAACATAAATCGGCGATAGCGGACCACCACCGTGACTGTGGGCAACCTATCAGGTTCCAGGAAGGCCGAGTACTGGCGAAGGAATCATGGATGCGAGAACGCAAAATACGGGAGGCGATGGAAATTATTAAGCAGCCTCACAACACCCGGCTGCCAGCCATCCCAGTCCAATGGGCCGCGAGCGGTCGCGGGGCAGAAGCTACACGGGACACGGGCGTATCTGCACAAACAGCTGTAGATGGATGGTTCAAATGGCTCTGAGCACTATGGGACTTAACTTCTGAGGTCATCAGTCCCCTAGAACTTAGAACTAATTAAACCTAACTAACCTAAGGACATCACAAACATCCATGCCTGAGGCAGGATTCGAACCTGCGACCGTAGCGGTCTTGCGGTTCCAGACTGCAGCGCCTTTAACCGAACGGCCACTTCGTCCGGCGGAAGACTTGAACCGAAGACCTCTAGCTCCGCATGCTGCTCACGCTAACCAAGGTACCACGGCGCTTCTAAGCTCAGATTGTCCTTGATGTTGCCTATCTTCCACATGGACTACTCAGTTTGTATATTTTGCTTATTTTTTAATAGTTCCACACAAATTCTTCCTGTTTTCTCGATTGATCTGTGTTCAGTTTTTCAAGGCCTATCCACTGTGCCAACTTATAAATAAATCAAACCGGGGTGCGATGGGGAGGTTCCCTTGTAATATAGGGCCATCTGTAAATATTCGACTTGAAGAAAGACAACTACTCAACCAAGATAGCATTTTGGAAACCTTTATTTGCGACGACTGTTTAGGTAAAGAAAATTATCATCTGTTCTCTGTAGAGGCTAATAGATGTGCCCTATGTGAGCTATAAATGGACTCCATACGTTAATTAGCTAGAAAGTTCACAAAATATGCATTAACTTTGACATAGCAATCCACCTGTTTACCGAAAACGGTCACCAATTTTATAAATGCGATCTTGGCTAACAAGTTGTCTTTCCATGTTGCAAATTGTCATTGTGTGACGTCGAACAGATCCATCAGCAAATGGGTATAACTACACTGAAATTCCTTTGCAGCATGTTTAGGTTGATGGCGGAAAATAGGAGTTATTTTATACACAAAATTGATCGAATTTTGAACACAGGCGGTATTACTTCCTAGACATGCATGAGCATTTTGTAATGAATAGAGTCTATACTAGGTGGTCAGAAACTGTCAGAAAAGCTTTTAAAGGTGTTGCAGGGTTGCCGGCCGGAGTGACGTACGGTTCTAGGCCCTACAGTCTGGAGCCAAGCGACCGCTACGCTCGCAGGTTCGAATCCTGCCTCGGGCATGGATACGTGTGATGTCCTTAGGTTAGTTAGGTTTAAGTAGTTCTAAGTTCTAGGCGACTGATGACCTCAGAAGTAAAGTCGCACAGTGCTTAGAGCCATTTGTTGCAGGGTTGGTTGTGCTGAGAAACATTTGTCAAGAAAAAACTACACTCATGCTCATAAATTAGCCTAAGGATAATTGCAGAAAATGGTGCCACACAACGTGCCACTACATAAAACTGGTGCTAACAGCATAGGCACATAGGGAAACAGACGACAAAGATCTGTAAATCTACGGTATTAGGGTTAAGTTGAGAAAACCGTCCCGAAACACATGTGCTACAAAACGCCATTGTTTCCTGCGCATGTACCCCGACATCAATATGGGATATGATCAGCATGCACACGTACACAGGTCGCAAAACGGGTTGGCATACTCTGGATCAGGTTGTCGAGCAGCTGCTGGGGTATAGCCTCCCATTCTTGCTCCAGTGCCTGTCGGAGCTACTGAAGTGTCGTAGGGGTTTGACGACGTGCAGCGATACGTCGACCGAGAGCATCTCAGACGTGCTCGATGGGGTTTAGGTCTGGAGAACAGACAGGCCACTCCTTCACGATGGCAGCTCGGTGGGGCCGTGCATCAACATCCATCAGGAGGAAGGTGGGACCCACTGCACCCCTGAAAAGGCGGACATACTGGGACAAAATGACGTCCCGATACACCTGACCTGTTACAGTTCCTCTGTCAAAGACATGCAGCGGTGTACGTGCACCAATCATAATCCCATCCCACACCATCAAACCACTACCTCCATACATGTCCCTTTCAAGGACATTAAGGGATTAGTTTCTGGTTCCTGGTTCACGCCAGATAAAAACCCGGCGAGAATCACTGTTCAGACTATACCTGGACTCGTCCGTGAACATAACGTGGGACCACTGTTCCAACAACCATGTACTGCGTTCTTGACAACAGGCTTTACAGGCTCTCCTGTGACCAGGGGGTCGGTCAGTGGAATGCATCTTGCAGGTCTCCGGGAGAATAGCGAATAAACCATGTCTGTTCAGTCGTCTGTAGACTGTGTGTCTGGAGACAACTGTTCCAGTGGCTGCGGTAAGGTCTCGAGCAAGGCTACCTGCAGCACTCCGTGGCCGTCTGCGGGCACTGATGGTGAGATATCGGTCTTGTGTTGTACACTGTGGACGACCTGTGCTGTAGTGCCTGGACACGTTTCCTCTCTGCTTGAATCGTTGCCATAATCTTGAGATCACAGTTTGTGGCACACGGAGGGCCCGTGCTACGACGTGCTGCATTTGACCAGCCTCGAGTCGCCCTAGTGTTCTACCCCCCAAAACGTCATCAATAAGTGTTCTTTGAGCCACTTTCAACACACAGTCACCATTAACGCGTCTGAAAACGTCTGCACACTTACTCGCTGCACCGTACTCTGACACCAACACACCTCTGCGTATGTAGACTGCTGCCAGCGCCACCGTGCGACGACCGCAGGTCAAATGCACCGCTTGGTCATACCCCGAGGTGGTTTAAACCCGCAAACCGCCCACCAGATTGTTGTTTCACCATGTATCAGCATTATCCTTACCTGTGCAGTTTGTGATTTATATTAGCACTGAACTCAGCCGATCCGGCCGTTGTGTACGCAAATTCAAGCTGCCCGCCGTATAAAATCACTGTTTCGTAGCGTAGATGGCGGCGCACGAGAGTGCTCAGGCTTTGGTTCGGGTTCGATCCTTACTACCGTCCCTCACGTTTGACGATATCGTCTCTGATGGGCGAACTTCAATGGTAAGTAGTTCAAACGGCGCAACGTATCTAAGTTTTTCCGTAATTATTTCTCAGCACAACCTCTCCTGCAACGTCCTTACAAGCTTTTCAGACCGTTTAAACACCAGAATATGTTGATATATTTAAAACTAACGGGAGTCCGATATATCGATATATAAAAATATATCATCGTGCCTATTTACATCACCAAAAATTTCGATATATCCACAGAAAAAATATTGACGTACAGGCATATAAAAATATCGGCGGCACATTGTATTCTGCCGGTTTTAGACACGCATATTTAAGTACTGATTTATTATTAGATATTCTGTACATCAGAAAGCTAGCAGCCTGCTTATCTCCCTTAGAAAAAAAATTGCTCTGAGCACTATGGGACTTACATCTTAGGTCATCAGTCCCCTAGAACTTAGAACTACTTAAACCTAACTAACCTAAGGACATCACACAACACCCAGTCATCACGAGGCAGAGAAATTCCTGACCCCGCCGGGAATCGAACCGGGGAACCCGGGCGTGGGAAGCGAGAACGCTACCTCACGACCACGAGCTGCGGACTCTCCCTTAGAACAAGAACTGAAAGGAAAACGATGCACGTTCACTCTTGGCGATAACCAATCTGCTAACAATGGTAGCTGCATGTAAGGGGCACAATAAAAGGTGTCCGATGGATTCGCCATATATCGAATTTGTCCGGAACACTTCATGCCGATTACGTCAACATTTCCCCACACACGTCTCCGCCCACGGCAAAGACCGATCTTGTCATTTAGATTTGTGTTCATTTGCAGCAACTGTTTCTGAAGAGCGTCTACGAGAAGAAATAGCACACAGCGTCAAAAATGGTTTTCTTAAAGGAAGTGGTGTGCTTTTTCTTCACATCGGAAATCTTTTTATTCTATTCACACCTCCCTCCCCCCGTCCTCACAAGCCAGTGCAATCTACTACTTTCGTACCACCTATATTCGCTTCACACAAAGAGAAAGACTGGACCCGACGAAAGCTCTTTCACACAGTGGAAGTGAAATTATGTTCTACTACAATTTCGAAAGAACAATTTCAAATATATAGTGAAAATATAATATAAATAAAAAATATCGGCACTCGATACTGCCATTTAGATGTATCGGGGGTAAAGTATCGCAACTACTTGTCGATATTTCTTGGGGGAAATACCAATATTCTATGAACCGCCCTCGTGGTCTCGCGGTAGCGTTCTCTCTTCCCGAGCACGGGGTCCCGGGTTCTATTCTCGGCGGGGTCAGGGATTTTCAGCTGCCTCGAGATGACTGGGTGTTGTGTCATCATCATCATCATCATCATCATCATCATCATCATCATCATCATCATCATCATTCATCCCCATTACGGCAACGGCAAACCACCTCCACTAGGATCTTGCCTAGTACGGCGGTGCGGGTCTGCCGCATCGTTCCCCTACGCTCTGTGAAGGAGTATGGGACATCATCATCAACCGCCTTACACCAGAGATGACAGGAACGCCCAGTTGCCTCTCCCCACATCTCTCTCTCTCTCTCTCTCTCCCTCTCTCTCTCTCTCCCTCTCTCTAGCGCACGGAAGTAACTAGAAAATATTCCCGCGGCAAGCGGCGAGCGCCAGCAGTGATGAATGGGGCACTGACCTGCTGTACACGCCCGCACGTTGGCCAGACGCAGCGTCGTCCTGACTCATACCACAGTCTTAAGAACCACACAGACAGGCAGAGCAGGTTGTGCTGCCAGGATTGAGCCCTTTTCCGGCTCTTTTACGCCAAACAGGTTCTCTGAAGGTCGCTAGACGGGTTCATTGATCTGCTGGCTCCTACCCCGCAGCTCTCTAAAGCCGATAGCATAGGAACTTCAGCGGAGGCGATGCACCGGCGGGCAACTCCTCTGTATGTCTGCTGGCGGCTTGCCACACACATTCCCACAGGTCAATGTGTAAGAGGCAGCCAAATGTGAACGAGACAGATGGAAAGAAACTAAGTAAACAGTTTATTATCCGAAAAGTAACCACCATAACTGTTAATATATTTATACCACAGAGACAAGACGCTTAACGCCTTCATGGAAAAAATGTTTGCAATTGCCTGTAGAACCGTGACTCCATACGTGCACCATCTAGTTCGAAGTAAATCGCCGGCCAAGAATACCTCTCTTTAGGGCTCCAAAAATAAGGGAATCACGTGGGGAGAGACCGCGATTGTATGGAGGATGTCTAAGGGCTTCCCAGCGAAACTTCTGCACCGTAGTCGAAACAACAGGCACGCCAGCCCCAGGAACGTCTTGGCTTTCTTTGGTTGCAAGGGGCCGCTTGCTCATTGACTTTCTGGAAAACGGCGCCACAACTAACACACAGCGTTACGTGGGCACTTTCCAACAACTGAAGCACGCCATCAGGTACAAACGCCCAAGAACTTAGACGGATAGCGTCATTCTGGTGCAGAACAATGCCCACTCACGTTGCCACTGTTTCGAGTGCGTCGCAACAGTTTGGCTGGGAAGCCCTCACACATCCTCCATGGAAAATGGAAATGATCGTATGGCATTGTTGGCCGGGAGGCCCCATTCGGGGGAGTTCGGCCGCCGTATTGCAAGTCCTGTTTTGGTGACGCCACATTGGCGAATTGCAAGTCAGTGATGATGGAATTGATGGACACAACACCCACTCCCCTGCCGGGGATCGAACCCGGGCCCCCCGTGTGGTAAGCGGTAATGCTACCTCTAAGCTACGGACATCCTCCACACAGTCCCGTATCTCCCCATGCGATTTCCACATTTTTGGAACCCTGGGGAAAGATATTCGTCTCCTTAGATTTTCGGACGGAAAGGTGCAACGCCTCGGTACAATCCTGGTTACGCAGGCAGCCGCAAACATTTTTTCCATGTGGGCGTTAATAGTCTTGTCTTTCTTGGTCATCAGTCTTGACTGATTTGATGCGGCCCGCCATAAATTCCTTTCCTGTGCTAACCTCTTCATCTCAGAGTAGCACTTGCAACCTACGTCCCCAATTATTTGCAGGATGTATTCCAATCTCTATCTTCCTCCAGTTTTTGCCCTCTACAGCTCCCTCTAGTACCACGGAAGTCATTCCCTCATGTCTTAGCAGATGTCCTATCATCCTGTCCCTTCTCCTTATCAGTGTTTTCCACATATTCCTTTCCTCTCCGATTCTGCGTAGAACCTCCTCATTCCTTATCAGTCCACCTAATTTTCAACATTCGTCTATAGCACCACATATCAAATGCTTCGATTCTCTTCTGTTCCGGTTTTCCCACAGTCCATGTTTCACTACCACACAATGCTGTACTCCAGACGTACTTTCTCAGAAATTTCTTCATCAAATTAAGGCCTATATTTGTTGTTAGTAGACTTATCTTGACCAGGAATGCCCTTTTTGCCATTGCCAGTTTGCTTTTGATGTCCTCCTTGTTCCGTCCGTCATTGGTTATTTTACTGCCTACGTAACAGAATTCCTTAACTTCATGTATTTCGGGGCCATCAATCCTGATGTTAAGTTTCTCGCTGTTCTCATTTCTACTACTACTCATTACCTTCGTCTTTCTTCGATTTACTCTCGGTCCATACTGTGTACTCAGACTGTTCGTTCCGTTCAGCAGATCATTTAATTCTTCTTCACTTTCACTCAGGATAGCAATGTCATCAGCGAATCGTATCATTGATATCCTTTCACCTTGTATTTTAATTCCACTCCTGAACCTTTCTTTTATTTCCATCATTGCTTCCTCGGTGTACAGATTGAACAGTTGGGGCGAAAGACTACAGCCTTGTCTTACACCCCTCTTAATAAGAGCACTTCGTTCTTGGTCGTCCACTCTTATTATTCCCTCTTGGTTGTTGTACATATTGTATATGACCCGTCTCTCCCTATAGCTTACCCCCTACTTTTTTCAGAATCTAGAACAGCTTGCACCATTTTATATTGTCGAACGCTTTTTCCAGATCGACAAATCCTATGAAAGTGTCTTGATTTTTCTTTAGCCTTGCTTCCATTATTAGCCGTAACGTCAGAATTGTCTCTCCCGTCCCTTTACTTTTCCTAAAGCCAAACTGATCGTCACCTAGCGCATTCTCAATTTTCTTTTCCATTCTTCTGTATATTATTCTTGTAAGCAGCTTCGATGCATCAGCTGTTAAGCTGATTGTGCGATAATTCTCGCACTTGTCAGTTCTTGCCGTCTTCGGAATTGTGTGGATGATGCTTTTCCGAAAGTCAGATGGTATATCGCCAGACTCATATTCTACACACCAACGTGAATAGTTTTGTTGCCACTTCCCCCAATAATTTTAGAAATTCTGATGAAATGTTATCTATCCCTTCTGCCTTATTTGACCGTAAGTCCTCCAAAGCTCTTTTCAATTCCGATTCTAATACTGGATCCCCTATCTCTTCTAAATCGACTCCTGTTTCTTCTTCTATCACATCAGACAAATCTTCACCCTCATAGAGGCTTTCAATGTATTCTTTCCACCTATCTGCTCTCTCCTCTGCATTTAACAGTGGAATTCCCGTTGCACTCTTAACGTTACCACCGTTGCTATTAATGTCACCAAAGGTTGTTTTGACTTTCCTGTATGCTGAGTCTGTCCTTCCGACAATCATATCTTTTTCGATGTCTTCACATTTTTCCTGCAGCAATTTCGTCTTAGCTTCCCTGCACTTCCTATTTATTTCATTCCTCAGCGACTTGTATTTCTGTATTCCTGATTTTCCCGGAACATGTTTGTACTTCCTCCTTTCATCAATCAACTGAAGTATTTCTTCTGTTACTCAACCCATGGTTTCTTCGCAGCTACCTTCTTTGTACCTATGTTTTCCTTTCCAACTTCTGTGATGGCCCTTTTTAGAGATGTCCATTCCTCTTCAACTGTACTGCCTACTGCGCTATTCCTTATTGCTGTATCTATAGCGTTAGAGAATTTCAAACGTATCTCGTCATTCCTTAGTACTTCCGTATGCCACTTCTTTGCGTATTGATTCTTCCTGACTAATGTCTTGAACTTCAGCCTACTCTTCATCACTACTATATTGTGATCTGAGTCGATATCTGCTCCTGGGTACGCCTTACAATCCAGTATCTGATTTCGGAATCTGTCTGACCATGATGTAATCTAATTGAAATCTTCCCGTACTTCCCGGCCTTTTCCAAGTATACCTCCTCCTCTTGTGATTCTTGAACAGGGTATTCGCTATTACTAGCTGAAACTTGTTACAGAACTCAATTAGTCTTTCTCCTCTTTCATTCCTTGTTCCAAAGCCCATATTCTCCTGTAACCTTTTCTTCTACTCCTTCCCCTACAACTGCATTCCAGTCGCCCATGACTATTAGATTTTCGTCCCCCTTTACATACTGCATTACCCTTTCAATATGCTCATACACTTTCTCTATCTGTTCATCTTCAGCTTGCGACGTCGGCATGTATACCTGAACTATCGTTGTCGGTGTTGGTCTGCTGTCGATTCTGATTAGAACAACCTGGTCACTGAACTGTTCACAGTAACACACCCTCTGCTCTACCTTCTTATTCATAACGAATCCTACACCTGTTATACCATTTTCTGCTGCTATTGATATTACCCGATACTCATCTGACCAGAAATCCTTGTCTTCCTTCCACTTCACTTCACTGACCCCTACTATATCTAAATTGATCTTTTGCATTTCCCTTTTCAGATTTTCTAGTTTCCTACCACGTTCAAGCTTCTGACATTCCACGTCCCGACTCGTAGAACGTTATCCTTTCGTTGATTATTCAATCTTTTTCTCATGGTAACCTCCCCCTTGGCAGTCCCCTACCGGAGATCCGAATGGGGGACTATTCCGGAATCTTTTGCCAATGGAGAGATCATCATGAGACTTCTTCAATTACAGGCCACATGTCCTGTGGATACACGTTACGTGTCTTTAATGCAGTGGTTTCCATTGTCTTCTGCATCCTCATGTCGTTGATCATAGCTGATTCTTCCGCCTTTAGGGGCAATTTCGCACCCCTAGGACAAGAGAGTGCACTGAACCTCTATCCGCTCCTCCGTCCTCTTTAACAAGGCCGTTGGCAGAATGAGGCTGACTTCTTATGCCGGAAGTCTTCGGCCACCAATGCTGATTATTTGTCAAAATTTAGGCAGTGGCGGGGATCGAACCCGGGACCGAAGACGTTTTGATTATGAATCAAAGACGCTACCCCCTTTTTTTTCTCACTTTTGTTCGTTGCATCTGCTCGGGGCGGACGTCGTAAGACATCCGTTTAAGTTCGTTGTTGATCGATTAGCTCAGTTTTTTTTTTATTACAGAGGGCTGCTAACCCTCTGACCGAACACGCTGAGCTACCGTGCCGGCTATCCCTAGACCACGGGTACTTGCTTTACCATACCATAGACGCTACTTTTACAAGAGGTGATTTCTCCATATTGAGGTCGGAGTGCTGACAGTGTGTTCCACTTACTAAGAAGCATTCAATCCACCCAGAATACTGGTTCACTATTACGAGGGCTCGTTTGTAAGGTCACCGGTTGAAATATTAGTCACGCGAGAGCATAGTTGTGGTATCGCGAGAAAAGAGACTAGCCGCCAGCACCAGCCATAAGGGGCCAAAAATTCTGAAGACGGCATTAACGTAAGCCGACACCGGAATAAATGTTATTGTCATTTGGATTGTCTATTCTAACCTAAATAGCGGTCAGTTTGCAGCGCTCTTGTTATAGGACTTACCTGGCCCGTCGTATGACCCTCGACCAGTTTGAAGTCATGGCACTGGAGTGGGGTGCAAGTGGTTCAAATGGCTTTAAGCACCATGGGACTTAACATCTGAGGCCATCAGTCCCCTATACTTAGAACTACGTAAACCTAACTAACCGAAGGACATCACACACATCCATACCCGAGGCAGGATTCGAACCTGCGACCGAGGCAGCAGCGCGTTTCCGGGCTGAAGCGCCTAGAACCGCTCGGCCACAGCGGCCGGCGTGCATGTGGAACTGGACATTTGTGGTAAGGTCTTATGAGACGAAACTGCTGAAGTCATCGGTCCCCAAGCCTACACACACTAACTTACGCTAAGGACAACACACACACACACACACACACACACACACACACACCACACACACACACACACACACACACACACACACACACGCCGGAGAGATGACTCGAACCTCCGACGAGGGGAGCCGCGCGAACCGCGGCAAGGCGCCTAAGACCGCGCGGCTACACAGCGGGGCGGTGTGCATCTGTCAGAAGGGTGTGTCGGAGATTTTCTCTGCTCAGGGACTGCGTGTTGTGTTTTGTGCTAATCCTCATCATTTCATCGCCATCGACGCACAAGTCGCCGAAGTGGCGTCAGATCTAAATACTCGCACCCGGCGAACGGTCTACCCGACGGGACGTGCTAGTCACATGACATTTTTATCGAATCAGCGCTGACAGATGCATCGATGTAGTCGACTCAGAGTCGTGCCTATGACCCCACAAATCTTCTTTCGGAGCTCAGCATTGTATGGTAGTGAATCATGGAGGATGGGAAAAACGGAACAGAAAGGGATCGAAGCGTTTGAGATGTGGTGCTACAGAAGAAGGCTGAAAATTCAGTAAACTGACAGTGAATGAGAAGTTTCTCTGCAGAATCGGCGAAGTCACAAGCACATGAAGAACACCGACAGGAAGAAGGAACAGTACGATAGGAACGTTACGGCATTAGGGATTCACCTTCGTGGTGCAAGAAAGGGCTACAGAGGCCAAAAATTGTAGGAGAAAACAGACATTAGAATACATCCAACAAATAATTGAGGATGTAAGTTGCAAATGCTATTCTCGAATGAAAAGGTTGGCAGAGGAGAGGCATCCATGGCGTGTTGCATCAAAATGGTCGGAAGACTGATGACACAAAAAACACGGCGTAACTTAAATTATCTGATATGTTCGTGCAGCAATGTGGTCTGGCCAACGTATCTTGAAAGGGAGGTGTACCACTTGCAGCCACGTAACACGGGCTACTAACAGTGGACGTACTAAGACCCTAACTGTGGACTATCTGCGCACTTTGCGAAATTCCAAGAGGCAAAATCGCAACTCGTCGAACCAAACTACAAACCTCCACTCAGTCACTGTGCTGTTTCTGTTTGGCTCATTGACCACTGGAGTACGTGGAGCGTGATCGTAGCTTTATACAGATTGTTAGACTATTACAAAGTGGGGAGGGGGCGAGTAAAATACAGCAACAAGCAAAAACTCTTGACAGACACAGGTCCAGAAACTAATGGTTTCCCCGATACGACGTATCATTCATGCCAATATTTCTGCACTGTGAAAGTCTGCGGCTGCGTACGCATGTGTGGTCCATGTATGATGCAACAGAACACCTTTCTATGCTGTTCTGCAGTTCGCAGCTCGAATCTTCGAGAACAGGTATATCGGTCGTGACTCGCCAATACCAATGCCTCTCAGGTCCTCCGACTTCAACCCAAAGGATTTTTTGTTTAATAAAAGAATACATTGTCCGTTGCAGGCTGTATTGTACTTTATTAAAATCATACTATTAGCTCATTTCGGCCGTTAGCCATTATGAAGCACGTCTATATCACGTATTACGAATCATGGTCACCACATGTAACTGAAAAGAATGTGATGAGCAACACAGGTAATACACAAGTGTGGTTGATAATGGCTCAATACAGCCTACGACGAATAATGTATTCTGGATCCCACAGAAGCAAAACAGCAAAATCTTCAGATATTATAGACTCATTTCGGCCGTTAGCCATTATGAAGCACGTCTATATCACGTATTACGAATCATGGTCACCACATGTAACTGAAAAGTATGTGATGAGCAACACAGGTAATACACAACAGTGTGCTTGATAATGGCTCAATACAGCCTACGACGAATAATGTATTCTGGATCCCACAGAAGCAAAACAGCAAAATCTTCAGATATTATAGACTCCTGCTCTGCCCTCACAGTTTTACTACCGCTAGTACCTTATCTCCTACCTTCCAGACTTCACAGCATTTCTCCTGCATACTGTTAGCGACTAGCCGTCTTGTGCCTCTACAATCTTTACTCCCACACTTACTTCCATTACCAAATTGACTCTCCCTTGATGCCCCAGAACGTGCTTGTTAACAGTGGTAGGAATTAGGACTTGGTATTTTTAAAAGACAAGGAATCCGACACATCGATATTTAGAAAATATAATTGGGCTCTCGATTTACCGAGGGAAAACATCGATAGAAAAAATAAGTACATGCGTATAAAAATATTGGCTGCGTGTTGCAAATATACTACCCGTTTTAGGGCTGTATATATGTATTGAATTATTATTAGACATTCTGTACATTAACAAGCTAAAAGCGTATCTATCCCCTTTAGAGCAAGACTCGAAAGGTAAACGATGCACGTTCACGCTTGGGGATAACCAGTTTACTAACATTGGTAAACGCATGTAAGTCTGACAAAAGATGCCCAATGGGTCCATCGTTCGGTTTCGTCACACATTGAATTATTGCGGAACACTTCGTGTCTACTTCCTGTTTTTCATTTCTGCCAACGCCAGCGAACTTGCAGTTGCAGTGTCAAAATTGCGTGGTAAAGCTATACATCGCATCTTATGTTGGTAGTGCCGAGCGCCGATTACGTCACCGTTTCCCCGCAAACGTCTCCTCCACTCAAAGACCGGTCTTGTAATTTAGATTTTTGTTCAATTTGAGCAACTGTTTTTGAAGACTGCCAATGTAACAGCACACTAGTTGCGTTAAAAATTGTTTCTAAACGCAACTGCTGTGTTATTTCTTCGCATCTGAAATCTTTTCAATTCCACCCCCCCTCTCCCCCTCTACCAAGAGCAATCTGACTTTTTGTGTGACACAGTCAAAGATTGTTTGGATTGATGAAACTCAAAAAGTAATGACACCTCCACACAGTGAAGGTAAAAGGTTTTACTACAGGTTCAAAACAAGAACTTCAAATGTTCACAAAAAATTGTGAATACAATGAAAATATCGGCACTCGGTATAGCTATTTGGATATCTATACGTCGTGTAGAAACATCGCCGACTTGTATCGATATTTTTTGGAATATACCTCGGTATTTCATCATCATCATCATCATCCCTTGTCTTTGCTAATATCTAGAGAAGAGGAGTGAAAATTTGAAATTTTAATACTTTTTGCAATTCACTCTCTTTCACACAGAACAGGTTCTGGAGGAAACCGAGGAGATACTTGAAAGGACTATTAATTTTCAGAGAAATAAAAACTGAAGTTTGCTGATGACATTGTAATTCTGCCAGACGGGAAAAGACATTGAAGAGCGGTTGAACAGAGTGGATAGCCTTGAAAAGCGCGTACAAAGTGAGTATTGAGAAAAATGAAACCAGGGTAATGGAATGTGGTCGAATTAAACCAGACAACGCTGAGGGAACAGTATTAGAACTTGACACCAAAAGTAGATGAGATTTGCTATTTGGTCAGCAAAATAACTCATGATGGCGAAAGTAGACATGATATAAAATGCAGATGGGCTATGCCACGAAAAGTGTTTCTGAAAAAGAGAATGTTAACATTTAATATAAATCTAATTGTTAATAAGTCTTTTCTTAAGGTATTCGGAGTGTAACCTTGTGCAAAAGTAAGACCGAAACGATACACAGTTCAGATAAGGTAAACCTTGTTGTGCTACTGCAGAACGCCGAAGGTTTGATGGGTAGATAGGTACTAAATCGAACTTGGGGAAAAACTGTGGCACAACTTGACTAAAAGAAGGGATCGACTGTCAGTTTGTTAATGGAGAGACTTTGGGGCGGGAGGGATAAAAATTGTAAAGGGAGAACAGGGGGCGAGTGCAGTAAGCAGGTTCGCAGTCCGAGTGTAGTTTGTTAAGTCTGGAAAATTTCTGTGAAAGAATGGAACATTTTTTGTTGCGCCTTCACGGTTGGTAAACTTGATTGTCCTAAGGATCGTATGAAGAATTTCAACAATGAACGCGTACAGTACAATGTTGGATTGGTCGATTGATCGAATGCGATTAAAAATGAAGAAAATCAGAGTTTTTTGCTGTTATTAAACATTATCATTTCACCGGTTGGACAGAGGGACCATTATTGAAGATCATTTTGGATTCAACGTGGTCGGACAGGCACCGAAGTCTGAGCGCGCACCGGCCGTCCAATTGAGGTCACAGAAAACCTATTGACAGAATTCGTGATATGGTAATTCAAGACCGCCGTATAAAAATTCCTGACATTGCTGAGACTTTACTCGTCTCAACTGCGCGAGTGCATAATATCCTGCACGGAGAATTAGCTACAAAGAAGCTGTGCGAGGCGCGTGCCACCATTGCTCACAGTCGATCAAAAGCACATCCGGCACAACATTTCAACATGTCTGCGATGTTTAACCGCAATCTGCAAGACTTTCCGTGTCCATCTGTGACTATTGTTGAAACCTCGATCCATGGACAAGCTGGTGGTTGTTGGATCGTTCGATACGTTTTTTGTCCGGAAAAGGATCAAGTTTTGCTCGCAAAAAAGTGCTCTTTCACCTGGATAAGGCACCATTTCACACATCAACGAAAACAATGGCGAAAGTGCTTTAATGGACCTTGAATTGGTTTCTCATCCACCATGCTCACCAGACATGGCCCCAAGTCACTTCTTCCTGTACCCTAACTTGACACTGGCTTGGTGGGAAGAACTTTGCTTTAAATGAGGAAATGATACAATGAACGTTTATTTTGTAGAGTTCGACAGAACCTACTTTTCCGATGGGATGAAGCTGGAGGATCGCTGGACCAAGTGCGTATTCGTCAAGGTAGACTACACAAGTATGGTGAGTTGGTTACGAAAGAAAGTGTTTCTTGTTTTTTTACCACGTTTATCAAACCACCCTCTCAGTTATCCACAGATGAGGCTTGCACAGGATGGCCAAGCATTGAGAGTTGCATCAAACCAGTTTTTCGACTGAAGAACAAATGATGCCAACATTTTTTTGTCATTTGGATTTGCTGCCTTTGCATTTGCCGAATTTGTAGATCTAATTACTGGCTGCAAGGTCCTCCAGCTACGCAAACACTTTCAGTGCCTTCGTGCCATTGTCAGTGAGCATCCTTCATCAAAATGTTAGTTTTACATTATCCATGAACCCTGCAGAATTATCGAGTATTGGTAGCTGGTCATCTGCAAATTTAATGTCAGGAAATCCTTTTTCATCTCAATTTCCATGCGTTGTGAGGTACACACAAGCACTACATATTCTGCAGCACTTCGTTTGTAAAATAACACTTTGTCGAAACACAATGTACATGTTGCTGTGTGTGTCCAATACCAGTTGGCGTTTGTCACACAAGTGAACGATAGCTGGGACTGGACGCAACACACAGCAGCAACATTTACAGTGTGTTTTGGCGAAGTTGAAAGTGTGTGTGTGTGTGTTTCACAAAAACTCATTGAAATCCAGATGACAAACTATTTGCGAAAGGTAAATTTGCAGATGACAAGGTAACAGTACCCGATGTACGGAAGATCGACGGTAGCCCTGTAACGTAAAATTAATATTTGGATAATGATGATGACACAACGTGCTGAAACATTCGGGTCTGTATGAAAAGAACATTTTTTGCATAACTGACAGGCCTTACATCCAGTAATTTGTGAGAGCTTGTTGCTGTAGTTTTTAAATCAATTACATGTCATGCACATTTTATTTTTTAGATGTGTACTCTTCAGTTTGTTTTTTAGAAATTACGACAATGCCATGTATTACGTACTAATCCAAAAATTTACTACCATATTAAAGTCATTAGCATCTGTAGCACGGTGGCGGCAAATTTTACTGGGTCAAGCAATCCGTCAAGACTTCTATTGAGGTATCTACAAACTGTGCTATATTGTGTAAAGATTCTGTGAAAAAACAGCACCATTCACACTTTCAATAGAAAAATATCCTCACATTCACTTTAAGACAAACAAAGTGAATGTGATAAGGGTTTTAGTATTTATACTGTGGCATTAATTTATTCCTTACGCTTGCTGCGTGAGACATGGTCAGAGGCTAAGCTGACGCGCATCTGCATCTCAAAAACACTTCCACCGAGAGGTAAACATGCTGATCAACGACTGCATTGTGGCTCGGTGAGTTAAAAGCGGACTTAAATTAGAGATTTTAGTGTTACCAATCATGTCAAAAGTCAGTACCGATCGAGCTATTTGTTCCTTACGTGCAACTGAATGAGACTGAAGAGCGATAGTTCAAAGTCAACCGAATGATGACACCCGGGAAATGGGACGCGGTGGGTGGGGGAAAGATTACGTGAGCTGCTTCAAGGTCGCCTCTGTTGTGTTATATCGCTGACATTGCAGCTCTGTTGCATGTGAGCGGAGCTTTCAAAAATAAACCTACAAACCAGTTCTGTAATCACGTCTCAATGCAGTACATACTCCGGTCATTCGAGTTGTTCCGAAAGCCATCCTATGTATGTTACATAACCAGATATGTTAGTGCACATTTTTAAAAAAGGACTGGGTAACTTAGGTACAGCTACAACAGAGCATATCCTTAAAAGTTGTCGGAATCATCGCGACTCGTAGACAAAATTTACTGACCTCTAAATTACAATATCGCTGGTCTTACATCACTAGAGTGTACTGCAAAGTTCTTGTTAGTTACCGATCAGAGAAATTTATTGGCAATGATCTTTAGCTTCCAATTCGTGTAAAACTAGTACCGTAACAACCTTCCCATTTAACACAATACCAAAAAAAAAAAAAAAAAAAAAACATTGTACTCATAATTCACTCACTGCGTTCATGATTGTGTTCTGTAACTAGAAGCTGAAAATTACTAAAATACATGCAAATCATTGCAACTGTTTATAAGAATTTGGTACAGTACTCTGGTGCTACTGGTTAAGTCAAGGGAAAACAAAATACTTTTGTCAGTTAACTAGTCACCAATATTACATCAGGCATAAGCTGTCGCGCGATTAGGAATAGTATTAGCTAATGCATATCAACGCTCAATTCTCGCCTGCATGCTCACATGGTCTTCCGTAAATTTGATGCAAGTTACATACGTATCATGTTGCAGTCTGAATTTGGACTTATTTGAATCGTCTTTGGGTTTAAATGCTTCAATTTATTGGTCAGTGCAGTTATTAAACTCACCGAATCGCTAGCGTTTTGCTGAAACCAGCAGCACACCAACTCACCTATCACTGCACGAACACTACTGCGAGCTGTGTTTCGTCTGTACCGGTGTGCGTCCAGAGAGTTTCAGTAGCTTGAAAGATGTTCTACTCGACCGGCACTGATATCGATAACCTTGCGCGACACAGTGACGTCCTTATTCTCTTGCAATAAAGGACTAAAATGTGATATTCCAGGAAGATTTCCATGTGCATATTAAAAGAGAATAGCGGTGGTTAATGTTGACAGTTCGTTCAAAGGAACTGTCTACAGGAGCCACTGGTGGTGGCATCTAGCGGCCAGATTCTGAAACTACTCCGAATGTGCCATCTGCTGGCGAGCTTCAAGCACTACTAGCGGCATGCTTTTGAATTGGCTAAGTGAAAGGAAACGTTTGCGTAACAAATTGGCGTAGCGCAATTTACGAGCGACCCTTTGCAAGACGAGATGTAACTAATCTGTTCCTTCTGACACCTTTAACTTCGAAGCGAACGCGAATGACTTCGCACCCAAATTTCCTTCACAGTAATTTACAGTGTCGGATATCGATATACTATACTACAATAATCTAAAATGTTTACATGTATTTTACTAGATACTGGGCCTTTCGAAGAATTTTGATAACATGCAGCAGTCTTCTATAACTTGGACTGCAGATACAGTAAATTAGCGGTAACTACACTGATCATTCACGAAGAGCTTGTGGTCTGTGTTACCTTTTGCATCCGCTGAGCGCACTATCACCTTGGAAGTAATTCCTCGTTTTGTTGGTCTATAATTATTTACTTTAATCTGGAACCGTGAACTGAATTATTTTTTTACAGTAATTTGTTGATACTGAAAGAAAAAAGAAAAGAAGTTTACATTAACAAAACAGCTTGAGTATAAAAATAAATCGCAGCGGTCGTGACTAACATTTGAATGTCATTTAAATGGCGGATGGTGCCTCGTTCATAGAATGTAAAACGCAGCCTTTGACTCTTAACGCTCTAATTGACTGCGTTACCGTCTTGTATACATTTCAGGTTGCGGCAGCAGGAGGGTACACAAAATAAAAATGCATTACAGGTCTTCGATGTTATTCAGAATTCAAGTTCAGTTGTTTTCGAAGCTTACCACACTTCAAAAAGGTATCTAGAAAGTTTTGCGGCTGGACTGAATAATTTTCATGCAGAACACAGAATGATATACTGCACTGAGATTGAAACTAAGATTTGATTTCTGATGTGCTCCAATAACTCTGACAGAAGCATTACTGTTACTTATTAATGACTTAGCAGTGTGATATAATTCTCTCGAACTCGCCGCTCTTTTCGTAAATTCGAGATCGATTGCAACTAACCACTCTATTTCTAATCGATAACTTCAGATGAATAGCCCTTTGTAAGGGGTGCACTCACCAAAACTAGAGTAAGTAGTACGATAATTACGGGTAGTACTGGTAGCATTTTTAGGGAAAGAGACACTGGCACCTTTTTTGTTTGTTTTGCACATAATGAGGACCGCACATCGTTCAGTGCTAGTCAATTGTGTATTTTACATCCTTTGCAAAGTGTAACTTATATTTATAAGTAACATAAATTAGGGGAAGTGGCAATAAAACGACTATTCACGTTGGTGTATAGAATATATGAGTCTGGCGATATACCATCTGACTTTCGGAAAAGCATCATCCACACAATTCCGAAGACGGCAAGAACTGACAAGTGCGAGAATTATCGCACAATCAGCTTAACAGCTCATGCATCGAAGCTGCTTACAAGAATAATATACAGAAGAATGGAAAAGAAAATTGAGAATGCGCTAGGTGACGATCAGTTTGGCTTTAGGAAAAGTAAAGGGACGAGAGAGGCAATTCTGACGTTACGGCTAATAATGGAAGCAAGTCTAAAGAAAAATCAAGACACTTTCATAGGATTTGTCGATCTGGAAAAAGCGTTCGACAATATAAAATGGTGCAAGCTGTTCGAGATTCTGAAAAAAGTAGGGGTAAGCTATAGGGAGAGACGGGTCATATACAATATGTACAACAACCAAGAGGGAATAATAAGAGTGGACGATCAAGAACGAAGTGCTCGTATTAAGAAGGGTGTAAGACAAGGCTGTAGCCTTTTGCTCCTACTTTTCAATCTGTACATCGAGGAAGCAATGATGGAAATAAAAGAAAGGTTCGGGAGTGGAATTAAAATACAAGGTGAAAGGATATCAATGATACGATTCGCTGATGACATTGCTATCCTGAGTGAAAGTGAAGAAGAATTAAATGATCTGCTGAACGGAATGAACAGTCTAATGAGTACACAGTATGGTTTGAGAGTAAATCGGAGAAAGACGAAGGTAATGAGAAGTAGTAGAAATGAGAACAGCGAGATACTTAACATCAGGATTGATGGTCACGAAGTCAATGAAGTTAAGGAATTCTGCTACCTAGGCAGTAAAATAACCAATGACGGACGGAGCAAGGAGGACATCAAAAGCAGACTCGCTATGGCAAAAAAGGCATTTCTGGCCAAGAGAAGTCTACTAATATCAAAAACTGGCCTTAATTTGAGGAAGAAATTTCTGAGGATGTACGTCTGGAGTACAGCATTGTATGGTAGTGAAACATGGACTGTGGGAAAACCGGGACAGAAGAGAATCGAAGCATTTGAGATGTGGTGGTATAGACGAATGTTGAAAATTAGGTGGACTGATAAGGTAAGGAATGAGGAGGTTCTACGCAGAATCGGAGAGGAAAGGAATATGTGGAAAACACTGATAAGGAGAAGGGACAGGATGATAGGACATCTGCTAAGACATGAGGGAATGACATCCATGGTATTAGAGGGAGCTGTAGAGGGCAAAAACAGTAGAGGCAGACAGAGATTGGAATACGTCAAGCAAATAATTGAGGACGTAGGTTGCAAGTGCTACTCTGAGATGAAGAGGTTAGCACAGGAAAGGAATTCGTGGCGGGCCGCATCAAACCAGTCAGTAGACCGATGAAAAAAAAAAAAAAAAAAAAAAAAAAAGTTGACTGCGTAACTTCGGCGCTTTTATGTAACAAAAGCAATTAGTTTTGATGTAAGTATATTTTGCAAGCATGAACATAAAAAGTCTATTTTATTATTTACTATTGTTGTTATTTTGTACTCAATGAAATGTTCTTCATCATGATCAAAGACAAGAGTTTCCTATTATTAATGATAAGTGCGAAAGGTGTCTATGAATATCAGAACTATTTTTTTTAAAGCTAGATGAAGAATGGAACCGAAGTTTGACTGACACGTTTTTCTTTCGCGTCAGTTGCTACGAACTGTGACCTCTCTCACAGGAAATCACAAATCCAATCACATAACTGATACGATATTCCATAAGCGCGCAATTTCACTGCAAGCCGCATGTGTGGTACAGTGTCAAAAGCCTTCCAGAAATCCAGAAATACGGAACCGATCTGAAATCCCCTATCAATAGCACCAAACACTTCATGTGAATAAAGAGCTAGTTGTGTTTCACAAGAACGATGTTTTCTAAACCCATGTTGACTGTGTGTCAATAGACGGTTTTCTTCCTACGTAGTACAAAAATGTTCCGCAGATTACGGGGCCCTTTATATGTACATCCTGATTCAGGTTGTAGACAGTTCACCGCTCGTGGTTTCTGGGAAACCTTGTGAAACTCTGATCATACACGCAAACAAAACGATCGAAATCAGATAACACCCGGTAGGGGTGCTACACCCTAAGCTACAGATAACGCGATTGCGATGTTAACTGACCAAGGCTTCTAGGGAAACTACCTTCGTCTAGCTTACTTATGATGGTCTACGGTGGCCTAAGGTAGTTTTGCTACTCCTTTGTAAACTATAGCTTAAAATTATACGGAATAAAAGTTGACTCTGATGTAGCATAATAACCATTTCCGGGCACTACATAATATTTCTTTATATTATCGTCCCTTTCCTTATCGGTCTTCCTACTTACATTTACGTCGTCAGTTTCTTTCCTGTGATACTTGTATCCTATTCGGTTTATCTTTTATAAATTATATCCAGCTTTACTAACGTGCATTGGAAGTCACATCCACATCTTATTTGCAGTGACACAATAGCTTTTGTGGGAGTGACCTACTATCAGCTATTCCTCCAAAGCCTGATATGCTCATCTTAATTTTGACACTTTTCTGCAGAAGGCTTTTGATGCAGCTGATGTATTTGAGCCAAAGCACAAGGTCAAAATACTACTTTTAGTTATGAAATGATATTTAATTACTACCAATTAATGAAGATGATATTTTAATTACTGTTAATTACTTAAAACATCGAAACTCGAGTAATAATCATTTATGTACAGGGTATCCAAAATTTTATAGTTCTAGTTTCAAAACGCTGTAGAAAGAGTACCACTCTCAGAATGACGTCAGATTTGACGAGTATACTATTGATGCAGGGGGAAGCGTCATGGAACAATAAATAAATAAATAAATAAAATAAAAAATTAACTACGATTTTACCAGTAGATAGCGCTTAAGCGTCTTAACGTAAACAGGATCGACTACAAATGACAGATGAATCGCAATGTGGTTTGAGCTGCACATTACACCACCCGTAATGTGCAATGTGAACGACAAGTTCAGTTGCCAACAGTTGTAGCACTATTAACAGGGTTAGGTAAGACCATCCACCATGGCAAGGTCGTATCACATCGAATGGAAAAAAACGGTTTTCGACTATCCTGAGGCCAAAACAGCATAAAAAACAAAATTATATCAGTTTTTAATAGTCCTAGGGCCAAAAACCGTATAAAAAGCAAAATGACATCGGCGTTCAACTATCGTGAGACTGTCCATCGATTTCTGTCACAAGCTGAAATAGCGTGGTCCGCAACACATGGAGTGTCTCGTGAGTCACTTTCAGAATGCGTTGCGCGATGCGTGCCCGCAGGTCATCTACGTTCGTAAGTGGAGCACAGAACACATCTTGCAGATAGCCACGGAGCCAGAAGTCACACGGATTAATTGTAAATGTAGGCTTCCGCGGCCGGTGTCACAGTCAATAAAATTCTTCTGGGTTTGACGCCGCATTGTCAAGTTACCAGTACACCGTGAGGAAGGCGTCTTGCAATAGTCGCCGAAACGTCAGAATTTTATAGTTGATAATGCGGCCTCAAACCCAGAAGAATTTTATTGACTACACCGAAGTTCAGGTGATGTGGACGGGCAGGCTGTAGGGAAATGAAGCGCCAAAGAAACCGGTATAGACACGCATATTCAAATACAGAGATATGTAAATGGGCAGAATACGGCGCTGCGGCCGGCAACGTCTATATAAGACAAGTGTATGGCGCAGTTGTTAGTTCGGTTACCGCTGCTATAATGGTAGGATAATCAAGATTTAAGTGGGTTTGAATGTGGTGTTATAGTCGGCGCACGAGCGAAGGGGCGCAGCATCTGCGAGGTAGCGATGAAGTGAGGATTCTCCCGTACGACCATTTCACGATTGTACCGTGAATACGAGAAATCCGGTAAAACATCAAATCTCCAACATCGCTACGGTCGGAACAAGATCCTGCAAGAACGGGACCAACGACGACTGAAGGGAATCGTTCAACGTGACTTAAGTGCCACCTGTAATATTATTGGGATTCCCGTCGTATGAAAGCTCTGAGTACCCTTGTAAAGGCACTCACCTATCTGTATATTAAATGATCAACGTATGAGATGAGACCTATTCTTTGAAAGACGTTTGTTTTATACAATTTACGTAACTGTAAAGATGCGCATCTAGCGCGGACGCTAATACATCGGTCCGCAGCTCGTGGTCGTGCGGTAGCGTTCTCGCTTCCCACGCCCGGGTTCCAGGGTTCGATTCCCGGCGGGATCAGGGATTTTCTCTGCCTCGTGATGACTGGGTGTTGTGTGCTGTCCTTAGGTTAGTTAGCTTTAAGTAGTTCTTAGTTCTAGGGGACTGATGACCATAGATGTTAAGTCCCATAGTGCTCAGAGCCATTTGAACCATTTTTTTGCTAATACATCGATTGCGCAGTCAAAGAAACATTTTAACAGAAGCTGAACTGAACGTTCCGCTTCGATCTAAATAAAAGATGACAGTAAAAACTTTTGTAGATCTTCAGATTTTATCGTACGTCTGCTTGTAATGTGAAAGCGTAAAGAAGGTCGACTTTAAGCCATAAAAGTGAGCGGTCTTGCCAGCGTGCAGACAACATTATTAATTAATAAAATTCCAGTAATTTATTTTCGATACTGTAAACCGGCGAGTTATAGTTATGAAGGTGTTGAACGGTGCAAGGATTGTCTTGAAGGAAGGAGAAAAGTAATGACTGTAATTTGTGACAAAAACGTGAACCAAGGAGGTAGCGCAGGACAGGCTGAAATCTGACGGCACCATGCAGCTAGAAAAGAACTTACTTAAATTTATACTGTTTATAAATAAGCTCTAATTGCTTGTGAGAATTGTTTGAATATATTTGGTGTTTACCAGATTTCTTATTCTATTCTTTTCCTTTATATTTTTTTATCTCCATATCATATTATTTTTATAAATGTCAAACAGCCTTTACTACAGCAGAGAATACTGCGGCATCCTGGTCGTAGACAGAAGGCCGCTCCTTGTCTTCTATACAACTCATAGCTGCCCCATTTATTAATGATTTCATGTGCAAATGCAATTTTTTTATTGTTCATTGTTAAAGGCCCCTAGGTGATTATAAATGTCATACTGATTACGTAAAGAAATCCGGGTTGTTATTTTCCAAATAATATAAGTCTTTGCGTAATCAAAAAACTAGCCTCCTTCTGACAACGATCAGGAGTCGACCAGAAGACGGACGTCTTCGACCGCTTTCGTGTTTCCTGTGGCAAAGCTGTGTCAAACTATATAATATATATAATTTTCAGATTAAAATTGAAAGAATTGAAATATATTTAACTTATTTGTTTTTTTTCTTTTATCATACTAGACACCCTTCCGCAAATTGCTGCATATTTCAATGCTGGGCCATCAACAAGTATCAGCGTGCGAACCATTCATCGAAACATGATCGATATGGGCTTTCGCAACACAAGGCCCACTCGAGTACCATTGGTGACAATACGTCACAAAGCTATACGCCTCGGCTGGGCCCGTCAACACCGACATTGGACAGTTGATGACTGAAAGTATGTTGCCTGGTCTCGTTTCAAATTATAACGAGCGCATGGACGCGTACGGGTATGGAGACAACCTCGTGAATCCATGGCCCAACCATGACAGCAGGGACTGTTCAAGCTGGTGGAGGCTCTGTAACGGTGTGGAACGTGTGCAGTTGGAGTGGTATTGAAGCGCTGATACGTCTAAAGACGACTCTGACAGGTGACACGTACGTAAGCATCCTGTCTTATCACCTGCATCCACTGATGTCCACTGTGCATTCCGACGGACTTGGGCAATTCCAGCAGGACAATGCGACACCCCACACGTGCAGAATGGCTACAGAGGGCTACAGGAACACTCTTCCGAGTTTAAACACTTCCACTGGCCACCAGACTCCCCAGACATGTACGTTATTGAGCATATCTGGGATGCCTTGTAACGTACTGTTCAGAAGACGTCTCCATCCCATCGTGTTCTTACGGATTTATGGACAGCCCTGCACGATTCATGGCGTCAGTTCCCTCCAGCACTACTTCAGACATTAGTCGAGTCCATGTCACGTCGTGTTGCGGCACTTCTGAGTGCTCGCGGCGGCCCTACACAATATTAGGCAGGTGTACCGGTTTCTTTGTCACTTCAGTGTAAATTTCCCATGTTTGGCGTGATCCTTCGCGCAGGAAATTGCTACCTCGCAGCTCCAGACTATAACTTCGAATGCAGGAATGTAGCCTTGTTATGTTCGACAAAAGGCAGGATGCTCCTAATGTAATTGATCCCACAAACTGCACGGGACATCCGCCGCTGCAGGCGTGAGATCTGATCAACATGCGTACGTCACGCAGACTGAGGCGTTCGCCTGCTGTGACGCGCGGCGTATTCCGCTCGCGCTGCTTCCCGGTTCCCAGAAGCTGTGCGACGGCTCGTCACGCAACGCAGAGCAACGGAATTTTTTTCACTTGTATGCTACCGCCGCTGTCACTGCAGCTTTCAATTTTATCTTTGGCGTTCGCTAAATTTGTGGCTAACCGGGACTGGCGGGAAGGGGGGGGGATGGGGTGGAGTGGAGGTGTTGTACACAAATACTTAAGGGGGAGGACAGTATGACGGCCAAAATATTGTTAAAATTGAAGACTTTTTTTATTCTCACTGGAATGTATTGTAAGTAGGCTGTTTATGTTTTCTTATTGGCAACGTTACGTAGCGCTCTGTATGAAAATCACTGGCTGTGCTGTGTGCAGTCTGTGGCTAGTTTGCATTGTTGTCTGCCATTGTAGTGTCGGACAGCGGCAGCTGGATGCGAACAGCGCGTAGCGTTGCGCAGTTGGAGGTGAGCCGCCAGCAGTGATGGATGTGGGGAGAGAGATGGCGCAGTTTTGAAATTTGTAAGACTGTCATGAACTGCTATATATAATATTACTATTAAGGTAAATACAGTGTTTGTTCTCTATTAAAATCTTTCATTTGCTAACTATGCCTGTCAGTAGATAGTGCCTTCCGTAGTTAGAATCTTTTATTTAGCTGGCAGTAGTGGCGCTCGCTGTATTGCAGTAGTTCGTGTAACGAAGATTTTTGTGAGGTAAGTGATTTGTGAAACGTATAGGTTAATATTAGACAGGGCCATTCTTTTGTAGGGATTATTGAAAGTCAGATTGCGTTGCGCTAAAAAATATTGTGTGTCAGTTAAAGCACAGTCTTGTATAATTTTTCTAAGGGGACGTTTCAGTATTAAACATTGAAGTTTTTACTGCTATTTTCTTATTGAAAAATATTAATATCTTCACTGTGTAATTGGGATCTTCCAGCAGCAGCTCTGAAAGGAGGTAGATCGACGGTTGTCCTGTAACTCCGGTGAACCTGAAACATGACATTAACGTAAAACAATGAACTGGTAGCCAAGATCGCAGGAATTCTTTTTATTCCATGATTACCGGTTTCGGCGAAACTAAAGCCGCCATCATCGGGTCTTAGGACACATACACGTTACAACATCAAGGCAAACAATGGTGATATTAATAGTTGCCTGTAACATGCAGGCCTTACAAAATTGCCGTACGTAGCACATAGGCGTCCTAGAGAGATGACATTATAAATGTTAAGTGTCTCCATCACATACAAGCGCAAGCCAGGTACTAGATACTAGGTAGTATCTAGCTGCATGCCACAACACAGTCACAAACAACACAACAGTCATAAAAAAATAAACACCGGCACCACATACTAAGACTGTAGTAATAAGGTAATGGCGCTTGGGAGGAGAAGGCTCGAAGAACTTTTATTCGGAGGCTCCTCCTCCCCAATGGCATGCTGCATAGTGTTTACAGTACACTGCACACAAGCAGTCATGTATTGCTGGTTTCACTGTATGCAGACAGAAGTATATTCTCTTCTCTATTCAAAGCTATAATCAATGAATTTTATATGTCAGAAATGTATTAAGTTATTTAAGGAATAAATCATTCAAGTAGCAATTAACTATATTCTATTTCAACTAACAAGCTACAAACGTAAGTGTATTTCTCATGTGAAGCTAAAATTCATGTATTCCATGTATGAAGTGCTCAATCAGAATTTAATCCTTGTAATCTGTGTAAACATACATTAGCGCAAACTATTTCAGATAAGAATAGCTCGAGGTTGTACCGAGACCTTCTCATCTGAAATAGATAGAAATACGCCATTACCAACCAACATGCTACTTAGACTGTATTACTCATCCAAATACAGCATATCACTTCCCTCTATATACACTCCTGGAAATTGAAATAAGAACACCGTGAATTCATTGTCCCAGGAAGGGGAAACTTTATTGACACATTCCTGGGGTCAGATACATCACATGATCACACTGACAGAACCACAGGCACATAGACACAGGCAACAGAGCATGCACAATGTCGGCACTAGTACAGTGTATATCCACCTTTCGCAGCAATGCAGGCTGCTATTCTCCCATGGAGACGATCGTAGAGATGCTGGATGTAGTCCTGTGGAACGGCTTGCCATGCCATTTCCACCTGGCGCCTCAGTTGGACCAGCGTTCGTGCTGGACGTGCAGACCACGTGAGACGACGCTTCATCCAGTCCCAAACATGCTCAATGGGGGACAGATCCGGAGATCTTGCTGGCCAGGGTAGTTGACTTACACCTTCTAGAGCACGTTGGGTGGCACGGGATACATGCGGACGTGCATTGTCCTGTTGGAACAGCAAGTTCCCTTGCCGGTCTAGGAATGGTAGAACGATGGGTTCGATGACGGTTTGGATGTACCGTGCACTATTCAGTGTCCCCTCGACGATCACCAGTGGTGTACGGCCAGTGTAGGAGATCGCTCCCCACACCATGATGCCGGGTGTTGGCCCTGTGTGCCTCGGTCGTATGCAATCCTGATTGTGGCGCTCACCTGCACGGCGCCAAACACGCATACGACCATCATTGGCACCAAGGCAGAAGCGACTCTCATCGCTGAAGACGACACGTCTCCATTCGTCCGTCCATTCACGCCTGTCGCGACACCACTGGAGGCGGGCTGCACGATGTTGGGGCGTGAGCGGAAGACGGCCTAACGGTGTGCGGGACCGTAGCCCAGCTTCATGGAGACGGTTGCGAATGGTCCTCGCCGATACCCCAGGAGCAACAGTGTCCCTAATTTGCTGGGAAGTGGCGGTGCGGTCCCCTACGGCACTGCGTAGGATCCTACGGTCTTGGCGTGCATCTGTGTGTCGCTGCGGTCCGGTCCCAGGTCGACGGGCACGTGCACCTTCCGCCGACCACTGGCGACAACATCGATGTACTGTGGAGACCTCACGCCCCACGTGTTGAGCAATTCGGCGGTACGTCCACCCGGCCTCCCGCATGCCCACTATACGCCCTCGCTCAAAGTCCGTCAACTGCACATACGGTTCACGTCCACGCTGTCGCGGCATGCTACCAGTGTTAAAGACTGCGGTGGAGCTCCGTATGCCACGGCAAACTGGCTGACACTGACGGCGGTGGTGCACAAATGCTGCGCAGCTAGCGCCATTCGACGGCCAACACCGCGGTTCCTGTTGTGTCCGCTGTGCCGTGCGTGTGATCATTGCTTGTACAGCCCTCTCGCAGTGTCCGGAGCAAGTATGGTGGGTCTGACACACCGGTGTCAATGTGTTCTTTTTTCCATTTCCAGGAGTGTATTACAAATTATTCTTAACCACGCTCATCGTATTACATTTTTTTCTGTGACATTTGCTTTGTATAAATTAAATTATATTCTCATCAACCAGGTAGTAACAAATTATATGGAACCATTTTAACAATTGTTAAGCATTCAATTCGGTGCAACCTCAGAGAAGTCTTTACATATTATGTTCTTTATATTATTAAAAAAAGCATTAACAACTGTATACCAATAAGACAAAAACAATGAGAAGTCTTTGGTATTAGATTCAGAAGCATCCGATCCACCTTACATTTCAAGGCGGTGGGTTACTCTGTACTGTTAATGAAATAAATAAATAATACCTTCACAGAACAGGTGCACTTCATCGCCGATTTTGATTTGAAGGGCATTTGCCACGTGCATTAACGCAGTACGGCCTACACTGAGTAGACATGCGGCCAAATCTGAAGCGACGTTGACTATTTCGCTTGAGCTGGATGTTATTTTCGGAGCGTATCTCCAAATGAGACTATTGGAACTTCAAATTTTGAGTAAAATCGCCCAAACAACGCTCCAGCAAATCAGATTTACTGAGATCGGTATAAATAGGGGTGATGGTATGGATAACGACTTGTGGCAACCGGCTCTCTAACATGAAACATGAAATTGGCGTATCATCCTAATCCTTACAGATAAAATTTTAGTTCATCCTAGGGAATTGGGAAAAAAAGTTTTTTGGCGAAATTATAGATATTTGAAAAAAAAAACGGGCACTCGGCTTCAAATGGTCACAGAATCGTTACTTTTCGGAGTTCGCGCGTAATATTTTGGGACATAATTCTTCAATGGGTATACACTCGAATTCCGTACTAAAAAATGTCGAGTTTTTTTGACTGTCACACTTTCGCTCCCCCTTATGACTGAAGTTGAAGCTGATGCCAACCACTGTCAGGATGAAGTTAAGCCGAGGTTGCTTACCTGTTGGCGTCATCCCAAAGTATGCAATAGTACAGATCCGGAATACATGTCGCATCGCACATTGCATCCCGCCCGCAGCAGAGTTCTGAAGACAATCCTGTCTAGTGAGCGAAATATGCGATAAAGAAAAAATTGTATCCGACGTACGATTGCTCCACAATTTTTTCTGCATTCCCTGTTTCCCCCTGCAAGCGATGCTTGCTAATTTTTTGTTCGTTCTATTTATTTAACGTGATCACATTAAGGTACTCAGGCGCTCTCTTACATCGGAACAGGGTTTTACACGGACAATACTTTTTACCTCACGGTTTTCTGTTGTTGTGGTCTTCGGTCAAAAGGCTGGTTCGATGCAGCTTTTCATGCTACTCCATCCATTTTCACCTCCGAATAATCACTGCAGAGCACAATTTTAAGAAAAAAAGGATCTGTAGCACTGACACTTTGCGATCTTAGTAAGGCGTTTGACTGCATTCTTCATAAGATACTCCCAAAAAGCTCAGTGAGCATGGAGTTGTAGGCACTGTTCTGACAACCCTCCAATCTTATTTGGGAAACAGGATGCAGATTGTATCAGTCGAAGGATCACTAACACAAGGGTCGGTAATGAGCCCCTCCCATTCCTAGTTTCTGTAAATGATTTAAGCTCTCACGGACAGTACTTGCAATTCGCAGATGACACGAAAGCCACTGATACCAGCAAGGCTCAATAAGAAGCATATGCTTTGGAGGAGGATATTGGTGGTTTAACGTCCCGTCGACAACGAGGTCATTAGAGACGGAGCACAAGCTCGGATTAGGGAAGGATGGGGAAGGAAGTCGGCCGTGCCCTTTGAAAGGAACCATCCCGGCATTTGCCTGGAGTGATCTAGGGAAATCACGGGAAACCTAAATCAGGATGGCCGGACGCGGGATTGAACCGTCGTCCTCCCGAATGCGAGTCCAGTGTGCTAACCACTGCGCCACCTCGCTCGGTAAGCATATGCTTTGTTTGATGTTACAAAGGAATGGTTTTGTTATAAACAAAGCGAAAATCAGTGAAGAAAAAATTCAAAAATTGACAAGAAGACACTGTACATGTGTGTGACAAACCATCACGAGTCATATTTCTCCTGAGGAAACTGAAACATGTGATAACTAAAAAAAAAAATGGCTCTGAGCACTATGGGACTCAACATCTTAGGTCATAAGTCCCCTAGAACTTAGAACTACTTAAACCTAACTAACCTAAGGACATCACACACACCCATGCCCGAGGCAGGATTCGAACCTGCGACCGTAGCAGTCCCGCGGTTCCGGACTGCAGCGCCAGAACCGCTAGACCACCGCGGCCGGCATGTGATAACTGATCAGTATCTGCTGATGGTACTGAACATATCTTTACTCCACAATGTCATTCAGTATCTCGTCATTAGGTACTCGATTTACCCACCTGAGCTTCAGCATTCTACAGTAGCACCACATTTCTAATCTTTTCTTGTCCACAGTCGAGTCAGGTATGGCCTGTTATGCTCGCCCGGTTAGCCGTTCGGTCTAACGCACGGCTTTCCGGACTGGGAAGGAGCACCTGGTCCCCGGCACGAATCCGCCCGGCGGACTTGTGTCGCGGTCCGGTGAGCCGGCCAATCTGTGGATGGTTTTTAGGCGGTTTTCCATCCGCCTCAGCGAATGCGGGCTAGTTCCCCTTGTTCTGTCTCAGCTACACTATGTCGGCGATTGCTGTGCAAACAAGTTCTCCACGTACGCGTAGACCACCATTACTCTACCACGCAAACATAGGGGTTACACTCGTCTGGTGTGAGACGTTCCCTGGGGGGGTCCACTGGGGGCCGAACCGGGGAATAACCCTGAAAGAGAGGTTCGGTGTGGGGCGGCGGAGGGGTGAAGTAGACTGCGGCGGTCGTCGTGGGGTTGTGGACCACTGCGGCTGCGGCGGGGACGGAGCCTCTCCGTCGTTTCTGGGCCCCTGGTTAACATACAATGGCCTGTTACCATGGGGTCACTCTACAGGCTACAAGAAAATAATGCTACAGCAAAAAAAAAAAAATAGCAATAAGGATCTTAATATCAAGCAGAAAACTGCACCACTGCAAACCCATCTTCACACGTTGAGGCGTGGCGCCTTATACCTCTCCTGTCTAGAGCCTGTGTATCGGGAGAATGACTCATGCGTGCACGGTGACAGATGGTCTGTAGCGGGTTCAGTCGAGTACGTAGTTCTAATTTTCATCTGCTAGAGGATAGTAGCGGACAGGACGAAAGAGAAAGAATTGTAATGTAGTTAATAATTTTGACCACGAGAGTCCAGTAGTGCACAGAGACAATTCAAGAAACAGGTCAAAAGAAAGTTTTTGTGAATTGTTCTGTTTATTTCTTGAAGACTTTTTTGTTTATTTATGTTTGTACAGTTTTGTATATGCTTTTTGTAGTGTGAATGATGCGTGAATGTGGTCTAAAGTAAATATGTAATCATTGTTCTACTGATGAACGCTGTAGGGTGAGAAAGTTTTAAGATAATATGAATGCAGACGACGGGGAACTTTGTACCATTATATGGTAAGTAAGTTTATGGTAAAAGGAAAGTTAATTCGAGTACAAGTGTGTTATTTGTTGATTGGTTAGTCATGAAAAGCGCGGACCAACGCGGGAGAATAATGTTTTTGTTTTGGCCTTAAAGAAAACTGACTAATCTGAAGGGAGTGAGTATTCTTCGCGCGTCTTTTCTCTTGGAGATGTAGAATGCTTACAGCAGTCTAAGGGAGTCGGAGCCCAGTCTTTCATTGGTACAGTCGTGTAAAATGGTTCAAATGGCTCTGAGCACTATGGGACTCAACTGCTGAGGTCATTAGTCCCCTAGAACTTAGAACTAGTTAAACCTAACTAACCTAAGGACATCACAAACATCCATGCCCGAGGCAGGATTCGAACCTGCGACCGTAGCGGTCTTGCGGTTCCAGACTGCAGCGCCTTTAACCGCACGGCCACTTCGGCCGGCCAGTCGTGTGTAGTACGAGCTCCGAAGGAAGTCATAATTTGCCGGTCTTAGTTGTGCTACATGTTTCAGAAGTGTTTTAAAATGAAGGCATATTTATTCCGGTATGTTTTTAGAAAGTATGGATGTTTTAAGTAATTTTGTGTATGAGAAAAAACAGTAATTCAGCGTTGCATATTGAGCAGATCGGTGAATAAAACCTTGTGAGTGCTTTAGACACCGATAAACTTAATAGTATGGAGAGCATTTTCATTTAAGAACAATCTGTGCTTAGTAGCTTTTCAGATTTCGGGAAATACGTTAACATAAACTTGCTAACGTGCATGACTGTGTGAGTATTAGCACGTCTTGGCGGTGAGCGTGTACATTATCAAGGTTCAGAATATACCGAAGTTTTGCCAGTATTTCCACCTTTCATTCAAAATTAAGACCTTTTCCCTATTCTTAGAATAGTTACGTTGTATGCAGCCTGGAGCGAATTGCAGTACCATAGGTTTCTGCTCGGCTTTCCTACCGGCGATCTGCTGCAACGAGTTCACAGGTAGGTGCAGGTAAAGGACGAACGAAACCGCGCCGCCGCAACGTCTAGGAGTGATGATAATTTTCAGTCAAAATGTCTTCATCTGTCTCAGGTAAGTGAAAGAAAATCATGAAACATTCACCAACCGGAGTGACGTCCACAATTACAAAACGCGCAATAAGGACAACATAGACATCCCAAGCTTTCGAATCTACATGGCTGGGACTGTTCTCCAACAGTAGCTGTTAAAATGTTCAACCGTCCAAGCCCTAAAATGCAGCCCTTGGAAATGGTGAAATTTCGAGGGAAATTGTCGCAAAATCTACACCAAAAACCACTGTACCGTTTCAATGAGTTCTTTGACAGTGAAACAGCGAACTGGATTGCCCTAAAAGTGCTCTACTCAATGAAATGAACTGAACATGAAATTGTTAAAAAGTTCTCACGCTATATGTCAGTAAGTGTTACGCTATACTCATGAAAATTTGTTCTTGCATTATTATGCACACTTATGCTAATTTGTTCTTGTATTGTAATGATTGTGTAACCTTAACCTTGTAACACTGACTCAGCCTATCCAGTGGACTGGCGTCCGATGTAACTATTATAGCATAGACTCCAGAGAAAAAAAGAGTATAAATTAAATTATCGATACACAACAATGGAAGCTATATGTGCGCTCTCAGAATTTGGTACAAAAGGGATGAACGTTTTTTGTTTCATTGTCTTCTTGGTTCTGATGTTCTAGCTGACGGATGCTTATTGTTCACGGTCTGTAACTAATACAATTATCTGTAGTAATACTAGTAATATTTTGAATATATACAGGGTGTCCCAGCTATCTTGTCTACCCAAAATATCTCTGGAACAATAACAGCTATTGGAAAACGACTTTCACCGGTATCAATGTAGGGCTGGGGTCCATGAATGTACATATTTGGAAACATTCTAAAACGAAAGCATATGTATTTTTTAACACAAACTTATGTTTTTTAAATGAACCTCCCATATTTTTTCTTCAGCAATCCATAGCATGACAAAGCACATACACAATGGCGTTGATTTCATCGCCATATTCCCATTACATCCCGAGATATTGAGACGCGAAGTTGACGCTTGAAACACCCGACATGCGCTGCTAGCGCACGTCCTGAGACTCAGGCGTGAACCCCATGCTGCCCGTAATCGCGATGTGATTGACATGCGTAATCACACTTCCGTACTTACCAAGAGGTCCGAAACGAATAATACGGTCTGCTGCCATCCTGCCTTAACGTCGTACATTCCAGCAGGTATTTATCCCATAGGCTAGGGGTGATGCGGTTCTGTAACATATCTGTGTACCGCAACATTAGTCACAAAGATAACTTCGCTTATCGTTAATCCGTTACTAAAAAGGTAATGCCGTTCAACGTTAAAACTTTACTTTACTGTAGATCTAGCGCAAGTGAGAGTTAATCGTTCACTCGTAATAGTAAAATTCATGTTGATGGTTTTAGTGAAACGAGCAAGTGGACTAAAAGTTTTACCGTTTTTTAGGTAAAAATGTTTTGATTTGGGAAGTTCAGGTAGGACATAGAAGGTGAATGTAAACATGTTTAACCAATTAGTTTTATTATCACATAATTATCAATGTTATGTTTATCTAATGCGTTAAATGACAAATTGTTGCAAACAAATGTTTCTTAACATCACTGGGTAAAATGGCCCTTTGTAGAAACTTCCACTGTGATACCAGCACTACATACTAAACATAGCGTTCACATCTCATGCTCAAAGTGATGCCCATTGGCTTGCATACATAGGGTCACTCTGCGGATGAAGGATGCCCTACTTCGTGCTACTGTTTCCTCTTTGATGGTTGTACAAGCATCAATAATGCGTTGCTTCATGTCCTCTGGTGTTGTTGGTTCATGTTGGTAAACAGCATCCTTCACTGCTCCCCAAAGAAAATAATCCAGCGGTGTAAGGTCCGGAGATCGGGCAGGCCACCAAACTGGGCCACCTCGTCCAATCCATCTACAAGGGAACTTACGGTTCAGACGTCGTCGTGCTCGTAAGGCGTTATGTGCAGGGCATCCGTCATGCTGATACCACTTGACCATTCTCCGGTTCAGAGGTACGGTGTCCAAGAGAACAGGAAGATTGTGTCGTATAAACCTGGAGTATTGTCTGCCATTGTGGATGCCATTTATAAAGAAAGGTCCGATAATGGTATCTCCAATAATCCCACACCAAACATTAACTTTCCACGGACGTTGATGCTCTACCTGACGGAGCCATTTTGGATTGTCTGCGGACCAATAATGCATATTATTCATATTGACAATTCCTTTGTTGGAGAATGATGCCTCGTCGGCAAAGAGAACATCTGCAAAAAAATTTGGATTTGTCAGAAGTTTTTGCTGAGCCCACCGACAAAATGTTACCCTATTGCGGAAGTCATCTCCATGAAGATCCTGGTGTAAATGAACATGGTAAGGATGAAATTTATGACGTTTAAGAATACGCTGTGCACTTGATTTCGACACACCAACTTCACGTTCAATTTGACGTGTGCTGATTTGAGGATTCACAGCTATGGTAGCGGGCACAGCAACTTCAGCACGTTCATCTGTGCGTGTTCTAGGACGATGTCGAGGTCTTGGATTTAAGCTTCCCGTTTCACGTAGACGAGATGTGAGACGACCAAACATCCGGCGCGAAGGCGATGGCTTGTCAGGGAATCGTCTTCTGTACAGTCGTTCTGCCTGAACAGCATTTCGTCCACCTACAACAGGGTACAGTACAGGTATGTAGAGTAGGGTAGAAAACAGACATATTAACTTAATAATCATAATGTTCGCTAACAGCACTATCAACAAACAAGCAATCTCATAACGTATTTCCCGTCAACGTACATTCTTCATGTGTGTACATTATACTGTACAGTATAAGTTCCACAACACAACGTTTATTCACAATTTGTACTACCTCCGTGCCGTCACTAGATTACTCTGATGCACTACACTGGCAAGCGGTGTACTGTACGCCAAAGCAACAACAAATGGGATGCTCGGAGGGTGGTGGAGTACAGGAGTTTGCATGGGTCGCAAATCATAAACAAGGCGAAGTGGTAACTTCAAATGGCTCTGAGCACTATGGGACTCAGCTGCTGAGGTCATAAGTCCCCTAGAACTTAGAACTACTTAAACCTAACTAACCTAGGACAACACACACATCCATGCCCGAGGCAGGATTCGAACCTGCGACCGTAGCGGTCGCGCGGTTCCAGACTGTAGCGCCAGAACCGCTCGGCCACCAGCGGCCGGCGAAGTGGTAACTGTGGCAGTAGTGCGAACCACGTTGGACACTTGACTAGGTAGAGCCAGGCCCTGCGCGACAGTCACAATGGGTCATATAACGCATTAGATAAACCTTATTTTGGGTGTGCAGGATAAACAAGACAACCCGACGGGTGTACACCGATCGGTACTGGTTCATATTGTGTACGTAGATACGTAAAACGTGCAAGAGGGAAACCATTATGTGCTTATGAGAGTTGATGGCAGCAGACCGTAGTATTCGTTTCAGACCTCTTGATAAGTATGGAAGTGTGATTACACATGTCAATCACATCGCGATTACGGGCAGCATGGGGTTCACGCCTGAGCCTCAGGACGTGCGCTAGCAGTGCATGTCGGGTGTTTCAAGCGTCAACTTCGCGTCTCAATATCTCGGGATGTAATGGGAATATTGCGATGCAATCAACGCCATTGTGTATGTGCTTTGTCGTGCTATGGATTGCTGAAGAAAAAAATATAGGAGGTCCATTTAAAAAAAACTTAAGTTTGTGTTAAAAAACACATATGCTTTCGTTTTAGAATGTTTCCAAATATGTACATTCATGGACCCCAGCCCTACATTGATATCGGTGAAAGTCGTTTCCTAATAACTGTTATTGTTCCAGAGATATTTTGGGTGGACAAGATAGCTGGGACACCCTGTATATAAAAATAATCATTCAAAATTGTGTTTTTGTCAATAGCAAGTACCTTCCCTACCCACGATTTAGTTACGTAATAATTAAATGTTGCCCTGGCCATTTTGTATGGGCTGATTGTTGAAGCGACGCCATTAATAATAAAAATGATATATGCTATTTTAATAGTCATTTAATGCTAAAAGTATTAAAAGAAATAATCTCAATAATTACAAAACGGCGTCTTGTAATATTTTCCAATTCATTTTTGGCCAGAGGTACAGTTTTATTAAGACTAATTTCTATAAATGTGTACGCTGCCATTGCAAATAGGCAGCAATCCTGGAGCATCAAGCCTCACAGAAAAAAATGATTAAACACTGTGTTTAATTGGCTTATCGTGTAATATTAAAGAAAGATGTTTTTAATCCATCGTTGGAGTACATATGATATTTCTGGCGATAGCGCCCTGAGAAAATTTAGCCGTGGCTTTTAACAAACATAAAGTATTTTTTAACAAAACATTTCATTCAATTATCAGAATATTCTCTTTCATTAAAAGAAAAGTTACGTGATACTATGGTGATAGATGGTAAACCTACATCCATTTGAACATAGTTATCGCATTCGAACCTTAGTATCTCTCTCTACAAACTGATGATTTCTTGAGGCCCCAGGCTGTATTCTACCAGTACATTCCTTCTTTTAGTCAACTTGTACCATAAATATCTTTACTCCCCAATGTCATTCAGTACCTCATGGTGTAGAGGCTTATCTCACTAGGGGTAAGATAAATACTGCCTACAGGAAAATTAGAGACCTTTGGAAAAAGGAGAACTACTTGTATGAACATCAGGAGCTCAGATGGAAACCCGGTTCTAAGCATAGAAGAGAAAGCAGAAACGTGGAAGGAGTATATAGAGGGTCTACACAAGGGCGATGTACTTGAGGACAATATTATGGAAATGGAAGAGGATGTAGATGAAGATGAAATGGGCGATACGATACTGCGTGAAGACTTTGACAGAGCACTGAAAGACCTAAGTCGAAACAAGGCCCCGGGAGTAGATAACATTCCATTAGAAATACTGACGGCCTTGGGAGAGCCAGTCCTGACAAAACTCTACCATCTGGTAAGCAAGATGTATGAGACAGGCGAAATACCCTCAGACTTCAAGAAGAATATAATAATTCCAATCCCAAAGAAAGCAGGCGTTGATAGATGTGAAAATTACCGAACTATCAGTTTAATAAGTCACAACTGCAAAATACTAACACGAATTCTTTACAGACGAATGGAAAAACTGGTAGAAGCCGACCTCGGAGAAGATTTGTTTGGATTCCTTAGAAATATTGGAACACGTGAGGCAATACTGACCTTACGACTTATCGTAGCAGCTAGATCAAGAAAAGGCAAACCTACGTTTCTAGCATTTGTAGACTTAGAGAAAGCTTTTGACAATGTTGACTGGAATACTCTCTTTCAAATTCTGAAGGTGGCAGGGATAAAATACAGGGAGCAAAAGGCTATTTACAATTTGTACACGAACCAGATGGCAGTTATAAGAGTCGAGGGGCATGAAAGGGAAGCAGTGGTTGGGAAAGGAGTGAGACAGGGTTGTAGCCTATCCCCGATGTTATTCAATCTGTATATTGAGCAAGCAGTAAAGGAAACAAAAGAAAAATTCGGAGTAGGTATTAAAATCCATGGAGAAGAAATAAAAACTTTGACGTTCGCCGATGACATTGTAATTCTATCAGAGACAGAAAAGGGCTTGGAAGAGCAGTTGAACGGAATGGACAGTGTGTTGAAAGGAGGATATAAGATGAACATCAACAAAAGCAAAACGAGGATAATGGAATGTAGTCGAATTAAGTCGGGTGATGCTGAGGGAATTAGATTAGGAAATGAGACACTTAAAGTAGTAAATGAGTTTTGCTATTTAGGGAGTAAAATAACTGATGATGGTCGAAGTAGAGAGGATATAAAATGTAGACTGGCAATGGCAAGGAAAGCGTTTCTGAAGAAGAGAAATTTGTTAACATCGAGTATAGATTTGTCAGGAAGTCGTTTCTGAAAGTATTTGTATGGAGTGTAGCCATGTATGGAAGTGAAACATGGACGATAAATAGTTTGGACAAGAAAAGAATAGAAGCTTTCTAAATGTGGTGCTACAGAAGAATGCTGAAGATTGGATGGGTAGATCACATAACTAATGAGGAGGTATTGAATAGAATTGGGGAGAAAGTACTGGGAGATGAAGAAGCTTGCACAGGATAGAGTAGCGTGGAGAGCTGCATCCAACCAGTCTCTGGACTGAAGATCACCACAACAACAACAACCTCATCATTAGTTAGTTCGTCTATCCAAATGATCTTCAGCTTTCTATAGCAGCACCACATTTAAATATTTTTCTTGTTTGAACTGCTCATCGGCCTCATTAGCTTTTAATTTCCGTTCAAGCGTACACGCCAGACAAATACCTTCAAGAAAGACTTCGTAACACATAGATTTATATTAAATGTCAACATATTCCTGTTTTTCGGAAATGGTTTTCGTGCTGCAGCCAGTCTACATTTTGTATCCTCTCTGTTTCGGGAATCTTCAGTTACATTTTCTGCTTAAAAAGCAAAACCCTTCATCTACTTTTAGTGACTCAGTTACTACTACCCATTTCCTTCAGCAACGCCTGATTCAGTTCGACTGCATTCATGACTCTTGTTTCACATTTGATGATGTTAATCTTATAGGCACTTTTCAAGACACTATCCATTCCGTTCAGCTGCTCTTTCAAGACCTTTGTCGTCTCTGGCAGAATTACAAGGAAGAGCGGGGATTCCTAACTATAAGGCCAAAGCATTCACTAGAGCAGGCCAATGTGAACACTGGCCAGCATCGTTCGGTGGTTCCCTCATGTTGTTTGAATCACAAAGCCATTCCTGACACTTCCGTCATATATTGGCGAGAACAAATGTTTAAGGTCGGTGTTTGGCATAAAACATCGCTCGAAATTGTTCCAAATGATTTCTCTGAAAATTATCTTCACGAAACCTCCTGGCAGATTAAGACAGTGTGCCGGACAGAGACTCGAACTCGGGACCTTTGCCTTTCGCGGGCAAGTGCTCTACCAACTGAGCTACCCAAACACGACTCACTCCCCGTCCTCACAGCTTTACCTCTGCCAGTATCTCGACTCCTACCTTCCAAACTTTACAGAAGCTCTCCTGCGAAACCTGAAGAACTAGCACTCCTGAAAGAAAGGATATTGCGGAGACATGGCTTAGCCGCAGCCTGGGGGATGTTTCCAGAATGAGATTTTCACTCTGCAGCGGTGTGTGCGCTGATATGAAACTTCCTGGCAGATTAAAACTATGTGCAGGACCGATACTCGAACTCGGGACCTTTGCCTTCAACGGGCAAGTGCTCTACCAACTGAGATACCCAAGCACGACTCACGCCCCGCTTTACAGAAGCTCTCCTGCGAACCCTGCAGAACTAGCACTCCAGAAAGAAAGTATATTACGGAGACATGGCTTAGCCACAGCCTGGGGGATGTTTCCAGAATGAGATTTTCACTCTGCAGCAGAGTGTGCGCTGATATGAAACTTCCTGGCAGATTAAAACTATGTGTAGGACCGATACTCGAACTCGGGACCTTTGCCTTTCGCGGGCAAGTGCTCTCTCGCAGGAGAGCTTCTGTAAAGTCTGGAAGGTAGGAGACGAGATACTGGCAGAAGCAAAGCTGTGAGGACGGGGCGTGGGTCGTGCATGGGTAGCTCAGATGGTAGAGCACTTGCCCGCGAAAGGTAAAGTTCCCGAGTGCGAGTCTCGTTCCGGTACACAGTTTTAATCTGCCAGAAAGTTTCATATCAGCGCACACTCCGCTGCAGAATGAAAATCTCATTCTGGATTATCTTGACAAGTTAGTTTAGTAGCCACTCGGTGTGTAAATGGTAGTGAAACCATACTTAACCTCTTAGCAACAAATAATCCTGAGCAAACAAGGGCCGTCATGATGGATACAGGGATTAGGGACAATAAAAGCGCTGACTGAGACCGAATACCGTGACAGCCAGTTCGCGAAAAATAAACCGAAATTGTACCTATTTAAAAAACCAGATAAAATTTTGGTTGACGTCTTAAACAGACAGTCTCCTCTCCTCCCAAACTAAGAGTAGACCAGATGTGGCTTAAATTCAGAGGAGTAGTGTCGATGTCAGTTGACATATTTATACCAAAAAGGTTGATAGAGATGGGACTGATCCTCCATGGTACGCAACACAGGTCAGAATTGTGTTGCAGAAGCCGGCAGTTGTGACCGAGTGGTTCTAGGCGCTTCAGTCTGGAACCGCGCCAGAACTTCAGTCGCAGGTTCGAATCCTGTTTCGGGCATGGATGTGTGTGACGTCTCTAGGTTAGTTACGTTTAATTAGTTCTAAGTCTAGGGGAGTGATGACCTCAGATGTTAAGTCCAATAGTGCTCAGAGCCATTTGAACCATTTTGTGTTGCAGAATCAACTAAAAAGGCATTCCAAACTTAAAGAAAGTGGAAGATTTCCAATATTGGCCATTTTCAGCTCATACTTCAATAAGAGATGTTTTTAATAGTTTCCATAACGAAACTCTCTCGTAATCTGGCAGAAAATCCAAAGAGATGCAAGAGACACTCTATGCTTTCGCTGTCCGATACCAATGGTAATGTTTCTAAACACAGTTTTGCGAATTCCTTTCACCAAAGAAGACGACGGAAATATTTCAAAATTCGAATTAAGAAGAGCTGCAAACGTAAGAAACGTATAATTCGAAGTCTGTGTGGCGAAGCAGCTCATATCACTTAATAAAGGCAAGTCTTCTGGACCAGATGGTATACCAGTTAGATTCCTTTCAGAGAATTTTTATGTAATAGCGCCATGCTTAGCAGTAAATACAACAGTTCACTCGACGAAAGGTTTGTACCTAAAGACTGGAAAATTGCGTAGATCACACCAGTAGTCGAGAAAGGAAATAGGAGAACTCCGCTGAATTACATACTTTTAACACTGACGTCGATCTGCGGAAGGGTTATCGGAGATATACTGTTTTCAAACATTAGGAATTGCCTCGAAGGAGACGATCAATTGACACGTTGTCATCACGGATTCTGGAAATATCGTTCTTGTGAAACACAACTAGCTCTTTATTTACATGTACTAGTAAGTATTATTGACGGGGGATCTGAAGTTGATTCAATATTTCTATATTTCCTGAAGAATTTTGACATAATTCTACACAAACTATTTGTAATAAAATTTCGTGCCTCTGGAGTATCGTCTTTGCCCAGGAAAGTGTTATACGCCTTCTGCGGTTCTTAATCTCAGCAGACAATTTGAGCAGCCCTCTTAGATTGTTCGCTAACGTTTACCGCGTAATGAAATCTTCAAAAGATCAAAACGAATTGTGAATTGATTTAGACAAGATATCCGTTCAAATGTTCAAATGGCGCTAAGCACTGTGGGACTTAACATCTGAGGCCATCAGTCCCCTAGGCTTAGAACTACTTAAACCTAACTAACCTAAGGACATCACACACATCCATGCCCGAGGCAGGATTCGAACCTGCGACCGTGGCAATCGCAAGATATCTGTATAGTACAAAAAGTGTCAATTGACTCCAAATAATGAAAAGTATAAGGCCATCCATGTGTGTAGTGAATGGAATCAGTTAAATTCGATTAGACGATAAATGATATAAATCTAAAGCCTGTCATTCAGCTAAATACTTGGGGATTACAATTACGAACAACTGAAACTGGAACGATAACACAGATAATATTGTGGGGAAGGCGAATCAAAGACTGAGTTTTACTGACAGAACAGAAGTTGTAACAAAGGCACTAAAGAGACTGCCTACACTACGCTTGCCGGCCGCGGTGGTCTAGCGGTTCAAGCGCTCAGTCCGGAACCGCGCGACTGCTACGGTCGCAGGTTCGAATCCTGCCTCGGGCATGGATGTGTGTGATGCCAGGCTAGTTAGGTTTAAGTAGTTCTAAGTTCTAGGGGACTGATGACCACAGATGTTAAGTCCCATAGTGCTCAGAGCCCTTTGAACCATTTTTTTACACTACGCTTTTTCGTCATCTGCTAGAGTATTACTGCACTGTATGGATCCTTACCATATCGGGTTGACAGAGACCATTGAAGAAGTTCAAAGAAGGTAGCTCGTTTTGTGTTATGACGAAACAGGGAAGAGAGTGTCACGAACATGATACGCGAGTTGGGATGCACTCATTAAAACAAAACGCGTTCTTTGTTGCGGCGAGACCTTTCACAAAATTTCACTCACCAAACTGGTCCTCCGACTGCGAAAGTATTTTCTTGTCGCCCACCAGCATGGGGAGAAGTTAAAAAATGGTTCAAATTGCTCTGAGCAGTATGGGACTTAACTTCTGAGGTCATCAGTCCCCTAGAACTTAGAACTACTTAAACATAACTAACCTAAGGACATGACACACATCCATGCCCGTGGCAGGATTCGAACCTGCGACCGTAGCGGTCACGTGGTTCCAGACTGTAGCGCCTAGAACCACTCGGCCACCCCGGCCGGCTGGGGAGAAGTGTCCATCGTAATAAAACAAGAGAAAACAGAGCTCGGACGAAAAGATTATATGTCCGCTTTTCCCGCGGACTGTTATGGGCTGGAACGGTACAGAAATAATACGTAGGCCGTTTGATGCACTTTCTGTCAGGGATCTAACTGTGAATTCTAGAGTAGTCATATGGATGTTGCTACGTGTCATTTAGTGAGATGCCTAAGAGAAAATACGTTCCGAAACAACAAGAGAAAGATTTATTAACAAAACAATTGAACACTGCAAAACAAAAACTTCTCACAAAAATTAATTCAAAACTCTCTCAGGCTTCTATCAAGCGTGCGCCTGGAAAATAACTAAGTGAATTAAGATGACAGGATGTAGAGACTTATCCAGTTTCCCACGGGAAAGAAGTAGAGTGCGCTCGGCAGAAACCGCCCGAAGATACTTCTCGTGGGCGAATCTGGAGGCGTCCGAAATCCCGCTGCTGTGCCTCCTATTGGTCTCTGATTAGGATCAGCCGGCACATGTGTTGGCACAGAGCATCTGCGGAGAACTGCGGATGACTGGAATTGCACCGCTGTAAATAGATGGTGCGCGGAGGCACACTTGTGGATCTATTTTCGCGCACGTAGGGAAGTAGATCCCCAGCGAGGAGAACTGGTGATGGAGTTAGTCGTGCCGTCTGGGAGGCGACGCCTTGGAGGTATGTAAGTATGCGATGCCCCTCTGTCCGAAGGATTGCCGATGCCTCAGGCATACGGATCGTACGAGGGCTGTCCAGAAAGTAAGTTACGATTGATCGCGAAATGGAAACGACTATGAAAATCCGATAAAGCTTTGCAAAGATGTGTTTGGCAGTGTCTCTAGTATGACTCTAGGTAGAATTATGTCGCTCTTTTCATTCCTGAGCTCTTAGTGAACGCGTAAAGATGTTATAGAAAATAGTGTCTCCCGCCAAGTACGAGGGCCTGGTGACAATTTTCCCCTGAAGCTATGCAACCAACATTACATAACGGTCGTGCGGTTTCTTCTTCAAGACAATTCTCAGCCTCATTCTGCAGGGGCAATGAAGTTGTTCCTGCATCGTTTCAATTGGAAATGTTTGGTTACCCACAATACAGCCCGTAATTGTCTCCCACTGAGTTTAATCTCTGCTCAAACGAAACGCTGGCTATGAAGACAACGTTTTGGCACAGACAACGAGCTTTAGGCCAGCGTAGAGAATTGGCGGAAAGCACTGGCGGCTGCCTTCGATGATGAGGGTATTGGAAAGTTGGTACAACGCTACGACGAATGTCTGAGTCAGAACGGCGACTACGTAGAGAAGTAGCTGAAAGGTGTAGCTGTTACAAATGAAACATTTCTGATTTTCACTGTGATTTTCATTTCGCGATCAATCGTAACTTACTTTCTGGACAGCCCTCGTATATGATAGATGTGGATCTCGTTTCCCAGCCTGGTCACGCCATAGCACAACCGTTCAGACATTTGTCTAGTGCGTTTGACATGGACGCATTTGACCTGCAATCTTCGGTAAAACAGTGTGACTGCAGTAAGTATCGAGCATTCGGGCTGCATTCACATGATAGGAAACCGAGGGAGTATTGAAATTAGGTAAAACCATGTCCTTACGCGTTATATACTAAAGCGCCAAAGAAACTGTATTCAAATACAGAGAAATGCAAACAGCCAGAATATGGCGCTGCAGTCGGCAACGGCTATATAAGATAATATGTGTCTGATGCAGTTGTTAGATCGGTTACTGTTGCTATAATGGCAGGTGATCAAGATTTAAGTTAGTTTTGACGTGGTGTTTTAGTCGCCGCACGAGCGATGGGACACAGCATCTTCGAGGTAGCGATGAAGTGGGGATTTTCCCGTACGACCATTTCACGAGTGTGCCATGAATATCAGGAATCGAGTAAAACATCAAATCTCTGACTTTGCTGCGGTCGGAAAAAGATCCTTCAAGAACGGGACCAACAACGACTGGATAATCAAAAAAAAAAAAAAAATGGTTCAAATGGCTCTGAGCACTATGGGACTCAACTGCTGAGGTCATTAGTCCCCTAGAACTTAGAACTACTTAAACCTAACTAACCTAAGGACATCACAAACAACCATGCCCGAGGCAGGATTCGAACCTGCGACCGTAGCGGTCTTGCGGTTCCAGACTGCAGCGCCTTTAACCGCACGGCCACTTCGGCCGGCTGAAGATAATCGTTCAACGTGACAGAAGTGCAACCCTTCCACAATTACTGCAGATTTCAGTGCTGCGCCATCAAAAAGTGTCAGCGTGCGAACCATTTAACGAAGCGTCATCAATATGGGCTTTCTGAGCCGAAGCTTATTCGTCTACTGCACGACACAAAGCTTTATGGCCCGCCTAGACCCCTCAACACCGACATTGGAGTGTTGATGACTGGAAACATATTGCATGGTCGGACGAGTCTCATTTGAAATTGTATCGAGCGGACGGATGTGTACGGGTATGGAGACAAGCTCATGAATCCATCGACCCTGCATGTCAGCAGGGGACACACAAGTTGGTGGACGCTCTGTAACGGTGTGGGTCGTGTGCAGTTGAAGTGATGTGGGACCCTGATACGTCTAGATACGACTCGGTCAGGTGTCACGTATGTGAGCATCCTCTGATCACCTGGATCCATTCAAGTCCATGCCGACGGGCATGGGCAATTCCAGCAGGACAACGCGACACCCCACACGTCAAGAATTGCTACAGAGTGGCTCCAGGAACACTTTTCTGAGTTTAAACGCTAGCCACCACACTCTCCAGCAATGAGCATTATTGAGCATATCTGGGATGCCTTGCAACGTGCTGTTCAGAAGAGATCTCCATTTCCTCGTACTCTTCTTTATGGGCAGCCCCGCAGGATTCATGGTGTCAGTTCCCTCCAGCACTTCTTGAGACATTAGTCGAGTCCATGCCACGTTGTGTTGTGGCACTTGTGGGTGCTCGCGTGGGTCGTACACGGTATTAGTTTCTACGGCGCTTCAGTGTATTTTGCATTGTAAGTAGGTTGTTTATGTGTCTGTATGTTGGCAGCGCGATAGACTGCATTAATAACTCTATAAGAGACTCTGTGGCCTGTCGCACTAGCAGTTGGAACTTAACAGTCAGCGGTGATTGAAGTTAGAGGTGAACAGCCAGCAGTGATGGTAGCTGGGCGTGAGTAGTCAGCAGTGTTGGAAGTTTGCAGTATTAGCGTGAGTGGACGGTCTGAATGTACGTTCGTTATTGAGATTTATTACAGATGATTATATAATTTTTGAACTGGATATCACATTATTAAGGTAAAAATACATTGTCTGCTTTGCAACAAAATCTTTCCTTTGTTAACCATATGCCTATTAGTAGTTAGAGCCTACAGAAGTTAGAATCTTTTATTTAGCTGGCTGTATTGGCGCTTGCTGTATTGCAGTAGTTCGGGTAATGAAGATTTTTGTAAGTGACTTATGTAGTGATTAGATTATTGTTAGGATTTCTTCTTATTCAGGACCATTCTTTTGTATTAATTATTTGAAGTCAGGTTATCATTTTTGAGCAGTCAGATTACGTTGCGCTAGGATATTGTGGATCAGAGTTGTAACGATAAGAATAAGTAAAGAGAGAGTAGGCTCAAGTACGTTCAGTTTCACTCAGCAGTTTAAGCGGGTTCACTTGCATTCAGCAGTTTAAGTACACATTTTTTATTAAGAAGTTTCAGCATGTAGACTTGCCGTGCATAATGCTGTACCTTTATTCTCGTTTTCGTTGCTTTCAGAACATGTGTTGACAAGAGGTGTGCACATTCCGCTTTTAACCTGGCCATGCTTGCCTGCTAGCCAGGCAGGCTGGCTGCCGCACGTTATCAGTAGAACTGGCAGTCTGCTTTACTCTCATTCAAGCCAAGCAGGCTAAAGGATTGTTGCTCGGCTGCCCGTGTTCCCGCGGTGCTACGCTACGCAGCAGTTTATTCCGTACTTTTTCCGTATAGCGCTATAAGTAGGGTTCAGACGTTTTTTACCCGAGTATCACAAAACGAGGCCCAATATACTATATATACTCGTTTTGGGTAATTTTACTCCAGAAAGCTGTGGATTTTATTTGTCATTCTTCCACTTATCGTCGTATTTCGGGCTTATTTATTTACGTTCGCTGAATTCATTCTAAGTGGCCAAAGTAGTTAACTCTAAAATCCTCAAACATGGAGTTCGTTTTTCATACTATGTTAATCTAAAAAGTACATATCTGAGAGAAGAAGATTTTCTTCCATACCAAGCTTTCTTCGTACTACGTTGCATACCACTAGAATTCCGTTTTTAATATCGATGAGTCGTATATTTTTCCTATTTCAATCAATGTTAGCCATAAATTTGGAAAATGTATGTACTGATAAATGACCTCAAGTCTTTAGCACAAATTTCCACCCACTTGTTAGCCACTAAGTCTTGTCCTCTTTAAAAACATTATGGAGTGAGGAAACTGCTGGTAAAATTTTCAAGTATGTTGCAACGTACTCGAGGTTCTCGAATCAGTGTTTAGTAACATTTTACACGATTTGCATTGCGAGACACCTACCGATTTATTTGAATCTGCCTCACAAACACACGAAAAATTTCCCTATGCTGTACTTGGGCTCTGTTTCGTCACTGGTATTTATTACCTAATTCTTAATTTCTCATGTTTGTTTTGTTTGTTCACCTAGCTGCTCCCACCTTTAAAATACCTGAGCTACAGACAGACGTAGCTATTCTATTGTCACGCTGGATCTGTTGCGAGGTGCAGCGGGCTGAAAGGGTTCCGCGAGGCTTGTCATGCCGCGCCGAGGTAACTACATCTACATCTACATTGATACTCCGCAAGCCACCCAAAGGTCTGTGGCGGAGGGCACCTTACGTGCCACTGTCATTACCTCCCTTTCCTGTTCCAGTCACGTATGGTTCGCGGGAAGAACGACTGCCGGAAAGCCTCCGTGCGCGCTCGAATCTCTCTTATTTTACATTCGTGATCTCCTCGGGAGGTATAAGTAGGAGGAAGCAATATATTCGATACCTCATCCAGAAACGCACCCTCTCGAAACCTGGACGCTACACCGCGTTGCAGAGCGCCTCTCTTGCAGAGTCTGCCATTTGAGTTTGCTAAACATCTCCGTAACGCTATCACGGTTACCAAATAACCCTGTGACGAAACGCGCCGCTCTTCTTTGGATCTTCTCTATCTCCTCCGTCAATCCGACCTGGTACGGATCCCACACTGATGAGCAATACTCAAGTATAGGTCGAACGAGTGTTTTGTAAGCCACCTCCTTTGTGGATGGACTACATTTTCTAAGGACTCTCCCAATGAATCTCAACCTGGTACCCGCCTTACCAACAATTAATTTTATATGATCATCCCACTTCAAATCGTTCCGCACGCATACTCCCAGATATTTTACAGAAGTAACTGCTACCAGTGTTTGTTCCGCTATCATATAATCATACAATAAAGGATCCTTCCTTCTATGTATTCGCAATACATTACATTTGTCTATGTTAAGGGTCAGTTGCCACTCCCTGCACCACGTGCCTATCCGCTGCAGATCTTCCTGCATTTCGCTACAATTTTCTAATGCTGCAACTTTTCTGTATACTACAGCATCATCCGCGAAAAGCCACATGGAACTTCCGACGCTATCTACTAGGTCATTTATATACAGGGTGTTTCAAAAATGACCGGTATATTTGAAACGGTAATAAAAACTAAACGAGCAGCGATAGAAATACACCGTTTGTTGCAATATGCTTGGGACAACAGTACATTTTCAGGCAGACAAACTTTCGAAATTACAGTAGTTACAATTGTCAACAACAGATGGCGCTGCGGTCTGGGAAACTCTATAGTACGATATTTTCCACATATCCACCATGCGTAGCAATAATATGGCGTAGTCTCTGAATGAAATTACCCGAAACCTTTGACAACGTGTCTGGCGGAATGGCTTCACATGCAGATGAGATGTACTGCTTCAGCTGTTCAATTGTTTCTGGATTCTGGCGGTACACCTGGTCTTTCAAGTGTCCCCACAGAAAGAAGTCACAGGGGTTCATGTCTGGCGAATAGGGAGGCCAATCCACGCCGCCTCCTGTATGTTTCGGATAGCCCAAAGCAATCACACGATCATCGAAATATTCATTCAGGAAATTAAAGACGTCGGCCGTGCGATGTGGCCGGGCACCAACTTGCATAAACCACGAGGTGTTCGCAGTGTCGTCTAAGGCAGTTTGTACCGCCACAAATTCACGAAGAATGTCCAGATAGCGTGATGCAGTAATCGTTTCGGATCTGAAAAATGGGCCAATGATTCCTTTGGAAGAAATGGCGGCCCAGACCAGTACTTTTTGAGGATGCAGGGACGATGGGACTGCAACATGGGGCTTTTCGGTTCCCCATATGCGCCAGTTCTGTTTATTGACGAAGCCGTCCAGGTAAAAATAAGCTTCGTCAGTAAACCAAATGCTGCCCACATGCATATCGCCGTCATCAATCCTGTGCACTATATCGTTAGCGAATGTCTCTCGTGCAGCAATGGTAGCGGCGCTGAGGGGTTGCCGCGTTTGAATTTTGTATGGATAGAGGTGTAAACTCTGGCGCATGAGACGATACGTGGACGTTGGCGTCATTTGGACCGCAGCTGCAACACGGCGAACGGAAACCCGAGGCCGCTGTTGGATCACCTGCTGCACTAGCTGCGCGTTGCCCTCTGTGGTTGCCGTACGCGGTCGCCCTACCTTTCCAGCACGTTCATCCGTCACGTTCCCAGTCCGTTGAAATTTTTCAAACAGATCCTTTATTGTATCGCTTTTCGGTCCTTTGGTTACATTAAACCTCCGTTGAAAACTTCGTCTTGTTGCAACAACACTGTGTTCTAGGCGGTGGAATTCCAACACCAGAAAAATCCTCTGTTCTAAGGAATAAACCATGTTGTCTACAGCACACTTGCACGTTGTGAACAGCACACGCTTACAGCAGAAAGACGATGTACAGAATGGCGCACCCACAGACTGCGTTGTCTTCTATATCTTTCACATCACTTGCAGCGCCATCTGTTGTTGAAAATTGTAACTACTGTAATTTCGAAAGTTTGTCCGCCTGAAAATGTACTGTTGTCCCAAGCATATTGCAACAAACGGTGTATTTCTATCGCTGCTCGTTTAGTTTTTATTGCCGTTTCAAATATACCGGTCATTTTTGAAACACCCTGTATGTTGTGAGAAGCAATGGTCCCATAACACTTCCCTATGGCACGCCAGAGGTTACTTTGTCTGTAGACGCCTCTCCATTGAGAACAACATGCTGTGGTCTGTTTGCTAAAAACTCTTCAATCCAGCCACACACCTAATCTGTTACTCCGTAGGCTCTTACTTTGTGTGGTGTGCGTACTGTGAGACCATCAGTACACACACCATGAGATTATTTGACTGGTCGCTCTAACTAAGTAGGCGAGTGTCAGCAATATGTCTGGTGGTCTTATCGTGGCGTGTTTATCTTCTGTCATTAGGTCAGACGATAGAAATGCCACTTGCGCACTTAGAGTAGCAGATTGACGGTGACCAACTTTAAACAGAACTGGATTAATTTTCAAACACATTTATTAAAATAATAACAAGCATAAAAATAAGTTAACTTGGTTCTGGATGCTATTTACAATTGACAATCTGAAGTTCCTTTGGTCTTTCTACGTTAATCTTATTCTCACATATCTCTGATACTTGACAAAGTGTCTATACATTTATCTTCATGGCTATGTAGATAATAGGATAATCTTATTAGGCGCAGACGGAAACTTGATTACAGACTAATGCAGACTAATGCAGACTGGTGCAGACAAATGCAGACTGAGTAATCGGAGGTCTGTACACTCATTATAATACCTCGAGCGTTCAGGTATCACTGCGCGAGTGTGATCCGCGAGGAGAAAAGGTTCTACGTTAGCAGCAATCTCATTGGCTGCATTACATATTAATACGCGGATCGGCAGAAGCAGAATTTGGTCCGTCTCTAAGACGCCGCCATCTCGTAGAGCGGAGACGGACGAGCGCTGCACCTGTGCTGTTGTGCTTAGCGGGGCGCGCTCTAGTGGGAAAGTTGTGTACGCGCTGACTACGCGGAACTATGTACACAACACTTTGTTTATCAGGCGACAGTGCCGAACTGTATCGAACGCCTTCAGGAAGTCAAGGAAAATGGCATCTACCTGGAAGCCTGTATCTAATATTTTATGGGTCTCATGAACAAATAAAGTGAGTTGGGTCTCACACGATCGCTGTTTCAGGAATCCATGTTGATTCCTACAGAGTAGATTCTGTGTTTCCAGAAATGACATGATACGCGAGCAAAAAACGTGTTCCAAAATTCTACAACTGATCGATGTCGGGGATACTGAGATGCAGCACGAGCCGTAGATGACAGGGACGAGCGATGGCAGAGGAGATGTGTACGGGAGAGCAGACGTGCAACTGTTGAGCAACTGACCACACAGGTGAACCAAGCGGCCACCAACAGTGTCTCCTCAACGACCGTTCAGCGAACGTTGCTGCCTATGGACCTACACAGCCGGCGCCTTCTTCAAGCACCCATGTTGACTGCTGTTCATCGGTGAAAGAGGCTGGAATTTGCGCGAATGTACCGCAGCTGGGCGTCCACCGAGTGGCGACAGGTGGACTTTTCAGATGAATCTCAATTTATGCTCCGTCGGATAGATGGCCGTTGGCGTGTACTGTGCGAAACGTCTGAAAGAAAACAAAGAGGAAGCGTTCTGGAATGGGGAATATTTTTGAGGCATTCGCCGGGTAATCTCGTCAATATAGAAGGCACAATGTATCAGTACAACAACGCATCTACCCTCAGAGATCATGTTCATCGCTATATGTACGAGCGTAAGTCAATTATTGTCCGCAGAGTACACTACTGGCCATGAAAATTGCTACATCAAGAAGAAATGCAGATGATAAACGGGTATTCATTGGACAAATATATTATACTAGAACTGACATTTCATTACATTCTCACGCCATTTGGGTTGCATAGATCCTGAAAAATCACTACCCAGAACAACCACCTCTGGCCGTAATAACGGCCTTGATACGGCTGGGCATTGAGTCAAACAGAACTTGTATGGCGTGTACAGGAACAGCTGCCCATGCAGCTTCAACACGATACCACAGTTCATCAAGAGTAGTGACTGGCGTATTGTGACGAGCCAGTTGCTGGGCCACCATTGACTAGACGTTTTCAATTGGTGAGAGATCTGGAGATTGTGCTGGCCAAGGCAGCAGTTAAACATTTTCCGTATCCAGAAAGGCCCGTACAGTGCAGTCGTGCATTATCCTGCTGAAATGTAGGGTGTCGCAGGGATCGAATGAAGGGTAGAGCCACGGGTCGTAACACATCTGAAATGTAACGTCCACTGTTCAAAGTGCCGTCAATGCGAACAAGAGGTGACCGAGACGTGTAACCAATGGCAAATCATACCATCACGCCGGGTGATACGCCAGTATGGCGATGACGAATACACGCTTCCAATGTGCGATCACCGCGATGTCACCAAACACGGATGCGACCATCATGATGCTGTAAACACAATCTGGATTCATCCGGAAAAATGACGTTTTCCCATTCGTGCACCCAGGTACGTCGTTGAGTATACCATCGCAGGCGCTCCTGTCTGTGATGCAACGTTAAGAGTAACTGCAGCCATGGTCTGCGACCTGATAGTCCATGCTGCTGCAAACGTCGTCGAACTGTTCGCGCACATGGTTGTCTTACAAACGTCCCCATCTGTTAACTCAGGGATCGAGAGGCGGCTGCACGATCCATTACAGCCATGCGGGTAAGATCCCTGTCATCTCGACTGCTAGTGATACGAGGCCGTTGGGATCAAGCATGGCGTTCCGTATTACCCTCCTGAACCCACCGATTCCACATTCTGCTAACAATTGGTTCTCGCCCAACGCGAGCAGCAGTGACGCGATACGATAACCGCAATCGCGATAGGCTACAATCCGACCTCTATCAAAGTCGGAAACGTGATGGGCCATCACAGAAGTTGGGAAGGAAAACATAGGTACAAAGAAGGTAGCTGCGAAGAAACCATGGTTAACAGAAGAAATACTTCAGTTGATTGATGAAAGGAGTAAGTACAAACATGTTCCGGGAAAATCAGGAATACAGAAATACAAGTCGCTGAGGAATGAAATAAATAGGAAGTGCAGGGAAGCTAAGACGAAATGGCTGCAGGAAAAATGTGAAGACATCGAAAAGATATGATTGTCGGAAGGACAGACTCAGCATACAGGAAAGTCAAAACAACCTTTGGTGACATTAAAAGCAACGGTGGTAACATTAAGAGAGCAACGGGAATTCCACTGTTAAATGCAGAGGAGAGAGCAGATAGGTGGAAAGAATACATTGAAAGCCTCTATGAGGGTGAAGATTTGTCTGATGTGATAGAAGAAGAAACAGGAGTCGATTTAGAAGAGATAGGGGATCCAGTATTAGAATCGGAATTTAAAAGAGCTTTGGAGGACTTACGGTCAAATAAGGCAGAAGGGATAGATAACACTCCATCAGAATTTCTAAAATCATTGGGGGAAGTGGCAACAAAACAACTATTCACGTTGGTGTGTAGAATATATGAGTCTGACGATATACCATCTGACTTTCGGAAAAGCATCATCCACACAATTCCGAAGACGGCAAGAGCTGACAAGTGCAAGAATTATCGCACAATCAGCTTAACAGCTCATGCATCGAAGCTGCTTACAAGGATAATATACAGAAGAATGGAAAAGAAAATTGAGAATGCGCTAGGTGACGATCTGTTTGGCTTTAGGAAAAGTAAAGGGGCGAGAGAGGCAATTCTGACGTTACGGCTAATTATGGAAGCAAGGCTAAAGAAAAATCAAGACACTTTCATAGGATTTGTCGATCTGGAAAAAGCGTTCGACAATATAAAATGGTGCAAGCTGTTCGAGATTCTGAAAAAAGTAGGGGTAAGCTATAGGGAGAGACGGGTCATATACAATATGTACAACAACCAAGAGGGAATAATAAGAGTGGACGATAAAGAACGAAGTGCTCGTATTAAGAAGGGTGTAAGACAAGGCTGTAGCCTTTCGCCCCTACTCTTCAATCTGTACATCGAGGAAGCAATGATGGAAATAAAAGAAAGGTTCAGGAGTGGAATTAAAATACAAGGTGAAAGGATATCAATGATACGATTCGCTGATGACATTGCTATCCTGAGTGAAAGTGAAGAAGAATTAAATGATCTGCTGAACGGAATGGACAGTCTAATGGTTTGACAGTAAATCGGAGAAAGACGAAGGTAATGAGAAGTAGTAGAAACGAGAACAGCGAGAAACTTAACATCAGGATTGATGGTCACAAAGTCAATGAAGTTAAGGAATTCTGCTACCTAGGCAGTAAAATAACCAATGACGGACGGAGCAAGGAGGACATCAAAAGCAGACTCGCTATGGCAAAAAAGGCATTTCTGGCCAAGAGAAGTCTACTAATATCAAATACCGGCCTTAATTTGAGGAAGAAATTTCTGAGGATGTACGTCTGGAGTACAGCATTGTATGGTAGTGAAACATGGACTGCGGGAAAACCGGAACAGAAGAGAATCGAAGCATTTGAGATGTGGTGCTATAGACGAATGTTGAAAATTAGGTGGACTGATAAGGTAAGGAATGAGGAGGTTCTACGCAGAATCGGAGAGGAAAGGAATATGTGGAAAACACTGATAAGGAGAAGGGACAGGATGATAGGACTTCTGCTAAGGCATGAGGGAATGACTTCCATGGTAATAGAGGGAGCGGTAGAGGGCAAAAACTGTAGAGGAAGACAGAGATTGGAATACGTCAAGCAAATAATTGAGGACGTAGGTTCCATGTGATACTCTGAGATGAAGAGGTTAGCACAGGAAAGTAATTCGTGGCGGGTCGCATCAAACCAGTCAGTAGACTGATGACAAAAAAAAAAAAAACGCATTTCTCCTTACTCGAGGCATCACAATAACGTTTCACCAGGCAACGCCGGTCAACTGCTGTTGTGTGAGTATGAGAAATCGGTTGGTAAGTTTCCTCATGTCAGCACGTTGTAGGTGTCGCCACCGGCGCCAACCTTGTATGAATGCTCTGAAAAGCTAATCATTTGTATATCACAGCATCTACTTCCTGTCGGTTAAATTTCGCGTCTGTAGCACATAATCTTCGTGGTGTAGCAATTTTAATGGCCAGTAGTGTAGTTATAAAATTTTATTGTAATCAAATACGAAACTTACAAGAACATCTTTTTGGACATAGTCTCCTTGCGTTTCAACGCGCTTGGTCCATCGTTGTAGAAGCTTCCTGATGCCCTCATAAAAGGAGGTTCTCGGTTGAGCTGCGAGCCAGGAATACATCGCTTCTTCCATTGTCTCGTCCGAGTCAAATCGACGGCCCCTGAATGCCTGTTTGAGTGGACCAAACAAGTGATAGTCAGAAGCGGCAACATTGGGACTATATGGAGGATGATCCAGTTCTTCAAATTAGAGTTTCTGGATCGTTTGAGCCGTTTGGGCAGCAGTATGAAGACGGGCACTGTCGCGCAACAACACAACACCTTTTGATTGCAATCCTCGGCGTTTGCTTCGAATTGCAGGCTTTAGCCTGGCAGTAAGCATCTCACTGTAACGTACACTGTTTATTGTGTCCCTTTCCCCTAAATGGTCCAGTACTGGACCTTGTGCGTCCCCAAAGATCGTAAGCATGAGCTTTCCTGGCGACGGTTGGGTCTTGAACTTTTTCTTGCACGGCGAATTTGGATGTTTCCATTCCATACTCTGTCGTTTACTCTCCGGCTCGTAATGATGGACCCATGTTTCGTCACCAGTAATGATCCTGTCTAAGAAGTTGCCCCTTCGTTACCATAGCGATCCAAATGTTTTTTTGCAGATATCCAAGCGCGTATGTTTATGCAACTGTGAGAGTTGTTTTGGGACCCATCTTGACAAACTTTGTGAAACCCAAGTCTGTTGTGGATGATTTCGTAGCCAGAACCCCGACTACTTTCCAGACGATGTGCCACTGCGTCAATAGTTAATCGTCTGTCTAAGAAGATCATTTCACGTGAACGCTCAATGGTTTCTTCATTTGTGGCGGTAAATGGTCGTCCGGCTACTTTATCGTGCGCAACATTTGTGCGACAATTTCGGAATGTTTCAATCCATTCGTAGATACTCCGTTGTGGCTTACTGTACCGAAAGTCTTCGTTGAATTTTGGCCCCTGATACGCCTTCCGACCACAAGAAACGGATCACTGAACGTTCCTCTTCTTTGGTACAAATAGACAGCGGAGCAGCAATGATTAACAGCACGGCAGCGATAACGAAACTAACCTAGCAGCTTGAAAATTGCAAAGATATAACAACAAATAAACAAAGAATGCGTCATCAACCTAAAACGATTGTACTACCAAAATAAACAAAAATACAACTAAATTTCGGATAATAATTGACTTACCCTCGTAGTTTGTTTTCCTGCACACGAGGAAACAGCAGGTAAACGCAACGTGTCACACAGCCCTGAGTGTAAGTGTGTGGTTCAAAGAGCACTAGAATCAGCTTACCTTACTCCCCTTGCCACCAGACTCGCTGAATTAAAACCCAGTCGAGATTCTGCGGGACCACCTCGGTCAGGTTGCCTTCTTCTGTTGCTATTCTAAAGTCAAATCGTGTTATTCATGGACATATTCAGTGTCTGGAATTATATTTGAGGACATAAACTGCGTTGTATGAGCACACAGGTATAGTTTTGGAAGGTAAGGCAGCTTACAACATTAGATGTGCGAACCATTCACAAAGTTGGGTTGCCCAACGAAGAGTGGACATGTAATGGAACAGAAAATAGCCTATGCTCACTGCCCTAGACAGTGTGGTGGTTCCCGGGTACTGGTCGCCGCTGAGAAACGCCCTGCCTGTTCAGTAATTTCACCAACAATAAGTGACTTCCAAGCCAATCCTCCCGCAAGTGAATGACCATTCTTTAGGAAGCTTGCGCAATTCGACCCTTTAACCTGAGCCAGCCACCGAACCTCAGTCACCAGTCTGTGTTCCTGAAGTTCTGCATGACACAGAAACATGGTTCCTCCTGCCTAGTCGGCCCCGAGCAGCTGCATTTAAACCCTTGGGGGCCACCCCATTGTCATCAGACATTAGGGAAATAATGTGACATCCAATCTGTTCCCGCCAGCGCTGTAGCAATGCCGCTGCCATCCCTACCATTGTCAGGCTTCGAACCTCTGCCCACCATGTGACCACCCGGGCGCTTGGGCAGCTGAGAACTCTTCCGCCTTCAGGGACCCTGATGTGAGGGATTGACAACCTATCGCTGCTAAGGTTCCAACGGAGGAGCCCTGTGTCACTGGGGACAAAATGCAGCCTCGCCGGGTTGACCAGCTGTGGACTGGGTAATGAGAGACTACATCACCGATCAGCAGTCACAGTGGCTGTGCACAGCCTGCAGGAGATCAGCATACCGTGAGATACTGTGTCAGTGTGTTAGGCATACTCGCCGTCAACACCAGCAGCATTGAAGTCTAATGAATGTAAATAGACAGCAATAAAGGGGTTTCTGTTTTCACGAGCTACCTTTTCTGCTCTACCTGCATGCATTGGTGGTGGGAAATCACAGCTCATGTCATGTCATCCTACACATCCTTTTACAAAAAATGTTTGTTGAGAAGAAACAAATGGATAACAGAAAAGGCAGGTTCTGAGTTCACGACGTGATGATGACTGGTAGGAAACTCAAATGGAGGCGGCTGCCCACGTGGGAAGATAAAATGATGGGAGGTGAAGGAGGACATTTTGTGATGGACAAGAAAAGACCTAGAGAATGATCTAATTGAAGATGACATACAGAAACAAGGAGGACAAATTTGGAGGGGGCAGTAGATTTCAAATAGATGACAATGACAATGTGTCTCTGTTATAGACTGTGGAATGACTTTTGACTGTAGGGAGTTATGTATCGGTTCCTGGCCCCACCCAACGCTCAGTGGTGGTCGTAATTCTGATCCCCAGCGCAGGATTTCTGAGTTCCAGGGGACGAGAACTATTCTCAAACCTGGAGGTAGTGATGAAAGTGAATATGGTATAGAGATGTAGACATTGTGACGTAAGGAAATTTGGGTCGGTCCAGGAGGTGTGCACGATGAGTCTAATGGTAAAGCGATCGCTCGCAAAAAGCGGGAAACCAGGGTTCGAGTTCCAATTCGGCACAAATTTTCATCTGCCACGAGTAGGTACACTATGTGATCAACGTATCCAGACACCCCCAAAAACATACGTTTTTCATATTAGATGCATTGTGCTGCCACCCACTTCCAGGTGCTCCATATCAGGGACCTAAGTAGACATCGTGAGAGAGCAGAATGGAACGCTCCGCGGAACTCACGGACTTTGAATGTGGTCAGGTGATTCGGTGTCACTTGTGTCACACGTCTGTACGCGAGATTTTCACACTCCTAAACAATCCTAGGTTCACTGTTTCCGATGTGATAGTGAAGTGGAAACTTGAAGGGACATGTACAGCACAAAAGCGTACAGGCCGACCTCGTCTGTTGAGTGATAGAGACCGCCGATAGTTCAAGAAGGTCGTAATGTGTAAGAGGCAGACATCTATCCATACCATCATACAGGAATTACAAACTGCATCAGGATCCACTGCAAATACTATGACAGTTAGGCGGGAGGTGAGAAAACTGGGATTTCGTGGTCGAGCCACACATCAGGCCGGTAAATGCAAAACGACGCCTTGCTTGGTGTAAGGAGCGATTGAACCGTAGAGAAATGTTGTGTGGAGTGACAAATCACGGTACACAATGTGGCGATCCAATGGCAGGGTGTGGGTACGGCGAAATGCCCGATGAACGTCATCTGCCAGCGTGTGTAGTACCAACAGTAAAATTCGGAGGCGGTGGTGTTATGGTGTGGTCGTGTTTTTCATGGAGGGGATTTGCACCTCTTGTTTTGCGTGGCCCTATCACAGCACAGGCCTACATTGATGTTTTAAGCACTTTCTTGATTCCTACTGTTGAAGAACAATTCGGGGATGACGATTGTATCTATCAACACGATCGAGAACTTGTTCATAATGCACGCCATGCGGCGGAGTGTTTACCCGACAATAACATCCCTGGCCTGCCCAGGGTCCTGACCTGAATCCTATAGAACACCTTTGGGATGTTTCGGAACGCCGTCTTCGTACCAGACCTCAACGACCGATATCGATACCTCTCCTCAGTGCAGTCCTCTGTGAAGAATAGGCTGCCATTCCCCAAGAAACCTTCCAGTACAGAGTGGAAGCTGTCATGAAGGTTAAAGGTGGGCCAATACCATACCGAATTCCAGCATTACCGATGGAGGGCGCCACGAACTTGTAAGTCATTTTCAGGCAGGTGTCCGGAAACTTTTGATCACATAGTGTAAGAACATCTGTACCTAATACTTGTTCAGTAAATTTAATTCGAAAAGAATGCTGGAGAAACGTTGTGTGGAGTGACGAATCACGGCACACAATGTGGCGATCCGATGGCAGGGTGTGGGTATGGCGAATGCCCGATGAACGTCATCTGCCAGATAGTGTAGTGCCAACAGAAAAATTCGGAGGCGGTGGTGTTATGGTGTCTTCCATTAATCCATCTACACGTGTGGCTGTTTTCAATTACGAGTGATTATTTACCATGAGGTGGCAGACACCTTCTAACACTTCTGTAGCTTCCACATGGTATGGAACACAGCCATTCATAAAGGTGCACCGAGCTGCCTCTAAAATAACTCAGGCGCCTGCAGTTAGGGTTAGCCTTTTCAGAGAGCGCAACTGGCTATATCTATATCATGCTCCCACCACATTGTTCTGCAGATATTATGGTCGAGATGAATAAAGGGACATAATGTATTAACTACTTGATGGATATGGATGAAAGTGCGGCACACGGTCTGCTAGTCACGCACAAGACGTTACATGCCAGATGGCGTAATGTCAGCGTGACTGTAGAGTCTAATGCGGCTGACCCCGTAACACGAGGCAATAGAAGGAACTGGAAACGACAGTGTGTGTTAATCTCCGAGCAGTTACGGTGCTCTCTGGTGGCTTTCTTCTTTATCATATGGCACGGAGGCAACGTCTGAATGACTTCACAGGGGCAAGAAACGTAGGGAAACTGGAAGAAGAATGAACTGTGACGAGTGTAGACCAGGAGTCTGGTATTTGCTCACAGCATTGTTTCACGAGAGCTGGGAGCGTTACCTATCACAGGAACTGCCCAGACGATAGGAGGTGGTCGACCTCGGTCAGCTACAGCAGCAGCAATACGCCATGTTGTGCAACAGTCGAGAAGGACCGACATCAAACAGTGGGTGCAATTGGAACTACATTTAACAGGACTGTAAGGCACTAATCTCACGCTCCACAGTCGCACGGCGACTGCATGGAGGTTGTCTCTCCGCAAAACTCAGAGAGATACAGCTACCTAAGGCCCTGTAAGATAGCCTCTCGCGCTACTGTAGAAACAGGGTGGTTGAATGGCGCGCGGGAAGTCAGAAAATGATTAAAAGAATCAGCAAAGGTTGCCCACGAGGGTTGATCTGTGGTCCCGTGTTTTGTGATATCACGTTTGAACCCCTCCTACGTCATCTGGATGAGGATAACCGTGAAAACTGGACGAAAGCCTACGGAGATGACCTTCTACGTTTGGTCTCCGCGGACTCAAGAACACAACTCGAATCCCAGCCAACACAGCTACTCACAAGCATCAGACAATCGTGCAAACATAATAAACTTCAGATGACTCTGCACTAAACAGTTCATATACTACTAAAAGGAACACTACAAGGTGGAATATTTACTTCGAAAGAAGACGAAGTAAATACACTCCTGGAAATTGAAATAATAACACCGTGAATTCATTGTCCCAGGAAGGGGAAACTTTATTGACACATTCCTGGGGTCAGATACATCACATGATCACACTGACAGAACCACAGGCACATAGACACAGGCAACAGAGCATGCACAATGTCGGCACTAGTACAGTGTATATCCACCTTTCGCAGCAATGCAGGCTGCTATTCTCCCATGGAGACAATCGTAGAGATGCTGGATGTAGTCCTGTGGAACGGCTTGCCATGCCATTTCCACCTGGCGCCTCAGTTGGACCAGCGTTCGTGCTGGACGTGCAGACCGCGTGAGACGACGCTTCATCCAGTCCCAAACATGCTCAATGGGGGACAGATCCGGAGATCTTGCTGGCCAGGGTAGTTGACTTACACCTTCTAGAGCACGTTGGGTGGCACGGGATACATGCGGACGTGCATTGTCCTGTTGGAACAGCAAGTTCCCTTGCCGGTCTAGGAATGGTAGAACGATGGGTTCGATGACGGTTTGGATGTACCGTGCACTATTCAGTGTCCCCTCGACGATCACCAGTGGTGTACGGCCAGTGTAGGAGATCGCTCCCACACCATGATGCCGGGTGTTGGCCCTGTGTGCCTCGGTCGTATGCAGTCCTGATTGTGGCGCTCACCTGCACGGCGCCAAACACGCATACGACTATCATTGGCACCAAGGCAGAAGCGACTCTCATCGCTGAAGACGACACGTCTCCGTTCGTCCCTCCATTCACGCCTGTCGCGACACCACTGGAGGCGGGCTGCACGATGTTGGGGCGTGAGCGGAAGACGGCCTAACGGTGTGCGGGACCGTAGCCCAGCTTCATGGAGACGGTTGCGAATTGTCCTCGCCGATACCCCAGGAGCAACAGTGTCCATAATTTGCTGGGAAGTGGCGGTGCGGTCCCCTACGGCACTGCGTAGGATCCTACGGTCTTGGCGTGCATCCGTGCGTCGCTGCGGTCCGGTCCCAGGTCGACGGGCACGTGCACCTTCCGCCGACCACTGGCGACAACATCGATGTACTGTGGAGACCTCACGCCCCACGTGTTGAGCAATTCGGCGGTACGTCCACCCGGCCTCCCGCATGCCCACTATACGCCCTCGCTCAAAGTCCGTCAACTGCACATACGGTTCACGTCCACGCTGTCGCGGCATGCTACCAGTGTTAAAGACTGCGATGGAGCTCCGTATGCCACGGCAAACTGGCTGACACTGACGGCGGCGGTGCACAAATGCTGCGCAGCTAGCGCCATTCGACGGCCAACACCGCGGTTCCTGGTGTGTCCGCTGTGCCGTGCGTGTGATCATTGCTTGTACAGCCCTCTCGCAGTGTCCGGAGCAAGTATGGTGGGTCTGACACACCGGTGTCAATGTGTTCTTTTTTCCATTTCCAGGAGTGTATTCCAGAATTTCAAACCAGAACAGCTGTTAGCATGGGTGACATAAAAGTAGATATCTTACAAGGGAACCTCCCCATCGCACCCCCCTCAGATTTAGTTATAAGTTGGCACAGTGGATAGGCCTTGAAAAACTGAACACAGATCAATCGAGAAAACAGGAAGAAGTTGTGTGGAACTATGAAAAAAATAAGCAAAATATACAAACTGAGTAGACCATGCGCAAGATAGGGAACACCAAGGATAGTCTAAGCCCATGAGCGCCGTGGTCTCGTGGTTAGCGTGAGCAGCTGCGGAACGAGACGTCCTTGGTTCAAGTTTTCCCTCGAGTGAAAAGCTTAGTTTTTTATTTTCAGACAGTTATTATCTGTCCGTCCGTCCGATGCGAGGTAATTGCGCCGTAGTATGGGGACGGTACACCTAAACGGAGAAATTTGAAAACGTTAAAAACATATGTTTTGACAGAGCACAGGGAAAACTGTGCGACTGTGAAACTGTTGCATTCATTTATTGCAGTTTATGTGACAAACTCTTATTTTCATCACTTTTTTGGGAGTGATTATCACATCCACAAGAAAACCTAAATCGGGCAAGGTAGAAGAATCTTTTTATCCATTCGCGAAGTGTACAAGTTAGGTGGGTCGACAACATATTCCTGTCATGTGACGCACATGCCGTCACCAGTGTCGTATAGAATATATCAGACGTGTTTTCCTGTGGAGGAATCGGTTGACCTATGACCTTGCGATCAAATGTTTTCGGTTCCCATTGGAGAGGCACGTCCTTTCGTCTACTAATCGCAAGGTTTTGCGGTGCGGTCGCAAAACGCAGACACTAAACTTCTTACAGTGAACAGAGACGTCAATGAACGAACAGACAGATCATAACTTGGCGAAAATAAAAAATTAAAATTTTCTCTCGAGGGTAGACCTGAACCAAGGACCTATCTTTCCGCAGCTGCTCACGCTAACCACGGGGCCACGGCGCTCATGCGCCCAGAGTATCCTTGATGTTGCATATCCTGGACATGGACTACTCAGTTTGTATATTTTGCTTATTTTTTTCATAGTTCCACACAACTTCTTCCTGTTTTCTCGATTGATCTGTGTTCAGTTTTTCAAGGCCTATCCACTATGCCAACTTATAACTAAATCTGAGGGGGGTGCGATGGGGAGGTTCCCTTGTTAGGTGTTGCGAAACAACTCAAATTACTTAAGAAAGGCAAGTCTTCCGCTCCAGATGGTATACCAACAGGTTCCTTTCAGAGTATGCAGACACAATAGCGCCTTTCTTAGCAATCATATACAACTGCTTACGTGACGAAAGGTCTGTTCCTAAAGACTGGAAAGTAGCAGAGGTCACACCAATATTCAAGAAAGGAAATGGGAGTAACTCATTGAATTACAGACCCCAATCACTGACCTCAATTTGCATTAGGATATGGAGCATATACTGTACTCGAACATTATGAGTCACCTTGAAGAAAATGATTTATTGATACATAACCAACACGGATTCAGAAAATATCGTTCTTGTGCAACACAGCTAGCTCTTTATTCCAATGAAGTAATGAGTGCTGTCGACAAGGGATCTCAGATCGATTCCATATTCCTAGATTTCCAGAACGCTTTTGATACCGTTCCTCACAAACGATTATTAATCAAATTGCGTGCATGCGGAGTATCGTCTCAATTGTGTGACTGGATTCGTGACTTCCTCTCAGAGAGGTCACAGTTCGTAGTGATAGACGGTAAATCATCGAGTGGAACAGAAGTGATATCTTGCGTTCCGAAAGGTAATTTCATGGGCCATCTGCTGTTCCTGATTTACATAAATCATCTAGGTGATAATCTGAGCAGCGTCCTTAGATTGTTTGCACATGACGCTGTAATTTACCGTATAGTAAAATCGTCAGTCAATCAATTCCAATTACAAAATGATCTAGAGAGAATTACTGTATGGTATGAAAAGTGGCAATTCGCACTAGTCAAAGAAAAATTCGAAGTCATCCACATGGGTACTAAAAGAACAACGGTAAATTTCGGGTATACGATAAATCGCAGAAACCTAAGGGCTTTCAGTTCTACTATATACCTAGGAATTACAATTACGAGCAACTTAAATTGGAAAGATCACATAGATAATATTGTGGGGAAGGCGAAACAAAGACTGAGCTTTGTTGGCAAAACACTCAGAAGAAACCCACTGAACATACAGCCTACATTAAACTTGTCCGTCCTCTGTTGGAATATTGCTGCGCGGTGTGGGATCCTTACCCAGCAGGATTGACGGAGGACATCGAGAAAGTGCAAAGAAGGGCAGCTCGTTTCGCGTTATCGCGCAATAGGGGTGAGAGTGTCACTGATATGATACGCGAGTTGGGGTGGCAGTCACTAAAACAAAGGCGGTTTTCTTTGCGGCGAGATCTAGTTACGAAATTTCAGTCACCAACTTTCTCTTCCGAATGGGAATATATTTTGTTGACGCCCACCTACGTAGGGAGAAATGATCATGATAATAAAATAAGACAAATCAGAGCTCGAACGGAAAGATTTAGGTATTCCTTTTTCCCACGCGCCATTCGAGAGTCGGATGGTAGAGAAGTAGTATGAAAATGGTTCGATGAACCCTCTGCCAGGCACTTAAGTGTGAATTGCAGAGTAACCATGCAGATGTAAATGTAGATGAAGGTAATCCTACCATAAAACTACACGACATCAGCATACACAGACAACGGAAAATACGATATCTTGATGTGCAACTCGACGAACGACTGCCATTTGACGAACACATCAGTACAACGACTGAAAAGGCTGCCAAGATCGTGCACAAGTTGGCCAGACTCAGCGTAACACACAGTGAGAACTTACCATTGTGCGCTGTTTGAGTGTGTGGTCTGTTCTGCAGCCGGTGCGTGGGCCCATCGAGTTCGTCTGGTGATGAGTAGGAACATCGTGCGGTGAGGGTAGAGAAGTGCCCTGGTAAGGCTGTCAGGAGATTTCAACACCACGTCGGTGGAATCACACTGCGCGGTGCTTGGACTCTTCCCTATCGACATAACTATTCGATTTCGGGCTGCAATGTTCTGGCTGAAGACAGGGAGACAGTAGAGGGTAATCGAGATTACCGGACAGGACATTACCCATAAGTGCCAACTCGTTAAATGGTGGGTAGATACCTGGCGAAGGGAATGGGAGTCAAGCGGCAAGGACTGTAGGGTATATCATGTCTTCCCGGATATCAGAGAACGTCTGAGACCGATCCGTATCAATCCCAGCCACGGTATGATTCACCTTATGACAGGTCACGGCCCTTACCCTGCGCACTTACACCGCGTAGGTCGCAGCCGAAGCTCTACTTGTACATGTGTTCTAGCGTTAAAAGTTTTTTTTTTGGCTTTTCGTATTTAACCAAATATAACATTGATGATGATAATTTATGGCAATGTTTGCTGACAAGATAAAGAATGCAACCTTTTAACACTAGATTGCGTACTCACGGCAGTTCTCCTTGGCCGTTTTTTTTTTGGTACGACTTGGAAAGAGAGAAAAATTAATGAATGATCGACGATGCGTCGGTTCTCGATTGTGTTCAGGAGACGTACAGATTGATTGCGTGAAAATAGTTTCTCAAATGACCTCTCAACCCGGATTGCTTTCACGCAATCAGACTCTTCAATGAAATTACCTAAGGGACCTATTTGAATAATAAAAAAAAATGCAAAACAGTGAAATTTTGTAAAAAAAGTTGTCAGATCGGAAACTGAACACATTAATGGTCTCCCAAATACAATCGAGACACCGCGATAAAGAGCGAACCTGTAACAAAGTTCATTTAAACATAAACATTATTTGTGGTTAATTTAAAGAAAAGAATAAGCATAGATTTTCTGTACAGTGAAGCATCAATATATTCTTAAAGAACAAAGGCGTTAAACTATAAACATTAACAAATGTACAATGTATACAAAACTTACATTTTTATGTTTTTCTCATACATGGAGCAGTCCAACAATCGCTGCTTTTGTATGTGTGATATTTTGTAAAAATTAAATATCCTGGCGTGCGCGTAAGTATTTTTTATCGTCACAAAGTTTACAAAAGCTTTTTTTCTTGGTGATAACGTGGTTTTTCACACTAAATGAAATATAACTTGTAGCGGTGCTACACAACACGTCTTAACAAGTCGGCGACCAAACATCGAAGGTAATGAAGTACATGTTAAGATATCGGCGACCAGAAGTACAACTAACTATAAAGACTCTAGAATTTTCCTAACAAATGATAAATTGTTCTTTCTTCTGTTTCGCAGCTTCTTGCTATCAAGCGCTGCGGCAATGATTTTAAATATCTGCGCCCAGCGAGTCATAGTGTTTAAAAGTACCTTGGTATAGGCGCACGTTATAAACAGATTTCGTTTCTTTACTCTCGCGTTGTCATGCTTAGTATCATTACAAACTACAGCTCGATGGCTGTCCTTTTCTCATATGCAAAATGTCTGAAATCCAATAATATCACAGTGTGGAACATCGAACCCAGAACACATACTTTTTCACCGTCACCGATACAGACCAGCACACCAAACACCAGCGCCGAAACTGATGGTCTTCCCTCTCGGTAGTACAACGTGGCGATCCGCAACTCGGTCTTCTTGCGACCGTACATTATCATGAACATCTCTGCCAGCAATCATGTACAATGGCTACATTCCCGCCAAGTCTTTCTGCAATATCACAGAAGGAACTACCAGCTACTCGTAGCCCTATTACACGACCTCGTTCAAACTCAGTGAGGCGTCTTTGTCGCCTTAAATGCATTCTTAACTAACATCAACTCAACACGTTCAGTCTCAGAGCTAAACAACGCTCATGACCTTTGCAGCGTGCGTTTAAAGCAAACCTGATTTGCATCCTCACAGTGGCGCTACTAGCGGCAATCTTCTGTGAATGGCGAGAAATCTGAATAAATACCATCTTTCAGATGTAGAAATACGTCTACCCACTTCCGTTTACGTAATAATTTGGAACACCTGCAGCCGTCCTTTCGACGTTATTTATTTCACAGCTACCAGTTTCGGCGATTCAGTAGAGCATCTTCAGGCGTTAACGGACGCCGTGGGGGTGAACTCCGTTTGTGTTGCGGTTTTTTTCCCGCTGTACTGGTCCGTGACTGGCAGTACCCAAGAACGATTGACAACGACAAGGGATCGCACTGTACCAACGTCTCTATGCCGTTACTGCAGAGTATCCTGTTGCGCAAAGTACTTAGGCCACCAGTCGACCACCACACCTTCAATTAGGTACAGTTTCTTACTTTTAAATAGATGTTAAGACTGCAGAACGCTATCTAGTTGCAGGAGATTCCAGTTGGAGAGGAGCCTCTGATGACAAGAATCTAGCCCGCGCCGCAATCACACTGGTGGCAATGAACTAATCGGACACGAAATCAGCCTTGGTACAATTAATATTGCAGCCACCTCAACCGCTGACCATGCAAACAGCCTCTCTGCCACAAAATGAGAACAACACGCTGCCTAGACACGACGCCGAAATCGTACCAAGCCACGATAGAACTACGAATAATCACTTAACAAAATTCACACACCAATTGATTACTGAAGTTAAGCAGTAGTGAATAACTGGGCCTATTTCATGAACCACTATCGTTGTCTACGATACTGATCTAGTCGGAGCAACAAATTACTTTAATTTCAGTACCTGATGAGCTCACAACGCAGTACGTACTCTCTGACATAAACTCGGAACTACATTATTACTTGTACTAAAATACCAATCTGTCTACCGTCTTGTAATGATTATTCTGTTTATGGACACTTCCATTACTATTGTTAGGAATTAAAACATTTTTAATTCTCCCTTAAATATTTTTCCAACTCGACGCAGCGATAATATATAAGTGATGAGACTTCGCATGCGCCACAGAATAACGAATCTTTGTTAGTAGCAAAATCTTTGGCCTTTCCGTAAATAATTCAATTACTTCAACTAAACTTATTCATCATTTAGAAAACTTTTTCTCTTAATTGAAATCTTTTCTTTAATATTGAGAAGATCTATTTTCAGTAGCTTATTTATAATTTCATTCGTTCAAGGACCTTTTACCAAACACATTAAAAAACACCATATTATACGCGATATCGACTCCACTGTATGAATATCTCTGAATTAGACTCGTTTATACTTCCGAAAATTCTATAGATATATTCACACTAGATACCAATTAAATAGTCTGGAAGGTTTCCTTTGTTGTTGTTGTTGTGGTCTTCAGTCCTGAGACTGGTTTGATGCAGCTCTCCATGCTACTCTATCCTGTGCAAGCTTTTTCATCTCCCAGTACCTACTGCAACCTACATCCTTCTGAATCTGTTTAGTGTATTCATCTCTTGGTCTCCCTCTACGATTTTTACCCTCCACGCTGCCCTCCAATACTAAATTGGTGATCCCTTGATGCCTCAGAACATGTCCTACAAACCGATACCTTCTTCTGGTCAAGTTGTGCCACAAACTTCTCTTCTCCCCAATCCTATTCAATACTTCCTCATTAGTTATGTGATCTACCCATCTAATTCTTCAGCATTCTTCTGTAGCACCACATTTCGAAAGCTTCTATTCTCTTCTTGTCCAAACTATTTATCGTCCATGTTTCACTTCCATACATGGCTATACTCCATACAAATACTTTCAGAAATGACTTCCTGACACTTAAATCTATACTCGATGTTAACAAATTTCTCTTCTTCAGAAACGCTTTCCTTCCCATTGCCAGTCTACATTTTATATCCTCTCTACTTCGACCATCATCAGTTATTTTGCTCCCCAAATAGCAAAACTCCTTTACTACTTTAAGTGTCTCATTTCCTAATCTAATTCCCTCAGCATCACCCGACTTAATTAGACTACATTCCATTATCCTTGTTTTGCTTTTGTTGATGTTCATCTTATATCCTTCTTTCAAGACACTGTCCATTCCATTCAACTGCTCTTCCAAGTCCTTTGCTGTCTCTGACAGAATTACAATGTCATCGGCGAACCTCAAAGTTTTTATTTCTTCTCCATGAATTTTAATACCTACTCCGAATTTTTCTTTTGTTTCCTTTACTGCTTGCTCAATATACAGATTGAACAACATCGGGGAGAGGCTACAACCCTGTCTTACTCCCTTCCCAACCACTGCTTCCCTTTCATGTCCCTCGACTCTTATAATTGCCATCTGGTTTCTGTACAAATTGTAAATAGCCTTTCGCTCCCTGTATTTTACCCCTGCCACCTTTAGAATTTGAAAGAGAGTATTCCAGTCAACATTGTCAAAAGCTTTCTCTAAGTCTACAAATGCTAGAAACGTAGGTTTGCCTTTCCTTAATCTTTCTTCTAAGATAAGTCGTAAGGTCAGTATTGCCTCACGTGTTCCAACATTTCTACGGAATCCAAACTGATCTTCCCCGAGGTCCGCTTCTACTAGTTTTTCCATTCGTCTATAAAGAACTCGTGTTAGTATTTTGCAGCTGTGACTTATTAAACTGATAGTTCGGTAATTTTCACATCTGTCAACACCTGCTTTCTTTGGGATTGAAATTATTATATTCTTCTTGAAGTCTGAGGGTATTTCGCCTGTTTCATACATCTTGCTCACCAGCTGGTAGAGTTTTGTCAGGACTGGCTCTCCCAAGGCCATCAGTAGTTCCAATGGAATGTTGTCTACTCCGGGGGCCTTGTTTCGACTCAGGTCTTTCAGTGCTCTGTCAAACTCTCCACGCAGTATCATATCTCCCATTTCATCTTCATCTACATCCTCTTCCATTTCCATAAAATTGTCCTCAAGTACATCGCCCTTGTATAAACCCTCTATATACTCCTTCCACCTTTCTGCTTTCCCTTCTTTGCTTAGAACTGGGTTTCCATCTGAGCTCTTGATATTCATACAAGTCGTTCTCTTATCTCCAAAGGTCTCTTTAATTTTCCTGTAGGCAGTATCTATCTTACCCCTAGTGAGATAAGCCTCTACATCCTTACATTTGTCCTCTAGCCATCCCTGCTTAGCCATTTTGCACTTCCTGTCGATCTCATTTTTGAGACGTTTGTATTCCTTTTTGCCTGCTTCATTTACTGCATTTTTATATTTTCTCCTTTCATGAATTAAATTCAATATTTCTTCTGTTACCCAAGGATTTCTACTAGCCCTCGTCTTTTTACCTACATGATCCTCTGCTGCCTTCGCTACTTCATCCCTCAAACCTACCCATTCTTCTTCTACTGTAGTTCTTTCCCCCATTCCTGTCAATTGTTCCCTTATGCTCTCCCTGAAACTCTGTACAACCTCTGGTTCTTTCAGTTTATCCAGGTCCCATCTCCTTAAATTCCCACCTTTTTGCAGTTTCTTCAGTTTTAATCTACAGGTCATAACCAATAGATTGTGGTCAGAGTCCACATCTGCCCCTGGAAATTTCTTACAATTTAAAACCTGGTTCCTAAATCTCTGTCTTACCATTATATAATCTATCTGATACCTTTTAGTATCTCCAGGGTTCTTCCATGTATACAACCTTCTTTCATGATTCTTAAACCAAGTGTTAGCTATGATTATGTTGTGCTCTGTGCAAAATTCTACCAGGCGGCTTCCTCTTTCATTTCTTAGCCCCAATCCATATTCACCTACTATGTTTCCTTCTCTCCCTTTTCCTACACTCGAATTCCAGTCACCCATGACTATTAAATTTTCGTCTCCCTTCACAATCTGAATAATTTCTTTTATTTCATCATATATTTCTTCAATTTCTTCGTCATCTGCAGAGCTAGTTGGCATATAAATTTGTAATACTGTAGTAGGTGTTGCTTCGTATCTATCTTGGCCACAATAATGCGTTCACTATGCTGTTTGTAGTAGCTTACCCGCATTCCTATTTTCCTATTCATTATTAAACCTACTCCTGCATTACCCCTATTTGATTTTGTGTTTATAACCCTGTAGTCACCTGACCAGAAGTCTTGTTCCTCCTGCCACCGAACTTCACTAATTCCCACTATATCTAACTTCAACCTATCCATTTCCCTTTTTAAATTTTCTAACCTACCTGCCCGATTAAGGGATCTGATATTCCACGCTCCGATCCGTAGAACGCCAGTTTTCTTTCTCCTGATAACGACATCCTCCTGAGTAGTCCCCGCCCGGAGATCCGAATGGGGGACTATTTTACCTCCGGAATATTTTACCCAAGAGGACGCCACCATCATTTTTCCTTTAACCCCAATAAAATTGGATTTATTTTCCCTCTAGGTATCTCAATATACGTTGGTTATCACCATTGAACGAGTGCCAGCAAATATATTATCAGTCCCCACAATACGGAAACAAGTAATAAAAAAAATCAAACAAAAATCCTAAATGTCACCGCCACTTTTCAACTAACCTTAAGTTACAATTTAAAAGCAAATCTTGACCTCCAGGCGTTGACCACACGCGACCCGCTAAGTTCCCTAACATTTAAATCGGCCACTCGTCACCTTGATGAATCAAGTTTTAGTTTAGCTACGTGTAGCTCGTTGAATGGTTCCTTCAATTTACTATCGCTTGTCTACTCAGTGATACGTACACACCATCACCGTATAGTGAAACAGTTCGTCGTTCTATGAGCTAATTCGCTGTCTGCTGCAAGCTAGTGGTCTTGAAAATACAACTACCAACACGTGTTCGAGACTTCCCTTCTCGATACACACACGCACAATACGCAGACCACCTCAATAAAAACGACAAGCAACCCAACTACCTCTGGGCGCGTCGCGACCACTCAACATACAATGCAGACGGGATATCGGTCACAGCGATTCCACAAAACTCAGCACCTAACAAATCAATCTCTCAATTAAGTCAGGCTCACGCGGGACTCACCCCAGCAAATTTTACGAACGAGACTGTTCCCACAACTATAATCGACAAAATTCCGTGCACTCTCCCAAGACTTAGGTGTCAGCTGAGTAGCCTCACTACACCACGCAGTGAAACGCTGTAAGATCAGACCTGATATACACCACTACCACCACTTGGTCGGTGAGAGGTCTATCCGGGAACTAACTAACCCTTTTCGTTGCACAATAGGAACCATTTAAAACGAACAAACACGCAACGGCACGTCAACTTTTAACAATTAATGTAATAACCATCGATGCTGTCGATTCTTCGCAATAGCGGCCGGCTGCTGCACGTCAATCAGGCAGCATCTCTGGACGCAGCGAGGGCGATATGGTATATCGCTGCAGTCGCGCGTGCTCGCCACCTGCTATTCCGTAGACGCTCCCATATCATCTAGAACACAATTTGATTTTGGTTTTACCACATCATACGCGTATATTATCGTGACCACCAGGTGTTATCATTGATTTATCACGCAGGACGCTCAGCACCAGTAAGGGCGAACGTACCCCGTGCGTTTTGACACAGCACACCGCCAGTGTATATGCAAGCACTAGGAAGATGGCAACAAGTGTGTTTCCATAAATTTCGCGGAGAACTTATGACATGATGTGGGGAGACACCTGACAGTTCTATATGTTATAAATATGCCGGGAAAATACCAGGTAACACATCTGCGAAATTGAATTCGTGGGTTATAAGCTTACCCCACACATTCAAAACTGTTTTGCTTCTTTGTAATGATACTTCCAAAATAAATTAAGAAGAGGTGCATTTTTAGCTTTTCTCCCCCAGTCATCCTCAGCTGCATGTAATATTATAGTGACAACTTTTAGTGTCGTCCATATGTATACATATGAGTAAAACCAATTTTATCATCAAGAACTCCACTCAGAAATGAAGGAAGAATATAAAAACATAAAGATCACACTTTAAAAAGAAAAAAAGGCAAATAAATTTTTTTCAAAAACTGGTTTGATGCAACTCTCCTTGTCTCTCTCCTGTTCAAGACTCTTCATCTCCGAACGTCTACTACAACCTACATCTTTCTGAATCTGCTTACTGCATTCATCTCTTGGTGTCACTCTAAGGTTTTTACCTCCCGTACTTACTTCCAATATTAAGTTGGTGATCCCTTGATGTCTAAGAATATGTCCAGACAACCGATCCCTTGGTTTAGTCCAGCTGTTGGACAGGTTTGCGTGACCTTGATGCTATAATGCCAGACGCATCACCCAGCCAGTCAGCGCGCTTTTGTTCACTGCCAGGTCTCCGTAGACATTCTGCAAGCACCTCAGAAGGTCTGCGATGCTCTGGTTCTTCGCTAAAATAAACTCAATGACAGCTCTCTGTTTGAAACGCATCTCTGCTATAGACGTCATTATGGAGGCTACGTAAAGCGCCGCCACCTATCGGAACTTCATGAAGCTGTATGGGCTGAAGCAGGAATATTTCACGATGTCCCATAACAGATTCCACAATTTTTTCAGCTGAATTATGGCGAGAAATAGTTTTGGGTTACTTATCGGTGCCCCTTGTACGTTGTAGAAAGTCAGAAAATGCCAGAACTGTTTCTAACACGAGAGAAAGTGTTTAGTATGTAAGCCAAAGTAGTATACATACAAATGTGTTTATATTTCAGGGCCTTTATGATGCGTTTCACAAAATAAAGGCGAAACTCTTATGGCATAATGAAATTGGTTTTATTCAGTTGCACTTGACGGAAAAAACCTGAAAAATGTCAGTTTGAAAAATAAATTAGTTTACTGGACGTTCTTAGAAATATCAGACGTCACGCAAAAAGCCAATACAAATGCTCCCCCAGTGTAATGGAAAAGTGGTGCGAGGTGAAAGGGCGCAGAAGGTGAAGGCGCTAGCTGCCTGAGCGATGGTTCCCGCAGGAGTGGAGAGCGCTAAAGAACGCTAGCAGCGCGAATACGCGCGAGCTGTGAGCTTCAGCGGCAGTTTGCACTAACGGCTATCCTTGCCCGGCTGAAATTTTGATGGCGCGCAAGAAAAGTAGGAGTCCAGGGAGAAGGGAAAAAGTGCAGCACTGGCCGTGGAGAGAGAGAGAGAAGAGAGAGAGAGAGAGAGAGAGAGAGAGAGAGAGAGAGAGAGAGGAAGGGGGGGGGGCAGGGAGGGAGCGAGAAGGAACGGGACGTGAAACCTCACGGGGAATGCTACTGCACGCGACCTGCATTCAATTACGTGACCAGCACCGGCGTACACTGGGGCCCCTTACCGTTATGCAACCCAACTGTCAGCACAGTTGCGCCGGCTGCCCTTAGCTAGGCGGAGCACTGCAGAAAGAGCGAGGTCAACATTACAGTTCCCAAGCTGTTGGCTCGTGGTTAAATACCTTCACTTTCTTGTGCACTAGAAATTACTCCATGGAAGAAATTCTGTGCAAACGAAAAACATCCGCTAAATCATCCATTCTTTTCTTTATTCATACAGGGTGAGTCAGTTGCTCCTATGGGTTTCCTCTTATGCTCTTAGTGTTATATGTGGCCTTCAAAAACAACGCTAATTTAAGCAAGCCCGTGAGGGTAATGAAGGAGAAACTACTTTGTAAATTTAATAACGTTTACAATTCGACCGAAGCTTAACCCTTACAAGCACAATGGTTACTTAGTACGGAGTCCTAATGTAATTGCTTTTTTTATGCTGTTAAAATTCGCAAAATTGTTAGGTAAAATTTACACAAACGTCAATTTTACAATTTTTTACTGCTCGACCAAGCCGGTGGCAAAATGAAGCCGGTCAACGAAAACCAAAAAAAGTTAGAATGTGAGAAATAATTCGTGCAGTCGCAAATTTTTTCTACAGTGGTAGGAGGGAAAGCCATGAACAACATACTAGAAATCCAGAGCGCTGGGGTCTGAGTGTGGGAGTGGGGGTGCGTGAAGGTTACCCTCGTACGTTTTTCTTGAAGAACTCGAGAACTACTGCCTCTAGCGAAAACGTATCCCATGACAAAATTTCACTATCTTAAATTTCCTTCAAAAAGCTCTGTTCAGTTTTTCTGTAGCGGGCGAGGGAATTCGAAATTCTCGCAATGGTATATGAAAGTCAGATATAACATTGTGGGATGCATAAAACGAGGGCACTAGGGCCGTTGAATCACCCTGTGCACCTAATATATTTGATGTGGTACAGGTCTAACACGTGTGAGACTGATTCTGATCTATCTTCCTACCACAGTCGCGCAAGGACGCTCTGTGAGTGTTGAATCTACAGGCTGCAAGGTAGGACGGTACCATCTCACGCATGCAGAGTTCGAAAGAGTGCTGCAGGACGGACACTGATGTAATTAGACAGTGATCTCAACGTCGGTTTCACTACACTCCCTGTAAAGGAAACATTATTGCTAACAGAAATTAGTGTATCGGTTCAGGCGTAACTATATGTTAGAAAAAAAAAAAATGGAAATCTTAGATTTTCGTTATTAAGGTTTATTCTGACTCTAAGTATGAAATCATGAAATAGCAATTTCAACAAAATTACGTACAGGGTGGTAAAATATTCATACTGGGTGTTCACAACTTTGAAGCGAAATTCCTAACTATTATAAGGTTCTTTAATGGTAATATGGTTGATGACCATATCTGGGGGTCGATAAAAATACAAACAAACTAAATACAATTGAGGCCAGAGATATCAATTAAACTAAAATGCACAATGAAAATACCCAAAATTGAATGGGGGTTGTAGCATTACACGGGTAATCGTCCGTATAGCCCTCGAAATCTTTAAGGAATAATCTTGTGGGGATGTCCTTTGCAGTCGAATATACCTTGTGCCACTTGAGAGTAGGAGAGTCAAAACAGGTAGTAATCCATGAATTCATCTCAAGTCGATATTTTTTTGTTGTGAAATCTTTTTTGAGTGATTGTCACAGTATACATGTAAATCATTTCAAAATTTTTTTAGTTATTTATGGAGTAAAGAATTTAATTAAGTATAATATGTTTTAGGATCAATAGGTAATGAGTCTTTATGAGATGGACATAAATGTGTTTTGACATAGCAGATGACAATGCTGCGTTATGCGTTATATTTTTTCTCTTTGGGAAGGATGATACCTTCTGAGTTGCTCGAGTGCGCGGACAAGTCGTAATCGAGTGCAGGTCCTCTGTAATTTTTATGAATGGACATAGAACTGAAAATTCACAACCCGGAGATGGTTTAGAAAATATTCTAGGGAACCCCGGTTAAAATTTTGCTACAAACAAATCGCGAGCGGTCTTCGAAATATCGGCGCGAAGTTTGAGATACGCGGTAGGCTATCGCGCGTTATAGTCGCGTGAAGGATTAAGTGACACTCACCGTGATTTATTGACATTAATAATAATAATAATAATCAAAGGATTATCGGAAGGGACAGTAAGTGTTCTTGATGCTTAAAGCAAGTGTGAGTTTGAATACGACAGATATTAATCACGGAATAGTCAGCTAGTTGATACGTTGCTTAGCAACCTATAAACAGATTGTGATAGAATTACCGGAACGATCATTTCAATCATTAGTGGCCACTACACACACACACACACACACACACACACACACACACACACACACACCAGAAAACTAACTACTCTCATTGTGAATGGCATTTGGAACGGATGAGTTTTGTTTCAGCTCCATGGGATCAATAAACTTCATCCGAAGTTGAAACTTTACAAACTGTGTCGTGTTCATTCAGTTTGGTAGAACGATAGACATTATAGTCTACACTAATATTGACCTTTTTTTCTGAAAGGGAGCACTTACCTTTTTCTTTTAGAGGAATGTTTCTGTTTCAGTCATCAATCTTCTCAAAACGGAGATAAGGGTTACACTCACACATAGCACTGCGTCACCGTGATGAACCACCCTGCCTTTTTATGTTGAAAACCCTGAGATATAGCCGCGGTACGACGAAGGAAGAAGGAAGAGGAGAAAAGAAAAAAGGAGAGAGGTGCGAGAGGAGAGAAAACAGGAAAGAAAAGAGAGAGGAAGAAAAGAAAGAGAGGGGAGGTCACGGGCTCGGTAAAGAACAATCAAAAAGAAGTACAAAATTAAAACAATTCATAACTCTACAGTGGCTGATCAGTCCTTTTTGTTAGGTCGGACATCTCACGTGCCTGCTTCAGTTAAGCCCGAAATCGTGAATATGTTTAACTACAGGTCATGGTTGAGTGTACGAAAATTATGAGTGATTGAGACGACTGCAGTTCTTAGTGTCAATTGAATATCGCTTGCTGACGTGGCTCGAGTGCGTGTGTTTACCTTGTGTCGCTGGCGGCAGTGGCGGCTGTATGCGCGAGCTGTGAACCTGAGAAGCTATTCTAAATCTGTGTCGACTGTTAAACACCAGTCTGATACATTCCTACATCTTCGGTGAAGTCGAGACACCTATTTGTTCCCTAGATAACTTAGTTGGCATGGTACACGCAATTCGGCTGGAATAGCGCGTACGTCGTTGCTTTCAAATCGCTTGCAAGCGTTAACTGTCAGTGCTCGGTGCGATTCTCCGTACTAGGAGAGATTGCAGTTTAACTCCTTACGAGTTAAGACGAGCCTGTGAACAAGTGTTCACATAACGACTCTCGCAATCGTCTCAGCTCTGCGCGAGTCCAAATGGTTCAAATGGCTCTAAGCACTATGGGACTTAACATCTGAGGTCATGTCCCCTAGACTTATAACTACTTAAACCTAACTAACCTAAGGATACCACACATAGCCATGCCCGAGGCAGGATTCGAACCTGCGACCGTAGCAGCAGCTCGGTTCCGGACTGAAGCGCCTAGAACCGCTCGGCCACAGAGGCCGTCTCTGCGCGAGTCACTTTGCTCAAACAGTCGACGATTTTCTGCAATACAAGAAGCCAAGTACTCTGTCCGCAGTTTGCCTATATCAAAGCTGGTGGCCATGCATTTTCTTTGTGGCCAATCAGGGCGTTCGTACTTGTTATAACTCCACCCACTAGACTTTTTGTGGTCTATCACAGGTGTTGTTTCTTTTGTAGGGCAGAGTTTAACTTAACGTAATACTGAGATAAACAGCTTTTACTTTCATGCGAGTTTTAACGCAGGTGGCTACAGTGAACCACCAGTGTTTAAGAGTTGGGTTTTTCCGGACGTTTATCTGTGATCTCCGGCTGTGACCCTGTAGAAAGGCTTTGTGAAGGGTCGTCGTTAAAAGCAGGGATAAGGGCTGCTTTTGCCAGCGGCCTATGCGGTGGCTGCGGCGTCTCTTGTGTACGCGTAAAATTCTCCTTTTCTTCAGAACTGCGTCTCGTGGCTCGGGCTACGGAAATCTCTTGCACGCAATTATTAGTGTGAGTGTTAGTGGTTTATATTCATGAAATGTCAGTTTGTTTATTCGCTTCGCTTTGCCTATCAATAAAATTCTTACATTTTCACATACCTATGTCGTGTGACTTATCGAGTTGGCTGGAATTGTTTCGGGAATTCAATGTAAGGTGTGTTATTTGTTTGACAACTTACACAGGTTACTCACAGCTTGTGCAGTAAAACGACTGAGGTTGCTAGAATAGAAGGTCAAGAAAAGGAAGCAGGTCTAGAGAAAGATGTGGGCCAACGTTGTACGTCATCCCCCGTGTAACTCAATCTGTACATTGAGCAAGGTCTGAAAGAACCAAGAAAAATCTGGAAAAGAAGTTAAAGCTTAGGAAGAAGAAATTAAAGCTTTGAGGTTTGCTTGTGATGTTGTAATTCTGTCAGTGACAGCAAAGAACTAGGAAGAGCAGTTGAACGGAATGTATGGTGTTCTGAAAAGAGGTTATAAAGTGAATATCAACAAAAACAAAACAAGGTTAATTGAATGTAGTCGAATTAAATCAGGCGGTGCTGAGAGAATTGGATTAGGATATGAGACGCTGAAGGTAGTAGATGAAGTTTGCTATCTGGACATCCGAAAAACTGGAGAGGTAGACTGCCTCATGCAAGACACCATTTTGTAGTTTTATTTTACGCAGACGTGTTTCAGACTTTTGTGTGCTATCTTCAGTAGGCTTTTGTTTATTTTAATTTTGAAAAATTATTGTTACAATAAATCTCTTGTCTTCGTTACATGAAATTTATTCTAAAAATTCTTTACATTTGCAAGAAGAGCGATAATTAAGTGTGAAACATTTTACGTTACTGTACATATACTACAAGGTTAAGACTATGTCACTGAGTTTAGGCATTACGTGTTGTTCATTTACGAAGTGGTTAAAGATTTTGGTTTTGTATCAGATTTGGAAATAATGTGGATGTATACACTTGTCTACATACGTCGCATGACACTGTTAAATGTGTACCTTGGTAGCTTTAAATTTGCCATGCATTCTACGGCTACAATCAGCAAACAATGAAATGTAATTTATTTTTGTGTTTGTTGTACATTTCTGAGTGGGAATCGCTATATACCGCATTATTCAGTGTTTTATTTACCGTTTTTGATGTTGTGGTGTGGTGTGATATTTTATTTTGACGTATTGATATGTTCATTTCTTTTACTGTTATCGTTACACCCGCATTTGCCAGACATGCACAGAGTTTGTCGCCTTTTGACTCGTTGTTGTGTCTGTGTGGTGTTTTTTTTTTCGTTTTGTGTCTGCTTGGGGTGTAGCGCGCGAATTTAAAGCGTTGTTGACGTATGGTATGTTTAGCCTAAGCGCGCACACGTTTGTGTTTGTGTGTGTGTGTCTGTGTGTGTGTGTGTGTGAGGGAGAGAGAGAGAGAGGGAGAGAGAGAGAGAACAGAGGGAGAGAGGGGGGGGGGGTGAGTGAGGGTGAGAAGGAGTGAGACGAAGAGGCAGGTAGAGTGAATGATGTGCAGAAAGTGGGAAGAAAATTTAATTTTAGAGGATGGACCCTATGCAGTTTGGGTGGGGGGTGTTATTTATACACTTATTCTACTGTCGCAAAGACGGTTTTAATTCACAATGTGTTCATTTAGTACTTTATTTCCTTGGGCTATTGATTTTTAGAAGCGATAATTTTTTCTTTTGTTAATTTCTTTGGTATAGGCTGTTAGTAGTACTAAGAATTTTTAAATTTGTCTCCGTGTACACTGGGCTATTAGGTGATCAGTAAATGATGAGTGTGCTATTAGTTTTCAGTGCTCTGTGATGTTCTGTATACTATGTTCTAAAGTTCCTGGACGTTTAACCCATGTACAGTGATTGGCAGCAATTGCCATTCTGGCTGTATTTGTCTATGTTGGTGGTATGTCTTCTATGTCTATTCTGTATTGTGTTGTTGATTCATTATGCTATGTCTCTTTAGGATGTTGCTCACCCTGTGTGTAGCTTTGTCGTTATAAGGTATTACGTGCCATTTGTTGCTTACTTTCTGCTGATTTGTTGTGGGCTGTTCTTATCTGCATCTGTGTGTATGTTCTCTGATTATGTGTTGCCTGTATTCTTATTTTGTTGTTTCTTTTATCTACTGGCTATCAATCATACTGATTCATATGTGCACTTTCTTTTTTTTGTGCTTACTTCTTAGGTGTTCTTCAGTCTGTGTAATTAGTTTCTGAAACTGGCTTGTTTATTGGTTATGGGGTGAAAGGATTGGTCATAAATGATTATGCTGATGACTGCGGTTTTGTCGCGAATTCATGTTTGTTATTTCTCTTGAGTATGTGAGGTCTAATAAATAGTCTTTTATCTGTTGCTGTTTCGATGATGAACTGTATTTGTAGATGGATTTTGTTTTTGTCATGGTGAAGTACTTTTGTATGAATATTTGGTTCATGTAGTAGAAAAATTATATTAGGCCTATCTACATATCGTTTCCAATATTTTATTTTTATTTGCTTTGGTTTTATATTTTTGTAAAAGATTTGATGTTCTGTGTGATTCACCAATATGTCAGATAGGAGACCACTGATTGGTGATCCCATAGGCAGTCATTCTTGTTGAGAGTAGAACTTATTGTCGAATGTGAAGTAGTTTTGTTCTGTGATGAGCTTGACTATGGCTAATTTTAGTTGTATGTTTGTTGTGGGCACGTTTCCTTGTAGTTGCCGTTTCTTTCTGGGGTGCTGATAGTCTCTTATGTTGGGATGGGTGTGCACATGGAAAATATGTCAAATGAAATTAATGTTGCTGTGTTTGGAAAGATTCCATTTCTTATTTTTTGTTTTTTATGTGTTTGTATATTGTCTGTAGTAATGTGCATGTCTGTTTGGCTGGGTCGTAGGTATGTGTATTTGTGAAGTTCATCACGGTCTTATAGGGATATTTTTTGTGAGTTTTAGGCAATGATTTCAAAGTATGGGTCTCGGGATTTTTCTGAGCATCTTTTTAATCTGCGTGTCTGTGAAAATTGTTTCTATGTTGTTCAGAGTTTTATGTAAGTGTCTGTAGGAAGTTTAAAACCCGGCGGACAAAACACCTCATAGTACTGAAGCGTAATAGCTTCGATCCGTCGTTTAGTGATCACTTAATACACAGAATCACCACCAATGATCATAAAAATGATTTAAAAATTCTTTAAACTAATAACACCCTATACCAAAAATTTGCAGTACAAGAAAATTATCACATCCAAAATCAATAGCGCAAGAAAAGAAAGTAATAAACGAATACATATCACTGTGAAATAAAATCCTCTTTTCCACAATAGAAGAGTTATATAAATAACACTCCCCCCCCCCCCCCCCCCCCACCCATACTGCATACTCCAAAAATTTAATGTTCTTCCCCATACTCCATACTATTCACTCTACATGTTTCTCTGAAACACACATACAGCCTAAGTTAAATATCCCAAACGTCAACAACAAGTTAAATTGACGCACCACACTCCAAACAAATATGACACGAAACAAATTAACAGCACATAGGCACAACAACAAGTGAAGTGGCGGCAGAAACGCGGTGCTTGGCTGACAAATCATACAAAATGCGAGTGTAACGACAAGAGCGAAAGAAATAAACTTATTAACACGACACAAGCAAGGAAAAAAACACCAGAACAACAAAAACCGCAAATAACACGCAAAAAAATTGTAAATTTGTGGTTAAGGTCTTTTGGGACCAAACTGCTCAGGTCATCGGTCCCTAAGCTTACGCACTACTTAATCTAACTTAAACTAACTTACGCTAACACACATACCCATGCCGGAGGGAGGACTCGAACCTACGATGGGAGGGGGGGGGGGGGGACCATGCGGACCGTGACAAGGCGCCCAAGACCGCGCAGCTACCCCTCAAAATAACGCGAGATACACAGAGGTGGCAAAACTCATAGGGTAGACATATGCACATGTAGAAATGGCTGTAGTATCTCATACACAGCGTAAAAAAGGGCAGTGCATTGGCGGAGCTGTCATTTGAACTCAGGTGTTTCGTGTGAAAGATTTCAGACGTGATTATGGCCGTACGACGGGAATTAAGAGACTTTGAACGCAGAATGGTAGGTCTAGCTAGACGCATGGGACATTCCATTTCGGAAATCGTTAGGGAATCCGCAGTGTCAAGAGTGTGTCGCAAATAACAAATTCAAGCATTACGTCTCACCACGGACATCGCAGTGGCCGACGGCCTTCGCTTACCGACCGACAGCAGCGGCGTTTGGGTAGAGTTGTCAGTGCTAATAGACAAGCAACACTGCTTGAAATAAACGCAAAAATCAGTACCCGTTAGGACAGTGGAGCGAAATTTGGCGTTACCGGGCTGTGGTAGCTGACAACGAACACGAGTGCCTTTGCTAACAGCACGACGACATCGCCTGCAGCACCTCTGCTGGGGTCGTGACCATAAGTAACGTTCCCTGGCAGCACACACACTATTAATAAACTAAAATTTAATTGTACTATATACGTCGCTATGAAGCAATTTGTATATACTGTAATTATTTAACAAAACATATTATTTAATTTTGTATAAAGGACATTCGTTATTATTGTAATATTTCCTGTAATAATATTCTCGATGTATTTATGATTGTAATATTTCTATACTCATAATGTAATTACGAAATGTGTCAATATCTGCGATAACAAAAAGATAAAATACAGCCGCAGATTGCAAAGAGACATTAACGGTTGACAGTGATATAAATAGGAATACATAGTGTGCATTCTTTGCCTTCTTCCTCGAGAGCTGAGAGAGAGAGGAACCTGTGACGTAGCATTTTATGAATGGGTAGACTTCATCTGTCTGTATCTAGATTTAGCCGCCATTAGAGGAGAAATTACAAACTAATGTAAGTTGAATTATTGTTGTGGTCTAAATACATTATAATTTATCAAAAGTGTGTATTACTAATGTAAATTAGCTTGCCCATGTCATCTATAATATTTCTTTAAAGAATTTTCATGGCAATTATCGCTGGTGTTGCTGGGCTGTGCCGCGACCGAACGATTTGCAGCGTCGGCACATTTAAAAAACTGTTCCGCTAAGAAAAATTTAACCAAACCCGTAAATCGGGAGCAGATAAAAATTAGCAGTGAATTAAGAAAATGTTTTTCTTTTACAGCGATCCTGAGACTGACGGAATTTATTACTAGTTTCACATTTGTGCATTCATAGGCGGATAGTTAACGTTGAAATTTAACAATTTGTTGGTTCTTTCAAATAACTTAAATGTATAGTGAAGTGTGTTTTATCAATGATAATTAAACGTCGGCTTGGAAATATTTAACCATTTTCTGCTAATAGAGACAGTCTTGTGTTCCATAGCTAACGCCGGGAAAGAATTCAGTAAATATTTTTTAAAAAAAACCCACTGCATTTAGAAAATGTGTGCCAAGGCCGAATTATGCAAAAGATATAATTCTCAACTAAATATTCTTAATCAGTTAATATGAATTTATCAGCATGAGAGGGTTGGCTAAGTTCACGTAATTTTAAATGTACTTAATTCTGTCTAAATGAATTTTTATTACCACACGAAAATAAGAGGTTCTACAACAAAGTTCGTACTGACTGAAAGAAAGCAAATAATAATGACAAAAAACAATTTAAAAAAAAGGGTAACTATTTATTTTTTTAATTTAATTTCATTAAACATACCATACCATAGTTGCCTACAATAACTGACAAACTCCACAGCAGAAAATAACAAATTCACAGAATATTAATCCCCACTACAATCACTTCAACACAAGTTCGCAAAGAAGTCAACCAAATATACTGTGATCCCATAAATACGCCCTGTACCTAACAAACTTAGTTAAAAAGAAGCATACTGAAATGATATCCTCAATTAACAACAATCTAAAACAAGAAGTAAACCATGATATACACTAAAGCGCCAGAGAAACTGGTGTAGGGAAGCGTATTCAAACATAGAGATATGTAAACTGCCAGAATACGGCGCTGCGGTGCGCATCGCCTATAAAAGACAAGTGTCCGGCACGTTAGGTTGGTTACTGCTGCTACAACGGAGGTTATGGAGATTTAAGTGAGTTTCAACGTGGTGTTACAGTCGGCGCGCGAGCGATTGGACACAGATCACCGAGGTAGCGATGAAGTGGCGATTTACCCTTACGACCATTTCACGAGTCCACCGTGAATGTCAGGAATCCGGTAAAACATCAATTCTCCGACATCGCTGCGGCCGGTAAAAGATCCTACAGGAACGGGACCAACGACGACTGAACAGAATCGTCCAACGTGACAAATTGCTGCAGATTTAAATGGTGGGCCATCAGCTTGCGAACCATTCAACGAAAAATCATCGATATGGGCTTGATGACAGCTCGACACAAAGCTTTAGGCCTCACCAGGATCCGCCAATACCGACATTGGACTGCTGATGTCTGGAAACATGTTGCCTTGTCGGACGAGTCTCGTTTGAAATTGTATCGAGCGAATGGACGTGTACGGGTATGGAGACTGCCTCATGAATCCATGGACACTGCATGTCAGCAGGTGACTGTTCAAGTTGGTGTGGGCGATGCAGTTGGAGTTCTATGGGACCCCTGATACATCTAGATATGATCTCTGAGAGGTGACACGTACACAAGCATCCTGTCTGACCACCTGCATCTATTCATGTCCATTGTGCATTCCGATCGACTTGGGAAATTCCAGCAGGACAATGCGATGCCACACATGTCCAAAATTGCTACAGAGTAGCTCCATGAAGACTCTTCTGACTGTAAACACTTCCGATGGCCACCAAACTCCAGAGACATGAACCTTATTCAGCATATCTGGGATGCATTGCAACGTGCTGTTCAGAAGAGATCTCCACTCCGTCGTACCCTTACGGGATTCATTGTATCAGTTCCCTTCAGCACTACTTCAGAGATTAGTCGATTGCATGCCACGTCGTTTTACGACAATTCTCCGTTCCCGCGGGGGTCATACACGATATTATTCAGGTGTACCAGTTTCTTTGGCGCTTCAGTGTAAATCCTTACAATGCTCCCCACAGTAAATCGGGAATACGCAAGCCGAATGAAATTGGTGCCAGAAGTTTGATATTGGTCAGACTGGTGTAAGTTTCGAGATAAAGCACGAAGAGCACCCTGATGCTTTAAAACTTCCTGACCTAATCTGCATCTGCAGCTGCCATGTTATGCAGCTGCCATGCTAAACAGAAACAATGCAGTGAGAAACATTGAGAACATGTATTTATTACACCTAGCATAGGAAGGAGCCTCTGCGATTCGGTTAGAAGAACACACAGATGGACACACACACACACACACACACACACACACACACACACACTAATCGTATTCTCTACGAGCAGGAAGTGTTGGGTTATACTCTTTTCCCAAAACGTGTGCACAGTGCTTTTCACACTGCACTATAAATAAAGTTACGCCGCATACCTTCAGATCAAGTCATTTGTCTTCCAATATTGCATGTCTTTGCTGTAGCCAACAGGTTTTAAGGTACTAAAAATGTGATAAATGTGTAGTTTATCGTTGGCAACAAAATTCAGACGATATACGTGGTTTCAAATGGACTTTTAATCACATAAAATGCGATGAGGAATTAAATGTGATAATTTTAACAAGTTTGTTTGCGTGGACTTCCTCCGCAGCAAGCATAGAAATACTTGTTTTGTAAATAAAACTGCCTTTTGCTGCTGTCACTTCATTTATTTTTCCCAGAAGCGTTTCTCGTTTTTCTTGTTCTAAGGCATCATCAGTGGGATCTCTAATACCACCCAATATCTTTAGACTCACTTATCCATGAACTCTCCACAGAACACTGAAACTAAAAGTCAAATCAGCTGTCACCAAAGCTTCCACACACACACACACACACACACACACACACACTCTCCAGCTTAATCTCTCTGTCTCATAAACACACACAATATAAGCATCACGAATAGAAGTTGTTTTGAACATATAATTCGTTAGATTGCCAACAAGTAGGTAAACACACCAATGAGGAGGAAACATGTAATGAAGTTGCAATATTTACTTTGTTGAAAGCACAGTGGCCGAATAATAGTTTTATCGAGTGCCAACTGAACAATAGTACACCACAGAAAAGAAGGAGAGACATGGTGAACAATGTTAAAAATGTCGGAATTCTGTGCTTATATGTCGGTAATAAAGACCAGACCAGATGATAGGAAACCCAAATCGTAATTAATTACTTTTTTACATTAAAATCGCGCCGTGAACTCTTTGATAATCTAAAAATAACAAAACTGTATCGTTATGGATCTCACTGATGATGCCTTAGAACAAGGAAAAGGCGGTTTTATTTACAAAAAATGTGATAATTTTGATTTCTATGTTATTTTGTCAAATCAGTCAATAATGCTCGAATACTCTAAATGTCATTTTTCCTCTCTCTATATGCTGTATGCTAATTGTAAAATACCTGCATCAATCTTTCTCAGCAGTAGTACATCCATAATTTTCTTGGACAGCCGTGTGTCATAGCATCTTTGAAGCTCATATACCTTCTCTGTATTTGTTTAAGTCTGATATAAGAGAGTCAAAGGCAGTGTGCCTGGATAATTAGCCTTGTTGCCTAACTAAAACCACTGTATGTGAAAAGATTAACAAGAATATGGATGGTGTTCACTGGACAAACACAGTGAAAACATACGTTGCAACGGTCATCTCACCTAAGTTGTATCCTAAAATGAGTTTCTGGCGCAACCATCGCAGTCACAAGCGATTGCAGGTTTCCTCGGCGTATTATTACGATGAAATCTTCTCGGTTGATCAGTCCATCATCTTAGTTTGAAGATGATGGTTGCGACACTCATCGAAACGTTGCGACAAGACGACACTACCACTCGTCGATCACCGAGAAGATTTCATCATCACTGTGACAGTTTTGAAACGGAAAATTTCTATTTATTCTAGGGCAACTCGCCTACAGATCCAAGTATGGCGTATTTTGATAAAAACTCGTAAGCCAACTAACGATGAATACTGGAATTTTAAACAGGTAACGGTTCTCTTTTAATATAGTAAACCAAAACCAACTTGCGATTGGATGCTGCGGTATGGTATAAGCATACTATCTCCCATAGCAGGCACGGTTCTCCAAGCATGCCATTATTTGAGAAAACAACAATCTCATCTGGTTGCCCGTAGCAATTCTGGCTACTCGCTTGTTATTTTCGCTTCATATTTATTGAAAAAATATTCTGCTTGACAACACGAGGTTGAAAATTCATCAGCTAGATAGCCACAAGCATCTTATGTCTTTACGTACGACTATTTCTTTCAGAGAATGTAACATACGGCCCCTCAACCCCTCTGTGCTGTCTGTCTGCGACTAGGGTACGAGAAGCAAGTCTGTTGGCTGTAACATTTTGGTAGGCAGAAATCGCGTCCTGCTCGTGGGACAGAGTAGGAGAGTACGCCGTCAAAAGAGCGAGCTGAGTTAGACGTGGTGTCTGTTTGCGGAATCCAAACTGATCCCCTTAGAGAAGATCTTCGTTCGGTCAGAATACTCGGGCGTAAAACGTGATCCAAAAATCTACAACAGAATGACGTCAGCTATAAAGACCTATAAATATTTCTAATTTTCCCATTACCCTTCACGAAAACGGGAATGACTTTCACCTTTTTCCATTCGTTTGCAACTCTTTCTTTTCACAGTGATCTACGATAAACTGCTTCTAGAAGAAGAGCAAGCTCTTGCCCATAATCTATATACGGGGCGAGGCACTAACTATTGCCCCCTAGAATAACTCCGAAAGTATGATAGTAGCTGAAAAGTTTGTGGGACTAGACAAATGTTGCATGAGACAACGGGCGCCATAATATGACGTTGGTTTTTTGTTGCTAGGTGGGGTAGCGTCAGAGATATGAAGGTCAACTTTGTTTTTTTAAATGGGATGCTATAGTTTGGTACTTATTTTCTGATAGCGGCTATCGAGACGAATCCAGTGACGTGTAAGGTCTTTGAAGGTAACCGAAGGTAACAAAGGTGGCATGAACGTCCATTTACAGAAGGTGTTCGAAGTGATGACCATGGTATCAATGCAGTGCTACAATCTTCTTGTCATGGATTGAGTGGTATTCCTTATCACAGCGGCACTTATCGAAGCACAGGCTCTGACAATTCTCTCTCGCATGTCTTCAGATGTAGTTGGAACGCCTTTATAAACAATGTCTTTTACGAATCCCCACAAGAAAAAATCCAGAGGTGTCGAGTCTGGCGAGCTTGGCGTTCGTGAGGGAGGGAGGAGACTCCAGTCTTCATCCAGACATCCTGATTTAGACTTTCCGTGGTTTCCCTAAATTACTTCAGGTAAATGCCGGGATGGCTCCCATCTTTTCCGAACCAGTCCTGCTAGTAGGTAAATATCGGTATGTGTGAGGTATGTTTCTTCTGAAAGCAGGTTAATTTTATTCAGGATTATAATACTTCATATTATTTCCCACTCTTATTTTTTAACATAATCTCCGTTCAGTGCGACGGCCTCACGTCACCTTACTGCGAGGGCTTGAATGTCCGCACTGTACCATCCTATTGGTCGGCGTCGGAGCCAACGTCTTGCTGCATCAATAACTTCCCCATCATCTATGTACGGTTGCCCGCGGAATGCATCCTTCATTGGACCGAAAAGGTGGAAGGTCCGACATCCGGGATTTAGGGTGGATAAGGAAGAACAGTCCAATGAAGTTTTGTGAGCTCCTTTCGGGTGCGCAGACTTGTGGGGGGTCTTGCATTGTAATGGAAAAGAAGTTCGTTTGAATATTTGTAGCGACGAGGACGCTGAAACTTCCTGGCAGATAAAAACTGTGTGCCGAACCGAGACTCGAACTCGGAACCTTTGCCTTTCGCGGTCAAGTGCTCTACCATCTTGTGTGAAGTTTGGAAGGTAGGAGACGCGGCACTGGCAGAACTGAAGCTGTGGAGACAGGTCGTCGATCGTGCTTGAGTAGCTCAGGCAAAGGTCCCGAGGTCCCGAGTTGAGTCTAGGTCCGGCACACAGTTTTAATCTGCCAGGAAGTTTCATATCAGCGCACACTCCGCTGCAGAGTGAAAATCTCACTCTGAGGGCGCTGAAGTCGTTTCTTCAATTTTCTCAATCGTTGACAGTAGCGCAATATACTTCACATTTGATCATTGCACCAGGAGGGTGGACATCAAATAGAATAACCCCTTCAAAGCGGTCGCCATTGCTTCACCGCTTGATGGTGCGGCTTTGAACTTTTTCTTCGCAGGAGAGGTGATGTGGTGCAACTCCATGGATTGCATTTTGTTTCTGGTTCGATGTGGTGAGCCCATATTTCATATGACGATATCCAACAGAAATTTTTCACGATGAGCCTCGTAACGCGAAAGCAGTTCCGAACAGGTGGTCGTTCGCTGCTCGTCGTGGTCTTGTGTTAGATGGGGAGCAACCCAGCGGGCTCACATCTTTGATTACCCCAAGCTGTGGACAAGTGTATCAGAACCACCTATGGGGACATCCAGTTGGGAGTTTGTGATCCGTCGGTCACCTCGTATGAGAGTGTCCACACGTTCCAACATTGCAGGTGTCGCAGCTGTGTCTGAGCGGCCTGCAAGCAGGAGAAGGTACAGGTTTGCTCGATGTTAACAGGCATATGCCCAACGACTCGATGTGCTTTTGTTCACTGCCATGGCTCCGTAGACATTCTGCAAGGTCCTATGAATATCTGCGTGTTCTGTTCTTCCGCGAAAACAAACACAATGACTGCTCTCTGCTTGTAACGCACTAGTGTTACAGACGTTGTTTTGAATGCTGCGCACACTACTGGCCATTAAAATTGCTACACCACGAAGATGACGTGCTACAGACGCGAAATTTAACCGACAGGAAGAAGATACTGTGATATGCAAATTATTAGCTTTTCAGAGCATTCACAAAAGGTTGGCGCCGGTGGCGACACCTACAACATGCTGACATGAGCAAAGTTTCCAACAGATTTCTCATACACAAACAGCAGTTGACCGGCGTTGCCTGGTGAAGCGTTGTTGTGATGCCTCGTGTAAGGAGGAGAAATGCGTACCATCACGTTTCCGACTTTGATAAAGGTCGGATTGTAGCCTATCGCGATTGCGGTTTACCGTATCGCGACATTGCTGCTCGCGTTGGTCGAGATTCAATGACTGTTAGCAGAATATGGAATCGGTGGGTTCAGGAGGGTAATACGGAACGCCGTACTGGATCCCAACGGCCTCGTATCACTAGCAGTCGAGATGACAGGCATCTTATCAGCATGGCTGTAACGGATCGTGCAGCTGCGCCTCGATCCCTGAATCAACAGATGGGGACGTTTGCAAGACAACAACCATCTGCACGAACAGTTCGACGACATTTGCAGCAGCATGGACTGTCAGCTCGGAAACCATGGCTGCGGTTACCCTTGACGCTGCATCACAGACAGGAGCGCCTGCGATGGTGTACTCAACGACGAACCTGGGTGTACGAATGGCAAAAAATCATTTTTTCGGATGAATGCAGGTTCTGTTTACAGCATCATGATGGTTGGATCCGTGTTTGGCGACATCGCGGTGAACGCACATTGGAAGCGTGTATTCGTCATCGCCATACTGGCGTATCACCTGGCGTGATGGTATGGGGTGCCATCGGTTACACGTCTCGGACACCTCTTGTTCGCATTAACGGCACTTTGAACAGTGGACGTTACATTTCAGATCTGTTACGACCCGTGGCTCTACCCTTCATTTGATCCCTGCGAAACCCTACATTTCAGCAGGATAATGCACGACCGCATGTTGCACGTCCTGTACTGGCCTTTCTGGATACAGAAAATGTTCGACTGCTGCCCTGGCCAGCACATTCTCCAGATCTCTCACCAATTGAAAACGTCTGGTCAATGGTGGCCGAGCAACTGCCTTGTCACAATACGCCAGTCAGTACTCTTGATGAAGTGTGGTATCGTGTTGAAGCTGCATGGGCAGGTGTACCTGTACACGGCATCCAAGCTCTGTTTGACTCAATGCCCAGGCGTATCAAGGCCGTTATTACGGCCAGAGGTGGTTGTTCTGGGTACTGATTTCTCAGGATCTATGCACCCAAATTGCGTGCAAATGTAATCACATGTCAGTTCTAGTATAATATATTTATCCAATGAATACCCGTTTATCATCTGGATTTCTTCTTGGTGTAGCAATGTTAATGGCCAGTAGTGTCAATCCATCCGAAGTTAATGAAACTATAGGTGCTGAAGTAGGAACATCCCACAATGTCCCACAAGAGACCCCGCATTTTTTCAACTGCAACTGGCCGAGAAAAAATATGAAACGTTTCGCATTACTTATTGAACGCCCCTTGTACATCGTCCTGTTGATGGTCACCAAATCTGTTTATCACTCATCTCATTCATTCTCTTCTCATTACTTTCGCCTCACTGCAGTTGACTCTCACTGTATATTTTCAGGTCTTTAGACTGCTATGCAATCCATTTTACAATTCTCCCGTAGAAATTTCAAGTCGTCAGCGAATCTTATCATTCATAACCTTTCTCTCTGAAGTCCACTCTTCAGAATTTCGTTTATTTCCGTTGTTGCTCCTTCGACGTATTGATTGAACGACAGGAACCAAAGCAGTTCCTTCCAAATAACGTCTAGGCGTATGCGTATTTAGCGATTTACAGTGGAACGACCTGATAAAATTAATCGCAACACAGACAGATGCCAGTATGGATGAATCCTCAGGAAATGAAGTCCATCAATAGTTGGATGATGCTCCTTAGTATGAGGTCGGTATCAGATAGGCTTGATAGAGGAAATAGAGAAGATCCAGAGAAAGGTGGCGCATTTAGTTACAGGTTCATTTAGTAGGCGCGAAGGCGTCACAGTGGAAGACTGTGCAAGAGAGGCATTCTGCATCACTGTGTGGTTTGATCCTAGAAGAGTCAAGAAACATAAGATATCCTCCCACGTATATCTCGCGTAAAGACACAAAGATAAAAGATAAAATTAGACTCGAACTCTCACGGACGCTGATCTGCAGTCTGTGTCACCTCAAACAATCCGCGGCTGCAACAGTAAAGTGGGAAGTTACAGAGGTACGCAATGTACTGTCCGATACACACTGCTAGTATAGAGCAGAAGTATAGAGGCTCCATCCTCGTCTTTCACCCGCATTAATCCTAGCACTCGTTCCCGGTCTTGGTGTTAAATAAATACGAGGAAATTGGCTTTTGCAGCAGCCGCATGCCTCTCGCTCGCCCGTGCGGTTAATCTCTATAGCACATGGTACGCAGTAGCGGCTTGGAACGTGTGTCGGAGTGACGTGTTAGTGAGTTAGGCGCGTCCCCGCCGGCGAGGAAAGACGGGGAAGTAAATGAAGGCGGCCTCCGAGTCGCGGTGATACCCTCGCTCAAAGCCGACAGAGCGCCAGAGCAAATTTACTCCACGCGAGGTCGTCCGCGTTCTGCCAGACCCAGGGGACGAGGGCGGAGGCGGAGGCTTCATCATGTCTCCCACCGAGGCGCAGATACCACGTTTACTCTGCAGCCGCGGTCGCCGCCGCCCCACATACTACTGGCAGCGGCGAATATTCGCAGTAAGGCCGTGAAGTGTTTGCAGTTCCACAAACCGTGTAGGCGAATAGGATATAGGTGCACCAGTTCCGTCAGTACATTCTTTTTTTTTACGAATTCGTTCAAAGAGTGTCAAATGTACACTGCTGGAAACAAATGAAGTACCCTCGACGACTCGGCACAGTTGCACTACGCTATAATATTAGGTTGGTGCGTAAGTTAGTAGCGCTTTTTTGCGTTCAAACTTTTGGGACTAGAGGCTATGGTCGGTGTAAAAATTGCTTCCTAATGTTTCGTCTCCAAGTGCGGGAGACATCTCACGAGGTAGGAGCGGCTACTGACAGTAAGGCTTCAGGGGCTATCCCATTTATAGACGGCGTAGAGGGTACGTCAAGTGATGAGGGCTTTTCGCTTAAAAATAATCGATTGTAATTCAGTTTGTGCGAAGTTGACATCCATATTTTATCTAAGTTCAAACCTTTTTCTTTTCTATTACAGTTATTAGGGTGTAGAGAATATCTATTGCTTAGTATTGGTTTTGGATAATAATGCGGTGTCCTTGCTAAAACACTCGTCTCATTGTATTTTTTTTTTAGTTCCCATCTCGAAAAACATGTTCTCCTACGGCCAATTTTTCGATATGCCTCAGACTATAGTTCCTTTTGGTTTGGCTATGCGGGTGTAAACGAAGACCGTCTCCCACTCGTGGTGATACCCACCCATAAATCTGAGAGAGCGCCAGTTTCAGTATACACTGAAGAGCCAGAGAAACTAGTACGCCTGCCTAATATCGTGTAGGACCCCCGCGAGCACACAGAAGTGCCGTATTACGACGTGGCATGGACTCGACTAATGTCAGAAGTAGTGGTGGAGGGAATTCACACCATCAATCCCGCAGGACTGTCCATAAATCTGTAAGAGTACGAAGGCGTGGAGATCTCTTCTGAACACCGCGTTGCAACGCATCACAGATATGCTCAGTAATGTTCATTTCTGGAGAGTTCGGTGGGCAGCGGAACTGCTTAAAATCAGAAGGGTGTTCCTGGAGCCACACTGTAGCAATTCTGGTTGTGTGGGGTGTTGCACTGTCGTGAAGGAATTGCCCAAGTCCGTCGGAATCCACAATGGACACGAATGGATGCAGCTGATCAGACAGGAGGCTTACGTACGTGTCATTTGTCAGAGACGTATCTAGACATACACTCCTGGAAATGGAAAAAAGAACACATTGACACCGGTGTGTCAGACCCACCATACTTGCTCCGGACACTGCGAGAGGGCTGTACAAGCAATGATCACACGCACGGCACAGCGGACACACCAGGAACCGCGGTGTTGGCCGTCGAATGGCGCTAGCTGCGCAGCATTTGTGCACCGCCGCCGTCAGTGTCAGCCAGTTTGCCGTGGCATACGGAGCTCCATCGCAGTCTTTAACACTGGTAGCATGCCGCGACAGCGTGGACGTGAACCGTATGTGCAGTTGACGGACTTTGAGCGAGGGCGTATAGTGGGCATGCGGGAGGCAGGGTGGACGTACCGCCGAATTGCTCAACACGTGGGGCGTGAGGTCTCCACAGTACATCGATGTTGTCGCCAGTGGTCGGCGGAAGGTGCACGTGCCCGTCGACCTGGGACCGGACCGCAGCGACGCACGGATGCACGCCAAGACCGTAGGATCCTACGCAGTGCCGTAGGGGACCGCACCGCCACTTCCCAGCAAATTAGGGACACTGTTGCTCCTGGGGTATCGGCGAGGACCATTCGCAACCGTCTCCATGAAGCTGGGCTACGGTCCCGCACACCGTTAGGCCGTCTTCCGCTCACGCCCCAACATCGTGCAGCCCGCCTCCAGTGGTGTCGCGACAGGCGTGAATGGAGGGACGAATGGAGACGTGTCGTCTTCAGCGATGAGAGTCGCTTCTGCCTTGGTGCCAATGATGGTCGTATGCGTGTTTGGCGCCGTGCAGGTGAGCGCCACAATCAGGACTGCATACGACCGAGGCACACAGGGCCAACACCCGGCATCATGGTGTGGGGAGCGATCTCCTACACTGGCCGTACACCACTGGTGATCGTCGAGGGGACACTGAATAGTGCACGGTACATGCAAACCGTCATCGAACCCATCGTTCTACCATTCCTAGACCGGCAAGGGAACTTGCTGTTCCAACAGGACAATGCACGTCCGCATGTATCCCGTGCCACCCAACGTGCTCTAGAAGGTGTAAGTCAACTACCCTGGCCAGCAAGATCTCCGGATCTGTCCCCCATTGAGTATGTTTGGGACTGGATGAAGCGTCGTCTCACGCGGTCTGCACGTCCAGCACGAACGCTGGTCCAACTGAGGCGCCAGGTGGAAATGGCATGGCAAGCCGTTCCACAGGACTACATCCAGCATCTCTACGATCGTCTCCATGGGAGAATAACAGCCTGCATTGCTGCGAAAGGTGGATATACACTGTACTAGTGCCGACATTGTGCATGCTCTGTTGCCTGTGTCTATGTGCCTGTGGTTCTGTCAGTGTGATCATGTGATGTATCTGACCCCAGGAATGTGTCAATAAAGTTTCCCCTTCCTGGGACAATGAATTCACGGTGTTCTTATTTCAATTTCCAGGAGTGTATTAGGAGTCCCATATCACTCCATGCTCCACATCATTACAGAACCTCCATCAGCTTGAGCAGTCCCCTGCTGACATGCAGGGTCCATGTATTCATGAGGTTGTCCCCATACCTGTACACATCTATCCGCTCGATACAATTTGAAACGAGACTCGTCCGACCAGGCAACATGTTTCCAGTCATCAACAGTCCAGTGTCAGTGTTGACAGGCCCAGGCGAGGCGTAAAGCTTTCTGTCGTACAGTCATCAAGGCAACACGAGTGGACCCTGGGCTCCGAAAGCCCACAGACTCTTGTAGATGTCCCAGCATTGAAATCTGCAGCAAATTGCGGATGGATTGCACTTCTATCACGTTTAACGATTCTCTTCAGCCGTCATTGGTCCCGTTCTTGCAGGATCGCTTTCCAGCCGCAGCGATGTCGGAGATTTGATGTTTTATCGGTTTCCTCATATTCACGGTACACTCGTGAAACGGTCGTACGGGAAAATCCCCACTTCATCTCTACCTCGGAGATGCTGTGTCCCATCGCTCGTGCGCCGACGTACAAACTCACTTAAATCTCGACAACGTGCCATTGTAGCCGCAGTAACCGATCTAACAACTGCGCCAGACACTTGCCGACCGCAGCGCCGTATTCTGCCTGGACACGCATGCCTACACAGTTTCTTTGACGCTTCAGTGTACAGACACTTGTCCGCAACTACAGTGTCTCCAGACCTTACAGGGCAATGACGGGCCTGACTTTAACTCGTGGAGCTTCTCTGAATGTTCTGACTACGGAATAGGAATAGAAAAGCAACTGGAATCACTCAACAGAGGAAAGTCCACTGGACCTGACGGGATACCAATTCGATTCTACACAGAGTAGGCGAAAGAACTTGCCCCACTTCTAACAGCCATGTACCGCAAGTCTCTAGAGGAGCGGAAGGTTCCAAATGATTGGAAAAGAGCACAGGTAGTCCCAGTCTTCAAGAAGGGTCGTCGAGCAGATGCGCAAAACTATAGAACTATATCTCTGACGTCGATCTGTTGTAGAATTTTAGAACATGTTTTTTGCTCGAGTATCATGTCGTTTTTGGAAACTCAGAATCTACTCTGTAGGAATCAACATGGATTCCGGAAACAGCGATCGTATGAGACCCAACTCACTTTATTTGTTCATGAGACCCAGAAATATTAGATACAGGCTTCCGGGTAGATGCTATTTTCCTTGACTTCCGGAAGGCGTTCGATACAGTTCCGTACTGTCGCCTGATAAACAAAGTAAGAGCCTACGGAATATCAGACCAGCTGTGTGGCTGGATTGAAGAGTTTTTAGCAAACAGAACACAGCATGTTGTTATCAATGGACAGACGTCTACAGACGTTAAAGTAACCTCTGGCGTGCCACAGGGGAGTGTTATGGGACCATTACTTTTCACAATATATATAAATGACCTAGTAGATAGTGTCGGAAGTTCCATGCGGCTTTTCGCGGATGATGCTGTAGTATACAGAGAAGTTGCAGCATTAGAAAATTGTAGCGAAATGCAGGAAGATCTGCAGCGGATAGGCACTTGGTGCAGGGAGTGGCAACTGACCCTTAACATAGACAAATGTAATGTATTGTGAATACATAGAAAGAAGGATCCTTTATTGTATGATTACATGGTAGCGGAACAAACACTGGTAGCAGTTACTTCTGTAAAATATCTGGGAGTATGCGTACGGAACGATTTGAAGTGGAATGATCATATAAAATTAATTGTTGATAAGGCGGGTACCAGGTTGAGATTCATTGGGAGAGTCCTTAGAAAATGTAGTCCATCAACAAGGAGGTGGCTTACAAAACACTCGTTCGACCTATACTTGAGTATTGCTCATCAGTGTGGGATCCGTACCAGATCGGGTTGACGGAAGAGATAGAGAAGATCCAAAGAAGAGCGGCGCGTTTCGTCACAGGGTTATTTGGTAAGCGTGATGGCGTTACGGAGATGTTTAGCAAACTCAAGTGGCAGACTCTGCAAGAGAGGCGCTCTGCATCGCGGTGTAGCTTGCTCGCCAGGTTTCGAGAGGGTGCGTTTCTGGATGAGGTATCGAATATATTGCTTCCCCCTACTTCCAAGGAGATCACGAATGTAAAATTAGAGAGATTCGAGCGCGCACGGAGGCTTTCAGAGAGTCGTTCTTCCCGCGAACCATACGCGACTGGAACAGAAAAGGGAGGTAATGACAGTGGCACGTAAAGTGCCCTCCGCCACACACTGTTGGGTGGCTTGCGGAGTATAAATGTAGATGTAGAAATGTCAGCCGAGTTAGCGTCGGTTGCCGCAAAATTCTGCTGCAATTCGTGTGTTTATCAGTCTGTGAAGTTTTAGCTTGTTGACGCTGCATGTCTGGTTGTAGCAGTGGTCTGTGGAACATTCCCACACCTGCAGACCAGCTTCTGGACGTCCGCGTAGTACACAGGCATGACAAGGTGGACACATTGTGCGAGCAGCGTGGCCGACCGAACATCTACCAGGGACCATATCCGGGCACACTTTGCACTTAACTGTGTCATCCTGGGCCACTAGTAATCGGCCGCAGGACTAACAAGGGAACCTCCCCATCGCAGCCCCCTCACATTTAGTTATAAGTTGGCACAGTGGATAGGCCTTGAAAAACTGAACACAGATCAATCGAGAAAACAGGAAGAAGTTGTGTGGAACTATGAAAAAAAAATAAGCAAAATATACAAACTGAGTAGTCTATGTGCAACATATGCAACATCAAGGACAGTGTGAGATCAGGAGCGCCGTGGTCCCGTGGTTAGCGTGAGCAGCAGTGGAACGAGAGATCGTTGGTTCAAGTTCTCCCTCGAGTGAAAAATTTAATTTCTTTATTTTCGCAGTTATGATCTGTCCGTTCGTTCATTGACGTCTTTGTTCACTGTAATAAGTTTAGTGTCTGTGTTTTGCGACCGCAGCGCAAAACCGTGCGATTAGTAGACGAAAGGACGTGCCTCTCCAATGGGAACCGAAAACATTTGATCGCAAGGTCATAAGTCAACCGATTCCTCCACAGGAAAACACGTCTGATATATTCTATACGACACTGGTGACGGCATGTGCGTCACATGACAGGAATATGTTGTCGACTCACCTAACTTGTACACTTGGCGAATAGGTAAAAAGATTCTTCTACCTTGCCCGATTTAGGTTTTCTTGTGGATGTGATAATCACTCCCAAAAAAGTGATGAAAACATAAGAGTTTGTCACATAAATTGCAACAAATGACTGCAACAGTCGCACAGTTTTCCCTGTGCTCTGTCAAAACATATGTTTTTAACGTTTTCAAATTTTTCCGTGTGTAGACCGTCAAATCCTTCATATGTCCAAGTAAATCTGAACATGTCCTGGAATTTTGGAGAACGAAGTTGATTGTGTGTGTGTGTGTGTGTGCCTGAACTTTGATAATTGTCTGAAAATAAAAAATTAAAATATCTACTAGGGGGGAAGATTCGAACCAAGGACCTCAGGTTCCACAGCTGCTCACGCTAACTACAGGACCACGGTGCTACTGAGGTAGTACTATCCTTAATGTTACATATCTTGAGCATGGACTACTCAGTATATTTTGCTTATTTTTTTCATAGTTCCACACAACTTCTTCCTGTTTTCTCGATTGATCTGTGTTCAGTTTTTCAAAGCCTATCCACTGTGCCAACTTATAACTAAATCTGAGGGGGGTGCGATGGGGAGGTTCCCTTGTAAGATCACGTATGCCTCTGGCCAGCCTGACTACACGACACCGCGAAGCACGGCTACTCTAATGTCGTTAAAGAGTTGACTGGGGAGGGGATTAGCGCTCTTATGTCTTCAGTGACAAGAGTAGACTCTGTCAGTATGTGACTTCAAGTGGTTCAAATGGCTCTAAGGACTATGGGACTTAACATCTGGGGTCATATCCCATAGACTTAGAACTACTTAAACCTAACTAACCTAGGGATATCACACACATCCATGCCGGAGGCAGGATTCGAACCTGCAGCCGTAGCAGCAGCTAGGTTCTTGACCGAAGCGCCTAGAACCGCTTGGCCACAGAGTGTATGTGAGTGATGGACATGCAGGTATACGGCGGAGACCTGGTGAGCTGGCTGCTCCAGACTGCGTTCTCCCTCGTGCCACAGTTCCCAGCGCAGAATTCATGGAGTGGGCCATCAGTTACAGCTCGGGGTTGCTTTTGGTGTTTCTCCAGGTAACAATAACCAGCACCTGCTGCAATGCACAGGCTGTTATCCCCGTGCTACTGCCTTTTTTTCGACAGGAAGGTGATGTACATTTTCAGCAGGACAAAGCACGTTATCATACGACTGCTGCTTCGTGGTGTTCAACTGCCCCGGCCAGCGAGATCTCCAGATCTGTCACCAGATGCTCGTGTGGGACACGATGAACCTGGAATTTACTCGTTCTCGAGCGCCCGCGTGAACCACTGCTGAACTTCAAGAAAAGGCACCTTTACAATCGTTTGCATGCGGGAGTACACGCGTGCGTTGCCGCCAGTGGAGGGTTAAACTGAGTATTGGTGCGACTGTTTGGGCACCCTTTATCGCGACGTGTGTTTCTCTTGGTCTGAATTTGCTATCGTATATTCCCAGAACGATGAACTACCTGTCACCTCACTTGTCAGTAAAATGACCGTGACCTCTAGGGAGTTGCATATTTTTATGGCATTATGTTGGGAGCTCATGTGGGTCACGTCATACGAAGTGGGAAAAATTAAAGAGGCCGCCTAGAGTGGATGATGCAAGTAGGGTTGCCATCTTAACGTAAATGAAATTGTTCTGAGCCAGTCTTATGCTGCCCACTCGGTACAACGAGAGCTTCTAATAAATTGACTCACCGGACAAAACAGTCATTCCTTCATGAGAGGAAACTGGTCGCTTTGGAGCACTGTAGGTGGTGTCGAACTGCTACAAGGTCATGGGACCCCCCACTGGTGATGTACAGGGTTGGACAAAAATATGGGAACACCACGAGTAATGGGTGCTTGAACATAAAGGCAGATGTCAGACAAGCCTGCAGATCGCACTGTTGTGTTTGACCACGAATGGCACCTGTGCAGTGTGCTCAATACATTGCAAGAGTTTATTGTAGTTAGAACAGTGTCCTTAAAGTAGACAGTGCCATATGCTGGAGCTAAGTGAATTCGAACATGGTCAAATTGTTGTTCGTATGACGGTTGCTTCCATAAACAAAGTAGTCAAAGTATTTGGTGTTTCGAGAGGCACAGTATCGAAGATTTATACCTCATATAGGGAAAGCAGGAAAACACCATCCGATTAAGACACAGCGTGAACGGAAGGGTGTATGTATAATTGTTCGAAAGGGGACGTTTCAAACTGCATGGATTGCATTTTGTTTCTGGTTCGATGTGGTGAGCCCATATTTCATATGACGATATCCAACAGAAATTTTTCACGATGAGCCTCGTAACGCGAAAGCAGTTCCGAACAGGTGGTCGTTCGCTGCTTGTCGTCGTCTTGTGTTAGATGGGGAGGAACGCAGCGGGCTCACATCTTTGATTACCCCTAGTTGTGGACAAGTGTATCAGAACCACCTATGGGGACATCCAGTTGGGAGTTTGTGATCCGTCGGTCACCTCGTATGAGAGTGTCCACACGTTCCAACATTGCAGGTGTCGCAGCTGTGTGTGAGCGGCCTGCAAGCAGGAGAAGGTACAGGTTTGCTCGACCTTGTTACGATGATGACAGGCATATGCCCAACGACTCGTTGTGCTTTTGTTCACTGCCATGGCTCCGTAGACATTCTGCAAGGTCCTATGAATATCTGCGTGTTCTGTTCTTCCGCCAAAACAAACACAATGACTGCTCTCTGCTTGTAGCGCAGTACTGTTACAGACGTTGTTTTAAATGCTGCGCACACTACTGGCCATTAAAATTGCTACACGACGAAGATGACGTGCTACAGACGCGAAATTTAACCTACAGGAAGAAGATGCTGTGATATGCAAATGATTAGCTTTTCAGAGCATTCACACAAGGTTGGCGCCGGTGGCGACACCTACAATGTGCTGACATGAGGAACGTTTCCAACCGATTTCTCATAGCAGTTGACCGGCGTTGCCTGATGAAACGTTGTTGTGATGCCTCGTGTAAGGAGGAGAAATGCGTACCATCAAGTTTACGACTTTGAAAAAGGTCGGATTGTAGCCTATCACGATTGCGGTTTATCGTATCGCGACATTGCTGCTCGCGTTGGTCGAGATCCAATGACTATTAGCAGAATATGGAATTGGTGGGTTCAGGAGGGTAATACTGAACGCCGTGCTGGATACCAACGGCCTCGTATCGCTAGCAGTCGACATGACAGGCATCTTATCCACAAGGCTGTAACGGATTGTGCAGCCACGTCTCGATCCCTGAGGCAACAGGTGGGGACGTTTGCAAGACAACAACCATCTGTACGAAGAGTTCGACTACGTTTGCAGCAGCATGGACTGTCAGCTCGGAGACCATGGCTGCGGTTACCCTTGACGCTACATCACAGACACGAGCGCCTGCGATGGTGTACTCAACGACGAACCTGGGTGCATGAATGGCAAAACGTCATTTTTTTCGGATGAATCCAGGTTCTGTTTACAGCATCATGATGGTCGCATCCGTGTTTGGCGACATCGCGGTGAACGCACACTGGAAGCGTGTATTCGTCATCGCCATACTGTCGTATCACCCGGCGTGATGGTATGGGGTGCCATTGGTTACATGTCTCGGTCACCTCTTGTTCGCATTGACGGCGCTATGAAGAGTGGACGTTACATTTCAGATGTGTTACGACCCATGGCTCTACCCTTCATTCGATAGCTGCGAAACCCTACCTTTCAGCAGGATAATGGACGACCGCATGTTGCAGATGCTGTACGGGCCTTTCTGGATTCAGAAATAGTTTGACTGCTGCCCTGGCCAGCACATTCTCCAGATCTCTCACCAACTGAAAACATCTGGTCAATGGTGGCCAACCAACTGCCTCGTCACAATACGCCAGTCACTACTCTTGATGAAGTGTGGTATCGTGTTGAAGCTGCATGGGCAGCTGTACCTGTACACGGCATCCAAGCTCTGTTAGACTCAATGCCCAGGCGTATCAAGGCCGTTATTAGGGCAAGAGGTGGTTGTTCTGGGTACTGATTTCTCAGGATCTATGCACCCAAATTGCCTGAAAGTGTAATCAGATGTCATTTCTAGTATAATATATTTGTCCAATGAATACCCATTTATCATCTGCATTTCTTCTTGGTGAAGCAATTTTAATAGCCAGTAGTGTATCAATCACATAGTAATGCTACCAATAACACAAACAAAACCTATACCAAACCAAACAAAAATAACAGTAGCACAAATTACTGCTATGAATACGTACCTTGTTACTTATATTTTGCTGAGAATGTCACTGCGTTCAGAAGAGTTTTGCTTTTCAGAATCACTCTGTAGAAATCTTCACATGCCATTTCCAAATTCATCTGAATAAAAATCTCTGCTTTCACAGGTTCAACTGACATTTTGTTTCTAGTATCCGGCCACAACACTCGTTCAACGTGCGCGTTACTGACAGGAATTGCGAGCACATGCATTGTTTTGAACAGATTTGGTGCATCTGCTTTTTCGAAAACTCACTCCACAGTTAACAATAATTATCATTCTTCCTATCTAGATTGGATACTACCGATTTGAAAACAGAAAACTCGTGATACAGTTCGTTTCCATCGAAACTAATTTTCAATTTCTTTCGCTCTTCAAACAAGTCATTAAATGAAAATAGTTTTGGTTGACATGAATATAGCACGGACACAATTTTGTACACATTAACATTTCAAATGAAGTTATACCATTTAATAAGACAGTTTTATAATCTGTCGTAAGCAAGTATACACACTTTTACTGGGACATTCTTTTCTTCTTATATAAGGTATTCTGCAGATGTGCTAACTTCAAATACATAAAAATTATCCTCTTTATGACGGTCTATTTGGTTCTTTATTTCCAACATAACCTCGTGAACGTCTCTGGAAAGTGTATCCTCTTTCTCCAAAAGTCAAATTGCTTAACAAAATACAGGTAAAATGGCTTTAAAAAACACAGAAAACACTCTGGTAGTGTTACTGAATACTCGTTCGTTTCGTCTTGTTGTGAAAAATTTCCAATTAATATTGTATGTTTTTTCCTTCACCCCGTGCTACGTAAAACATCTTAAAAAGTGGCTACATCTTATCAAGACGCTCCATAGCTGTTTGCCTGGACAACAATCGCAGTACGTCGCAGTATTTGACTGTAGTCAAGCTGAGCAACTCGAAAACTGTTTTTAGTTGGTCCGAGTTTTTTGACAACGAAGAAAATTCCGAATATGTTTTAAAAAACTAGATTTCTACATCGTATTTTAAAAGCTTGAATTCAAGTTTGGCACAATTATGTAATATATGACAACAACAGTTGGCTTTGATAAGTGTGCGTTTTCTTCTTTTAATATAGTAAAGACAGAATTGCGTTTACCGAAATTAACTGAGGCGTTGATGGAAGAATAAAAGACTACATTGTTTAGCGTTACTCAATTTCCAGCAAAATATATTTTAGTTTATTTGAAATGGCTACTGCAGATTCGTTTACATCATCAGAATCAATAGTTTCGTCACATTTTCCCTTGTCTTTGGAGAGGTACGTTACAACTACCGGGTAATGTCTTTCATGGGCCTTATTTGAAGCGTGTGAACCTAATGAAACATTTTGCTTCAATTGGCTTAGTAGCTTCTCTTTAGCATAACGCAGAAGCACGTTACTAACGTCTCACTTTTATTTCGGCCACAGCTTACTTTCGTTACTACAACCTGAAAACATGTGGATATAACTTATTACCACAATTCGAGGCTGTAAGAATGGTGGTGTTGCACACCGTGATAAGTCAAAGTTAATTCCGTTGCAGTGGTTTTATCGACTTCTTAGAAAATTATTTTGGTAAGAACTTAAGAAGAGATTGATTTTACTTTTGAGCGGTAATAATCGCTTTGTGTTTTTCTGATTTTAAACGCTTGGTGACGGAATTCACGCTGCCATATTTAACAGTAAATGAGATACTGCATATTCTGCACTTATACATATACTCATCACTATAAACTTTTTGTAACCACTCTTTATACTACTCTTCCTGCAAACCATTCTTCACGTAACGAACTTAAATATCGTCTCTTCACGTCTGTTTAACGATTCACTACTGTGAATAATGAAATCTAGACTATTCACGCACGAAGCGAGTGTTTCAACAATTGCCGACAAACTGACAGCTGACAATGGACGAACGAACACAAAGAAATAGGCGTTACTAGTTGACACGTAGCCGCGATTTAACAGCATTTCTTTGATAATGTGCTAGCCGAAATTACAGACACAACAATGAAAAGTTGTGAAAGTAGTAGAAACGTAGCGGTTTGTTGCAACAAATTAGTGTTGGAACAAAATCATTCAAAATGATTAAAGAGTGAGGTTATATTCAAACCCGTAGATTAAAGTCACTGGCCCATATACTCGGAGAATTCATTTCAGATCCAGACATTGCCAACGCTCGGCACACGCCGACCCACACTTACGATGAAGACTGCTTAGTGGCAAGAGTAAAACATGGCGGAGGTTCGGTGAAGATTTGGCCAACTATATAGCAGTATTCCGTTGGCCCCACGGTTACTGTCCGAGGTCGCACTATTGTCAAGGAGTACGTGGAAATTCTGACTGATGAGCCCGTCCCCTGGTGCAATGGCGATGGCGTGTTCCAAGAGGGCAGGGCCGCTGACTACACGCCTCACAGCACCCAGGACTGGTTCTGTGAGTACGGGGATCAACTGTCTCATCTCACCTGAACGCCACGGTCACCAGAGCTCCATATTATTTAGTGAGCCGTGGTAAAAAATTGCTGTTTTGAAGAGCGCGCCGCAGCGCGTTGTGTGAAGCAGTCGCCCTCCGTTTCTGGCGGTGGCGCCGCTGTGGCAATCGCAGCTTTGGTGTCTCCCTCTGGTGGGAAAGGGGAAAGGTGGCCTGTTCACGTGCATTTAAGGGGCGCTATGAGCTCGGCAGGGAGGGGTTACACCCCTCTACCATCCTCCACACCTACAAATCCTTAATCCGTCCCATCCTCTGTTATGGCAGTCCTGCCGGGATATCTGCCCCCCCCCCCCCCCCAAATTCTATAAGTCCCTCCAGATCCTTGAGCGTCATGCACTCCGCCTCGCCTTCCGTACACGCCTCCCGTCCCCCACGCGGATCCTCTATGATCTCATTCCTTTCCCCCATCTGCTCCTATTCCTCGAACATATCCGCATCCTCTACACCTCCCGCCGTCTTGAACCCCCTCACCCCCTGGTTGCTCCTCTCCTCTCCCATCCCCGCCCCCTGCCACGTCTTCACCGTTGTGTCCCCCCTACCCTCTATCTCTACACCCTAGATCTCCTTTCCTAAGGTGGCTTCCATCAACTCCCCCTCCCAGATGATGCCGTCTCTCCCTCCATTTATCCTTCCTATCAACTCTGATCCTCACCCCCCTCCTTTCCTCCGTCCTTTCCCTGGGCTCCCTCTTCCTCCCCCCTTCCATCCTGTATTTTCTCCCCGCCTACCCTCTCTCCCTTCCCCCCCCCCCTGAGTCCTTTTGTACTCCCCTCCTCTGCCTTCCCCACTCCCTGGCACGTCTGCTCAGCACCCCCCACCCCTCTTATGGATCCTCCTCTTCCATTGGCTCCTCCCCCCCTCCCCCTTCACTTTTCCTCTCCTTCCCCCCCCCCCCTTTTTCCCGTCATCTGATCAGTTTCCCCCCACCTGCTCTCGGGTGTCGTATGTCATATTTGTGCCAACTTTTAGCGCAGTGTTTAAGTGAATGTTCAGTGTTGTGCGTCCTTCCACAGTGTTACGAACAGAAATCATGCTGTCGCTGGGTGTGCTTTTTATATCTCTTGCGAACAGAACCGAGACTGTCGCCGTGTTTTTTAATTGTCTGTCTATTATTTTTCTGCTTCCTGTGTATTTTTATTAGCATCATCCACCCTGTGTTTTATGTTTTACGCTCCAGAATTTTCTGCCATTTTACCTTTAAGTCACCGATTTTCTCGCCAACTGTTATTATTTTTTATTATCTTCATCTTTTTAAAACAAATTCTGTAGGCTGAAGAGCGGCGTAATAAGCTGCTGCCAGCCCGCCCCCTTTAGGGGGAATCGAAACTCAGTAAAGGAAAAAAAAAAAAAAACTCGGCAGGGAGTCAGTCGGAGTGAGGCTAGGTCAGTCTCGCGTCATCAGTTGCTGGTCTGTCTCTCGTTCGCATTTGTGCGGCAGTTAGTGTCTGTCTGTCGACGCAGTGCTTGTCTGTTGTTTGGATCAAACTTTAAGCCAGAAAATGAGAGTCTTGCCACTCCGCCAGTAACAGAACTCAGCTAGTGGTCGCCCGGTCGGGGCTGAGTTCCTGCATCTGCGCGTTAGGCCGCCAGTCTGCTCGAGTTGCTCGGGCAACGGTCATTGGCGGTTGGATCGGTCGGTTGGTCGGTCGCGCACCGAGACACGAGATGACTTGTCCGCCTTGAGCGTCGGCGCATGTGAGGTCCCCGCGTGACTCCAGTGGGCAGCGCCGTATAGAAACGGCTAGTGGCTTCGCGGTTCACAAGAGAGCAACAGGAGCGAAACCACGACATCGGGCTGGCCGGTGCGAGCTGCGACGCAGTGCGACGGGAGATCGGCGCGCCTTCCTGCGTCAGTTGAAGCGGCTGACAGCGGACGGTTCGGGAGAGCATTTTGGGGGTGCTGTGCCAGGTCTTCTCGAGAAATCGCAGTTTATTAGAAGTTAAGTGATTGGAGATATGTTCTTTCATTTACTTGTTAAATTCTACTTGTTTTCTTGGTGAGGTCACCAGCCGCTTTATTTTGGGGTCGGCCCACCATTCTTCTCCGTTTGCCCAGCCGCGGGAAGGTGGTTATTTGTGAATTGGGTGATCCGTTTTTCCCTTGTGGAACTGGGGAGGTTTAGAGCAATCTGCGGTTCGGGTTGTTTAGTGATCCTCCTGTCAATCTACCATTCATTAATAGCTGCCTCTGTCATGTTTGTCGAATTCGGTGTTAACGAGTTTATTGCTTAAAGACCGAATTCTGAAATATCTTGCCTATCATCTTGCGAGGTGGTATATGTGTAATGTAGAGCATGTTGTACATCTTTTGTTAGTCTGCACTTTACGGGTTTTATTTAAATAGTCATTTTAGATTGTAAGGTTGCCACCCTTCCACCGTAAGAGTCCTTTAAAAAAATTGCACTTTCGGTGGCAAATAATTTGAGTGCTGTACCATTTCCATCCCTCTTACGGGGTGCAGAGATAACGTGTTTGTGTGAGTTGTTAAAATTTTTTTAGTTTGAAGTAGTCTGGTGTGTTGCAGATTTGCACCAGTGTACCCTTTCAGAGGTTGTTGCGAGCGGTCATGACTACGGCCTTGTTGGAAGGGAGCAGGCAAGCTTCTCAGCCCGAAGGCCCCTACTGTTAACATTGTTCTTTCTGCCTCTAAATAAAATTTTAACTTGATATTTCGAGGGTACTTTTCTGCTTATAATTTTTGTTTTTGGAAAGGCTTTTAGGAATAAAATTCACATTTGTTAAAGGTAATTTTATTTTCCATCAGTTACTTCCTGGCAACTACTTCCACGCTCATCTAGTGTGATTAAATGTGTTAATGTTCTTGATCAATCGCTAGTAATTAAAGTGAATTCTTTAAAAAAAATTGAAAGTAAATTCACGGCTCGTTTAGACTTTGTGGCCTACTTTGGAAAAAAGAAGCGCTTTCGCTGTTCGCCTCCATCATCGTTGCCTGAACTTGGCGCTATTTTTCTGGAAGAAGATTCCTTTGAAAACAATACAGAACCCGTATTTATCCATTCCGAGAAGACTGGAAGCTGAATTGAAAAAAAAAAAGGTTCAAATGGCTCTGAGCACTATGGGACTCAACTGCTGTGGTCGTAAGTCCCCTAGAACTTAGAACTACTTAAACCTAACTAACCTAAGGACAGCACACAACACCCAGCCATCACGAGGCAGAGAAAATCCCTGACCCCGCCGGGAATCGAACCCGGGAACCCGGGCGTGGGAAGCGAGAACGCTCCCGCACGACCACGAGATGCGGGCAGCTGCATTGAATGCCAACAGTTCTCCTACACCGTATTAGGCAAGTTAGTGTCTTGTGTTTCTGGTATTTCTATAGTTTGGTCTACTCCTGTATGACGTAATTATACTGTTGCTGTTGTAGAAATAAGGAATACCAACAACCGTAATTCATGAAATATGTTAATTACGTGACCAGTTTCGACAGAACATTTGTGTCATCCTCAGGCCTCTACTTAGACCGAATGGTGATATCCAATCCTCGGTGCATTAGGACAGGTACCACGTACACTAAAGCGCCAAACAAGCTGCTATAGCCATGCGTATTCAAATACAGACATATGTGAAGAGGCAGAATACGGCGCTGGGGTCGGCAACGCCCATGAAAGACAAGTTTGTCGAGCATTGTTAGATCTGTTACTGCTGCTACAATGGCAGGTTATCAAGGTTTAAGTGCGTTTGAACGTGGTATTATAGTCGGCGCACGAGCGACGGGTCACAGCGTCTCCGAGGTAGCGATGAAGTGGGGATTTTCCCGTACGACCATTTCACGACTGTACAGTGAATATCAGGAATCCGGTAAAACATCAAATCTCCGACATCGCTGCGGCCGGAAAAAGATCCCACAGGAGTGGGATCAACGACTACTGAAGAGAATCGTTCAGTGTGACAGAAGTGCAACCCTTGCGCAAATTGCTGCAAATTTCAATGCTGGACCATCAACAAGTGTCAGCGTGCAAACCATTCAACGAAACATCATAGATGTGGGCTTTCGGAGCTGGAGGTCCACTCGTGTGCCCTTGATGACTGCACGACACACAGCTTTACGCGTCGCCTGCGCCTGTCAACACCCGACATTGGACTGTTGACGACTGGAAACATTTTGCCTGGTCGCACGACTCTAGTTTCATATTATATCGGGTGCACGGGTATGGAGACAACCTAATGGATCCACGGACCTTGCATGTTAGCAGGGGACTGTTCAAGATGATGGAGGCTCTGTAATGGTGTGGGGCGTGTGCAGTTGGAGTGATAGGGGACCCCTGATACGTCTAGATACGACTCTTAACAGGTAACACGTACGTAAGCATCCTGTCTGATTGCCTGTATGCATTCATGTCCATTGTGCACTCCAACGTACTTGGACAAATCCAGCAGGACAATGCGGCTCCCCACAGTCCAGAATTGCTACAGAATGGCTCCAGGTACATTTTCCTGAGCTTAAACACTTCCGCTGGCGACCAAACTCCCCAGACGTGAACATTATTGAGCATATCTGGGCTGTCTTGGAACGTGCTGTTCGGAAGAGGTCTCCACCCCTCTTACTCTTTCTGACTTATGGGAGAATTGCAGAATAAATGGTGTCAATTCCCTCCAGCACTACTTGATACATTAGTCGTTTCCATCCCACGTCTTGTGGCCCTACACGATATTAGGCAGATGTACCAGTTTCTTTGTCTCTTCAGTGTATATTCACTGCTGTCATGGATTTTTATTTACATGACGAATGCACTCCAATCGTCTAATAACTGTCACAGTTGTTGTTAGATGGTTGGTGTGCACTCATCGTTCCAGGGCCAGTATCCAGGATCTCAAGGTCCAGTTACAACATTTGTGGGCCAAGTTGGCTCAGCAGAGGATACAACGGCTTGATATACTCTTCCCAACAGGATCGGTCCATGGATTCGTGCAGTGGTGGTGCAACATCATACTGATAAGTGAGCTCATTCTGCCAAGTTGTTTGTAAATTCCACTCGATTCTGTTATCATTGAAATAGCTTCACATATCGTTCTAACCTGCGAGGTTTCGTTTCCTTCTTCTCTTCACTATTTTCAGCATGTAGTGTTCAACGAGGGCTCAAAGATGTCGCTCTTCCGAACTGTGGTTGTCTGTAGAGTTTTGCATTATTCGACGCCCCTTACCATGATCTTATCTTTTTATTAGTCTTTTCTGTGACCTGTAAACAGAGGTTATGGCTGCTTGGCATGTACATCAAAAGCCACTATGAAATGATGATCGCTTACGTGTTAGAGACGACGGCAATGAAAGCATTCTGACAGCCTGCATTGTCGAATTCTGGAATAGACAAGTGGTTATTGTTTAGGACTCCATCTACCGTGAAGTGTTATTGCGTATGTGCTGAGCGGAACCTCAACAGCCCTTCAACACCAGGGAGATTGTAGAGCCCAATCCGTTGTATGATGACCTGAATATAATTCAAAACCACAAAATTTCTCTGTATTTTTGGAAGGAAAATATTAACTGTTAGGAAAAAACTGTCAGTATTAGAGAGTAATAAAGATATATGACTGCGATTTTTCTGTGGGGATATTTCTAGGATATTTATGGCGTGAAACGTACGTCAGGGTGAACAACAGAATTTTATTTATTTGTTTTTCTATTTTTAATACTATAAAGACCATCATCAATGGGTAGGAGCAGTTTATAATTGTACCTAATATATTGAATATAACACAAAAATAAGGACACACAAAAGAGACTCACTGTCTTACTTCCTCCATGAGCTTCAACAGGACTGTTAAACACTAAACACATTCCTCCTTTGGTAATTCCCATCCCAGTAGAAACATTAGGAAATGGCAATTTTCCTATCACTTCAGTCTTACTAATAAGTGAAATGTGTTCTCCATCTATTTTAAAAGTATTTTAAAGACGACCAGAAATAATTAAACCTTAAACCCAAATACGAAATAACCTTTATAACACGAAAAATACCATAACCACCTAACTTTAATAAAACAGCAGTAATAATTACTCTACCTGAAATAGGAGCCTCTCCTAGCTCGCAGCGTCTGGAGCCATAATTTCTAGGTAATTTTCCAGCACTTTTTGTGTGGTGCAGACATATCTGTAGCTGTATGAATTCGCCTTTCCTCCCCAAAATGGCTTAGCCATGTCTCCGCAATATCCTTTCTTTCAGGAGTGCTAGTTCTTCAAGGTTCGCAGGAGAGCTTCTGTAAAGTTTGGAAGGTAGGAGACGAGATACTGGCAGAAGTAAAGCTGTGAGGGCCGGGCGTGAGTCGTGCTTCGGTAGCTCAGTTGGTAGAGCACTTGCCCGCGAAAGGCAAAGGTCCCGAGTTCGAGTCTCGGTCGGGCACACAGTTTTAATATGCCAGGAAGTTTCATATCAGCGCACACTCCGCTGCAGAGTGAAAATCTCATTCTGGAAACATCCCCCAGGCTGTGGCTAAGCCATGTCTCCGCAATATCCTTTCTTTCAGGAGTGCTAGATCTGCAAGGTTCGCAGGAGAGCTTCTGTAAAGTTTGGAAGGTAGGAGACGAGATACTGGCAGAAGTAAAGCTGTGAGGGCCGGGCGTGAGTCGTGCTTCGGTAGCTCAGTTGGTAGAGCACTTGCTCGCGAAAGGCAAAGGTCCCGAGTTCGAGTCTCGGTCGGGCACACAGTTTTAATCTGCCAGGAAGTTTCATATCAGAGCACACTCCGCTGCAGAGTGAGAATCTCATTCTAGTTTCCTTTCTTTTCTTTGCATTTGCCAGTTTTGGTCACAGACGTAGCTTTCCCGCTCTCCTGCTTTAGGCCTACTCCTTTTTTGTTTGGACGTTTTTCTTTTCTGGCAGCGAATTTACTGCGGGAGGTGTGGTCGCCCGCAATTGTGCTGCTGGCGTATTGGAAGGGCGGTAACACCCGTCAAGTGTCTGGGTGTGACTATTCGAAATGATCTCAAATGGAATGATCAGATTACCCAAGTAAGGGCAAGGCGACATCTAGATAGCGGTTTATTGGTAGAATCGTGAAGCGATGCAGTCCTTCAACAAAGGAAATTGCCTACAATTCTTTAGTTCGTCCAGTCTTATTGTTCGTCTGTATGGGACCGTTACCAGTCGGGTCTGATTCAGGAGATTGAGAAGGTCCAAAGAAGAGCGACAAGATTCGTGACTGGTAGATTTAACCATCGCGAGAGGGTTACAAATCTCATTGAAAGTTTGAAATGAGACACACCTGTAGATAGATGACGCGCTAAACGGAAGGGACTGCTCACAAAATTCCGAAATCCGATCATCGCCGAGGATGTAGAGCATATATTATCATCTTTCAAATCGCGCAGTGATTACCATTCAAAGATAAATTAGAGCTCGTACTGAGGTGTTCAGACAGTCGTTTTTTCCTCACGCGATGAGCGTGTGGAACGCGGGTGGGGGGGGGGGGGGGGGGGAAATATGACTTTGGCGCGAATTGTGCCCTCCGCCACACACCACTTGGTGGCTAGCGGACTATATACACTACTGTGATTGTATACTGCTTTATAGGTGTGGATGGACAACGGTGGTTTTCCAGTCTATCGCTTTGAGCAGAATTTAGCACGACTGGAAGTCCCCTGCCCTTATGTTTTCTCTATAATTAGGTGTTTCCTTCCTGATACTCAGATTTACCTCGAAGGCCTCCTGGAGAAAGCCGCAGTTAGCTGCAGGATCCGGTAGAACCGCTGTGGGAAGAAGAGAACACGTTAATCAGGAGAATGGCTGGGCTCCTCCAATCAGGCGGCCGCTGGTGAGGGCGTAATGCCGCCGGACAGCGACTCGTCCCGCCAACCAATCCCCTGATTAGCGCCGTCCAGGGACGGCCGTGGGTGGCGGGGACCGCGTATTAGCGGCTCCGTAACGTCACCGGCAGGAGAGCGCGCCACCGACACAGCAAAGTAGGGCGTACGTCTCTTCCAGTAAAGGTTTCAACGTATATACTGCCGGCCATTAAAACTGCAGCATCGGGAATGATGGCAAGTAATGAAATTATACACTACTGGCCATTACTCCAAAAAGAAATGCGGATGATAAACGGGTATTCATTGGATAAATATATTATATTAGAAGTGACATGTGATTACATTTTCACGCAGTTTGGGTGCATAGATCCTGAGAAATCAGTACCCATAACAACAACCTCTGGCCGTAATAACGGCCTTGATACGCCTGGGCATTGAGTCTAACAGAGCTTGGATGGGGTGTACAGGTACAGCTGCCAAAGCAGCTTCAACACGATACCACAGTTCATCAAGAGTAGTGACTGGCGTATTGTGACGAGTCAGTTGCTCGGCCACCATTGACCAGACGTTTTCAGTTGGTGAGACATCTGGAGAATGTGCTGGCCAGTGCAGCAGTCGAGCATTTTCTGTATCCAGAAAGGCCCGTACAGGACCTGCAACATGCGGTCGTGCATTACCCTACTGAAATGTAGGGTTTCGCAGGGATCGAATGAAGGGTAGAGCCACTGGTCGTAACACATCTGAAATGTAACGTCCACTGTTCAAAGTGCCATCAATGCAAACAATAGGTGACCGAGACGTCAAGGGTAACCGCAGTCGTGGTCTCCGAGCTGATACTCCATGCTGCTGCAAACGTCGCCGAACTGTTCGTGCAGACGGTTGTTGTCTTGCAAACGTCCCCATCTGTTGTCTCAGGGATCGAGACATGGCTGCACGATCCGTTACAGCAATACGGATAAGATGCCTGTCATCTCGACTGCTAGTGATACGAGGCCGTTGGGATCCAGCACGGCGTTCCGTATTTCCCTCCTGAACCCACCCATTCCATATTCTGCTAACAGTCATTGGATCTCGACCAACGCGAGCAGCAATGTCGCGATACGATAAACCGCAATCGCGATAGGCTACAATCCGACTTCTATCAAAGTCGGAAACGTGATGTTACGCATTTCTCCTCCTTACACGAGGCACCACAACAACTTTTCGCCAGGCAACGCCGGTCAACTGCTGTTTGTGTATGAGAAATCGGTTGGAAACGTTCCTCATGTCAGCACGTTGTAGGTGTCGCCACCGGAGCCAACCTTGTGTGAATGCTCTGAAAAGCTAATCATTTCCATATCATAGCATCTTCTTCCTGTCGGTTAAATTTCGCGTCTGTAGCACGTCGTCTTCGTGGTGTAGCAATTTTAATGGCCAGTAGTGTACTTGTTCTGGAAACACATTACGCTGAGGTGACAAAAGTCACGGAGTATCTCCTAATATCGTTGCGGATCTCTTTTTGTCCGGCGTGATGCAGAACCTCGATGTGGCATGAACTCAACGAGTCGATGGAAGTCCCCTGCAGAAATACTGAGCCATGCTGCCTCTATTCGTGTTGTGGTCTTCAGTCCAGAGACTGGTTTGATGCAGCTCTCCATGCTACTCTAACCTGTCAAAGCCTCATCATCTCCCAGTACCTACTGCAACCTCCATCCTTCTGAATCTGCTTACTGTATTCATATCTTGGTCTCCCTCTACCATTTTTATCCTCCACACTTCCCTCCAGTACTTAACCGATCCCTTCTTCTAGTCAGGTTATGCCACAAATTCCTCTTCTCCCAAGTTATATACATTAGCTATTCAGTATTCTTTTCTAAAGCTTCTATTCTCTTCTCGTCTAAAGTACGAGGGCTGTTCAGAAAGTAACCTCCGATTGGTCACAGTGCGGGTTGTGGGGGGAGTAGCGACGCCATCTGTGCGTTCACGCACTCAACAGGTCAGTCGGCATCAAGCCGTGGTCGAGTGAACGTCGTACCTGCGCTAGTTTAGTTTTTGTGGCAGTTTGAAATGTGTGCTGCAATAGAAAACCCCGCCAAATGTGAAGTGCGTGCTGTCATAAGGTTTTTTACAGCCAAAGGATATTCTGCAGCAGCTATTCATTGTGAGCTTTGTGCCGTGTACGTACCAAGAGTTATGAGTGAAGGAGTTGTCCGTGAATGGGTACGTTTATTTAAAAGTGGACGAGAAAACGTTCATGATGAAGAGAGGAGTGGTAGACCATCATTGCTGACTGATGATGCAAAAGTTCGTGAAAATCGACGTTTCTCAATGTCGGAGTTGTCTACTGGTTTTCCACAGATTTCTAAGACTCTCTTGTACGAGATAGTGACAGCAAGATTGGGTTACCGTAAGTTCCGTGCACGATGGGTGCCCAAAATTCTTACCGACCACCACAAAACTCAAAGAATGGCCTCTGCATTAGACTTTCTGTCACGTTATGAGGACGAAGGAGAACCATTGTTAAACAGAATCGTGACCGGTGACGAAACCTGGATTAAGTACGTGAACCGTGAGACAAAAGAACAATCAAAGTTGTGGGCACATTCAAATTCGCCTACCAAACCAAGAAAAGCCTCGCAAGATTTTTCTGCCAGAAAACTGATGGCAACGGTGTTTTGGGATGCCGAATGGGTGTTGTTGGTTGAATTCATGGAACGTGGTACGACCATTAATCAAGACGTGTACTGTGAAACAATAAAAAAGTTACGACGGGCTATACAGAACAAACGCCGTGGTATGCTGACTTCCCGTATCGTTTTTTTGCACGCTATCGCCCGTCCTCACTCTGCTCGCAGAACAACGGCCCTTCTTGAGTCCTTCAAGTGGGACGTTATCAACCATCCACCTTACAGCCCAGACCTGGCGCCAAGTGATTTATCACCTCTTCATGCATTTGAAGAAATGGCTCTGGTCACAGCGGTTTGATGACGACGAAGAGCTCAAAGATGCGGTCACAGGCTGGCTCCAGGCACAAGCGGGTGATTTTTATGCAGAAGGAATTTCAAAGCTTGTGAAGAGATACGATAAGTGCCTCAATCGCTATGGAGGCTATGTAGAAAAATAGTGCAAAGATGTAAGATGTATATATTAAAATATTTTTATTTAACTTGGTGTATTTTTTTAAATCAACCGGAGGTTACTTTCTGAACGGCCCTCGTATTTATCATCCATGTTTTGCTTCCATACACAGCTACACTCCATACAAATATTTTCACAAAGGACTTCCAGACACTTAAATCTATACTCGATGTTAACAAATTTCTCTTCTTCAGAAACGTTTTCTTTGGCATAGCTAGTCTACATTTTATATCCTCTCTGCTTCGACCATCATCAGTTATTTTGCTCCCCAAATAGCAAAACTCATATACTATTTTAGGTGTCTCATTTCCTAATCTAATTCACTCATCATCACCTGATTTAATTCGGCTACATTCCAGTATCCTCGTTTTGCTGTTGTTGATGTTCATCTTATATTCTCCTTTCAAGACACGGTCCATTCCGTTCAGCTGCTCTTCCAGGTCCTTTTCCTGTCTCTGACAGAATTACAATGTCGTTGGCAAACCTCAAAGTTTTTATTTCTTCTCCCTGGATTTTAATTACTTCTTCCAACTTTCTTTTGTTTCCTTTACTGCATGCTCAATTTACAGATTGAATAACATCGGGGACAGGCTGAGCCATGGCTGGCTCATGCTATGCGTTGGATTAAACCTTGGTTGCTATTCTGTGTTTAGTCTCCCTCGATTATCGCGATTGTGCTGTTATCCTCTCTTTCTGCAAGTGGCAGCAGCGGTGTGTATCGGTATCCGTACCTTGGACTATCTTTGGCCTGGCGCTTATAGTTTCTGGCTGGGCTGTGTGCGGGCAGTTGGTCGGTTGGCGTGGAGCAAAGTGGAAATCTCCGTGGCGCGTAGTTTTGCCAGGCCCGCTGGCGGTCTCAATGCAGTGTTGGAGTGTGTGGTGCTGTTTCCATTGCTACGAGGTTCGTGGCTCACCGATCCTGGACATGAAAGTTGAGTTTTGACTTAAGCTACTGCAAGTCACGACTGTTCACTTTGTGTCGTTTGGAGTTCGTCGTCGGCTGATGAGATATTCCCGCAAGCAACAACATGTGTTTTCATGTTGGCAAATTTTAGCCACCCTCTGGTGGAGTTTAACTGTACTTGGTTATCTGAATTGAATGCATAGCAGAATCTTCTGCCTTGTGGTCGTTAACGGTCCGGTTAACTGCCCTAGCTGTTGATGTAAATTCAGGCAGTGTATTTTCGTCATCGTGTTGTCGCTGTCCAGCACGGTGTGTAGTTTGACAGCTCAATGTTTAATTGGTTCTGGGCGCCAATACTTTATACGTTGTCCCATTGAACTCCGTGTTGTGTGCTGGTCGGGTGGAGTGGAAGTTATCTTGTCGGTGGGTCCATTGACTGTCTGTCGGTTGGGTTGTCGTCGGATCGACAATGGTTGGGCCGACTGCCTGTCTCACCTAAGCGAGCGTTAGTGTTTGAATTCCAGGCCGAGCTTAGGAAACTTCTGAGCGCCTTTGGGTGTACTGTCTTTTCTTGTTTGTCCTTGTTGTTTGTTCTCGTATGGCTTCTAGTCGATTTTTAGATTGTTGTTTTGCCCTTAAGGCGTCAGATGGTTTGGGCCTTCAGCCTAATTTAAGAACAGTTTTACGTAAAGCCTTTGGCATTTTTAAAATTAATGTTATTGAGTCTTAAGTGTTGGGCCTTCAGCCGGTTTTGAATTTAAATTGTTTGCTCTTAAAGTGTCAGATTCTTTGGGCCTTCAGCCTAATTAAGGAACTTTTTTAACACAAGGATTTGACTTTTATATTTCTGATTTTGGATGAGCTTTAAGTTATTAGCTTTCAGCCGTTTTTAAATTAAAGTGGTCTTACCCTTAAGGAATGAGATTGTACGGCGCATTCAGCGGTAATTAAGTTCCAAAACTAAAGCTGTGTTTTTTTTAAAAAAAAAAAAGATTTTCTTGGGTCTTGTAACGTCTGATCAAGTAAAAGGTTGTATGTTCGAGTGTAACAGCCGCTATTTTGGCCCCTTTCCACAACTTAAACTACCTGTCCTGTCCTGCGTCTTCAGCAGGGCGTTTCACAGGCTACAACCCTGTCTCACTCCCTTTTCAACCACTGCTTCCTTCTCTTGCCCCTCGACTCTTGAACTGTCATTTGGCTTCTGTACAAGCTGTAACTAGCCTTTCGCTCCCTGTATGTTACCCCTCACACCTCCAGAATTTGAAAGGAAGTATTCCAGTCAACATTGTCAAAAGCTTTCTCTAAGTCAACAAATGCTAGCAACGTAGGTTTGCCTTTCCTTAATCTTCTAAGATAAGTCGTAGGGTCAGTGATGCCCTTCGTGTTGCAAAATTTCTACGGAATCCAAACTGATCTTCCGCGAGCTCGGCTTCTACGTTTTTTCATTCGTCTGTAAAGAATTCGTGTTAGTATTTTGCAACAGCGACTTATTACACTGATAGTTCGGTAATTTTCACACCTGTCAACACCTGTTTCCTTTTGATTGGAATTATTATGTTCTTCTTGACTTCTGAGGGTACTTCGCCTGTCTCATACATCTTGCTCACCACATGGACGATTTTTGTCATGGCTGTCTCACTCAAGCCTATCAGTAGTTCTAATGGAATATTGTCTACTCCCGCGGCCTTGTTTCGATTTAGGTCTTTCAGTGCTGTGTCAAATTCTTCACTCAATATCATATCTCCCATTTTATCTTCATCTACGTCCTCCTCCATTTCCACAAGATTGCCCTCAAGTACATCGCCCTTGTATAGACCCTCTATATACTCCTTCCACCTTTCTGATTTCCCGTCGTTCCTTAGGACTGCTCTTACATCTGAGCTTTTGATATTCTTACAGATGCTTCTCTTTTCTCAAAAGATCTCTTTAATTTATGTAGGCAGTATCTGTCTTACTTTTAGTGATATGTTTCTACATCCTCATTTTTGAGACATTTGTATTCGTTTTTGCTGCTTCATTTGCTGCATTTTTATATTTTCTCCTTTCATCATTTAACTTCAATATCTCTTCTGGTATCCAAGGTTTTCTACTAGCCCTTGTCTTTTTATCAAGCTGATCCTCTGCTGCCTTCACTACTTCATCCCTCAACGCTACCCATTCTTCATCTATTGTATTTCTTTCCCCTGATCTTGTCAATCCTTCTCTAAAGCTCTCTCTGAAGCTCTCTACAACCTCTGGTTCTTTCAGTTTATCCTGGTCCCATCTTCTTAAATTCCTACCTTTTTGCAGTTTCTTCAGTTTTAATCTACAATTCATAACCAATAAATTGTGGTCAGAGTCCACATCTGCCTCTGGACATGTCTTACAATTTAAAACCTGGTTCATAAATCTCTGCCTTACCCTTATATAATCTATCTGAAATCTTACAGTGTCTCCAGGCCTCTTCCATATATTCAACCTTCATCGTGATTCTTAAACCAAGTGTTAGCTGTGATTAAGTTTTACTCTGTGCAAATTTCTACCAGGAGGGCTCCCTCTTTCATTCCTTACCCCCACTTCATTTTCTAATCTTTTTCCTAGTATCGAATTCCTGTCCCCCATGACTTTTAAATCTTGGTCTCCCTTAACTACTGTATATGAATAATTTCTTTTATCGGATCATACATTTCTTCAATCTCTTCATCATCCGCGGAACTAGTTGGCATATAAAGTTGTACTACTATGGTAGGTGTGGGCTTCGTATCTATATTGCCTACAATAATGCATTCGCTATGCTGTTCGTAGTACCATATACGCGTTCCTATTTTTTTATTCATTACTAAACTTACTCCTGAATTTTAAAACTCACTACTCCTGCATTACCCCAATCTGATTTTGTATTTATAACCCTATATGCACCTGGCCAGAAGTCTTGTTCCTCCTGCCACCGAACTTCACTAATTCTCACTATATCTGACTTCAACCTACTCATTTCCCTTCTTACATTTTCTAACCTACCTGCCTGATTAAGGGATCCTACATTCCAGACTCTGATCCGTAGACCGCCAGTTTTGTTTCCCCTGATAACAACGTCCTCCTGAGTAGGCCCGGCACGAAGATCCGAATGGGGGACTATTTTTCCTAAGAGGTCGCCATCATCATTTAACCATACAGTAAAGCTGCACCCCCTCAGGAAAATTATGGCTGTAATTTTGCCTTGCTTTCAGACGTTCGCAGTATCAGCACAGCAAGGTCGGTTTGGTTGATGTTACTAAGCCAGATCAGTCAATCATTCAGACTGTTGCCCCTGCCACTACTGAAAAGGCTGCTGCCCCTCCTCAGGAACCACACGTTTGTCTGGCCTCTCAACAGATACCCCTCCGTTGTGGTTGCACCTCCGGTACGGCTATCTGTATCGCTGAGGTACGCAAGCCTCCCCACCAACGGCAAGGTCCATGGTCCGGGGGAGGGTGTGTGGGTTGCCTCTATAATTTCGAAAGTGTTTTCGGTGTATTTGTTACGTTCCGAGTTACAAAATGTAAATTTAGGATACACGTGACGTAAGAAACGGCGTATATTACAGAACGAAATGTCAGAATGAAATTAGCAAATAAAAAAAGTGCTCCCCAATCCAGGATCGAACCCATGCATGTTAACCCAAAACTCTATCCGCTGCACCAACTGTGTAGCACAACCGATATCTCCTAACAAAGCTAGTTACCATACATGTGGTTACAGTGTTGCCAAATTGCCGCTGTTTAACGTCCTTTTGCTGCTGGCTGCACTCGCTGGACGAAAATTTGCGAGAGATTTTTTCATCGCTGGCATGTGAGGAGTCGAGCTGCGAAGCCCGAGTGCGCAAATTTCGCTTCAGCCTGTATAATGGAGCAAAACATGATTGACCCACCTGAACCGTGGTAAAGATTGTTGTTTTGAAGAGCGCGCCGCAGCGCGTATTGTGAAGCGGTCGCCTTCCGTTTCTGGCGGTGGCGCCGCTGTGGCAATCGCAGCTTGGGTGTCTCCCGCTGGTGGGAAAAGGGAAAGGTTGCCTGTTCAGGTGCATTTAAGGGTCGCTATGAGCTCGCCGGTTGGTCTGTCTAGGTGAGTCTGGAGTCAGTCTGGGGTCAGTCGGTCAGTCTGCGTCAGTCTCTCGTCCCCAGCTTGCTAGTCTGCCCCTCGTCCGAATTTGTTAGGCAGTTAGTGTCTGTCTGTCGTTCGGAGTGCCAGTATGTCTGTCGTTCGGATCAACCTTTAAAGCCGAGGATAGTGGCTTCGCGGTCGACACGAGAGCAACAAGAGTCAACCGACGACATCAGTCTGGACGGTGCGAGCTGCGATGCCGTGGTGTAGCTTCATCATAGGTTTAAGAGTAGTCGAATCATAGCTGATAAGGAAAAGCTGAACGAAGCGAAAAAGAGCGTAAAGAGAGCAATGAGAGAAGCATTCAACGAATTCGAACATAAAACATTGGCAAACAATCTAAACAAGAACCCTAAAAAGTTTTGGTCATATGTAAAATCGGTAAGCGGATCTAAATCCCCTATTCAGTCACTCGTTGACCACGATGGCACCGAAACAGAGGACGACCGAAGAAAGGCAGAAATACTGAATTCAGTGTTCCGAAACTGTTTCACTGCGGAAAATCGTAACACAGTCCCTGACTTCAGCCGTCGCACGGACGCCAAAATGGAAAATATTGAAATAAACGATATCGGAATTGAAAAACAACTGCTATCACTTAGTAGCGGAAAAGCATCCGGACCAGACGAGATACCCGTAAGATTCTACAGTGATTATGCTAAAGAACTTGCCCCCTTTCTATCAGCAATTTATCGTAGATCTCTGGAAGAACGTAAAGTACCTAGCGACTGGAAGAAAGCGCAGGTCGTTCCCATTTTCAAGAAGGGTCATAAATCAGATGCGAATAATTATAGGCCTATTTCGCTTACGTCAATCTGTTGTAGAATAATGGAACATGTTTTATGTTCTCGTATTATGACGTTCTTAGATAATACAAATCTCCTTCATCATAACCAACATGGATTCCGCAAACAGAGATCATGTGAAACTCAGCTCGCCCTATTTGTCCAAGAAATTCACAGTGCCGTAGACACTGGCGAGCAGATTGATGCCGTATTCCTGGACTTCAGGAAGGCATTTGATACGGTTCCGCACTTACGTTTAGTGAAAAAAATACGAGCTTACGGAATATCGGACCAGGTTTGTGATTGGATTCAGGATTTCCTAGAAGAAAGAACACAACATGTCATTCTTAACGGTTCAAAATCTGCAGATGTAGAGGTAATTTCGGGAGTACCGCAAGGAAGCGTGATAGGACCTTTATTGTTTACAATATACATAAATGACTTAGTTGACAACATCGGTAGCTCCGTGAGGCTATTTGCAGATGACACGGTTGTCTACAAGAAAGTAGCAACATCAGAAGACTCGTACGTACTCCAGGAAGACCTGCAGAGGATTAATGAATGGTGCGACAGCTGGCAGCTTTCCCTAAACGTAGATAAATGCAATATAATGCGCATACATAGGGGCAGAAATCCATTCCAGTACGATTATGCCATAGGTGGTAAATCATTGGAAGCGGTAACGACCGTAAAATACTTAGGAGTTACTATCCGGAGCGATCTGAAGTGGAATGATCACATAAAACAAATAGTGGGAAAAGCATGCGCCAGGTTGAGATTCATAGGAAGAATTCTAAGAAAATGTGACTCATCGACGAAAGAAGTAGCTTACAAAACGCTTGTTCGTCCGATTCTTGAGTATTGCTCATCAGTATGGGACCCTTACCAGGTTGGATTAATAGAAGAGATAGACATGATCCAGCGAAAAGCAGCGCGATTCGTCATGGGGACATTTAGTCAGCGCGAGAGCGTTACGGAGATGCTGAACAAGCTCCAGTGGCGGACACTTCAAGAAAGGCGTTACGCAATACGGAGAGGTTTATTATCGAAATTACGAGAGAGCACATTCCGGGAAGAGATGGGCAACACATTACTACCGCCCACATATATCTCGCGTAATGATCACAACGAAAAGATCCGAGAAATTAGAGCAAATACGGAGACTTACAAGCAGTCGTTCTTCCCACGCACAATTCGTGAATGGAACAGGGAAGGGGGGATCAGATAGTGGTACAATAAGTACCCTCCGCCACACACCGTAAGGTGGCTCGCGGAGTATAGATGTAGATGTAGATGTAGATGTAACTGGTTCTCCGAACGCTTCTGGGCCCCTGCAGTTAGCATCTTGTGGAGCTTGGCTCGGTCCTTACCTCGTGCAGGGATGTCGGTTAACCAGTGGGCGTGTTTCCTCTGCATGGCTGGGTCCGAGCCAGTATTTGAACCGTCGTGTGTCTGGAAGTGAGTGGGAGACGCACCAGCAGGGCAGTCGCGACGGAGCAGCAGTCGCGGACGGAGCAGCGGGCAGTCGGTCGGTTGGTGCGGACCAGGAAAGACGGCAGATCGGCGCGCCTTCCTGCGTCCGTTGAAGCGGCTGGCAGCGGACGGTTCGGAAGAGAGATTTGGGGGTGCTGCGCCAGGTCTTCTCGAGAAATCGCAGTTTATTAGAAGTGATTGGTGATATGTTGTGTGATTTACTCTTGTTAAATTCTACTTCAGGTTGCCCTCCATGGGGTGGGTGCACGCAACGACTGTGGTTATATTGGGTTAGATAGAGCAGCAATCAGTCGTAGAATTAAGTTGCTTTAATATGACATTTATAGTCACAACGCAGATCAGATTTCGACCTGTGTCGGGTCATTATCAATGCAGTGCGGAATTGTAGCAGTTGTTTTCTTGGTTAGTCTCTCGTCCCCAGCTTGCTCGTCTGTCTCTCGTCCGCATTTGTTAGGCAGTTAGTGTCTGTCTGTCGTTCGGAGCTGCCTCTGTCATGTTTGTCGGATTTGGTGTGTTAACGAATTTATTGCTTGGAGCGTAACGGCCTAATACCTGAAATATGTTTCGACCTTGCCTATCATCTTGAGATGCTGTATATGTGTACTGTAGAGCATGTTTGGCCAACCTTGTATAATTTTGTGTAAGATTGCATTTCATGGGTTTTTATTTAAGTGGTCATTTTAGTATATAAAGTTGCCACCCTTTCTTATAACTTAAAATCAAGTTGCACCTTCGGTGGCAAGTTAATCTTTTAGTTTTAGTGTTTTGTACCATTTCCATCCCTCCTACGGGGTGCATAGTTTGTGTACTTGTGTGAATTGTTAAAACTTTAAGGTAATCTGGTGTGTTGCAGATGTCTTTCAGAGGTTGTTGTGAGCGGTCGTGACTACGGCCATGTAAAAAGGGAGCAGCAAGGTTCTCAGCCCGAAAGCTCATACACTCAAAAATCTGTTTCTTTCTGCCTCTGAATAAATTGTAACTTGATATTTAGAAGGTGCTTTCTGCTCATAATTTTAAATCTGTTTCTTAAAAAAAAAGGCTTTTAGGAATAAAATTCCCATTTGTTAAAAGCAATTTCATTTTAATTTCATCAGTTACTCCCTGGCAACTACTTCCACGCTCACATAGTGTGCGTAAATGTGTTAATGTTCTTGATGAATCGCTAGTAAATAAAGTAAATTCTTAAGAAAAAGTTTTGAAAGTAAATTCACGGTTCACCACCTTCCACCGGGCTGCCTCCACACCCTTCTGTGGCGATCGTTGGGAGTCAGGCAAAACTAGCATCGGTCAGTGAAGAGAATCCGGGTTCCATACCTTCTGCATGCTCCCATCATGGTATGGTTTGGGGGTCAGGATGGTTTGGTGGTAGTGCCAACGCCCCATGAAGCGCCTCTGGGGCACCCCGTGCTCTCGCCCTTCCCCATCTCTCGCCCTCCTATGCTTCACTCTTCCTGTCGCCCCGGCGTTTCTATTGCCTCTTTTTTTTTTACCCGTTTTCCTTTCCCATCGACTGGACTGTGCTGTTGATGATGTTCCTCCGTTAGTTGTTGACAGTTTGGATTGTGGGACTGATGACCTCGTTGATCGATCCCTCCTTCCCCTCCCTTTCCTAATTAACCAACCAACCAATATTCTGTATGCATAATGTTGCTCAGCGCTCATGTTCCAAGTTGGAGTTAACTTAGTTGTTTGAGTGGAGATATACAGCCCAGTCACATTAACCTGGCCACTGCATATGTTCGACATCAGCTTGCAATAATCATTCACAGATGGCAGGTGGCGGAACTAGTAGTGAAGGATATATAGGGGAACTCGGGGCGGAACGGGATACTTAACGTTTAACAATTTCTATAAAATAAGGGACCACAAGGAAACACTTCTTAAAGAGATAAAAAAACACCTTGTAGTGTAACCTAATGTACCTTATTTTAAAACCACTTAAAACAATACATTTTGCATGTTTTACGATTATTCAAAGAATGTCTTGCTTATTTGAAAGTCTTGCATATTTCCCGTTCTGCCCCACCCACGGGGCAGAATGAGATTAATGTATTTTTTGTTAAATTTTTGCATAAACGTTGAATTTGAATTACGAATATCGTATTAAACTATGGCAAAATGTTGTATAACAGGCAATTGAGATTAAGGAATGTGTAATTTATACAATTAAAAAGTCATTCTTCAAAATAAGAAAATATTTTAGTGTCAATCTGAAAAAAGTACATTGCTTAATAACCACTAAACCACTAACTACCAGCCCTTTCGACAAATCAGTATTTCTTCTTCATCTTCACTGTCTATGCCAGCACATGAATTGTGTGCCCACTCTGGCATGCGACCCAGCCCTCGTTTGAAACGGACTAGAAGTCCCCACAGTAGAGACACTCAGCATCCTCTCTCTCTGATTCTCTCTTCTCCATCATCTTCTTCCTTTTATTTTTCTTATGGTCTTTGAAGTCCTCTGTTTTGGTTTTTTTGGGTGTACAGTATTTCGTCTTGTAGTCCACCGAGTCTGCACTGTCCTGTTCCGCCCCAAGAGCACCTTTGAGGTTAACATCTTTTATGGAGTGTAATAACTGACGTATTTAAACGCATTAAATAACTAAAGTACAACAAATGCCATGCAGAATGAGATTTTTACTCTACAGCGGAGTGTGCGCTGATATGAAACTTCCTGGCAGATTAAAACTGTGTGCCCGACCGAGACTCGAACTCGGGACCTTTGCCTTTCGCGGGCAAGTGCTCTACCAACTGAGCTACCGAAGCACGACTCACGCCCGGTACTCACAGCTTTACTTCTGCCAGTACCTCGTCTCCTACCTTCCAAACTTTACAGAAGCTCTCCTGCATAACGAAATTCTGTCAAACATCATTCGTTACCACACTTGTCAATTTAGTTATCGACAGAAGCGGAAAAAGTAGGCTGTAACAAGTATGAAATTCTACAAGATATATTGACATCCACAAGTCGCTGGTTCACAATAAAGGTAGCAATAAAACGCATTGGGGGCGCAGGAAATTCCTTAAAATGGTTTTACCGATAGTCTATCTGCATCCATCGAGATTAGAACCGAAAACAAACCAGACCTCCCTTGCAGTAGCAAATACCTTTCACTACATTAACAGACAACCCAGGCTAACAACCCTCTATTATTACCCCAGACACGAATAAGCCGGCAATTTGGCGATGAAAATGACAAAATAATCTGCAGTTCCTGTTGCATAGACTTTCTGGACTAAAAAAAAAAAAAGAATTTTCTACCTTTATGTCACCGCTTATGTGACGATCATTCGGGATGTTTATCGAAATAACAAAATACTGTTGTTAGCGAGTAACTTTAGTATGATAATTCTGCACCACCCCAGGAAATAAACGGCGACATAGCTGCCAAACATATTCTATAATGTTTCGAATTCTCCATTAGACTCACCACAACCAGAAAACGTTCATTAGCCGAAGTGTTTCTTAAGCTAGCTAGCAATGGGAATACTCTCACTTCTAAAACACGGTGGCATTAATAGTGGTATCTGAATTACCACGTGTATAGGCAAATGGATTTTATTTGCATTCCTATAAAGGTGATTTGGATCGAAAGCGTAGCTACGATTAATATGCTGATGTATCGACTGCAGCTATAACATTTCGAATAAAGAGTAGGGTGAATTATTCATGTGGCCCCCATCTTCAGTAACTGTCGAAGCTATTATCGATTTAGGATTTCGTCACCTAAATCGGTAAAAATGGAACCCTACTAGTCTCACTTTTTTGGTCATCTATCTGTCTACCCAACCCTTGAAATCCGTTTACCTCCAGTACGGGCAGATATAACAAGCGGAAATGTGTTGCGCTTCCTGCGGTATACCGTCCCTTGGTGGAGTAAAAAAGTGAGCTTCTATGTCAACGCAATCTGAAGATACGACCGATATGTAAATTTACGCGAAAGGGCAAAAAATTGCTCTAAGAACTATGCGACCAAACTGCTTAGGTCATCAGTCCCCTAGACCTAGAACTACTTAAACCTACCTAAGCTAAGGGCCTCACACACATCCATGCCCGAGGTAGGATTCCAACCTGTGACTGAAGCAGCCGTGCTGTTCGTGACTGAAGCGCCTAGAACCGCTCGGCCACCACACCCACTGAAAACCTTTCCACCATTAACAGAATTTCGTTATGAATCTTCACGCTTTGCTAAATTTGCACACTTTCATGGTAGTTCAGCAACGGTAATCCAGTGTGCCTGGTCTGAACGATGACACAGACCGTTTCGTGGCCGAATGCGCGTAATATTTTGCTAATTCGTAACGATGTGGGGTACTTTGTCTTACTAAAACAGTTATCTCGATAAACTGGAATTCATTTTTACTAGTACAGATCATACTAATTAGCGTTTCTTCTTTTATTTATATTTTATATTTCCGTGTTGTGTTTAACACATTAATCAGCGTTAATACAGTCTTACACATGATTGAAATCAGTCTGACAAAGTTCGGATACTTTTTCAATTTCACGCCTGTGCATAGTATGTTGGTAGCACTTCGTCGCCTTGCCTGTTATGCTGTGTATCACACTTCAAAGCTGTGCGGTTCAGCATAACGAAAAGGAGGGGGCTCTCGCTCATTTTGTCCACGACTGTAAATGTACAGACAAACAAATGAGTACAATTTCAGAAAAATTGGGTGATCTATTCAGGAGAAAGAGCTTTACAAAATAATCATCTTGTGGTACAGTTCTTCTTGTTGTCTCCGTGCTTGCTAAGAAAATGGGATGAGAAGTTCCGCCTTATGGAAGACACCTTTTTTGTTTAGTTTCACCCATACATGTTTCAGCACTTTTGTGCTATTGTCAGTGGGCTCATTTTTCTTAATTTTTAACTGTAAATTTGTTGCTACATACTAACATTTGTGTTGTTTACAACATTATGTGGAAGTTACATTTATAACTTAATTGGGGAAAAGTGGGTGTAAGCATTAGTTAACGTACCTTACATGATGTTATTGTCCGTTTATTTTGATAGCTATTCTGCTACACAAAATACAACTTGTCATCTGCAAAACAGCAAAACGTAATCTATTTTCTGTTTGTTATGCATTTACGAACGGAAATAAGACTGTAATGCTTACACCCACTTTTCGCCAATTAACTTATAAATGCAACTTCCACATAATGTTGTAAACAACACAAATGTTAATATGTAACAATAAATTTACAGTTAAAAATAAAAAAAATTGAACCCACTGACAATAGTACAAAAGTGCTGAAACATGTATGGGTGAAACAAAACGAAAAAGGTGTCTTGCATAAGGCGGAACTTCTCATCCCGCTTTACAAATTCATAAAGTCAATAACGCATTGGTCCACGTCTAGCCCTTATAAAAGCAGTTACTCAGCTTGGCATTGATGGACGGAGTTGTATGTCCTCGTGAGGGATATGGTGCCAAATTCCGTCCAAATGGCAGGTTAGATCATCAGAATCCCGAGATGGTTGGGGAGCCCTATCCTTGACACTCCAAAAGTTCTCAACTGGATGGAGATCCGGCGAACATGCTGTCCCAGGTAGAGTCTGGTAAACACGAAGATAAGCAGTAGAAACTTTCGCCGTCTCCATGTGGGCATCCTCTTGCTGAAATATAAGCACAGGATGAGTTGCTACGAAGGGTAACAAAATGCGGCGTCGAATGTCGTCGATGTACCTCTGTGCAGTAGGGGTGTCGCAGATGACTAAGGGGTGCTGCCATAAGAAAAAAAGGCACCCCACACCATCATTCCTGGGCTGTCAGGTCGTATGGCGGGCAACAGCCAGGTAGGTATGCCTCTGCAGTCCAGGGAGTCTCTAGACACGTCCTCGAACTGGAATCTCGTTGGAAGTGTACTGTCTTCACTGATTTGTCCCGCTTCGAATTGAGCCCCGATGTCCAGCAAAGACGTGTCTTGAGACGTCATTTTCAGCAGTGTGATACCAGCTTCGCTCTCGCCCGCCATCAGCCGACAATTGGACAGATTTGGGTACGACATCCAACAGCTCTAGCAATCAGGGCCAAGCTGAATAACTGATTGCGTAAGGGCAGAGACGGACCAACACGCTTCTGACTTGCTCAATTTGTAAAGATGTTCCCCTTGAATATATCACACAATTTTTCTGAAATTGTAATCATTTGTTTGTCTATACATGAACGTCACGTCTACTGATTTCCGTCTCATTCGAATAAATCCTTCGTGGTGAGCCTTTTTTGGCTTAGAGTGTATTTTGATTAGAGTGAGCAATAAAACAAAATCAATAATTCTATTCACGACTGCAGGGACAGTGCGTTCTTTTCAACCGCAATGGTGGGTTACTTCTGCCTCATTTATACACACTGAAGTACGCAATCTACATATACATCTACGTGTTTACTGTGCTATACACAATAAAGCGCGTGGAAGAAGGTTCAATGAACCACCTTCAAGCCTTCTCTCTACCGTTCCACTCTCGAATGGCACGCGGGGAAAATGAGCACTTAAATTTTCTGTGCGAGCACTGGTTTCTCTTATTTTGTCGTGATGATCATTTCTTCCTATGTAGGTGGGTGCCAACAGAATGTTTTCGCAATCGGAGGAGAGAACTGTGATTGAAATTTCGTGAGAAGATCTCGTCGCAACGAAAAACGCCTTTGTTTTAATGATTGCCACTCCAATTCACGTATTATGTCTGTGACACTATCTCCCCTATTTCGCGATAATACAAAACGAGATGCCCTTCTTTGTACTTTTTCGATGTCATCCGTCAGTCCCACCTGATGCGGATCCCACACCGCACAGCAGTACTCCAGAATAGGGCGGACAAGCGTGGTGTAAGCAGTCTCTTTAGTACACCTGTTACACCTTCTAAGTGTTCTGCCAATGAATCGCAGTCTTTGGTTTGCTCTACTCACAATATTACCTATGTGATCGTTCCAGTTTAGGTTATTTGTAATTGTAATCACTAAGTATTTAGTTGAATTTACAGCCTTCAGATTTGTGTGACTTATCGCGTAATCGAAATTTAGCTGATTTCTTTTAGTACTCATGTGAATTACTTCACACTTTTCCTTATTCAGGGTCAATTGCCACTTTTCGCACCATACAGATATCGTATTTAAATCATTTTGCAAGTCGTTTTGACCATCTGATGTCTTGACAAGACGGTAAATGACAGCATCATCTGCAAACAATCTAAGATAGCCACTCAGATTATCTCCTATATCGTTAATATAGATCAGGAACAATAGAGGGCCTATAACACTTCTTGGGGAACAACGGATATTACTTCTGTTTTACTCGATGACTTTCCGTCTATTACTACGAACTGTGACCTTTCTGACAAGAAATTACGAATCCAGTCGCACAACTGAGGCGATATTCCATAGGCACGGATTTTGGTTAGAAGACGCTTGTGAGGAACGGTGTCGAAAGCCTTCTGGAAATCTAAAAATATGGAATGAATTTGGCATCCCATGTCGATAACACTTATTACTTCGTGAGTATAAAGAGCTAGTTGTGTTTCGCAAGAACGATATTTTCTGAAACCGTGCTATGTGTCAATAAATCGTTTTCTTCGAGGTACTTCATAATGTTCGAATGTTTACCTATGGTCAAAAAGAGTATTCAGGCCAATCATACGGAGAATTCATGAGAAAGTTTTCATTTGAAATATCTATCTGTATTAACTAGGACTATACTTCGTACAAAAGTCAGAGGGAGCTTGTGGGAACGCCATAGCGGTAATCTTGCGAACAGCTCGTTGGCGGTCACATGATTACTAGAAGGTCTTTGCTTCTACACTGGTACACAAAACTTAAGGACGAAAGTAATTTTCGCATGTGCTATTGCCAAGAAACATGGTTCGAGGGATCTTAGACTACACAGAAAAAGAACTGCTACAGTAGAATACAGAAGGTAACTCAAAGAAGTACGCAATGAGACTATCAGAAATGACATTTTTATTCAAATTATTACACTGAAGTCATAGCGATTTATAATGATGCCCAGGACATGGCTCGTAACATTATGGACGGAAATGCATACTATACAACTTCCTCCCATGCTGGCCACAAGTTTAGTAAGGAGTTCTTCTGGTAGATAGTTCCATTACTCCACTAGTTTGGTTGACAACTGCTAGCTGGTCATTGGTCCGCATAAACATGTTGCAATACGTCTCCGCAACGCATCCCACGCCTGCTAGACGGGATGTATGTTGTATGTCAACTGAGGACCTAGGAACGACGGAGAGGCTCCGTCCCCGCCGCAGCCGCAGTGGTCCACAACCCCACGACGACTACCGCAGTCCACTTCATCCCTCCGCCGCCCTACACCGAACCCAGGGTTATTGTGCCGTTCGGCCCCCGGTGGACCCCCCTCCCCCAGGGAACGTCTCACACCAGACGAGTGTAACCCCTATGTTTGCGTGGTAGAGTAATGGTGGTGTACCGCGTACATGGAGATCTTGTTTGCGCAGCAATCACCGACATACTGAGGAATAACCAGCCCGCATTCGCCGAGGCAGGTGGAAAACCGCGTAAAAACCATCCACAGACTGGCTGGCTCACCGGACCTCGACATAAGTCCGCCGGGCGGATTCGTGCCAGGGACCAGGCGCTCCTTCTCGCTCCCGAAAGCCGGACGTTAGACCGCTTGGCTAACTGGGCGGGCAGACGGGATGTAAGTTAGGGCAAAGGGCACGTTCATCCTTTCACCCAATATCCTCTCGTTCCCCCACTGTGCTGTTCGACTCAGTCGCGCACTGTTATTCATAAAAATCAAGTCAATGTGGAATGCGCCTCTGGAAAGACACACATGGGAAGGAGTACAGCGTTACGATAATGTCGACCGGTGCGCGTACCTTGTTTGGGGATCTGGAAGTCAGTACGCCGTGCTATATTATGCCTCCCCACATCACAACACCAGGGCCACAAAATCGATCATTTTCTGCAGTGTTCCTGAGTGCACTACTTGTTCCCACATTTCGCCATATGAAGGTACGTCCAGAACCACTACTGAGACAGAATATGCTCTCAGCCAAGGTGGGGACACGACCCCATTGTTCTTTGGTCCGGTCCCTGTGCTCTTGGCACCATTCCGAAAGGTGCAGCTGATGTGCAGGTATTGACAGCATACAAGGTACTGGTTCGTCAGGTAAACTGAACACTCCCACGCTGTCGCCTTGTCGGTGTGGAGCGTGAGACTACTTTTCTTGCAGTCGTGTGAAATGTCGTTGGCATTGCACCCGCTTTTTGACAAGTGTCCCTTCGTGGCTGTTGCTCAACGTAGCGGTCACCTGCTGCCATAGTCGACCTCCTGCTCCCCTTCGCACACCAGTGCTTGTTATTCTGAATGCTCTCCATGCACGTGGAACAGTACTGTGAGCAAACGTCTGCGCTACACTCGTCACACTCCATCCCTCTTCCAGTTTCCTGATGATCCTCCGCTGTGCAAAGCCATCCGAATGTTGCCTCTGGCCTTTTTGTAATGTGCGTCATTACAGGTCGTTGACTGCCACGCGCTGTCTTTCCCTTCCCTTCAGCTACCTCGTGTTGTGGTGCCTGCCCCATTTGACGATATAGTGATGCTGATCTCAATCCGAGCCCCACGAGAAAGGCAGGCCGCGGCGCGTACGTCACAGCACAGAGCCAACAGCCGTCTCCGGCAGGGAGCGAGTAACTATTTCAGACGAGTTTCATAATTTTGGGCCGGCCGGTGTGGCCAAGCGGTTCTAGGCGCTTCAGTCTGGAACCGCGTGACCGCTGCGGTCGCAGGTTCGAATCCTGCCTCGGGCATGGATGTGTGTGATGTCCTTAGGTTAGTTAGGTTTAAGTAGTTCTACGGGACTGATGACCTCAGATGTTAAGTCCCATAATGCTCAGAGCCATTTTGAACCATAATTTTTGTCTGCATGTTCAAATGCATGCAAGTTCTCGACAGCACACGACAAAATTTAGACCTTTAGTTGGAATATTTTCAATTAAATTTTGATTTCCCGTGGAACCTGCACGGAGCCGAGCATTTGTGAAGTGTGCTGGACAAGCCCACTGGTGTGACGTCACAAGTTAGTTGTACGACCCTTATATCTCTCTAGCCCCGCCTCTTGCGATGTGACGTTCGGCTTTCTGTGCGTGACTGGGAGACCTCTGGCGACATGTCCGCACACGTTCGTTCATTCCCATCGAGTAGTTGATACGTAATGTTACTTTGTCTATCTCGTCCTTAACGTCTGCAGAGCGATGTATTATCAGGTACTTTGATCTGTGTCAGTTTTTGTCATTAATTATGAGACATCCCAGTGTGCGTGGTTGGCAAGATTGGTAAAATATCAAAGCCGATCGCAGAATATATGGTATATTTCCAGACATCAAGGAGAGGATGCTTATGCGCCATGTGAATCAGTCTAGAAGCATGATTCACTACCTGATGGGATATGGAGCAAACCCTGCATATTTAAATCGGATAAAGGAATGGCCAACGTATTTGTTTATATGTGGTGACATTGGTACATCTACGAAGATTGTGAACTCAAATAATAGGCACTCATGTACTAAGTCACATTTTTAGAGTCAAAGACAGACGGAAACTGGTGAACAACGTAGGGAACTTTGAAAATATTTAGAAAATAAAGGCACTGCAAGAGACAACCAATTGAAACTGTGAGTGAGAGTATATCAACGTGGATTCGCCAATGCCACAATTAATTTTGTACAGAAGGGGACGGGAGGCAGTAGATATGTGACCAACACAATGCAGGTATAGCAGAAGAAGGAGAATTAATGGGAACTTGCAGGTCACTTATGTGTATCTCCAGCGGGAACAGACTGCGGGGGTCGGTGCGGTGGATCCGTTAGGTCGCACTGGTTGACCTCACTGGCACCAGCTCATCTGTGGCCCCATCTCGGAGCTGACGTGCAGTGGGTTCGAGATTGTCTGGAGATGGCACGGGTTGCCTAGAACTCCAGGTCTACAGATGAAGCATGCTGTGTTCACATATCAGGGAGTTACTCGCATAGAAGAAAGTAATGGTAGCATCGATCATTCGCAACAGGCGCTTCTTGGAGAATATATTTCCTGAACACTGCTGTGTCCCAGTGGTAAAAATTAAGAACTGTGAATAAACCATCTGCAGCAATGGTAGAGTACATGATTAACAAATGTAGTTTTATGATTTAAGGACTTTGTGTGTTTTTCTTTACATGTCATATTTCATAAATTTTCAATTTCCTGCATATTTAAATTGACGAATTATTGAAAATGTTTACATAACAAACCTTGAAGCAAATATTAATTATAGTTTTATAGAACTATCTGTAGCTATGTGAAAACACGACTCGCAAGAGATTCCAGACGTCGGGTGTCGAATCGTAAGCACTCTACAATGTGAAACGTCTACTTAGGAAAATTATGAATCACTGTGCTGATAAACCTCTACGTTATTTGATTTTCAAACAGCTGAGCAGAACTGAACGTACTCAGACATTTCGCTCTTTACCTATTCTGATCAACACTAAACTGCACACAATATTTTTAGCGCAACGCAATCTGACTTTCAAAAATCCCTACAAAAGAGTGGCCCTGACTAACAATAACCATATACCTTTCACGAATCACTTACCTCACAAAAATCTTCGTTACTCGAACTACTGCAATACAGTGAGCGCCAATACTGCCAGCTAAATAAAAGATTCTAACTACTGAAATCACTAACTACTGATAAGGCATCAGTTCATGAGATTCAGTCTTACAAATTTACTGTCTCTGATGGACACACGTCCAGATCATCCGCTCTCAAAACTCCGCCATCTCTCTCCCCACATCCACCATTGCTGGCGGCTCACCTCCAACTGCGCAACGCTACGCGCTGTTCACATCCAACTGCCCAAGCGAATGTTCCAACAGTGCCAACCAGCCACAGACTGCACACAGCACAGCCGGTGATTTTCATATAGAGCGCTACGTGGCGTTACCAGCATAAAAATCTAAACAGCCTACTTACAAATGTACAACACAAATGAAGGATGCCTTTTTCGAGACCACGTAATTGTTTCCCAGTGCGACGCACAACTATGATATTTGGGTCACCGTTGCCTACGGCCTTCCTGTCTAACGGTGCAAAGGCTTGGCGGCCTCTGATGTCGGGCTCTGCGGCGCTTCCAACAGCGAGGTGGCCGCATCTGCGAAAAGAGAGGCCACAGCTCAGAAGTGCACGTGACGTGTAAGGTGGATTAATGATGTCAGGTTGGCAGCAAATTTCACGACAAGTCTGCCCACGCCACACGCCACTGTGATGTGTCCCACTACGGGACGGCCGTCACATACCCTCTTACGCACATTTCATTTCTTTTGAAGTCCTATGGCGGTCAGAACCCCCATGACCAACGTTGAAATCACGAGATTTTGTTATGGGTGGCCGAGGAAAGCATTTGAGACACCACTACTAAGGATAAACAAGAAAAATTGTTGTCATGAGGGGTGTCAATGAAATCACCCCTTCCCTTGGGGTATTGTTTCCCACACATTTTGCTGTCGCAGACGACAGTTCGCTATGTGATGAGCAACAAGAGGACGTTCTTGACAATGTTCGACATTGCTGATACCCTCCCGGATGATTCAACCTTTCTCTAAGGACACTGTGTCCGGCAACCACTCTGAACGACGTCTGACACCGTTGGGGTGTTTGTGCGACCCCATTTTTGCTCTCGTATACAGAGTGGAACCGTTGGATGAAATCTGAAAGTGAACCGAAGCAGCAAAGGAAGTTTATGTTTGCTCAGCCCTCCATTTTCATGCCCTGCTGCTGCATAATGACAAGTGTGTGTACAACATTGACACGTGAGTGAGTAAAACGGCAGAGGGTCCCCCTAAGACCCCACAGTTCGGTAACACCTACAGTGATGCCTCCTGTGGGCGTCTGTCAATGTCGCACCGCCCTCCCCCACGGGATCCCGCGAAACAGGAACGCTGGAAAAGCATAAACATTCTTTGTTGCCTTGGATCACTCTTACATTTCCTCCAGCGCTTTTGCACGGTCCCTACTGGCTCCACTCTGTGTACCATAGCATCCGCAGGTGCCGGTTGCGGATATATCCGCGGATATCCGCGGTATTTGTTACTTGGCGGATAAGATCGCGACCGGCGCGGATATCCGCGGGTCATCTGCGGATAATGAGCAAGGCATCTGCCCAGTACGTATGTTGCAATGTTAGTTCAAAACTTCAAGTCTGTTGACATTCTTGGAATCTTTCAGGGCCAGGATGGAGCGGATATCTGTTGTCCTTAGCCCCTGGCTACGACCGACGTAGTTGTACCCAAGAGACCTACGCCTAATCCGTTTCCGCGACCGTGTCTTTTGTGTGGCCTGTGAAGTGCTCTTTGGGTGGCAAACCTGCCCACTGTCTACCAGACAGGTGCCTGTTGCAATTTTCCGCTGCCTTCAGTCAGCGCTTTGTAGTGACCGAGTGACAACGTGCATCGTAGCAAATATCAGTGAGGGTCCTTTCTTCAAATGAACACCATAACGCTGGATACAATTTCGTGTAAGGTGAAAAAAGGTGATTTTACATTAGTGAAGGAAAACAAATTGAAATCGCCAATTTGGAAAAAAATTCGCATACGTGTTTGATGGCAACGAAAAGATAAAAGATATAGTGGCTTGTTTTGCATGTAAAAAAGTATATTCCTACACTGGACACAAAAGTGGAACTTCAAATTTGCTAAAACATTCGTGTGAGGCTCCACAAAGCAGCATAATTACTTATTTAAATACTAAGAGAGACGTGAAAGTTCCTGAAGTTCCGCCAAATTTGAAGACAGCCGCGACAGAAAAACTTATCAATCTTGTCAGCAAAGAAATTTTACCATTCGGAGTTGCGTGTGGATCTGGGTTTTTCTAGACGACACAGTTTCATATTGATGTGGGGGCCAAGCACGGTGCAGTGAGTGCTAATGAACTGCTACCTCATCCAACCACTCCTAATTTCTATAACCACTGATTTTGTTGTCACTCTTCGGAAGACGAATTATTTCTTCCAGACAACGTCAATTATTGCTGGCAGTTTAACTTTTTCACAGGTGCGACAGAGTTTTGCAGTGAAGACCAAATACTGCAAATATTTTCACCTGGAAATGACGAGGACTGAACGCGTAAGCTATAATATAATCATCAGCTGACATGAATGGCTTCAAAATTTGACACATCCAAGCAGTGAGTACAAAAGAACTGTCGGTAAATGATGCAATGTGCTAGTAACAAAAACCATCGTCATTTTCAGCTGCCTTGGCACAAGAGCAACGAAATATAGTTGTTTCTATACACGTATTTTCATCATTTAATACTATTACATTGAATTTTATTTTTTTAAATAGCGTTTCCAATCTCACGAGATCCGAGCCGCTACTATGTGTGCTCCGGAGCGCCAATGCTTTCCTGTTTGGAATGGTCTGCTTTAGAGTAGGTATAGAGCATTTCCTGTGATTTAAGAAGTCAAAAGTAGTTAAGTTGTCGCAGAAATGGCACCCTAAAAATAACTATGTCATTACGTACCATAATTCTAAGTACTACTGTCTATTACTATTAATTACTCATTCAAAACTTAAATATATGCAAATGCTGATAAGGAACTTGCGGATGCGGATTAATTGCTGCGGATGCGGATGCGGTTGCGGATTAGGACCTTGTGGATGCGGTGCGGATGCGGATTGCACTTTTCTTATCCGCGCAGACCTCTAGTTGAAGTGTACGGCGAGGTGTCAGCAATGTCGAAAGTTGTTGCTCATCGCACAGCAAACTGTTGTCTGCGATCACGCAGTGTGTGGGAATCAACGCCCCAAGAGAGGGCATGATTTCATTACACGCCCATTATACCACTTCCTATGGGCTTTCCTTGTCTATTTTGAGCGGCGGTGTGTCTGAAATGAGTCAAATTTCGGTGTTAGGAGACAATTATGGGGTTTGGAAAAAGTGATTCTGTATTGCACAGTATGTGGTAGTACACTGAAGAGCGAAAGAAAGTGGTACACTTGCCTAATATCGTGTACAGCCCCCGCGAGCACGCTGAAATGCCGCAAAACGACGTGGCATGGACCCGAATAATGTCTGCAGTAGTGCTGGAGGTTTTTTTTTTAATTTATTGTGATTTTAATACCCGTACAACAACAGGTAGGCTGGCAGCAGCACGTTACGCTGCTCTTCAGCCCAAGATATTACAATGGTAAAACAGAGAAGACACATGAGTTGGAACAATCGGCGGGGAAGAAAAAACAGTAGACACATGAACAAAAAAAAAGCATGAAGCCGTTCACACTCGATGACAATCCACACTACAAACTGTTGACACGACGCACAAGCACTGATGATTTCGATGGTACACGTGAACGATGTAGCGTGACGGTGAACACTGAACACAAAACACGACGGCACACACGAGACACGGATGGCGATGATCTCCTGCGCGCGAATGTCCACGTAACGTGTGCGAGTCTGGGGACCTGCCCAGAGGGGATGAACGGTGAGGGGGGGGGAGAGGGGGGAACAAAGATGCCAATGGCAGAGGAGATGGGAGGAGGAGTAGAGGGACAGGGGTTGGGGAAGCCCAGGGGAGGAGTGGGGAGAAAGGGAGGAGGGAGGGGAGAGAAGGGAGGGAGGGTGCCCAAAGGAAGAACAAACACACAGGAAGAGGGAGGGAGGATCAAAGTTGGTAGGAGGGGTAGATGGAGGGGAGGAGGGCATCATCAGGGAGGGTGAACTGGCGGAAGCCACCTTGGCAGAGGGTAAGGAGGGTGGAGAGATGGAGAGCAGGTGGGACGTGGGAATACAGGTGCAGCAGCGGGCGGGGGTGGGAGAAGATGGGGGAGACAAGTGGGTGAGGAGGATCGAGTTTACGGGAGGATCCATATCCGTTTAAGGAAAAGGAGGAGGTGGGGGAACGGAATGAGGTCGTACAGGACACGCGTGGGGGAGGGGAGACGGATGCGATAGGCGAGGCGGAGTGCATGGCGTTCAAGGATCTGAAGGAATTTGTAAAAGGTAGGGGGGGGGGGGCGGAGATTCAGGCAGGATGGGCAGATGAGGGATTTAAAGGTGTGGAGTATGGTGGAGGGGTCCAGACCCCATGTACAGCCGGAAAGGAGCTTCAGGAGACGGAGTCGGGAGCGTGCCTTGGCTTGGATTGTCTGGAGATGGGGGGTCCAGGAGAGGCGACGGTCGAGGGTGACCGTGAGAAGGGTGGGGGTGAGGGCGATAGGACGGCCATAGATGGTTAGATAGAAATCGAGGAGACAGAAGCAAGGGGTGGTTTTGCCTGCAATGATCACCTGGGATTTGGAGGGATTGACCTTAAGCAACCACTGCTTGCACCAAGTGGTGAACTGGTCAAGATGGGATTGGAGAAGGTGTTGGGAACGCTGCAGGGTGGGGGGCTGGAGGGAACTGACACCATGAATCCTGCAGGGCTGTCCATAAATCTGTAAGAGTACAAAGGGGTGGAGATCTCTTCTGAACAGTATGTTGCAAGGCATCCCAAATATGCTCAGTAATATTCATGCCAGGGTGTTTTGTGGGCAACGGAAGTGTTTAAACTCAAATGAGTGCTCCTGGAGCCACTCCGTAGGAATTCTGGAGGTGTGGGGTGTCGCATTGTCCTGCTGGAATTGTCCGTCTGAATGCACAATGGACATGAATGGATGCAGGTGATCAGATAGGATGCTTACATACCCGTCATCCGTCAGACTCGTATCTAGACGTATCAGGAGTCCCATATCACTCCAACTGCACACGCCCCACACCATTACAGAACCTCCACAGCTTCAACAGTCACCTACTGATATACAGGGTCCATGGATTCATAAGATTGTGTTCATACCCGTTCACGTAGATCGGCTCAATGCAGTTTAAAACTAGACTCGTTCGACCAGGCAGCATGTTTCCAGTCGTCAACAATCCAATGTTGGTGTTGGCGGGCCCAGAGGGCCGTAAAGCTTTGTGTCGTGCAGTCACTAATGGTACACGACTGGGCCTTCGGCTCCGAAAGCCCATATCGATAATGTTTCGTTAAATGATTTGCACACCGACACTTGTTGATGGCCCCACACTGAAATCTACTGCAGTTTGTGAAAGGGTTGCACTTCTGTCACGTTGAACGATTCTGTTCAGTGGTCGTTGGTCCCGTTCTTGCAGGATCTTTTTCCGGCCGCAGCGATATCAGAGACTTGACGTTTTACCGGATTCCTGATATTCACGGTACACTCGCGAAATGGTCGTGCGGGAAATTACCAACTTCATCGCTACCTCGGTGTTGCTGTGTCCTATCGCTCGGGCGCCGACTATATCACCACATTCAAATTCACTTAAATGTTGATATCATGCCATTGTAGCAGCAGTAACCGATCTAGCAACTGCGCGAGACACTTGTTATCTTATATAGGCGTTGCCGACCAGCGCCGTATTCTGACGATTTTCGTATCTCTGTATTTGAATACGCATACCTACATCAGTTTCTTTGGCCCTTCAGTGTACAATGTTTTCTTGGAACCCGGTATCAGTTGGAGATTTCTGTCTAACGGCTATCAGCGGAAACAAAAATTTGATTTTCAATATTTAGAGTAATTGTCGACCAAATTTGAAAATTTGAAATGCTGTCGTGCTCTACTCACTAAAACGAATAATTTTGTTTTAAAGTTCAACACAATAAGAACAAGTTTCGGACCGAGTAACGATAAGTTTTCCTTGAGGCAGCGTAACTGAATATCAGGGCTCTATACATCTAGTATTTGAGAATGAGAGCAGTTAGCGGTAGGGAGGGGAGCTGCATCCCGTCAGCCTTGCCCAAGGACACCTCCAAACCTCCGCACCGTTCTTGCTGAGGAATGTAAAGAGATCATTTGAACCGCCTCGTAGAGAGCAGGTCACGTGGCTGTGGAGCACGTGTGGCTCTTAGGGGTAACCATATCCCCTCTTAACAGCTGCATTTGTTGTGCAAGATATTTCCCAGTTGCTATTTTCTTACAAATGTGTGTCTAGGTTAGCTATCAGAATATCGTGTCTCTGGAACGTTGTATGGCAGATGCATAGTGACTGAGCTGTAGACGGTTGCTTTCACATCGCCTCCGCTGAACACTAGCGCATCCGCGGCGCCACACGCGGACAGGTAATTAGTATGGGGGGAGTGCGGCAGGCACCCGCCGCCACTCACCTCCGCGACCTCCGCCCTTCGCAGCGGCGCGTTGCACCTGCCAGTGTGTGCCACCTCGGGCCTCTTTGTGCTCCACTCCGCCTTTATACGGCGGCCTGGAGGCCCAGGCGGGCCCTGTTAACATGTAATGCGCACGCCGCCAGCGCAGATGGGCCGAGAATTCAGCGCCGCGCCGCCAGAAGAGATTTTAAAAAGAAATAGCGCTCGTACGCAGTTCCCGCACCATCTCGCCGTCGTACGCTTTGCTAAATGCATACCATAAACGTAGGCATGACGTTCCTAGGGAACTAAGACGCTCCATCCGGGAGGAACGGAGCAAAGTGGTAGGAATAAACCGCAAGAGAAAGCATGTTCGACGCTCAAAGGGATCCCGCATTGCGGTCCTGGGCAAGTTCCAGCCTGTTACGAAGTCCCAGGCGTGTCTCTGTGTCGTGCAGATGACTGTGGTCAGTGACTGTACAGTATAATGTGTTTGCGTTGTTATGGGAACTCAGTGTCACAGGTGTCCCACTGTGCCCGATCTTCTCGCACACCTTGAATTCCCGATTGGCGCGCAACCACTGTGCAGCCATCGCCGTACTGCTCATAAAAAAAAGGGTTCAAATGGCTCTGAGCACTATGGGACTTAACATCTGAGGTCATCAGTCCCCTAGAACTTAGAACTACGTAAACCTAACTAACCTAAGGACATCACAAACATCCATGCCCGAGGTTCCAGACTATAGCGCCTAGAACCGCTCGGCCACTCCTTCCGGCGTACTGCTCCACCGCCTGGTGCCACTGAGACACCTCCACCACCAGGACAGCACTAGGCTGAACGTGAAAATATTAAGTTTATTTTACAGTTCCGTCTTGAACACCCAAACTTTTACACTTCGCTATTACCGGTTTCGGCTACAGCCACCTTCTGATGCAGACAAAAACAGTCATGTAACCAACTAAGTTCAGTTAGCTGAAGCGGTCTGTAACAGGCCTGATGGAAATGAGCCCCTTACGCGGCAGGTCCGGCCGCCTTGGTGCAGGTCTTACTACATTCGACGCCACATTGGGCGACCTGCGCGCCGTATGGGGACAAAATGATGATGAAGACGACACAACACCCAGTCTCTGAGCGGAGAAAATCCCCGACCCAGCCGGGAATCGAACCCAGGCCCCTTAGGACTACAGTCCGTCACGCTGACCAGCTATCTTCTTTTTTTTCTTAATCCAATTTTGTTTGTTTTCGTTCGTTGCATCTGCTCCAGGCGGACATCGCAAGACACCCGTTTCATTTCGTCGTTGATCCATTAACTCAGTTTTTTTATTACAGAAGGCAGCTAACTCTCTGACCGAACACGCTGAGTTACCGTGCCGGCATGTCACTAAAGATATTAACAACCGTGCATGATTAGCGCCTATTAGACGGAGGGGGTCCGACAGCCGATCAGTTTCAGTCGGATTCGATCGCGTCTCCATTATTACTTTGTGCCAAGAAGCGCTCTCAGCAAGGGAAGTCTCCAGGCGTCTCTGAGTGAACCAAAGCGATTTTGTTCAGACATGGAGGAGATACAGAGAGACAGGAACTGTCGATGGCGTGCCTCGCTCAGGCCGTCCAAGGGCTACACTGCAGTGGATGACCGCTACCTACGCATTATGACTCGGAGGAACCCTGACAGCAACGCCACCATGTTGAATGTTCGTCCAGTCACAGGACGTCGTGTTACGACTCAAACTGTGCGCAACAGGCTGCATGATGAGCAACTTCACACCCAATGAGTGTCGCATATGCCTTCAATCAGACAATCGTCGGAGACGTGTTTGGAGGCAACCAAGTCAGGCTGAACTGTCCAGCGAGTGCAGCAAGGTGGAGGTTACCTGCTGTTTCGGGGTGGCATTATGTGGGGCCGACGTACGCCACTGGTAGTCATGGAAGGCGCCTTAACGGCTGTACGATACGTGAATGCCATCCTCCGACAGATAGTGCAATCATATCGGCAGCATCGTCTTCATGGACGACAATTCGCGTCCTCATCGTGCTCATCTTGCGAATGACTTCCTTCAGGAAGGAGTGGCCAGCATCTTCTCCAGACATGAACCCTCTCGAACATGCCTGGGATAAATTAAAAAGGGCTGTTTATGGACGACGTGACTCACCAACCACTCTGAGGGATCTACGCCGAATTGCAGTTGATGGAGTGGGACAACCTGGGCTAACAGTGCCTTGATGAACCTCTGGATAGTATACCACGACGAGTACAGGCATGCAGCAGTGCAAGAGGACGTGCTACTGGGTATTAGAGGTACCGGTGTGTACAGGAATCTGGCCACCACCTCTGAATGTCTCGTTGTATGGTGGTCCAACATGCAATGTGTGGTTTTGATGAGCAATTAAAAGGGCAGAATGATGTTTATGTTGATCTCTATTCCAATTTTCTGTATAGGTTCCGGAGCTCTCTGAACCGAGGTGATGTAAAACTTTTATTGCTGTGTGTATAAGAAAACTAAAAAATATTTGCTTGATTGACAGCCATGCGTACCAGCTATATAGGTATCAACGTCATATTATACATATAGGTGCAAAGTAAGTGCTGGTGTGACTTTGATGTGTCTGGTATTTACACAAATAAATGAGGCCAGCATAGGACACTACAGTCAGGGTAGATGAGTAACCAGTATCGTAAATGTAATATTTAAGTCAGTATGCGTAGTCATTACCTAAAATTACTTCACATGGTAAAATGAGTATCTGACAATAAAACCTGTACTGACATCTAATATTTGGAATTAGATCCATACCTAAAATCCACATGAAAAGTGCAAATAGGAATAATGGGAAGTTCTTAGCCTGGCAAAATAAAACACAAAAGTGTGTAAAAGCGAGTATAAAAAGTTTCAAAATAAAATCACATCTATAAATCGAAACCTTCCAGCAAGACAAAACAATTAAACCATAACCGTAACGGCAAGGAAATTAACGAACATCCGGAGTGAAATCTCAATGTTATTTCTTTTGTCATGCTGGAAGATTCCGATTTATAGATGTGATTTAATTTTTAAAATTCCTATACTGGCTTTTACACAATTGTATGATTTACTTTGCTAGGCTAGGGCTTCCCATTTTTACTATTTGCAGTTTTTATGTGGATTTTAAGTGTGGATCGAATTCCACATATTGGATGTTAGCACATGTTTTATTGTCAGACGTTCATTTTGCAGTGTGAAGTAATTTTAATTGATGACTACGTATACTGTATTTTTACTATTAAATTTCCAATACTGGTTACGCATGTGCAATAGCTATAGTGCCGTATGCTGGCGTCATTCATTTGTATAAATACCAGGTCATCACCAGGACTTACTATGTACCTACGTGTATAATTTCACGTTGATACTTACATCAGAAAATTTTATGGTATGTATGGCAGGAATGCATGGCTGTCAATCATGTAAATATTTTTTTATTTTGATGTATCACCGGGCCTGTTATAGGCTTCGCTTAAGCTAGTTGAACCTAAGTTGGTTACAGCACTGCTTTTGTCTGTAGCAGGTCTGAATCTGGCAGTAGCCGATGCAAGTAATACTGAAGTGTAAAAGTTTGTGTGATTAAGATGGACCTGTAATACACTCCTGGAAATTGAAATAAGAACACCGTGAATTCATTGTCCCAGGAAGGGGAAACTTTATTGACACATTCCTGGGGTCAGATACATCACATGATCACACTGACAGAACCACAGGCACATAGACACAGGCAACAGAGCATGCACAATGTCGGCACTAGTACAGTGTATATCCACCTTTCGCAGCAATGCAGGCTGCTATTCTCCCATGGAGACGATCTTAGAGATGCTGGATGTAGTCCTGTGGAACGGCTTGCCATGCCATTTCCACCTGGCGCCTCAGTTGGACCAGCGTTCGTGCTGGACGTGCAGACCGCGTGAGACGACGCTTCATGCTCAATGGGGGACAGATCCGGAGATCTTGCTGGCCAGGGTAGTTGACTTACACCTTCTAGAGCACGTTGGGTGGCACGGGATACATGCGGACGTGCATTGTCCTGTTGGAACAGCAAGTTCCCTTGCCGGTCTAGGAATGGTAGAACGATGGGTTCGATGACGCCGGCCGCGGTGGTCTCGCGGTTCTAGGCGCGCAGTCCGGAACCGTGAGACTGCTACGGTCGCAGGTTCGAATCCTGCCTCGGGCATGGATGTGTGTGATGTCCTTAGGTTAGTTAGGTTTAAGTAGTTCTAAGTTCTAGGGGACTGATGACCAAAGCAGTTGAGTCCCATAGTGCTCAGAGCCATTTGAACCATTTGGTTCGATGACGGTTTGGATGTACCGTGCACTATTCAGTGTCCCCTCGACGATCACCAGTGGTGTACGGCCAGTGTAGGAGATCGCTCCCCACACCATGATGCCGGGTGTTGGCCCTGTGTGCCTCGGTCGTATGCAGTCTGTGGCGCTCACCTGCACGGCGCCAAACACGCATACGCCCATCATTGGCACCAAGGCAGAAGCGACTCTCATCTCTGAAGACGACACGTCTCCATTCGTCCCTCCATTCACGCCTGTCGCGACACCACTGGAGGCGGGCTGCACGATGTTGGGGAGTGAGCGGAAGTCGGCCTAACGGTGTGCGGGACCGTAGCCCAGCTTCATGGAGACGGTTGCGAATGGTCCTCGCCGATACCCCAGGAGCAACAGTGTCCCTAATTTGCTGGGAAGTGGCGGTGCGGTCCCCTACGGCACTGCGTAGGATCCTACGGTCTTGGCGTGCATCCGTGCGTCGCTGCGGTCCGGTCCCAGGTATACGGGCACGTGCACCTTCCGCCGACCACCGGCGACAACATCGATGTACTGTGGAGACCTCACGCCCCACGTGTTGAGCAATTCGGCGGTACGTCCACCCGGCCTCCCGCATGCCCACTATACGCCCTCGTTCAAAGTCCGTCAACTGCACATACGGTTCACGTCCACGCTGTCGCGGCATGCTACCAGTGTTAAAGACTGCGATGGAGCTCCGTATGCCACGGCAAACTGGCTGACACTGACGGCGGCGGTGCACAAATGCTGCGCAGCTAGCGCCATTCGACGGCCAACACCGCGGTTCCTGGTGTGTCCGCTGTGCCGTGCGTGTGATCATTGCTTGTACAGCCCTCTCGCAGTGTCCGGAGCAAGTATGGTGGGTCTGACACACCGGTGTCAATGTGTTCTTTTTTCCATTTCCAGGAGTGTACAAAGTGCCACAGTATGATCACGGATTAATTCTCAGACTTCAATTGATAAAGCATTAATCGATGGTGCTGTATTTTCACTGTGCTCCGTGTGCTAGACATAACTTTACAGCAAAAATGTAAGCACAAACTTTCTGTACACAGCTCAATTTCGGTTCATATCTTCACTGAAACACATAGCATTACACTTGTGCATGTGACTGTAACGCACATAATGAGGATCATTCCTATCAACAATGACGATGGGAAGAGAAGTTTTCTAGTAGAGTTGATCATTATTATTTTAATGTACCTGATGATAGCTCCACGCTGCCGAAACGCGTCGTGGTAATATATGTAAGTAAAAAGCAACTGAAGCAGTAAAGAATGTGGCATACAGTCGCTGACCTCAAGCAATTCCATGCGACTTGGATAAATCTAATCTCGTGGATATTTTATGCGTTTGATAATAGGCTTTTCATTGTATGATGGCATGTGCTCCACTAGTTTGAGGTTGCAAAAAACCTAGTATCATTACTAAAACATCTTTATAACAGCCATGCTGCAAACAAAGGTGGATAGTGGATACTCGGAGTTTTTCGGTGTGACAATTGGTGTGAGAAGAGGTTGTATACCATCTGTCACCTCATCTCTATAACATCTACGCCGAGTATGTCGTCAGGAGCGCACTGGATGGATGGGATGTGGCAGGAAAATCGACAACCTAGGCTTTACGCTTTGCAGATGATGGATACTACTCTCATTGAAGGGAGGAAGAACTTAGAGATCTGATTTGTGGGGTTAGTCTAAGTTTCGGTGAGGTGAGAAAAAGCGTACACATGGCTATTGCCAAGATTTAGATCAAATCCAACTCACAGAATGCTTAAAGGATCTGGATGTCATGAACGATTAAATGTATCTAGGAACTCTGATCAATGACACAAGAAAATACAATAAAGAAATACAACGACAATTGGACCTGGGAAGAAGTGCAATGCTTAAACTCACTAAGAACTGGGAAAAATTCCAAAGCAAAGAAAATGCGCTCGGTGGAGGCGATGGTATTCGATGTGTTCTTGTGCGGCTGCGAGACCTGGACGGTGAAAGCCAGTAATAAAAGCCGAATTGATGCCTTAGAGATGTGTTGTTGGCGGAAGATGATACACGTACCATGCACAGAAAGAAGAACCAATGCTTCCATTGTACACTGAAGAGCCAAAGAAAGTGGTACACCCGCCTAATATCGTGTAGCACCATCCGCAAGCACCGCAAGTGCCGCAACACGACGTGGCATGGACTCGACTAATGTCTAAAGTAGGACTGGAGGGAACCGTCACTATGAATCCTCCAGGAAGAGGGTGGAGATCGCTTCTGATCAGCACGTTGCAAGACATCCCAGATATGGTCAATAATGTTCGTATCTGGGGAGTTTGGTGACCAGCGAAAGTGTTTAAACTCAGAAGAGTGTTCCTGCAGCCACTCTGTAGCAATTCTTGCCGTGTGGGGTGCCGCACTGTCCTGCTGGAATTGGCCAAGTCCGTCAGAATGCACAATGGACATGAAAGGATGCAGGTGATCAGACAGGACGCTTAGGTACGGGTCATCGAGACACAATGGTATCCAAAAAACAATGCCGTATACGTAAACGTTATGTACATATCTGATATATTTGCTTACCTATTTTCCGGCCGCGGAGGTAGCCGCGCGGTCTGGGCATCTTGACACGGTTCGCCCCTTCGGAGGCTCGAGTACTCCTTCGTTCGCCCCTTCGGAGGTTCGAGTACTCCTTCGTTCACCCCTTCGGAGGTTCCAGTACTCCTTCGGAGGTTTGAGTACTCCTTCGTTCGCCCCTTCGGAGGTTCGAGTACTCCTTCGTTCGCCCCTTCAGAGGTTCCAGTACTCCTTCGTTCACCCCTACGGAGGTTCCAGTACTCCTTCATTCGCCCCTTCGGAGGTTCCAGTACTCCTTCGGTCACCCCTTCGGTGGTTCGAGTACACCTCCGTTCGCCCCTTCGGAGGTTCCAGTACTCCTTCGTTAGCCCCTTCGGAGGTTCCAGTACTCCTTCGTTCGCCCCTTCGGAGGTTCGAGTACTCCTTCGTTCACCCCTTCGGAGGTTCGAGTACTCCTCCGTTCGCCCCTTCGGAGGTTCCAGTACTCCTTCGTTCGCCCCTTCGGAGGTTCAAGTACTCCTTCGTTCGCCCCTTCGGAGGTTTGAGTACTCCTTCGTTCGCCCCTTCGGAGGTTCGAGTACTCCTTCGTTCGCCCCTTCGGAAGTTCGAGTACTCCTTCGTTCGCCCCTTCGGAGGTTCCAGTACTCCTTCGTTCGCCCCTTCGGAGGTTCGAGTACTCCTTCGTTCGCCCCTTCGGAGGTTCGAGTACTCCCCGTTCGCCCCTTTGGAGGTTCGAGTACTCCTTCGTTCGCCCCTTCGGAGGTTCGAGTACTCCTCCGTTCGCCCCTTCGGAGGTTCCAGTACTCCTTCGTTCACCCCTTTGGAGGTTCCAGTACTCCTCCGTTCGCCCCTTCGGAGGTTCGAGTACTCCTTCGTTCACCCGTTCGGAGGTTCCAGTACTCCTTCGTTAGCCCCTTCGGAGGTTCCAGTACTCCTTCGTTAGCCCCTTCGGGGGTTCCAGTACTCCTTCGTTCGCCCATCGGAGGTTCGAGTACTCCTTCGTTCGCCCCTTCGGAGGTTTGAGTACTCCTTCGTTCGCCCCTTCGGAGGTTCCAGTACTCCTTCGTTCGCCCCTTCGGAGGTTCGAGTACTCCTTCGTTCGCCCCTTCGGAGGATCGAGCACTCCTTCGTTCGCCCCTTCGGAGGTTCCAGTACTCCTTCGTTCGCCCCTTCGGAGGTTCCAGTACTCCTTCGTTCGCCCCTTCGGAGGTTCGAGTACTCTTCCGTTCGCCCCTTCGGAGGTTCCAGTACTCCTTCGTTCGCCCCTTCGGAGGTTCGAGTACTCCTCCGTTCGCCCATTCGGAGGTTCCAGTACTCCTTCGTTCACTCCTTTGGAGGTTCCAGTACTCCTCCGTTCGCCCCTTCGGAGGTTCGAGTACTCCTTCGTTCGCCCCTTCGGAGGTTCGAGTACTCCTCCGTTCGCCCCTTCGGAGGTTCCAGTACTCCTTCGTTCACCCCTTTGGAGGTTCCAGTACTCCTCCGTTCGCCCCTTCGGAGGTTCGAGTACTCCTTCGTTCACCCGTTCGGAGGTTCCAGTACTCCTTTGTTAGCCCCTTCGGAGGTTCCAGTACTCCTTCGTTAGCCCCTTCGGGGGTTCCAGTACTCCTTCGTTCGCCCCTTCGGAGGTTCGAGTACTCCTTCGTTCGCCCCTTCGGAGGATCGAGTACTCCTTCGTTCGCCCCTTCGGAGGTTCGAGTACTCCTTCGTTCGCCCCTTCAGAGGTTCGAGTACTCCTCCGTTCGCCCATTCGGAGGTTCCAGTACTCCTTCGTTCACCCCTTCGGAGGTTCCAGTACTCCTTCGTTCGCCCCTTCGGAGGTTCGAGTACTCCTTCGTTCACCCCTTCGGAGGTTCGAGTACTCCTTCGTTCGCCCCTTCGGAGGTTCCAGTACTCCTTCGTTCGCCCCTTCGGAGGTTCGAGTACTCCTCCGATCGCCCCTTCGGAGGTTCCAGTACTCCTTCGTTCGCCCCTTCGGAGGTTCGAGTACTCCTCCGTTCGCCCCTTCGGAGGTTCCAGTACTCCTTCGTTAGCCCCTTCGGAGGTTCGAGTACTCCTTCGGGCATGGGTGTGTGTGTTGTCCTTAGTGTAAGTTAGTTTAAGTTTGATTAAGTAGTGTGTAAACCTAGGGGCCGATGACCTCAGCGGTTTGGTCCCATAAGAACTTACCACAAATTTCCGAAAATTTCTTATTTGCCGACAGACGCTGCATTCGATGCACCTGTGTTGTTCCCTGTAGTGGTGTGATGTCCACAGCGAACGGCAAGCATTGCTATATACAAAACATGTGGTTCCTGCACGTCAGTGCCTTCGTGAAATTGAAGTGTGCACATCGCTAGTATGACTCCACGAGTGGAGTGCTGCAATTGTAGACTTAGATCTATTCGCCAAATTGCGAAACAGTGTAGTGTGTCTTTAGGGAGAGTGCAATACACCCTTCACCGCCAGAAGACAACAGGTAGCAATAAGGACATACGACGACCAGGACGACCTCCTAAAACAACTAAAAGTTATCATAAATATATTAGAATTACCAGTAAGAGAAATAGATTCAAAACAGCGTCCCAAATTCGTGCAGAATTGGTAGAAATGAACAAGACAACAATATCTGTTGCAACAGTAAAAAGAAGACTGACTGAAGCCGGCTTGAAAGGATGTGTCACAGCGAGAAAACCCCTTCTAAGGCCCACAAATACTTGAATGGGCTAAAAACATCTTAAGTGGACATCGGAAGAGTGGACGAAGGTCTTATTCGCCGATGAATCGAAGTTAGAGATTTTTGGAACCAGAAAGAGAATATTTGTTCGCCGATATGTAGGGGAAAGGGTAGCCCAGCAGTATGTTCTGCCTACACTTAAACACGGTGGAAGTTCTATTATGGTTTGGGGATGCTTTGCTGGAGATAGAGTTGGCGACATTGTGAAAATAGAAGGATTTATGGATCAGAAGCAGTACCATCACATACTTTAGTATCATGCAATATCAGAAGCATTGTGCTTAGCAGGAAAAGGGTTCACCTTACAACAGGATGATGACGCAATACATCGGTCGGCATACTGTAAGAATTACATTGCATCAAAGGAAAAACAGACGTATCAGGGAAGTTAATATATCCAGCAAGGAACATCTCTGAAATATTGTTAAGGCTGTGTGAAATCATATGGTTTCACCATACCTACAAAAATTGATTGACCGCATGCCTCGAGTTTGTGAGGCAGTCATTAAATCCAAAGGAGGATACTTTGATGAAAGTAAAGTATAATGGTTGTGATTGTATTGTACATGTGGAAGTTAATATAATTATATTTTACGAGAAATAACGTTTGATTTGTGTTGTAAATCTGAAATACCAGGGTGTATTGAAATTAATGAACGGTAGTGCACTTCTCACCTTGGTTGTTTTGGAATAAAAAACACAGTTGCATCAACGAAGCGAAATGCGTCGTATTACTGGATAAAATATGCATAAAAGCGTCTGAGAAGACCTTCCTGACGCTGCGTTATCCACGAAAGCACTGTAGCGATTTCTATTTAAAACAAATTTTGTGAGGTAACAGCAGAAATTAATAACTGTAAGCAGTGACAAACAGTAGTTTGATAACTTTTTGGGAGATTCAACACAGAGGGGCCGGCTTCGAAGCAACGTACAGAGTAAATCTGTAGCACCAGCATCCCTTACTACACATGCCTGATATTCTCGCTCCACTCTCCATTTCCCGCATTTGTGACAGTAACATCAGCCCCAGGGGACGTCCGTTTACTAACAGTAAGGCAGGCCACTACTATAGTATAATTCGAGTTTCGTCTGAACCGTGATGTGGATTCAACAGATGAATAATTCTTTCCGGATTTTTAAATGGGCAGGTTTTGCACTGTAGTCGTGCTCCTTGCTCGTCACAAAGACCTACTACACTGAAGAACCAAAGAAACTAGTACAGCTGCCTAACATCGTGTAGGGCCCCCACGAGAACGCAGAATTGCCGCAACACGACGTGGCATGGACTTGACTAATGTCTGAAGTAGTGATGGAGGGCACTGACACCATCAATTCCGCAGGGCTGTTCATAAATCGGTAAGAGTACGAAGGGTGGAGGTCTCTTCTGAACAGCATGTTGCAAGGCATCCCAGATATGCTCAATAATGTTCATGTCTGGGGAGTTTGGTGGCCAGCGGAAGTATTTAAACTCAGAAGAGTGTTGCTGGAAAGGGCACGGCCGACTTCCTTCCCCGTCCTTCCCTAATCCTATGAGACCGATGACCTTGCTGTCTGGTCTCTTCCCCCAACCAACCCAACCAACCCGGATGGTAACCCATCCAAGTTCTAGCTAGAGATGGGTAGTTCGCGAACGAACGGGTGCAAAGGAACGGTTCACCAAGATGAACGAAAGGACCGAGGAACGAATTCCAAGGAACGATCGGTTCATAGTTGACTTCGGTCGCGGCGGTCTACTTATAGTTCCCGGGAACGAGGAACGATGGCTTCATAGGTCACTTCGGTCTCGGCGGTCTACTTATAGTTCCCGGGAAAGAGGAACGATCGGTTCATACTTCACTTCGGTCGCGGCGGTCACTTGGGCACTTCTCGTTCCAGCCTCGGTCGCGTCCTCGTCTCAGCCTCGGTCTCCCTCGGCCGCACTCGTCGTTCTTCGCATGACCACCTGTCTCAGTTCCACTGCCGACTGCTCCTAGATAGTTCAGTATCCAGTTGTTCGTTTCGTTCACTGCGCTCGCCCATTTTACATGTGTTCCAAACTGTTCTTGGGTGTGGCTATTCAGCGTCCAAGACCGGTAATCAAAAAGTATTTTATAGTTACGTAACTTACATAAAAATCACGTTGTATGTAATAGGTACGTCTTTTCAGGTAACTTCATTATATCGATGAACAGCAGAAGACATACTTATAACAAGTCAAGTTTTTTTTTTTTTGTTATTCATATATTTTTTGGTTTCATCGACTTGATTTAGCAACTAACTTTCAATAATATGCTTAATTTTTAGTGTAATAAAATTCATATAAAACGATTGTCGCGTATCTTTCATATAGAGAACATTACATTTAGGAAGGCTCTAATTATTTTTAGGTTTGGTGGTTTCCAATTTGCATTACCTGCTAGTTTGGTTTCTTTGGAAAAAAAGAAGTGGGTCATTTTGGCTCAGTAGGAAAAGCGGTGTCTCTCCATTTGAAAAGACATAGAGTACATTAAATCGTATTTACTTATTATCTCAAAAACATTTGTTCAGAAGGAGCTTTCAAACCAAAAACTTTATTACTGCGAACTTAATTATTATTATTATTATTGCTGCATTAACTTTAATAATGCAACATAAAAACCTAATTTTTACTAAGCGTGTGACGCAAGTATGATGAGAAAACCACATTTTTTTTATGCTTCCGTGAAGTCTACTTCGCCTACGAACTCAGAGACAACGCGAAGTATATATAGGGTGTAAACGATTATTGTTTACAACTTACAACGTAGCATAGCTATGTAGTGGAAGTCGAAACGAAGAATTTTATACAAGACACTTGTGGTCTATTAAGTTGGGAAACAGCCACCAAAAGATTTACAAGACTATATGTGCTATAGCCCATGCGCGTGGCGTGAGATTTTCATGTTCTCTTCTCCAGCTCTCTACACATCGTCATCGATTGTTTCGCCATTGTTGCTTGCATTAGCTTGTTATTTCTTCACTGCTTAATTATTACATGTTTGTCTGTTTGTTGTATCTGTTATGAGTAAAAACTCTGTACTCCAGGGGAGAGGCACGTGCCCCCTCTTGGTGCCCTCCATCCTTCAGTCATCTACACTACTGTTGTTGTTGTTGTGGTCTTCAGTCCTGAGACTGGTTTGATGCAGCTCTCCATGCTACTCTATCTTGCCCAAGCTCCTTCATCTCCCAATACCTACTGCAACCTACATCCTTCTGAATCTGCTTAGTGTATTCATCTCTTGGTCTCCCTCTACGATTTTTACCCTCCACACTGACCTCCAATGCTAAATTTGTGATCCATTGATGCCTCAGGACATGTCCTACCAACCGATCCCTTCTTCTAGTCAAGTTGTGCCACAAACTTCTCTTCTCGCCAATCCTATTCAGTACCTCCTCATTAGTTACGTGATCTACCCACCTAATCTTCAACATTCTTCTGTAGCACCACATTTCAAAAGCTTCTATTCTCTTCTTGTCCAAACTATTTATCGTCCACGTTTCACTTCCATACATGGCTACACTCCATACAAATACTTCCAGAAACGACTTCCTGACACTTAAATCTATACTCAATGTTAACAAATTTCTCTTCTTCATAAACGCTTTCCTTGCCATTGCCAGTATACATTTTACATCCTCTCTATTTTGACCATCATCAGTTATTTTGCTCCCCAAATAGCAAAACTCCTTTACTACTTTATGTGTCTCATTTCCTAATCTAATTCTCTCAGCATCACCCAACTTAATTTGATTACATTCCATTATCCTCGTTTTGCTTTTGTTGATGTTCATCTTATATCCTCCCTTCAAGCCACTGTCCATTCCGTTCAACTGCTCTTCCAAGTCCTTTGCTGTCTCTGACAGAATTACAATGTCATCGGCGAACCTCAAAGTTTTTATTTCTTCTCCCTGGATTTTAATACCTACTTCAAATTTTTCTTTCGTTTCCTTTACTGCTTGCTCTATATACAGATATACTAGTTTTCAGTTTTTCATGAGAACCATATACCAAGCACAAATGAATGGTGAACGAGTAAAAATAAACGGTTCCCAAAAAAAGAACGATCAGCAGTGAATTAGTTCCCAGTGATGAACGAGTTTGCCCATCTCTAGTGCTAGCCCAGCCTGACAGCGCTTAACGGAGACGATGCCCCACTGCGGCGAGACCATTGGCACAGTTGGCCAAAATTAATGTTGCATATTGCTCGGACTACCGTTTAAAACAAGGCGACGAGTACCTATCACTCCCAACGTCCCCGCAGCCGGAGACACCGGAGCGGCAGCCATGCCTCGCCTCGGTGCAGAAACGCGCGGCAGGTGGGCTCCAGTTTCCCTGCGAGTGCCCTAATGGGCCCCCGGCGCCGGTGCTACGCTGGAGGCTGCGCCGCACCAATTAACGCCGGCGCCAGACGCGCCCTGCAGCGGAGCGCTCGTGTCCCGCTGCAACGAGTCCACTTGCCGCGCCTTCCCGTCCCGTCAAGGTCGCCGTTCCTGACGATGGCTATTACTCCGCGAGGCGACGCGGCAGCTGCGGAACAGCTCCCCTTCTTCCCCGCCATTCCGTTCGAGAACAAAGCGAATTACACTACTGGCCGTTAAAACTGCTACACCACGAATATGACGTGCTACAGACGCGAAATTCAACCGACAGGAAGAAGATGCTGTGATATGCAAATGATTAGCTTTTCAGAGCACTCACACAAGGTTGGCGCCGGTGGCGACACCTACAACGTGCTGACGTTTCCAACCGATTTCTCATACACAAACAGCAGTTCACCGGCGTTGCCTGGTGAAACGTTCTTGTGATGCCTCGTGTAAGGAGGAGAAATGCGTACCATAACGTTTCCGACTTTGATAAAGGTCGGATTGTAGCCTATCGCCATTGCGGTTTATCGTATCGCGACATTTTTGGTCCAATTCCAATGACTGTTAGCAGAATATGGAATCGGTAGGTTCAGAAGGGTAATACGGAACGCCGTGCTGGATCCCAACGGCCTCGTATCACTAGCAGTCGAGATGACAGCCATCTTATCCGCATGGCTGTAACGGATCGTGCAGCCACGTCTCAATACCTGAGTCAACAGATGGGGACGTGTGCAAAACCATCTGCACGAACAGTTCGACGACGTTTCCAGCAGCACGGACTATGAGCTCGGAGACCGGTTATCCTTGACGCTGCATCACAGACAGGAGATCTTGCGATAGTGTACTCGACGACGAACCTGGGTGCACGAATGGCAAAACGTCATTTTATCGGATGAATACAGGTTCTGTTTACAGCATCGTGATGGTCGCATCCGTGTTTGCCGACATCGCGGTGAACGCACATTGCAAGCGTGTATTAGTCAATGCCATACTGGCGTATCACCCGGCGTGATGGTATGCGGTGCCATTGGTTGCACGTATCGGTCACCTCTTGTTCGTACTGACGGCACTTCGAGCAGTGGGCGTTACATTTCAGATGTGTTACGACCCGTGGCTCTACTCTTCATTCGATCCCTGCGAAACCCTACATTTCAGCAGGATAATGCACGACCGCATGTTGCAGGTGCTGTACGGGCCTTTGTGGATACAGAAAGTGTTCGACTGCTGCCCTGGCCAGCACATTCTCCAGATCTCTCACCAATTGAAAACGTCTGGTCAATGGTGGCCGAGCAACTGGCTCGTCACAATACGCCAGTCACTACTCTTGATGAACTGTGGTCTCGTGCTGAAGCTGCATGGGCAACAGTACGCCATCCAAACTCTGTTTGACTCAATGCCCAGGCGTATCAAGGCTGTTATTACGGCCAGAGGTGGTTGTTCTGGGTACTGATTTCTCAGGATCTATGTACCCAAACTGCGTGAAAATGTAATCACATGTCAGTTCTAGTATAATATATTTGTCCAATGAATACCCGTTTATCATCTGCATTTTTGCTTCGCGTAGCAATTTTAATGGCCAGTAGTGTATAATATAGTCTTATGTCTCACAGACACTTTCTCTTACTGCATCATATGTCTTTTTTGTGTTACACACGCGCATGAAATACGGCAGGGAGCTGGTGTTGAGTGGAAATGTAATGAGCCATAACGAATTTATTAACGTTTCTAAAAACACTAACGTATTAATTTTTAAAAAGCAAAGAACCTAGAATAACAATAAATACCTCCAGAACTGAAAAAACTATATTTCAGTAACACAACTGATAGCAAACACCTCAAAACGGCAACAGTATAAAATCGCTTCCTTTTAGTAAAGTATATTAAATGAAGTAAAAATAGATTTACATTATAAACAGCAAAATATATAAGCAAATGAATATGCCACAAATATCAACCATCGGCTATTGCCAGTAATTATCAAAACGCCATTGCCTTCGCAGTAGCCAAAATGACTGACAACTCTGGTTCAAATTTATGATGATAGAGGCGGGGGCAGAGGCAACGCCAGTAGCAATAATTCCTCTTTCTCTGTCTTCGCTACCACATTACTACAAACCTTCATTAAAAATTTCAGTCATGGTACACAGGCATCTTTAACTAGACCACAGTTAACAAGAGATAGAATCACCTATCCTGTAACACAGAGAACTCGTTAATTATTTAGTAAAAATTAAAGATACTGCAAATGCACAAAAGTACGAACGTTGTGCAGGAGAATTTGACTTGACTACTGAGGCATAAAACTTTTTAAAATTTTTTGCAGTAGATGCTAACAATTTAGTAAGCAGCTCGAGATTGTGATACTAGCCAACAGGTAACTATAGACATACCTCAGAAATAAGATGGCTAGATTAAACAATTTTCACTGACTATAAAGTGGAATTCGTAAATCAGAAGAATTGCGTCTGCATTCTATACCCTTAGATTCTAAAGTTAGTTTGGAGGAGTGACAGCCACAAACCCACGCACATTGACAGAACTGAACCCACGTACTACCAGGCAAAACATTCATAAATAACGCATTTATATGTATAACAATGGGCAGCCAGGATACGGAGTCAAAATAGCCACCACGAGACGCAAAGTGACTTGTACACTAACCGGATGCTCACCGTGGTACCTCGTAAAAACCAGCGCCCATTGACAAACGCTTGCTTAGATAGCGCCGAGAGAAGGATGTAACGAAGATTACTCGTGGTCGGAAACCCACGGGTATCATCCAGCAGACGCCACAGCGTCCAGTACTTGCAAAGGTCACACCGGACTCCAACCTGGCACCACAGTGGACACAAACTGCTTGCAACTTCAGTAGCACAGGAACGCGGAATACTGTGCGTCGTGCGAAGTGGCTTTTAACGATTATTGTCCACGGTTGCGACCAACGCTCGGCCCCGCCAAACCCGCAGTGAGCAAAGGCACATCACTTGCCAGCGGGCAACGGCAGATGCTTGGCCACGACAACGCGCCGCCTTACTTGCTCTCCCGGCCGCCCGTGTCACACTCTCCTTCTCTCTAGGTCCCACAGTCCTTAACTACCTTCTCCTCCGACCTCCCCCCTACCGGGGACAGTAACGCTCCATGCGCTCTTGCCCCCAGTATATATATATATATATATATATATATATATATATATATATATATATATATATATATGGTGTTACAAAAAGGTACGGCGAAACTTTCAGGAAACATTCCTAACACACAAATAAAGAAAAGATGTTATGTGGACATGTGTCCGGAAACGCTTAATTTCCATGTTAGAGCTCATTTTAGTTTCGTCAGTATGTACTGTACTTCCTCGATTCACCGCCAGTTGGCCCAATTGAAGGAAAGTAATGTTGACTTCGGTGCTTGTGTTGACATGCGACTCATTGCTCTACAGTACTAGCATCAAGCACATCAGTACGTAGCATCAACAGGTTAGTGTTCATCACGAAAGTGGTTTTGCAGTCAGTGCAATGTTTACAAATGCGGAGTTGGCAGATGCCCATTTGATGTATGGATTAGCAGGGGACAATAGCCGTGGCGCGGTACGTTTGTATCTAGATAGATTTCCAGAACGAAGGTGTCCCGACAGGAAGACGTTCGAAGCAATTGATCGGCGTCTTAGGGAGCACGGAACATTCCAGCCTATCACTCGCGACTGGGGAAGACCTAGAACGACGAGGACACCTGCAATGGACGAGGCAATTCTTCGTGCAGTTGACGATAACCCTAATGTCAGCGTCAGAGAAGTTGCTGCTGTACAAGGTAACGTTGACCTCGTCACTGTATGGAGAGTGCTACGGGAGAACCAGTTGTTTCTGTACCGTGTACAGCGTGTGCAGGCACTATCAGCAGCTGATTGGCCTCCACGGGTACACTTCTGCGAATGGTTCATCGAACAATGTGTCAATCCTCATTTCAGTGCAAATGTTCTCTTTACGGATGAGGCTTCATTCCAATGTGATCAAATTGTAAATGTTCACAATCAACATGTGTGGGCTGATGAGAATCCGCACGCAATTGTGCAATCACGTCATCAACACAGATTTTCTGTGAACGTTTGGCAGGCATTGTGTGTGATGTCTTGATTGGGCCCCATGTTCTTCCACCTACGCTCAATGGAGCACGTTATCATGATTTCATACGGGATACTCTTACCTGTGTGCTAGAACATGTGCCTTTACAAGTACGACACAACATGTGGTTCATGCACGATGGAGCTCCTGAACATTTCAGTCGAAGTGTTCGTACGCTTCTCAACAACAAATTTGGTGACCGATGGATTGGTAGAGGCGGACCAATTCCATGGCCACCACGCTCTCCTGACCACAACCCTCTTGACTTTCATTTATGGGGGCATTTGAAAGCTCTTGTCTACGCAACCCCGGTACCAAATGTAGAGACTCTTCGTGCTCGTATTGTGGACGGCTGTGATACAATACGCCATTCTCCAGGGCTGCATCAGCGCATCAGGGATTCCATGCGACGGAGGGTGGATGCATGTATCCTCGCTAACGGAGGACATTTTCATTTCCAGTAACAAAGTGTTTGAAGTCACGCTGGTACGTTCTGTTGCTGTGTGTTTCCATTCCATGATTAATGTGATTTGAAGAGAAGTAATAAAATGAGCTGTAACATGGAAAGTAAGCGTTTCCGTACACATGTCCACATAACATATGTTCTTTCTTTGTGTGTGAGGAATGTTTCCTGTAAGTTATATATATATATATATATATATATATATATATATATATATATATATATATATATATATATATATATAGGGTGAGTCACCTAAAATTAACGCTGGATATATTTCGTAAACCACATCAAATACTGACGAATTGATTCCACAGACCGAACGTGAGGAGAGGGGCTAGTGTAACTGGTTAATAGAAACCATAAAAAAATGCACGGAAGTATGATTTTTAACACAAACCTACGTTTTTTTAAATGGAACCCGGTTAGTTTTGTTAGCACATCTGAACATATAAACAAATACGTAATCAGTGCCGTTTGTTGGAGTGTAAAATGTTAATTACATCCGGAGATATTGTAACCTGAAGTTGACGCTTGAGTACCACTGCTCCGCTGTTCGATCGTGTGTATCGGAGAGCACCGAATTACGTAGGGATCCAAAGGGAGCGGTAATGGACCTTAGGTACAGAAGAGACTGGAACAGCACATTACGTCCACATGCTAACACCTTTTTATTGGTCTTTTTCACAGACGCACATGTACATTACCATGAGGGGTGAGGAACACGTACACACGTGGTTTCCGTTTTCAATTACGGAGTGGAATAGTGTGTGTCCCGACATGTCAGGCCAATAGATGTTCAATGTAGTGGGCATCATTTCTTGCACACAATTGCAATCTCTGGCGTAATGAATGTCGTACACGCCGCAGTACATCTGGTGTAATTTCGCCGCAGGCTACCACAATACGTTGTTTCATATCCTCTGGGGTTGTAGGCACATCACGGTACACATTCTCCTTTAACGTACCCCACAGAAAGAAGTCCAGAGGTGTAAGATCAGGAGAACGGGCTGGCTAATTTATGCGTCCTCCACGTCCTATGAAACGCCTGTCGCCCGTGTTTGTTACAACACGCAACTGAAAGTAGGAGGTTCCAAGCGTCAACTTTAGGTTACAATATCTCCGGATGTAATTAACATTTTACAATGCAACAAACGGCACTGATTACGTATTTGTTTATATGTTCAGACGTGCTAACAAAACTAACGTGGTTCCATTTAAAAAAACGTAGGTTTGTGTTAAAAAACATACTTCCGTGCATTTTTGTATGGTTTGTATTTAACAGTTACACTAGCCCCTCTCCTCACGTTCGGTCTGTGGAATCGGTTCGTCAGTATTTGACGTGGTTTACGAAATATATCCAGCGGTAACGTTAGGTGACTCAGCCTGTATATATATTGCTGCTATTCACAATATATATAAATGACCTTATGGATAACATCGGAAGTTGACTGAGGCTATTTGCGGATGATGCTGTAGTATATCAAAAGGTTGTAACAATGGAAAATTGTACTGAAATGCAGGAGGATCTGCAACGAATTGACGCATAGTGCAGGGAATGGCAATTGAATCTCAATGTAGACAAGTGTAATGTACTGCGAGTACATAGAAAGAAAGACCCTTTTTCATTTAGCTACAATATAGCAGGTCAGCAACTGGAAGCAGTTAATTCCGTAAATTATCTGGGAGTAGGCATTAGGAGTGATTTAAAATGGAATGACGATATAAAATTACTCGTTGGTAAAGGAGATGCCAGACTGATTCATTGGAAGAATCCTAAGGCAATGCAGTCCGAAGAGAAAGGAAGTAGGTTACAGTACGCTTGTTCGCCCACTGCTTGAATACTGCTCAGCAGTGTGGGATCCGTACCAGATGGGGTTGATAGAAGAGATAGAGAAGATCGAACGGAGAGCAGCGCGCTTCGTTACAGGATCATTTATTAATCGCGAAAGCGTTATGGAGATGATAGATATACTCCAGTGGAAGTCTCTGCAGGAGAGACGCTCAGTAGCTCGGTACGGGCTTTTGTTTAAGTTTCGAGACCATACCTTCACCGAGGAGTCGAGCAGTATATTGCCCCCTCCTACGTGTATCTCGCGAGGAGACCATGAGGATAAAATCAGAGAGATTAGAGCCCACACAGAAGCATACCGACAATCTTTCTTTCCACGAACAATACGAGACTGGAATAGAAGGAAGAACCGATAGAGGTACTCAGGGTACCGTCCGCCACACACCGTCAGGTGGCTTGCGGAGTATATATCGGGTGGTTGTAATTAAACTTCTCCTGTTTTATACGTAACGCGGAAACTAATTACCGTATCAGTAGCAAACATGGTAACATTAAAGTTATGGGGTCCATGATTTCCATGCGTCACAGCGTCACCGTCCAGTTCCAACGACGGCCACCAGGTACCGTGATCAGTCATCGTGATTCGCAGTCCCACACACCTGACCAGTCGCAGTGCACTTGTTGACATGTCAACATGATCTTGGATAAAGGGAGCAGGGCAAGTTCTGTTATCAAAACAATAATAATACTGCAGCTGCACTTCGAGAATATCACCGGCTGAAAGGATTACGGAAGGGTGTTCTTTCTCTGCCTGCTGTGCGGAGCATGATGAAGAAGTTCGAATCAATTGGAGAACGAGGCGGACGAGTGGTTGCATCACAGGTAGTTGATGAAATCCCTGTTGCTATGGCAGACAACGCTGTGCGCAATTCCAGATCGTCAGGCAGTGCGCCTGCTGTGTCACGACAGCTGAACATCCTGTTGCCCACCGTACGGAAGGTGCTTCGAACCATTCTCATATAGTATGCGTTCAAGATCCGTATCGTACAGCAGCTTGCACTACCGAACGCACGACAACGTGTTGACTTCGCTCTCCACCTTCTTGAAACGATTAACCAGGGCTTGCCCTGGACTATCCTATGGACAGACGAAGCTCATTTTTCTCTGACGGGTGAGGTGAAAACACAGAACTGCCGAGTATGAGGCTCTTCACATCCAGTCGCTGTGCATGAGGTTCCTCATTGGCCCACTCTTTTTTGAACAGATTGGCGCTCAAGGGACAAAGACGTGCAGTTTGACTGGCCAGCGTTACTGCGATCTGCTTCGCCAGCATGTCATACTCGCCTTAGGCGTTGAACTCAACGGCTTTCTTGCAAGATGGTGCCCCATCGCACATAGCTCCTGAAGTTCACCTGCTTCTCCGAAACACATTTGGAAATACTTGGCCGGCACGACAACCTGATCTCACTCCCTGCGATTTCTGGTTGCCGCGCTACCTGAAAGACAGGGTTTACCCAGGGGAACATTCACACGTATGCTAATCTGAAGCGCAGCATATCTTGGATTTTGAAATTGCATTCACATAATTTTTAAAATAAAATTTTGACAGAAAGTATGAGACGTTCTCCATGCTTGTTGGTGCGTTTGTGTGCTGTGTATGGGCCTGTTATTTGCCTGTACTTTTTCCCTTTGCATAGTTGTGCACTGAAGTCTCCTACTACAATTTTAACATGTCTTTTTGGTTCAAAATGGGTCAAATCGCTCTGAGCACTATGGGACTTAACATCTCTGATCATCAGTCCCCTAGAACTTAGAACGACTTAAACCTAACTAACCTAAGGACATCACACACATCCATGCCCGAGGCAGGATTCGAACCTGCGACCGTAGCGATCGCGCGGTTCCAGACTGTAGCGCCTAGAACGGCTCGGCCACACCGCCCGGCTGTCTTATTGGTATTTCATTTGTTGTTTCTTCCATGTCTTAGCAAAAGTCTTCGACTTCTTGTGGTTTCATTTTGTGATCGTTTGTCGGTGCATGTGCATTGGTGATTGTGTGTCTTTTGTCTCCTGATTTGAAGGTTAGTGTGCAGATTCTTTCTAGTACTGAACTGAAATCTAGAACGTTATCTATGACTCATTTGTGAACCGCAAATCAAAACCTGTTGGTGTTCCTCTCCTGACAGCAGGTTTTTCCTTTGTATGCTGTGGTTTTCTGTGCTGAATTGGCTTTCGTCTGTGAAACACGTCTCTTGTATTGCGAGGATTTCGCTGTGAAATTTTTCCAGAACAAATGTAAGCTGTTTGAGTTTGTCTATGTTGACCAAGCGTATTTGTATTGACCGTGTCAATACAGTATGTGCGAAGAGGTTTCGAGAAGCTGCCACCCTTCTCCTTTTCGTGATGTTCCTGGTCGCCCCCCCCCAACCCCCCCCCCCCCCCCTGGCCGCTGTGGGCGAGAGGTTCTAGGCACTTCAGTCTGGAACCGTGCTGCTACTACGGTCGCAGGTTCGAATCCTACCTCGGGCATGGATGTGTGTGATGTCCTTAGGTTAGTTAGTTTTAAGTAGTTCTGAGTCTTGGGGACTGATGACCTCAGATGTTAAGTCCCATAGTGGTTAGAGCAATTTGAACCTGGCCCCCCCAGAATCTGATGACCAGGAAAGTCCAGTATATTTACTGGGGCTTGTGGTAGTGGATATTTTTCCTGTTGTTTCAGCATGATCGTTTGAGGTTGAAGATGGTTGTGATGACCTCTGTTAGCTATCACAAATGTTAAAGACTTGAATGTTAAGATCAAGACATATTTATAGCAGCTGCACCAACTAGGTGAACAAACGCTGACTTCTAGCCGATGGATGCCAGAACAGACACTAATGGGTTTAGGCCTATATTAGTATTTGGTCCTCACTGGGAAATTCATTTCCCCAGCAGCACCCGTATCTGGGAGGCTTGCCCCTATCCGTCACCAGGGGAGGCGTCCGATGGGGGATCTAACAACGTCACACAGGAGGCTGTTATTATTACTTTTAATCCATACTTATTGTAAATACGATATAGACATTTACATCCTTTGTTTATGAATTTTACGCAACGGAAAGGATACCAGCCGCTGAACAAGGCGAGAAAGATAGTGAAAAAACGAACATTTTCATAACGTCAGAGGAGGCCCCAAGTATTGCCCTATTGTCGACTGAAATGTGATGAAGAAGAGAAGCCACATAAAAAACAAGGCGATGACGTGGTGAGCGTAAGGAAGGGCTTCAGGGGAAGAAAAGAATGGTGAGTGTTGTAATCTAGTCCTTATTTGCGAACCGCATTTTGTTCCTCTTATTTTCGAAATTTACATTTTACGCCGCATACACTGAGCTGAAGCAGTTGTGCAAAACGCAAGATTCCAGTTCTCACGCTAGCTGACGTAGCCGCTGGACTATCTGGCACTGCCAGGGAACGGTGGATCAGCGGCAGTGGCTAGCCGTAATAAAGACAGGTACATCAGCGCACACGCTACGTAGGGAAACCACAGCCAATCTCGAGCGAAGGAAGTGATTTGGTTTAGCAAATATTTACTAATAAAGTCGAACGTTTCCACTACAGGCAGTGGTGGCTCGTAGATATACATTCTGGGTATTCACAAATTTTTGAATTCAGGTAAAGATGGGAGTGCGAAATTAATAGCATGTGCTATAATAATAACATGCATAGCTTGTCTGAAAAAAGAAATGTTTTTGTGGAATTTTGTTGTTTTGCAAGCAATGAAGTACGGCTTATGGCAAGAACGGAATAATGTTTAAACTTTCGTTACTCTCCATTTCGCGTTTTTGTGTAACTGGGAGTTTTCGTGCTTTTCTATTTTTTCGGAAAAATGTATAAGATCCGTAATTCATGTGTTAGTTAACGAATTAGCTTCCAGGCTGAAAATCAGGCATTATTAGTTGCACCCACACAACAACTTATGCTTATTACACAGTTCTTTGTTAAACATTCACTTGTAGTCACGCCTGTTTGATTTAGTCACGTTCTCGGACAACGCATTTAGTCTGGGAGATCCTACTTCCTTTGCGGCTAACTTATCCTGAGAATTTTCGTTTCATGTTACCGCTTAATACAGGTTCAACAGAGTTCATATTGATACTTGAAACCTCCTTTGAATGTAAAGAATTAATGTGCTGGTAAAACTTCTACGTTACTTGATTTTCAAACTCCAGAGTAAAACCGAACGTACAGAGACTGTTTTCTCTTTACTTATTCTCATCACTAAACTGACACACAAAATTTTAGTGCGACGCAATCTGACTTTCAGTAATCCCTACGAAAGAATAGCCCTGAATAACAATAACCTATACCCTTCATGAATCACTTACAAAAATATTCGTTACTGGAACTACTGCAATACAGCGAGCGCCAATACTGCAAGCTAAATAAAAGATTCTAACTACTGAATGCACTGACTACTGATAGGCATATAGTTAGCAAATGAAAGATTTTGATAGAGAACAAACAATGTATTTACCTTAATAGTGTTCAAATGTCATAATATATACACATAAATTCTTGACATCCAGTTTAACAGATTTCCTTTTTCTGACGGACACACGTCCAGATCGTCCGCTCATATCAACGTCTCATAACTCTGGCATTTCTCTCCCCACATCCACCACTGCTGGCGGCTCATCTCCAACTGCCCAACACTATACACTGGTGAATAACTTCCAATAACGACTCCAACCAGCCACAGACTGCACACAGCGCAGTCAGCGATTTTAATACAGAGCGCTACGTGGCTTTACCAACATAAAAACCTAAACAGCCTACTTACACACTGAACCGGAAAACCGATTCATGCGACCGCTACGGTTCGAATACTGCCATCGGGCATGGATGTGTGTGATGTCCTTAGGTTAGTTAGGTTTAAGTAGTTCTAAATTCTAGGGGACTGATGACCTCAGAAGTTAAGACCCATAGTGCTCAGAGCCATTTGAACCATTTTGAACCGATTCATGCACAGTAAATTACCAACTCCAAACACAAACTACCATTTGCGGAAATTATTAAATTCAAGTAGTACTCTCTAACAAAAATGTCACATGACAAGAAAACAAATGAGGTGCTGAGAGCCGTAAGGGCCAGAAGCACACTGTCATCGTCCACCCATATTGAGAAACCAGTAAGACAGCTTTTCGAGAATGTTCAGATATGTGTACAATGTGGGCCTACAGTACAGAGAAACAGATTTCAGAAGCATGAATAAATGCTACAGTCTCACAATAGACGGTGATGTGCCTTGTGTTTCTTAGCGCCTCAAACGGATTACTGTATGATAAAATACCAAACTTATTGTACTATATCTCATTCAGAATCCCAGAAAATAGGTTTTTGCATCAGTGTAACTATAACACATACCGATGTCCGATCTAATTTTACTATACATTGAGTGAACTGCCGTATGTGTGGCGTGTGCTACTGCCTAGCGGGATTTATGGCATCGAACGTGGTGTAAGTATGCTGCAGCGTGCTACAACCTGGGGGCATTAACGTAAACTTGTAGTTGAGTGTTGGGGGATAGCAGCCAAGCTGTGAACCGTGCACGTTGTTTATCAAATCCCTATGTATTTGGCCTGTAAGGTAATTACGTCACTCAAGTTGCAAATGCGCAGAAGTTCCTTAAAATGATGCCAAGTTTCACCGAGTCTTAGAGGACCAATACAGTACAGTGCAGTAGATTTACACACATCAAAAAAAGGTTTTTCATCACCTCTGTTACGAGAGTTTCGTAACCTGTACAGAAAAATCGATTAGAGATCAACATAAACATCATTTCCGCCCTTTATATTGCTCATGAAAACCAGACATTGCCTGTTGTACCACCATACAACGAGACCTTCTGAGGTGGTGGTCCAGAGCGCTGTACAGACCCGTACCTCTAATACCCAGTAGCACGTCCTCTTGCATTGATGCATGCCTATATTCGTCGTGGCATACTGTCCACAAGTTCATCAAGACACTATTGGTCCAGATCGTCCCACGCCTCAACGGCGATTCCGCGTTGATCCCTCAGAGTGGTTGGTGGGTCACTTCGTCCATAAACAGCCCTTTTCAATCTATCCCAGGGAGTTTCGATAGGGTTCATGTCTGGAGAACATGCTGGCTACTCTAGTCGAGCGATGTCGTTATCCTGAAGGCAGTCATTCACGAGATGTGCACGACGGGGGCGCGAATTCTTGTCCATGAAGACGAATGTCTCGCCAATGTGCTGCCGATATGGTTGCACTATCGGTCGGACGCTGGCATTCAAGTATCGTACTGCCATTACGATGCCTTCCCGACCACCAGCGGCGTACGTCGGCCCTACATTAAGCCACCCTAAAACAGCAGGGAACCTCCACCTTGCTGCACTCACTGGACAAGTGTGTCTAAGGCGTTCAGCCTGACCTGGTTGGCCCCAAACACGACTCCGACGATTGTCTAGTTGAAGGCATATGCGACACTCATCGGTGAAGAGAACGTGATGCCAATCCTGAGCGGTCCATTCGGCATGTTGTTGGGCACTTCTGTACCGCGCTGCATGGTGTCGTGGTTGCAAATATGGACCTTGCCATGGACATCGGGAGTGAAGTTGCGCATCATGCAGCCTACTGCGCACAGTTTGAGTCGTAACACGACGTCCTGTGGCTGCACGACAAGCATTATTCAACATGGTGGCGTTGCTGTCAGGGTTCCTCCGAGCCATAATCCGTAGGTAGCGGTCATCCACTGCAGTAGTAGCCCTTGAGCATGTCATCGACAGTTCCTGTCTCTGTGCATCTCTTCCGTGTCCGGACAACATCGCTTTGGTTCACTCCGAGACGCCTGGACACTTGCCTTGTTGAGAGCCCTTCTTGGCACAAAGTAACAATGCGGACGCGATCGAACCGCGGTATTGACCGTCTAGGCCCGGTTAAACTATAGACAACACGAGCCGTGTACCTACTTGCTGGTGAAATGACTGGAACTGATCGGCTGTCGGACCCCCTCCGTCCAATAGGCGCTGCTCATGCATAGTTGTTTACATCTTTGGGCGGGTTTAGTGACATGTCTGATCAGTCAAATGGACTGTGTCCACAGCCAACGTCTATCTTTAGTTCTGGGAATCGGGGTGACGCAATACTTTTCTTGATGTGTGTATTTGAGATTACCGCATATACATTATGTTTAACAGCAGTGAAAGAAAACAATAAATCCGCAAGGTATCAAAAGTCAGGGTGTTCACGTGCTCCTGTGCTCTTACACAACAACCGCCACTGACTACAGGTATTAGGTGAAGCCTACCGGACATTCGTACTTTCTTACACCAATGTTGCTACGCAAGAAATCAGACTTTTCAGTCAGCAAATGAATAATGTTTCAGGTAACGAAGTTGTACGAACAGCTACGGTCTTGCACGATTGTTAAGTACGAGATCTCCACTGCGCACCGTACTCGCCAGTTGCCAATATGACGTCTTCCAAGAGAGTTCTGCCGTATGAGCATGCTCTCGAAAGGCACTAGTTTTTGAGTTAATAAGTGATGTATTGTTTTAATATATAAGAAATATCAGCCTCGATTGCGGTAATGAAACCAAGCTTTACCTAGGTTTCAGCCCAAGTAATTGAGCCTTCTTCAGAAGATATACCTGAATCTATAATTAGTCTAAGAGGGCGTGGTATAGAAATAAAACTAAAACAGCCTGAACAGGCGTAGTCACATTTTAAAAATGCTGTACATAAGTACTAAGTCAACACCAAGACTTGACTTGAGCTCTGGCGTGCGTCTCGTCTCCATGGACGCAGTGCGGTGGGCCTCGGGAGCTCATGTGAAACTTAGTAGGACTAGGTAACGCGCTGCACATCAACACGGCAGCGCTTAACAGTTATTACTGACGCGCACTGCGCAAAACGGAGAACACAAAACGGTTTGAGTTGTCCAGGCACCATTTTTACTAGAACTGAAGTGGGTGCACACTGCTGCTAACTAGCGGGAAGCATGTAAAACTCGAGAATTTCCTCTTTCCAACAGTACGTTGTTCACGGACATATCCCAAATAATGTAATACTTATGATTTTTTTTAAAAAGTCAGATGATTCTTTTTGATATACCCTGTATTTTGCGGGACACAACAGCAGCATCAGCGAAAAATCTTCCAGTGCTGCAGATACTGGCTCAAATGGTTCAAATGGCTCTGAGCACTATGGGACTTAACTTCTAAGGTCATCAGTCCCCTAGAACTTAGAACTACTTAAACCTAACTAACCTAAAGACATCACACACATCCATGCCCGAGGCAGGATTCGAACCTGCGACCGTAGCGGCCACGCGGTTCCAGACTGTAGCGCCTTTAACCGCTTGGCCAATCCGGCCGGCGCTGCAGATACTGTCCGGCAAATAGTTTAATTAGGTATTTTCACGTTCCATGGACCATTAGTATGATTAATCGTAATGACGTGTAACAAATCATTTTATATTCATATTGTACATACATTTGGAAATGTGGCTTCATGCTGAAGATTTATTAGATTTTTTTAAAACGTACAGATATGAGTTATTGATTCCTGTCCACCACCTTCTACACATTAGAAAATTATAAATTCTTTTACGGAATACAAGGAACTGTCAACGAGAAACCTTTGTCAGTTTGTTTTCACATTTTGCTACGCCGGCCGGAGTGGCCAAGCGGTTCTAGGCGCTACAGTCTGGAACCGCGCGACCGCTACGGTCGCAGGTTCGAATCCTGCCTCGGGCATGGATGTGTGTGATGTCCTTAGGTTAGTTAGGTTTAAGTAGTTCTAAGTTCTAGGGGACTGATGACCACAGCAGTTAAGTTCCATAGTGCTCAGAGCCATTTGAACCATTTTTTTTACTTTGCTGTCTTTCAAACATTTTATGTCACTGGTTCAGCGATTAAAAATTTTATTTGCAGCACTCCGCATCATTTTTTGTGCAATAGACAACCTTAGTGTGCAGTAATAAAGGTCATTTTTCCTCTGGTGTTCATTTTGCACTGCAGTGTATTATTTACAATATACATCATGTGGGGAATAAATATACTGCGAAGCACTAAGCAGAATGCCCATCTTCTTAAACACAATGTCTACAAGATGATCGTGTGTGAGCTCCGCATTGCACTCTTACAGATCATTTTTGAGCAATGAAGACTTTCTATCTTAAACATATGCTGTGTGACATTACTGAATGAAAATTCGCGGAACGTATCAACTTACTGACTTGTCTCTGTCCAAGATTTGCAATGATTCGAAGCGCAAATGTGGCTGATCTAAGATCTTTCAGAGGTTTCGAAATGTGTTTTTTGCAGTTTAAATTCTCATCAATATGGAAACCTAAAATTATAAAGTTTCCTTCCCATATGTCACTGTTATCACTGGTGCAGTACCTCTATATGTGCAGAACTGAATACCTAATGTCTTTCTGAAACTGAAGGTGAGAGCATTTGCGGAAAACCACTCAATATTAAACTTCCTGGCAGATTAAAACTGTGTGCCCGACAGAGACTCGAACTCGGGACCTTTGCCTTTCGCGGGCAAGTGCTCTACCATCTTTTTTTTATAATTTCATTTTGTTCGCTGTTGTTCGTTGCATCTGCTCGGGGCGGACGTCGTAAGACATCCATTTACGTTCGTTGTTGATCGATTGACTCAGTTTTTTTTTATTACAGAGAGCACATAACTCTCTGACCGAACACGCTGAGCTACCGTGCCGGCTCTGAGCTACCGAAGCACGACTCACGCCCGGTACTCACAGCTTTACTTCTGCCAGTATCTCGTCTCCTACCTTCCAAACTTTACAGAAGCTCTCCTGCGAACCTGGTGAACGATATTTTCTCGTGAAGTTCATTAAAGAAATTGTTTCTTTCTTTTTTTTGTACTGCTAGTCAGCATTTAAAAATAAAAAAAAAATTTCCTAAAACTTTGTACTTGTGTTATAGGCCAGTTTGAATGTTTTACTTCTGATGAAAGCACTCTTAATAGTTGCCGAAACCTAGTCAAAAGACTTCACTTTTGCGACCGAGGGCTTTATTGCTTTAATTTTAATCTGCTTTCGTATTCGAAAAATGTAACAACGAAGTTCTTGTTTTGTTTTTCATTTTTCTGTCACACCTTCCGTCTAGCGGCCATTTGAATTTCTTTTAGTATCCCACCAGGAAAGAAACACAGAAATAAAAGTGACATCTAAACAAAAGAACATCGAAATACGGAAAATAAACGACAAAAGCTCTTAATAACTCAAAAATCTTACGTGTTGGAATATTTTGAATGGTCGATTCGGATTCTATACACCAAAATAAACTCTAATTGATATATCACTTCCCAGATGCAAAATGGCTGTTGAGTAATGTAACGGAAATGGCAAATTACAGCCATTATAACGGGTAGACCTCTTTTATTTAGATGGCTTTTCGTGCAGAACTAGCGTAAACAATTTAGGTCAAGAAGCCTAGATTGTGCGGCGATTGGGTCCGGAGCGGATCCAAGTAAGTGTGTACCGAGCACTAACCTGGGGCAACATATTCAGATACAGTCTGCGCGGAGAAAAAGAGTCCAGGCAGAAACATTACAACCTGTTTCTCCCCCTTCCATCCACGCACCTCCCCACTCATATTGCTGTGAAAACTGCTATCGGCAGTTCTACGCAGTAGATACATGTATCGGGATAGCATGTTGGGCGAAGAGGTGTGACTAGTTCGAAAGCTGCGCTGTGTGCAAAGATACTTGTTCTCCTACATCGCACACCCCTCCACTGCCGCTGGAAATTGCTCAGCCGGGTACTCTAGGCGATAGATACGGCTAACAGGCAAGCACGTCGTGCGAGGAGGTGTGGACAGTTCTAGCGCTGTTCTATGATCATAGATACCTGATCCGCACTCCCCCCTGGGCCCGGAGACCGTGCCGTTTCCAGCTCCAGAATGCTAACTATCCAGCTCTAGGCGAGAATAATAGTTGCGCCGACCAGGCGACTATAAGCTGCATGGAAGTGTATCGCAGTTCTACGCGGGTCTAGGACGATGGAGTGGGTAGTTTTGGTGCTGGGAGCGGAGATGTTGGCGTTGGAAATAGTTGCAGGGACCAGGACTGCACGCTGGGCGAGGAGGTCTTTCCTAGAGCAGCGAGCGCGGCGCGTCCTAGACAAGCCCCCCCCCCCCCACCAGCACCCGGCGGCAGCGGGAAAATAGACCAACGCGAAGCGGCACTCGTCTAGCCCCGGCCGCTGCACGCCGGCGAGTGTGGAAGGGGAAAGGGCTGCCGCGCATGCGCAGATCGCCGACGCACTAGCTAGAGTAACAGTCAAAGAGCAACGTACCGCCCATACAGTATATATACATGAGTGGAGTGAGTACAGACTACACCGCATGTTCTCGACGTCAAATCGTGTTAGTCACGTGATTTTAGGGGCGACACCTCTTGTTTACAACTTGCGGTAATAGCGAAACTTTAATACTACACGTATTGGCCTTGTTTAATGTGAAATTTAGTAACGAAAAAAAATGGCTCTGAGCACTATGGGACTTAACATCTGAGGTCATCAGTCCCCTAGAACTACTTAAACCTAACTAACCTAAGGACATCACACACATCCATGCGTGAGGCAGGATTCGAACCTGCGACCGTAGCCTAGAACCGCTCGGCCACTCCGACCGGCAAATTTAGTAACAGCTACGGTGCAGTGCTGTCGTTGCTGTGTATGTAAAGAGAAGTATGTGGAAGGAGGACCAGTTACTTTTCATAGTTATATACAGTCAAGCAGGGTAACCTTGTACCACTTCTTTCCATTTATTGAAAATACTGAACACAAGATAGGTTACACATCACAACAGAAATTGCAAGTATAAAATATAACATCAATAATTACTGAGTGCTTGAGAAAATGAAATGTACATTAACTATGCCCTATTAGAGTAAAATTTTTATTTTATTTCTATTACAAAGTTGTACTGTAATTTAGACTAACTTTAGACCAGCCTTAAAAAAATGTGTTTTTCCCATATCTAATGCTCTGGATAAATTTCGATCTTGCCAGGAGAAAATCAAGTGTTAAAAAGAAGTAAAAACAAACATTGTTAATTCAGTATTGCAAGTTTGATTTGAAGTATCAAGCTGTTTGTATAGATCTGGCGTTGTTCAACTTAAATCACTGTTGCCAGAAGCTCACTTCACAGCCCATGCAATTAGAGCATAATCACCACCGTGAGAACTAAGATGGAAACAAAACTGGAATATTAACTAGGAACCCCAGAGGTAATAAAACTGTTACTTTTAGTACAAAATAATGCAAGTATGTGGAGCTGCATCCATTTGAAACAAAAGTTCTAAGTGGTACAAAGGTACCCTGACTAGTAAAAAGTTACTCCGATTGACTGTACAACAAATGTATAATTGTAAATGTCATAGTGACATGAGACACCTTAAAAATTGGCTCTCAGCACTATGGGACTTAACATCTAAGGTCATTAGTACCCTAGAACTTAGAACTACTTAAACCTAACTAACCTAAGGACATCACACACATCCATGCCCGAGGCAGGATTCGAACCTGCGACCGTAGCGGTCGCACGGTTCCAGACTGAAGCGCCTAGAACCGCTCGGCCACTTCGGCCGGCTGAGACACCTTATATGTTGAAAAATATCGAGACACGGTTTTATAAAGTCTTGTATTGTAAATATAATTTCTGCGATTTTACGGCCGTACGTTTACGAGGCAAGTGCTAGATAAATTTGCAAGTGTGTTTGAGTGAACTGCCGGTGAGTGTATACATATCGGTGCTATGTTCGCATGCAGACAAAATGTGTGATTAATTTCCTCCAATTTATAGAGGCTCTCAAACACTTGCGTGTATGTAACTGTTACTGCACAAGATAGTTTCCTATGAGGAATCGTTGTAACGTAATTAATTAGAAGAGATTCGACAGTGTGATCAGCGCAATAGAAAAGGTAAAAAAATATATTGTTGTCTGCCACTTCATTTATTACTCCAAAACGGGTCCTGTATGTTTTATTTTTTTGTGCATAGTTCATGGTTTTACTTTTCTGATGACATGGCAAAAGAATGTTACAGATATTTTACTTGTCTATAAAGAGCAGAAGGGTAAATAGAGAAAAAATTGAAAATAATAATGGACACGCAGGTGGTGCAAATCGCTTACCGTATTTACGAGTACTATAACAGTGTAACCGTTTCATAGTTCCAAATGCGTTGCTTCTTCGTAACCCTTGGTGCCTCCACAGTGTCATTGTAACGAAATTAATTACAACAGAGATTTGACAGTATGAATAGGCACAGTACAAAACATAAAAAACATAATATTGGCTGCCACTTCTTATCCCGTTACCGAAAAAACTGTAAATAAAGTGGAATCTGAGCTATGTCACTGTGATGAAGAAGCACAATACCATTGCTCTTCACGTCTGTAAGCCAACTTCATTTCCTGGTATCACATTGTTGAGACGTCTGTAAAACGCATATACAAAGTTTCATGGTACTTCCGTAGGTGATCTATCTGTAGCAGCAGAGTAATAACACTCCAACTACGTTAAGCGCTATACGGTCTAAAATGCACCGTCCCAAAAGCACATGACTTGAGCTACAGGAGACACTTTCTGACAGAATTCTCATTCTGCGCATTAGAATGCTCAATCCATAGCCGTTTATACTCTGTGGTACCGCCCACTGGTAATGTTGTTGTTGTTGTTTCGGTCACTAACCCCATAAGGTTGTTTCGACGCAACTGCCCGTCCGTTGCGCGTGCCAGCTACTCTCCATTTCAGTACAAGAGCTGCATGCAGATCAACAGCGGTCTGCCTCATGTGCCCATAATCCAGGTCTCCCCCACAGATTCATTCCATCTTCCATCTCTCGAATTACAGTTTTCAGCAATGGCGCATTTTGTAATATGCATGCAACCATTCTCCTCATTTCAGACACTGGTCTCAGTGAACACACTAGTCTATATAGTATGTAAGCAACTGAGGCACTGAGCACCATAAGAAGTAAAGCACAGATGCAAAGTTCTGAGATAAAAATGTTCGTAGTGCCACCCACCAGTCTCATAGGTGTTCCTTGTATTTCAACCAACATCCAACATTTCCTATGAAACAATGATGTACGCACTGTATGTTACGAGATTTTAATTAATATTTAGAATTATTATTATTAATGTTAATTCACAAAATTTTCATGTATAAGCTAGTGTCTCTGTGACAGTTGTGAGTTTATTAATTAATGTGAAACCATAATCATAAAATAAAGAATAGTTACCTAGATGCACCACTCACGCACAATTACGACCCATTCCAGCACTTCACAGTTCTCATTACCATTTTCTTTAAAACTAGAGTACTAAACCCTTGTAAAACTTACGATTGCAGCTGGTACCAATTCACGATTCCTGCCAATCTGGTATTGTCAGTATAGGGTGCCAAATGGGACATTTTGGAATTATTTGTATGTGACGTACCTTTGGAGACCCTATACCTGTAATCAACTGGTGCATAAACTGTGAATTATGACTTCCTTTGAATAAAATGTGCAGTAGTAAAATTTACGATTTCTTAGTAACAATATGACCTTTCCTCCTTTAGTGTTCTAGGGTTACTTTAAGATAAAACTGTTTGTCTATTTTAGGCATAAAATCTTGTACTTTTGTTATGTCTTTGTGATTCAAGGTTGAGATTTGCCTTCCACCTACGTATTTGGGCACTGGATTTTGCAAAGCATATATAAACTATGGGGAAAGGACAAACTGTGGTCTTCCTCGACTAGATCTGCAGAAAATGGGGTCCTTCCAAGACTCCAATGAAGAATATGTCACTTTAAACAACAGTTTCCGCCAACCTGTTGAAAACATCGTCATTGGATAATTTCTGAAATGAACATGGTTACCATGTACGGCATTTTGGTTTAGTCGTGAGGTATGGTAAACATTCTTAAAGGTTGTCGAATCCTCAGTAACCATTTTACAGGCTATCTAAGGTTTATTTCAGTTTTGTGAAATAAAGACATGGAGCTGAAGAAAGTGCAAAAAGGAAGGAATGTAAGTAGATGCGACCTGGATAAACTGAGAGAACCAGAGGTTTTAGGGAGCTTCAGAGCATTAGACAACGACTGACAAGAACGGGGGAAATAAACACAGTAGAAGAAGAATGGGTAGCTTTGAGAGATGAAATAGTGAAGGCAACAGAGGATTAAGTACGTAAACAGACGATGGCTAATAGAAATCCTTGGGTAACACAAGAAATACTGAATTTAACTGAGGAAAGGAGAAAATATAAAAATGCAGTAAAAGAAACTGGCAAAAAGGAATACAAACGTCTCAAAATTGGGATCGACAGGAAGTGCAAAATGGCTAAGCAGGGATGGCTACAGGACAAATGTAAGGATGTAGAGGCGTACATCACTAGGGGTAATATAGATACTGCCTACAGGAAAATTAAAGAGACCTTTGGAGAAAACAGAACCACTTGCATGAATATCAAGAACTCAGATGGAAACCCAGTTCTAAGCAAAGAAGGGAAGGCAGAAAGGTGGAAGGAGTATATAGAGGGTCTATACAAGGGCGATGTTCTTGAGGACAATATTATAGAAATGCAAGAGGATGTAGATGAAGATGAAATGGGAGATATGATACTGCGTGAAGAGTTTGACAGAGCTCTGAAAGACCTAAGTCGAAACAAGGCCCTGGGAGTAGACAACATTCCATTAGAATTACTGATAGCCTTGGGAGAGCCAGCTCTGTTAAAACTCTACCATCTGGTGAGCAAGATGTATGAGACAGGCGAAATACCCTGAGACTTCAAGAAGAATATAATAATTCCAATCCCAAAGAAAGCAGGTGTTGACAGATGTGAAAATTACTGAACTATCAGTTTAATAAGCCACGGCTGTAAAATACTAACAAGGATTCTTTACAGACGAATGGAAAAACTGGTAGAAGCCGACCTCGGGGAAGATCAGTTTCGCTTCCGTAGAAATGTTGGAACACGTGAGGCAATACTGACCCTATAACTTATCTTAGAAGCTAGATTAAGGAAAGGTAATCCTACGTTTCTAGCATTTGTAGGCTTAGAGAAAGCTTTTGACAATGTTGACTGGAATACTCTTTCAAATTCTGAAGGTGGCAGGGGTAAAATATAGGGAATGAAAGGCTATTAACCATTTGTACAGAAACCAGATGGCAGTTATAAGAGTCGAGGGACATGAAAGGGAAGCAGTGGCTAGGAATGGAGTGAGACAGGGTTGTAGCCTCTCCCCGATGTTATTCAATCTGTATATTGAGCAAACAGTAAAGGAAACAAAAGAAAAATTCGGGAGTTAGGTATTAAAATCCATGGATAAGAAAGAAAAACTTTGAGGTTCGCCGATGACATTGTAATTCTGTCAGAAACAGCAAAGGACTTGGAAGAGCAGTTGAACGGAATAGACAGTGTCTTGAAAGGAGGATATAAGATGAATATCAACAAAAGCTAAACGAGGATAATGGAATGTAGTCGATTACGTCGGGTGATGCTGAGGGAATTAGATTAGGAAATGAGACACTTAAAGTAGTACAGCAGTTTTTCTATTTGGGGAGCAAAATAACTGATGGTGGTCAAAGTGGAGAGGATATAAAATGTAGAGTGGCAATGGCAAGGAGAGCGTTTCTGAAGAAGAGAAATTTGTTAACATCGAGTATAGATTTAAGTGTCAGGGAGTCTTTTCTGAAAGTATTTCTATGGAGTGTAGCCATGTACGGAAGTGAATCATGGACGATAAATAGTTTAGACAAGAAGAGAAAAGAAGGTTGCGAAATGTTGTGCTACAGAAGAATGCTGAAGATTAGATGGGCAGATCACGTAACTAATGAGGATTACTGAATAGAATTTGGGAGAGGAGGAATTTGTGGCACTACTTGACTAGAAAAAAAAGGATCGGTTGGTAGGACTCTTTCTGAGGCATCAAGGAATCACCAATATAGTACTGGAGGGAAGCGTGGAGGGTAAAAATCGTAGAGGGAGACCAAGAGATGAATACACTAAGCAAATTCAGAAGGGTGTAGGTTGCAGTAGTTATTCGATGAAGAGGCTTCACAGGATGAAGTAGTATGGAGAACTGCATCAAACGAGTCTCTGGACTGAAGACCACAACAAACACAAACTGTAATCTGAGTCTACATAAGCTCCTGGGTATGCCTTACAATCCGATGTCAGATTTCGGAATCTCCGCCTGCCCATTATGTGATCTAACTGAAGTCTTGCCGTACCTCAAAGTCTTTTTCAAGTATACCATCTCCTCTTGTGATTCGTGAACAGAGTATTCGCTATTACTGAGATTTACTGCAGAACTCAATTAGTCTTTCCCCTCTCTCATTCCTAGCACCAAGACCATATTCTCTGGTAACCTTTTCTCCTACTCCTTCCCCTACAACCGCATTCCAGTGCGCGAAGACTATTTTTCATCTCACTTTACGTATTGAATTATCCTTTCAATATCCTCATATTCTTTGCCTATCTCTTCGTCTTAAGTCTGCGACGTCGGCATGTATACCTGAACTATCGTTGTCGATGTTGGTTTGCTGTCGATTCTGATAAGAACAACGCTATCACTGAATTGTTCACAGTAACACACGCTCACCTTCCTAATCATAACGAATCCTACTCCCATTATACCATTTTCTGCTGCTGTTGATATTAGCCTATACTTATCTGGCCAGAAATAATTGTCTTCTTTCCATTTACCTGCACTGTTCCTCACTACATCTAGATTGAGCCTTAGCATTTCCCTTTTCAGATTTTCTAGCTGCGCTACCAAGTACAAACATCTGACATTCCACGCCTCGATTCGTAGAACGTTATCTTTTCGTCGCTTATTCAATCTTTTTCTCCTGGTCGCTTCCCCATTGGCAGTCCATTCGCGGAGGTCCGAATACGGGACTCATCCGGAATCTTTTGCTAATTGAAAGGTCATCACCATTTTTTTAATTAACGGGGCTACATGTCCTGTGCATACACATTATGCGTTTTTAACGCAGTGGTTTCTGTTGCCTTCTGCATCCTTATATAGTTAATCATTGCTGACTCTTCCTCTTTTAGGGTCAAGAGAGTGCTCTGAATCTCTGTTCGTTCCTCCGCCCTCTTTGACATTGACTCTGTTAGATTGAAGGTGATTCTTACCCCGGAAGTCTTCGACCATCATTGCTGCAGATTGTTATTTAAGCTTTAAGCAGTGGTGTGATTCTAACCTGGGACCGAAAATGTTTTGTTTACTAGTTAAAGACGGTACTCCTAGACCATGGGTGCACCGTCTGAAAACAGAGATCGTGTGAAACGCAACTCGCACTTTTCCGACATGACATCCGAAAAGCCATGGATCAGAGCAGGCAAGTAGATCCAATATTTATCGATTTGCGGTAATCGATTGACTCACAGGAAACCCCTTCAATGCGAGGTCGCGAAAGCCCAATAATGTTTACGGCGTTTGACGCCCCACGTATTGTCTAGCATGCAACCACAGTATTCGCTGCTGATGGTAGCAGGGGGGCGATGCTGGAGTTATCCAATGGTGAGCGCAACATGAGGCTACGGAGCGTAGTTGAACTGGTTAGTCGTCGAGTAAGTCACGACAGTGCTACAGTTCCAGTGGTGTTGATACAAAGCAGAGCAATGACAACGATAAAAAAGCGAACATTCCATTTATATCCACAACAACACCAAGGAATTTCTCAGCGTGACTGAGCTGGTGCGCTGCTGGCACCAGTCTCCATCGACTCTCATGACTATCGTCTGTGTCGAATTTCGATGCCTGCTTGGCTTCGCACCTTTGGCGGAGGCTGTTTAACTGCGGCCCGCGCGCTCTCTTCCCTTCAGTTGCGCGCTCTCTTCCCTTCAATTCGGGTATCAGCTGTGTCAGCCGCAGTCACGTGTGCCGTGGTGTCCGTATGCAGCTTGGCGAGTGGTCGACGAAGGAGTGTGGGCCGCTGCCGCGGCGTGTTCAGCCGTTGTAACGCAGATCCGCTGCCGACTGTGATTGGGGTTCTCGGATACGTGAAGGACAGATTTCCTTGGTGTCTCTTGCATGTGATTCAAAGTCAATGAACTGGGGTCGTCGAAGTGTTCATCGGTGGGTTCTGTTTATGATAACTGAATACCCCTGTGCAGTGAAAACTATCTTGGCTGTTTCAGTTACCTTTGATCTTGCTGCCTGATACGTTGACGGCCATAAGGGAGTGCTAGTGACGTACAGCCAATAGACATGAAGCCGTGTTTAATGCATACCAAGTAGTGCGTAAGTTTGTGCCTGGCGTTCAGAAGCGGGCCGAAATATTTCCCCTAATTCATTTTCTATTTCATTTGTTGTTTTAGAGGTTGTCTAATCAAATCTTAAGAGTCACTGTCATGTACGTTAAGTCTGCTTAGGGCTCATTTGTGCCGCGTAGAATTAAAGGTTTATTGATAACTGGTTGGGTTAATATCCTGTGTACCTCGTGTGTCGGAATGTTGTCTGGCGCTGATGTGTATATAAATCGGATAACTGGCGGTGGTCGACGCGAGGAAGCTCCGATCGGGGTATCACGGTGGCAGAGATAAAATGAAGGACCTGGGTTGGTGTCTATGGTTACGTTATTAACATGCGGAAATTCCATCTTGCCGGTGGAGCGTTATGGTTTTCCGCAAGCTTACTTCTAGATCAAAGTTGAGTATATTTTTATTTCACCTTCTGGTCCGTGCATCTCCTGTGTCTGTTAGATCCTTTCGGTTTGCTCGCGTCCATCAGAAATTTACCGTAAAGTTGAGGCGGTCCCATGTTAAGACGATTCCATATGTTATTATTATATTGAATGTATTATAATCCTGATAAATAGTCAGAAATTTTAAGACCAATTTTGGAAAGATCTGAGCTTATTGGACTTGATTAATGTTCATAGCAGGGTCCTGAGTTACATGAAAATCGGTTTCTATGTCAGTTGAAGCATGTTTGAGATTTGATTAATTATGGTTTTATGAATATTGTTTTAATTAATGAAAGTTGGCTAAGCAAATTGTGAAAGATCTTAGTTTGTTGGACTTAATGCATTCTTTAGCTGTTGGAGGCAGCCAGAGTTTTGATGTGAGTCATGTGAAAAACGGTTCCATCTAAGTCATGACGGTTGTGTGATTTAGTTCACTTAGTCATATTTGATTAATGAACATTGTTTTAATCATTGAAATTTGGTTGACACAATTTTGAAAAATGTGTGTTGCTGCTGTTAATTTGATAAGAGCAATATGTTTGTAACAAAGAAGTCTTACAACTAAAAACTGGTTATGTGTTTAATTTCGGTGTGTCGAAAGACTCCATGCATCAGTGACAAAGAAGTGACAGATGAAATATTAGCGTTTCTGCATGGTAAGTCAGTGGAATATGTGTTGTTCCATACGCTCGACTTTGCGGATTATGTACATGAAGAGTACTATGATGACGTTACGTGCTTAACAAGTGAAAGTGATATTGAAAGAGGTGACGAGCCATGCATTTCGTCATCGTTGTCGGACAGAGAGCCACAAATCCCGTCGCCGGTGAAAAGTAGTAAACGACAATCTTTGTTCGAGGAGAGGGTACTAAACATTATTACGTACATGGAAGATCATCCGCAGCATTGTAAAAAAAAACAGTTATGAGCAGATTGGGAATAAGAAAAACTACAGATATTCAAGGGACGACAAGGCGCAGTTTGTTATCAATACTGGAGTCTTCGCTTTTGTGAGTTAACGAACATTTCGCTTTCATTTAAATATATGGCCGAAAGAGTCAGCCTACAGGAATTATAAAACGAACCCTGTCGTCCAGGACCGCGAGCCACAAACGGCGTACGAGATGGGGAAACTCACAGGCTTCTATTGTGTACTAAGCGCTGTAGCGTGCGAGTGAGACAGACGAGAACCTGCGTCGTAGGGAAACCCAGTAGAAGGCTTTTGTGGCCAGGGAGATGTAGCACTGTTAAATATGGCGGACCTAAGATCGATCATAAAGGGAAAGATTTATGGAAACTACTTCATTCTATAGTAATTCAGGGAATGGAGTCACAGGAATTTTAGTCTGCCATCCTCCATAAATTTTCATGGTGATCCCAATAAAACTTGAACATTAATCATATCTATAATAGTTTAACACTTACTGTTAAAGTGAAATTAACAAGTTTTGAAACAAAGACCTGAATGCTAAAATCTCAACGCTTTGGTCGATTTTAACGATCGATATTTCATATAGATACTAACCTTACGACTTATCTTAGAAGAAAGATTAAGAAAAGGCAAACCTACGTTTCTAGCATTTGTAGACTTAGAGAAAGCTTTTGACAACGTTAACTGGAATACTCTCTTTCAAATTCTGAAGGTGGCAGGGGTAAAATACAAGGAGCGAAAGGCTATTTACAATTTGTACAGAAACCAGATGGCAGTTATAAGAGTCGAGGGGCATGAAAGGGAAGCAGTGGTTGGGAAAGGAGTGAGACAGGGTTGTAGCCTCTCCCCGATGTTATTCAATCTCTATATTGAGCAAGCAGTAAAGGAAACAAAAGAAAAATTCGGAGTAGGTATTAAAATCCATGGAGAAGAAATAAAAACTTTGAGGTTCGCCGATGACATTGTAATTCTGTCAGAGACAGCAAAGGACTTGGAAGAGCAGTTGAACGGAATGGACAGTGTCTTGAAAAGAGGATATAAGATGAACATCAACAAAAGCAAAACGAGGATAATGGAATGTAGTCAAATTAAATCGGGTGATGCTGAGGGGATTAGATTAGGAAATGAGACACTTAAAGTAGTAAAGGAGTTTTGCTATTTGGGGATTAAAATAACTGATGATGGTCAAAGTAGACAGGATATAAAATGTAGACTGGCAATGGCAAGGAGAGCGTTTCTGAAGAAGAGAAATTTGTTAACATCGAGTATAGATTTAAGTGTCAGGAAGTCGTTTCTGAAAGTATTTGTATGGAGTGTAGCCATGTATGGAAGTGAAACATGGACGATAAATAGTTTGGACAAGAAGAGAATAGAAGCTTTCGAAATGTGGTGCTACAGAAGAATGCTGAAGATAAGGTGGGTAGATCACGTAACTAATGAGGAGGTATTGAATAGGACTGGGGAGAAGAGAAGTTTGTGGCACAACTTGACTAGAAGAAGGGATCGGTTGGTAGGACATGTTTTGAGGCATCAAGGGATCACAAATTTAGCATTGGAGGGCACCGTGGAGGGTAAAAATCGTAGAGGGAGACCAAGAGATCAATACACTAAGCAGATTCAGAATGATGTAGGTTGCAGTAGGTACTGGGAGATGAAGAAACTTGCACAGGATAGAGTAGCATGGAGAGCTGCATCAAACCAGTCTCAGGACTGAAGACCACAACAACAACAACAACATTTCATATAGAAGAGCTTAATTAAAATGACAAATGTTGTAGCCGGCCGATGTGACCGAGCGGTTCTAGGAGCTTCAGTCTGGAACCGCGCGACCGCTACGGTCGCAGGTTCGAATCCTGCCTCAGGCATGGATGTGTGTGATGTCCTTTGGTTAGTTAGGTTCTAGGGGACTGATGACCTCAGATGTTAAGTCCCATAGTGCTCAGAGCCATTTGAACCATTTTGTAGTTCATACCAACTAGAACCACTGGACACATTCAACCTCTGGATGTTTGTTTTTTCCGTGTCTATAAAACATATTATCGCCTTACCTGTAGCTGCGGCTTGAAGGATAGCCAGTTTCGCAGTAATCTCCACTACAGATTGTGTCAGATTTGGTTGCATGCTATCACATTCCATCAGTTCTCATTACCCCGTGACACCAGTATGATTCTATATGAATTCTTTAAGAGTGGATACTGAACGTAATTCCCAAGGAGTTCGAGTTCGATCTTGATGGTGCGAATCTTTGTGATAACTATGGCGGGCCATTTTCGATTCGATGTTCCTGTTGGAAGTTAATGGTTTCTTTGGAACTTTTCTTGTGTATCGACAATGTGAAGAGTAATATATACATCCATTAGAAGGTTGATGTCTGGACCTCCTGGACCTTATTTTCTGTCGCCTTCCTGATGCACATGGTGAGTCATTAGCAGCTAATATTTTTTGCTGTCAAAATTGTTAGCAAAACACTTTCAAGTGAGCCTTACTAAAGATTGAACTTGTGACCACGCGTTTAAGGGGTTTCTTGTCAGTACCATACCTGCGCTTATTATCAAAAGTACCGTAATATAGGGTAAGTAACGAAATTTTTGACTGGACTGATGATATTTTGGTAGGGGGGACAGAAAGTTATGTTGGATACAATCATCTATTGATGTAGAAGTATCTTCGATTACGTACCAGGGACCCTTACTATACACAGTTTATATTAATGAGCTTGCAGATAACATTAGTAGTAGCCTCAGATTTTCCGCATGTGATTCACTTATCTACAATGAAATGCTGCCTGAAAGAAGCAGCACAAAAATTCAGTCAGATTTTGATAAAATGTCAAAGCGGTGCAAAGATTGTTAACTTGTTTTAAATGTTCAGAAGTGAAAAAATGTGCACATCACAAAACGAAAAAGCTAATATTCTATGTCTATATCAATGAGTCACAGTGGGAATCGTGCCACTCACCAAAATACCTACGGGTAACACTTTGTAGAGGTATGGCATGGAATGGTCACACAGGCCCAGTCATGAGTAAAGCCGGTGGTAGACTTCGGTTTATTGGTAGAACACTGGGGAAGTGAAAGTAGTCTACATGGGAGATTACTTACAAATGGCTCGTGCAACCAGTACTGGAGTGTCGCTCATGTGTGAGGGACTGGCAGAGATATTCAACGGATACAAAGAATGACAGCAACAATGGCCAGAGATTTGTCCAATTCGTGGGAGAGTGTCATAAAGATGCCGGAAGAATTGAAGTGACAGACATTTGAAGACAGACGCAAAACGGAAAGTCTTTTTTGGCAGGGATAGTCCACGAGCATCAGAAAATTATGTGATGTGTTTGCGGGAAGACAGTTAGATACAGTGCAAAAACAACTAACACAAGCTGAAGGGGGTACATGTTATCAGTGCTGACAATATCTGCACCTATACCCCTAATACCGTCTACGCTACAACCACGTACGTATGACTGAGGACAAGATTACTTTACTTACAGTACACACAGAGGCACTTAAGCAATAATTCGTCCTATGCTCCATAGTGTGGAATGGGAGAAAGGCCCTAACACCTGGTACAATGTGACCCACCCTCTGCCATGCACTTCGCAGTGGTTTTGCAGAGTATAGATGTACATGAAGATGCATCAGGGGATGTCTTGTAAGTCCATTGGCGTCTCTGACAGCATTACAGTGTCAATGGCAGACTGCAGAATTTTGTTCCCGAATTTTGATATCCATTCCACATTTCTCCTTGGTTTGTCTACTGCTTGACTAAAACAAGGGAGAGGTGACAGCCCTGTCTCACACCTTTTTCACTTACTGATCCACTTTCATGTCTTTCGACTCTTGTAATTAGAATATGATTTCCATAGAGACTAGATAACTTTTCTCTCCCTGTATCTTACCCACGTTGCCTTTTGAATTTCTTAGAATGTGTTCCACAGAACAGTGCGAAATTTTTGTTCTGAATCAACAATGCTAGAAACGCACGTTTACCTTTCGTCAACCTATCTTCTAAGATATGTCGTATCTAATAATCTTGGGCGATTGGAAGCCGGTTCCACAAGAAACAGGTATGCGACAATTTCGTGTGGGCTTGGAGTAGGAATGAAAAAGGAGGAAGACTAATTTAGTACTGTAATTGCTTGCAGTTCGTAACAGCAAATACTCTGTTCAAAAATTACAAGATGAGCAAATATACTCCGAAAAGGCCTGGAGATACGGTTCGAGCTGGATTACATCTTGGTCAGACACAGATTCCCAAATTAGATACTGAATTGTAAGTCGTACGCTGGAGCAGATATGGACTCAATCACAATTTAGAAATGGTAAAGAGTAGTCTGAAATCTAACGCAATCGTACGGAAGAATTAGTGTGGAAGGAAGTGGGAGACAAAAGTAATGAGGGATCATGAGAAGCGTTTGAAATTAGCTAAAGACCTAGGCTATGTACTACATAGGGAGATACTTAAGAGACAACACGTTCCAGACCAATAAAGGAAAGGTTTATTAACCAAAGCAACAGACACTTCTCACAAAAAAGGATACAGAAATCTCTCAGTCTTCTATCAGGGTTGCGCCTGGAAAACAACAAAGTCATTTAAGATGACGGGACGTAGAGACTAATCTAACGAAGATTCCCACGGGAAGGAAGTACAGAGTACTCGGCAGAAGCCGAAGATACTTCTCGGGAGCGATGTTGAGAGGTCCGAAGTTGAGCTGCACTGTCTCCTACAGGGCTAGCATTAGCCGGCACGTATGTTGGCCCAGAGCGTCGGTGAAGAACTGCGGATGATTGTAACTGCGCCGCTATAAATAGCCGGTGAGCGGAGGTACACTTATGGATCTATTTCCGAGCACGTGACTCGACAGAGGGAAGTAGATTCCCAACGAGAAAGACCTGTAGCGGCAATTATTACGCCGTCTACCTCTTTCGATATGACTGTCACCGCTGTCCAGAGTCCCCGGACGTGATTGCCTCGGAGGTCGGCAGAGTGCGATGCCTTCACGTCTGAAGGGTTGCCGATACGCAAGGCGTACCGCTGGTGTTGTGTTGTGTTGTGGTCTTCAGTCCTGAGACTGGTTTGATGCAGCTCTCCATGCTACTCTATCCTGTGCAAGCTTCTTCATCTCCCAGTACCTACTGCAACCTACATCCTTCTGAATCTGCTTAGTGTATTGATCTCTTGGTCTCCCTCTACGATTTTTACCCTCCACGCTGCCCTCCAATGCTAAATTTGTGATCCCTTGATGCCTCAAAACATGTCCTACCAACCGATCCCTTCTTCTAGTCAAGTTGTGCCACAAACTTCTCTTCTCCCCAGTCCTATTCAATACCTCCTCATTAGTTACGTGATCTACCCACCTTATCTTAAACATTCTTCTGTAGCACCACATTTCGAAAGCTTCTAAATGGCTCTGAGCACTATGGGACTCAACTGCTGAGGTCATTAGTCCCGTAGAACTTAGAACTAGTTAAACCTAACTAACCTAAGGACATCACAAACATCCATGCCCGAGGCAGGATTCGAACCTGCGACCGTAGCGGTCTTGCGGTTCCAGACTGCAGCGCCTTTAACCGCACGGCCACTTCGGCCGGCTCGAAAGCTTCTATTCTCTCCTTGTACATACTAGTTATCGTCCATGTTTCACTTCCATACATGGCTACACTCCATATAAATACTTTCAGAAACGACTTCCTGACACTTAAATCTATACTCGATGTTAACAAATTTCTCTTCTTCAGAAACGATTTCCTTGCCATTGCCAGTCTACATTTTATATCCTCTCCGACCATCATCAGTTAATTTACTCCGTAAATAGCAAAACTCCTTTACTACTTTAAGTGTCTCAATTCCTAATCTAATTCCCTCAGCATCACCCTATTTAATTTGACTACATTCCATTATCCTCGTTTTGCTTTTGTTAATGTTCATCTTATATCCTCCTTTCAAGACACTGTCTATTCCGTTCAACTGCTCTTCCAAGTCCTTTGCTGTCTCTGACAGAATTACAATGTCATCGGCGAACCTCAAAGTTTTTACTTCTTCTCCATGAATTTTAATACCTACTCCGAATTTTTCTTTTGTTTCCTTTACTGCTTGCTCAATATACAGATTGAATAACATCGGGGAGAGGCTACAACCCTGTCTCACTCCCTTCCCAACCACTGCTTCCCTTTCATGCCCCTCGACTCTTATAACTGCCATCTGGTTTCTGTACAAATTGTAAATAGCCTTTCGCTCCCTGTATTTTACCCCTGTCACCTTTAGAATGTGAAAGAGAGTATTCCAGTCAACATTGTCAAAAGCTTTCTCTAAGTCTACAAATGCTAGAAACATAGGTTTTCCTTTTCTTAATCTTTCTTCTAAGACAAGTCGTAAGGTTAGTATTGCCTCACGTGTTCCAACATTTCTACGGTATCCAAACTGATCTTCCCCGAGGTCCGCTTCTACCAGTTTTTCCATTCGTCTGTAAAGAATTCGCGTTAGTATTTTGCAGCTGTGACTTATTAAACTGATAGTTCGGTAATTTTCACATCTGTCAACACCTGCTTTGTTTGGGATTGGAATTATTATATTCTTCTTGAAGTCTGAGGGTATTTCACCTGTCTCATACATCTTGCTCACCAGATGGTAGAGTTTTGTCAGGACTGGCTCTCCCAAGGCCGTCAGTAGTTCTAATGGAATGTTGTCTACTCCCGGGGCCTTGTTTCGACTCAGGTCTTTCAGTGCTCTGTCAAATTCTTCACGCAGTATCGTATCTCCCATTTCATCTTCATCTACATGCTCTTCCATTTCCATAATATTGTCCTCAAGTACATCGCCCTTGTATAAACCCACTATATACTCCTTCCACCTTTCTGCATTCCCTTCTTTGCTTAGAACTGGGTTGCCATCTGAGCTCTTGATATTCATACAAGTGGTTCTCTTCTCTCCAAAGGTCTCTTTAATTTTCCTGTAGGCAGTATCTATCTTACCCCTAGTGAGACAAGCCTCTACATCCTTATATTTGTCCTCTAGCCATCCCTGCTTAGCCATTTTGCACTTCCTGTCGATATCATTTTTGAGACGCTTGTATTCCTTTTTGCCTGCTTCATTTACTGCATTTTTATATTTTCTCCTTTCCTCAGTTAAATTCAATATTTCTTGTGTTATCCAAGGATTTCTATTAGCCCTCGTCTTTTTACTTACTTGATCGTTTGCTGCTTTCACTACTTCATCCCTCAGAGCTACCCATTCTTCTTCTACTGTATTTCTTTCCCCCATTCCTGTCAGTTTTTCCGTTATGCTCTCCCTGAAACTCTCTACAACCTCTCGTTCTTTCCGTTTATCCAGGTCCCATCTCCTTAAATTCCCACCTTTTTGCAGTTTCTTCAGTTTCAATCTGCAGTTCATAACCAAGAGATTGTGGTCAGAATCCATATCTGCGCCTGGAAATGTCTTACAATTTAAAACCTGGTTTCTAAATCTCTGTCTTACCATTATATAATCTATATGATATCTTTTAGTATCTCCAGGATTCTTCCAGGTATACAACCTTCTTTTATGATTCTTGAACCAAGTGTTAGCTATTATTAAGTTATGCTCTCTGCAAAATTCTACAAGGCGGCTTCCTCTTTCATTTCTTCCCCCCAATCCATATTCACCTACTATGTTTTCTTCTCTCCCTTTTCCTACTGACGAATTCCAGTCACCCATGACTTTTAAATTTTCGTCTCCCTTCACTACCTGAATAATTTATTTTATCTCATTATACATTTCATCAATTTCTTCATCATCTGCAGAGCTAGTTGGCATGTAAACTTGTACTACTGTAGTAGGCATGGGCTTTGTGTCTATCTTGGCCACAATAATGCGTTCACTATGCTGTTTGTAGTAGCTAACCCGCACTCCTATTTTTTATTCATTATTAAACCTACTCCTGCATTACCTCTATTTGATTTTGTATTTATAACCCTGTAATCACCTGGCCAAAAGTCTTGTTCCTCCTGCCACCGAACTTCACTAATTCCCACTATATCTAACTTTAACCTATCCATTTCCCTTTTTAAATTTTCTAACCTACCTGCCCGATTAAGGGATCTGACATTCCACGCTCCGATCCGTAGAACGCCAGTTTTCTTTCTCCTGATAACGACGTCCTCTTGAGTAGTCCCCGCCCGGAGATCCGAATGGGGGACTATTTTACCCCCGGAATGTTTTACCCAAGAGGACGCCATCATCATTTAATCATACAGTAAAGCTGCATGTCCTCGGGAAAAATTACGGCTGTAGTTTCCCCTTGCTTTCAGCCGTTCGCAGTACCAGCACAGCAAGGCCGTTTTGGTTAATGTTACAAGGCCAGATCAGTCAATCATCCAGACTGTTGCCCCTGCAACTACTGAAAAGGCTGCTGACCCTCTTCAGGAACCACATGTTTGTCTGGCCTCTCAACAGATACCCCTCCGTTGTGGTTGCACCTACGGTACGGCCATCTGTATCGCTGAGGCACGCAAGCCTCCCCACCAACGGCAAGGTCCATGGTTCATGGGGGGGAGGGTACTGCTGGTATATGGCGTGAATGCTACGATAAGGAATAACGCAGCAGACAGTTCAGTTGAACAGTAGTGCACATCTCTAAAAACAGCAATCACGGATGTTAGAAAGACATATCTAGCTACGAGGAAGGTACCTGGGAAGAAACGTTGGGTAACACATGGAATACTTCATCAGTTGATCGACGAAAGAAGGCAGTACGAAAGTGCTCAGGGGGAGACAGGAATACACCAAGCAATACAAACGACTCAGCAACGAAGAAAAAAAGGTAATGATCGTCGGAAGGACTGACTCAAGCTGCAGAAAAGCCAAAAAATCATCCTTCGGTGAAATTAAAAGTAAAGGCGGCAATGTAAAGATTGCAATGGGAATTCAGCGTTAAACTCTGAGGAGAGAGCAGATATGTGGAAAGAGTACATTGAAAGCCTGTATGAAGAAGAGTCATTGTCTGATGACACGATAGAAGAAGAAATTGGAGTCGATATGAAAGAGATAGGAGTTCGCTAAAAACCGGTGTAACTCTTGTAATTCGGCGTTGTAGCATATTCTACAGCCTTCTTCCTCCCTTATTGGCCCATAGATTTTTCGTAGTATTTTCCGCTCAATGGTTCTTAGTGCATTTTTATCGTGTTCTGTCAACGTCCATACCTCTGACCCGTATGTGACAACTGGGCGGACTAGGGAATTATATATCAGCAGTTTAGTTTTCCTTCTAACAAGGCTATTTTTGAAAAGTTGCTTGTTTGCAAAGTAAGCTCTGTTTCCTGCTTGTATTCTTTCCCTTATAGCCTTTCCTGTTATTTGTTATTAGGGTGCCCAAGTAGTTGAAAGAGGACACTCCTTTGAAGCATTTCCCATTGATGTTTAGGTTTTCAGGGGTTCTTCTGGCCTCAGATTGTGACATTACCATATATTTTGTTTTGTTTTCATTTACTATGAGGCCAATTTTTAAGGCTTCTTTTTCCATTGCCCGGTATGTTTCTAGGAGTGTATTGGTATTTCTTCCTACTATAGAATGTCATCAGCGTATGCACATATCTGGCTAGTTTTCATAAATATGGTGCCCCCTTTGTTGATTTTATTTGCTACAGTATGAAGGGCTATGTTGAACAGGACAGTGGAGAGATTGTCACCTTGCTTCACACCTTTATTAAAGTCAAAGCTTTGACTTGTTCTGCTAAGGACCTTTACTTTTGCTCTTGTCTCTGTCATGGCCATTCTGATTAGTGTTACTAGTTTAACACATATACCAACTTCTTTCAGTACTCTGTATAGTTCTTGCCGATTTATGCTGTCAAAGGCTTGTTTGAAGTCAAAGAATAGGAAATTCAGATCTATATCATATTGATAGAACTTTTCTATCATTTGTCTTGCCACAAATATGTGATCAGTTGTTCCTCTGTCTGGTCGAAAGCCACACTAATATTCCCCTAGTATGCCTTCTGCACACTTCTGTATCCTTTCGTTTAATATACTTGTGAAGATCTTATAAGTTGTACTTAGGGGTGTTAGTCCTCTATAGTTTTCACATGCTGTTCTGTCCCCTTTCTTATAAATGGGCATTATTATTCCAGTTTTCCAATTATCTGGCATAGTTTCCCATATATCTGATATTAATGTGTTCAGTTCCGTTATTACAGCCTCACCACCAGTTTTTATTAATTCAGCAATTATGCTGTCTTCCCCAGGGGCTCGATTGTTTTTTGACTTGTGCACAGCCTGGGAGACCTCTTGTAATGTTGGCTTTCTTGCCTCATTGGTTTCATTGTCTACTTCCAGCTCCACTCTTCCCTCCTTTGCAGCTGTCTCTTCATCTTCTAGGCTGGTGCTTAGTGTATCTTTGAAATACTCTGCCCATTTTCCCACTATCTGTTCTTCCTCCCTTATCATTTTCCCATCTTTACTGGAACAGGCCGTTGTTTTTGGTTGGAATCTATTCTTCATTTTGCCTATGGCTTGATAGAACTTTCTTATTTCACTCTGTTCCTTTAGTTCTTCTAGTTCTTGAAATTTCTTCTTATTCCACTCTCTTTTCTTTCTCTTGTACAGTCTGTTAGCTCTTCTCCTTAATTCTCTACATTGTTCCACATTGTTTCTGGTTTCTCTCTGTCTGCTTTTCCACTATTTTTCATGTATTTTTGGCAGTTGATTCACGAAATACAAACCTATCATCTATCCCTCTTGTAACAAGAACATGCATTTTACCCCACCCAAGAGCAAATGTAAATTATGTATTAGACTATTTGCACATGATGATGGACCCACAGAGGCGGAGATGCATCGGGTAATGTAATAAAACACGAAAAAATGGTGACTGAATGCCTTTTTATTCTTACTTCCTGTGAATTAAACAGAAGCGACAGTTCTTCTCCGAGCGCCTGTTATTGGCAGTTTCCTCGGAATTCAGATGAAACTGCTAGGCGAAATTCGTTAGAGATGAAACAGGTACGCAGATACATGTGACATACAGGGTAAGCACAAAGTCTTGCCCTGATTATAAACATTTATAACAGGATAACCGTTTGACATAATAAGTTACATTTGATGCCGTTACATGGGTTAGTCTTACTAGTTGTTGTGACCAATAGATGGCGCTATTTCTTCAGAACACCGACGCCGTTTGGTAGGTCACGTTAGTTGCTGGCGAAATGGCGGCGAAGCAGGAGAAAGCGCAATGTGTGCTTTGGTTTCACGAAACGAAATCGCCCATCAGTGTTCAGTGTAAATTTAGGGCTTCTTATGGACGCAGCCCTCCTGACGTTAAATCAATAAAGCGATGGTGTGCAAAGTTTAACGAAACAGGCAGCGCTGAAGATCGCCCCCGAAGTGGCAGGCCTCGTGTGAGTGATGCAGCTGTTGATCATTTTCGGCAATTGTTTCGACGGAGTCCGTCTAAATCAACTCGTCAAGCATCACGTGAACTTCAAATACCGCAAGCAAGTGTGGTGAAGAGTCTTCATGAAAGGCTTAGGTTGCATGCTTACAAAGTGCAAATCGTGCAGGCCTTGCAACCGAATGATTTGCTGACACATGCTGAATTTGCAACTGAGATTCTCAACAAGATTGATGGCGCTAACAGTTACTTAAATCGCATATGTTTTACCGATGAATCCACCTTTCATATCAGTGGAAAGGTAAATAGGCATAATGTCGGTGTATGGGGTTCAAAGTCTCCACATGGTACTGTACAGCTGCAGCGAGACAGCGAAAAAGTGAGTGTTTGGTGCGGCCTCATGCATAGCAAGGTTTTTGGACCGTTTTTCTTCGCGGAATAATCCATTACCGCTAATATTTACTTAGACGTTTTGCAACAGTTCATTATCCCACAGTTAGAAGAATATCAACCATGGATACTTTTCTAGCAAGATGGAGCACCCTCTACCACACATTACTAAATACATAAACAAATTAAATATGCACATATCAAGGAAATAGCAACAAAAGGTAGGCCAGTAGCCTAATGTCTCTGTGCTTTCTAAAACACAGTAAATATTTAACCAATTTCTTCATGAATAGTATATATCGGAATAAACAAAGACATATATGAATAAATATATTTATAAGGATGCTGCTACCGTTTTTTCGTGTAACTGTGGAGTACTTATGGCCTGACACGATCGATAGTAATCGGTCACTTTCACCTTCAATAACTCAGGTACTATTAAAGTTACATGCCTGTAATTTATAAAAAAAATTAGGTTTACACTAATAGCTTTCTAACGACACATCGATCGACGAAATCGGATGAACCGTTTAGATTTTGGAAATTCGTTACTGGGTGTTACTTATATAATTTACCATCAGATACTAAACTTTAAACTAATAAAGATATTGAAAATCTGATTACACCATCAGAATCGTCGCGCAAATAATAGTCATATATATGTTTGTTTTTGAGGTATCATGATTCATCTGGCTACTATTACTTTCTATACGAACTGTGAAATGTATGCCATGATGGTTTCAGAAAGTTCGCCATCTTTGGCACTCTCGGCATACAAGTCTCTTTCATCGACACGGCGTCACCATGGAATTCCCAGCCACGCGCTCGGGCTCGACCCCTCTTGCTTTGGCCAGCGCCCGGCACCACGGTGGTCGGCCTGCCGAGCAGCCCGTGCGGCCACTCCAACTCCGAACTTAGAATATTTTCAGGGCGCCACAATTCGTCTGTTACCTGACAGGGTATAACGTGTTCATACTGAGGCGTTGCAGTGTTACTGACTCTTTTGTCACGGTCATTGACGGCGCTCAGGAGGCGTTTATGTGCTCCCTCTGTTTTGACTCTGCAGGCAGTAACTGCGCTGTTTAGAGGTAGCTAGTGAACGGCCTATTCCGAAGTGTATTCGCCCACGACACACAGGTTCCAATTAGTGCTTCTTGGTATGACCTGCGATCAGTTACAACTCGCGGTCACATTTTGTGTAACCATTTGCCGCTATATTGTACATGCTGTCCCGCTGCTACTGCCATTTCTTCGACAGGTAGGTGACGTTCTTTTCCAACAGGACAACGCGCGTCACACACGGCTGCTCCGACTCAGCGTGCCCCTCGTGGGGTACCCACAACTGCCCCGGCCAGCGAGATCACCGCAGCTCTCGACGACTGAACACGTATGGGATATGATGAAGCGGGAAATTACTCGTGCTCCAGAACCTGTAAGAAACATTGCCGAATGGCAGCAAAAGGCGTAATATACAGTCATACTCATAAATTAAGGATAATGCTGATACATGGTGAAAAAACGCTCTGGTGGGCGGTTTGCGGGTTTAAATCACCTCGCGGTATGACCATGCGGTGCATTTGACCTGCGGTCGTCGCACGGTGACGCTGGCAGCAGTCCACATACGCAGAGGTGTGTTGGTGCATGTCAGAGTACGGTGCAGCGAGTAAGTGTGCAGACGTTTTCAGACTTGCTAATGGTGACTGTGTGTTAAAAATGGCTCAAAGAACACATATTGCCGGCCGCGGTGGTCTCGCGGTTCTAGGCGCGCAGTCCGGAACCGTGCGACTGCTACGGTCGCAGGTTCGAATCCTGCCTCGGGCATGGATGTGTGTGATGTCCTTAGGTTAGTTAGGTTTAAGTAGTTCTAAGTTCTAGGGGATTGATGACCACAGCAGTTGAGTCCCATAGTGCTCAGAGCCATTTGAACCATTTTTTTGAACACATATTGATGGCGTTATGAGGCATTGAATACTAGGGCGACTGGAGGCTGGTCAAACACAGAAGGCCGTAGCACGGGTCCACCGTGTGGCACAAAGTGTGATCTCAAGATTATGGCAACGATTCCAGCAGACAGGAAACGTGTCCAGGGGCTACAGTACGGGACGTCTACAGTGTACAACACCACAAGAGGACGGATATGTCACCATCAGTTCCCGCAACAGACGACTACGGTCTACTGCAGGTAGTCTTGCTCGGGACCTTACCGCAGGAACTGGAACAGTTGTCTCCAGACACACAGTCTACAGACGACTGAACAGACACGGTTTATTCGCCCGGAGACCTGCAAGATGCATTCCACTGACCCCTTGTCACAGCAGAGCCCGTAAAGCCTGGCGTCAAGAACACAGTACGTGGTCATTGGAACAGTGGTGCTAGGTTCACGGCCGAGTCCAGATATAGTCTGAACAGTGATTATCGCCGGGTTTTCACCTGGCGTGAACCGGGCACCAGATAGCAACCCCTTAATGTCCTCGAAAGGGAACTGTACGGAGGTCGTGGTTTGATGGTGTGGGGAGGGATTATGATTGGTACACGTACACCCCTGTATGTCTTTGGCAGAGGAACTGTAACAGGTCAGGTGTATCGGGACGTCATTTTGCACCTTTTCAGTGTTGCAGTGGGTCCCACCTTCCTCCTGATGGATGATAACGCACGGCCCTACCGAGCTGCCATCGTGGAGGAGTACCTTGAAACAGAAGATATCAGGCGAATGGAGTGGCCTGCCTGTTCTCCAGACCTAAACCCCATCGAGCACGTCTGGGATGTTCTCGGCCGACGTATCGCTGCACGTCTTCAAACCCGTATGACACTTCAGGAGCTCCGACAGGCACTGGTGCAAGAATGGGAGGCTATATCCCAGCAGCTCCTCGACCACCTGATACAGAGTATGCCAACCCGATGTGCGGCCTGTGTAAATGTGTATCGTGGTGTCGGGGCACATGCGCAGGAAATAGTGGCGTTTTGTAGCACATGTGTTTCGGGACGGTTTTCTCAACTTATCACCAATACCGTGATCTGTGTCGTGTGTGTTCCCTATGTGCCTATGCTATTAGCGCCAGTTTTGTGTAGTGCCACGTTGTGGGGCACCACATTCTGCAATTATCCTCAATTTATGCGCATGAGTGTACTTGCGATAGTCAATCGTAGGATGCCATTTGGCACCTTTATGATCGTTTGCATACGAGACAGACGCCTGCCTTGTCGCTAGATGTAAGGGACTGTGCGAACCGTTTACTGTGACATGTGTGTTTCATTTTGTCAGAATTTGTTGACCATGTTCTCCTGCCATGATGAACTACCTTTGGTAGCACTTGTCAATAAAATGACCTTGTCTTTTAAGGATGTTTCACTTTTTCCTGCAGTTTGCAACGACTGTTCAGAATTGAAGCATCATTTATCGAGCGTGCCTCGTAACTGAAAAAAAAGCAACTTGGTAGTGTGAAGAAAATAATTTTCTGTCGTAAAACTACAGCAAATGATGATAGAAACGCCACTACCATGTTAGCAGCATTACCCAACGGTCCAAATGTCACTACAAGGTTTAAGGGGAAGCCAAATGTAGCGAACGGTTTGGTTATCGCTACAACTCGCATTTCGGATATCCGAATACTTCCGGCAGCCAAGCGTCTTTCACTGTTCCCCTGCAAGATGACAGTTTTTCTGCGCAGTCCTTAACACTACTCATGTGTTTCGTAATCCATTTACTTAATGCGGCTGCATATAATTGATCAGTTAGCATTTCACTCTCTTTAAGGCTCTTCTGAATATTTATTTATTTGCTATTTTCGTTTGGTTTATTATCTGTGTACATGAACAGACAGTAGGTTGCACACGAAGTGCCATGAATATAGCAAATAATATTTTAACATAATTTCAACCGCATTAGTGCAAAGAAATTTTTTGTAGCCAAGATAGCGTTCAAAACTGTTTTTTATAGACTGGTTTCGACAGGTAAGACTGTCACGTTCGGATCTTTAAAATTTTTTTTGGGTTGTATGGCATGTGTTTTAGTGAAGAGCATATGGCACATTCCAAACAGGTTTGTCAAAAATAAAACTGTTGACAGGTTTGTCACTAAAAATTAACACAGCTGAAATGCACCCTGTGGAGCCTTGGATATCTACACTCCTGGAAATTGAAATAAGAACACCGTGAATTCATTGTCCCAGGAAGGGGAAACTTTATTGACACATTCCTGGGGTCAGATACATCACATGATCACACTGACAGGACCACAGGCACATAGACACAGGCAACATAGCATGCACAATGTCGGCACTAGTACAGTGTATATTCACCTTTCGCAGCAAGGAAGGTGCTATTCTCCCATGGAGACGATCGTAGAGATGCTGGATGTAGTCCTGTGGAACGGCTTGCCATGCCATTTCCACCTGGCGCCTCAGGTGGACCAGCGTTCGTGCTGGACGTGCAGACCGCGTGAGACGACGCTTCATCCAGTCCCAAACATGCTCAATGGGGGACAGATCCGGAGATCTTGCTGGCCAGGGTAGTTGACTTACACCTTCTAGACCACGTTAGGTGGCACGGGATACATGCGGACGTGCATTGTCCTGTTGGAACAGCAAGTTCCCTTGCCGGTCTAGGAATGGTAGAACGATGGGTTCGGTGACGGTTTGGATGTACCGTGCACTATTCAGTGTCCCCTCGACGATCACCAGTGGTGTACGGCCAGTGTAGGAGATCGCTCCCCACACCATGATGCCGGGTGTTGGCCCTGTGTGCCTCGGTCGTACGCAGTCCTGATTGTGGCGCTCACCTGCACGGCGCCAAACACGCATACGACCATCATTGGCACCAAGGCAGAAGCGACTCTCATCGCTGAAGACGACACGTCTCCATTCGTCCCTCCATTCACGCCTGTCGCGACACCACTGGAGGCGGGCTGCACGATGTTGGGGCGTGAGCGGAAGACGGCCTAACGGTGTGCGGGACCGTAGCCCAGCTTCATGGAGACGGTTGCGAATGGTCCTCGCCGATACCCCAGGAGCAACAGTGTCCCTAATTTGCTGGGAAGTGGCGGTGCGGTCCCCTACGGCACTGCGTAGGATCCTACGGTCTTGGCGTGCATCCGTGCGTCGCTGCGGTCCGGTCCCAGGTCGACGGGCACGTGCACCTTCCGCCGACCACTGGCGACAACATCGATGTACTGTGGAGACCTCACGCCCCACGTGTTGAGCAATTCGGCGGTACGTCCACCCGGCCTCCCGCATGCCCACTATACGCCCTCGCTCAAAGTCCGTCAACTGCACATACGGTTCACGTCCACGCTGTCGCGGCATGCTACCAGTGTTAAAGACTGCGATGGAGCTCCGTATGCCACGGCAAACTGGCTGACACTGACGGCGGCGGTGCACGAATGCTGCGCAGCTAGCGCCATTCGACGGTCAACACCGCGGTTCCTGGTGTGTCCGCTGTGCCGTGCGTGTGATCATTGCTTGTACAGCCCTCTCGCAGTGTCCGGAGCAAGTATGGTGGGTCTGACACACCGGTGTCAATGTGTTATTTTTTCCATTTCCAGGAGTGTACATATGTAGCAATGCTCTGATACTTTTCAGCTTTTAAAATCCACAATATATACTGAAAGTGCACATTTATGCCAATGTTTATATTTAAATGACGAATTAAGCAAATCTTAGAGCCTTCTCGCCTGAAATATGAGAAGGTTTTCATATCAGTGAAATTATAACTTAGTATTTATATTTTAGTTGAAAGTATGTTAAATAGAGAGAATGTTTTATAATTGAGATGACTTCTATTGACAGTAAATAGTAACTTTTATAAGTTAAGTTAGTTACATGAAATTTATCTTTTGCAGTTTCTGTAGCGAAGTTCTGGAAGAAGTCATTCAGCGGTAAATATGTTTTTTGGCTGGTATACCGGCTAGCTTTTAAAGAGCAGGGTAAAACTTTGCTAAGAAAAATACTTTCTCTTATTAGTGTCCAGAAGTGGGGTCGACTAACGATGAAATATAGAATATGTGAGACTCTGGAAATCTAACTAATAAATAATTTTGTAAAAACCATCCCGTTTTTATTTTACAATAATTCTGATTATTATTTAGAAAAATTGTTTCGTACACGTACAAGTTTCATGGCAGACATCTTCTGCAAAGAAAATGCAATGGAATTTGCCAACTTACGGCGAAAATTGGTTATCGTGTACAAAGTTTAGGTCTGTTTAGAAATTAGAATGCCCATCAGCAGAGGAAATCATCGTGGAAAATAATAATATCACAGTAATTGCGATGCATGATATGTCATAAGACACAAGGAATAATTACAATATTAAGAAATAGAACTCACGAGAACTAAACTTTCTGACAATATAGAAGCTGATAGTTCGAGATGCTAACAGAAAGACGGTAGAACAATGGAGAGCGCAAAGTCGGTCACGCACGTAACTTATAGTAGTAACAGAGATGTTAATGCCGCGCCGATCACAGTAAGCTTGGCATTAACACTCAATCAGCGTTACGTGGTCGCTGTGGTTAGCGCAAAATATATATTTCCTTAAACATAAATAGTTAATTATTTCTACCGGGTCACGGGAGGTGTTATTTCACAGCAGATCCCCACCCTCTCCACAATAGCAACCTCTTATTACAAAGTTTCTGCTCCTTCCGTCTCAAGTGACCAAGCATATCAATGACCTATTAAAAATTGTGTCATAATGTAATACATAGCCAGCATTAATGACAAAATTTAAGCAACTCCATAGAGCTAAAACACATCAGTAGAAGATGTCCACTTGTGGCCGAAACATTGGTTTCTCCAGTATTGTTCAAATGGTACAAATGGCTCTGAGCACTATGGGACTTAACATCTGGGGTCATCAGTCCCCTAGAACTTAGAACGAGTTAAACCTAACTAAGGACATCACACACATCCATGCCCGAAGCAGGATTCGAACCTGCGACCGTCCAGTATTGTGTTATAGTCATTTTTCTGGTATTTCTAGTTTTATACAACATTGGAGGAGAACAGCCATCTTATTGTAATAAAATTATTTCAAAGCAGTCCTGATTGCAGCCTATGTTAACTTCTGACTCGGCCTTTTAATTTCGGGCCATCATCAGAGTTTTCACTGTAATAACAAAAGTAACAGTGCTATATTACGTAGAGAATCCAATGTTGTAAAAGTATAAAACGATATATCATTACCCATCTGTAGGACGGCGATAGCGCCTGACCTGCTGTGGATGCCTCAGTCATTGTAACTGATGCTGGTGGCCAAGCAGCCACGCGTTATGTAGTGCACAGGGTTAAACTAACTGGAACAATTAGAAATTTCTGTTTACTATAGGAAAAGCTCACTAGCTCTGTTAAATGAGCAGTTAGATTTTCATGAAAAAATCCTATTTGAATTATTCGAAGACGTCTTTTGAAATAGAAGCTACTTGCTCCTGCAACTATTTATGGTTCTATTTCATTTTTGAGTTTCTATGTTACAGCCACTTTCACGGTTTTTAGCATCAAATAGACAATAAATCTTACAAATATTCCTCATCATTTTAATAGTTGTGACTGTCTTCTGGAACAGTCGCAGGAATATTAATTTATAGTACCAGAGACGTCAACGATTTTACAAACGACATGTATACATAATTTCCACATTTTTACTGCTCTTCTTAATACTTATTTTTATTCTAAGCTCCAAATGTTTCTAAATTATTTGTAACAGATCGTTTCCACTAGCAAACAGTGATTTATTCCAGGTTATCAACAACAACATAATGGGGCTACACTGGGGCCACTTCTGTAAACAATGCCTCTTTTATCTTTGGTGAGTGATCTCCAGTGTTATACAAGCGTCAATTACATCTTTGACAACTGACAGACATATCAACCTGGATGTCTCCAAGGAAACGCTGACGTAATATGTTATAACAAGCACCAAGAGATGGCACAGACATACAACGATGCATTAGGATTCTCCATTGCTTTTTAAGACTTTAAATAACTGACAACTAATAAAAATATGTCAATATGTATAATTTTCATATTAATACCCCATACATTTGCTTTCATTATGAATAAATAGCAGTAGCTATAGAACTAACGATCTTATAGTGCTAATTATTTCATTCAGACGACGCTCTGGACCTCACTTAACACATTACACTAGACTGTCGTGCATTTTACGGGTCTGGCTGTAATGTACACTACTGGCCATTAAAATTGCCCGGCCGGTGTGGCTGAGCGGTTCTAGGCGCTTCAGTCTCGAACCGGGCGACCGCAACGGTCGCAGGTTCGAATCCTGCCTCGGGCATGGATGTGTGTGATGTCCTTCGGTTAGTTGGGTTTCATTAGTTCTAATTTATAGGGGACTGATGACCTCACCGTGTTAAGTCCCATAGTGCTCAGAGCCATTAAAATTACTACACCACGAAGATAGAGGTCGCCTATAGCGATTGCGGTTTATCGTATCGCGACATTGCTGCTCGCGTTGTTCGAGATCTGTTTGCAGAATATGGAATCGGTGGGTTCAGGAGGGTAATACGGAACGCCCTCGTATCACTAGAAGTCGAGATGACAGGCATCTTATCCGCATGGCTGTAATGGATCGTGCAGCCACGTCTCGATCCCTGAGTCAACAGATGGGGACGTTTGCAAGACAAAAACCATCTGCACGAACAGTTCGACGACGTTTGCAGCAGCATGCACTATCAGCTCGGAGACCATGGCTGCGGTTACCCTTGACGCTGCATCAAAGACAGGAGCGCCTGCGATGATGTACTCAACGACGAACCTGGTTGCACGAATGCCAAAACGTCATTTTTTCGGATGAACCTAGGTTCTGTTTTGCAGCATCATGATGGTCGCATACTTTTTTGGCGACATCGAGGTGAACGCACTTTGGAAGCGTGTATTTGTCATCGCCATACTGGCGTATTACCCGGCGTGATGGTATGGGGTGCCATTGGTTACACGTCTCGGTCACGTCTTGTTCGCATTGACGGCACTTTGAACAGTGGACGTTACATTTCAGATAGAAGAAAGATTAAGGAAAGGCAAACCTACGTTTCTAGCATTTGTAGACTTAGAGAAAGCTTTTGACAATGTTGACTGGAATACTCTCTTTCAAATTCTAAAGGTGGCAGGGGTAAAATACAGGGAGCGAAAGGCCATTTACAATTTGTACAGAAACCAGATGGCAGTTATAAGAGTCGAGGGGCATGAAAGGGAAGCAGTGGTTGGGAAGGGAGTAGGACAGGGTTGTAGCCTCTCCCGATGTTGTTCAATCTGTATATTGAGCAAGCAGTAAAGGAATCAAAAGAAAAATTCGGAGTAGGTATTAAAATTCATGAAGAAGAAATAAAAACTTTGAGGTTCGCCGATGACATTGTAATTCTGTCAGAGACGGCAAAGGACTTGGAAGAGCAGTTGAACGGAATGGATAGTGTCTTGAAAGGAGGATATAAGATGAACATCAACAAAAGCAAAACAAGGATAATGGACTGTAGTCTAATTAAGTCGCGTGATGCTGAGGGAATTAGATTAGGAAATGAGACAAAGTAGTAAAGGAGTTTTGCTATTTGGGGAGCAAAATAACTGATGATGGTCGAAGTAGAGAGGATATAAAATGTAGACTGGCAATGGCAAGCAAAGCGTTTCTGAAGAAGAGAAATTTGTTAACATCGAGTATAGATTTAAGTGTCAGGAAGTCGTTTCTGAAAGTATTTGTATGGAGTGTAGCCATGTATGGAAGTGAAACATGGACGATAAATAGTTTGGACAAGAAGAGAATAGAAGCTTTCGAAATGTGGTGCTACAGAAGAATGCTGAAGATTAGATGGGTAGATCACATAACTAATGAGGAAGTATTGAATAGGATTGGGGAGAAGAGAAGTTTGTGGCACAACTCGACCAGAAGAAGGGATCGGTTGGTAGGACATGTTCTGAGGCATCAAGGGATCACCAATTTAGTATTGGAGGGCAGCGTGAAGGGTAAAAATCGTAGAGGGAGACCAAGAGATGAATACACTAAGCAGATTCAGAAGGATGTAGGTTGCAGTAGGTACTGGGAGATGAAAAAGCTTGCACAGGATAGAGTAGCATGGAGAGCTGCATCAAACCAGTCTCAGGACTGAAGACCACAAAAACAACACGACCCGTGGCTCTACCCTTAATTCGATCCCTGCGAAACCCTACATTTCAGCAGGATAGAGCACGACCGTATGTTGCAGGTCCTGTACGGGTCTTTCTGGATACAGAAAATGTTCGACTGCTGCCCTGGCCAGCACATTCTCCAGATCTCTCACCAATTGAAAACGTCTGGTCAATGGTGGCCGAGCAACTGGCTCGTCACAATACGCCAGTCACTACTCTTGATGAACTGTGGTATCGTGTTGAAGCTGCATGGGCAGCTGTACCTGTACACGCCATCCAAGCTCTGACTCAATGCCCAGGCGTATCAAGGCCGTATTACGGCCAGAGGTGGTTGTTCTGGGTACTAATTTCTCAGGATCTATGCACCCAAATTGCGTGAAAATGTAATCACTTGTCAGTTCTAGTATAATATATTTGTCCAATGAATACCCGTTTATCATATGCATTTCTTCTTGGTGAAGCTATTTTAATGGTAAGTAGTGTAGATTACGAACCTTAATTGAATATAACCTCTTTCTGGATTAGTTAAATTTAAAAAATAAATATTTAAAAACGAAGACTCAAAACGTTATGTAAACCGTTCCCCATTGGCTGGCGGCGATGTCTTGGGCTCTGCAGCGCCCTCTCTCTACCCTATACAACTCAAGACTGCTTAGCCATCAGCATCAGTTAACAGTGACTGACGCCTCCACAGCGGGTCTGGCGCCATGGCGGTCATCCAGTCCAATTCTTTCCTAGAATAAAACTACGATATCTACTTTACACGAAGAGCTTGACTCCGTCGCCCAACAACGTCATCTACACAGTGACATACCAAATCAAAAACAGTAGCTTTAGAATTTTACAACAAAGTGTGATCAAAAAGTCGCGCACGTAAGGATCACATATTATTTGGGGCACTTAAGACAGGGCACCGGAATAACTGAGCCACTGTTAGAGATGGAAGAAAATCTGTCAAACAGAAGCTGCTTAACTTGAAGGGGAACATAGTTCGGTGTTAATCATTTTTTCGTAGACAGTTGGTAGACGAGACAATAATGATAGTCAACTTTATTTTCTTAAACGGATTGGCATGTTATTTATTTATTTACTTACTTGAGTAATCCTTTTGGAGGGTACGATAAATCAACTTTGGTTTGGCTTTCTTCTGTTTAATTTTGGTTGCTCCCAGAGTTCCTTCACCCTTCGAGAGTTTGAACCTTTTCTTCCTGGGTCCACTTTCTTCCTTTTGCAGTCCTCTTTCTTTTCTAAAATCCTGCCGTTTTTGTTGCTTCTCTAAAAAATATTCTGTTGTCTATTATTAAAATTCTACTTCCAGTATTTTTCATATTTTTCTCTTAATTTCGGTGAACCATGTGGACTTGGATTTGCAGCTGTTGCTTAGTCTGTTATTATCCAAATGTTTCCATGAAACTGTAGTTTTTTCCTCATCACATCCGGTACCTTTTCCATTTTCAAATAGAGCTCTCTGTTTCGTTTTAAGTTGTGTTCAACTATAACATTACTTCTAGTTCTCGGTATTTTCCTTAGAATTCTTCTTTCAGATTTTTCCAGTTTTTCAAGGTGCACAAATCTTGTTAGTTTAAGTATTTATACTGCATGCATTGTTTGATGGTGCTATGATTATCTTTTCTTAGATTGTGTTGTTATGATTTTTAACATTTGAATGGGCATCATTGAAATTTATCATGAAGTGCGTTTGTTTCAAATGACTTTTAGTTCTATTTTGTCTCTTGTTTCTGTAGTTCTGTGATTTGTCATTTGGTACTATCCGGTGAATCAGCAATTAATGTCATGTTATCTGCAAAATCTAGAAAATCTATGTGACTCTATTTGGGTTTCTTCCCAGCTGATGGATTTTCTCCATTTTTTACTATCTTCTCTAACTTGCAGTTGAAAGGTAGGGCTGAGAAACCATCTCCTTTACTTATTCCTGATTCTATTTCTACAGGTTTTGGCAATTCCCCAATAAACTTTATTTTTGATGTTGTGTTTCTTAAAGTTCCTTCAATTATTTCTATTGTTTTATTGTCGAGACGATTCCCTTTACGTTGTCGATTAGTGTATTTCTATCAACTGAGTCGTATGCCTTTTTAAAAATTGCGAAAGTTATCTACTGTTTCAACTTTCTGATTTTCATCGTTTCTGTTATGTTCTCTAGATATACTATTTGCTCCGCACCATATCTTTTCCTAAATCCTGCTTGATACTCTCCTATTTCTGGGTCGAGTATACATTCAGCTCTCCTTAAAAGTGCCATGGACAAATTCTTATAGGTCACTGGCAAGACGGAGATCCGTGTATAGTTGTCAGGATCAGTTTTTTTCCTTTTTTATGTAGTGATGTATTAATGCCTTTGCGCATTCAGATGTAAGCTGTCTATTGTCCAAATTTCGTAAATGATCTCTGTTAGATATACAATAATGTTGTCACTAGAGTATTTCCACAATTCGGCAATTACATTATCTTCGCCTGAAGCTTTGTTATTTTTAAGTTGTTTTATGATTTTCATGATTTTTCTCTATTGTTTGTGGCTTTGAGTCTGGTTGTATTTGCATTCATTTATCAAAATGAAATTGTTAGTTCGCAGTTGTATAGTTCTTTGTAGTAGTTAGCACGCATTCTGCAGTTCTCGCTGTTGTTGTATGCAGTCTTTTGTGTTTTTGAATGTGTAAACTGTAAACTTGATGGTGTGTACGTCTTTTTGATTGTTTTATGAATGTCCGTTGTGTTGTCATGTTTTAAATATGACTTAATTGATGAAAGTTGATCTTTCATATGTTGTATTCTGATCTTTTTGAGGCTTTTTGATGCATGTTTCCTTGCTTCTATAAGACGTTTCCTGTTCTTAGCATTGTTATTTGTGTTTCAGATATTTTAGGATCGTTGTCTCTTTGTAATTAACATGTCACAATCATCATTCCACTGGCCAAGTTTTCATTTCTTTTTATGAGAAATAATTTATTCTGCAGTCTGAATCATGTCTTTTTGAAATTGTTACCACCATGTAGATATTCTTTCGCAATCATTTACTGCAGATAACTTACGTGTGTCAAACTTTCAGGCATGGTATTGGTTCTCTTTTCTGAATACTGGTCTAACCTTGAATTTAATGATAGGTAGGTGGTGGGCTGAATCTAAACCAGCGCTCTTGACAATTTAGCATTGAGTACCTCCATTGCAGAGTGTGTATTTACAGCAACGCGATCGAGTTCTTTTTCACCACAAATCAGATTTGGTAATACCCACGTAGTTTGTTTTCTAGGAAGTTTTTTTGAAGAATGTAGATTTCAGTAATGTGTTATGCTGTCAGCACGGGCTTAAAAGTCTTTCTTCTTTGCATTCGTTCTTTCACGTGTAGGGAATTTTCCTACAATTGATCTGCGCTGCCGTTCTTTGCCAGTTTGTGCATTAAAGTCACCAAACAGTAATACTTTATTTTTAGATGGAATGTTATGTTATTTACCTTTTAATAATACGTTTGAAGACGTATACAGTGCATTAGGTTGAACAATTATTATCTTAAATAAGACCGCGGTGTTGACCTTTTGCAACTGCATTAACAAATTCACACAATGAGATTACGATGAAACGTATAGTAAATAACTTAATGACAGTAAATAACTTACTGACAGTACGTAACTTAATTACATCAGATAACTTTATTACAACACATGTTCAAAATGCTGGCCATTAGCAGTAACACATGCTGTAAATTGATTGGATGTGACAATACCGCACACTGAATTTCAACTGAGCTGATAGCAGAACAAGCTTGTGTAATATGATCTTTCATGCCTTCCCCAATGATTGGAATTTCATTGAAAACATGTTGTTTTAATTTACCTCACAAGTAAAAATCCAGAGGCGTTAGATCTGGCGTACATGGATGCTATTATGTGTTGCCAGAGCGATGAATCCAACTCTCTACGCATCGGTTGCTCATAACCTCTGTAATTATCCTTATAGGATGTGCAGAACACCCATCTTGTTGGTACCACATCCCTTGCCTTATGTCCAGCGGGATGTATTTTACTAATAATGGCAGTACCTCTGTTAACTCAAAATACCTCTCACTACTTAAGTTCGAATCAATAAAATAGGGACCAATAATTCTATTACTCAGACGACTGCACCATACGTTGACTGACCAAGGACTTTGTTTGTCCACTTTTCCCAGCCACAGTTGATTTTCAGAGGGTCAGAATTGCATGTTGCGAAGACTGACGCGCCAATGGTTTGTAAATGATGGGCCGGCCGAAGTGGCCGCGCGGTTCTGGCGCTGCAGTCTAGAACCGCGAGACCGCTACGGTCGCAGGTTCGAATCCTGCCTCGGGCATGAATGTGTGTGATGTTCTTAGGTTAGTTAGGTTTAACTAGTTCTAAGTTCTAGGGGACTAATGACCTCAGCAGTTGAGTCCCATAGTGCTCAGAGCCATTTTTTTTGTAAATGATGCTTCATGTTCAAATGACAAAAACATGCCATCTGTTTGCAGTTTCCGTAGCTCTCACATGGAGAATTGTACCCTTCGTCGAAAATCAACGCTAAGGAGCTGCTGATGAAGTGACATGTGGTGTGGCTGAAATTTATTGGAACGTAATATTCGCAAAACACTTCTTTGATTGAGTCCTGGCTCGCATTCCAGCTTTCTTGCACTAACATGTAGATAATGTGCTACAGCTGCTAAGATATCAACTACATGTTACCCGACAGTTGCTGACTTGAGCCAGTTACGTTTTTTATCATCGACGTTTCCTGTTTCCTGAATTGTTTGTATTATGTAAAAAAGATAGATCGCGAAGGTGTTGCACGTTCAGGATATCTTTCAGCATACAATCGCACTGCTGCTCTAACACACTAAAGCGCCAAAGAAACTGATCTTGTCATGCGTATTCAAATAGGGAGATATGTAAACAGGCATAATACGGCGCTGCGGTCGGCAACGCCTGTATAAGAAAACAGTTGTATAGCGCAGTTGTTAGATTGGTCACTGCTGCTACTATCACAGGTTATCAAGATCTAAGTGAGTTTGAACCTGGTACTGTAGTCGGCGCACGAGCGATGGGACACAACATCTCCGAGGTAGCGATGAAGTGGGGATTTTCCCGTAAGACCTTTTCAGAGAATATCAGGAATACGGTAAAACGTCAAATCTCCGCCATCGATGCGGCTGGAAGAAGATCCTGCAAGAACTGGGCAGTTGACTCCTTCAATGTGACAGAAGTGCAACCCTTCCGTAAGTTGCAGCTTATTTCAGTGCTGAGCCATCAACAAGTGTCAGCGTGCGAACCATTCACCGAAACATCATCAAAAAATGGTTCAAATGGGTCTGAGCACTATGGGACTCAACTGCTGTGGTCATAAGTCCCCTAGAACTTAGAACTACTTAAACCTAACTAACCTAAGGACAGCACACAACACCCAGCCATCACGAGGCAGAGAAAATCCCTGACCCCGCCGGGAATCGAACCCGCGAGCCCGGGCGTGGGAAGCGAGAACGCTACCGCACGACCACGAGATACGGGCGAAACATTATCGATGTGGGTTTTCGGAGCCGAAGGCCCACTCGTGTACCCTGGATGGCTCCACGACACAAAGCTTTACGCCTCGCCTGGACCCGTCAACACCGACACTGGACTGTTGATGACTGGAAACATGTTACCTGGTCGGACAAGTCTCGTAAAATTGTATCGAGCGGATGGACGTGTACGGGTATGGAGATACCAGCTCGTGGAGGCTCAGTAATGGTGCGTGTGCATTTGGAGTGATAAGAAACCCCTGATTCGTCTAGATATGAATCTGACAGGTGACACGTACGTAAGCATCCTGTCTGATCACCTGTATCCATTCCTTTGTGCATTCCGACAGACTTGGGAAATTCCAGCGGAACAATGTGACCCCCCAAACGTCCAGGATTACTACAGACTGGTTCAAGGAACACTCTTCCGAGTTTAAACACTTCCGTTGACCACCAAACTCTCAAGCCATTGGGCATATCTGGGATGCCTTGGAACGTACTCTTACGTATCCTCTCGTAATCTTACGAATTTATGGACAGCCTTGCAGGATTCATGGTGTCAGTTCCCTCCAGCGCTACTTAAGACATTAGTAGAGTCCATGCACTTCTGCGTGCTCACAGGAGCCCTACATGATGTTAGGCAGGTGTACCAGTTTCTTTGGCTCTTCAGTGTATTTTGGCGACATTCGCCATAAACAAAACCGTATCAACTTTCTCAGCTTTTTCTTAAAACATTGTGGTGATCTAATAACTTTATGAAGACTATGTCTACTCGCTACGACGACAAACCACAGACCAACCATATAAACACTTGATCTCTGAAGTGAGTGGAATGTTGTTTACATTCGACAGTCTTCATGTAACAGATAAACACACGAAACCTGCAGTGAGTGAAATGATGTTTACTTTCGAAAGGGACCTGTCAATAATGCGACAACGTAGTGTACCTGTTCTTTGCTGCTGATACTCTATGATTAACGGAGGCTCATACTTAGACAAACCTAACAGAACCTAATGCACTGTGTATTCAGAAATATTAATAAAAGGTCACATATATAAGATGTCAATCCATTTAAAATAACAAGCTCGCTATCTTATCTCCTCTACCTTTCCACCTACGGAAAAATGATGAACCCAACACTATGTTTTCCTTTAAGCTAAGAAGCTTAGTTTGAAAGATTTTCTTCTAAGTATGAGAATGAAAACAGTCCAAGTAGGATGTAATCTGTTTATTATGTGCACTATTGGCCAATTTCAACCGGGGGTCATTTTCAGGGACATATTTTAAGCTTCAGACTTCATTTCACAATCTTTTCCACCGATGGTATACATGAAAAATAACTTAACAAAAAAATTCGATACGTTCTGCCGATTCCGCGTTAATTGACACTGAAGTTAGCCAATCACACCGTTGCGCGCACAGATTCAAGCGCCTCGCCAGATACAATATTACTGCCAGTTGCTCGCATAGCGTAAATGATAGCTCACGAGACTGCTCAGCCTTTGGCTCGGGTTAGATCTGTACTACCAACCATGTCCAATGTTTGTATCGCTCTGTTGTCCGGTCTCTGACAGGACTCATTAATTTGCGCTTTCAACGGCCTGATTGAATAACTTTAATGGTAATTAACCCAGAAACGGCGCCACACATTGGATTTTTCTCTTAACAATGATTTCTCAGCACAGTTTTCCCTACAACACCCTTACAAGCTTCTCAGCCTGTTTCTGCCTACCCTATATATATATATATATATATATATATATAGGGGTATAAGTGCAGAATTTTTTCTATTGGTGACCGAGACAGTACACAGAACAATATTACATCATTATTTACTTCATTTGAGGACTAATAATTATAGCTATTCCGAGTATGTCTTTAGGTTGATTAATACCCCCCAATAAGTGTGACAAGAGCAAGCCGTTTTTAATGCTTATTTCTTCCTGGGCAGCAGATTGGTGTTGGAGTTTGGACGCAAATGATTACTCTGTATTAGGGCTGTCGATATTTTTAAAAATATCAGGAATCAGATATAACGATATTCAAAAAAACATGTCATTATAAGCTCTCGACATGTCGACAAAAAGTATCGATATGGACAAAAAATATCGACGTATGGACGTACAAAAATATCGTCAGCACTTTGTAAATATACTGTCGTTTTTGGAGTAGATTTATTATTAGATTTTCTGTACATCAACAAGCTAGGGGCCTGCGTTAAAGCAAGAACTGAAAGAGAAACAATTAATTTGAAAGTCTGGATACATATGTTTATACATTTTGGTTGTTTTAAGTTAAGAACAGCGTTTTGTTTATACAGTTGGTGTGCAGGTTACTTACGGTGTTTCTTTACATATCCTGCTCCTTCCGTCCCTGCTAGCAGCTGTTGACGACGAAAGACTTCGATTCACATTTGCACTTAGCAGTTTTTGCCATTCTGCAGTGGCTACACAATGGACTAGCATTCGGGAGGACGACGGCTCAATCCCTCGTCCAGCCATCTTGATTTAGGTTTCCCGTGATTTCCCTAAATCGCTCCAGGCAAATGCCGGGATGGTTCCTCTGAAAGGGCACGGCCGACTTCTTCCCCGTCCTTCCCTAATCCGATGAGACCGATGACCTCGCTGTCTGGTCTCCTCCGCCCCAAACAACCCATTCTGCAGTATTTCTTCCGCTGCATTATTTACACTTGACTTTTGCAAGGTGTTTCTCATTCTGCACAGTAAAATTGTGTGTCTCTTCGTTTGTTTTCGTTAACGTTGTGAGCTCACAAGAAGTGCCTCTACTGAAGTGTTTGATTTGACATGATATATACACTACTAGCCATTAACATTGCTACACGAAGAAGAAATGCAGATGATAAACGGGTATTCATTGGACAAATATATTATAATAGAACTGACATGTGATTACATTTTCGCGCAATTTGGGTGCATAGATCCTGAGAAATCAGCACCTAGAACAACCACGTCTGGCTCCTGGGCATTGAGACAAAGAGAGCTTGGGTGGCGTGTACAGGTACAGCTGCCCATGCAGCTTGAACACGATACCACAGTTCATCAAGAGTAGTGACCGACATATTGTGACGAAGCACTTGCTCGGCCACCATTGACCAGACGTTTTCAATTGGTGAGAGATCTGGAGAATGTGCTGGCCAGGGCAGCAGTCGAACATTTTCTGTATCCAGAAAGGCTCGTACAGGACCTGCAACGTGCGGTCGTGCATTATCCTGCTGAAATGTAGGGTTTCGCAGGGATCGAATGAAGGGTAGAGCCACGTGTCGTAACACATCTGAAGTGTAACGTCCACTGTTCAATGTGCCGTCAATGTGAACGAGAAGTGACCGAAACGTGTAACAAATGGCACCCCATACCATCACGCTGGGTGATTCGCCAGTATGGTGATGACGAATACACGCTTCCAATGTGCGTTCACCGCGAAGTCGCCAAACACGGATGCGACCATCATGATGCTGTGAGCAGAACCTGGATTCGTCCGAAAAAATTACGTTTTGCCATTCGTGCACCCAGGTTCGTCGTTGAGTACACCATCGCAGGCACTCCTGTCTGTGATGCAGCGTCAAGGGTAACCGGAGCCATGGTCTCCGATCTGATAGTCCATGCTGCTGCAAACGTCGTCGAACTGTTCGTGCAGATGGTTGTTGTCTTGCAAACGTCCCCATCTGTTGACTCAGGGATCGAGACGTGACTGGACGATCCGTTACAGCCGCGCGGACAAGATGCCTGTCGAGTGCTAGTGATACGAGGCCATTGGGATCCAGCACGGCGTTCCGTATTATCCTCCTGAACCCACCGATTCTATATTGTGCCAACAGTCATTGGATCTCGACGAACGCGAGCAGAAATGTCGCCATACGATACACCACAATAGCGATAGGCTACAATCCGACCTTTATCAAAGTCGGAAACGTGATGGTACGCATTTCTCCTCCTTACACGAGGCATCACAACAACGTTTCACCAGGCAACGCCGGTCAAGTGCTGTTTGTGTATGAGAAATCGGTTGGAATCTTTCCTCATGTCAGCACGTTGTAGGTGTCGCCACCGGCACCAACCGTGTGTGAATGCTCTGAAAAGCTAATCATTTGCATATCACAGCATCTTCTTCCTGTCGGTTAAATTTCGCGTCTGCAGCACGTCATCTTCGTGGTGTAGCAATTTTAATGGCCAGTAGTGTAGAACCCTGTGGAACTACTTTGTGTGTGTGTGTGTGTGTGTGTGTGTGTGTGTGTGTCACTGAAAATTTGTGAAACTATCTTGTACTAGGTAGAAACGTGAGAGGAGTGGACCTGAGTTGACGATTTTTTTTTCACAGGTTACCAACACTCACAGTGTGAACGATACAAATGAACAGACATAAACATTGTTACTGTGTGGATTGAGAAACAGTTTGCAATAGTGAAGTGTAAATAATGCACCTCAAAAAGTACTGGATAATGGCGAAAACTGCCAAGTCCAAATGTGAATCGGCGTCTTTCGACGTCAAACGCTACTAGCAAAGAGGGAAGGCGCAGAACATTTAAAGAAACACCGAAAGTTACTTCCACACCAACTTTATAACAAAATGATTTTCTTAAACTACAACAACCAAAATGTACAAACATATGTATCCAATCTGCAGAATAACCACGGAAGATGCCTTATGAACTGAAGCGAAACATGTCTGGTGTAAGCCGCCCATGGTGGCCGAGCGGTTCTAGGCGCTTCAGTCCGGAACCGCGCGACTGCTGCGGTCGCAGGTTCGAATCCTGCCTCGGGCATGGATGTGTGTGATGTCCTTAGGTTAGTTAGGTTTAAGTAGTTCTGAGTTCTAGGGGACTGATGACCTCAGATGTTAAGTCCCATAGTGCTCAGAGCCATTTGAACCAATTTTTTGTCTGGTGTAATTCTTTTTAATTAAATTGCAGTCAGCTCAAGACGGATATCCAACAGCAACAGAAAAAATATACGGGGTGATTCAAAAAGAATACCACAACTTTAAAAATGTGTATTTAATGAAAGAAACATAATATAACCTTCTGTTATACATCATTACAAAGAGTATTTAAAAAGGTTTTTTTTTCACTCAAAAACAAGTTCAGAGATCTTCAATATGGCCCCCTCCAGACACTCGAGCAATATCAACCCGATACTCCAACTCGTTCCACACTCTCTGTAGCATATCAGGCGTAACAGTTTGGATAGCTGCTGTTATTTCTTGTTTCAAATCATCAATGGTGGCTGGGAGAGGTGGCCGAAACACCATATCCTTAACATACCCCCATAAGAAAAAATCGCAGGGGGTAAGATCAGGGCTTCTTGGAGGCCAGTGATGAAGTGCTCTGTCACGGGCTGCCTGGCGGCCGATCCATCGCCTCGGGTAGTTGACGTTCAGGTTTATACCAACGTTTAATACACCACCTATCAGGAGGTTTAACACCATACTTCGTTCGAAATGCACGCTGAACAACTGTCGTCGATTCACTTCTGCCGTACTCAATAACACAAAAAGCTTTCTGTTGAGTGGTCGCCATCTTAGCATCAACTGACGCTGACGCCTAGTCAACAGCGCCTCAAGCGAACAAATGTACAACTAAATGAAACTTTATAGCTCCCTTAATTCGCCGACAGATAGTGCTTAGCTCTGCCTTTTGTCGTTGCAGAGTTTTAAATTCCTAAAGTTGTGGTATTCTTTTTGAATCACCCTGTACATTGGGTCTCTTTATGCCAGGACAAAGTATGCCATGACATGTTACTATACGAATGTATTGTAGAAATAGATTAATATATGCGAGCAGAAAGCCCATCGTCTTTTAAAGTGCATTTAGTGGTTTGTCCGAGAACTCCTGGCCACGCGCTGTGTGCGAGGAAGTTGGCATTCAGCACACGACTCGCATTCACACCGCTCCACGTACACCGCCTCCCGCACTGGTGTTCTGCCACTGAAAGCCGGGCGGGATTCCGGTGGCACGGTGACCCACATCTCCAGCCAGACTCATAAATCGGATTGTCGCCAGCAGAGGCGCTGCAATTAGCTGCGGTCTGTCCCGCTGAAGCGGCCGTTAAATTGCAGGAACAGCAGAGTCCTCAGCGAGGTCGCAAATCAGTGGCTAGTGGGGCCGTCCCTCTGTGTCAGAGGAGGGAGCGCCTCTGGCCAGGGCGCACGGCTATGGGCGGCGCCGAGCCTGCGACTGCGTTTACATGCGTCACATCTTCCGCAAGACGAAATTTCGGAAACCGTTTTTCGTTGTCGAATTTACATTTTAAGGTCTGAAGCGGATTTGCTAGTCCTGTTAACTTTTAAATATAACACTTATTAGAATATGGACCCCAAAGTATTTCTACTTATATTTATCACATTTTTTTGAAATTTTAGAAAATATTTTGTTTACGTATTTCTCATGTACATTTAATCGTGCTGAAACAATTTTTGGTTGGAAAACATGTCTTATCGAATTTTAGTAGCAATTTTCAAAATATGTTACATTCTTATTTACTAAAACGTATTGATTTCCAAAAACATAATAAAATTTGAAATTTTAAAAACTGGATTGAATCTACTTATATTTTCAGAAAGTACACAAAAAGTAGAATGATTTAGTGTTTTTGGAAAAGTGAAATCATTTAAAGATTGTCTTATAATACCACACAAAAAAGTTACTTTTTTCTACGAAAATTACCCAAATCCTATTGCATCATAGTTATAGGCTCTTATGAAATAAAAAACTAATTAAATCGGTTACCAGGAGTTTTATATACACACTATAAACTACATTTATTTCACATAATGTTAATAAAATTTTAGATCATTGAATTCTAACAAAGTTAATTAACCGTTAAGTGAAAAATGTAAGAAAAATTGATGCCGGCCGGGGTGGCCGAGCGGTTACAGGCGCTACAATCTGGAACCGCGCGACCGCTACGGTCGCAGGTTCGAATCCTGCCTCGGGCATGGATGTGTGTGATGTCCTTAGGTTACTTAGGTTTAAGTAGTTCTAATTTCTAGGGGACTGATGACCTTAGAAGTTAAGTCCCAAAGTGATCAGAGCCATTTTTGAAAAACTGATTATTTGCCTTGAAGTGGTTTTCTACTCCGTACAATCTCTGCAAACCGTTGCACGATGTTCCTGACACATAGCACATCGGCATGATGAACAGAGGAGTTTTGCTTACCGATCTCTTGCTCGAGGACAGAAGGAGCAGCGTTGTTTTCTAGGTGGTTCGACGTCATTTGCAACTTGACGTTCTGCTGGAATCTGCAGTATTTCTCGAATAGCAAGTTTGATTCCTCTCTGAATCGTCGGAATTTGCAGTCGTTCATAGAGCCATGGTTTTATCAAGAGGCTACAGGTCCACTCACCCCACTGCCGTCCCACACCGGTTCGGCACCCAGTGGACCCCCCCCCCCCCCCTTCAGTCTTCACGTGACAGTACACCAACTACGAGATCAGGCCTGAGATGACTACCGCCTCCGAGACTGCCATGTGTCCGAGTAATGGATATGGAACACCACAGCCGTACTTTCAAAATATTTATTATTCCGACTACTTTCAACGCTACGTTTGCCTCATCCTCAGGTCCTACAAAAAACCAAATAAGCACTTCCAGTCATTGGCTCATATATCATATTGAGCCAAGAGTGGCTGTGTTCCTGCCATCATGTATTTTACACCCTGTTTTTAACGTACTTCCACCTCACTACGTTAATTTAAATTACTACTGTCACTGAGTTGCTGCTTTGCCTGACCGTGAGCGGCGTTAGCAGCGCATATCGATATATCCCCTCTCGTAGTATCTTCGCTCGACGGGTATTACTTCCCGGTCGTTGTCTGTCGTAAGCGAGTTCGGATTGCGAGTTCGGGTTGCGAGTTCGGATCTGCCAGTCAGTTGGAACGTGTCTGGAGCACAGTCGGGACCTGCCAGTCGGGGAATTGCATTGCGGCACTAGTGTAGTCGGGTTGGAGCAGCAGTGAGGTCTGCGTCGACATGGCTCGCCCCACCATTGCCGCCACGCATCACTTGAGCCGGGCCACGTCCTACCGGACGATCCGTTTTGGCTCGCCGATCGTTCGTGAGTCGTGTGTGTGTGTGTGTGTGTGTGTGTGTGTGTGTGTGTGTGTGTGTGTGTGTGTGTGTGCATCGACTCCCGATTTGTCTTCGTGCGTGCTTAGTTACTGTTGGGTATTGTTCAGGTCTTCGTGCAAGTGTTTGTCAGGTTGTGTGTGTAGTTGGTGTTATTTCCACTGACAAGTTATTTTAAATGTCGTCGGCGTATTGGCTCTGAGAGGTCGCTCGTCTCATCGGGTGACGACTAACTGGTTCTCCCTGCGCTTCTGGGCCCCTCCAATTACCATCTTGTGGAACTTGGGTCGGTCTCTTCCCGGGGCAGAGATGTCGGATAGCCAGTGGGCGTGTTTCCTCTGCATGGTTGGGTCCGAGACAGTATTTCCTCCGTCGGGTGTCTGGAAGTGAGTGGGAGACGCACCAGCAGTGCAGTCGCGACGGACCAGCAGGCAGTCGGTCGGTTGTTGCGGACGAAGGAAGTTATCTCCACGCGGTGCGGTCGGCTGGGGCCGCTGGCAGCCCCTGCACCGTGTAGGAGCGTGCGAGGCTGTCCGATCGCCACGAGCTTCGTGGTTGACCGACCCAGGACGTGAAAGTTAAGTAGCGGTTTCAACTACCCAAGCCACGCCCATTCATGTTGTGGTGGTTCGTTTCGGTGGTTTGCTGTTGGGGAGGTTTTCCTGTGACCAACACCGAGTGTTTCTACTGCTGAAATCTAGCAGCCATTTGGTGTAATTATCTATTTTGGTCGACTACTATTTGAATCCAACAGTGGAATTTTCTGTCTTGTGGTTGTTAGTGTTCTGGTTACCTGCCCTGGCCACCTGCGTAATTTCAGGCAGCGCCCTTTCCTCACATGTTGTCGCTGTCCAACATTGTGTGTAATTTTGGCAGCTAATACATACTCCAGTGTGGATTATCACGTTTGTAATCTTTCCAGTTTGAGTTCTCATGTACTGACTGACGGGAACCACGTCGTTATGTCGGTCGGTCCGTGGCTGCCCCCTGGTTGGGTTCCGACGGATGAAGTATAGTTGGGCTCACCACCTGTCTTGCCTAAGTGAACGAGGGCAGACCGATCTCCCTGGAGGCTTCTGAGTGCCACCGGTGTTTAATTATCTGATGTCAGCTACTTTAAATTCAAGGCTTACCGTTATTTTTTTTTATTTTCTTAAAATTTTGCAAAATTAATTCTTACATTTATCTTTCAAGGTTAAACATTGCGGCCTTCTGCCTTCAGAAGATTATGGTAATTTATTTTACAATTTTGAATCTTAATTGTGCCATTCAGCCATTCGTATTACACCTTGCATATGTTTGTTCTATCTGCTTAGCCTTAAGGCTTTCCACGTAGCCATGATAAGTTTTTTTTATTTATTTGATTTGCCTCTTTAATTGCGTTTTAATCTTGTTGTTAAACATTCTGGCCTTCTGCCTTTAAAACTCTATGGTAATAAATTCTAAAATTTTGAAATTTAATTGTGGCCCTCAGCCATTTGTATTGCACTTTGCATATGTTTGCTTGTTTTCTTTTTAAATTATTTTATTGATAGCTTAGTTGGGTTTTAATCTTGTTGATTTGTTAAGATTTCTTGTTTGGAGGCCTTCAGTCGTGAAAGAGTTGCATTCGGTAAAGGTCCGGCTATGTGCCGCTTTGGTTGTAAAGGTTATTGAATGACAATTGGAAGGAGAAAATGACCTCAACCTTTGGCCCTTTCCACAATCCTATTACCTGTTCTGCCCAGCGTGTTTAGCGGGCGTATCACATACGAACTACACAATGGCTATTCATCGGGAGTGTATTATTCGACCGTGTTGTCACCACTGTTCAACTGAACTGCCTATTGAGCTATTCATTATCGCAGTATCTAGAACTTCAGAGTACTTCAAACATCTCTCTTCATTGCTTAGTACTTTCGTATCTCGCATTAATTCTTCCTGACATGTCTCTTAAGCTTCAGCAGTTTCTATCATTACTAAATTGAGATGTGCGTCTATATCTGCTCCTGGGTACGCCTTACACTGCAGTATCTCATATCGCATTCTTTGCCTGACCGTGTAGTAATCCAACAGAAATTTCCCCATATCACTGTGCCTTTTCCAAGTATACTTCTTACTCTTGTGATTTCTGAACAGTGTATTCGGAGTTACTAGCTGAAATTTATTGCAGAAGTCAATTAGTCTTTCTCCTGTCCTACTGACATTACGAAGCCCACAATCTGCCGTAACCCTTTCTTTTACTCCTTTCTCTCCAACCGCAGTCCGATTCCTATTGATTATTAGATTTACATCTCGCTTTATGTACTGAATTACCGGTTCAATATCCACATGTACGTTCTCTTTCTGTTCATCTTGTGCTTGCCTGGACTATCGTTGTTGGTGTTGGTTTGCTGTCGATTCTGATGAGAACAACCCTGTCACTGAACTGTTCACGGTAACACACTCTCTGCCCTACCTTTCTACTCCTAACCAATCCTATTCCTGTTATACCACTTTCTGCTGCTGTTGATATTATACTGTACTGGTCTGACCATAAAAACTTGTCTTCTTTCCACTTCACTTTACTGACCCCTACTACACTCCTGGAAATTGAAATAAGAACACCGTGAATTCATTGTCCCAGGAAGGGGAATCTTTATTGACACATTCCTGGGGTCAGATACATCACATGATCACACTGACAGAACCACAGGCACATAGACACAGGCAACAGAGCATGCACAATGTCGGCACTAGTACAGTGTATATCCACCTTTCGCAGCAATGCAGGCTGCTATTCTCCCATGGAGACGATCGTAGAGATGCTGGATGTAGTCCTGTGGAACGGCTTGCCATGCCATTTCCACCTGGCGCCTCAGTTGGACCAGCGTTCGTGCTGGACGTGCAGACCGCGTGAGACGACGCTTCATCCAGTCCCAAACATGCTCAATGGGGGACAGATCCGGAGATCTTGCTGGCCAGGGTAGTTGACTTACACCTTCTAGAGCACGTTGGGTGGCACGGGATACATGCGGACCTGCATTGTCCTGTTGGAACAGCGAGTTCCCTTGCCGGTCTAGGAATGGTAGAACGATGGGTTCGATGACGGTTTGGATGTACCGTGCACTATTCAGTGTCCCCTCGACGATCACCAGTGGTGTACGGCCAGTGTAGGAGATCGCTCCCCACACCATGATGCCGGGTGTTGGCCCTGTGTGCCTCGGTCGTATGCAGTCCTGATTGTGGCGCTCACCTGCACGGCGCCAAACACGCATACGACCATCATTGGCACCAAGGCAGAAGCGACTCTCATCGCTGAAGACGACACGTCTCCATTCGTCCCTCCATTCACGCCTGTCGCGACACCACTGGAGGCGGGCTGCACGATGTTGGGGCGTGAGCGGAAGACGGCCTAACGGTGTGCGGGACCGTAGCCCAGCTTCATGGAGACTGTTGCGAATGGTCCTCGCCGATACCCCAGGAGCAACAGTGTCCCTAATTTGCTGGGAAGTGGCGGTGCGGTCCCCTACGGCACTGCGTAGGATCCTACGGTCTTGGCGTGCATCCGTGCGTCGCTGCGGTCCGGTCCCAGGTCGACGGGCACGTGCACCTTCCGCCGACCACTGGCGACAACATCGATGTACTGTGGAGACCTCACGCCCCACGTGTTGAGCAATTCGGCGGTACGTCCACCCGGCCTCCCGCATGCCCACTATACGCCCTCGCTCAAAGTCCGTCAACTGCACATACGGTTCACGTCCACGCTGTCGCGGCGTGCTACCAGTGTTAAAGACTGCGATGGAGCTCCGTATGCCACGGCAAACTGGCTGACACTGACGGCGGCGGTGCACAAATGCTGCGCAGCTAGCGCCATTCGACGGCCAACACCGCGGTTCCTGGTATGTCCGCTGTGCCGTGCGTGTGATCATTTCTTGTACAGCCCTCTCGCAGTGTCCGGAGCAAGTATGGTGGGTCTGACACACCGGTGTCAATGTGTTCTTTTTTCCATTTCCAGGAGTGTATATCTAGATTGCGCCTTAACATTTCCCTTTTCAGATTTTCTAGCTTCCTTACCAAGTTCAAACTTCTGACATTCCACACCCAGATTTGTAGAACGTTATCCTTTCCATGGTTATTCAATCTTTTTCTCATTGTCACATCCCCTTTGGCAGTCCCCTCCTGGAGATCCGAATAGGGGACCTGCCAAGAATCTTTCGCCAATGAAGAGATCATCATGGCAGTTATTCAGTTACAGGCCACATGTCCCGTGCATGCACATTATGTGTCTTCAATGCAGCGGTTACCACTGCTTGTGCGTCCTCATGCTATTAAAATAAATGTCGTGTGACTAGGGTCTCCCGTCGGGTACACCGTTCGCCGGGTGCAAGTCTTTTGATTTAACGCCATTTCGGCGACTTGCGCGTCGATGGGGATGAAATGATGATTAGGACAACACAACACACAGTCCCTGAGCGGAGAAATCTCCGCCGCAGCTGGGAATCGAACCGGGCCGTTATGGTTGACATTGTGTTGGGCTGACCACTGAGCTACCGGGGGCGGACCTCATGCCGTTGATCATTGCTGATTCTTCTACATTTTAGGGACAGATTCCGACCCCATGGGTAAGAGAGTGCCTCTGCCCTCTTTTACAAGGTCGTTGGCAGACCGAGGGTGACCCGTTATGCCGGAGGTCTTCGACCGCCATCGCTTATCAAATGATGCAAATGGCTCTAAGTGCTAGTAGATTTAACATCTGAGGTCATCAGTCCGCTAGACTTAGAACTACTTAAACATAACTAACATGAGGACATCACAAACATCCATGCCTGAGGCAGGATTCGAACCTGCGACCGTAGCGGTCTTGCGGTTCCAGACTGCAGCGCCTTTAACCGCACGGCCACTTCGGCCGGCTAAAGCCACTCGGGCACAGCGGGCGGCCATCGCTTATCATTTTTATTCAAAATTTAACCAGTGGTAAGGTTCGGACCCTGGTCCGAGCACGTTTTGATTGGTAGCGAAAGAATAAATGTTCAAACGTATGTGAAATCTTATGGAACTTAACTGCTAAGGTCATCAGTCCCTAAGCTTACACACTACTTAACTACACTCCTGGAAATGGAAAAAAGAACACATTGACACCGGTGTGTCAGACCCACCATACTTTCTCCGGACACTGCGAGAGGGCTGTACAAGCAATGATCACACGCACGGCACAGCGGACACACCAGGAACCGCGGTGTTGGCCGTCGAATGGCGCTAGCTGCGCAGCATTTGTGCACCGCCGCCGTCAGTGTCAGCCAGTTTGCCGTGGCATACGGAGCTCCATCGCAGTCTTTAACACTGGTAGCATGCCGCGACAGCGTGGACGTGAACCGTGTGTGCAGTTGACGGACTTTGAGCGAGGGCGTATAGTGGGCATGCGGGAGGCCGGGTGGACGTACCGCCGAATTGCTCAACACGTGGGGCGTGAGGTCTCCACAGTACATCGATGTTGTCGCCAGTGGTCGGCGGAAGGTGCACGTGCCCGTCGACCGGGGACCGGACCGCAGCGACGCACGGATGCACGCCAAGACCGTAGGATCCTACGCAGTGCCGTAGGGGACCGCACCGCCACTTCCCAGCAAATTAGGGACACTGTTGCTCCTGGGGTATCGGCGAGGACCATTCGCAACAGTCTCCATGAAGCTGGGCTACGGTCCCGCACACCGTTAGGCCGTCTTCCGCTCACGCCCCAACATCGTGCAGCCCGCCTCCAGTGGTGTCGCGACAGGCGTGAATGGAGGGACGAATGGAGACGTGTCGTCTTCAAGGATGAGAGTCGCTTCTGCCTTGGTGCCAATGATGGTCGTATGCGTGTTTGGCGCCGTGCAGGTGAGCGCCACAATCAGGAATGCATACGACCGAGGTACACAGGGCCAACACCCGGCATCATGGTGTGGGGAGCGATCTCCTACACTGGCCGTACACCACTGGTGATCGTCGAGGGGACACTGAATAGTGCACGGTACATCCAAACCGTCATCGAACCCATCGTTCTACCATTCCTAGACCGGCAAGGGAACTTGCTGTTCCAACAGGACAATGCACGTCCGCATGTATCCCGTGCCACCCAACGTGCTCTAGAAGGTGTAAGTCAACTACCCTGGCCAGCAAGATCTCCGGATCTGTCGCCCATTGAGCATGTTTGGGACTGGATGAAGCGTCGTCTCACGCAGTCTGCACGTCCAGTACGAACGCTGGTCCAACTGAGGCGCCAGGTGGAAATGGCATGGCAAGCCGTTCCACAGGACTACATCCAGCATCTCTACGATCGTCTCCATATGAGAATAGCAGCCTGCATTGCTGCGAAAGGTGGATATACACTGTACTAGTGCCGACATTGTGCATGCTCTGTTGCCTGTGTCTATGTGCCTGTGGTTCTGTCAGTGTGATCATGTGATGTATCTGACCCCAGGAATGTGTCAATAAAGTTTCCCCTTCCTGGGACAATGAATTCACGGTGTTCTTATTTCAATTTCCGGGAGTGTACTTAACAATTTTGGGAATAATTTCTACACAGGAAGCACAAAACGAAAATTAGCGTGGACAGTAACATACAATTTCAAACAGTGTTACGTTCGTACCACTATTGTCTCTTATGTTTCGTGAGAACCGAGTTTCATTACGAAAAATTTAGTTTATACTGAAATAAGAGCTATCGGGTACGTATGGATTAGGTGCTGGAGATTAATCTCTGATTTATAAACAAGGGGATATTAAAGAGAATTATATCACAATGCTAGGAAAAAATTACAAGTGTGTAGAAGATAATTCTTGCTTAGCACAATGTCAATTGCCGCAAATCTTTTTTGGATCGATGGAGTAGCTGAGAAAATATTAGATGTCCGTCTTCCGCAGAATAAGTAAAGAATGAGAAGAAGCGACCCACTGATGTAGTAGCGTTATGTAACGCCATAACCCTATCCAACTCAATAGGTTATGGGATTCGGAGTCCAATAAATTTCCAAAGCGTTCAAGAGCATCGGAAACGGTGGCTTCTGGCGTCCGCTAAACCTGTATACAGAATTCAAGTCCTCCCTCCCTGACCGGCGCGCACTCTAAGAGATTGCACCGCTAGACTCCGCGAGGTAACCTGCGGGTAATGAAATTAAAGGGACCGCGGAAGTCGCTTCGCTAAAGACGAAATGCGCTGCAACCTCTCTTCCTTTATGAAACAGTGGGAGTAGTTTCATGGAATCAAGAACCAATTCCCCTTGTAGTCCTGTGGAAATAAATAAAGGATTCTAAGTTAGAGATATTTCCAGTCCGGATCTAGCAAAGCTCAGATTCTATTCAGTAACGAAAAGCTCTAAGGAATTTTCAGTTTTGGATAGTATTATGCAACCTTCTACAGAGTCGTAGTTAGTTCTTAGCTCATGCTTAGGTCATTTCACGATGCTGTAGTTGGCAGCTCAGTACCACAATAAAATTTTTTGTGTGTGTGCAGTTCGGGTCTGCTCCACAGAAATGAAACGAAAACGTCGGGATAAAATTGTAACAAGTCGTTCGTATCAATATGTAATTTGGCTTTAGCAGAGTAATATAACGGTTACAGAGCAGCTAAGTCACAAGTCTGGATTGTCGCTAAGCGCTCTATGCCCGATGGGCGGGCTACGTAATATCTTTGCGCCGTTAGTCCAAAGCATTCGGTTGGCACTGGACTCTTAGATTTTTTTGGATTTCTTTCCAAGCGAGCTTTCCCCTGGCTTTTGTTTTCTATAATTCTGATCATGTTGACGTGTCGTATGAAACGACGTCTTATTACATTTTATTGTTTTCAGTGCAATACGGATTTCCACTTACGAGGTCTGTGCAATAAGTAATGCAATACATCTTTTTCTCGGCCAGTTTCGGTTGACAAAATGCTGAATTTGTTGAGAGACATCATGGAATATTGGACTTCAGTCCCTATAGTTTCATGAAGTTCCGTTAGGTGGAAGCGCTATATGATGATCAGCGCCCATACAAAGTCCCAATTTTTACATGGTCCAATCTAGCCACTGTCACAAATGATGATGAAATGATGAGGACAACACAAACACTCGTTCCCCGGGCACAGAAAATCCTCAACCCGGCCGGGAATCGAACCCGGGACCCCGTGATCCAGAGGAAACAACGCTAGTCACTACACCACGATGCACTGTACGTCTGCAACGGAGGTGCCTTCTAAGCAGAGAGCTGTCATTGAGTATCTTTTGCTGGAAAACCACAGCATCGCAGATATTTAAAGGCGCTTGCAGAATGTCTGCAGAGACCCGGCAGTGAACAAAAGCACGGTGAGTCGTTGGGCGAGGCGTATATCATCGCAACAAGGTCGCACAAACCCGTCCGATCTCCAGCGTGCCCACCGGCTGCAGACAACTGTGACTCCTGCAATGTTGGGACGTGCGGACAGTCTCATTCGAAATGATCGACGAATCACAATCAGACACCTCGCTGCACAACTGGACGTCTCTGCCGGTGGTACTGACACACACGTTCACCATTTGGATTACTCAAAAGTGCGTGCTCAGCGGGTCCCTATCAAAAGACCATAAGGAGCAACGAAGGGCCATCTGTTGGTAATTTCTTGAGCATTTCGTGTCTGACAGAGACAATTTTTTGTCGAATATCGCCAGAGGTGATAGAGCAGGGTTCATAACTTGGAACCGGAATTAAAACAGCAATCTATGGAGTGCCGTGACACATCACCTCCGAAGAAAAAGTTCAAAGCAGCACTCTCAGCCATGGCGAGGGTCTTCTTTGGTTGTCAAGGGGTTATTCTGTTTGGTGTCCTCCATGGTGCAACGATCAACTGTCAGGTGTAATGTAGTACCCTCAAGAAAGTGAAGAGACGACTTGGTCTTCGGTGGCTCAGTCGGATAGAGTGTTTGCCATGTAAGCAGGAGATCCCGGATTCGAGTCCCGGTCGGGGCACACATTTTCAACTGTCCTCGTTTATATTTATTAACGCTTGTAAGCAGCTAATAGTCTGGATTTCATTGTAATTTGATTGAAAGCATTCGTGCCACAAAAACGCAAACGAGCTTGTTCTTCTCCATGAGAGCGCAAAGCTTCACACGGCTCTACACCCCTGAGATGAGCTCACAAAACATCCACACTACAGCCCGGATATCGCAACTTCCACTTGTTTGTCCCAGTGATAGATTCACTCCACGCGAGGCAGTACGTGGATGATGCAGCAAGAGGTTGGCTCCGACATCGATCATTAGAGTGGTTCCACGTGGTCGTACAAGTCCACCCGGTAAGGTGCGTAAGGCCATCGCAATGACAGAGATTATGTTGTAGCCAAAAGAATGGGGAATAATAAGATGTATTGCAATCCTGAACTGAATCAAACTGCTTTCAGAAAAAAAATGTATTGCGTTAATTACTGAACGTCCCTCGTATATTCCGGCGAATATTTTAATTGTCTCGTCTTGGATCGCAGTTGGGCCTCGCGATATCATCGCAAATACACTGAAGCGCCAAAGAAACTGATATAAGCATGCGCATTCGGCCGGCCGGTGTGGCCGTGCGGTTCTAGGCGCTTCAGTCTGGAACCGCGTCACCGCTACGGTCGCAGGTTCGAATCCTGCCTCGGGCATGGATGTGTGTGATGTCCTTAGGTTAATTACGTTTAAGTAGCTCTAAGTTCTAGGGGACTGACGACCACAGATGTTAAGTCCCATAGTGCTTGGAGCCATCCGCATTCAACACAGAGATATGTAAACAGGCAGAATTCAGCGCTGCGTTCGACAACGCCTATAGAAGACAAGTGTCTGGAGCAGTTGTTAGATCCGTTACTGCTGCTACAATGTTTATTATATTTTAATTAATTAATTGATTAATTTATAAAATTTGTTTAAGAAATTCTCTGCTTCTTATTTATTTTTGATATTTTTAGTTATGATTTCCAGTGGTTTTATTTAGTTTTTAGCTTCAGTCTTTTAAAAGCTAAAGTTTGGTTTTAAGTACCACAGGAGAGCTACATATACACTCCTGGAAATTGAAATAAGAACACCGTGAATTCATTGTCCCAGGAAGGGGAAACTTTGACACATTCCTGGGGTCAGATACATCACATGATCACACTGACAGAACCACAGGCACATAGACACAGGCAACAGAGCATGCACAATGTCGGCACTAGTACAGTGTATATCCACCTTTCGCAGCAATGCAGGCTGCTATTCTCCCATGGAGACGATCGTAGAGATGCTGGATGTAGTCCTGTGGAACGGCTTGCCATGCCATTTCCACCTGGCGCCTCAGTTGGACCAGCGTTCGTGCTGGACGTGCAGACCGCGTGAGACGACGCTTCATCCAGTCCCAAACATGCTCAATGGGGGACAGATCCGGAGATCTTGCTGGCCAGGGTAGTTGACTTACACCTTCTAGAGCACGTTGGGTGGCACGGGATACATGCGGACGTGCATTGTCCTGTTGGAACAGCAAGTTCCCTTGCCGGTCTAGGAATGGTAGAACGATGGGTTCGATGACGGTTTGGATGTACCGTGCACTATTCAGTGTCCCCTCGACGATCACCAGTGGTGTACGGCCAGTGTAGGAGATCGCTCCCCACACCATGATGCCGGGTGTTGGCCCTGTGTGCCTCGGTCGTATGCAGTCCTGATTGTGGCGCTCACCTGCACGGCGCCAAACACGCATACGACCATCATTGGCACCAAGGCAGAAGCGACTCTCATCGCTGAAGACGACACGTCTCCATTCGTCCCTCCATTCACGCCTGTCGCGACACCACTGGAGGCGGGCTGCACGATGTTGGGGCGTGAGCGGAAGACGGCCTAACGGTGTGCGGGACCGTAGCCCAGCTTCATGGAGACGGTTGCGAATGGTCCTCGCCGATACCCCAGGAGCAACAGTGTCCCTAATTTGCTGGGAAGTGGCGGTGCGGTCCCCTACGGCACTGCGTAGGATCCTACGGTCTTGGCGTGCATCCGTGCGTCGCTGCGGTCCGGTCCCAGGTCGACGGGCACGTGCACCTTCCGCCGACCACTGGCGACAACATCGATGTACTGTGGAGACCTCACGCCCCACGTGTTGAGCAATTCGGCGGTACGTCCACCGGGCCTCCCGCATGCCCACTATACGCCCTCGCTCAAAGTCCGTCAACTGCACATACGGTTCACGTCCACGCTGTCGCGGCATGCTACCAGTGTTAAAGACTGCGATGTAGCTCCGTATGCCACGGCAAACTGGCTGACACTGACGGCGGCGGTGCACAAATGCTGCGCAGCTAGCGCCATTCGACAGCCAACACCGCGGTTCCTGGTGTGTCCGCTGTGCCGTGCGTGTGATCATTGCTTGTACAGCCCTCTCGCAGTGTCCGGAGCAAGTATGGTGGGTCTGACACACCGGTGTCAATGTTCTTTTTTCCATTTCCAGGAGTGTATGTCCCACAGTGTCTATTTCGCTGATACTCCTCGTCGGAACTGCTCCACCTGAAATCTCTAAAATGTTCATTTCGCTACGAAGATCGTTCGGTACAACACAACTAGGTGCTATATTGCATGATGCGTATGGATTTATGCGTATGAATTGATGTGTCAAACTTTATTGTTTCTGAAATATTCTCTCGAAGAATATTGACCATGAAAAGATGCAGGCTGGCACCATCATTCCACACGGCACGTGATATTTGAAGAATGTTTGTAAAATCTTTCATAAAATGATAAATAAACGCCTTGAATGCATATTATTTTCTTTAATTTGTTTATTGTGCCATCGACTAACTAAACATTCACAATGGAGCTTAATAGCGTCGAACAACAATAGCAAAATCTTTCCAAGATAAAACACGTCCAATCTCTGTAATCGCTTCACACAGAGTCCTCAAATATATATTTTTGGTTACTTATTCCAGAGAGATGCGTCCGTAGCACGGAATGTCCATTTCTCGCAGGCAGTTTGTACAACTCTCGGGATTAATAATTCGCCGCAGTTGGGTCCTCATGTTTTACTGTTTACAGTCGATGACAAACTGAAGGTTCTTAAACTTTGAGCGAGTTCTTACTCGTTATAGGCGATGGGACACATCATCTGCGGGGTAGATGTCTACTCCCGACGTCCATATTTATATGACACTATGCAGTGTAATACAGATGGGCCCAGCAACATGCCAAATGTCCCACTCAGGATTGGCATCACGTTCTCTTCTCCGATGAGTGTTGCATATGGCTTCAACCGGACAATCGACGGAGACGTGCTTAGAGGCAACCCGGTCAGGCTGGACGCCTTAGACACACTGTCCAGCGAGTGCAGCAAGGTGGACGTTCCCTGCTGTTTTGGGGTGGCATGATGTGGGGCCGATGTACGCCGCTGGTAGCCATGGAAGGCGCCGTAACGGCTGTACGATACGTGAATGCCATCCTCCGACCGATAGTGCAACCATATCGGCAGCATATTGGTGACGCATTCGTCTTCATGGACAACAATTCGCGCACCCATCGTGCACATCTTGTGAATAAGTTCCTTTAGGATAACGACATCGCTCGACTAGAGTGGCCAGCATGTCCTACAGACACGAACTGTATCGAACATGCCTGGGATAGATTGAAAAGGGCTGTTTATGGACGACGTGACCCACCAACCACTCGGAGGGATCTACGCCGAATCGCCGTTGAGGAGTGGGACAATCTGGACCAACAGAGCATTGACGAAAATCGTGACTGGTAGCAGATGAGTTATTTATAAACAAACCTATTGTTTTCACAGTCGCAGCCTTTCAGATCCATTTATAATGAATCATATCAGGCTCTTATTCTAGAATCTAATATACAGAAACGAATTGTTGTTCGTTCGTCTTTTGTGTGCTCCTATACCAGTCATCCGAGTTGTATTGTGCACGCCCTAGAAAGTTTCTGTGGGTGTGAGAAACTACTCGCAGGGATTGGGGTGGAAGTGACATATAAATATATTGATTGGCGACTCCATAGTGTCCTGTGCACTACGACCAGATAATGGGTATACTTGAAAGGAGAGACAGCATTGGTCGTATATTTTTGTTTATTATCGCAAAATCGATTTTCTGTCACTTAGTGACCATCTTCAGTGCTGTAATATATATTTTTGTTTATTATCGCAAAATCGATTTTCTGTCACTTAGTGACCATCTTCAGTGCTGTAATATATAACTTAAATTAGTAAGCACTGGTGTCAATAAGCTTATGATCGCCGTAAGCTTATTGACACCAGTGCTTACTAATTTAAGTTATATATTACAGCACTGAAGATGGTCACTAAGTGACAGAAAATCGATTTTGCGATAAACAAAAATATACGACCAATGCTGTCTCTCCTTTCAAATATAAATATATTCTTCAACGACCGACATTAGCAAAACCATAGCTTGCGGGGTCACTAGACTTACTGGTGGTGATACAGGAGCGCGTGTTTCAGGGCCAGAGATTATGCTATACAGCTCAATACCATAGAGTAAATATCTCTGGAGTGAGCATTGCGTTCTGCGCATGTTGTCAACATTAAACCAGGATTGTCACGTGATCTCGGGACTTCGCTGTGTCTGTCTGCTTTCTGCAGCGTTTGAAGTTTATAATACCAAGAGTTTTTGTTGTGTTTCACCGTTTGTTGATAGTGTAATAGCGATGGTGAATTACGTTGTTGCTACGGATGCAAAGAAAAATATGTGAAAGGAGGGATAGGAACTTTTCATGGGTACATTCCATATAGCTCTAATTATAGTTTTCATTTTAGTAAGAGACACTGTATACGTTTAAAAATTTCGAGACGCATTATAATTAAAACTTGATTCTGTAGACCTATTTTTCTACCATTTTATGACTATAGAATAGATATTACGGCTCGTACAAAAGCTTACAAACAATCGCTTCCTCTCGTAAATTTGCTAGTGGAACAGGAAAGGGAAAGGTTAGTTGTTTCAGTAAATACTATCCTCCATGCATTTATCAGTGACTTGTCAATTATGTATATAGCTTACTCCGTCTACTATTTATTTAATGAACTGCGAGCAAGTACTTAAAATGCGTTAAATAAATACCTCAAAGTGCCACCAGTAAGAAAAATTGTGCTTTAGGTCGCAAAAACGATAAAATAAATACGCAGAAATACAAGAAAAAAGGAAGAATTAGCAGGGATATAATCGCTAATGTGTGGTAAATTCGGTGTTTTTCGGACACTTGCGAAAGTACAACGTACTGTCAAGTCGTTTTGCAGGACTATCACTGCAAAAATGTACTTCAGGCTCTGTAATACTATAAAGTGCGGTATCATACCAAAAACTACCAAAAATCGAGTGCATCCGAACTATGACACGTATCGCAAAGAAGCTGAATGTAATATCACTTGCCCTTAAAAGTTACGTAGCTGGTTTATTCCCGGTATCAAATGGATACTGTTAAAATGTCTGCGCAACATATATAAATAATCCACGACACGTACGAAAAGAGTCCGTCTGTACTAGGGATGTAGTGACATTCTAAATATACAGGGCGCTATACGAACAAACACACGACGTCCCGAGGTCACGTGACCAGGCCGGCAATGTATGTTGACAACACAAAATCTGTTCTGCGCATGTGAGTGCTCACTCCAGAGATATTTACTCTATGCTCAATACCACAGTTCCATGTAACATCTCCCCTACAGTCGCACGGTGTAAAACAGCAGAGAATTAAACAGTTGCTGGCGACAGTCCTTGAAACGACAATCAGTTACTGACTGAATTATAAATTTCGTTAGAATTCAGATGAAACTTCAGGGCGAAATTTGCTAGAGCCGAAATGTGCGTATAAATTTATGGGAAATACATTAAATGCATATGAAATATATGTGCATGTTACGTAATAGGGAATGGTAGGGCTTGGCAGAACTGTGAGTGATCATAAGTTTTGAACTTTCATTTAACAACATACCAAAGAATCAACATTACAACAACCTTAATTACTTATGGGAGCATTACGTTAAAATCCAAAACAGAATCGCAAAATAACAAGAAATTTTCAGTAACAGTCTGATACCCTCTCAATCAGACCAAGATACAAAAGTCTTGACACCAAACTATTTCAAATTCAAAATCAGGTAACAGGCCACAATGATGCCAAGCACAATATTTAAACAAATAACGTAACAAAGTTACACTGGGGAAATCCACGAAATAACCACAGTTTAAGAACACACAACAGATTCAGAGCACCACATACAATCATAGCCATCAGAACACATGTATGAAAGTTTCCTCTAAAAAATTGTGCCCACGGTCTGCTCAGTAACACAGAGAGAACAAATCAGAAATATGAGAAGGTATAAGGAATATCATAACAATACAAAATTCCAAAAACAATGAAAAACGTTTTCAATACGTCTCAAAATAGTTTTAGGCCTTATACTCAAAGTGAGATCATGGGAAAGAACATTTCTACATCGACATCTACATGGATAATCCGCACATTACACGTAAGTGCCAGGCAGAGGGTTAACAGAACCACAATAATTCTCTATTATTCCACTCTCGAACACCGCTTGATAGAACCACAATAATTCTCTATTATTCCAAACACCGCTCGGTATTAAACGAACACCTATATGTTCCCGTGCGAGCTCTGATTTCCATTATTTTATTATGGTTCTCGTTTTTCCCTATGTAGGTCGGCTTCAGCAAAATACTTTCGCATTCGGAGGAGAAAGATGACTGAAATTTCGTGAGAAGATTCCTCCGCAACAAAAAACGCCTTTGTTGTAATCGTGTCCAGAGCAAATCCCGTACCATGTCCGTGACAGTCTCTCCCTTATTTCGCGATAATAAAAAACGTGCTGTTCTTCGTTGAACTTTCTCGAAGTTCTCCGTCAATACTGTCTAGTAAGGATCCGAGACCGCGCAGCAGTACTCCAAAAGAGGACAGAAAATCCCAGTGTAGGCAATCTCTCTAGTAGATATGTTGCATCTTCTAAGTGCTCTGCCATTTAACAGGAATAAGCAGTATTCATAACGCAAACCAGTGCGACAATTACAAGGATACTAACATCAGAGCCACCAAAATATGCCAACGGCTTACTTTACTTAGCCCAGCTTACGTCACCTGAGTACTTCTGCGCAGCTGGCCGAAGTGGTTACGGTGAAGAATCGGAAAGAAGAGTAATTTATAAGAAAATGGATAAGCCACGTAATAACGAAAGTCACCCTAATCCAGACAAATGGTTCAAATGGAAGCACTATGGGACTTAAATTTGACGTCATCAGTCCCCTAGGCTTAGAACTAGTTAAACCTAACTAACTTAAGGACATCACACACATCCATGCCCGAGACAGGATTCGAAGCTGCGACCGTAATTTCAGGCAATGTTCTTTTTTGGGTGAAGTTAACTATATTACAGTATTTCAAATTCAAGGGTACCAGCGGAATTTTCTGCCTTGTGGCCGTTAGTGTTCCGGTTACCTGCCCTGGCCACTAACGTAATTTCAGGCAGCGACCTTTCCTCACCTGTTGTCGCTGTCCAACATGGTGTGTAATTTTGGCAGCTAATACATACATCATTGTGGATTATCGCGTTCGTAACCTTTTGTGTTTGAGTTCACATGTACTGATTGATGGCAAGCAAGTCGTTGTGCCGGTCGGTCCGTGGCTGTCCCCTGATTGGGTTCCAACGGATCAAGTATACACTCCTGGAAATGGAAAAAAGAACACATTGACACCGGTGTGTCAGACCCACCATACTTGCTCCGGACACTGCGAGAGGGCTGTACAAGCAATGATCACACGCACGGCACAGCGGACACACCAGGAACCGCGGTGTTGGCCGTCGAATGGCGCTAGCTGCGCAGCATTTGTGCACCGCCGCCGTCAGTGTCAGCCAGTTTGCCGTGGCATACGGAGCTCCATCGCAGTCTTTAACACTGGTAGCATGCCGCGACAGCGTGGACGTGAACCGTATGTGCAGTTGACGGACTTTGAGCGAGGGCGTATAGTGGGCTTCGCAGTTTTCGAGATACACGTTCACAGGCTTCCGTAAGAATAATCTGCTCTTGTCCGAGTCGTTAATCTCAATGGATTTCCCCATTTGCAGCCCATATCTTCGCTAGGGTGATTTCCCCATTTGCAGCCCATATCTTTTCTAGGGTGATAATCCGTCCTTGCCTGTTCTGCGTTGCTGCGTTTTGTGATGCAACAAACCGTAAATAAAATGTGACTAACTATTAATATGACCATAAATGTAAAATTCTGTGGATTTTAAGCATCTCCGTACTAACTCCATAACAAAGACATACAGTCTGTATTACGCTACGGCAAAGAGATAATTATCCCATGTTGGAGATTGAAAGAGAGATGTTCTGTGTCGGGTGCAGAGTAGATTGTTGTAAGCCGGGTGGACGTACTGCCGAATTGCTCAACACGTGGGGCGTGAAGTCTCCACAGTACATCGATGTTGTCGCCAGTGGTCGGCGGAAGGTGCACGTGCCCGTCGACCTGGGACCGGACCGCAGCGACGCATGGATGCACGCCAAGACCGCACCGCCACTTCCCAGCAAATAAGGGACACTGTTGCTCCTGGGGTATCGGCGAGGACCATTCGCAACCGTCTCCATGAAGCTGGGCTACGGTCCCGCACACCGTTAGGCCGTCTTCCGCTCACGCCCCAACATCGTGCAGCCCGCCTCCAGTGGTGTCGCGACAGGCGTGAATGGAGGGACGAATGGAGACGTGTCGTCTTCAGCGATGAGAGTCGCTTCTGCCTTGGTGCCAATGATGGTCGTATGCGTGTTTGGCGCCGTGCAGGTGAGCGCCACAATCAGGACTGCATACGACCGAGGCACACAGGGCCAACACCCGGCATCATGGTGTGGGGAGCGATCTCCTACACTGGCCGTACACCACTGGTGATCGTCGAGGGGACACTGAATAGTGCACGGTACATCCAAACCGTCATCGAACCCATCGTTCTACCATTCCTAGACCGGCAAGGGAACTTGCTGTTCCAACAGGACAATGCACGTCCGCATGTATCCCGTGCCACCCAACGTGCTCTAGAAGGTGTAAGGCAACTACCCTGGCTAGCAAGATCTCCGGATCTGTCCCCCATTGAGCATGTTTGGGACTGGATGAAGCGTCGTCTCACGCGGTCTGCACGTCCAGCACGAACGCTGGTCCAACTGAGGCGCCAGGTGGAAATGGCATGGCAAGCCGTTCCACAGGACTACATCCAGCATCTCTACGATCGTCTCCATGGGAGAATAGCAGCCTGCATTGCTGCGAAAGGTGGATATACACTGTACTAGTGCCGACATTGTGCATGCTCTGTTGCCTGTGTCTATGTGCCTGTTGTTCTGTCAGTGTGATCATGTGATGTATCTGACCCCAGGAATGTGTCAATAAAGTTTCCCCTTCCTGGGACAATGAATTCACGGTGTTCTTATTTCAATTTCCAGGAGTGTATATTTACTTTTACACTGAATGACTGAAATATCTGTCTGCATGAGACTGGTGTGACAATAGCTTTAAATTTGTTACCTGTGTTATTCAAAAGAGCCTGTGGTCGCAATGCTACAATTGTTTACCAACTACAGACAGCTCCCATCCCCAAATTTATTAATAAACAAGACCCTTTACACTGGTCAACCAGAACATTACGACAACTGCTGACCGCGTCGTTGGATGCCATCCGGTGGCGTTTCGGGCATGTAACGCGGTAACGAAAGTACGTAAGCTTTAAAGTTTTTATTTTTATTTTCTCTATTATTTAATGAGCGTTTTGTTAATGTGATTCCGTATTATTATTAATTGATTTTTTGTTATTGTTTGGTTTTGCGATTCCTTTTCACTGTTTGCTGCTTTTATTTGAGTCCTTTTAATTATGTTTGCGGTGGTTATGAAGTCTATATTGCTTACTGTTCTCCGTAAATTAAAGAACACGGTAATACCGTATGCGTTTCGCAGCAGCAGATCTCGTTGAGTCTCCTTGCTGGAACTTCTCCATCTGCAATCGCTAAAGATAATTTATAGCTCTACGGAAATCGATCGGTACAGCCAAGTGCTATGCTGTGTCACGTGTATTGCATGTGGCGTTCAACTTAATTTCGTGAAATGATTTTTGGTCTTCGGAGAAATATTCTAGACGAATCCCAAACCCGTGTAAAACTGCAGGTTCGCACCATGAAACCACACAACTCTTCCGAACGACTTGCGTCTTTACAATGACTGAATATTTCTTTTGAAATGATTAAGGGTTATGAACTATACACATCTGATACTCCTTTTGTGCTATTATGTGTATTTATTTTCTTCAATACCATAAAATATAGATTGAAACTTCCCCTTTTGTATGAAAAGAATGACTGACCTCGTAAAACTTCTACGTTACTTGATTTTCAAACTCCAGAGTGAAACTGAACGTACTGAGACTGTTTACTTATTCTGATCATCGCTAAACTCACACACAAAATTTTAGCACGACGCAATCTGACTTTCAGTAATCCCTACAAAAGAATAGCCCTGACTAACAATAACCTATACCCTTCATGAATTACTTACCTCCCAAAAATCTTCGTTACTCGAACTACTGCAATACAGCGAGCGCCAATACTGCCAGCTAAATAAAAGATTCTAACTACTGAAGGCACTAACTACTGATAGTCATATAGTTAGCAAATGGAAGATTTTGTTAGAGAACAAACAATGTATTTACGTTAATAGTGTTCAAAAGTCATTATATATATATATATATATATATATATATATATATATATATATATCCAGTATAACAGATTTCCTTTTTCTGACGGACTCACGTCCGGATCATCCGCTCATATTAACGTCTCAAAACTCTGGGATTTCTCTCTCCACATCCATCACTCCTGGCGGCTCACCTCCAACTGCCCAACGCTACGGGCTGTTCACAGCCAACTGCCCAACACTACACTGGCAAATAACTTCCAATAACGAGTCCAACCAGGCACAGACTGCACACAGCGCAGTCAGCGATTTTAATAGAGAGCGCTACGTGGCGTTACCATCATAAAGCCGGGCTGAGTGGCCGAGCGGTTCTAGGCGCTACGGTCGCAGGTTCGAATCCTGCCTCGGGCATGAATGTGTGTGATGTCCTTAGGTTAGCTAGGTTAGATAGTTCTAAGTTCTAGGGGACTGATGACCTCAGATGTTAAGTCCTACAGTGCTCAGAGCCATTTTTGAACCAACATAAAGACCTAAACAGCCTACTTACATAGAAACCTAAACAGCCTACTTACAAGATTACTGCCTTAATGGCGGCTTACAACAATCTACTCTGCACCCGACACAGAACATCTCTCTTTCAATCTCCAACATGGGATAATTATCTCTTTGCCGTAGCGTAATACAGACTGTATGTCTTTGTTATGGAGTTAGTACGGAGATGCTTAAAATCCACAGAATTTTACATTTATGGTCATATTAATAGTTCGTCACATTTTATTTACGGTTTGTTGCATCACAAAACGCAGCAACGCAGAACAGGCAAGGACGGATGATCACCCTAGAAAAGATATGGGCTGCAAATGGGGAAATCCATTGAGATTAACGGCTCGGACAAGAGCAGATTATTCTTACGGAAAGCCTGTGAACGTATATCTCGAAAACTGCGAAGCTCGTCGAATGTTGACTTGTTGCTGTCGTGAACATACACAGGGTGAGGTAGAAGGACTGCGAGACAACCGCTAGACGCTAAAGGTTGGACGTGCACGACTCTTCACAGTACGTAAAGTAGGATAGATGATGATCTGTGGCATCTCTGCCGAAATAGCACAATGTTAGAGCACGCACAAGTGTTCCGGAGCACACCGTTCATCGTACACTGTCGAACATGGAGCTCCGCAGCAACCGTGCCTACGTGTTCAGATGTTGACCCAACGAAATCGTCAATTAAGATTGCAGTGGGCACGGGACCATCGGTATTCGACCGTCGATCAATGGAAACGTGTCGGCTCTTTTGGTGAATCACATTCTTGTGACACTGGATCGACGGCGTCCCCACAAACGCCATGATCGGGGCGAACGACGATTCAAACCGAGCAGCGCGCCACGGAGGCAGGCCCCTGGGAGCAGAATGAAACTAACTGTTACGGCTGAAGCGGGAATATTCCGCGATATCCCACAGCAAATTCCGCATTTTCTCAACTGAAATTGGCCTCGAAAAAAATATATTGCGTTACTTATTCAAAGCCCCTCGCAATTTTTGCGTTAACCCTTAGTTTCTGAATAATCTTTAAAAAAATAGATTTCTGTATCTAGATTTGAGTGAGCTGTGACAGTCTGAATATTGGTGCGGGAAAATAGATGTTTTGAGATAATGTTTTTTGAAGTTTCACTTTATTACCCTTGTTTAATTTTACTTAGGAAAAAAACTCTGCATATATCTTACCCTTCAAATAGCCCTTTTTCAAATGGTGTGGACTTTTTCAGTTAGCATTAAACATTAAGTGGTTAACTCTATAAGATCTTCAGTATATTACAATGTACAAAAACCAAATAAATTAGACCCAAACTGAAAAAAATTTCCGTCCCCTGCACGGCTTTTTTTTTACTATTTGCAAAGCATTGGTATTTTTACTCTGTGATACGGATTTCAGTCAAAACTTTGATTTTGAAGCCATTAATGGGCTCAAAAGCATCTAAAAGTTTGAATTCACAAAACTCCCCTAAATGGATTACTGAGATCCTGTGTTTCATAATGGCCAAGGGATTTGATTTTCCACTCCGAAAATACTTGTGTCCGATGGAGTTCAAGATCGTTCACAAAGAGCCTTTGTTTCTGAAATATCTGGCTTGTAAGGTAGTAGCAGTAGTAGTAGTAGTAGTAGTAGTAGTAGTAGTCGCTTTTTTCATCTGCTAGATCTCTTTTTACGAGGATATAGGACATATCAAAGTATTTATAAGTTTAGACCAATTTAAAATAGCTAATTCGTATGCACATACATTTACGGACTTCTAGTTAGAGACAATCATTAGATTTACTCCTGGTATACAATACTTTTTCTACAAATAACTTATTAAATAATGTAATGCCACACTGTTGACTCATATCTATCAGTCACTGCACACACTTTACACACATTGTTTCATAACACTTCGCTCACTACACACACACACACACACACACACACACCGGTGATCTCTGGGCCATTTTCCGCACCACAGCTTCCCATTTGCTACACTAAAAAACCGAGTCAGTATCCCTCTATAATGAGATGTTGGGCTCAGAAAGAGGAAGAGGTATTATGAAAAGGAAAAAAGAAGGGAAAAAAACAGTGTGAAGGTGTTATGTGGAATATTGGATGTTTTATAATCATTATTATTATTTATGTATAACATTTTTTTTTACCAAACCCCTGCTCCGGTTCTTCTTGAGAATTCTTATTGAGCTTCTGCTTATACTTGAGGACACAAAATGTCTTTTTCTTACTCCTTGCAGTAAGTCCTGATGTTTTTAAAAAGATAATCTTTTCGCTGTCTTGTCACCCTTCTGTAATTTCTGCACCAGGAAACACAGCGGGTGCATTGTCTTCGCGAAAGATGCGGTGCGCAAATTCATTTCCATCAATGTCCATTTCGCAATGTACGCTCCATTTGTAGCTAACGATAATCTGAAAATGGATATATTTGGTAATTTAAGGTACTTTGTTAGCATTATTATTTTTCAAGACATTTAGCCGGTCATATGCTCTCACATCAACTTCACCTTTTTCATTTCTAGCAGTAAAGTAGGCTAAACATATATTGAAGGTGTAGGTTTTTATTGCTAGAGTAACGCCAGCTGTCAACTGACAGTTTTAGGGCTGTCAAGCGCAAATTGGTGATATCTGTAGGAATTTATAACTCTCGTATGAAAATGGACCACTTGTCTTTTTCAACATTACAGAATTCGCAAAACGTTCTTTATGCATAGCTTCTCAAGTTCTTAAAATGCCTATAAAATTTAGAAGATACTATTTTGTGTAGCTTAAACATTGCACACGTAGCTGCGAGATTTAGAAAAGGCAACTGTTGTTGGGCCAATGTTATTTACCTATAATGACCAGAGGTCCTTCTTCAGTATACTGACATCGATTGCTTTCAATTATATTATTTATTGCTGTCATATTCCAAGAACTTTAAACTCGTTACAATTGTTTACAAAATGAAGTAAATTACTACAACACACAAAAAATCGAACAAATATTTTACATATTATCGAGCATTTTTGATGGTGCTGAAAATTTTACTTCTCCAGCAAGAGGTCCGTTTTCTCTCCCTGTCTCCAAATTTAAAACGCTGCCTTAATCTACTCGTGTGTTATGTTAAGGGTATGAAGCAGTAAATAAAATATTAAAGTTACAAACTGAGTGTGCGTCTTGAGGTAGAGAACTCACAGTGCAAAATTACCCTGACTATACTCAGCCATTACTAGCTGCACGTAACATGCGCTGCCTGGCCTCTTATCTTTCTAAGTAGGTACACATATACAACGCACACACATTTATACCTACAGAATAAATGAAAGACTATTATTTCTTGTGCGTTAAATTAGTTTGTTTGTTTGCTCGCTGCTTCGCTCGCTTAAGCTGATGTGATTTACAGGGTGTTTCAGAAATGTTGCGACAAACTTCGAAGGGTTGAAGAGAATGTTTTGAGAAACAAGTCAAGGATAGGAACCCGTGTCGGGAAACGTCATCCAGCGACGATACAGAGCGTCGAAGTTACAGGCGCCGGTGTCTGTCACCCCCTCGGCAGCAGACGTGACGTTATACGCTGACGGACCGTAGGCGCAGGGTCTCACAATGTACACTCATGCTCATAAATTAAGGATAATGCTGATACAAGGTGAAACAACACTCTGGTGGGCGGTTTCCGGGCTTAAGTCACCTCGGGGTAGGACCGTGCGGTGCATTTGACCTGAGGTCGTCGCACGGTGGCGCTGGCAGCAGTCCACATACGCAGAGGTGTGTTGGTGCATGTCAGAGTACGGTGAAGCGAGCAAGTGTGCAGACGTTTTCAGACATGCTAATGGTGACTGTGTGTTGAAAATGGCTCAAAGAACACATATTGATGTTATGAAGGGTAGAATACTAGGGCGACTGGAGGCTGGTCAAACACAGCAGGTCGTAGCACAGGCCCTCCGTGTGCCACAAAGTGCGATCTCAAGATTATGGCAACGATTCCAGTAGACAGGAAACGTGTCCAGGCGCTACAGTACGGGACGTCCACAGTGTGCATCACCACAAGAAGACCGATATCTCACCATCATTGCCCACAGACGGCCACGGAGTACTGCAGGCAGCCTTGCTCAGGACGTAACCGTAGCCATTGGAACAGTTGTCTCCAGGCACACGGCTTACAGACGACTGAACAGACATGATTCATTCGCCCGCAGACCTGCAAGGAGCATTCAACTGACCCCTGGTCACAGGAGAGCCCGTAAGGCCTGGTGTCAAGAACACAGTAAATGGTCATTGGAACAGTGGTCCCAGGTTATGTTCACGGACGAGTCCAGGTATGGTCTGAACAGTGATTCTCGCACGGGTTTTTATCTGGTGTGAACCCGGAACCAGATACCAACCCCTTAATGTCCTTGAAAGGGACCTGTATGGAGGTCGTGGTTTGATGGTGTGGGGTGGGATTATGATTGGTGCACGTACACCCCTGTATGTCTTTGACAGAGGAACTGTAACAGGTCAGGTGTATCGGGACGTCATTTCGCACCAGTATGTCCGCCTTTTCAGGGGTGCAGTGGGTCCCACTTTCCTCCTGACGGATGATTACGCACGGCCCCACCGATCTGTCGTCGTGGAGGAGTACCTTCAAACAAAGATATCAGGTGAATGGCGTGGCCTGTCTGTTCTCCAGACCTAAACGCCATCGAGCACGTCTCGGATGCTCTCGGTCGACGTATCGCTGCACGTCTTCAAACGCCTACGACACTTCTGGAGCTCTGACATGCACTGGTGCTAGAATGGGAGGCTATACCCCAGCAACTGCTCGATCACCTGCTGCAGAGTATGCCAATCCGTTGTGCGGCCTGTGTACGTGTGCATAATGATCATATCCCATACTGATGACAGGGTACATGCGCAGGAAAGAGTGGCGTTTTGTAGCACATGTGTTTTGGGACTGTTTTCTCAACTTATCACCAATGCCGTGGACTTACAGATCTGTGTCGTGTGTGGTCCCTACGTGCCTATGCTATTAGCGCCAGTTTTGTGCAGTGCCACGTTGTGTGCCACCACTTTCTGCAATTATCGTTAATTTATGAGCATGAGTGTAGTTTGTGACTCAGTGATCGCAACTGATTGCTACGATGTTCGGTGGAAAAAATGGAGCTATCTGCTGTGTACAAGAGCCCTGTCTCCAATGAATGTGATGCTCTTTTGCCTCAATGGATGACGGTTTCGCAGTAAAATTTTCTCCTGCAACCCGCTAAAATCACCGATATTTTTCGGTATACAGGGGGAAAATAAACTGCAGATACAAACCCATATCCGAAAGCATCATCCACCGCGGCAACAGAGCATCGCATTCATAGGAGACAAGGCTTTTGTAGGCAGTAGTTAGGTCCATCTTCTTCAGTGACTGCTGCAAACCCGTTCTGTCTCATTCCGCCCACGTTCCGTCCTGGCGATAAGGGCCGATTTTACATCATTATTTTTTTAAGTTGCTTTGGCCTAGTAGGACCACATGAAATAATTTATGCATTCTTTCTTTTCTCCTTTCTTTCTTTCTATTGATTTTTGATTCTTTCCCTACATTTTTCTCTTCTTTCTTCTGTCCGTATTGCACCTTTTTCTTTGTTTTCTCCTGGAAGCCTTTGGCCTTTGAAACCTTCTGCTTTTAAGCTTTCTCTTTCTCCTATTTCTTCCTACATTGTTTCCATTTCCCTCAGGTCTGCTTTAACTTCTTTTATCCACGTCATTTCAGGCCATGTCACAAATTTCCAGTTCCATTTATGAAATATCCTCGTAACTGCTTAAAGTCCCGCCATGGCGAATTGATCACATATATAGTCTTGCGTTTCATTAGAGCTGCCTTAGAATATAAGACCGCATCTTGAATGGTTTTGTAGTAACTTGGCCGGTGGGCTATGATTATAAACTAAAGACATGTAAACCGAAATATAGTGAATTTTTAAACAGTTGCTAGAATAAAAATTTGGGCCGTTGCTGTTTTCGCTAAGACTAAAACTATTGATTGGCGACTCCATAGTGTCCTGTGCACTACGACCAGATAATGGGTATACTTCGAAGGAGAGACAGCATTGGTCGTATGTTTTTGTTTATTATCGCAAAATCGATTTTCGGTCACTTAGTGACCATCTTCAGTGCTGTAATATATAACTTAAATTAGTAAGCAGTGGTGTCAATAAGCTTACGGCGATCACATAGACTAAGCTTATTGACACCAGTGATTACTAATTTAAGTTATATATTACAGCACTGAAGATGGTCACTAAGTGACCGAAAATCGATTTTGCGATAATAAACAAAAACATACGACCAATGCTGTCTCTCCTTCAAAGACTAAAACTGTTGCTTTCTTTCAAAGAAAATTTATGCCTGTGTATTAATTTCAATTACTAGAATGTCTTAAGAATTGTTTTCTTTTTATTACCTTTTCTATTCTCTCGTGTTAAGGTTGTTCTGGTAGGTTTCTCCTACGTTTACAGTCTTGGTGAAAGTCTTCAAGACTATCTGTGTGGCATACCCGAAGGGACTTAATCTAAAATATGCACTGATGAGCCAATACATTATGACCACCTGGTTAAAAGTTTGTTTGGCCGTCTTTGGAACGAAATACGTCACTCATTCTGCATATCAGGGATCCGGCAGTTTCTTGGGAGTTTTGTGGAGCTATGTGGCATTGGATGTGTACAAACAGGTCATATAATTCGTCTAAGTAACAGCCCGCTGATTTCAAATGGTTCAAATGGCTCTGAGCACTATGGAACTTGACATCGGAGGTCATTAGTCCCCTAGAACTTACAAGGGAACCTCCCCATCGCACCCCCCTCAGATTTAGTTATAAGTTGGCACAGGGATAGGCCTTGAAAAACTGAACACAGATCAATCGAGAAAACAGGAAGAAGTTGTGTGGAACTATGAAAAAAATAAGCAAAATATACAAACTGAGTAGTCCATGCGCAAGGTACGCAACATCAAGGAGAGTGTTGGCTTACGACCGCCGTGGTCCCGTGGTTAGCTTGAGCAGCTGCGGAATGAGAGGTCCTTGGTTCAAATCTTCTCTCGGGTGAAAATTTTAATTTTTTATTTTCAGATAATTATCAAAGTTCAGGCACTCACACATAATCAACTTCGCTCTCCAAAATTCCAGGACATGTTCAGATTTGCTTGGACATATACAGAATTTGACGGTCTACGCACGGAAACATTTGAAAACGTAAAAAAACATATGTTTTGACAGAGCACAGGGAAAACTGTGCGACTCTGAAACTGTTGCATTCATCTGATGCAGTTTATGTGACAAACTCTTATGTTTTCATCACTTTTTTTGGAGTGATTATCACATCCACAAGAAAACCTAAATCGGGCAAGGTAGAAGAATCTTTTTACCCATTCGCCAAGTGTGCAAGTTAGGTGGGTCGACAACATATTCCTGTCATGTGACGCACATGCCGTCACCAGTGTCGTAAAGAATATATCAGACGTGTTTTCCTGTGGAGGAATCGGTTGACCTATGACCTTGCGATCAAATGTTTTCGGTTCCTATTGGAGAGGAACGTCCTTTCGTCTATTAATCGCACGGTTTTGCGGTGCGGTCGCAAAACACAGACACTAAACTTATTACAGTGAACAGAGACGTCAATGAATGAACGGACAGATCGTAACTTTGCGAAAATAAAGTAAAATTTTCACTCGAGGGAGGACTCGAACCAAGGACGTTTCGTTCCGCAGTTGCTCACTCTAACCACGAGACCATGGCGCTCATCAGCTAATATTCTCCTTTATGTTGCCTATCTTGCACATGGACTACTCAGTTTGTATATTTTGCTTATTTTTTCATAGTTCCACACAACTTCTTCCTGTTTTCTCGATTGATCTGTGTTCAGTTTTTCAAGGCCTATCCACTGTGTCAATTTATAACTAAATCTGAGGGGGGTGCGATGGGGAGGTTCCCTTGTTAGAACTACTTAAACCTATCTAAGGACATCACACACATCCATACCCGAGGCAGGATTCGAACCTGCGACCGTAGTGGTCACGGGGTTACAGACTGAAGCACCTAGAACCGCTCGGCCACACCGGCCGGCCCGCTGATTTCCCTACGTAGTGAGGGCGCCCAATAGCGACCCAGATGGGTTCCATAAGGTTTAGATCAGGCGAATTTTGTTGCCGAGACATCAACTTGAGCTAACTATAATGCTGTTCCAAGCACTGTAGCACGGTTCTGGCTTCGAGACTCGGACAAGTATACTGCTGAACGATGACATCGCCGTCGGGGAAGACATCAAGCATGAAGAAATGGAGGTGGTTCGCAACTGTGAGCCTATCCCACGCAAACGCAGGAGAATGTCTCCCAGAACGTGAACGTGAACGTGAACAAAAGCACGGTGAGTCGTTGGGCGACGTATCTGTCAATCCGTCATCAACGCAACAAGGTCGCGCAAACGTGTCCGATTCCCCGCACGCAGCTGTGGTTTCTCCAATGCTGGATTGTGGACACTCTCACTCGATTGGCAAATCGCAATTAAACACCTCGCTGCACTCCTGGCAGTGCTGCCACTGTTGGCAATGCTGACACACTCGTTCACCAGTTGTGGGGTACTCATAGGTGGGTTCCTAACAGGACTATCTGTGTTGAATTGCTTACGCCTTAAGGGGCTCCGGAACGCCCTATACTTGCAATGTTAAAATAACGCTTTTAAATTACATCTTTCCTCACAAAGTATTTGAGGTAGGAAGTTGAACTTTTTACAGATTATTTATTGGAATATGGGCTACAACTTAACACAGGGATTTTACAAATTTTTAGTTAAGTTATTAAAGATGATTTTTTTTCAATTGTAATGAAAATTCACAACATTTTTTTTGCAATTTTTTATTTATATATTCAAAAATATACAGTTTTTTGGAAAAAGGCTGTGTTAAATTATGCAGAAGGTACTGTGTAACATTTACTGAAAGTTTGAAACAAATGTTTGGAAGATCCTTAGAAAACATGTAATTAGTATGAGAAAATAAAAGTTTTGGGAATCGAGCGACAAAGATTGGATTAACTTTTTAGTGCATTCCAGGTCCATAGGATGGATTATCTTCATCCTCTGCAAACTCCTCCTCCAGCTTCCTCTTGTTCCTCCTCCTGTTTACTCTTGCTTGTATTTCTAGACTCTTTACAGCCCTGTCTGCAGCCCGAAGGCGTTCCTTGTCTAAAGCAAGCATCGCTCGTACCATGTTAGAACCTATCTTCATTCCCATATTTCTAAATACCTTGCACCTTACAATGTTGCCATCATTGAAAGTCGCAACAGCATCATACACACCAAAGTGAAGTGTTTCTATTCCAACAAATACAGTCTTGGGGATTCTCGAGCATATAACACTAGTTACACTTTCATTGGGGTTTTGAGTTTTTCCGTGAATACACTTTTTCAACAGTTCAGGTGCTGCTAAGTCTCTGAAAATAGGTTTTATCACCTCCATTATTGCATAATATTGCATAATATTGCATAATAACACCATTTGACAGCAGTTTAACAGCGCCACAGTGGGTCACGCCCATGTAGAACACATTTCAAAAAAAAATTTAAAAATAGTTGTAGTCGTCGGAATTGAATAAATTATATATCTATTAAAAGGTAATAGTCTGCAGATTCAGAAAACGCAAAAAAGTACAAATTGAACTTTCCATGATTTTGAGCCTTTCCGGAGCTCCTTAAGAGGCTACCCCTAATGTTGTTGAATATCGCCACAGCCGATGATACATGGGTTCATCACTTCGAACCGGGAACAAAACGGTATGGAGTGGCGTCACACCATCTCACCTCCGAAAGCAAGGTTCTAACGCGCAATCTCAGTGGGTAAAGTCATGGCGACGGGCTTCTGGGACTGCGAAGGGGTTCTTCTGTCTGATGTCCTCTCTCGTGGTGTAACGATCAACTCGGAAGTGTATAGTGCTATCCTCAGGAAATTGAAGAACGACTTCAACGTGTTCGTCGCCACAACAACGGGGACGAACTTTTCGTTCTCCATGACTACTCAAGTCCTCACACAAATCTGTGTACCGAGAAGACTGTTCTTCCTCGTCCACCCTTCTCACTGGCATCTTCCGACTTGCATCTGTTTGGCCCAATGAAGGATGCGATTTTCAGGAAGCAGTGCGTGGATTAGGGGCAAGTTGTTGATGCTTCAGGACGTTGGCTCCTACACTGACCAGTAGAGTGTTACCATGCGGGCGTACAGGCCGTCCCAGAAAGGTGGCGTAAGGACATTGAACGGAAATTATGTTGAAAAATAGGGTTTATAACCAAAAGAGTGGGCAATAATATGGTGTATTGGCATCCTAAATAAAAACAAACTATTTTCAGAAAAAAAGCGTGTTGCGTTACGTATTGATCGCTCCTCGTATATGCAGAATTTGTTCTTAAATATGCCAAATTAAACAACGATAATAAAATGAAGCTTTAAAACTCATTAGCCAACGGCGATACTGCAGTGATAACATCGGTTCCCGTCAGGTTACCGAAGTTAAGCAGTGTCGGGCTGGGCTAGCGCTTGGATGGGTGACCGTCAGCTCTGCCGAGATCTGTTGGCAGGCGGGGTGCACTCAGTCCTTGTGAGGCCATTTGAGGAGCTACTTGACTGAGATGTAGCGACTCCGGTCATCAAAATTGACAACGGCCGGGAGAGCGGTGTGCTCACTACATGCCCCTCCGTCTCCGCATACGGTGACGCCTGAGGCCGGCCGCTGTGGCCGAGCGCTTCTAGGTGCTTTAGTCCGGAGCCACGCGGCTACTACGGTCACAGGTTCGAATCCTGCCTCGGGCATGGATGTGTGTGATGTCCTTAGGTTAGTTAGGTTTAGGTAATTCTAAGTCTAGGGGACTGATGACCTCAGATGTTAAGTCCCATAGTGCTTATAGCCATTTGTACCATTTTGACGCCTGTGGGCGGAGCATGATACGGCGGTTGATCGGTACCGTTGGGCTTTCTACATCTACATGGACACTCTGCAAATCACATTTAAGTGCCTGGCAGAGGGTGCATCGAACCACCTTCACAATTCTCTATTATTCCAGTCTCGTATAGCTCGCGGAAAGAACGAACACCTATATCTTTCGTACGAGCTCTGATTTACCTTATTTTATCATGGTGATGGTTTCTTCCTATGTGGGTCGTTGTCAATAAAATATTTTCGCATTCGGAGGAGAAAGTTGGTGGAGAAGATTTCGTCGCAACGAAAAATGTCTTTCTTTTATTGATGTCCAGCCCAAATCCTGTATCATTTCTGTGATAATACAAAACGTGCTGCCCTTCTTTGAACTTTTTCGATGTACTCCGTCAGTCCTATATGGTAAGGATCCCACACCGTGCAGCAGTATTCTAAAAGAGGACGGACAAGCGTAGTGTAGGCAGACTCCTTAGTAGGTCTGTTACATTTTCTGAGTGTTCTGTCAATAAAACGCAGCCTTTGGTTAGCCTTCCCCACTTTTCTGAGTGTTCTGTCAATAAAACGCAGCCTTTGGTTAGCCTTCCCCACAACATTTTCTATGTGTTCCTTACAATTTAAGTTGTTCGTAATTGTAATACCTAGGTATTTAGTTGAATTTTACGGCTTTTACGTTAGACTGATAATGGACTGTTCGGATGGAGTTTAGTTCTTATAAAACGCGTTATCTCAAAACACTTATTTTCCATCACTAATATTCAGCCTGTCATAACTCACTGACATTTTGATATAGAAGTCAGTTTTTTCACAGATTGATCAGAATTTAATGCTCAATGTAAAAATGACAATAATTCAAAACTCAAAATTTTCGTCAAGTGGTCTGTTTTCGCTTTCCGTTTCCCGTTTTTAAAAAATGGTTCAAATGGCTCTGAGCACTATGGGACTCAACTGCTGTGGTCATCAGTACCCTAGAACTTAGAACTACTTAAACCTAACTAACCTAAGGACATCACACACATCCATGCCCGAGGCAGGATTCGAACCTGCGCCGTAGCAGTCGCACGGTTCCGGACTGCGCGCCTAGAACCGCGAGACCACCGCGGCCGGCTTCCCGTTTTTAAATCTGGTTGTTTTAAATGTTTTTGTTACGTCTACAACTTCTTCTACACCTACATGGATACTCTGAAAATCACACTTCAGTGCCTGGCAGAGGGTTCATCGAACCACCTTCACAATAATTCTGTATTATTCCACTCTCGAGCAGTGCGCGAAGAAACGAACACCTACATCTTTCCGTGCGAGCTCTGATTTTCCTTATATTGTTATGGTGATCGTTTCTCCCTATGTAGGTTGGGGGTGAGCAAAATATTTTCGTATTCGGAGGGAAATATTGGTGACTGAAGTTTCGTAAGAAGATTCCGCGCAACGAAAAACGTCTTAATGATGTTCACTCAAAATCCTGTATCACGTCCGTGACACTCTCTCCCCTGTTTCGTGAAGATACAAAATGTGCTGCCCTTCTTTGAAGTTTCTCGATGTACTCCATTAACTCTATTTGGTAAGGATCCCAGACCGCATAGGACGGACAACCGTAGTGTAGGCCGGGTTCGATTCCCGAGCGGGTTAGGGATTTTCTCTGTCCGGGGACTGGGTGTTTGTGTTGGCCTCATCATTTCATCATCATCATCATTTGTGACAGTGGATAGATTGGACTGTATAAAAACTGGGATTTTGTACGGGCGCTGATGACCGAGCAGTTGAGCGCTCCCTAAAAATCAAACTAGTGTACGCAGTCTCTTTAGTAGATCTCTTGCACCTTCTAAGTGTTCTGCCAATAAAATGCAGTCTTTGGTTCGCGATCCCCACAATATATTCTATGTGTTCTTTCCAATTTAAATTGTTCGTTATTGTATTTCCTAGGTATTTAGTTGAATTTACGGCATTTATATTAAACTGATTTTTCGTGTAACTGAAGTTTAACTGATTCCTTTTGGATGATGATGATGATGATGTTTGATTTGTGGGACACTCAACTCCGCGGTTATCAGCGCCCGTACAAATTCCCAACCTTGCCAGTCATCTCGAGGCAGGTGAAAATCCCTGACCCCGCTGAGAATCAAACCCGGGACCCCGTGCTCGGGAAGCGGGGTTCCTTTTAGCACTCATGTGCATGACCTCATACTTTTCATTTATTTAAGGGTCCATTTCCAATTTCCACACCATTCAGATGTTTTCTCTAAATCGTTTTGCAATATTTTTTTATCTTCTAATGACTTTTCTAGACGATAAACGACAGAATCATCTGCAAACAAGCTAAGACAGCTGCTCAGAGCTTCTCCTAAATCGTTTACCTAGATAAGGAACAGCAGATGGCCTAGAACACTACCTCGGGGAACGCCAGAAATCACTTCTGTTTACTCGGTGATTTTCCGTCAATTACTACTGTGACCTTTCTGACAGGAAATCACGAATACTGTCACATAACAAACCGCCCCCCCCCCCTCTAGCCCGCCCCTCCATCAGATAGGCAACTTGCAACTGGGACCGTCTAACTGATTTATTCGATCAGTGATACAACTACGCTCTAGGAATTTCAACAGTAAACTGAACCGTGAAGCACAATACATCTCTTGTGGCGTCTTTATTGATATCGGACAAATTTCAGCGGACAATGGTAACACGGTATTGCTCTAATTTGACCTCCTCCTAGTGTAATCCGCCAAGCGAGTGCGTCCAGTGCATCGAGGCGAAACTGCATACCCACCCCCGACCGTGTTGTGTTGTGTCATTGGCACGCGCCTGCCTTGCTAACATAACACAGTTAATAGCGCCTGAACTGAGCTATCTTTCACGGGCGAGCATTGGCGATCGCGGTGCACGCAGAACGAGGATCCGCAGCGCAGCGAAATACGAGGATTCTACCATCCATCGTGTTTCCACAACGGGGAGAGAGCTGGAGCGAATTCCCGCCTCTGGATTGCAAATGGGGCGACCGCTTCGAGCGCAGACCGCTGAAGTGCGGTAAACTGTCTCCTATTCCGCGCGAGTTTTTCCGGTACATGGGCAACACCACTAATTCTGCCTTCCGGATGGAAATGCGTCCCGTTCGCTTACCAATGTCATTCCGGTATTCTTCACGCTGCGGCAGTGCTCTCGCGAATGGCGAATGTACGAAATGTTTTTTTTTTTTTTTTTTTTGTCATCAGTCTACTGACTGGTTTGATGCGGCCCGCCACGAATTCCTTTCCTGTGGCGCTACAGTCTGGAACCGCGCGACTCCTACGGTCGCAGGTTCGAATCCTGCCTCGGGCATGGATGTGTGTGATGTCCTTAGGTTAGTTAGGTTTAAGTAGTTCTAAGTTCTAGGGGACTGATGACCTTAGACGTTAAGTCCCATAGTGCTCAGAGCCATTTGAACCATTTTTTTCCTTTCCTGTGCTAACCTCTTCATCTCAGAGTAGCACTTGCAACCTACGTCCTCAATTATTTGCTTGACGTATTCCAATCTCTGTCTTCCTCTACAGTTTTTGCCCTCTACAGCTCCCTCTAGTACCATGGAAGTCATTCCCTCATGTCTTAGCAGATGTCCTATCAGCCTGTCCCTTCTCCTTATGTGTTTTCCACATATTCCTTTCCTCTCCGATTCTGCGTAGAACCTCCTCATTCCTAACCTTATCAGTCCACCTAATTTTCAACATTCCTCTATAGCACCACATCTCAAATGCTTCGATTCTCTTCTGTTCCGGTTTCCCCACACTCCATGTTTCACTACCATACAATGCTGTACTCCAAACGTACATCCTCAGAAATTTTTTCCTCAAATTAAGGCCGGTATTTGATATTAATAGACATCTCTTGGCCAGAAATGCCTTTTTTGCCATAGCGAGTCTGCTTTTGATGTCCTCCTTGCGCCGTTCGTCATTGGTTATTTTACTGCCTAGGTAGCAGAATTCCTTAGCTTCATTGGCTTCGTGACCATCAATCCTGATGTTAAGTTTCTCGCTGTTCTCATTTCTACTACTTCTCATTACCTTCGTCTTTCTCCGATTTACTCTCAAACCATACTGTGTACTCATTAGACTGTTCATTCCGTTCAGCAGATCATTTAATTCTTCTTCACTTTCACTCAGGATAGCAATGTCATCAGCGAATCGTATCATCGATATCCTTTCACCTTGTATTTTAATTCCACTCCTGCACCTTTCTTTTATTTCCATCATTGCTTCCTCGATGTACATATTGAAGAGTAGAGGCGAAAGGCTACAGCCTTGTCTTACACCCTACTTAATACGAGCACTTTGTTCTTGATCGTCCACTCTTATTATTCCCTCTTTGTTGTTGTACATATTGTGTATGACCCGTCTCTCCCTATAGCTTACCCCTACTTTTTTCAGAATCTCGAACAGCTTGCACCATTTTATATTGTCGAACGCTTTTTCCAGGTCGACAAATCCTATGAAAGTGTCCTGATTTTTCTTTAGCCTTGCTTCCATTATTAGCCGTAACGTCAGAATTGCCTCTCTCGTCCCTTTACTTTTCCTAAAGCCAAACTGATCGTCACCTAGCGCATTCTCAATTTTCTTTTCCATTCTTCTGTATATTATTCTTGTTAGCAGCTTCGATGCATGAGCTGTTAAGCTGATTGTGCGATAATTCTCGCACTTGTCAGCTCATGCCGTCTTCGGAATTGTGTGGATGATGCTTTTCCGAAAGTCAGATGGTAGGTCGCCAGACTCATATATTCTACACACCAACGTGAATAGTCGTTTTGTTGCCACTTTCCCCAATGATTTTAGAAATTCTGATGGAATGTTATCTATCCCTTCTGCCTTATTTGACCGTAAGTCCTCTAAAGCTCTTTTAAATTCCGATTCTAATACTGGATCCCCTATCTCTTCTAAATCGACTCCTGTTTCTTCTTCTATCACATCAGACAAATCTTCACCCTCATTGAGGCTTTCAATGTATTCTTTCCACCTATCTGCTCTCTCCTCTGCATTTAACAGTGGAATTCCCGTTGCACTCTAAATGTTGCCACCATTGCTTTTAATGTCACCAAAGGTTGTTTTGACTTTCCTGTATGCTGAGTCTGTCCTTCCGACAATCATATCTTTTTCGATGTCTTCACATTTTTCCTGCAGCCATTTCGTCTTAGCTTCCCTGCACTTCCTATTTATTTCATTCCTCAGCGACTTGTATTTCTGTATTCCTGATTTTCCCGGAACATGTTTGTACTTCCTCCTTTCATCAATCAACTGAAGTATTTCTTCTGTTAACCATGGTATCCAGTGGCAAATGCACGCCGGGCAAAACGTACACAACCCCTAAGAGACATCCTGCTCAAACTATCAGTTGACAATATTCAGAAAATATCGTTCTCGTGAAACACAGCTAGCTCTATTTACTCGAACTAAGGAGTGCTGTCGTCAGTACATAACAAATTGATTCCACATTTATAGATATGCAGAACGCTTTTGACACTGTTCTTTACGAGCAGATTCTAATGAAATGGCGTGCCTACGGACTCCCTCTCAGTTGCGCAGCTGGGTTCGTGATTTCTTGTTATAAAGGCCACAATTCGTAGCAAATGACGAAAAGTCATCGATTAAAACAGAAGTAATACTGGCGTTCCCCAGGGAAGTGTTATAGTGTCACTGCATTTCCTAATCTATGATTTAGGAGACAATCTAAACAACAGTCTTAGTTTGTTTTTTGCTGATGAAGTCATTTACCATGTATTAAAACCATCACAAGATCAAAACCAACTGCAAAATGATTTAGGCAAGCTATCTGTATGGTGTGAAATGTGGGAGTTGGCTCTAACTAATGGAAAGGTTGAGGTCATCGACATGCGTACTTAAAGCAATTTGTTAATTTTCGATTACACGATAAATCACACAAATCTAAAGGCTGCCAGTTCAGTTAAATAGCTAGTGATTACAATTACGAACAACTTAAAGTGGGAGGAACACATGCACAAGGTGTGGGGAAAGTGTTTTACTGGTAGAACATTTAGAAGATGCCACGGATCTATTAAAGAGATTCCTACTCCACGCTTGTCCGTCCTCTTCTACAGTACAGCTTCTGGCTTACATCCGCAGGACGCCGAAAAAGTTCAGGGAAGGGTAACTCATTCTGTATTATCGCAAAGCAGGGGAGAGAGTGTCATGGACAGGATTAAAGAGCTGTGGTGGCAGTCATTAAAAAAAGGTGTTTTTCGTTGTGGGCAAGATCTTTTCACGCAAATTCAACCACCAACTTTCTCCCTCAAGAGCGAAAATATACTTTTGGTGCTCGCCTACATATCATCATAATAGAATAAGAGAAATCACAGATAGAATTTGGACAGTTCTCGGGTATCCGACCGGGTAGTGTCGTAATTTCATCACAATATTTCGGCAGACGTACACGCTGCCATCTTCAGGTGGTTCCTGACGAATGCTGTGCTGTTCCTCTCGGCACCCTATATATTCTAGCCGTTACCCCCTCCACCGTTCCTCTACTGGTGTCTTTAGTGCGGCCGGCGCGGCGGCTACTGGAGGTTGTGGGGGAAGCGGCGCCTGGGTCTGCACTGGGGTCTGCAGTCTCCCTGCTGCCGCCGTCGGGGGCGGTCCTCGATCTCTGGGCCCGAATCTTTCTCTCCAGGCTGAGTGCAGGGTTCCAAGTCTGGCTACGTCGAAGGCCGCTGTCTTTATTAATTAGCTCCACAATCCTCCTGGGACTGCGTCACTAAAGAGGCTATCGAAATCCGACTACAGGACGATCTAATTAATAAAGACAGCGGCCTTCAACTTAGTCAGGCTTGGAACCCTGCACTCAGCCTGGAGAGAAAGATGCGGTCCCAGAGATCGAGGACCGCCCCCGACGGCGGCAGCAGCGAGACTGCAGACCCCAGTGCAGACCCAGGCGCCGCTTCCCCCACCACCTGCAGTAGCCGCCGCGCCGGCCGCACCGAAGACACCAGGAGAGGAACGGTGGACGGGGTAACGGCTAGTATATATAGGGCGGCGAGAGGAACAGCACAGCATTCGTCAGGAATCACCTGAAGATGGCAGCGTGTACGTCTGCCGAAATATTGTGGAGAAATTACGACGCTACCTGGTCGGGTACCCGAGAACTGTTCAAATTGGAAATACGCCGGGGAAACTACAGATAGCAAATCACAGAACTGCAAGATTTAAGTATTCGTTTCTCTCGCGCCCTCTTCGAGAGTGGAACGGTAGAGAACTAGTCCGAAGGTGCTGCTATGAACCCTCTGCCAGGCGCTTAAGTGTGAACTGCAGAGCAGTCATGTGGATGTAGAACAGAGTGAAAGCTGCTCTGCTGCCTGTTTATGTAGGGTCGGTGAATAAGTTCGTACCGTGTTTACAAAGCGAGGATTTTATGTTATTAGTATTAAATACACTGTATTGCACTATAATGCAATACACAATAACAAGAGTGATATGTTACACACTGATGAATCACTATCTTCGTCACTGACCGCGTGCCAGTGCTCAGGTAGGAGTTCACTGTCCCTCATGTAGAAATGTTGTCGTTTCGACTTGAAGAAATATGTTAAGCAGTTGCTGAGGAATGCGTCATCATGAAACACTTGTCCCTGAATTATGTTAGTGACCAGAAAATATAATAATCATAAGGGGATAAGTCTGGTTAATATCGAGGGTGAGGAAGTGGTTCCCTATCAACAAAGTTTTCAACATGGCTGCTTAGGTTCAGTGACCGTTTATAAAATTAAAGTTGAAACAAATGAGCCCTCAGTCACAATTTTTAGTCTTATTAACCGGGTTTCAACGCATCTAAGAGTGCCTTCATCAAAATTTAAGTGTTTAAAGTGGCCTATAACATAATTACAAATTCCAGAATGAGATTTTCACTCTGCAGCGGAGTGTGCGCTGATATGAAACTTACTGGCAGATTAAAACTGTGTGCCCGACCGAGACTCGAACTCGGGACCTTTGCCTTTCGTGGGCAAGCGCTCTACCATCTGAGCCACCGAAGCACGACTCACGCCCGGTACTCACAGCTTTACTTCTGCCAGTATCTCGTCTCCTACCTTCCAAACATTACAGAAGCTCTCCTGCGAACCTTGCAGAACTAGCACTCCTGAAAGAAAGGATATAGCGGAGACATGGCTTAGCCACAGCCTGGAGGATGTTTCCAGAATGAGATTTTCACTCTGCAGCGAAGTGTGCGCAGATATGAAACTTCCTGGCAGATTAAAACTGTGTGCCCGACCGAGACTCGAACTCGGGACCTTTGCCTTTCGCGGGCAAGCGCTCTGCCATCTGAGCTACCGAAGCACGACTCACGCCCGGTACTCACAGCTGTACTTCCGCCAGTATCTCGTCTCCTACCTTCCAAACTTTACAGAAGCTCTCCTGCGAACCTTGCAGAACTAGCACTCCTGAAAGAAAGGATATAGCGGAGCAGGAGAGCTTCAGATGGTAGAGCACTTGCCCGCGAAAGGCAAAGGTCCCGAGTTCGAGTCTCGGTCGGGCACACAGTTTTAATCTGCCAGGAAGTTTCATAATTACAAATTAATGGGAAAAGAAAATTTTTTACATAAAAGTGTAAGTAAAATGGAAATGCCGAGCGGCTAGGGTCTCCCGTCGGGTAGACCGTTCGCCTGGTGCAGGTCTTTCGAGTTGACGCCACTTCGGCGATCTGCGTGTCGATGGGGATGAAATGATGATGATACGGACAACACAACACCCAGTCCCTGAGCGGAGAAAATCTCCGATCCAGTCGGGAATCGAACTCGGGCCGTTAGGTATGACATTCCGTCGCGCTGACCACTCAGCTACAAGGGGCGTACAAAGTGTAAGTACTGGCTAACAATACAAGTCAAAGACAGTACTTTTCCCATAAATTTGTAATTATGTTCAAATGTTCAAATGTGTGTGAAATCTTATGGGACTTAACTGCTAGGGTCATCAGTCCCTAAGCTTACGCACTACTTAACCTAAATTATCCCGAGGACAAACACACACACCCATGCCCGAGGGAGTACTCGAACCTCCGCCGTGACCAGCCGCACAGTCCATGACTGCAGCGCCCCAGACCGCTCGGCTAATCCCGCGCGGCTTGTAATTATGTTATAGGCCACTTTCAACATTTAAAATCTGATGAAGGCACTCTTAGAATTGTTGAAACCTGGTTAATAAGACTAAAAATTGTGAATGAGGGCTCGTTTGTTTCTACTTTATTTCCCAATCAAGTTCGGTAATTGCATCCGTGGAGTAACGACACAGGTTTACGAATGGCCAGACTTATTTCCTGTTCAATACAAGCAGCAGCTTTTGCCGTTGCGTTTCTTGGTAGTAGTTCATGACGAACCATACCAGTTTTAGTTCCACCAAAGGCACATGATTTGTTGAAGGTGTGCCCCATTCTTCACATGGAGTGTTGATTTCATTGACGGGCTAAGCTATTCTTTCCTGTTACTGAAGTTCAGATATAGGCATCAGTTCTGGTTAGTTGTAGGAGTGTTTTAAATGGCTCTGGGCACTATGGGGCTCAACATCTGAGGGCATCAGTCCCCTAGAACTTACATCAGTCCCCTAGAACTCACATCCATGCCCGAGGCAGGATTCGAACCTGCGACCGTAGCGGTCACGCGGTTCCAAACTGAAGCGCCTAGAAACGCACGGCCAAAACGGCCGGCGGTGTTTTAAAGGAATGGCTTTTGTCTATGGAAGCCAAACGATGACGGGCCAGCAACGAACGCATGAGTATTTGCTGATTTTTGTTACTGTCGCTTGACACATGTAGATACCATGTACCCAGTTTCTGTACCTTAATAAATGGAAACGGAGCACAATGGTTGTGTGATCGGACGCGATTCTCTCAGCAAATTCTTGTCTCCCATGCACACCACAAACTGTTCTCCATTAAACTCGAGAGTGAAATCTTTTAGAAGTCTTCAGTTTTCTCTGCTTTGCACTCCAAACGACTAGTCTTGAAAATAGCCAGAAACAAGCTGTTAACAAGATACAAGCTCCTGTTCACAACAATAAACTCCAAATGGAAAAAACAATGGAATAACTAGTAATCAAAATTTGAAAATGCAGTGGTGCCAACCCAAAGAAGAACTCCACGGACTTTTAGTTTACCTGAGAGTGCATAGCAAGCTATGACTCTGGTATTAACGCCCTGAAAATATTGCCCTTGCTTTGAAAATTCGCCCAATAATGAACAATAATGCGGTCCGATTATTGTTAATGAACTTAAGCGATGTACTTTCCATATTGTGGCTGGTCACTTATATTGATAGTAATTGTTCATGGCGAATATCTTTGACCTGTTGCTGGGTAACGGAAGGACGCCTTCCCAGCAGGAGTCAAGGAAGTGGTGATTACAGCTGCATATGGAAGTACACGGCATACTCGGGAAGTCTTGTTCGGTTGGTAGACCTATGTACAGTTCGGGGTCTGCTGTGCTGCGGACCTGTTGACGTCCCCGCGGGCTGAACATCACGTGAAATCGGCAGCCTCGTTTGTGGTGTGTATTTATGCGCTGAGAGGCCGCCAGCTACTCAACCGTCTGGGAAGAAAGAAACTTGGCTTGGGAATCTTCCTTGCCTCAGGACTGTGGATTTTATGGTGAGCACCTATTTCCAGCTACGAACTGTAATTTTGAATGTGATAGACAAGTATTGTGGTCCTAGGAATTCTGATTATTTTTCTAACTTGCGAGGGATTTTTCGATAATTTCCAAGAATGATTGCCTATCGAAGTCGGGGGGTCCAAACGATACATGTCGAACGTGCGATCGTAAATCGATCATGCGACCCCGGTGGCGGGCGTTGTGAGTAAGTTTACAGGGGTCGCTACAGCAACGACTAAAGAACACCAATGCAAAAATACTTGTAGTTGCAAAGGAGACGACTTACCTTACTCGTTTCGGTGTTGTCATCATGTGAAAGTCCATTACGGTGGTCTGGATGGATAATTTGGAAGAATCGAACCATGTATTCTTCCTGATACTCGTTCGTTTTCCGCACTGTCCGCAATGAAATTGTAAACGGTATTTCAGCATCGAAACTGTTCTTATGAAGTTTTACACACTTCGCACCACCACCTTGTACATAGTTCCTTCTTTCCTCGTCCGTTGGTACTCCACACTTGCGACAAAAAGTCGAACAATTTTCTACGCTGGATAAACATGGAATTACATTTTTGCATGTGACAGGATCCGCCCAAGAAACGTCAAGAACACCAGATACCCCACTCATGGTGGTGACTGTGGTGGTGGTGGTGGTTAGTGTTTAACGTCCCGTCGACAACGGGGTCATTAGAGACGGAGCGCAAGCTCGGGTTAGGGAAAGATTGGGAAGGAAATCGGCCGTGCCCTTTCAAAGGAATCATCCCGGCATTTGCCTGAGACGATTTAGGGAAATCACGGAGAACCTAAATCAGGATGGCTGGAGACGGGATTGAACCGTCGTCCTCCCGAATGCGAGTCCAGTGATGTCCCACTCACTAACGACATAAATCGTCTGGGGTTCTCTAGCAACTCTCAAATAATTCGGAGAGGTAGGTAATTTAGAGCAACTAAAGGAATGACGGAAAACAGATAAAAATGACGATCACAAATAGTTGATCACAACGCCCGCCACAAGAGCCGCATGATAGACTTACGATCGCACGTTCGATATGTATCGTTTGACCCCCCCGACTTCGATAGGCAATCATTTTTGGAAATTACCGATTTTTCTGTGACTGGGCGGATGTACTGTGGGGCGTATATGTGCTCGTTTGCTTCTGTACTGGGCTACTTAGCCACTTGGAGGATGTTTTGTGACTTGTGGCAAATGTGAGCTAATTATTAAAATTTCAATTGGCTATTTTGAAATCCTGTTGTCATACTACTGAGTGGTGTGATGTGTTAGCTTCAGTACAAGCTACGCGTTTTTATATTGTTTGGGGACTTCTTATGCTTTCTTGACACTTATGTTTTTTGTGCTCGTCAACCTTTCCCTACTAGTGGGTGCACGTGTTTTCTTGTTTTAGTAGTATTAGTATGTTGCGTGGAGCTAAAGGTCATTTCATAATTATTCTTGTATTGAATTTAAGAGGGAGCTCGGAAGAGGGCCTTGCTGTATTGTCCTGTATGTCGTAAGTGAAACTACGTTCACAGCTAATAAAAAAAAAAAAGGAGAGCTAGAGGCACCTCGGGGTTCTGTTTAATCCTTTATAAACTACTGGACAGAAGTGTCTGGCTAGCCAATTTCATGTGTGCATTTACCATAAACTGTTTACTGTTCTGCTGCGTTTCTGTGTGCTCGTCCCTTGTGCTGTTATTACGCTGCATGTTTTTTGCCTCTCTCTGCAACCCCAGTGGGCTTAAGCTGAATTATTTAGTGTTTGTGTTGTTGGCTGTAGACAGCCACTAACTGTTTTAACTGTTACTTCCTCTAGTTGAGCTTTTAACTTAATTTTATTCCCTGAAAAAATTCTCTTTTAACTTAAAACTGTGCAGGCAGGCGAACTTTCTCTATAATACCTAGTAGTGATCACAGTTAATTTCTTAGCTTTCATAACAATGTAAATGACTGGTATTAACCCTAATTATTATCGGCTACTGATGTCAAACCCTTTTGCTAAAGTTATTTGTTAAAGTCTTTGATAGTGCCACCGAGAGGTGAATGTTGATATATTACTGCAATTGTCGCTTTCAGACTGTTTTAAAATTTAAAATGAGTTTCACGTTCACCTGTACCTAAGTTCGGTACTCTGTGCATGTTTAACGTTTTGTGAGGTCTCACTTGTTACAAACATTTGCTTGGCTGCGACCTGAGCATTGTGTGTTAAAAAGAATTTGACGACCATTTTAATATATCTCGACAAACGCCATTTACAAAGTTTTACAGGAGACATGTTTTAGTTTAGTATTGATGACTCAAAAAATTTAGAAAAATACAAAACTGGTCACCCATGTAACAGGGATGTATGAAGGAATAACTGAATTTCATCACTAACCTCCCTTATTGAGAAAAGAAATTACAAACTGCAAATTTTTATGCAACTCAACATATCCAGTATTTCATGCGTTTGTCGTTTACTGTATTATGCTAGGTGTTGTAAATATACATTGTAAGTATTTAAATTCAATGAGCTCTTAAGTATATCACATTTTATAAGTAATGTAATTTAACAATGTAATAGTAAATTTATATTTTTATTGTAAGTTAACATACAAACAAAAGTTTCCACAGTAACAAAATCTGCTTCTCACATTTTAAACCTATTATCAAACTCATAGTGATAAGTTTAAATGACAATTAAAACACTAACACATATTTTAATACAGTGGTTAGATTTAATGCTGAGTGAAATCCAAAACAATACTGAAACACAGTCATCTTTAATGTAAAGGGTTTTCCTTATACAGAACTTCCTATTCAGTAACATTAGCATTTCCTTCTACATCTTTTGAACAGAACTGTTTACATTCCTCTAAAACATTTTCAAAAAAATACACAAACTTGTTCATGTTATTAGGTTTACTTTTGCTTACATGATTCACTAATGGAACTTGAGGCGCTTGGAACTGAAGCACCTTAATATCTATCGGCTAAACAAAGTATTTGGAAAATGGCGTTGTGACCTGATTTTAGGTCTTCTTCCAAATTGCAGTACTCTTGCCTCAGATACACTAAAAGGCAATTTGGTTTTCATTACATAAATGGAGATTGATTTCAAAGCATAACTTTACCCCAAACGTTAAGAGCCCCAAATTTTCCCAGAATATCAGTATTCTGAGAGCAGATTTATTGCTTCGTGTTTTTGTAGCTCTCTTTCAATAAGAAATAGTTATGCCCTCATTTTGCAAAAATAATGCTAAATTCCTTTAAATATCTTTGAGGTTTCAATGTAATTCATAAGCATTGCCGTTACTGTGGAGTTTTTGTTTTGGAAACCATAAGAACCAGAAAATAATCTGAGACTAAGATTTTCTCTTACTCTTTTGACGTTGACGACTCCTGTTTTCCATTACCTTTTTCACCTCTTGGACTGTTTCATAATATTGTGAATCATCTTAATAATGAAATTCCAATCAGAACGTTCTACAACAGCTACTAACCGCATAGTGAAACAGGAGCTGACACGAAAGAGCATCACGTGTGACAATGTGCTTTGTTGTCTAATAATTGCTTAGCAAACGGCTGGTTTATCTTGAAAGATTTTGTATGATTGCCCGACAATAAACGCATGCTACTTTAAAGGCTACTGGATTTAATTTTTAAACTTTATGTTCAAAATTTTAACCCTGAAAGAAGGATTAGTTGAGTTTTGTGAAGCCTTGAAAAATGGCGATGTCAAGTTGTGTGAAAATTTTCTATATTCAAGTAACTGTTACAAAAGGAAACATTCAGTTTTGTTATTTATGGACATGTTATGTAATTTGCCCAGAGCCTTACTACTTCCCATCCACCTCCCTACCGCTTCAGAAAAGTGAGGCAGTAAGCAAATTTTTATAGCACTATGGAATATGCAAAGAGGGCTTAAACATTAATTAAAGGAACACAAACTGCAAGCCATATTTTCAACCATTCTATGCAAATGTACGAGTAACTGCACAATTTATGCCCAAATACCTAACAACATGAAAATGGTTCATTCAGTTGCGGTGTGGAAGCGTCAGTTGCTGCGAATTTTGCGCTGAGGTTATTTAGCTGTAAAATGTAAATAAAACAGGAAGCTGCCGTGTCTGCTGAGTGCAGATTATCGGTATAGTAAGTCTGCTGAAGTTAGCTAATTTTATATATGTCGTGCTTGCACCTGCTAATAATAATAATACAGGATTTACAAGAAATTAAGAAAGCAGAGAGAAAGATTATTAGAAATATTCTGGGACCACGATACACACAGGACTGCAAACCATCGAGACAACAGAAAAAGTATCAAAAATCGAAATTGACATCAGGAAGAGATGAATGAGTTCTATGGACACCTAGACAGATTACCTGGAAACAGAGTAACTAAACGTCTATTAGACTATGTGACATCCCTTAAAGCATCAATACCTTGGGTAACTGAAGTTAAGAAGGTTTTGACAAAAGCAAAAATTGACGTAACAAACACATCAGACAGGGATACATTCAGTAGCAAAATTGGTAAGTGGAAGTTTATTCCAGAGATGGAAGCAAAACGATACCGACCAAAATGGACTGAAGAAAGAAAGAAGGCCTTCGGGGAGAAAATGAAGAAATATTGGGAAAATAAGAAGAACCCTAAGAAAGATTGAAAATCACCTGCTTATAATTCTCCAAGGGGACATTCGCTAATAATAATGATAATGTTAATGATAATGATATTAACAGAGGATAAACGAGAACATGTTGAAATGAACTTGATACATACGATTGAAAAATGGCTTTCCTAGGGAAATTACTCGTGAGAGATTTTAAATCAACTACAGTTGTTATTTCGAAAACACACAAGGAAACTGGTGAACTGTATATACTAATGTCCTCTAACGGACCACGTGGGTGTACACTATGGCACATTCACAGGTGAGTGACTGTAGGATAATAAAAGATGACTTAGACAAATTGGTATGAGTGGAAAAATGTAAGTTAATGCGGATAAGTAGGAAAAACAAACCCGTAATGTTCGAATACGGCATTAATAGAGGCCTGCTCGACACGTAACGTTGCGAAGCGATACGAAATGGAACGAGGATATGAGGATTGTGGTACGGAAGGCGAGTGGTCGACTTCGGTTTATTGGGAGAATTTTAGGAAAGTGTGGTTCATCTGTAAAGGAGACCAGCTATAGGACTAGAGCTCTGCATTTCGATGAAAACAACCGCTCGAGCACTTCCCATTTCGTGCCGCTGCTCGACGGCTGGGAAAGGCCCACGCTGCGATACGACTGTGGCCGTCTAATGCACCATGTGGCCAGTTGTCCTCCACCTCCCGGTTATCGGTTGGACTGTCGAGCACTGCCGGGCGCTCGAGCGTACTCACAATCTCGGCCGGTGGCAGTACAACCGCCGCGCGCTGTACAGTGCCGATTCGCATTAGAAACCGTGTGTCAACGCAGTTGACGACCTGGCTTTGAGCAGCGCGGACAGCGTTATGGATAAACCAAGTATAGGTCGTAAACGTTCCATTCATGAAACGAAGAGAAGTATTATGGAGAGAATTAGGAGCGGCTTATTAGTCCTGAAGGAGAAGCTTCTGCTGGTTTCGTGCAATGTACCGCATGTGATACCATACTTTCGTACCAGTCACGCACAACAGGTATGATTCGGCACTGCAAAAGTAACTGCGGAGCAGAAGTCCACCGGCCACTTGCAGTACCAAGTAGCATAAAGAAAGTTGTTGATAGGTTGGTCGATATGAGTGGAATAGATTTGCTACCGTTAAATACTTGTAGTAAGGTTCAAATGGTTCAAATGGCTCTGAGCACTATGGGACTTAATTTCTAAGGACATCAGTCCCCTAGAACTTAGAACTACTTAAACCTAACTAACCTAAGGACATCACACACACCCATGCCCGAGGCAGGATTCGAACCTGCGACCGTAGACTTGTAGTAAGATTGGCTTCAAGAATTGTTCGCAGGAGCTCATCAATGTTGGCGCCACTTACGGCAAAGTCAGTATAGATGTTCTTCCTCACCCTACCACTGTATCGCGGCATATTAAAGAAAAGGCAGACAAAATACGGGTGACAATGGTGCCCAAGCTAATATGTGCCTTAAAGAACAAAATGTGCGCTTTAGACGCTGATCTGTGGCCTGATAACTACAAGAAGAGAAATTTTTTGACTGTGACGTCGCATTATGTGAATGATGAGTGGCAGCTAGAAACGCTTGTTTTTATAACAGCCGAGTTTCCGGACGTACCTAAGACAGGAGAGAACATACGGCACGAAATCGAAGAGCGGATGCTTGAGTTAGGAATTAACAAGAATGATCTTACGAAATGTTACTTTGTCACCGACCAAGGGGCTAATATGAAGAAGGCACTTGAATCTTACGACCGTTTGCTTTGCTTTGATCACTGCTTGATGACCGCGCTTCGCCACCCATTTCAAGAGACGTTCTTAGAAGACGAAGCCCCTGAAATCCTGTCGTGTCTACTATCAGCAAAAGCTATAGTAGGCTATTTGAAGAGATCGGGTCACTCGGGCCGTCTGCGTCACTCTGTGAAGCAAGAAGCTGCAACTCGGTGGAACAGTATACTGTTAATGCTCAATTCCGTCATAAGTCAAATCGACGATATTCCAGATCTACTAGAATCCCGGGGGCAATCGACACTGTTAGAAACCTTCCAAGAAGGGTGCGTACGAGACGTTGTCGCTTTTCTAACCCCCTTTAAAGAAGCAAGTTTGGATTTGGAAACTGCAAAGGTAACAACGCTGGAACGTGTGCTGCCGTGGTACAGGAGTCTGTTACATCATTGTGAACCAATAGACAGTGACAACGAGGTAAGAACACTTTCTATAGGTTACGATCCTTTATACAACTGTTGAATTATCAGAGTGCAGTTATCTATATTGGGTTTCCTTTCCAGCTCATGGCGAAAATAAAAGGGAGAGCAGCATATTTCATCACAGAGAACTCCAAAATTGAGGGTATCCATTACGTTACCACGGTTCTATGGCCATTTGAAGAAACTTACAGCAGACGAAAAGCAAGCCGCGTATGCTGAAGTTCGACGATTGTACTCGGAACTGCCCGCAAATGGTAAGGTTCATTCACTGAAACCAATTAGTAAACGAATGTTTGTTTGTCTAATCTGCCATCATTCGTTAGATCAACATTTATTACGTCTACAATGTGATATTTGGGAAAGGTTTCGCAGCTTAAACATTCCACAATGCGTTTGATGTAATTTGTGCGATATATATAAAATGTCACCGTAAATATAGTCGTTTAGTAAACAGTAATTCTAACTACGGTGTATACATATTTGAAGGTGACAGGAATATCTTACGGATGTTTTCATTCATGTTTAGAGTCCATTCAAGCAAACAGTGACCAAGTTCTTCCCATGAAAAAGTCCAGGATGGACTGGAGTTCGGATGAGGACGACGAAGATGGACACAAAGTTACTACCAATGAACTCGACAGGTACCTTTCGCTCTCCAAATCCGACTGTAGCTGTGCCGAAGGACAAATTTTGCAGTGGTGGAAAACGCACGCGGGGTTATTTCCAAGGCTGTCGGTAGTAGCCAGAAGAGTTCTCTGTATTCCTGCCACCAGTGCTGCCAGCGAGAGAAATTTTAGCCAGGCCGGTCATCTGATGTCCAGATAAAGATCGTGCTTGGTATCAGACAAGGTGGATGATCTCTTATTGATCCATCACAATTACGTAAGTATTCACAACATACCACGTAATCACAAGGAAGGAAACATTCCTCAAACTATAAATGTATGATTCCACTTTCATTGACTTCACAGGAAGAAGTTCAAACCGCCAGCTGTAGTAATAGCTTCAGGAACACAAATGACGCATGTGTATCAGGGAGCACCAATGACGAAAAACGTATTGTATAGTCATGATTCACTTGTAACGTTATTTACAGGTCAGCTTTTTGTTCAGAAATTAACGTTTCTGCAACAAAATTTCGTGAGTATTACTTTTAACTCCGTCATTCCTTGTAAGGTGTCAGGCAAATCCAACACCTTCCATGAAAACCCTGACATGATAAGCAAATCCAGTAGTATGTCACATAGCTCCGAATAAATCGTGACATTAAATTAACCGAAGTAATACGAGTAACGAGTGAGCAAATGGAATACCACAGACTAACACAAGAATGCCTAAATGCATGTCATACCTTCCCACCGTGAGACGGACGCAGTTCCGAGGGGAGAAACGAGAACAGAAGCCGAGAGCAGAACCGTGTTAAGCGAGAAGGCCCTACGATAAGGGACGGACACCCACGTCGCCAGCTAACCGCTAGGACCACCCCAGACGCAAGTTTTAGCGTGAGACTTTTTCGCGTCTCTGTTACGTCAGGACCACCCCCCAGTCCATGTTAAAAGCTAGAGCCCTCCAGAAGAACAGTATAGATCTTACGATAACACCCCAGCCCGCAAGTTTTAGCGCGCGACTTTTTCGCGTCTCTGTTACGTTGCAAACTTTAAAAACATTGCCCCACCACGAAAAGTATAACGTTTCTCATTGGATAGACAGAATTTTTGTAGGCGGAGCTTAAGGTTAACATTGAGACCCTGATTGGTCAGATGAGAACACAGCCAGATAGTTTTTTTAAACCAACTTCGGTAAATTGTAGTAAGGAGAAGTTAGGACAGGAGTTGCTTCCGAGACGGCGAGGTGAGCGGAGCTGTGTTGCTCGCCGCCCCCGGACGAACACCGACAAGGTAATGAACGCACGCGATGCCGCATAACAGCGCATAAAGCTTCACTCAGAACTGCAGAAGTCTCATCTGTTACACCCCCCTTTTTGCGTAATACTAGTGTCGATCGTCAATTAAAGCTCATGGTGTTCACATTTGCCACTTGAAGTAAAAATCTGAAACTCGATGATTTTTCTGTTATATAGTTATTGAGAAGCCACATCAGCCACTGTAATTTACGACAAGTTAGATAAATAATTAAAGATAATTGAGGGTCACTGTAGACCATTTTGATAGTTTTCTCTTTTGTGAAACTTAATTTAAACCTAGATTATAGATGTGATATGGCATAGGTCATCCTTTGATCCATTGCAGAACTTGGAAACCCACTCAGGGAATATTCGTTCACATTTTTGTTGAACGCAGTTGGTTTTTACCATCCTGTATTAAAACATTTCCTTTTATCAATAGTGCAATTTATAAACAATGTTTTGTGAGTAGAATAAAATTTCCAGTGGCAAACTTAACTGCTTTTTCGACGTTATTTTACCAGCTAACTAAAAATAGGAAAGCCTCGAACCCCTTCCACTAAATTTAGTTAGTATTAAGATTGTTTTACAGGGAGTGCAGTGGAGCTGACGCCGAAATTATTAAGTATTTGGTTATATCATCGCTACTCTCACTGAACTCTTCTGAGTTCTACACGTCATGTGTGGTCTGACGTCTCCTTACCAGCAACAGGTCCCAGGTTCAAACTAGTCAATTCCCTAAACAACACGCTCAGAGCGTCGTTGCGCGAAAGTGGTAGGGAGACACGATATAGAACAAACAGACACCACGCAGAATGTTAGATCCTTCCCGATCCTGCATTCAATGTTAGTACAACGTATACGTGGCCGAGTTTGGAGATAGGCTACACATAGTCCACGATTAGACTGCTGTGTTCCAGTTTTTCTACCGAACGGAACAAAATACTTCATAAAGACATTATAGTTTTTAACGTTACAATTACTGGAATACATGATAACCTCAAAGGCGAAACTCCAGTAGTCTGCAACATATTAACAAACATCAAATGTAACATATACAAGTGTATTGTTTAGGTCATAGAACTGGTAGTAAACAACGAAAGACATTTGTAAAAGAAATAAGTGAGTTGTTAATGTGAAGCGGTGGCCTCTGATCTCAAGGAGTGTTACGAAGCGCCGCTCGCTGTCACTGAGTCCACCGGTTACTGGCGACCGGCCGAGCGCTGGCCATCGGCTGCCCACAGCCAGCGGAAGAGAACGCTCGGCCGCATACCCCCGAGAGCCAGAGGGGCGAGCGGGACTCGCCGGTAAAAATCGGAGATAATGCAGACCTCTATATAGGACGCTACTGCGACTTATTCTCCAATGGTGCTCGAGCGTTTGGGATCCGTACTACGTCGGATTAAAGGAAGATATCGAAGCAATTCAGAGGCGGAGTGCTAGATTTGTTACCGGTAGGTTTGTAGGTTCGAACAACACGCAGGTGTTATAGAGTTGCTTTGAGAGCTCAAATGGAAATTCGTGGATGTAAGGCGACGTTCTTTTCGGGGAACATCACTGACTGGTTTGATGCGGCCCACCACGAATTCCTCTCCTGTACAAACCTCTTAATCTCAGAGTAGCACTTGCAACATACGTCCTCTATTATTTGCCGAGTGTATTCCAATCTCTTCGTCTACAGTTTTTGCCCCCTACAGCTCCCTCTAGTACCATGGAAGTGATTCCCTCATGTCTTAACAGATGTCCTATCATCCTGTGCCTTCTTCTTGTCAGTGTTTTCCGTATATTCCCTTCCTCTCCGATTTTGAGCAGAACCTCCTCATTCCTAACCTTATAAGTCACCCTAATTTTCAACATTCGTCTGTAGCACCACATCTCAAATGATTCGTTTCTCTTCTGTATCGGTTTTCCCCACAGTCCATGTTTCACCACCATAGAATGCTGTGCTCCAAAATTTCTTTCTCAGTTTAAGGACTATGTTTGATACTGGTAGATTTCTCTTGGCCAGGAATGCCCCTTTTTGTCAGTGCTAGTCTGCTTTTGATGTCCTTCGTGATCCGTCCGTCATGGATTATTTTGCTGCCTAGATAGCAGAATTCCTTAACGTCATATACTTAGTGGCCATTAATTCAGATGTTAAGTTTCTCGCTGTTTTCATTTCTGCTACTTCTCATTACTTTCGTCTTTCTTCGATTCACTCTCAGTCCATGTTCTGTACTCATTACATTGTTCATTCCATTCAGCAGATCATCTAATTCTTTTTCACTTCCACTGAGGATGAATGTCATCAGCGAATCATATCGCTGGTATCCTTTCACCTTGAACTTTAATCCCACTGCTGAACCTTTCTTTTATTTCCATCATTGCCTCTTCAATGTACATATTGAACAGTAGGGGCGAAAGACAACATCCCTCGCACGGAGGTATATACACAGTCGGTTTCCCTGTCTGTGAGCGGAGCAAGAAAGGATACATTCAGAAGCAAAACTGATAAGTGGAAGTTTGTTCCAGAGATGGAAGCAAAACCATACTGACCAAAGTGGACTGAAGAAAGAAAGAAGGCCTTCGGGGAGAAAATGAAGAAATATTGAGAAAATAAGAAGAACCCTATGAAAGATTGAAAATCCCTCCGCCAGGCACCGTACGGTGGCTTGCGATGTATTTTCGTAGATGTTGATGTATATAAACACTGAAAAATAGTGCCATATACTTCACAGTCCCCATAACATTACGTAAAGAATAGGAAAGTAATGTCAATGACCAGCTATACCCTTGGATGACTCAAAGAAAAGTATTGATCCTTGCACAGTGAAGCAAGGACACGGGCCGAGCAAAGACCTAACCCTGCTCCCATGGATACAAGAGTATCCTGCACTTGCAACGCGAGCAAGCTACGATCTTACTAAAAATTCTGAATGCTGCAGTTTAGTATTGTCCACATCAGTAATATTGTATAATGAAATAATAAGCAACCAGTTGACAGATTTCGGGCACCTGGAGTCCTTCTTCAGAAGGTTATGCCTATCGCATTATTTGCGAGTGTCAGTAATAAAGTGCACACAGCACAATGTCGTGGTTCCAAAAAATACACTCCTGGAAATTGAAATAAGAACACCGTGAATTCATTGTCCCAGGAAGGGGAAACTTTATTGACACATTCCTGGGGTCAGATACATCACATGATCACACTGACAGAACCACAGGCACATAGACACAAGCAACAGAGCATGCACAATGTCGGCACTAGTACAGTGTATATCCACCTTTCGCAGCAATGCAGGCTGCTATTCTCCCATGGAGACGATCGTAGAGATGCTGGATGTAGTCCTGTGGAACGGCTTGCCATGCCATTTCCACCTGGCGCCTCAGTTGGACCAGCGTTCGTGCTGGACGTGCAGACCGCGTGAGACGACGCTTCATCCAGTCCCAAACATGCTCAATGGGGGACAGATCCGCAGATCTTGCTGGCCAGGGTAGTTGACTTACACCTTCTAGAGCACGTTGGGTGGCACGGGATACATGCGGACGTGCATTGTCCTGTTGGAACAGCAAGTTCCCTTGCCGGTCTAGGAATGGTAGAACGATGGGTTCGATGACGGTTTGGATGTACCGTGCACTATTCAGTGTCCCCTCGACGATCACCAGTGGTGTACGGCCAGTGTAGGAGATCGCTCCCCACACCATGATGCCGGGTGTTGGCCCTGTGTGCCTCGGTCGTATGCAGTCCTGATTGTGGCGCTCACCTGCTTGGCGCCAAACACGCATACGACCATCACTGGCACCAAGGCAGAAGCGACTCTCATCGCTGAAGACGACACGTCTCCATTCGTCCCTCCATTCACGCCTGTCGCGACACCACTGGAGGCGGGCTGCACGATGTTGGGGCGTGAGCGGAAGACGGCCTAACGGTGTGCGGGACCGTAGCCCAGCTTCATGGAGACGGTTGCGAATGGTCCTCGCCGATACCCGAGGAGCAACAGTGTCCCTAATTTGCTGGGAAGTGGCGGTGCGGTCCCCTACGGCACTGCGTAGGATCCTACGGTCTTGGCGTGCATCCGTGCGTCGCTGCGGTCCGGTCCCAGGTCGACGGACACGTGGACCTTCCGCCGACCACTGGCGACAACATCGATGTACTGTGGAGACCTCACGCCCCACGTGTTGAGCAATTCGGCGGTACGTCCACCCGGCCTCCCGCATGCCCACTATACGCCCTCGCTCAAAGTCCGTCAACTGCACATACGGTTCACGTCCACGCTGTCGCGGCATGCTACCAGTGTTAAAGACTGCGATGGAGCTCCGTATGCCACGGCAAACTGGCTGACACTGACGGCGGCGGTGCACAAATGCTGCGCAGCTAGCGCCATTCGACGGCCAACACCGCGGTTCCTGGTGTGTCCGCTGTGCCGTGCGTGTGATCATTGCTTGTACAGCCCTCTCGCAGTGTCCGGAGCAAGTATGGTGGGTCTGACACACCGGTGTCAATGTGTTCTTTTTTCCATTTCCAGGAGTGTATATGGTGGACCGTGACGCTGTGCTGTATGTACTTTATTATTGACACTCGCAAATAAGGCGGTAGGCATAACCTTCTGAAGAAGGGCACTAAGTGCTCGAAACGGGTCCAGAAATTAAATTTCTCATATGGAGCTTATTATTTCATTATATACGACTGCAGTTGCTGAATACGGACAAAATACTAAACGTCTCAGTAACACAAGAGACAAAATGTCTGCAAATCGTTAGCAAGTAGTAAGACGTCAGCAACTCCAGGCGGCCATGAAGGGAAGAGGTTAGATCGAATATCTCGCAGGCCTTGCTGTCCCACCATACTTGAAACTCTGCTGCACTCGAAGTACAGGGGGAAGATATGCTTTTTCTCTAACATATCACTGACAAGCGGCCAGGAAGCCAGTCCGCAAGTTTCTGCACGTATGCAACATCCAGTCGAATGCACTCCTTGATGGTTAGATACTCTACAGCTACCAGTTTGTAGGGACGTTGCTGTTCGAAATAGTCGCTGACATTTTCTATGGGATTAAGATCTGGTGATTTGCCAGGCGATTTGAGGTGTGGTACGATGCCCGACTATTTGTCAAACCAGGAATATGTGCGTGCAGCCCTGTGAAGACGGAAAGGGAGTTGCTGCAGTCCACAGTTTAGACGAGAGGACCACATTCGGTCGCCTAAGGATGTTGAAGTAAACATAACAGTTAATTCAAAGTAGCCTGAAAGAGTGGACCCAACGAATGGTGCGAAAAACGTCCCAAAAACATGACAGATACACCTCCAGTCTGAAATACTCCCTCCACGCACTGTTAAACGGTTCACCAGGCCACCGATGCATTCGACCCCTTTCTTCATTTCCCATTTTTTCAACACTCTGTTAGTGGAAATGGCATTAGAACCATTACCCATTGCACAGAACTTATCCATCGCTCTGCACGGCCAGAAATTACCTTACGTTACGGTGATTTTTAGGCAGGATTAATTTTTGTAGACGTCAGTTGCCACAAGCGGTAGGTTTACGCGGGAGGGGGGGGGGGGGCGAAAAGTTTCTAGCCCGAGATACGAGGGTTGGAGCTTAAATAGTGGCAACTATTTATTCACAACCGATACGAAAGAGTTACATGTTTGCACCTGTTACTGTCCTTCAAAGTAGTCACCAGCGTTGTGTAGAACCAGTTGCCAGCGACGTGGAAGGCGTAGTATACCGTTAGCAGAGCCTGGTCTGTTGATGGTGCGAATGGAGCGGTCTACTGCCTGTCGAATCTCTGGAACAGCTCTGAAGCGAATGCCACGAAACGGTTCCTTCATCTTCGGAATCAAATCAAAGCCACATGGACTTAAGTCCGGGAAGTATGATGGATGGTACAGTAATTCCCAGTCCCACCGACCGAACAGAGCAGCAACAGCTTGCGCTATATGCCCCCGCGCGTTGTCGTGCAAAATGATGGGTCTCGTGCGCAGAAAGTGTCGCCGCTTCTTTCGCGAAACTGGTCGTAGGCGATGCTCCAAAAACGAACAGTAATACTGCGCACAGACGGTCTGCCGTGGAGGAACGTAATGCGTTGGGGTAACAGCATCACAGTCGTACACGAGAATTACCATAACTTTCACCATACCGGGGCTCTGACGCACTTTTAACTTTCGTGGCGACCCATAATGACGCCATTCGTTGGATTGGCGTTTCAGTTTTGGCTCGTACGATGGGGCCCGTGTCTCATCCAGCGTTACGATACGGCGTAAGAAAGCCTCTCCTTCGCGCTCATAGCGCTCCAGCTGCGTCTGAGCAGCGTCGTAACCCATCCACTTATGCATTTCCGTCACGTCATGTGGAACCCATCGTGATGCAATTTTTCGCATGCTCAGGCGTTCCTTCAGGATGCGAAGCACAGTCGTATGCGCTAACCCGGTTTCGTGGGCGAGCTCACGAATCGTATGGCGTCGATTACTGTCCACTAGTGCGGCAACAGCATGCACTTCTTCAGAGACGCTAGGACGACCTGCCCGATGCATGTCTGCCACAGTTTGCCGAACTTCGTTGAAGGCTTTTATCCAACGTGCCACTGTTTTGTACGGCAATGCCGATTCCCTGCACGCCTCTTGAAGACCTTGATGACACTGTCATGCTGTCTGACGTCTGACACTTTCAATCTTGGTCCAACTCCGTTGTTCCAGTTACTAAACATAGTGACACCGTTACGTTAGACCGCTCGCTCACAAGTGACTGTTTTTCCCTCGATTGTGCGCACGCCGGCGACGTGATCGGGCGAGTCCACTTGCTCGGAGGTAAGGTAGGTATGTCAACAACGTGTGCTATCAGTGACAATAGTAGATTCTATTGCGTAGTGTCTCTACAGCAGTGTTGCCACTATATAAGTTCCAACCTACGTGATTACCGCAATCTGTCGCACAAACAACGCTACCTACTTTTGCAGTGACCCTTTGTGTGTATGCAAGTTAAATTTCGCGGCTCCGGCTTCGTTGGTTTTGCCCCTAGGATGCGTTGTATACCTTAGTGTAAGAAAAATGGCGGATATAGAGAGAATCAAGAACCGTGTTGAAACTGAATATCTTCATTTCAAGGGAATGACGTCCAAGGAAATAGCGGAGGACATGCGGAATAAACGACAGTGCTCCGTCTAACACAACAGTGAAAAACTGGGTGTCCTCTTCAGACGTGGAAGATGCTCGAAGGAGTGGAAGGCTTGTCACCGTTGCCACTGAAGAAACAGTGACTGCAATTCATGATACGATATTGCAGGATCGTAGAACAACGTTGCAGCACATTGGAACCACATTTGGAATCTCCCACGGGCGTGCTTATGACATTGTTGTGGATATTTTGGGAATACGGAAAGTTTCATCTCGGAGGGTTTCGAAAGACTTGAATGCAGATCAGAAAGGGGAGCATGTGCAGTGTTGTGAATAAATCGTCCGCCAATTTAAAGCGGATGAAGACGGCTTTCTTTGAAGGTATGTTACAATGGACGAAACCTGGGTACATCACTTTGATCCTGAGACAAAACAACAGTCACAACAGTGGAAACATCCTTCATCCACTACACCAAACAACATTCCGGGGCCGGCCGTGGTGGTCGTGCGGTTCTAGGCGCTCCAGTCCGGAGCCGCGCTGCTGCCACGGTCGCAGGTTCGAATCCTGCCTCGGGCATGGATGTGTGTGATGTCCTTACGTTAGTTAGGTTTAATTAGTTCTAAGTTCTAGGGGACTGATGACCACAGATGTTAAGTCCCATAGTGCTCAGAGCCATTTGAACCGTTTGAATTTGAACATTCCGGGTGCAAAAATTAGCCGGTAAGGTGATGGATCGGTCTTCTGGGATATAGAAGGGGTAATTATGGTGGATTATTTGAAAAAGGGCGTAACTATCAATGCACCCTCCTGCGCCGTTCGAGAGAAGAGATAAAGAAAAAAAGCGTGGAAAATTGCCTCGCAGAGTTCTTTTCCATCAGGACAATGCACCAGCGTACAAAGACCTCACAACACTGGAAAATCTGACTGACTGCGGGTTCGAATTGCTACCCCTTCCGCCGTATTTTCCAGATTTGGCTCCATCAGACTTTTTTCTTTTCCCAAACCTAAAAAAAGATCTCAAAGGACGACGACTTGACAATGATGCAGTGATTAATGCTGTGAACGCTAGGTTGGACTCGAAATCGAAGACCTTCTATTTGAATGTTAAAAAATGACGTAATTCCTCCAGCTGTATTAAGGTGTTGGTATTATTGGCAACTAGTTTCGATGTAGTAACATCATCATCTTCAGGCCCTAAATACAACATACCATACATAAACAACCAATGCAACAACAGTAATTTATGAGTTATTATATACAAAACAATTCTATTATAACCATATTACATAATCGATAATTTTAATGAAATTAATTATATTTTTTATTATTTTATTATTTTATATTTATTATTTTATTATTTATTAATTATATTTTTGGTCATTTCCATTAAAATGCCATCACTCTGGACATTAGCCATTTACGTGGTATCGTCGGTAGTCCATATAAGCAATGAGTGGACCAACATTTTATCCATTATAATAACGGCTTGTCGCTTAAGCTTTTATATACTTCCATTTTTTAATACCTGATATTAACCTATAATAAAACGATTGTGCATGTACAGCTTCATTTGTATTTAGTGATACCACGTAAATGGCTAATGTCCAGAATGATGGCATTTTAACGGAAATGACCAAAAATGTAATTAATTTCATTAAAATTATCCATTGTGCAATATGGTTATAATAGAATTGTTTTGTATAGTACCTCATAAATTACTGTTGTTGCATTGGTTGTTTATGTATGGTATGTTGTATTTGGGACCTGAAGATGATGTTGTAACAACATCGAAACTAATTGCCAATAAAACCAACACCTTAATACAGCTGGAGGGATTACGTCATTTTTTAACATATATTAAACCAGCTGACGTCCTAAGTCGTCCATTTTAATTATTGATATACGAAGATTTTATTTGAATGGTTTGAAGAAGTTATCTGACCGTGCCCGCTAGTGTATTAGTGTACAAGGGTATTATATTGAAAAATAAATTGGTATTATAAAATTTCTGTCATTCTTTGTATGTTAGGCTAGAAACTTTTCGACTCCCCCTCATATAGGCACCGTTGACACCGGCTGGCAAAAGACATACGACAAGTGGGCTATTGTTTGACCCCTCAAAAGCAACAAGCATCTGACTCAATTCAGCTCAGCTTATAACATGCTATCCAGTCAGAACTGTTCCCTTGTCAATTATGTCTCTTGCAAATGACACTGCAACCGCGGCTGTGCTTCATCACACAGTCGCAGGCGAGCAACAATCATTCTTCTTATAAAAAACAACTGAGGGTAAGCAGTTGATTTAGGACAGAGAACTGATCACTGTATACAAGGCACTAAGGAGTAAGGCACTTCAACGATGACATTGGTGGTGGTCCACTCACTGCTTATATGGACCACCGACGACTTGCAGATTCCATACGTAATCCAACAAAACACTGTGCTCCACGCTAAATCGGACACTCACCTTACGTTGCACAATTTACTAGTGACGTTAAACGACTGATGGGCGTGGACAACGTCGTGGTTGATTATCTATCTCCAGTTCACATCAGCAACCAAAAACTCGACAAGGCCCAACAACAGAATACACAAATCTGCTATCTCCTACAGGATACTACGACTGGTTTGGAGCTTGAGTGACGTGCTGTTCCTGGTCCCTCCACGCAAAACTGGTGCGGTGTGTTGCAAAACTGCTTCCACCCACTAGTCCCACTCACTGTGAGGAAGCATACTTTCGATAGCTTGCATGGGCAGTTAACCTGGGAGGTCGCCCCACAGCCATATTTTTGATGGACTGAGGACTGATTTGTCTCGGTGGATATGAAGCGAGATTGTAAATTGTAGAACCCAACCGTCCACGACTTGCCAACACTACAAAACTGGTCGACGTGCACTTTCGAAACAACGGCGATGAGAAACACCCAACCGTCGGTTACAACATGTCCACCTCTGCCTGATCGACCTCCTAGCAGAGTCGGGAGGAATCCAGTACATTCTTTCCGTGATCGGTCATGTCAACCACTGGGTCGAGGCAACACCCATTCTGGACATAACGGCGGAAACAATGGCGAGAGCGTTTGGTACAACTGTGGATATCCAATCTCGGCTACCCAGCATCTACACTACTGGCCATTAAAATTGCTACACCAAGAAGAAATGCAGATGATAAACGGGTATTCGTTGGACAAAAATATTATACTAGAACTGACATGTGATTACATTTTCACGCAATTGGGGTGCATAGATCTTGAGAAATCAGTGCCCATAACAACCACCTCTGGCCGTATTAACGGCCTTGATACTTCTGGGCGTTGAGTCAAACAGAGCTCGGATGGCGTGTACAGGTACAGCTGCCCATGCAGCTTCACACCATATCACAGTTCATCAAGAGTATTGACTGGCGTATTGTGACGAGCCAGTTGCTCGGCCACCATTGACCAGACGTTTTCAATTGGTGAGAGATCTGAAGAATGTGCTGGCCAGGGCAGCAGTCGAACATTTTCTGTATCCAGAAAGGCCCGTACAGGACCTGCAACATGCGGTCGTGCTTTATCCTGCTGAAATGTAGGGTTTCGCAGGGATCGAATGAAGGGTAGAGTCACGGGTCGTAACACATCTGAAATGTAACGTCCACTGTTCAAAGTGCTGTCAATGTAAACAAGAGGTGACCGAGACGTGTAACCAATGGCACCCCATACCATCACGCCGGCTGATACGCCAGTATGGCGATGACGAATACATGGTTCCAATGTACGTTCTCCGCGATGTCGCCAAACACGGATGCGACCACCATGATGCTGTAAACAGAACCTGTATTCATCCGAAAAAATGACGTTTTACCATTCATGCACCCAGGTTCGTCGTTGAGTACACCATCGCAGGCGCTTCTGTCTGTGATGAAACGTCAAGGGTAACCGCAGCCGTGGTCTCCGAGCTGATAGTCCATGCTGCTGCAAACGTCGTCGAACTGTTCGTGGAGATGGTTGTTGTCTTGCAAACGTCCTCATCTGTTGACTCAGGGATCGAGACGTGGCTGTACGATCCGTTACAGCCATGCGGATAAGATGCCTGTCATCTCGACTGCTAGTGATACGAGGCCGTTGGGATCCAGCACGGCGTTCCATATTACCCTTCTGAACCCACCGATTCAATATTCTGCTAACAGTCATTGGATCTCGACCAATGCGAGCAGTAATGTCGCGATACCATAAACCGCAATCGCGATAGACTACAATCCGACCTTTATGAAAGTCGGAAACGTGATGGTACGCATTTCTCCTCCTTACACGGGGCATCACAACAACGTTTCACCAGGCCACGCCGGTCAACTGTTGTTTGTGAATGAGAATCGGTTGGAAACTTTCCTCATGTCAGCACGTTGTAGGTGTCGCCAACGGCGCCAACCTTTTGTGAATGCTCTGAAAAGCTAATCATTTGCATATCACAGCATCTTCTTCCTGTCGGTTAAATTTCGCATCTGTATCACGTCATCTTCGTGCTGTAGCACTTTTAAAGGCCATTAGTGTAGGATTCCAGTACACCATATGATTTGCTACGTTCTGGACTACAAAACCATATTCTTCAACATAGTGTAATTCTGCTCAAGGCAACGGCCTTACTTAACCTTACTGTGACAGCCTGTATGACCGCACTGTACAATTCGGCTAGTCGACGTAGGGAACCAACACTTTGCTACATCAATAACCTCCCCATCATCCACGTATTGCTTTCTGTGGAGTACATCCTTCATTGGGTCAAAAAGGTGGAAGTCAGGAGGGCCGAGTTTCGGGCTGTAGGGCGGATGGGGAGGAACAGTCTAATGAAATTTTGTCCGCAGAGGAGAAGTTTGTTTGCGTTTTTGTGGCGACGGAAACGGTGAAGTCGTTTCTCCAGTTTCCTGAGGGTAGCACAAAACACTTCAGAGTTGACTGTCGCACCAAGAGGAGGAATTACCAGTTCAGAGCCCCAGAAGACCGTCACCATGGCTTTACCAGCTGAGGCTCCGGCTTTGAACTTTTTCTTCAGATGATGATGACGATGATTTTTGGTTTGTGGGACGCTCAACTGCGCGGTTATCAGCGCCCGTACAAATTCCCAACCTTTGCTCGGTTCAATCTCGCCACCTTCATGAATGATGAGGACAACACAAACGCCCAGTCATCTCGAGGCAGGTGAAAATCCCTGAACTCGCCGGGAATCCAACCCGGGATTCCGTGTTCGGGAAGCGAGAACGCGATCGCGAGACCACGAGCTGCGGACTTTTTGTTGAGAGGTGGTGTGACGCCACTCCATCGATTTCATTTTGTTTCTGGTTCGAGATAATGAGCCGATGTTCCGTTGCCTGTGACGATGTTCGACAGTCGCGACCAGTCTCGTAACGCGCAACCAATTTCACACAGATGGTGCTTCGTTGCTCTTAATGCTCTTCTGTTAGGCGACGGGTAACCCCCTTCGAGTGCCCCAAATGGTGGACTAGTGTGTTCACACTACCTACTGAGACGCCCACTTTAGCGTACAGATGTCTGGTTGTGACACGTCGGTCACCTCGAATGAGAGTGTCCGCACGTTCCAAGACTGCAGGAGTCACAGCTGTGTGCGAACGGTCGGCACACGGGTGATTGGACAGGTTTGCGTGACCTTGTTGCGATGATGGAAGACGCCTCGCCCAACGACTCACCGTGCTTTTGTTCCGTGCAATACACTGATTTTCCACCGAAAGACACAATGAAAACTCTCTGCTTGGAACGCACCTCCGTTACAGACGCCATTTTGAAGCCTACTTATAGCGCCTTCATCTATCGGAAATTCATGAAACTATAGGGCTGAAACGGTAACATTACACGTTGGCCCACAACAAATTCCACTTTTCTGAGCGGAAATTGGCCGAGAAAAAATATGTGTTACATTACTTATTGAACGACTCTCGTTTTGCCGGCCGCGGTGGTCTCGCGGATCTAGGCGCGCAGTCCGGAACCGTGCGACTGCTACGGTCGCAGGTTCGAATCCTGCCTCGGGCATGGCTGTGTGTGATGTCCTTAGGTTAGTTAGGTTTAAGTAGTTCTAAGTTCTAGGGGACTGATGACCACAGCAGTTGAGTCCCATAGTGCTCAGAGCCATTTGAACCATTTTTTTGACTCTCGTTTTGGAAAGTTAGACTCTTTGGTGGGGAGTTTAGTCTCTCGCTGGAAGAATATCTTTGTCTTGCTCATTTCGTTCTTAACAGTTGTATCACGTACTCGTGTTTCTTTGTGTGTGAGTCTTTATCAGTAAAGTGTGTGCTAATTGCTTTTACCGGCGTTCTACTTTTTCCTGTAAGCGTTCCCTGCTGGAATGTCCACAAACACTTCGAACATCAACATTACCCACCAGACATTACTCCGAACAATTTTCATGCGTTTGCACACACCAAAGAAATTCTTCTCAAGACATATCCATGCACTTCCGAAGCTGTGGAACGCGCGTCTTACACGTCATGTGAACCAGACTCGTATAGACGGAGGAAAGAAAATACTACTATTCAGTTTTAGCAACGTGCTCAGATATTTGAGCTGTAAATGGAGAAAAACAGATTTAACGTGAAACTTTTTTTGAATAAAAATAGATGATATGTTGAGTACTGTGTACTATATCTGATTTGGTTTCCTGTCTTTAATTTCGTACGTGTTTTTGTTGTAATCCTGAGCAAACCGAGTGGTGTAACTGCAGAAATCTAGTCCAATAACAATGAATCGTCAAAAGTATCGCAAACTGTATAATTGTATTCGAATTAAAATTTTTACCAAATAAATTGGGAAATTTAGAACTCTCTGTTAAATAAGCTGGTCTGTGAGACTGTGTTGTGCAGTGCAGTGGACACTGATGCAGTTTGTGACGTCACTACCAGACCCGCAATTTCAACACACACAACTAACAGAAAAAATGCTTCGTGAAATTAAAGAACGAATTTTGAAAGAACACATAACCAAAAATGTTTCCCCAAAAACACCCTTTGATTCTATATAAGCAGCCGACTAAATAAAATTCCAGACGCTAGATAACATACATGCAAATGTAGCACAGCATTGTGCATATAAGTCTGTCTGTCTTTCTTTCTTTTGATTACACCTGAGTCCCAGAGTTTGCAGGGTCGGAGTGGTTACTATCGGATTTGGCGCGCTTAATTTGAAGGGGAGGCTGGATGCCCTTCCTGCCGCCACCCCATACCCCCCAGGACACAATCTGTGTACCCCAGCTGTCTGCGTCTAGTGTAAATCATGAAATGATGCGAAAGTGTAACTGAGGCGAGACGTGGGGACCAGCCCGATATTCACCTAGTGGGATGTGGAAAACCGCCTAAAAACCACATCCAGTCTGGTTGGCACACCCGCCCTCGTCGGGTAGATTCGATCGTGGGCCGGCGCACATACCTGAGTCCAGGAAGCAGCGTATTAGCGCCCTCGCCTAATCTGGCGGGTCTGTATAAGTCTGCGTCATAAATGAAATCTAAGCCGATCTTTACCTAAACTGAACCTGATAACAACTTTGAAATGCAATGCGTGACTGTGAATGATTTAACTGTGTCCTGACTGTAATTTTAAAGTGGCCCTAAGAAATTTATGTGTCTCACCTATGACAACAGAGTCTCGGCACTGCTCGAAGTGATGTCGTAAAATACGTAGCGCAGCAGCGAAACAGCTGAAAAGAGTAACGCCTTCCGCAGTGCATTAACCTCCCCATCATCCATGTACTGACACCTGTGGAGTTTATCCTTCATTGGGCCAAAAAGGTGGAAGTCGGAAAATGCGAGACCTGGGATGTAGAGTGGATGAGGAAGAATAGCCCAATTTTAAATAGGTCATGCTTTAGCTTCAGCCTCAGTGTTCCAAAGTGCAATCCGGCGACATACATAATCAGAAAATAAAATTTGTGAGGAATGGCGTCAAATATTGCATTTACTGAATAATGTAAGAGAGACTAGCATTCAAAAACTTTATTAAAACTCTGACCTTAACAATCGCAGTTATCTATAGGAAAATGACCTTTTTGTATAACAAGTAATAAACCGGGGTAAATGAGCCGTAAATTTAAAGCTTTTGAATGCAGGCCACGTGCACTGATAACTTTACTTAAACGCTTCTGAACAATGCAACTAACTAACTCGAACCAACAAAGAAAAATTCCTCTAAAATTTTCCATTTTCCACACATATCATAAATTCCAGAATGAGATTTTCACTCTGCAGCGGAGTGTGCGCTGATATGAAACTTCCTGGCAGATTAAAACTGTGTGCCCGACCGAGACTCGAACTCGGGACCTTTGCCTTTCGCGGGCAAGTGCTCTACCAACTGAGCTACCGAAGCACGACTCACGCCCGGTCTCACAGCTTTACTTCTGCCAGTATCTCGTCTCCTACCTTCCAAACTTTACAGAAGCTCTCCTGCGAAACTTGCAGAACTAGCACTCCTGAAAGAAAGGATATAGCGGAGACATGGATTAGCCACAGCCTGGGGGATGTTTCCAGAATGAGATTTTCACTCTGCAGCGGAGTGTGCGCTGATATGAAACTTCCTGGCAGATTAAAACTGTGTGCCCGACCGAGACTCGAACTCGGGACCTTTGCCTTTCGCGGGCAAGTGCTCTACCAACTGAGCTACCGAAGCACGACTCACGCCCGGTCTCACAGCTTTATTTCTGCCAGTATCTCGTCTCCTACCTTCCAAACTTTACAGAAGCTCTCCTGCGAAACTTGCAGAACTAGCACTCCTGAAAGAAAGGATATTGCGGAGACATGGCTTAGCCACAGCCTGGGGGATGTTTCCAGAATGAGATTTTCACTCTGCAGCGGAGTGTGCGCTGATATGAAACTTCCTGGCAGATTAAAACTGTGTGCCCGACCGAGACTCGAACTCGGGACCGTTGCCTTTCGCGGGCAAGTGCTCTACCAACTGAGCTACCGAAGCACGACTCACGCCCGGTCTCACAGCTTTACTTCTGCCAGTATCTCGTCTCCTACCTTCCAAACTTTACAGAAGCTCTCCTGCGAAACTTGCAGAACTAGCACTCCTGAAAGAAAGGATATTGCGGAGACATGGATTAGCCACAGCCTGGGGGATGTTTCCAGAATGAGATTTTCACTCTGCAGCGGAGTGTGCGCTGATATGAAACTTCCTGGCAGATTAAAACTGTGTGCCCGACCGAGACTCGAACTCGGGACCTTTGCCTTTCGCGGGCAAGTGCTCTACCAACTGAGCTACCGAAGCACGACTCACGCCCGGTCTCACAGCTTTACTTCTGCCAGTATCTCGTCTCCTACCTTCCAAACTTTACAGAAGCTCTCCTGCGAAACTTGCAGAACTAGCACTCCTGAAAGAAAGGATATTGCGGAGACATGGCTTAGCCACAGCCTGGGGGATGTTTCCAGAATGAGATTTTCACTCTGCAGCGGAGTGTGCGCTGATATGAAACTTCCTGGCAGATTAAAACTGTGTGCCCGACCGAGACTCGAACTCGGGAATTACGCGCAGGCAAGCAGTGCAGCAACAATACTGCCTGGATATCTTCAGAGTTCTCAAAGTAGCCTTTACCAAATTATGTTTCCAAAATCCTCTTTATATTTATCTCAATGTTCTGGAAACTATGTGATCAACGCTCGACTCACTTACTTGTCACAAAATTCTCTTGAGACCGATGACCACGCTGTCTGGTCTCCTTCCCCAAAACCAACCAACCAACCAACAAAATTCTCGTAACAACGACAATGATAGTGACTGCCAAAGATCACATTGCTTCTACTCACAAGGAGAGTCCAAGACGTTGCGATCACGGATTATTTCAAACCTTGTACATCTTCAATAGGCCATAAAAACAACATAATCTGCAGGTAGTAAGGTGCACATCTCTGGCAAATCCGAGAAAATCGCGAGAGAAGTTTTAGGTATGTATTATGTAACTGATGTATCTGTGCGTAGGTGCCGGACGTTGGTATTCATGCCAGTCAAGTGGTTAGCGTTCGAGCATAGTAGGACGAACTTGTATGAGGCCACAGTTCGAGTGCCGCTCAAACCGGCAAGTGTAGATTATGTGACATTCAAAAAATTTGCACTTACGCTACTCGTTCTTGCTACATGAACAACATCTCACCTCTACTCAGGTTGACGGCCAAATGCGGCCTGCCTCTGTGTCTGCAGCTCGAAGCGTCGAAGTGCGAAGTAGTTCCGGGTACCTTACCAGATTGCATGTACACACATCAAAAAAAGTTTTGCATCACCGCCGTTCCGAGAACTCCTGAAGATAGACGTTCACTGTGGATGTTGTATCACAGACACAGTCCCTTTGACTCTTGAGAGATGTCATTAAACCCGCCCAGAGATGTAAACAACCATGCGTGAGCAGCGCCTATTAGACGGAGGGTCTCCGGCAGCCGATCCAGTCATTCCACCAAGAAGCAGGTAAACAGCTCTCGTTGTCTGTAGTTCAACCGTGCCTGGACGGTCAATACTGCTTTTCGGTCGAGTCCGTATTGTTACGTTGTGCCAAGAAGGCCTCTATAATGATGAAGTCTCCCACGCACGGGTTCCCGGGTTCGATTCCCGGCGGGGTCAGGGATTTTCTCTGCCTCATGATGGCTGGGTGTTGTGTGCTGTCCTTAGGTTAGTTAGGTTTAAGTAGTTCTAAGTTCTAGGGGACTTATGACCACAGCAGTTGAGTCCCATAGTGCTCAGAGCCATTTTTGAATGATGAAGTCGATGCATTAGCCAAACAAGCGGCAACCTTAGGCACCGTCCTGGATCTGCACCTTCCTTGTACAGACTACTTACGTGAAGTCAAGGATCACGCAAGACAACAATGGCAGGAAATGTGGAACGTTTCTCAACAGACAAAAGGCGGTTATTACGCAGTGCTACAACCTCGGATTCCTTCACAGCCGTGGTTCATGAGGACACATCTGGACCGATCCACGATTTCTACCATCATAAGGCTCCGTTACAATCATGCCTCTTTCCCACAACATCTACATCGGATCAACGTTTACAGTTTACCAACATGTGAGTGTGATCCTGAGTCGGAAGCTGATGTCAGCCACATCTTATTTATGTGCCCCAAATTTGACGGTGAACGGTTGGTCTTTCTGAAGACATTGCTGAGTATGGGCTACCATCTTCCTCAATCAGCTTCTTCTCTTTTGTGTACTAAAGACGTTCGTCTATATAAAGTGATAGTTAACTTCATCAAGAGTACTGGTTACAATCTGTAGGTTTTAATGGTGTACGTAAACTATAAATATGTCTTGCTGATGAAGATGTTTCAGAAGTGGTGTGAATTGTAACCCAAGACATTTTTAATTATTTTCCAATTCAATTCAATTAAATTTTTAAAACATCTTGTACAAAACTGTAACAGTTAAGCTTTTTATTCTTGTAAATATGCATTTCTGTATTTGTTTATTCAATTATGTGTACATTGTCACTATGTGTTGCCGATGGCTAAATTGAGTACACACTCAAAGGCCAAATAAAAAAATAATAAAAAAAAAGGGTTCTCAACGAGGGAAGTTTCCAGGCGTCTCGGAATGAACCAAAGCGATGTTGTTCGTACATGGATGAGACAGACAGATAGGAACTGTCGATGACATGGCTCAGGCCGCCCAAGGGCTACTGCTGCAGTAGATGACCGCTACCTACGAATTATGGCTCGGAGGAACCCTGACAATAACGCCACCATGTTGAATAACGCATTTCGTGCAGACACAGGACGTCGTGTTACGACTCAAACTGTGCGTAATAGGCTGCATTATGCGCAACTTCACTCCCGCCGTCCATGGCGAGGTCCATCTTTGCAATCATGACACCATGCAGCGCGGTGCAGATGGGCCCAACAACGAACCGAATATACGGCTCAGGATCGGCATCACGTTCTCTTCACCGATCTGTGTCGCATATGCCTTTAACCAGACAATCCCCGGAGATGTGTTTGGAGACAACCCGGTCAGGCTGAACGCCTTAGACACACTGTTCAGCGAGTGCACCAAGGTGGAGGTTGCCTGAGGTTTTGGGGTGGCATTATGTGGGGCCGACGTACGCCGCTGGTGGTCATGGAAGGCGCCCTAACGCCTGTATGATATTTGAATGCCATCCTGCGAGCGATAGCGCAACCATATCGGCAGCATATTGGCGAGGCATTCGTCTTTATGGACGACAATTCGCGCCCCCATCGTGCACATATTGTGAATGGCTTCCTTCAGGACAAAGACATCGCTCGACTAGAGTGGCCAGCATGTTCTCCAGACATGAACCCTATCGAACATGCCTGGGACAGATTGAGAAGGTCTGTTTATGGACGACGTGACCCACTAACCACTCTGAGAGATCTACGCCGAATCGTGGCTGAGGAATGGGACAATCTGGACCAATACTGCCGTGATGAACTTTTGGATAGTATGCCACGACGAATACATCCATGCATCAATGCCAGAGGACGCGCTACTGGGTATTAGAGGTACCTGTGTGTACGGCAATCTGGACCACCACCTGTGAAGGTCTCACTGTATGGGGGTACAACTTGCAATGTATGGTTTTCATGAGCAATAAAGAGGGTGAAAATGATATTTATGTTCATATCTGTTCCAGTTTTCTGTACGGGTTCTGGAACTCTCGGAAGCGAGGTGATGCAAAACGTTTTTTGATGTGTGTACAAAGGATTTCGCGAATCACGACAGGCACACATTTTCAGGAAAACTCCATGGATTTTTTTATTTGCGTGTCGAGTTATAAATATGTTTGTTCTAATAATTAAATTTAATTAAAAATAGTAAGTTGTCAAATAACATTAAATTCACTAAATATTCATGCAAATACACCTGGCTTTTTAAAATTATATTACCTCTCAAAGTCATATAAGTTAAATAATATACCAGTGATGAAAACAATATAGGTTAAAAATTGAGTTCGTCCTACGAACCTCGAACGCTATCCACTTTTTTTATATCTCATTTTGTTCGTCATTGTTCGTTGTATTTGTTCGGGCCAGACGTCCCATGATGCTTGTTCGAGTTCTTAGTTGATTCATTATCTCAGTTATTATAATACAGTGTGTCTAACCCTCTGACCGAACACGCTGAGCTACCGTGCCGGCATCCACTTAATCACCATGAACTTTGACATCTAGCGCCTACGCACTGGGACATCTGTTACCTAATAGACGTGTAAAATTACTGATGCTACTTTCTCGGAATTGCCAGACTAATGCACTTTACTACTTGCACATTATGCTGTTTTAATGGCCTTCTAAAGCCTTACAAAGTTTGAAATAAACACCCCGATCCCAACGCCATGGCTATGCGAGAGGCGTTCAATGAATTCGAAAGTAAAGTTCTATGTACTGACTTGGCAGAAAACCCTAAGAAATTTTGGTCTTATGTCAAAGCGGTAGGTGGATCAAAACAAAATATCCAGACACTCTGTGACCAAAATGGTACTGAAACAGAGGATGACAAACTAGAGGCTGAAATACTAAATCTCTTTTTCCAAAGCTGTTTCACAGAGGAAGACTGCACTTTAGTTCCTTCTCTAGATTGTCGCACAGATGACAAAATGGCAGATATCGAAATAGATGACACAGGGATAGAAAAACAATTAAAATCGCTCAAAAGAGAAAAGGCCGCTGGACCAGATGGGATACCAGTTCGATTTTACACAGAGTACGCGAAGGAACTTGCCCCCCTTCTTGCAGCGGTGTACCGTAGGTCTCTAGAAGAGCGTAGCGTTCCAAAGGATTGGAAAAGGGCACAGGTCATCCCCGTTTTCAAGAAGGGACGTCGAACAGATGTGCAGAACTATAGACCTGTATCTCTTACGTCGATCAGTTGTAGAATTTTGGAACACATATTATGTTCGAGTATAATGACTTTTCTGGAGACTAGAAATCTACTCTGTAGGAATCAGCATGGGTTTCGAAAAAGACGGTCGTGTGAAACCCAGCTCGCGCTATTCGTCCACGAGACTCAGAGGGCCATGGACACGGGTTCACAGGTAGATGCCGTGTTGCTTGACTTCCGCAAGGCGTTCGATACAGTTCCCCACAGTCGTTTAATGAACAAAGTAAGAGCATATGGACTATCAGACCAATTGTGTGATTGGATTGAAGAGTTCCTAGATAACAGAACGCAGAAAGTCATTCTCAATGGAGAGAAGTCTTCCGAAGTGAGAGTGATTTCAGGTGTGCCGCAAGGGAGTGTCGTAGGACCGTTGCTATTTACAATACATATAAATGACCTTGTGGGTATTTTGCGGATGATACTGTAGTATATCGAGAGGTTGTAACAATGGAAAAAAGTACTGAAATGCAGGAGGCTCTGCTACGAATTGACGCATGGTGCAGGGAATGGCACTTGAGTCTCAATGTAGACAAGTGTAATATGCTGCGAATACATAGAAAGAAAAATCCTTTATCATTTAGGTACAATATAGCAGGTCAGCAACTGGAAGCAGTTAACTCCATAAATTATCTGGGAGTAGGCATTAGGAGTGATTTAAAATGGAATGACCATATAAAATTAATCTTCGGTAAAGCAGATGCCAGACTGAGATTCATTGGAAGAATCCCAAGGAAATGTTGTCCGAAAACAAACGAAGTAGGTTACAGTACACTTGTTCGCCCATTGCTTGAATATTGCTCACCGGTGCAGGATTCGTACCGGATAGTGTTGATAGAAGAGATAGAGAAGATCCAACGGAGAGCAGCGCGCTTCGTTACAGGATCATTTAGTAATCGCGAAAGCGTTACGGGGATGATAGATATACTCCAGTGGAAGACTCTGCAAGAGAGACACTCAGTAGCTCGGTACGGGCTTTTGTTGAAATTTATAGAACGTACCTTTACCGAGGAGTCAAGCAGTATATTGCTCCCTCCTACGTACATCTCGCGAAGAGACCATGAGCATAAAATCAGAGAGATTAGAGCCCACACAGAGGCATACCGACAATCTTTCTTTCCACGAACAATACGAGACTGGAATAGAAGGGAGAACCGATAGAGGTACTCAGGGTACCCTCCGCCACACACCGTCAGGTGGCTTGCGGAGTATGGATGTAGATGTAGACGTAGATGGCCTCTTGTGGTGCAACATATCGACTATTGAAGACTACTGGTCGCCAAATGGCCAAAGTGCAAATATGATGTACGACGCATGGAACCAAAATATGGAGCTCACATCACATTACTTGAACACCAAAAATAAACTAGGGTAGTGAAGGCCGATCTGACGTCTATAGAGGAAATGGACGAAGGCAGCTATTGTGGGAGGTATGGTTCAAATGGTTCAAATGGCTCTGAGCACTATGGGACTCAACTGCTGTGGTCATCAGTCCCCTAGAACTTAGAACTACTTAAACCTAACTAACCTAAGGACATCACACACACCCATGCCCGAGGCAGGATTCGAACCTGCGACCGTAGCAGCAACGCGGCTCCGGACCACCGCGGCCGTGGTGGGAGGTATTATGGGAGTTAAATAACAGCACTGAATCAAGGAAGCTGCTAGGCATCATACTGGCAGACTATATAGTCTCACGGCGACGCTCCAAATATGCAATTAGCAACTAATTACTGTAAAGGCAGCACTATGAATTCCAGCATGACGTGGCTATGCCAGCTGGATTCCTAGGGTGCCCACGGAAGGTGGCGGCGTACAGAAACAGCTTAAATATGTGCAGGCTGGCGCGGTCTTCGTCGCTGCAGGAATCTCCCATTAAGATTCTTTCCGGAGCATGCGACGAAAATTGCTGGGAGAAAATCAGTACGCCCCGCTCGGACATCGAGGTGATATATCGGCGGGGTAGAGGCACTGCTTCAGAGGTGAGAGGTGCAGACGTTAGACCCTTAGTGCAAGGATAACGCAAGAAAATTTAACGCACTGCGCTTAGGTAGGCCAAAAGACCCATTATTTTCGCTGGATACAACAACGAATGCGTAATATCTAGGAGAACGCATCCGGAGTGAGCCAAGACGAAACGACCGCACAAAACTTATAGGAAAAGTAGAAGTCACTAGGTGAAACCTAGATCAACACTGAAATTTTAACTAATCAACATTGCAGTTTCACGATTTATAGCTAACACTGAAATGAAGTTCTCCTCCATACACACTTTATTCAACATTTATTTAGTCAACATTTGCTTTTCTACGACCGTCATTGATCTAGATGGTTTCAAAATTTGTTGTGGAGCATGAATAAATTTTCAAGCTTCATTATGGTAAATCCAGCTGTCCAAAATGTTCACGTCAATTGAAATAATGGTAAGGCAGAAATGAGCATTGTCACCCATGCCCTTCTAGGAACAATAAATACAGTGGTAGGTATTAAAACGTTTCTTAGTTTCTCGCGTTGCGTGCTAATATAAAACCAAGAGATGGCGTCGAGGTTTCGTCAAGCCATCTTAAGAACCATCGTTACCGCTACAGGGCGGAAAATGTGGCCATTAAGTGGTTCCTCTAAGTCTGAAGGTTCTCTATCAGAAAAGTGATAGTAATTTCAGACGTTCACCTCTATCCAGTTCTGTGAAGATGTCTAATAAATTTTCTTGTTCCATTCTTAAACTGCAGCATTCACTTCATGTGTGCTACAGTCTTTTTCTGAAATTATAAAATTTGCTCGGAAGAATTAAAAATTTTGTCGAAAGAATTAAGGTTTTTCCAAACCTGAGAAACTACTCAAAGTCACAACATGTACCTAGGAACAAATTTCCTATTCAGATTTAAAAGTTTTGCAGTCGAGATAATCTTGTCAGTACTGTGTTTCATAGTCTATATATTACATTGATAGTACTGCACATCAATAATAAGCAAGTTAAATCAAATTAAGAAGAAGTATTGTGAAAACCGATTAAAAGTTAAAAACATTTTGAAATACACTGACGGAAAAAGTTGCAACACGAAAAAATAATGTAGAGTTATGCAACTGCGGGAATACATAATGTAAGTGATTAACATTCCAAGATCCTAAGTTAATGTAGCTGCGAGATAAGCCGTCGCGAATGTGAAATGCTGGTGCAGTAACAACCGGTGTTGCTGCCGGAATGTTGAATGCAAGCATGCAAAAGTGCATGCATTGTGTTGTATAGACGCCAGATGTCAGTTTGTGGGATGAAGTTTGTGAGTAGTCTGTTTGTGTGTTTGTATGTTGGCAGCGCTATAGACTGCATTAATATCACTGACAGCGCTCTGTGGCCGGACGGAGTTGCAGTTGGAAGTTAATAACAGTGATGGGGGTTAGCAGTGTTAGCGCGGGCGGTGGTTTTGACGTGTGTCCGTCATGGAGATTTAATATTGGATGGAAATGGATTGTAAAATCATTATTGATGTATTTGCTAATGTCTCGGAAGTGGAATTAGTGATGATTATATAATGCTTGGAACTGGATGTCACATGATTAAGGTCAAATTTGCTAAATACATTGTTTGCTCTTCAACAAAATCTTTCCTTTGCTAACCGCATGACTATTAGTAGTTAGAGCCTACAGTAGTTAGAATCTTTTTATTTAGCTGGCTGTAGTTGCTGCTTGCTGTAGTTGGTGTCATGAAGATTTTCTGTGAGGTAAGTGAGTTATGAAATGTATGGGCTATTGTTAGGATTTCTTCTAATTCAGGGCCATTCTTTTGTGTGAACGATTTGAAGTCAGATTGCGTTGCGTTTGTTTATTGTGGGTCATAAAGGAATAGGATAACTTTGGATTGTACTTGTCAATGAAAATTCTGTAGGTTAGAGTTGAAATTATGAAAACAAGTAAAGTGGCTGTAGGTTCAGTTTCACCCAGCGGTTCAAGAAGGTTCAGTTGAATTCAGCAGTTTAAGAGACAAACGTAGAAGTATCAAGTTGATGCCAGTTGCATTTGGTCGTTCAGTACAGGGACAGTTAATGCTGTTTGTGCATGGCTTTAGAATTGTCGTCCGATGATGTCCCATATGTACTCGACTGATATGGTGATCGAGCAGCCGAGGGAAACATGTTGACACTTTGTAGAGGATGTTGCGCTACAAAAGCGGTATGCGGGCGAGTGTTGTGCTATAGGGAATCCCCCTGGAATGCTGTTCATGAATGACAGCACAATAGGTCGAATCACTAGATTTTCATACAAATTTGCACCATGAGAGCGTTCCTGCTGTCATACGAAATCACACCCCAGACCGTAACTGCAGTTGTACAGCACCCTGATAATGATAATTTATTAATTTATTACAGAATTACTGTTTGACATAATAATGTGTTACTAGCTTTTTTAAGACCACTTATGTTAGTAAACCTCAACTTGTGCTCCCTTGGTAGTTCGGAGAATGTCAAGGCGGTATTCCAGTTCCCTCCAGGTGTTTCTTAACATGTGTTCTGTCACAGTACCCACAGCATCTTGTATGCTAGCCTTCGTCGACGTCAGCAACTGGTGTGACGAAGACTCTGCCCTTGATATAGCCCGATAATGTAAAGTCAAGGGGCGTAATGTCTGGAGAGCGGGGTGGCCAGGGTGTTGGACTGTTCCTTCCTGCCGGCCGCGGTGGTCTAGCGGTTCTGGCGCTGCAGTCCGGAACCGCGGGACTGCTACGGTCGCAGGTTCGAATCCTGCCTCGGGCATGGGTGTGTGTGATGTCCTTAGGTTAGTTAGGTTTAAGTAGTTCTAAGTTCTAGGGGACTTATGACCTAAGATGTTGAGTCCCATAGTGCTCAGAGCCATTTGAGCCATTTGAACTGTTCCTTCCAGTTCACCGATCCGGAAATGTTTCATCCAGGAAATCACGCAGTATCAAAGCCCAGTGGGGCGGTGCTCCATCTTGCTGGAAAAGTATCCATGGTTCATATTCTTCTAACTGTGGGGTAATGAATTGTTGCAAAACGTCTAAGTAAATGTTAGCGGTAATGGATTTTTCCGCGAAGAAAAACGGTCCAAAAACCTTGTTATGCATGAGGCCGCACTAAACATTCACTTTTTCGCTGTCTCGCTGTAACTGTACAGTAGCATGTGGAGACTCTGAACCCCAAATACGGACATTATGCCTGTTTACATTCCACTGACATGAAAGGTGGATTCATCGGTAAAACATATGCGATTTAAGTAATCGTTAGCGCCATCAATCCCGCTGAGAATCTCAGTTGCAAATTCAGCAACTGTCACAAATCATTCGGTTGCAAAGCCTGCACGATTTGCACTTTGTAAGCATGCAACCTAAGTCTTTCGTGAAGACTCTTCACCACACTTGCTTGCACTATTTGAAGTTCACGTGATGCTTGACGAGTTCATTTAGACGGACTCCGTTGAAACGATTGCCGAACACGATCAGCAGTTGCATCACTCACACGAGGCCTGCCACTTCGGGGGCGATCTTCAGCGCTGCGTTTTTCGTTAAGCTTTGCACGCCATCGCTTTATTGATTTAACGTCAGGAGGGCTGCGTCCACAAGAAGCCCTAAATTTACACTGAACACTGGTGGGCGATTTCGTTTCGTGAAACCAAAGCACACATTGCGCTTTCTCCTGCTTCGACGCCATTTCACCAACAACTAACGTGACCTAACAGACCTCGTGTTGTGGAGCACTAGCGCCATCTATTGGTCACAACAACTACACTACTGGCCATTAAAATTGCTACACCATGAAGATGACGTGCTACAGACGCGAAATTTAACCGACAGGAAGAAGATGCTGTGGTATGCAAATGATTAGCTTTACAGAGCATTCACACAAGGTTGGTGCCGGTGGAGACATGAGGAAAGCTTCCAACCGGATTTCTGATACACAAACAGCAGTTGACCGGCGATGCCTGGTGAAACGTTGTTGTGAGGCCTCGTGTAAGGAGGAGAAGTCCGTACCATCACGTTTCCGACTTTGATAAAGGTCGGATTGTAGCCTATCGCGATTGCGGTTTGTCGTATCGCGACACTGCTGCTCGCGTTGGTCGAGATCCAATGACTGTTAGCAGAATATGGAATCGGTGGGTTCAGGAGGGTAATACGGAACGCCGTACTGGATCCCAACTGCCTCGTATAACTAGCAGTCGAGATGACAGGCATCCGCAAGGCTGTAACGGATCGTGCAGCCACGTCTCGACCCCTGAGTCAACAGATGGGGACGCTTGCAAGACAACAGCCATCTGCACGAACAGTTCGAAGACTTTTGCAGCAGCATGGACTATCAGCTCGCACACCATGGCTGCGGTTACCCTTGATGCTGCATCACAGACAGGAGCGCCTGCAGTCGTGTACTCAGCGACTAACCTGGGTGCACGAATGGCAAAACGTTACTTTTTTGGATGAATCCAGGTTCTGTTTACAGCATCATGATGGCCGCATCCGTGTTTGGCGACATCGCGGTGAACGCACATTGGAAGCATGTATTCGTCATCGCTATACTGGCGTATCACCCGGCTTGATGGTATGAGGTGTCATTGGTTACCCGTCTCGGTCACCTCTTGTTCGCATTGACGGCACTTTGAACAGTGGACGTTACATTTCATTTCAGACGTGTTATGACCCGTGACTCTACCCTTCATTCGATCCCTGCGAAACCCTACATTTCAGCCGGATAATGCACGACCGCATGTTGGAGGTCCTGTACGGGCCTTTCTGGATACAGAAAATTTTCGACTGCTGCCCTGGCCAGCACATTCTGCAGATCTCTCACCAACTGAAAACGTCTGGTCAATGGTGGCCGAGCAACTGGCTCGTCACAATACGCCAGTCACTACTGTTGATGAACTGTGGTATCGTGTTGAAGCTGCATGGGCAGCTGTACCTGTACACGCCATCCAAGCTGTTTGACTCAATGCCCAGGTGTATCAAGGCCGTTATTACGGCCAGAGGTGGTTGTTCTGGGTACTGATTTCTCAGGATCTATGCACCCAAACTGCGTGAAAATGTTATCACATGTCAGTTCCAGTATAATATATTTGTCCAATGAATATCCGTTTATCATCTGTATTTCTTCTTGGTGCAGCAATTTTAATGGCCAGTAGTGTAGTAACACTAACCTATGTAACGGCATCAAATGTAACTTATTATGTGAAACGGTTATTCTGTTATAAATTTTTATAATCAGGGCAAGACTTTGTGCTCACCCTGTATGTCCAGTGTGTCTAGCACGTAGACAGCTTGGTTGCAGGTGCTGAACTGGCCACCTTCTAACTAACACACGGGCATCAATGGCTCCGAGGCTGAACCATCTTTCATCACAAAACACAATAGACTTCTTCCCGGCCCTCCGATGGGCTCTCATTTCACGCCATTGATGTCCCAAATGGCGGTGCTTGCGGTCGGTGGAATACACGCTACCGCGCGTCGGACTCGTAGTAGTCCTCGATGTAACCGAATTATAACACTTTTTTGTATCTCTGTAGTGTCAACTACAACTCTAATTACTGCTGCAGACGCAGTACGATGCGCCAGAGCCATACGCCGAAAACGATGGTCTTCCCTATCCGTAGTACCGCGTGGCCATCCAGAACCGTATATTCTCGTTACAACCGCTGCCAGCAGTCAAGTACAGCGGCTACCTTCCTGCCAAGTCTTTGTGCAGTATCGCAGAAGGAACATCCAGCTTCCCGTAGCCCTATTACACGACCTCGATCAAACTCAGTGAGGTGCTGATAATGGCGTCTTGGTCACTTTAAAGGCATTCTTGACTAACATCAGCTGACAACGCCCAGTGTCAGAGGTCACGGCCGGTGCAGAATGTATTTAAAGCAAACCCGATTTTGCATCCTCATACTGCCGCTGCTTGCACCACTCCGGTGTGACTGGTGTGAAATTTGTGTAGACATCATCTTTCAGATTTAGAAACGCGACTACCAACTTTCGTTTATGTCGCACAACTTCTTCTTTGTGTTGCGATTTTTTTCCGTTATTGTATTTTATTAAAATAAAGCTGTATTTACTAGTCTATGTGTTACATCATTACTCTACTACACGTCAGTAATCACTAAGTTAAATCAAATTAAGCAGAACTGTTATGAAAAACCAGTTACACGTTAAAAAAATTTTGAAATAGAGGCTGTTGGCAACCAACACATATTTCCATTTTCAAGAGAGGGAAAATTGTAGAAGACGTTAACGGGAGACGAAGAAGATAGAAAGAAGGATCCTTTATTGTATAATTATATGATAGCGGAACAAACACTGGTAGCAGTTACTTCTGTAAAATATCTGGGAGTATGCGTGCGGAACGATTTGAAGTGGAATGATCATATAAAATTAATTGTTGGTAAAGCGGGTACCAGGTTGAGATTCATTGGGAGAGTGCTTAGAAAATGTAGTCCAGCAACAAAGGAGGTGGCTTACAAAACACTCGTTCGACCTATACTTGAGTATTGCTCATCAGTGTGGGATCCGTACCAGATCGGGTTGACGGAGGAGATAGAGAAGATCCAAAGAAGAGCGGCGCGTTTCGTCACAGGGTTATTTGGTAACCGTGATAGCGTTACGGAGATGTTTAATAAACTCAAGTGGCAGACTCTGCAAGAGAGGCGCTCTGCATCGCGGTGTAGCTTGCTCGCCAGGTTTCGAGAGGGTGCGTTTCTGGATGAGGTATCGAGTATATTGCTTCCCCCTACTTATACCTCCCGAGGAGATCACGAATGTAAAATTAGAGAGATTAGAGCGCGCACGGAGGCTTTCAGACAGTCGTTCTTCCCGCGAACCGTACGCGACTGGAACAGGAAAGGGAGGTAATGACAGTGGCACGTAAAGTGCCCTCCGCCACACACCGTTGGGTGGCTTGCGGAGTATGAATGTAGATGTAGATGTAGACGGATGGGAAGTGTGCTTCAAAAATTCGATTTTTAAATTTTAGCATATTTGATGCGCCTGGTCTTTCCTGCGTGAAACAGTTTTTGTTTTATATAAATACGACAATTGTTTCGTGAGATATGATGGTTTTCCTGACACTCGGTCTTTGCCCGAATGATCCTCACACTTGGTGCAAGTACAGGAGAAGTGCCAGATATGACCACAAACATTCTTTACCGGCATCAGTAATGAATGAAATTAAACCCATATTTAGAGACCTTTGTAAAGATACCTTGTTGAAGAAATGTCTTCATGGGAAAACCCAAAATTTAAATGAATGTGTGAATTCTGTCATTTGGAACCGGTTAGCGAAAACTGTATCCGTTCAGCTTACAACTCTCTAATTTGATATTTATGATGCTATTTTATGCTTTAATGATGGTGTAATTAGAAAATTGGATGTTTTGGAATTATTAGGCATAAAATCTAGTGGAAATATTGAAAAATCCTTGGTGCAAATAGATAAAGAGAGAATCCGAAAAACAGATATTGCTAATTTAAAATGCCCAAAAGAAGCCAGACGGGAGAGAAGAGGGATCAAGAGAAGAAAAGAGAACTATGATTCAGATGATGCTCAATATGGTACAGGAAAATATTAGTGGTAAATAATTCTCATCAATAACTATACTAGAATTGCATAATTAATCTTTACATGGATTTTTCTCAAAATTACATTTTTCTACTTTCAGGTACGATTATTTGATAAACTAATGGGGTTAGAAACATGAAATTTGGTCAATTTGTACTGCAGATGGTAATAAGTTATTACAAGTAAATTAAGAACCATGAAACAATCAGAAACTGCACAACTGTACAAAAAAAATCAGTTTTACTAATGAAAGAAAATTTTTTTCTTCAAAACAATAAGAGGTATTATGGTCATTTTACTTGTAAAGTGACGCATATATGTTGTATACATGCAGTAAAAATTTTCATTGTTTTATCACTTATAGTTCTTTTGAAAAGTGTACCTATTAAAGGGTAAAAGAGGATTGGCAGAATAGGGATAAAAATTGCCTTCCGTTTCCCCTTAAATAAACTGAGTTCATTTACAAATATCTAGTGTTCCATAGTAGTAAGCCTTGTTCTGCTTCAAGGTACAAGACGGCGCACGATTGACGAAGTATGGCTTAACCCTCTATTGCCCAAATTATTATTTCCTGAAAAAAAAAATATTTATATGCACAGAATGTTAGAGAATAATGTATTTAACACATATCAGGTGAATTTTTGTTTTTGAAAAAAATTATTTTTTAAAAATAGTTCTGTGACTCTGAGGTCACAGTGGGCAGTTACATTGTTTGTATATAAAGCAGTCATATTGTAACACTCAAGTCACACTGGTCAAGAAAGAAATAACGATCCTAATGCGAAATATAACGATAAAATTTGACGTGACTTCAGAGTCACGGTGGGCAGTAGAGGGTTAAGAGTCCACACATTATATAGCTAGTTTTTTTAAAAAAAGCACAGGATTTTACTCACCAGGAAACTCCGTAACTGAAGGGTTAACAGGATTTTTCCAAATAGCTTTAATATATTATCGAAATGAAGTCCCATGCTTCTTGACAGAGCGTAGGGGAACGATGCGGGAGACCCGCACCGCACCGCAACGCAATGTCCGAATGGAGGTGGTTTGCCGTTGCCTTCCTCCGACCGTAATTGGGGTGAATGATGATGATGAAGAAGACGACATAACAACACCCAGTCATCTCGGAGGAGGTGAAAATTCCTGACCCCGCCGTGCTACACAGTAACAAACTGTTCTAACACCCCCCCCCCCCCCCGCCCCCCGCCCAGGAAACCTAATCTTTGACCCGAGCCTCGATCAGCAGCGGATCATACCTAATCCGTATCTCGAAGTTGCTCCGAACAAAGTCGTCAGCTTAGGACGTGGTCTAGTAATTGTCAGTCTCTGCTCGCACTCGGCCCTGCCGCCGCATGTGCGGCAGCGTAAACTCGGCGGCGCTGCCCGGGCTCAGGGGGCGGCGGTCTGGAAACTCGGCCCGCTGCACCTCTGAGGGAACTTGGCCCGCCGACCGCTGCCCCAGTGTCTACAAGGGCGAGAAAAGGGCGCGCGCGGCCCCGCAGTTCCCTCAAAGGGCCGTCCTCGCCTCGGCGGGCACGCAGACCGGGAGGAACGCCAGCGTCGCTCCGCTTAAACTGCCCCGCGAGCGAGCAGCTCAGCTCAGCTCGCGAAGTTGATTGCGCCGGTGGCAGCACACTTGACAACGTGCCACCAGATAGAGGGGAGGGCGCGTCGGATTTTTCTGCCTTTTTTTTTTACATCACATACAGCTGTAATAATAGACGCGTGCACTGATGCACGGCTACATACAGTCACTGTTTTTGAAGTTTTCTCTGTGTGAGGTTTTGCGGTAACAATGAGCACTTACCGAAAAACAGTAATATCAGAAATTGAGTCCGCCTGGATGCAAAACACCTTGTTATTCGTTTATTTCTTTATTATCCCAAACTAGTTTCGGCGACAAATGTCACCATCATCAGAGTTCTTTTTTTTTTTTAATCTTATATATTGTATTGGCCTGAGGACTTTCTGACAACAGTAATGATTCCATTACCGAAGAAACAAGGAACCAAGAAATGCAGCGAGCACAGGACAATCAGCCTCATTTCACATGCAGCCGAAGTGATGTTAAGAATAATTAATAAAATACTTGAAAAAGTAATGGAGGAGAATCTTGGCGAGGAGCAGTTTGGCTTTAGGCGGAATACGGACACCAGAGATGCAATAGGGCTCCTACGAATCTTGGGAGAAAGGTTTATTGAGAAAGGAAGAGACCTATATATGTGCTTCATCGATCTAGAAAAGGCATTTGACAGTGTGGTTTGGGACAAGCTGGCGACTATAATGAGGGAAAAGAGAGTGGACTGGAAAACCAGAAGACTTATAAACTCATTATATCTTAATCAAAAAGTTTGAGTTAAAGTGAGAGGAGAAAGTACAGACTGGATCAGACTAGGAAAAGGAATAAGACAAGGATGCTGTTTATCACCTACTCTTTTCAACCTCTACTTGGAAAATATGATTGGCCAATGCTCATTAGATGACAAACGAGTAGAAATTGGAGGAAGAAGAGTAGGGTGTTTGAGATTTGCTGATGACATGGTCCTTCTAGCCACAGGGGAAAAAGAATTACAGGATTTGGTGGACACCATTGCAACTAACGGAAAAAAATATGGAATGAAAATTAACACAAATAAAACAAAAGTATTGGCACTAGGAGGAAATAAGGAAATAAAAATTATGCTGAATGGAGAAATACTAGAACAGGTGCAAAATTTTAAGTATCTTGGAAGTAGGATAGACACCGACTGGAAGTGCACCACAGAAATTAAAACAAGTATAGCAATGGCAAAAGAGGCGTTTTATAAGAAAAGGAGAATCTTCTGCAGCGGTTTGGACAGAGAACTCAGAAAGAGACTCATAAAATGTCTTGTATGGAGTGTTCTTCTATATGACGTTGAAACGTGGACTATGAGGAAAAAAGACAGAGAAAGGCAGGAGGCTTCTGAGATCTGGACATGGCGGAAGATGGAAATAATAAGTTGGATGGACAGAGTAAAAAATGAAGAGGTACTGAGAAGAGTGGCAGAGAAAAGACAGTTACTAGATCTAATAAGGAGAAGAAAAAGAAATTGGATTGGGCATATATTAAGAAAGAATGACGGACTGATAAAAACAGTTTTAGAAGGTTATGTAGAAGGGAAAAGGAAGCGAGGAAGGAAGAGATTCCAGATACTGGATGACATGATGGACGGTACAACATACAGCAGCCTTAAGAAGGAAGCAATGGATCGCAGAAAATGGAGAGGCAAAGGACCTGCTAATATAGCAGATAACTGATGATGATGATATTGTATGTTACAGCATGTTTTAAGCAATTATTGGCGCTGTTTGCGACATATTTCCTGTGCTCTTTTTTTCTGTTGCCGTCTTTTTACTTAGCGAACATCATGTCATGTTCGTTGGATGGTATGTGGCTGCTTTTATACACATAAAATCAAAACTTTTGCAGTTTGTTTCTGATCCAGAATATTACGTAAGCAATCAAGATGGCGTAATATTCTGGATCAGAAACAAACTGCAAAACTTTTGTTTTTCTGTGTATAAAAGCAGCCACATACCATCCAACGAACATGACATGATGTTCGCTAAGTAAAAAGACGGCAACAGAAAAAAAGAGCACAGAAAATATGTCACAAACAGCGCCGGTAATTGCTTAAATCATGCTGTAACGTACAATATATAAGATTAAAAAAAACCCACTGATGATGGCGATATTTGTCGCCCAAATTAGTTTGGGATAATAAAAAAATAAACGAATAACAAGGTGTTTTACATCAAGGCGGACTCAATTTCTGATATTACTGTTTTTCTATGCAAACACGGACCAAATGGAAGAGTTCCAAGGTAATATTATAGCACTTACCAAGTACGCGAGCGAGCTTCCTGGTAGCTTCTTTCTGGTCCCGACCGGCGTACGGATGACTATCTGCTGCTTCAATGCGGTTGCCACTACAGTTTGTGAGTTAACGAGCATTTCGCTCTCATGAAATATATGGCCGAAAGAGTCAACTTTCAGGAGTTGAGAAACGAACCCTGTCGTCCAGGACTGAGTACCACAAAGGGCGCAGATTCACCACGAGATGGGGAAACTCACAGGCGTCTATTATCTGTTGAGGCCTAAGCGCTGTAGTGTGCGAGTGAGACAGACGAGAACCTACGTAATAGGGAAACCCAGTAGAAGCCGTTTGTGGCCAAGGAGACGTAGCAGTATTACATATGGCGGACCTAAAATCGGCCATAAAGGGAAACATTTATGAAAACTATTTAATTCTGTAGTAATGCAGGGAATCAAGCCACAGTAATTGTAATCTGCCATCGTCAATAAATTTTCAAGGTGAACCCAATAAAACGAATACTGACCATACCTATAATAGCTTAGGATTTACTGTTAATGTGAAATTAACAACTTTTGTAGCAAAGATCTGAATGCTAAAATCTGAATGCTTTGGTCGATCTTAACGATCGACATTTCATATAGAAGCGCATCATTAAACTGATAAATGTTGTAAGTATCATGCCAGCCATTGTGGCCGAGCGGTTCTAGGCGCTTCAGTCCGGAACCACGCGGCTGCTACGGTTGCAGGTTCGAATCCTGCCTCGAGTATGGGTGTGTGTGACGTCCTTAGGTTAGTTAGGTTTAAGTAGTTCTAAGTGTAGGGGACTGATGACCTCAGATGTTAAGTCCCATAGTGCTCAGAGCAGGGCCGCACAAGGTGCATGCACCGGTGAATCGCACAGTGCAGAGTGCAGAAGGCGGCTGCGCTATGTTGACGACGGTGCAGACCCCCCACTCCTCGGCTTTGCGCAACAGCGGTGCCTCTCACTTCCTTAGCTCGTGTCGCTCGCGCCGCCTGTCTCGACCTGTTTCAAAGCTTTTATCCTGTTGTCTTCGTCATTGCCAAATACTAATGTACACTAGGTGGAGAGCTTAGTTTGGTGTACCGGTACAAAAGAGATTTATATAATAAATGTAATAGTAACAATTTTAAATTTGGTTTCAACACAAATGTATCTTCCTATGTGCTCTTTATTTTATTTGCAATTATGCTACTAAGATCAGGAACAAGAGATTGGCTGACAGCAATTCTGAGAGAATTTTTTAAATTACAATTAGAAATACTCGCACGCAATCTAGTTTTTGTACAAGACAAAACAGAAAAAAACCTTTCACATACACAAGTGGAACCAGACATAGAAATAATCTTTCGTGCTTCTCTGTGTAACTTGGGAAATTCTTCCTTCGGCAAATTCTGATAGAATTGGAGCAAACCTTTTGTATTCTAAAACACATCATTTCGGTGAACATCGCTTTGCAAATCAATTAGTTAGAAATGTAAATCTGAAGGCGCACTTCCAATATCCATCGAAAAAGGTTTCACAAAAACATCGAGAATTGGCTGCAGGTAGGTAATTTCCTGAAACAATAACAGAGCCAATGTTAATAAATGAAAGTAATGTAAGCCGTTGTTTCGAAGTACTAAAATGCGATAGATTTCAATAAACATGTAATGTGTACTATGGGTTTTAATGTAAAGTTACACTTGCATATGTAACGCAATCTCCTTTATTTAGCTGTATGTCATATACCGGCACATTACCTGAAATCGGTCGTTAAACGCATTTTCAAGGGATTGTAGCACCTCGACGTATTTTTCAAAGCGCGCTCCTTCCTGCACAGATGCTGTCAAACATAAACATAGTACCGTTTTGATTAGAGCGGTTATAAAAATCAGGCTGTTTTAATAAAGGTACAATTTATATCTCGCCTACCTAGTTCAGGAAACTGTTGCGTATTTTTCTCTAAAAGGTTGTTTTTGAAGAGCTTCAGTTTATACTGGAAAGCGTTTATTTTGCTGATCATATCGTTGATGAGATTGTTTTCTTTTTGGAGTTTCAGACTTAAATCATTTGGGAGAGCCATAATGTCTGCTAAAAATCCTAAATCAGCTACCCATTCAGTGTCATGAAAAAGTGGCTCCGGACGGCCTTTGCTCTCCAAAAACTGAGCCACAGTGTGACGTAGTCGAAAAATTCAGGAAATCATTTTCCCTTTGCTCAGCCAGCGCACCTCAGCGTGGTAGGGAATATCTGGATACTCCTCTTCAAAGGAAATCAAAAATTCTTTGAATTGACGACGAGCGAGTCCATGAGAACGAATGTAGTTCACGATACGCACCACTACCTTCATCACATCTTGAAGACCGATAACTTTCGCACAAAGAGCCTCTTGGTGTACAAAACAACGAACGGAAGGTAAATTCGGCATGTTAAGTTTTTTTTCGCAGTAGGCCAATAAACCCTTTTGCTGTACCGCACATTGCTGGTGCCCCGTCTGTGGCTACGGAAAACAGCTTTTCCCAAGGCTGTCCTATTCCTTCAGCAGCCATTTCAACAGCTGCTAAAATATCCGCTCCTGTAACAGTGTCCTTCAACGAAATCATGTCCAGGAGCTCTTCCGTTACATGTAGGTCGTCGTCCACGCCACGCAAAAATATTGCTAACTGAGCCGTGTCGTTAATATCCGTAGACTCATCAAGTGCGATGGAGTACGCTGGGAAGTTTTCAATTTTGGCTGCCAGTTGTTCATGCAAATTCTCAGCAATGTCGTTGGTTCTCCGATGTATTGTCATTCTGGAAAGTGGTATTCTGCTGTACGCGGGAGCTAATGTGGGATTCATTGTCTCTACTACGTCCAACAGTTATTTTTATTAATGGCCCGTCCATAAATGGCCTCCCAGCTCTTGCTAAACGTAGAGCAACTTTGTAACTAGCTCTGAGAGCCCTTTCGGAATACCTCTCATCTTCTTCACCCTAAAGTAGAGAAAAAAAAATGTTATAAATAATTTATGCGAAAACGAAAACTAAGGAATCCAAACAAATGTTATTTCGTTTCGCATGACCTTTAACCAAAATATACATGCTAAAGTACTTGCAACAAACCTCGTTTGTAGATACAGGCCGGCCGCGGTGGTCTAGCGGTTCTAGGCGCTCAGTCCGGAGCCGCGCGACTGCTACGGTCGCAGGTTCGAATCCTGCCTCGGGGATGGATGTGTGTGATGTCCTTAGGTTAGTAGGGTTTAAGTAGTTCTAAGTTCTAGGGGACTGATGACCATAGATGTTAAGTCCCATAGTGCTCAGAGCCATTTGAACCATTTTGTAGATACAGAATTCTCTTCCGCAAGAGTTTGCAACTTCCGTAATTCTTCCTCTCTGGCATCCTCTGTTATATCACTATACTTTTCTGAAAGCAATTTCCTGTAGTGACTTTCAGTTGACGATTTTCTGACACACGTAATTATTGTACCGCAGATTAGACATTTGGCTTTATCGTCGCAACGCACAAAAAAGTAGGAGAGTTCCCATTCCGGTTTAAATTGACATTCGGCAATTTTCTCTTTTTTTGGAGCAGATGGTACCATTATTCCGGTAATTGTCTTGCACTTACGTATTCCAATGTTGACGAAGCCGTCTGGCAGCGCATTCGGCAGCGCACAGCGTCGGCCTCACCTAGCAAGCCGAGTTGAAGCGAAGTATGCCGAGTTGAACCGATGCACTGTGCAGGCACCAACACCGACTCAAAGGAAGGCCTCGGCGCTTGTTGGTGACGTCACGTCAGCTAGGCACGGCGAACGCTACGTCTGTTGCAGGCAGAAACACCTGGGCGTGCTTAACACTATAAATCTCTTATTTTTGGACTAAATGTTTGGTATTGTTTTGGATTCTGCAGTTTTATTTAGACGAAAGATTTTCTTACTATCGTAAAGCTATAGATGAAGATCATAGTTCTGTATTAATGAGTCCTGTCGAAACAAATGTAGATCAATATGAGATCCTTTGCCCCATTGCAAGTTTCGGAAATTTTACATTCAAGTAACTATATTTACTTGATCCATTTTGCTATCGAAACTTACCCCAACCCCATTACAATGAACTCGTTTCTTTTATTTATTTATTTATTTTCGTTTGACATCGTCACTGGAAATGTGAACTAATTTACATGTGTAAATGTCCAACTGTTGCCAGTCATTAGATTACAGTCGTTTCCAACGAAAGGAATTCTAAACAGGAAACAAAATAGCTTCATACATCGAAAACACTGCTGAGCTTAAACTTTTTTAAACATGCACATTAGAAAAGATAAACATTTCCCTCTTGCAACTGAAAGGAGCAACTTTATAAGATAAAAAAAATTTATTTGATAAAACAAGTATCCCTCTTTTGCCTCTTCTTCTGTCCCCCACCCCCTCCCCCAACGTATGCAATCGCAAGATATTTCATTAACATTAAGTGCTCCTCACCCCATAGTCAACCAAGATACCTAAAGAAGAGCACCAAAATGTTCACAGTTTCTTGTAAAAGCAACCCAGTACAAACGCAACTTCCTCAGATTTACAAATAAGGTAAAGAAGCACGAATTCTGTTGCTGTTGGACCATGAAGTTGTTTTTGTACGTCAGTCCTTAAAAAAGGTGGAAATTTAAGTTCAGGAGTACACTATTTGTTACGAAGTGTAATGAATTGCACAATTAATTGATTGCAGAAATCTCTCAGAACAATGTGTGTTGGTCAACTACCGCCAATAGTTTCACATTTTCCTGTGTCAGAGAGGGAGACACCACCATTATGAGTATGCCTGCAACAGACTTGGCTTTCGCCGTGCCTACCTGACGTGACGTCACGAACAAGCGCCGAGGCCTTCCTTTGAGTCGGTGTTGGCAGGCACTCGCTGCACCTCGCTTTGCAGGCGTGCGGTTTTCCGTGTTTGTACGGCCCTGGCTTAGAGCCATTTGAACCATTTTGTAAATATCAACTCTGTAACTTTATTTGTCTAAAAGATATAGTAAATTTAAATTATCAGTATTTTCAGTTAAGCATCAGATCATCATTTCCTCCGCACAAAAGACATTGAACGATGACAGCATGACACATTATTGATCATTAGGTAATAGAATATTTGTTATAAGTTTAGTGCACAACAGTTACTCTTGTTCTTTATTTATTTATCAGAAAGCACACTGGTGCAAGGCTACTGGCCGTGACATTCAAAGTTAAGAAGGAAATTGTATTAGTTTTATGTAAAAGAATTTAATAGTGTATATTGTTGTTGCTTTGTTTAGAACGTGAAAGTGGTCAAGCTTTGATTATTTAAAAATGTTAAAATGTAAAGTAAGGTAGACTAAGCGCTAGCCAATCAGATGGACGGCTTCAGGAAAGGGAACTGTGCTAGACAGTTGAGCGAGGCGGTTCGGTGCACGGAAAGAGTGGCCGGAGACGGGAAGAGGGACAGTTCGGCTGGAGACACCAAAGTGAACATTTCGGATTGACACGCGAAAGCGGACAGTCGGTCTTTAGGCAGCTAGGAAGTGAAACGACTTAGGAAATTTCGCGTTGTGTGGTATCGCGGGGCCGGCCGTGGTGGCCGTGCGGTTCTAGGCACTTCAGTCCGGAACCGCGTGACTGCTGCGGTCGCAGGTTCGAATCCTGCCTCGGGCATGGATGTGTGTGATGTCCTTAGGTTAGTTAGGTTTAAGTAGTTCTAAGTTCTAGGGGACTGATGACCTCAGATGTTGAGTCCCATAGTGGTCAGAGCCATTTGAACCACTTGGTATCGCGGGACTCACAGCCTGAGCGGTGAGCAGTCGAGCACCTGGTGTGAACTGTAACTTTTCGTGTAAATGACGAGGTGGAGTATAAGACTTGTGTTTCGCGATGAAATTGTGAATGATCGAACTGTCTCAAATGGATATGCGCTCGAGTGTAACTCTAATTACAACCACTTTCGCTATTGGTTTGCTTTCTGAATAAACATTATTCTAACCGAATCGCAACTGTGTGGCCTACATCATTTATGGGTCGTTAATTTAGTTCCCGATATTATTATTACTGTTAATATACGTTACATTAACTTTCGCAAACTGTCCATCAGTCAGACAGTCACAAGTGTCTAATTTAGGGCGTGTAATGCGACACGTGCTGTTCAACCCCTAGACGAGTTTGAGCCAAAACATTTCGACGAAGAGGAACCGCATGTGAGCTCGAACACCTTTGGGATGTTGGCTCGCAAGTTTCACAAAACGTTGCACTGTTCCCTCGGATGTGCAGCATGCCCGATGGAGCGGGCACTGCGGCGACTACAGCCACTATGAAATACCTGAAACGTATTCGCAATTGCGAATACGGACAACCGTCAGCTGTATAATGGAATAACGACAGTGAAAATTTGTGCCGGAACGGGACTCGAACTCCGATTTCTCGCTGGTTGTTCACTAGGGCACTGACCGACTTGTCTCACAGTGGGATAAATGTATTAAGAGTTATGGCGATTAGTTTTGAAATAATAAACAATTTACATACTCTCTCCCATGTGTATCGTTTTGAATTGAGTACCTTTTATGCAACTGCGACAAGGATTTCAGAAGAAATAAGACTGTGCGTCCCACCCCTTTGGAAGACGAAACGGTAGAAAATATTCTTTGATATCGTTACTTTTCATTGCGACATTTAAATAACCGTACCGTAATGTGCCTCACTCTGAAAAAAAAACTGTGTTCAAAGGGCTACATACGGAATGTTACATATACCTGCTCGTGCAGCTGTGCTGAACTGCTAATCATTTGCATATCCAAGCATACAATACACTTCATGCCGATTTGACTTTCGCCGCATCACGGCTTTATGATCAGTAGTTTTAATGGGCACATGTATGCAGGAAGTCACGCCTACTGTCCCACTCTGGGATAGACAAGAACAGTGTTAATTCTGACGCTACAAGGAAATGTTTCAGACGAAGGTTGTTTGATTCCAGAACTATACGATTAAGATTATATACGTCTTTTTTTTAAAAAAAAAACCGCTGTCACTAACGTTTTTCGAATGGGGCTATGGACAATTTTATGGCAGAATAACGAATCTGTGTGGGACAAATTCAGTGTTGTAACAATTTCGTGGACATGAAAATCAATCAGAGACTAGAAGTGCGCTGAATGTAGGGAGTTTTTCGTGCTATTGAAGCGGCCGTTTGAACGCAGCGCTGCACACTCACGGAAACCAGTGCGGGTGAAGTAAGCGGCGCGTCTTCATCCACATCTGCCCCAGCAAAGCGCTGCGAAGTGCACGACAGAGGGTTCCTAGCGTCCTACCACATCTTAGGGTTTCCTTCCACACCATTCGCGAACCGAGGGCGGGAAGAATGAGTATTTAAGTGCTTTTGTGCTCTCTGTAATTTTATTTTTCTTTTTTCCGCCTGCTGGGGATGTGGTACATTCCTAGATTCTTCACTTGATGCTGGTTCTTTAAACTCTGTACGTGCCATTTCGCGGGATAATTTGCTTCTATCTTCAAACGTTCTGTAGTCGAGCTTTTTCGTTATTTCCCTCATGCTGTCTTACTAATTACGCAAACCTATGAACCTATGAACATTACAACATTTTTGTTCATTCCTCATTACTAGAAGGGCATTCTGTTAGAAAAAAGGTGAATGGCCTTTCAGATCATGATGCGCAAATTTTAACTTTAAAAGATTTTTATGCTGCAACTCGTGTTAAATATAGTCATCAGCTGTTCAGGAAAGCTGATCCGGTTGCTGTAGAGACCTTTGTAAACCTTATAAAGGAACAAGAGTGGCAAGATGTTTATAGCGCTGAGACAGTAAACGATAAATATAATGCTTTTCTAAAGACCTTTCTCATGCTCTTTGAAAGTTGCTTTCCGTTACAACGTTTAAAACAGGGTACTAGCACAAACAGGCAGCCTGGGTGGCTGGCTAGAGGGATAAGAATATCTTGTAGAACAAAGTGGCAATTATATCAAAACGTTAGAAACAGTCAAAATCTAAATGCAGCAGCCCATTACAAACAGTATTGTAAGGTGCTTAAAAATGTTATTAGGAAGGCAAAAAGTATGTGGTATGCAGATAGAATAGCTAAGTCTCAGGATAAAATTAAAACCATATGGTCAGTCGTAAAGGAAGTTGCTGGTCTGCAGAGACAGGTCGAGGATATAGAATCAGTGCGTAGTGGGAATGTCCGTGTTACTGATAAGTCGCATATATGTACAGTATTTAATAATCACTTTCTGAATATAGCAGGTGAACTAAATAGAAACCTAATTCCAACAGGGAATCATATAGCGCTCTTAGAAAAAAGTGTTCCGAGACTGTTACCTGAAATGCTCCTACATGATACTGACAAGAGGGAGATTGAGTTAATAATTAAATCACTAAAGACCAAGAACTCTCATGGATATGACGGGGTGTCTAGCAGAATACTGAAGTATTGTTCTATGTATGTTAGCCCAGTACTTAGCCATATCTGTAACTTTTCCTTTAGGAGTGGTCGGTTTCCTGATCGATTAAAATACTCGGTAGTGAAGCCACTTTATAAAAAGGGAGACATTGATAATGTTGACAATTTTAGACCTATTTCTATGCCATCGGTGTTTGCTAAAGTTATCGAGAAGGTTGTATATACAAGGTTACTGGAGCATTTAAATTCACATAATTTGCTGTCAAATGTTCAGTTTGGTTTTAGAAATGGTTTAACAACTGAAAATGCTATATTCTCTTTTCTCTGTGAGGTTTTCGACGGATTAAATAAAAGGTTGCGAACGCTAGGTGTTTTCTTTGATTTAACGAAGGCTTTTGACTGTGTTGACCACAAAATATTACTGCAGAAGTTGGACCATTATGGAGTAAGGGGAGTAGCTTACAATTGGTTCGCCTCTTACTTTAAGAACAGAAAGCAGAGGGTAATTACCCGCAATATTGAGAGTGGTAGTGATGTTCAGTCCCAATGGGGCACTGTTAAGTGGGGCGTTCCCCAAGGGTCGGTGCTGGGGCCACTGCTGTTTCTTATTTATATAAATGATATGCCTTCTAGTATTACAGGTGATTCAAAAATATTTCTGTTTGCTGATGACACCAGCTTGATAGTGAATGATCTTGTGTGTAATATTGAAACAGTAACAAATAATTTAGTTCATGAAATAAGTTCGTGGCTTGTGGAAAATAATTTGATGCTAAATCACAGTAAGACTCAGTTTTTACAGTTTCTAACTCACAATTCAACAAGAACTGACATTTTAATCAGACAGAATGGGCATGTTATAAGCGAGACGGAACAGTTCAAGTTCCTAGGCGTACGGATAGATAGTAAGCTGTTGTGGAAAGCCCATGTTCAGGATCTTGTTCAGAAACTAAATGCTGCTTTATTTACCATTAGAACAGTATCTGAAATAAGTGACACTTCAACACGAAAAGTAGTCTACTTCGCATATTTTCATACGCTTATGTCGTATGGTATTATTTTTTGGGGTAATTCTTCTGTTTCAAAAAGGGTATTTTTGGCTCAAAAACGGGCTGTTCGAGCTATATGTGGTGTAAGTTCGAGAACCTCTTGTCGACCCCTATTCAAAAATCTGGGAATTCTGACATTGCCCTCACAGTATACATTTTCTTTAACGTCGTTTGTTGTTAGCAATATTAGCCTATTCCCAAGAGTTAGCAGCTTTCACTCAGTTAATACTAGGCAGAAATCAAATCTGCATGTAGAATGCAGTTCCTTGACTCTTGTGCAGAAAGGAGTGCAGTATTCTGCTGCATCCATTTTCAATAAGCTACCACAAGAACTCAAAAATCTTAGCAGTAGCCCAAACTCTTTTAAGTCTAAACTGAAGAGTTTCCTCATGGCTCACTCCTTCTATTCTGTCGAGGAGCTCCTGGAAGAGCTAAAAAATTAAGCAAATTCCAGTGTTACATTGTTGATTGTCTTCATTTAAACTTATGACTTGTCACCTGAATATGTTTCTTTTTCTATATTTCATTTTATCTGTTTCTAATATCGTGTTATAATTTCATGTATTGACTCGTTCCATGACCATGGAGATTTCTCCTTAATTTGGTCCCACGGAACAATAAATAAATAAATAAATAAATTAATTAATTAATTACGCCCCTTAGTTGCATACGTTCCGTATCCACTGTGAGTTTGAAAGCTAATTATCTATCTTCTTCATTAAGACCGACCGAAAGTAGTACTACACTGCACAACATAATTAAAGGGTCACTGTTTTGAAAATCAGCAACTGCCTCCCATTGCAATGCATAAATTTGAAATTTAGCTCAAAGGCGCCTAAAACTTTCCTTTGTAACGGATCAAAAGGGTCGTACGTTGCGGCTCAGATATGCTTCAGACATAGAGCTGTTGACATATGCGGAAAAAGGCCACAGTTCAGAAGTACATGTTAGGTTCGGGTGGTTCAAAATGGCTCTGAGCACTATGGGACTTAACATCTGAGGTCATCAGTCCCCTAGAACTTAGAACTACTTAAACATCACAGACGTCCATGCCCGAGGCAGGATTCGAACCTGCGACCGTAGCAGTCGTGCGGTTCCCGACTGAGGCGCCTAGAACCGTTCGGCCACCGTGGCCGGCAAGGTTCGGGTGGGTCGAGGATGTCACATTGTCACCAAATTTCAGCACAATTTCGCCAGCGCCTCCCCGGACTTGCCACACGGTGGGAGAATCATCGGACCTCCCGTTACCCGCATTTCACCCATTCTTTTGACGCCTCTCCGAGGGAGGTCAAAACTGCGACGCCCATGGTTGAAATCAGGCGGATTTCTTATGTGTGGCCGAGGAAAACATGTTAGCCGCAAAGCCGCTCAGAACAGACAACGAAAAGCCCTCATGAGGTGGCAGAAGGAGCGTCAGTGATGCAACCCCTTCCCTTGAGGCGTTAATTCCGGCACATTTCGCGGTCCAAAACGGGAGTACGCAGTGAAATAAGCAACAGGAAGAAGTTGTCGACAACGTTCGACATTGCCAACACTTCCCGGGACGATTCAGCACCATCTCTGAGGTCACCGTGGTGCTGCAACACCACTGAACGTGGTCTGATCCCTCTGGAGTATAGCGCGACCGCAGTTTTTGCTCTGGTATGTAAGGTAGGTCCACTGCTGACTGTTCAAAACCGTTCGACGAAATTGGAACAAGAATCGCAGAAACAAAGGGTGTTGAAGCTTTTTCAACCCTCCTGTTTCGCGCCCTTTTTTGGTGTGATCTGGGGGGAGGGGGGGGGGACGACGACGACGACGACGACGACGACGACGACGACTTGAAACATTGACAGGTGTTTGAATACAATGGCAAAGATTCCCTCTAAAACCCCTCAATGCAGCAACACCCTAGGTGCCATACACACATCTTTGTTGACAACGTTACAAATGTACGTGTACAGAGACTTCGACACTCATTGAGCCGAGAGGCCCTTCATTGTTGCTAAAGAGCCTGCTTAAGCGTACACAGAATCTAAGGTGTGTCGAAGGGGATGCCTGCTCTCAGGCGTTGGAGCATCAGCTGAGACGTGAAGGGGTAGACAACAAACCAACTGAATTTCTAAAATCATTGGGGAAGTGGAAACTAAAAGATTATTCAAGTTGGTGTGTAGAGTCTATGAGACTGTCGACGTACCATCCGACTTCTGGAAACATATCATCCATACAGTTCTGGAGATAGCAAGAGCTGATAAGTCCGATAACTACCACACTCAGCTTTACAGTTCATGTATCTAAGTTGCTGACAAGAAACATAGAAGAATGAAAAGAAAACTTAGTGTCTGTTGGATGACCATCAGTTTGGGTTTAGGAAATCAAGACTGAAGAGAAATGGAAACACGCTCATTGGATTTTTCGAACTATAAAATGTGTGACTGACAGTGTAAAATGATGCAAGGTGTTCGAGATTCTGACTGAAGCTGCAGGGAAAGATGGGCAATATACAATGAGGCTGGAAGACCAAGAACGAAATGCTCGGATTAAAAAGAGTGTAATACATGGATGCAGTCTTTCATCCCTATTGTGCAATCCGTACATCGAAGAAGCAATGACAGAAATGAAACAATATTTCCTGGACCGATTTCGAACTCGAGACCTTTGCCTTTCGCGGGCAAATACTCTGGGTAGGAGACGAGATAATACCAGAGGTAAAGCTGTGAGCACTGGGCGTGAGTCGTAGTTGGGTCGCTCAGTCGGTGGAGCACTTGCCCGCGAAAGGCAAAGGTCTCTGGTTCGAGTCTCAGTTCGGCACACAGTTTTAATCTGCCAGGAAATTTCATATCAGCGCACACTCCGGTGCACAGGGAAAATCTCATTCTGGACTGTTTCAAGAGTGGGATTAAAATTCAGAGTGAAAGGATATCAATAATGAAATTCGCTGATGACATTGCTATCATGAGTGAAGGCTGAGAGGAAATTACAGGGTTTATCGAATGGAATGAACAACCTAATGTACAGAATATGGATTAACAGTTAACTGGGAAAAGAAAAACGTAGTGAGATGCAGCAGAAATGAGAGTATCGAGAAATTTCACATCGAAATTGGCCGTCAGGAAGTATACAAAGTCAAGGAATTCTGCTGTCCTGAAAGGAAAATAATCCATGACCGGACAGGAAGACATCAAAAGCGGACTTGCACAGTCAAAGAGGACATTCGTGGCCAAGAGAAGTCTACTAGTATCTAACATAGGCCTTAATATGAGGAAGAAATTTCTAAGAACATACGTCTGGAGAACAGCATCGTATGGTGGTGAAACACGGATTGTGGGAAAACCGGAACAGAAGAGAATCAAAGCATCTGAGATGTAGTGCCACAGACCAATGCTGAAAACTAGGTGGACTGATGAGGTAAGGAATAAGGAGGTTCTGCGTAGAATCGGAGAGGAAAGGAACATGTGGAAAACACTTACAAGGAGATAGGGTGAGAGGGTATCCGTTAAGACATCAGGGACTGACTTCCATGGTACTAAAGGGAGCTGTAGAGGGCAAAAACTGTAGAAATGTACGTTTGGAGCACAGTAGTGCATGGTAGTGAAGCATAGACGGTGGGATAACCGGAACACAGGAGAATCGAAGTGTTTGAGATGTGATTCTACAGAAGAGTGTTGAAAGTTAAGTGGTCTGACGAAATTAAGGTATTAAAACGTTTTTCGTAGAATCGGCAGAGAAAGGATCTTTCGAAAACAAGAAGGAACGGGATACAGGACGTATGTTAGGACAACAGGGAATGGTAATACAGGGAGCTGTAGAGGGTACAAACTGAACCGGAAGACAGTTTGGAATGCATCCATCACATAATAGGTGTACTGAAACGTTGTTGTTGTTGTTGTGGTCTTCAGTCCTGAGACTGGTTTGATGCAGCTCTCCATGCTACTCTATCCTGTGCAAGCTTCTTCATCTTCCAGTACCTGCTGCAACCTACATCCTTCTGAATCTGTTTAGTGTATTCATCTTTTGGTCTCCCTCTACGATTTTTACCCTCCATGCTGCCATCCAATACTAAATGGGTGATCTCTCGATGTCTCAGAACATGTCCTACCAACCGACCCCTTCTTCTAGTCGAGTTGTGCCACAAGCTCCTTTTCTCCCCAATTCAATTATATACCTCCTCATCAGTTACGTGATCTACCCATCTAATCTTCAGCATTCTTCTGTAGCACCACACTTCGAAAGCTTCTATTCTCTTCTTGTCCAAACTATTTACCGTCCATGTTTCACTTCCATACATGGCTACACTCCATACAAATACTTTCAGAAATGACTCCCTGACACTTAAATCTATACTCGATGTTAACAAATATCTCTTCTTCAGAAACGCTTTCCTTGCCATTGCCAGTCTACATTTAGTATCCTCTCTACTTCGACCATCATCAGTTATTTTGCTCCCCAAATAGCAAAACTCCTTTACTACTTTAAGTGTCTCATTTCCTAATCCAATACCCTCAACATCACCCGACTTAATTCGACTACATTCCATTATCCTCGTTTTGCATTTGTTGATGTTCATCTTATATCCTCCCTTCAAGACACCATCCATTCCGTTCAACTGCTCTTCCAAGTCCTTTGCTGTCTCTGACAGAATTACAATGTCATCGGCGAACCTCAAAGTTTTTATTTCTTCTCCATGGATTTTAATACCTACTCCGAATTTTTCTTTTGTTTCCTTTACTGCTTGCTCAATATACAGATTGAATAACATCGGGGAGAGGCTACAACCCTGTCTTACTCCCTTACCAACCACTGCTTCCCTTTCATGTCCCCCGACTCTTATAACTGCCATCTGGTTTCTGTACAAATTGTAAATAGCCTTTCGCTCCCTGTATTTTACCCCTGCAACCTTTAGAATTTGAAAGAGAGTATTCCAGTCAACATTGTCAAAAGCTTTCTCTAAGTCTATAAATGCTAGAAACGTAGGTTTGCCTTTCCTTAATCTTTCTTCTAAGATAAGTCGTAAGGTCAGTATTGCCTCACGTGTTCCAGTATTTCTACGGAATCCAAACTGATCTTCCCCGAGGTCGGCTTCTACTAGTTTTTCCATTCGTCTGTAAAGAATTCGTGTTAGTATTTTGCAGCTGTGGCTTATTAAACTGATTGTTCGGTAATTCTCACATCTGTCAACACCTGCTTTCTTTGGGATTGGAATTATTATATTCTTCTTGAAGTCTGAGGGTATTTCGCCTGTTTCATACATCCTGCTCACCAGATGGTAAAGTTTTGTCAGGACTGGCTCTCCCAAGGCCGTCAGTAGTTCCAATGGAATGTTGTCTACTCCGGGGGCCTTGTTTCGACACAGGTCTTTCAGTGCTCTGTCAAACTCTTCACGCAGTATCGTATCTCCCATTTCATCTTCATCTACATCCTCTTCCATTTCCATAATATTGTCCTCAAGTACATCGTCCTTGTATAGACCCTCTATATACTCCTTCCACCTTTCTGCCTTCCCTTCTTTGCTTAGAACTGGGTTGCCATCTGAGCTCTTGATATTCATACAAGTGGTTCTCTTCTCTCCAAAGGTCTCTTTAATTTTCCTGTAGGGAGTATCTATCTTACCCCTAGTGAGACAAGCCTCTACATCCTTACATTTGTCCTCTAGCCATCCCTGCTTAGCCATTTTGCACTTCCTGTCGATCTCATTTTTGAGACGTTTGTATTCCTTTTTGCCTGCTTCATTTACTGCATTTTTATATTTTCTCCTTTCATCAATTAAATTCAATATTTCTTCTGTTACCCAAGGATTTCTACTAGCCCTCGTCTTTTTACCTACTTGATCCTCTGCTGCCTTCACTACTTCATCCCTCAAAGCTACCCATTCTTCTTCTACTGTATTTCTTTCCCCCATTCCTGTCAATTGTTCCCTTATGCTCTCCCTGAAACTCTGTACAACCTTTGGTTCTTTCAGTTTATCCAGGTCCCATCTCCTTAAATTCCCACCTTTTTGCATTTTCTTCAGTTTGAATCTACAGGTCATAACCAATAGATTGTGGTCAGAGTCCACATCTGCCCCTGGAAATGTCTTACAATTTAAAACCTGGTTCCTAAATCTCTGTCTTACCATTATATAATCTATCTGATACCTTTTAGTATCTCCAGGGTTCTTCCATGTATACAACCTTCTATCATGATTCTTAAACCAAGTGTTAGCTATGATTAAGTTGTGCTCTGTGCAAAATTCTACCAGGCGGCTTCCTCTTTCATTTCTTAGCCCCAATCCATAATCACCTACTACGTTCCCTTCTCTCCCTTTTCCTACACTCGAATTCCAGTCACCCATGACCATTAAATTTTCGTCTCCCTTCACTATCTGAATAATTTCTTTTATTTCATCATACATTTCTTCAATTTCTTCGTCATCTGCAGAGCTAGTTGGCATATAAACTTGTACTACTGTAGTAGGTGTGGGCTTCGTATCTATTTTGGCCACAATAATGCGTTCACTAAGCTGTTTGTAGTAGCTTACCCGCGTTCCTATTTTCCTATTCATTTTTAAACCTACTCCTGCATTACCCCTATTTGACTTTGTGTTTATAACCCTGTGGTCACCTGCCAGAAGTCTTGTTCCTCCTGCCACCGAACTTCACTAATTCCCACTATATCTAACTTTAACCTATCCATTTCCCTTTTCAAATTTTCTAACCTACCTGCCCGATTAAGGGATCTGACATTCCACGCTCCGATCCGTAGAACGCCAGTTTTCTTTCTCCTGATAACGACATCCTCTTGAGTAGTCCCCGCCCGGAGATCCGAATGGGGGACTATTTTACCTCCGGAATATTTTACCCAAGAGGACGCCATCATCATTTAATCATACAGTAAAGCTGCATGCCCTCGGGAAAAATTACGGCCGTAGTTTCCCCTTGCTTTCAGCCGTTCGCAGTACCAGAACAGCAAGGCCGTTTTGGTTATTGTTACAAGGCCAGATCAGTCAATCATCCAGACTGAAACGTAAAGGTCCGAATATTTTATGTGAAAACTCTTAAGGCTTTTTAGATAAAACAAACGATGCTAACATGCCTACATATTTGCAGTCCTCTGCCGCTAGAATTGTAGCGTGTAAACTAGCGGCGTGTACCGTAATTATGTCAGTGCATGAGAAAGAGCGTGCTGCAATGGAGACCGAATTCGAAGAGTTCGTCCACACACGGAGTACCTTCTCCTTAAGCATGACAACGCCAGACCTCACACGGCCGCTGGGACATCTGCAATTATCCGATGCCTTTGATTCACTGTCATCGAACATGCTCCATACAGTCAGGACATGACCAAATCCAATTTTCGTCTGTTTCCGGAACTTAAAGAACACCTTCGAGGACTTCACTTTAATAGTGGTTGGTTGGTTGGTTGTTTGGGGGAAGAGACCAAACAGCGAGGTCATCGGTCTCATCGTATTAGGGAAGGATGCGGAAGGAAGTCGGCCGTGCCCTTTCAAAGGAACCATCCCGGCATTTGCCTGGAGAGATTTAGGGAAATCACGGAAAACCTAAATCAGGATGGCCGGACGCGGGATTGAACCGTCGTCCTCCCGAATGCGAGTCCAGTGTGCTAACCACTGCGCCACCTCGCTCGGTCACTTTAATAGTGGTGAGGCGCTGCAAGCAGAGGTGACTTTGTGGCTCCGTCAACAAAGTTAAACATTCCACGGTGACGGTATCAACAAACTGGTCTTTCGTTGGAGAAATGTGTTCGTCGCCAGGGTGACTATGTTGAGATGCAAGTTTGTAGACATGGAGAATGAAGACGGAGACGTTAATAAAGTTTATTTTATTTAATAAGTTTCACATAAAAAATTCGTGGTATTACTTCTCAACACACCCTCCTGCAACCTGAGTGATGAACCACACATCGTCAGTTGCACTAAAATTAAAAAGGCTGGAATGGGGAGAAGAGCTTCCAAGATGCTACTCGAGGCGGGTGTAAAATGAATGCGTGCAACGAAAATAATGAACGCTAAAATGAAGATTTGGCCCTGTCTGACTACCCCCTGAAGCAGATCTTAGGATTTCTTAATGATGATATCTCCTCAAAAAAAAAATGGTTCAAATGGCTCTGAGCACTATGGGACTCAGCTGCTGAGGTCATTAGTCCCCTAGAACTTAGAACTAGTTAAACCTAACTAACCTAAGGACATCACAAACATCCATGCCCGAGGCAGGATTCGAACCTGCGACCGTAGCGGTCTTGCGGTTCCAGACTGCAGCGCCTTTAACCGCACGGCCACTTCGGCCGGCCGATATCTCCTCCTCCTTGCTCTTTAACATATAAATTACAACATAAACATAAATGTATGATTAAGGGAACTAGTAACTATAAAATGATACATGCTGTTTCTGCTTATACATTTATTGTAGATTAAAACCCCTTTATATTACAACTGTTTATATATCAATGTCCAGTGGACATAAATAGATATAAATGAATTTCATTACCAATACGATTGATCAAGCCCAAATCTGCCCCTTTTTTCCGCTACGCTATCTAATATAAATAACGCGAGATGACTGACATCATTTACGTACCAAACACTAGAAGACAGTACTTTCAAAGATGATCTACAGTGGTGTGCAGCCTCGGTGGAAATAAAATTTACGTGATCACAGCTGTTTATAGCTCTAATAATCCGAAGCAATTAGCAATATCATCATATGTACTGTGTCCAGTGTGTCGGAGTGATGGTTCTCGTACACGTCTGCAACAACGGAAGAACTTCAGCCACAAAATATATAAAAAAAAACCACATTCAAACACTAGGACGGCACAAGACGGCCCTCTGACTAATATAACGTAATACTGTCTTCTCCTCTCTGTGTTCTGCAGACGAGAAACGCGAACTCCCAGCTACAAGTACGGAGTTCAGATAACGTCTCAACGTGAGTATATGCAGAAGAAGTGCTGTCAATCACTGAACGCTGCGTACTCAACGACGACTCCCAACCCGGAGGCGAAGTCCAGAATCGTATAAGTTCGCAACAGTACAGTGCCTAACCGTTATAACTATAAAATCTCCTGAGAGAAAAGACAAGTCCGTCTGTACCAACAAAAACTGATACTCAGCGACCGTCAAACACAAGTACTCTAAATGGAAGATCTCTTTCTCTCCACCGCTGGCTTCCCAGCAAACCTTCCCTCCCTCGTAACTGCAGAAGGCGAGTCATATTCTCGAAACCACGGAATATTCTCCCTCTCTACAGATTCTTCCGAATGCCGACCAACCATATTTTAGTCTTTTGTCGTACGGTTCTCAGAATAAAATATTCTTGGAAATAACCCAGCCTGCGATTTCCGAGGTCACGCTTCCTCATTCCTCTCTGCTGCGTCCAAAATTTTCGAAGTTTCCGAAGTATTATCCGGTTATCCTTTCGGCCCTACTACAACACCGGCCGGCCGCCGCTGTATTGTGCTTCCGCGCTCAGATGCCCAGACCGTCCGTCTTGGCACTTCCTATGTGAAACAGGACAAACAGACCTGTGCTGGCTTTTCCACCCAGGGCTTGAGTTACACCTGCCGTTTCATTTCCACTGGCGTTCCAGCCTCTACTAGTATAGGCAATCATTCATTATGCCGTTTTGCACTCCATCACTTTTCATGCAATAAGCGTTAACAACTATTTACAAGGTGTACATGACAATGTCAGCCTTCTTTAACTATTCATATATACGATGTACAAACTATCAAATGATACCTAATTCCGGTTGTAAATCACACCTAAGTATGTAGACGAGTGCTTGTAAGGTGCAAAATTATTGCCACCTTGCAAGCTGGTGACAGAATAATTAAGAAGATATTCAGTGCGCTGCCTGAAGCAAAGAGGACCTCTGGATAAGCAAAGCTAATCTCAGAGGAAGGTACGACAACTATAATTCAAAATTGGAAGAATTCGGCTATGAACAGGGAGTACTGGAATAATGTTCCACTGATAGCCACGGCTCATAAAGGAGTGTCTTGCCACTGAACATGATGGTGATAAGGCAATATGATCTCAGTCAAATACAGCCTAGGACCTTTAACTGGACGCAAAGGAGATATACGAAGGTAACAATACCCAGGGTAGTTGTGAATTTGACCCCGCGAGAAGTGGCATGCACTCGAAGTAGTGCTGGAGGGAACTGACACCAAGAATGCTGCAGGGCTGTCCATAAATCCGTTAAGAGTACGACGGGGTGGAGATCTCTTCTCAACAGCACGTTGCAAGGCATCCCAGATACGTTCAATAACGCTGATGTCTGGAGAGTTTGATGGCCAGCGGAAGTGTTTAAACTCAGGAGAGTGTTCCTGCAGCCACTATGTAGCAATTCTGGACGGGTAGGGTGTTGCATTGACCTACTGGAGTAGTCCAAGTCCGTCGGAATGCTTAATGGGCATGAATGGATTCAGGTGATGAGACAGGATGCTTACGTACGTGTCACCTGTCAGAGTCGTATCTAGACGTGTCAGGGGTCCCATATCACTCCAACTGCAGACGCCCCACACCGCTACAGAGCCTCCGCCAGCTTGATCAATCCCCTGCTGGCATGCAGGGTCCATGGATTCGTGAGGTTGTCTCCATACCTGTACACGTCCATCCACTCGATACAATCTGAAATGAGACTCCTCCGACCAGACAACATGTCTGCAGTCAGCAACAGTCCAGAGTCGGAGGGTCCAGGCGAGGCGGAAAGCTTAGTATCGAGCAGTCATCAATGGTACGCGAGTGGGCCCATATCCATGATGTTTCGTTGAATGATTCGACAATTGTTGTCGGGCCAACTTTGAAATCTGCAGCAGTTTGCGGAAGGGTTGCACTTCTGAAGAATTCTCTTCAGTCGTCGTTGGTCCCATTCTTGCAGGAAATTTTTTCTGGCGCAGCGGTGTCGGAGATTTGTTCGTGTTTCCGGATTCCTAATATTCACGGTACGAAAGTGCTGAGACGCAAGTGCTGCGTCCCTTTGCTCGTGCGCTGACTGTTACACCACATTCAAACTCACTTAATTCTTGATAACCTGCCATTGCAGTAGCTCTTACCGAGCTAACAACTACGCCAGACACTTGTCTTACGTAGGCGTTGCCGCCCCCGGCGCAGTATTCTGCCTGTTTACATACCTCAGTATTTGATTACGCATGCCTACACGTGTTTCTTTGGCGCTTCAGTGTAGTACACATAGGTGGCCACGTTCACCTTTGAACTTTAGATTTTCCTCTTGTTCCGACCAAGCGTAAATTCTGGTGCTAGTATAACTGCGTCAGCTTTCTGCATAAGGGAAGCAGAAAGCCGCATAGTCCTGTTGTTTACACGCTGGCCACACAGTTGTGCATTTGCTTGCAACTTGCGAGTTGGTGCCGAGAGGAACGGGCTGAGGAAGGGCCTAAACCGCCAACACACAGCACCACAGCACTTTTGCTGTAGTGCGGAGCGAGTGTTGCCTCTGACGTCACGCACAGTAGCGGGTGGGCTGCCAAGAAGTTGCTATTCTATCTCTTTGCAGCAACGCAGCTTCCAGCTAGCCACAGAGGCTACCTCACGCCGTAAGCACAAAGAGACCTGGAGGTAAGCATCCACGACAGTGGTCAAATCACCTCGTGCAATAGCACCTCTAGGCCTGATAACGGCTTCAATTCGGTGAAGAAGATAGTGGAGGCGATAGGAAATACTATCAGAAATATATTTGCCGAACATTAGACATAAAAATATTTCGAAGGTAATAGTACAAAAAATTGAAAAAAACTCAAAATTTTTGTGAAATGATTTATTTAAAAATAAGACATACACCGAACAGAGAGATAAACTGGTACACCTACCCAATATCGTATAAGGGCCCCGCCAGCATGCAGAAGTGCCACAACACGACATGGTATGGACTCGACTAATGTCTGAAGTAGTGCTGGAGGGAACTGATACCATGAAACCTGCAGGGCTGTCCATGAATCCGTAAGAGTATGAGGGGTGCACATGTCTTCTCAACAGCACGTTGCAACGTATCCCAGATGTGCTCAGTAACGTTCGTGTCTCGGGAGTTGGGCGGCAAGCGGAGGTGTTTAAATCCAGAAGAGTGTTCCTGGAGCCACTCTGTAGCAATTCTGGACGTGTGGGGAGTCGTATTGTCCTGCTTGAATTGCCCATATCTGTCGGAATGCAAATTGACATGAATGGATGCAGGTGATCAGACAGGATGCTTATATACGTGTCACCTGTCAGAGCCTTATCTAGACGTATTAGGGCCCCATGTCACTCCAACTGCACCTGCCCCACACCATTACAGAGCCTACGCGAGTTGAACAGTCCCCTGCTGACACGCAGGGTCCATGGATTCATGGGGCTGTCTCCATACCCGTACACGTCCACCCGCTCGATACAATTTGAAACGAGACTCGTCCGATCTTGTAACATCTTTTCAGTCATCAACAGTCCAGTGTCGGTGTTGAGTGGCCGAGGCAAGGTGTAAAGCTTTGCGTCGTGGTACACGAGTGGGCTCATATCGATGATGTTGCGTTTAATGGTTCGCACGCTAACACTTGTTGATGGCCCAGCATTGAAATCTGCAGCATTTTGCGGAATGGTTGCAGTTCTGTCACGGTTGACGATTCTGTTCAGTCGTCGTTCGTCCCGTTTTTGCAGGAACTTTTTCCTGCCACAGCGATGTCAGAGATTTGACATTTTACCGGCTTTCTTATATTCACGATACACTCGTGAAATGGTCGTACTGGAAAACCCCGACTTCATCGCTACCGCGGAAATGATGTGTCCCATCGCTCGTGCGCCGACTGTAGCGTCACATTCAAACTCACTTAAATCTTGATCAGCTGCCGTTGTAGCAGCAGTAACCGGTCTAACAACTGCTCCAGACACTTGTTGTCTTATATAGGCTTTGCCGTCCACAGCGCCGTATTCTGCCTGTTTTCATATCTGAATACGCGTGCCTATACCAGTTCCTTTGCCGCTTCAGTGTATAAGGGGCGTTCAAAAAGCTTGTGTTTGAGGGCATTGCTCAGCGTACACTCCTGGAAATTGAAATAAGAACACCGTGAATTCATTGTCCCAGGAAGGGGAAACTTTATTGACACATTCCTGGGGTCAGATACATCACATGATCACACTGACAGAACCACAGGCACATAGACACAGGCAACAGAGCATGCACAATGTCGGCACTAGTACAGTGTATATCCACCTTTCGCAGCAATGCAGGCTACTATTCTCCCATGGAGACGATCGTAGAGATGCTGGATGTAGTCCTGTGGAACGGCTTGCCATGCCATTTCCACCTGGCGCCTCAGTTGGACCAGCGTTCGTGCTGGACGTGCAGACCGCGTGAGACGACGCTTCATCCAGTCCCAAACATGCTCAATGGGGGACAGATCCGGAGATCTTGCTGGCCAGGGTAGTTGACTTACACCTTCTAGAGCACGTTGGGTGGCACGGGATACATGCGGACGTGCATTGTCCTGTTGGAACAGCAAGTTCCCTTGCCGGTCTAGGAATGGTAGAACGATGGGTTCGATGACGGTTTGGATGTACCGTGCACTATTCAGTGTCCCCTCGACGATCACCAGTGGTGTACGGCCAGTGTAGGAGATCGCTCCCCACACCATGATGCCGGTGTTGGCCCTGTGTGCCTCGGTCGTATGCAGTCCTGATTGTGGCGCTCACCTGCACGGCGCCAAACACGCATACGACCATCATTGGCACCAAGGCAGAAGCGACTCTCATCGCTGAAGACGACACGTCTCCATTCGTCCCTCCATTCACGCCTGTCGCGACACCACTGGAGGCGGGCTGCACGATGTTGGGGCGTGAGCGGAAGACGGCCTAACGGTGTGCGGGACCGTAGCCCAGCTTCATGGAGACGGTTGCGAATGGTCCTCGCCGATACCCCAGGAGCAACAGTGTCCCTAATTTGCTGGGAAGTGGCGGTGCGGTCCCCTACGGCACTGCGTAGGATCCTACGGTCTTGGCGTGCATCCGTGCGTCGCTGCGGTCCGGTCCCAGGTCGACGGGCACGTGCACCTTCCGCCGACCACTGGCGACAACATCGATGTACTGTGGAGACCTCACGCCCCACGTGTTGAGCAATTCGGCGGTACGTCCACCCGGCCTCCTGCATGCCCACTATACGCCCTCGCTCAAAGTCCGTCAGCTGCACATACGGTTCACGTCCACGCTGTCGCGGCATGCTACCAGTGTTAAAGACTGCGATGGAGCTCCGTATGCCACGGCAAACTGGCTGACACTGACGGCGGCGGTGCACAAATGCTGCGCAGCTAGCGCCATTCGACGGCCAACACCGCGGTTCCTGGTGTGTCCGCTGTGCCGTGCGTGTGATCATTGCTTGTACAGCCCTCTCGCAGTGTCCGGAGCAAGTATGGTGGGTCTGACACACCGGTGTCAATGTGTTCTTTTTTCCATTTCCAGGAGTGTATATGCAACGTAGCGCTACTCCGATGCCGGTGTATGAGCAGCAACATGTTGACAAGGGACTGGTTTGGTATTCGTGTCTTATCGTCGTGCGTATGGTAAATGTCACTACAATATGCGTCTCAAGAGGACCAACGTGCTATGAATGTTTTCTTGGCTGCCGAATGCCAAACACCGGTATACTCTCAGACTAAAATGAAGACTGTGTATGGGGCATCATGAGTGTCAAACACCACCATTATGTGATGGTGCCCCAAGTTCCGTGCTGGTCACGATTCGACATCGCCATATCGCAAAGGTCGTAACGCAGGTTTTAAGCCAACGCAAGTGGGAGATACTCGAGCAGTCGCCCTATAGTGCTGAAGTCTCCCCATGTGACTATCTCTCCCTCGGTCCCTTAAAAAAAGATCTTGCAATGTCGACGATCATCTTGCAATGTCGACGATTCCTACCGAATGAGGATGCACGGCAGGCAGTTACGGACTTCTTCAAGCATCAGAACACGGTGTCTTACCAGATGGATATCTTTAACTTGATCCGTCGGTGGGATGACTGTCTCATTGCTTACGGCGATTTTGCCTGATTGACATATCGATTCAGAAGCATTTGACCTGACTTTGAATGATGCCTGATATCATAAATAGCAAACGAGATGCCGACTCAGAACTGAAAGTTCAATGTTTAATTTACGATCTAGGACATATTTGCTCCGTATGATATCGAGCATCATTCAAACGCGTGTCAAGCGTTTCTCTAATCTATTTGATTTATTACGTTCAGACAAATCCTTTCACAAAACACTCAACCGTTTAATTAATTTTTTTTTAATTTCTAGTTTTGTTCAGAAAGCGTGAAATATTGTATATTTAAATGTCGATCGGTATGCTATTATTTTCTTAATGAACGTGATTTTTTTCAGCAATTAAATTTTGTTTCAAATTAATAATTAATTTTTTCTAAATTGCTCTGATTAATTTCAAGCAATTATACCGTTTTTTGTAAAACTACACCTCACGCTGATCAATTTGATACCCCATTTATCCATTTGCCTATCTTCGTTTGGCCATGAAAATTCGGTTCAAATAGTTCGAATGGCTCTGAGCGCTATCGGACTTAACATCTGAGGTCATCAGTCCCCTAGAACTTGGAACTACTTAAACCTAACTAACCTAAGGACATCACACACATCCATGCCCGAGGCAGGATTCGAATCTGCGACCGTAGCAGTCCCGCGGTTCCGGACTGCAGCGTCTAGAACCGCACGGCCACCGCGGCCGGCGCTCCTGTCTGTGATGCAGCGTCGAGGGTAATTGCAGCCACGGTCTCCGAGCTGATAGTCCATGCTGCTGCAAACGTCATCGAACTGTTCGTGCAGATGGTTGTTGTCTCTTGACTGAGGGATCGAGGCGTGGCTGCACGATCCGTTACAGCCATGCGGATAAGATGCCTGTCATCTCGACTGCTAGTGATACGTGGCCGTTGGGATCCAGCATGGCGTTCCGTATTACCCTCCTCAACCCACCGATTCAATATTCTGCTAACAGTCATTGGCTCAAATGGCTCTGAGCACTATGGGACTCAACATCTTAGGTCATAAGTCCCCTAGAACTTAGAACTACTTAAACCTAACTAACCTAAGGACATCACACACACCCATGCCCGAGGCAGGACTCGAACCTGCGACCGTAGCAGTCCCGCGGTTCCGGACTGCAGCGCCAGAACCGCTAGACCACCGCGGCCGGCTAACAGTCATTGGATCTCGACCATCGCGAGCAGTAATGTCGCGATACGATAAACCGCAATCGCGATAGGCAACATTTCGACCTTTATCAAAGTCGGAAACGTGATGGTACGCATTTCTCCTCCTTACACGAGGCATCACAGCAACGTTTCACCAGGCAAGGCCGGTCAACTGCTGTTTGTGTATGAGAAATCGGTTGGAAACTTTCCTCGTGTCAGCACGTTGTAGGTGTCGCCACCGGCGCCAACCTTGTGTGAGTGGTCTGAAAAGGCTGCTTGAAAGTGAAGTTATTCACATGAGTACTGAAAGAAATCATCTAAATTTCGATTACGCCATAAGTCACACAAATCTGAGGGCTGTAAATTCAACTAAATACTTAGGGATTACAGTTACAAATAACCTAAACTGGAACGATCACATAGATAATATTGTGGGTAGAACAAACCAAGGACTGTGATCCATTGGCAGAACACGTAGAAGGTACAACAGGTCTACTAAAGAGACTGCTTACACCACGCTTGTCCGCCCTATTCTGGAGCATTGCTGTGCGATGTGGGATCCGCTTCAGGTGGGAATGACGGATGACATCGAAAAAGTACAAAGAAGGGCAGCTCGTTTTCTATTATAGCGAAATAGGGGATATAGTGCCACAGACATGATACGTGAACTGGAGTGACAATGATTAAAACAAAGGCGTTTTTCGTTGCGACGGGATCTTCTCATGAAATTTCAATCACCAGTTATCACCTCCGATTGCGAAAACATTCTGTTGGTACCCACCTACATAGGGAGAAATGATCATCACGATAAAATAAGAGAAATCAGGGATAGCACAGAAAATTTAAGTGCTTGTTTTCCCCGCGTGCTGATCGAGGTTGGAACGGTAGAGAGACAGCTTGAAGGTGGTTCATTGAACCCTCCGCCAGGCTCTTTATTGTGAATAGCAGCGTAATCACTTACATGTAGATGTAGACGGCACACTACCTTGCTTGTGTATTGTATGTTAACCGGGGACCTAGAAACGACAGAGAGGCTTCGTCCACGCCGCAGCCGCAGTGGTCCGCAACCCCACGACGACTACCGCAGTGCACTTCATCCCTCCGCCGCCCCACACCGAATCCAAGGTTATTGTGCGTTTCGGCCCCCGGTGGACCCCCAGGGAACGTCTCACACCAGACGAGTGTAACCCTTACGTTTGCGTGGTAGAGTAATGGTGGTGTACACGTACGTGGAGAACTTGTTCGCGCAGCAATCACCGACATAGTGTAGCTGAGGCGGAATAAGGGGAACCATCCCGCATTCGCCGAGGCAGATGGAAAACCGCCTGAAACCCATCCGCAGACTGGTCTGCTCACCGGACCTCGACACTAGTCCGCCGGGCGGATTCGTGGCGGGAACCAGGCGCTTCGTCCCGCTCCGAAAGCCACGCGTTAGACCGCTCAGCTAACCGGGCAGGCCTGCTTGTGTATTAGCGATATCGACGCGGCTGTCGGAGAAAGGTAAGGGACGAACCAGAGCGGTGTAAACACTGGACATGTACAACGACGCGGCACGGCGGTCAGCTGCTACGGAAACAAGCAATGTAAACAGTCACTGGGTCGCCAACAACGTGTAATTCGTCTTACGTAAACAATGAACTAAGTACGACCAGATATTGTCTCTTTTACAACATAACCATAACGAAGGTGTGGTAGTAATAAAAACTGACATCAAATAAAATGTGTTTTCCTTACAAGGGAACCTCCCCATCGCACCCCCCTCAGATTTAGTCATAAGTTGGCACAGTGGATAGGCCTTGAAAAACTGAACACAGATCAGTCGAGAAAACAGGAAGAAGTTGTGTGGAACTATGAAAATAATAAGCAAAATATACAAACTGAGTGGTCCGTGCGTAACATAAGCAACATTAAGGAACGCGGCAAGTAAGGAGCGTCGTGGTCCCGTGGTTAGCGTAAGCAGCTACGGAACGAAAGGTCCATGGTTCAATCCTATCTCAAGTGAAGAGTTTTAATTTTTTATTTTCAGACAATTATCAAAGTTCATGCACTCAAACATGATCAACTTCAGTCTCCAAAATTCCAGGACATGTTCAGATTTGCTTGGACACATGCAGGATTTGACGGTCTACACACGGAAAAATTTGAAAACGTATGTCTTGACAGAGCACAGGGAAAACTGTGCGCCTGTGAAACTGTTGCATTAATTTGTTGCAGTTTATGTGACAAACTCTTATGTTTTCATCACTTTTTTTGGGAGTGATTATCACATCCACAAGAAAACCTAAATCGGGCACTGTAGAAGAATCTTTTTACCCATTCGCCAAGTGTACAAGTTAGATGGGTCGACAACATACTCCTGTCAGGTGACGCACATGCCGTCACCAGTGTCGTATAGAATATATCAGACTTGTTTTCCTGTGGAGGAATCGGTTGACCTGTGACCTTGCGAGCAAATGTTTTCGGTGCCCATTGGAGAGGCACGTCCTTTCGCCTACTAATCGCACGGTTTTGCGGTGCGGTCGCAAAACACAGACACTAAACTTCTTACAGTGAACAGAGACGTCAATGAACGAACGGATGGATCGTAACTTTGCGAAAATAAAGATAGTAAACTTTTCATTTGAGGGAAGACTTTAACCAAGAACCTCTCGTTTCGGAGCTGCTCACGCTAACCACGGGACCACTGCGCTCCTGAGCTAACGTTATCCTTAATGTTGCCTATCTTGCGCATGGCCTACTCAGTTCGGGTAGTTTGCTTATTTTTTTCATAGCTCCACACAACTTCTTCCTGTTTTCTCGATTGATCTGTGTTCAGTTTTTCAAGGCCTATCCACTGTGCCAACCTATAACAAAATCTGAGGGGGGTGCGATGGGGAGGTTCCCTTGTTAGTACAAAACCTATTTCCAAGTAATTTGTTGTGCGTTAATTACAATAGGCTGTTTCCTCTTCGTACAACACTACAGTAAGTATTCAAAATGCCCACTGTTCGATTTGACACGTGCTTCGTTAAGACGAACCCAGTTTCGTCGCTCTCGTTAACACACACGCACATTCGCCTTTATGGTACTGGCACCATCGAAAATCCTCTGCGCAAGTTCGTCCTCATTATTTATTTGCTCAGCATAAATAAGTCCCTTCATAGGGCACGAAAAGTAAAAATTCAGTGGATCTAAAGCAGGACTCCACGCTGGCCGTCAGTGTGGACCAAAACTTCCTAGCCATCATCTACAGCAATAGATACATTCATACCGCATAACTTAATAAGAGACGGGACTGATCCACCATGGAACACGAAACACGTCAGAACCTTGTTGCAGAAGCAATGAGAAAAGCATGCCAAATTCGGGAGAACGCAAAATGCCGAAGACTGTCTAAGTTTCACGGAAGCTCGAAATTTGGTGCGGACGTCAATGCGAGATGCTTTTAATAGTTTCCACAATGAAACATTGTCTCAAAATATGGTAGAAAACCCAGAGATTCTGGTCGTGTGTAATGTACACCAGTGGCAAAAAACAGTGATAGCGTGACTGCGCGATAGCGATGAAAATGTTACCGTTGATGGCGCCACTAAAGCGAGGTTACTAAATACAGTTTTCCGTAATTCCTTCACGAAAGAAGACGAAGTAAATATTCCAGAATTCGAACCAGAACAGCTGTCAGCACGAGTGACATAAAAGTAGATATCTTAGGCGTTGCGAAACAAATCACTTAAGAAAGGCAAGTCTTTCGGTCTAGATGGTGTACCAATCAGCTTCCTTTCAGAGTATGCAAACACAGTAGCGCCTTTCTTACAAGGGAACCTCCCCATCGCACCCCCCTCAGATTTAGTTATAAGTTGGCACAGTGGATAAGCCTTGAAAAACTGAACACAGATCAATCGAGAAAACAGGAAAAAGTTTTGTCGAACTGTGAAAAACATAAGCAAAATATACAAATTGAATAGTCGATGTGTAACATAAGTCACATTAAGGACCATGTTATAAGACGAGAGCCGTGGTCTCGTGGTTAGCGTAAGCGACTACGGTACGAGAGGACCTCGGTTCAAGTCTTCCCTACAGTAAAAATCTTAACTTTTTTATTTTCTAACAATTGACGTGTGTCAATTATTAAAGTTCAGGCACTCACACAATCATCTTCGCTCTCGAAAATTCCAGGACATGTTCAGATTTGCTTGGACATATGCAGGATTTGACGGTCTACACGGAAAAAATTGGAAAACGTTAAAAACATATGTTTTGACAGAGCACAGGGAAAACTGTGTGACTGTGAAACTGTTGCATTCATTTGTTGCAGTTTATGTGACAAACTCTTATGTTTTCATCACTTTTTTGGGAGTTATTATCACATCCACAAGAAAACCTAAATCGGGCAAGGTAGAAGAATCTTTTTACCCATTCGCCAAGTTTACAAGTTAGGTGGGTCGACAACATATTCCTGTCATTAGACGCACATGCCGTCACCAGTGTCGTATAGAATATATCAGACGTGTTTTCCTGTGGAGGAATCGGTTGACCTATGACCTTGCGATCAAATGTTTTCGGTTCCCATTGGAGAGGAACGTACTTTCGTCTACTAATCGCACGGTTTTGCGGTGCGGTCGCACAACACAGACACTAAACTTATTACAGTGAACAGAGACGTCAATGAACGAACTGAAAGATCATAACTTTGCGAAAATAAATAAAGTAAAATTTTCACCTGAAGGAAGACTTGAACCAAGGACCTCTCGTCCCGCAGTTGTTCACGCTAACCACAGGACCACGGCGCTCCTGAGCTCAAGCTATCGTTGATGTTGTATATATTGCATATGGACTACTCAGTTTGTATATTTTGCTTATTTTTTTCATTGTTCCACACAACTTCTTCCTGTTTTCTCGATTGATCTGTGTTCAGTTTTTCAAGGCCTGTCCACTCTGCCAACTTATAACTAAATCTGAGGGGGGTGCGATGGGGAGGTTCCCTTGTTAGCAATCTTATAAAACCGCTCACTTGACGAAAGGTCTGTTCCTAACGACTGGAAAGTAGTACAGGTCGCACCAATATTCAAGAAAGGAAAAACCCGTTGAATTACAGACCCATATCAGTGGCCTCAATTTGCAGTAGGATTTTGGAGCGTATACTGTACGCGAACATTATGAATCACCTTGAAGAAAATGACTCATGTGCAACACTCTTTATTCTCATGAAGTAATGAGTGTTGTCGACAAGGGAACTCAGATCGATTGCATATTTCTAGATAACCAGAAGGCTTTTGATACCGTTCGTCACAAGTGACTACTAATGAAATTGCGTGCATATGGAGTATCGTCTCAGTTGTGTGACTGGATTCATGATTTCCTCTCAGAGTTCACAGTTCGTAGTGATAGACGGTAAATCATCGAGTAGAACAGAAGTGATATCTGGTGTTCCGCAAGGTAGTGTCATAGGCCCTCTGCTGTTCCTGATTTACGTAAATGATCTAGGTGATAATCTGAGCAGCCCCCTTAGATTGTTTGCAGATGACGCTGTAATTTACCGTCTAGTAAAATCATCAGTCAATCAATTCCAATTACAAAATGATCTAGAGAGAATTACTGTATGGTGCGAAAAGTGGCAATTGGGACTAAACAAAGAAAAGTGCGAGGTCATCCACATGGGTACTAAAAGAAATCCGATAAATTTTGGGTATACCATAAATCGCACAAATCTAAGGGCTGTCAATTCGACTAAGTACCTAGAAATTACAATTACGAGAAACTTAAATTGGAAAGACCACATAGATAATATTGTGGAGAATGGGAAACAAAGACTGCGCTTTGCTGGCAGAACACTTAGAAGATGCGACAAACCCACTAAAGAGACAGCCTACATTACACTTGTCCGTCCTCTGCTGGAATATTGCTGCACAGTGTGGGATCCTTACCAGGTAGGATTGAAGGAGGACATCGAGAAAGTGCAAAGAAGGGCAGCTCGTTTCGTGTTATCGATCAATAGGGGTGAGAGTGCCACTGATATGATACGCGATTTGGGGTAGCAATCACTGAAACAAAGGCGTTCTTCTTTGCGGCGAGATCTATTTACGAGATTTCAGTCACCAACTTTCTCTTCTGAATGCGAAAATATTTGGTTGGCACCCACCTACATAGGGAGAAATGATCATCATAATCAAATAAGAGAAATCAAAGCTCGAACGGAAAGATTTAGGCGTTCCTTTTTCCCACGCGCCATTCGAGAGTGGAATGATAGAGAAGTAGTATAAAAAGGGTTCGATGAACCGTCTGCCAGGCACTTAAGTGTAGGCTGCAGAGTAACCATTTAGATGTAGATGTAGATCCTGGAAATCGTCTAGTCAAAATTCTTCGTAGTCTGTGACCAATGGGAGGTGAGACACCATCGTGGAGGAACCACATGTTATGACGTACGGCTAACGGAATATTTTCTAATGAAGGTACACTCCTGGAAATTGAAATAAGAACACCGTGAATTCATTGTCCCAGGAAGGGGAAACTTTATTGACACATTCCTGGGGTCAGATACATCACATGATCACACTGACAGAACCACAGGCACATAGACACAGGCAACAGAGCATGCACAATGTCGGCACTAGTACAGTGTATATCCACCTTTCGCAGCAATGCAGGCTGCTATTCTCCCATGGAGACGATCGTAGAGATGCTGGATGTAGTCCTGTGGAACGGCTTGCCACGCCATTTCCACCTGGCGCCTCATTTGGACCAGCGTTCGTGCTGGACGTGCAGACCGCGTGAGACGACGCTTCATCCAGTCCCAAACATGCTCAATGGGGGACAGATCCGGAGATCTTGCTGGCCAGGGTAGTTGACTTACACCTTCTAGAGCACGTTGGGTGGCACGGGATACATGCGGACGTGCATTGTCCTGTTGGAACAGCAAGTTCCCTTGCCGGTCTAGGAATGGTAGAACGATGGGTTCGATGACGGTTTGGATGTACCGTGCACTATTCAGTGTCCCCTCGACGATCACCAGTGGTGTACGGCCAGTGTAGGAGATCGCTCCCCACACCATGATGCCGGGTGTTGGCCCTGTGTGCCTCGGTCGTATGCAGTCCTGATTGTGGCGCTCACCTGCACGGCGCCAAACACGCATACGACCATCATTGGCACCAAGGCAGAAGCGACTCTCATCGCTGAAGACGACACGTCTCCATTCGTCCCTCCATTCACGCCTGTCGCGACACCACTGGAGGCGGGCTGCACGATGTTGGGGCGTGAGCGGAAGACGGCCTAACGGTGTGCGGGACCGTAGCCCAGCTTCATGGAGACGGTTGCGAATGGTCCTCGCCGATACCCCAGGAGCAACAGTGTCCCTAATTTGCTGGGAAGTGGCGGTGCGGTCCCCTACGGCACTGCGTAGGATCCTACGGTCTTGGCGTGCATCCGTGCGTCGCTGCGGTCCGGTCCCAGGTCGACGGGCACGTGCACCTTCCGCCGACCACTGGCGACAACATCGATGTACTGTGGAGACCTCACGCCCCACGTGTTGAACAATTCGGCGGTACGTCCACCGGGCCTCCCGCATGCCCACTATACGCCCTCGCTCAAAGTCCGTCAACTGCACATACGGTTCACGTCCACGCTGTCGCGGCATGCTACCAGTGTTAAAGACTGCGATGGAGCTCCGTATGCCACGGAAAACTGGCTGACACTGACGGCGGCGGTGCACAAATGCTGCGCAGCTAGCGCCATTCGACGGCCAACACCGCGGTTCCTGGTGTGTCCGCTGTGCCGTGCGTGTGATCATTGCTTGTACAGCCCTCTCGCAGTGTCCGGAGCAAGTATGGTGGGTCTGACACACCGGTGTCAATGTGTTCTTTTTTCCATTTCCAGGAGTGTAGTTGCAATGTTTTCTCTAGAGAGTTCCGGTAATTGTTACTAGTCAGTCGTGCAGAAAAAGCGGCGCTGAAAATGCGTTGCTACTACTGGGCGCTGATTGTGTACGCTTCACGTGTGTGTGTTATGGAAATTCGTTATTTCGTCGCGAGTGAAGCGCGTTTCATCTGTGCCTAGTATTTAGTTTACAGTATCATGCAGCGCACTTTGTAACAAAAACCACGCTGAGAATTCTGGTCACAGAGGGAAATCTTGCGCTTCCAACGCTTGTACGTGTTGAATGTAAGGCTTCAGATGCTAGTCTTTGAAAGTGCGAGTCAGCGATACACCCACTTGGCGGGCAATACTTCGAGTACTGTGAGTAGGGTTTTCGTGGATGCGGTCCAGGATTTGTTCCTCAGCTTCCAACTTAACGTTTCTCTCATTGTGGGCCTCTGCCTTCCGCGCAGGATAGTAAAGAGCCAGTACCTCTCAATCTATGCAAATTAAATATGAGGTGCGACAATAAAGTAATGAGACTGATTTTCTTTGCAAGATGTGGCAACCCTGCAGGCTTGCGTGTGCACAATATCTTTGACCTCGGTCTATAAGCTGCTTCTAGTCCAAGCGGCACATCGATGCAACTGCTCAGTCGTGAGTTGTGCTGTAATAAGTTGACACGTGTTTGTGTCTCTCGTCACGGAAATTGAACCGCATAATATTGCGCAACGGTATGCCATTTCTGTTTGGTTTAAATTGGGTGAAAGCGCGACGACAACTTACGGTAAACTTCAGAAGGCTTTTGGAGAGGAGGTTATGTCAAGAGCTCAAGTTTTTCGTTGGCATAAAATGTTTAGTGAAGGCAGAACGAATGTTGAAAATGAAGACCACAGTGGACGACCATCAACCTCACGGACGGATGTCAACTTGCCCACGGTGCGTGAACTCGTACGATCTGATCGAAGATTATCCGTGAAAATGATTGCAGAAGAACTGAACATCAATCGAGAAGCGGTTCGTCTAATAACTGAAGATCGAAGATTATCCGTGAAAATGATTGCAGAAGAACTGAACATCAATCGAGAAGCGGTTCGTCTAATAACTGAAGATCTTGGTATGAAATGCGCCATCCCATACTGCTCTGTCAGTACAGCAATTTTTAACCTCGAAACAAATTTCAGTACTACCACAGCCACCCTATTCACCAGACATCGCTCCGTGCGACTTTTTTCTATTTCCAAGAGTCAAAACGGCGGTCAACGGACTCCATTTTCAAACAACACAAGATGTCCAAAAAGCTGTGACGAGCGTCTTGGAGGATATTACAGAAGGTGAGTTCCAGAAATGATATCATCAATTGCAGAAGCGCTGGAAAATGTTTGTACAATCAGAAGGAGACAACACTAAACTTGACTAAAATGGTAAGCAACAGTTTTATTCACATCAGTCTCAATACTTAATTGTTGCACTTCGTATGTACTCGCAAGCAGTATTCTGTCGTGATTTATTTAATAACAAAACGGAAGGGTATCAGAACAGAGAATACGTTGGATATACAGAATTAAACGTAAACATAAACTACTGTACTTTCTTACGAATGAATCGCAAAGTAATCGAGTAAAAATATAAAAGTAGAGAATTGTGATGATATATACCTTGGGTGAACAGCGACAAATGTCGATCGTGCAGGAAGTATTGGTTGTGGGAAGCGTTGTCGATAAGTACGTACAGCTACCCTCGCAACACCTTTTGCCTCGCCATAAATTAAATGTATATCACGTCGTTCAGCGATAGCAAACCTTCCTTCTATTCTGATGCTTAACGGAGTTGCAGTAACGTCTGCACAGGTAACTCGACATCTGTCGATGATCGGCGTATTTCAGTGACGTTGTTGCCCACGTGTTTGAGACTGACGCTTGTAATGTCAGTATGTGCAGCGGTAATGTCTACTTTTCCAAAAACGTCGTCCGAAAATGAACTATTCTTTTCCGGGACAACCGTAGGAAATTGACAAACATGTTAACAAAACAGTTCCCCACAGACGTTTAATGAACAAAGTAAGAGCATATGGACTATCAGACCAATTGTGTGATTGGATTGAAGAGTTCCTAGATAACAGAACGCAGCATGTCATTCTCAATGGAGAGAAGTCTTTCGAAGGAAGAGTGATTTCAGGTGTGCCGCAGGGGAGTGTCGTAGGACTGTTGCTATTCACAATATACACTCCTGGAAATTGAAATAAGAACACCGTGAATTCATTGTCCCAGGAAGGGGAAACTTTATTGACACATTCCTGGGGTCAGATACATCACATGATCACACTGACAGAACCACAGGCACATAGACACAGGCAACAGAGCATGCACAATGTCGGCACTAGTACAGTGTATATCCACCTTTCGCAGCAATGCAGGCTGCTATTCTCCCATGGAGACGATCGTAGAGATGCTGGATGTAGTCCTGTGGAACGGCTTGCCATGCCATTTCCACCTGGCGCCTCAGTTGGACCAGCGTTCGTGCCGGACGTGCAGACCGCGTGAGACGACGCTTCATCCAGTCCCAAACATGCTCAATGGGGGACAGATCCGGAGATCTTGCTGGCCAGGGTAGTTGACTTACACCTTCTAGAGCACGTTGGGTGGCACGGGATACATGCGGACGTGCATTGTCCTGTTGGAACAGCAAGTTCCCTTGCCGGTCTAGGAATGGTAGAACGATGGGTTCGATGACGGTTTGGATGTACCGTGCACTATTCAGTGTCCCCTCGACGATCACCAGTGGTGTACGGCCAGTGTAGGAGATCGCTCCCCACACCATGATGCCGGGTGTTGGCCCTGTGTGCCTCGGTCGTATGCAGTCCTGATTGTGGCGCTCACCTGCACGGCGCCAAACACGCATACGACCATCATTGGCACCAAGGCAGAAGCGACTCTCATCGCTGAAGACGACACGTCTCCATTCGTCCCTCCATTCACGCCTGTCGCGACACCACTGAAGGCGGGCTGCACGATGTTGGGGCGTGAGCGGAAGACGGCCTAACGGTGTGCGGGACCGTAGCCCAGCTTCATGGAGACGGTTGCGAATGGTCCTCGCCGATACCACAGGAGCAACAGTGTCCCTAATTTGCTGGGAAGTGGCGGTGCGGTCCCCTACGGCACTGCGTAGGATCCTACGGTCTTGGCGTGCATCCGTGCGTCGCTGCGGTCCGGTCCCAGGTCGACGGGCACGTGCACCTTCCGCCGACCACTGGCGACAACATCGATGTACTGTGGAGACCTCACGCCCCACGTGTTGAGCAATTCGGCGGTACGTCCACCCGGCCTCCCGCATGCCCACTATACGCCCTCGCTCAAAGTCCGTCAACTGCACATACGGTTCACGTCCACGCTGTCGCGGCATGCTACCAGTGTTAAAGACTGCGATGGAGCTCCGTATGCCACGGCAAACTGGCTGACACTGACGGCGGCGGTGCACAAATGCTGCGCAGCTAGCGCCATTCGACGGCCAACACCGCGGTTCCTGGTGTGTCCGCTGTGCCGTGCGTGTGATCATTGCTTGTACAGCCCTCTCGCAGTGTCCGGAGCAAGTATGGTGGGTCTGACACACCGGTGTCAATGTGTTCCTTTTTCCATTTCCAGGAGTGTATATAAATGACCTTGGGAATAACATCGGAAATGCAATGAGGCTTTTTGCGGACGTTGCTGTAGTATATCGAAAGGTTGTAACAATGGAGAATTGCACTGAAATGCTGGAGGATCTGCAACGAATTGACGCATGGTGCAGGGAATGGCAACTGAATCTCAATGTAGACAAGTGTGATGTACTGCAAGTACATAGAAAGAAAGATCCTTTATCATTTAACTATAATATAGCACGTCAGCAACTGGAGACAGATGCCAGGTTGAGATTAACTGGAAGAATCCTAAGGAAATGCAATCCGATAACAAAGGAAGTAGGTTACAGTACACTTGTTCGCCCACTGCTTGAATACCGCTCAGCAGTGTGGGATCCGTACCAGCTAGGGTTGATAGAAGGGATAGAGAAGATCCAACAGAGAGCAACGCGCTTCGTTACAGGATCATTTAGTAATCGCGAAAGCGTTACGGAGATGATAGATAAACTCCAGTGGAAGACTCTGCAAGAGAGACGCTCAGTAGCTCTGTACGGGCTTTTCTTGAAGTTTCGAGAACATACCTTCAACGATGAGTCAAGCAGTATATTGCTTCCTCCTACGTATATCTCGCGAAGAGACCATAAGGATAAAATCAGAGAGATTTGAGCCAACACAGAGGCATACCGACAATCTTTCCTTCCACGAACAATACGAGACTGAAATAGAAGGGAGAACTGACAGAGGTACTGGAGGTACCCTCCGCCACACACCGTCAGGTGGCTTGCGGAGTATGGATGTAGATGTAGATGTTTTACATCAATTACTTGAGCTCTACCAACAGGATTTTTTTGGCACCTTATACCATTTACACCCTATACAAAAGAGGCGACGTAAAATACGAAATAGAGTCGCATTCTGCGAGTGTACATTGAGGTCAGCTGTTTGCGTCACATGAAAATTCATGCTGGACGGGAATACGAACCCGGATTGCCCGCTGATCGCTAGCCTTGACCACATCAGCTATCCGGGCACACCTCATCCGAAGGGAATTTATAGTCGCACAGCTATCATTGTCAATGACAGTATTTGTTGCATCACACATGTCTGAAGTCGGTGACTGCCTGCTGCACATCTTCGTCTGACAGGAATCGTCGACCGCTCACGGCCTTTTATTAGGAACCAAACACGTGATAATCGCACAGGAAGAGATCGGGACGATAGGATTGGCGCTCGAGTGGCTCCCACTTGAGCGGCGTAACAACTGCGTCACGACATTTGCTATTTGGGGCGCACGCTACATGAAGCAGCAGCACCCAGCACGAAACGTGGCGCACGATTCCACAACAGATGTCTGAAGTCGGTGACTGCCTGCTGCACATCTTCGTCTGACAGGAATCGTCGACCGCTCACGGCCTTTTATTAGGAACCAAACACGTGATAATCGCACAGGAAGAGATCGGGACGATAGGATTGGCGCTCGAGTGGCTCCCACTTGAGCGGCGTAACAACTGCATCACGACATTTGCTATTTGGGGCGCACGCTACATGAAGCAGCAGCACCCAGCACGAAACGTGGCGCACGATTCCACAACAGATGTCTGAAGTCGGTGACTGCCTGCTGCACATCTTCGTCTGACAGGAATCGTCGACCGCTCACGGCCTTTTATTAGGAACCAAACACGTGATAATCGCATAGGAAGAGATCGGGACGATAGGATTGGCGCTCGAGTGCCTCCCACTTGAGCGGCGTAACAACTGCGTCACGACATTTGCTATTTGGGGCGCACGCTACATGAAGCAGCAGCACCCAGCACGAAACGTGGCGCACGATTCCACAACAGATGTCTGAAGTCGGTGACTGCCTGCTGCACATCTTCGTCTGACAGGAATCGTCGACCGCTCACGGCCTTTTATTAGGAACCAAACACGTGATAATCGCATAGGAAGAGATCGGGACGATAGGATTGGCGCTCGAGTGCCTCCCACTTGAGCGGCGTAACAACTGCGTCACGACATTTGCTATTTGGGGCGCACGCTACATGAAGCAGCAGCACCCAGCACGAAACGTGGCGCACGATTCCACAACAGATGTCTGAAGTCGGTGACTGCCTGCTGCACATCTTCGTCTGACAGGAATCGTCGACCGCTCACGGCCTTTTATTAGGAACCAAACACGTGATAATCGCACAGGAAGAGATCGGGACGATAGGATTGGCGCTCGAGTGGCTCCCACTTGAGCGGCGTAACAACTGCGTCACGACGTTTGCTATTTGGGGCGCACGCTACATGAAGCAGCAGCACCCAGCACGAAACGTGGCGCACGATTCCACAACAGATGTCTGAAGTCGGTGACTGCCTGCTGCACATCTTCGTCTGACAGGAATCGTCGACCGCTCACGGCCTTTTATTAGGAACCAAACACGTGATAATCGCATAGGAAGAGATCGGGACGATAGGATTGGCGCTCGAGTGCCTCCCACTTGAGCGGCGTAACAACTGCGTCACGACATTTGCTATTTGGGGCGCACGCTACATGAAGCAGCAGCACCCAGCACGAAACGTGGCGCACGATTCCACAACAGATGTCTGAAGTCGGTGACTGCCTGCTGCACATCTTCGTCTGACAGGAATCGTCGACCGCTCACGGCCTTTTATTAGGAACCAAACACGTGATAATCGCATAGGAAGAGATCGGGACGATAGGATTGGCGCTCGAGTGCCTCCCACTTGAGCGGCGTAACAACTGCGTCACGACATTTGCTATTTGGGGCGCACGCTACATGAAGCAGCAGCACCCAGCACGAAACGTGGCGCACGATTCCACAACAGATGTCTGAAGTCGGTGACTGCCTGCTGCACATCTTCGTCTGACAGGAATCGTCGACCGCTCACGGCCTTTTATTAGGAACCAAACACGTGATAATCGCATAGGAAGAGATCGGGACGATAGGATTGGCGCTCGAGTGCCTCCCACTTGAGCGGCGTAACAACTGCGTCACGACATTTGCTATTTGGGGCGCACGCTACATGAAGCAGCAGCACCCAGCACGAAACGTGGCGCACGATTCCACAACAGATGTCTGAAGTCGGTGACTGCCTGCTGCACATCTTCGTCTGACAGGAATCGTCGACCGCTCACGGCCTTTTATTAGGAACCAAACACGTGATAATCGCACAGGAAGAGATCGGGACGATAGGATTGGCGCTCGAGTGGCTCCCACTTGAGCGGCGTAACAACTGCGTCACGACGTTTGCTATTTGGGGCGCACGCTACATGAAGCAGCAGCACCCAGCACGAAACGTGGCGCACGATTCCACAACAGATGTCTGAAGTCGGTGACTGCCTGCTGCACATCTTCGTCTGACAGGAATCGTCGACCGCTCACGGCCTTTTATTAGGAACCAAACACGTGATAATCGCATAGGAAGAGATCGGGACGATAGGATTGGCGCTCGAGTGCCTCCCACTTGAGCGGCGTAACAACTGCGTCACGACATTTGCTATTTGGGGCGCACGCTACATGAAGCAGCAGCACCCAGCACGAAACGTGGCGCACGATTCCACAACAGTGGCATTTGACAGGCGTGGTGTCCCATAAGCATTCTTCATTTTCTGTTGGGTATCTGCTGATGATTGTCTTTCGTTAGCCAAGAAAAAAAATGTCAGCACATTGGTCCTGTTTGGATGCATTTGGTAACAGCTTCGCTGTGGTTAACGTTTCCGCATTTACGGCACGCTCGTCGGAAGGACATGAGTGCCACAATAATCCCTTACCAACATGTTGGTTCTCACATGTTGAGAGCAAAACCATTATGACCATCTCGTAAGGTGCCCACAAAATGATTCAAATGGCTCTGAGCACTATGGGACTTAACATCTGAGATCATCAGTCCCCTAGAGCTTAGAACTACTTAAACCTAACTAACCTAAGAACATCACACACATCCATGCCCGAGGCAGGATTCGAACCCGCGACCGTAGCGGTCGCGCGGTTCCACACTGTAGCACCTACAACTGCTCGGCCACCCCGTAAGGTGTCCACATTTTCGGGCCTTACATAAGCTGCGTAACGACGATACCAAATAAAATCCCCAGCAAATAACGATATTATTGACAACACGAAATAATTAGAGCCATCTCATGTACAGAATAAGAAAGGATTTACCCTTTTACGACAGGGGCATGAGTAATACAGGGTGATTCAAAAAGAATACCACAACTTTAGGAATTTAAAACTCTGCAACGACAAAAGGCAGAGCTAAGCACTATCTGTCAGCGAATTAAGGGAGCTATAAAGTTTCATTTAGTTGTACATTTGTTCGCTTGAGGCGCTGTTGACTAGGCGTCAGCGTCAGTTGATGCTAAGATGGCGACCGCTCAACAGAAAGCTTTTTGTGTTATTGAGTACGGCAGAAGTGAATCGACGACAGTTGTTCAGCGTGCATTTCGAACGAAGTATGGTGTTAAACCTCCTGATAGGTGGTGTATTAAACGTTGGTATAAACAGTTTACAGAGAATGGGTGTTTGTGCAAAGGGAAAAGTTCTGGACGGCCGAGAACGAGTGATGAAAATGTAGCACGCATCCAGCAAGCATTTGTTCGCAGCCCAGGAAAATCGACTCGCAGAGCTAGCAGAGAGCTGCAAATTCCACAATCAACTGTATGGAGAGTCCTACGAAAAAGGTTAGTTATGAAACCTTATCGTCTGAAATTGGTTCAAGCACTGTCTGCAGCTGATAAGATTAAAAGAATCGATTTCTGTATTTTTATCCTTGCTCAAATGGAAACAGATGAATCTTTCGTTTCAAAGATTGTGTTTAGTGATGAAGCAACTTTCCACACTAACGGGAAAGTCAACCGTCACAATGTCTGTATATGGGGCACTGAGAATCCGCGGGAAACAACTCAGTATGAACGTGACTCGTCTAAGGTGAACGTTTTCTGTGCCATTTCAGCCAATAAAGTTTTTGGTACCTTTTTCTTCGAAGGTGCTACTGTAACTGGACTACAGTATCTGGAGATGTTAGAGAATTGGCTGTTCCCTCAGCTCTAACAAGAAGCACAACAATTCATATTTCAGCAGGATGGAGCGCCACCACATTGGCACTTATCTGTCCGTAACTACCTGAACGTCAACTACCCGAGGCGATGGATCGGCCGCCAGGCAGCCTGTGACAGAGCACTTCATCACTGGCCTCCAAGAAGCCCTGATCTTACCCCCTGCGATTTTTTCTTATGGGGGTATGTTAAGGATATGGTGTTTCGGCCACCTCTCCCAGCCACCATTGATGATTTGAAACGAGAAATAACAGCAGCTATCCAAACTGTTACGCCTGATATGTTAAATGTAGGAATTGTGTAATGCGTGAGCAATTTCGCTGTTAATCGAAGAATGATCCAACATGGTACGTAATTCTGTCATTGACTTCCTGTCACCCACATGTCGTTGGCTGCACAGGCAGTGAGTGCTATCTGTTCTTGAAGAAAATCGTGTCAGGCTAAGCATTTGTTCGTGTGGAGATTTGGTAGGATGTTCTGTTAGTTTTTATGTGTTTTGTGTCGTTTATTTTTGTGTGCTCCATTGCCGCTTGCTGTCAAATAGTATCTTGAGATTACGTCCTCACTGTACCCCCCAAATTCAATATCCGTAGCCATATTTTGTGCATAATTATCAGAACCAGTAGCCAATAACCAATGTATGAGTATGGAGGTTACGTATGAAAAGCACTTCAATGCCGTGAACAGTAAATTACGAGGCCACTTGGGTGTAGATGTTGAGCACCTCAGCGCATGAAGTATATTGTGTATGCTTTGTTCACCTTTGAGGTTTGCTCAGAGTCCCATAGTAAACTGCATCTTTAAACGATAATTACCATTAAATGTTCACGCTAGTAATTTCAATCACCTGATACCGCCAGTAATACAATCCTGAAGAGATTCATCCCCTAAAATTACACTGAGTCAGTAACTGAATTAGAATCTCGTGTGAATATTTATCGCGACAGACTGTGCTGGAAACGGTCTTATTCATTTACTTTGGTTGCGTTGTCCGTCCCCTTTGCGTTACCCGTTGTGCCACGCTGTTTAATTCTGCCACGTTGTTTAATTCAAGATTAAAGTAAGTAATTAATTAAATGAATAAATATTCGAGCCATCCTCTATTAATCATCAACAAGCACTGAATCAAAAAAAGGTAACGGGTTCGTGAGCAGTTATAGAAGCTCTAACGCACGCCGTCAGGCAACGAGTAATGAGAATATTCGACAAACTGTAGGCTTTCATCTGTCGAGTCCGTTTCACTAGAATATAAACAAGTGAAAGGTAGGAGGCTTTCAACGTGACAGAATGGCAGAAGGGAGTTGTTTGTGTTTGGACGTGCGCCGTGAACTTATCAATACTGTCTACACGAGATGACGTACATCGCGCAATCATGTGACGCGGATTAAAACGAGTGGTCGTAAATAGACCCTAACCGACAGGAACCAGAAGCTACTTTCAAGCACTATTAGAGATAGCCGGTTTCAAACTCGATAGGAATTAGAATGAGATTTTCACTCTGCAGCGGAGTGTGCGCTGATATGAAACTTCCTGGCAGATTACAACTGTGTGCCCGACCGAGACTCGAACTCGGGACCTTTGCCTTTCGCAGGAGGGCTTCTGTAAAGTTTGGAAGGTAGGAGACGAGGTACTGGCAGAAGTAAAGCTGTGAGTACCGGCCGTGAGTCGTGCTTCGGTAGCTCAGTTGGTAGAGCACTTGCCCGCGAAAGGAAAAGGTCCCGAGTTCGAGTCTCGGTCGGGCAGACAGTTTTAATCTGCCAGGAAGTTTCATATCAGCGCACACTCCGCTGCAGAGTGAAAATCTCATTCTGGAAACATCCCCCAGGCTGTGGCTAAGCCATGTCTCCGCAATATCCTTTCTTTCAGGAGTGCTAGTTCTGCAAGGTTCGCAGGAGAGCTTCTGTAAAGTTTGGAAGGTAGGAGACGAGGTACTGGCAGGAGTAAAGCTGTGAGTACTGGGCGTGAGTCGTGCTTCGGTGGTAGAGCACTTGCCCGCGAAAGGCAAAGGTCCCGAGTTCGAGTCTCGGTCGGGCACACAGTTTTAATCTGCCAGGAAGTTTCGATAGGAATTAATAATCGTAAACATGCTCCGTTGTAGGCTGTCATGCGATTAGCTAATTTCGACCAAGCGTCATTGTCAAGCACCTGTAAAACCAACATGTAAAAGCGTTACATTGTCTGCAGACATCGCCATGTATGCAGACAATAACACTTTACACATCTCACATTAAGATAAAACATTATTGTACAAAATGTTACTTACATAAGTTTTTTATGTCATTTTCAAATCAGTCTTAATTACAAGTAACAAGTAGCCATATTCCGTCATTTTACGAAAGGATCCGCATTACAGTGACACCTTTTTAGATCGTATTCTGTACTTTGCTCTATGAACAACACCATGGTTACTGAAGGCAGCTGGTAATTTGTTGTCACAGATACATATTCATTCAAAGACTTTACGACTCTCGATAGCACTTTTCATAGACACGTTACATATATTGCTGGCGTGCCAGACTTGATTGATGTCATGTCTGACAACATAAAGGGATACAAAAGGACATTAAATATTGCATACATTATTTTAAACACCATATTAACAAATATATATATATATATATATATATATATATATATATATATATATATATATATATATATATGAGGCACGTACAAAATCCCACATATAATTGAAATAGAATATTCCATCAACTGCTGGCGTTCCAGGTATAATGATTGTTTTATATCGTGAATCATGAGTGTCTGAGAGCTATTTCTAGACACACTGAAGCCAGACCTGACTATTTGTACAGAAAGGTAACCCACAGATGATGATGGAAGCAGAAGAAATGAATTAACATTTGTGCCACGGCCGGGACTCGACCCTCGGTCTCCTTGCTTGCAAGGCAGGACAGCTAACACAGCACTGTAGTCAACATTGCTGCATGCAAGTCGAGTGCCCTCCGCAACACAAACTTCATATTTTCAGGTTATTTTTCCCCTAAAATGCCACTACTGCCAGGGCTCTCCTGCATTGGAATAGTACCCCAGTGTTGGATGTAATGGGAAAGAACTGTACCATCGGTGATCTTACAGATCTTATAATTAAATTTTTCGCCTGGCAATAGTGATAATGTAGGGGGGAAAATAAGCTGGAGATGTGAACTGAAGTTTTATTTGGGAGATCACTCGACTTTAGCTCGTGCAGCAATGTTGACCACAGTGCTGTGGTGGTGAAATGGTTAGCATTTCTGCATGGTAAACAAGGAGACCCACGTTCGAGTCCTAGCCGTGGCATAAATTGTGATTAATTTCTTTTGCTTCCATAACTATAGCATATAAAGGTGAGACTTAAATACACTCCTGGAAATTGAAATAAGAACACCGTGAATTCATTGTCCCAGGAAGGGGAAACTTTATTGACACATTCCTGGGGTCAGATACATCACATGATCACACTGACAGAACCACAGGCACATAGACACAGGCAACAGAGCATGCACAATGTCGGCACTAGTACAGTGTATATCCACCTTTCGCAGCAATGCAGGCTGCTATTCTCCCATGGAGACGATCGTAGAGATGCTGGATGTAGTCCTGTGGAACGGCTTGCCATGCCATTTCCACCTGGCGCCTCAGTTGGACCAGCGTTCGTGCTGGACGTGCAGACCGCGTGAGACGACGCTTCATCCAGTCCCAAACATGCTCAATGGGGGACAGATCCGGAGATCTTGCTGGCCAGGGTAGTTGACTTACACCTTCTAGAGCACGTTGGGTGGCACGGGATACATGCGGACGTGCCGGTCTAGGAATGGTAGAACGATGGGTTCGATGACGGTTTGGATGTACCGTGCACTATTCAGTGTCCCCTCGACGATCACCAGTGGTGTACGGCCAGTGTAGGAGATCGCTCCCCACACCATGATGCCGGGTGTTGGCCCTGTGTGCCTCGGTCGTATGCAGTCCTGATTGTGGCGCTCACCTGCACGGCGCCAAACACGCATACGACCATCATTGGCACCAAGGCAGAAGCGACTCTCATCGCTGAAGACGACACGTCTCCATTCGTCCCTCCATTCACGCCTGTCGCGACACCACTGAAGGCGGGCTGCACGATGTTGGGGCGTGAGCGGAAGACGGCCTAACGGTGTGCGGGACCGTAGCCCAGCTTCATGGAGACGGTTGCGAATGGTCCTCGCCGATACCACAGGAGCAACAGTGTCCCTAATTTGCTGGGAAGTGGCGGTGCGGTCCCCTACGGCACTGCGTAGGATCCTACGGTCTTGGCGTGCATCCGTGCGTCGCTGCGGTCCGGTCCCAGGTCGACGGGCACGTGCACCTTCCGCCGACCACTGGCGACAACATCGATGTACTGTGGAGACCTCACGCCCCACGTGTTGAGCAATTCGGCGGTACGTCCACCCGGCCTCCCGCATGCCCACTATACGCCCTCGCTCAAAGTCCGTCAACTGCACATACGGTTCACGTCCACGCTGTCGCGGCATGCTACCAGTGTTAAAAGACTGCTATGGAGCTCCGTATGCCACGGCAAACTGGCTGACACTGACGGCGGCGGTGCACAAATGCTGCGCAGCTAGCGCCATTCGACGGCCAACACCGCGGTTCCTGGTGTGTCCGCTGTGCCGTGCGTGTGATCATTGCATGTACAGCCCTCTTGCAGTGTCCGGAGCAAGTATGGTGGGTCTGACACACCGGTGTCAATGTGTTCTTTTTTCCATTTCCAGGAGTGTATCTCGGGAAATAACTTAATTATAGGATAAGCAGCGCCCTCACACTGAGGTAAACGTAGTTCCGAGCATGAAAGAACTTCACCGCAATTCGACAACTCAGCTACAGCAGTCAACAAGGTCGTGTAAGACAGTTAAAGTTTCTGGTGCGATGTACTTTCCTAAGTACTGAATATTGTGCTGCAAGAGAACAGTTTGTTAATCTGTGCATCAAGTGATGTTTTAATAGTCATGATATGGGGCTGAAGATAATTTCATGGGCAGTTCTTCAGTATTTGGATGTCATCAGAGATACTGTGTCGCTTGGAGGCTTGCTTGGACCATGTCTGTTCTGCATGATGCGCGGGAGATGACGCGCACTGTTAATTGTGAGATGAGGAGAAACAGTTGTCGGCAGTGGTGTGTCATGAGTACGCCATAGGCCGAGTGGTACGGTTGTAGTTGTATTCTGAGGAAGTGGAACATATTGATTTGCTAATTGATCATTTGATATGGGAAAGAGACAGAAGCATTTTGAGAAGAAGAATTTGTTGTGATTACTTCAATCAGTGATAGAAGACGATTTAATTTAATTGACTTGAGATTTTGTATTTGATTGCGGTAGCTCGTAGTTACACATTTTTGGTTCAGACATCCAGAGACTTGAGCTTAGGGAAAAATTAGCAGCTAAGCATAATTTTCAATATGAATTTGGGAGCAGGGATAACTGTTGAATATTTAATCTCATTTTCACGAGTCGCATTTTTGAAAAGATCTCATTTGATGTTAAAGACTGCTTACGTTTGTCAACTCATGGACTGTAATCTTTTGTGTATTAATATTTGCGAAGCAAAGAAAGATAACTTTTTAATATAGAACTTTTTTGATCAGAAAACTAATTACATTTGCTATTATAATTTATCCCAAGACATTTTCTGCAACCAAAGTCCTTGCCCAAATATGAGTTATCATTTTCACTTATTCAGATTTGTTATGAACGGGGTACACTTTGCCCTTTTTTTAAAGAGAGTGCATTGCCCCAGGCAAATCTCATTGTCAGTAGTTAGTTGCAGCTCAGCTAATGCGACGCGCTTTCAAGACAGAAGCAGTGTCACGGTGTTCCCATTGAGCAGAACGAATTTATCAGTTTAAAAGTTTAATGATTCACAGCGTTGAATTCAGAATTACGAATGTTTAAACAGACAGGGACTCAAATAGGCGCTTTCAAGCTACTTTCTCACGGTGAATATGTTCAAAGTTTTCGAATTCCTATATTGAAAGTCTACGTAAGCTTACAGATGGCTTGCATTACTAGCAAGCGAAGCTTTTAATGAATAACAACAATCATATTATTTTTATTAAGGTAAACTGTCAGTCAGTAACAGTTGTAACTTATCAAGCTATACTGTCGCAAAGATCTGTATCAGTGTTAAGTAAATCTTTTATTTACTAATATTTCTGTGTTCTAGTATGATAATCATTCTCCCAGTGCAGTCAAAGAAGTCACAGTTGTGGCTGGACCAGAGGAGTTCCTCGTAACGACAACAAGTGATCTAAAAGAATTACATAAAATTTTTAAAAAATTCAATAAAAATCTTTGAATAGTGAAGGTCAAAAGTAAATAACTCTAAGTCATGACTACTTTCAGCTGGTTATACAATCCGCCGTGTATTCAATGAAATCCCTTAAAGTTATATGTTTGCGATCTAGACTGTTAAAAGATTGTATTAAAATATTTGGGAGTCTCACTGACATAAATTACACGTAGTATTACCATTGGTACTTGGAATTTTATTAGCGATTCTTCCCTCACCTTTTTATACAGGGTTCTGTATGTGGTCCATGAATGTGACTGAATCTTCAATTTTTTTCGGAATATCCTTTTCGTTTCTGAAGGAGATTGTATTTCTGAGGAAGTGGAAGTCATTCTCTATTTTCTGGTCGTTTATTAAAATTTTGTTAGTCTTGATTGTGGTGTCACCGCCAGACACCACACTTGCTAGGTGGTAGCCTTTAAATCGGCCGCGGTCCGGTAGTATACGTCGGACCCGCGTGTCGCCACTGTCAGTGATCGCAGACCGAGCGCCGCCACACGGCAGGTCTAGAGAGACTTACTAGCACTCGCCCCAGTTGTACAGCCGACGTTCATAGCAGTGGTTCACTGACAATTACGCTCTCATTTGCCGAGACGGTAGTTAGCATAGCCTTCAGCTACGTCATTTGCTACGACCTAGCAAGGCGCCATTACCAGTTATATTGAGCTTATTATAAAACCTGTACCGTCAAGAGCGATGTACACCAATCATGGATTAAAGTTAAGTATTACATCATCTACGTACTTTATTTGCAATTCTCAAGACATTGCCCTGTTCCAGACCTCACGCCAGTCTGCGTGTAGTTAAACGCGTGCATTTCGGCCTCCTCTAGCAACACGGTGTTGGCACTTCTGCCAACACTTCATATGGCGACGAAGATTTAACGGTCGTATTGCTCTAAATTACATGTGCCATGGCTTCGTCACAATCTCCAGATGTACTGTCCGAATTTTATCGCTTGCAGAATCAGCAGACGCAGGCCTTACTGGATGCCCTTGGACAGCTCGTCCAGGGTCAACGTGCGATGCAAAACGATGCGGCGGCCGCCACTCCACCACTACCGCAGCCACAACACGCAGTTGCACCACCTTTTCGTCCTTTTGATGCGGCACTGGAAAGCTGGACGGAGTGGTCACGCCAATTTGGATTTCATCTCGCCGCCTACAGAATTCAAGGTAATGAGCGGCAGCCATTTCTTCTTTCCGCCGTAGGCGTCCACACGTACCGAGTGATAGTGAAATTGTTTCCCCGACGCGACGTAGCAACTCTGTCCTATGACGAAATTTTGTCTGCATTAGATGCATATTTCAAAGAATCAGTCAATGTCGTTGCAAAAAGGTATACGTTCTTTCGTACAAAACGTACGGCCGGTCAAACTAATCGGGAGTGGGTTGCAACTTTGCAAGGCCTTACTAGGGATTGTGCTTTTGAGTGTGAATGTGGACTCCCTTATTCAGATACTATGGTGCATGATGCAATTGCACATAACGTTTCTGATGTTCGTATCAGGGAACAGATATTGAAACTAGTCAATCCCTCCCTTCAACAATTGATGGACATATTGGATCGGCAAGACACACTTGACTTTGATCAGGAATCATTTGCAACTTCGCCAGCCGTGTGTCACGTTAACCGGCCCACCGGGCGCGCTGCACGGAACAGTAAACAGCCCTCGCGCTCGTCCGCGCAGCTGCTGCCAAGCACTACGCTACGTTTGCCGCGCCAGAAAGCTAATGCAGTGCTAAAATCATGTCCGCGGTGTGCTACTAGACATTCGCGTCAGAATTGCCCATCACGCCAAGCTATTTGCTTTTTCTGTAATAAAAAAGGACATGTTCAAAGTGTTTGCCAGAAAAAGCTACGAACGGACACTCACAACCATTCCAGGCCCTTTGCTTCGCGCCGGAATCGGAATCGAACCAAGACTACTCAGGCTCGTGACCCTTTGCCCATGGAAATTCATGTAGTTAATTCCACTCCGCCCAGTGCCGCTCTCACTAACAGTGACTGTGTTCGTCCCACAAATAGTGTGCGTCGACGTCGACGGAAATCACGTGAATTAGCAAGTGATTCTGTACCAGTGTTTGTTCACGTTGCACGAGACAGCCGCTCTTGTCGTCAGCAGGACAATAAACTTTTTGTAGACTTGGACATTCATGGCCACGTAATTCCATTCCAGCTCGATACCGGAGCTGCAGTTTCATTGATCAATAACGACACGTACAACCAGCTGGGCAAACCTCCGTTGCGAGCCGCAAATGTTAAGTTAACTACATATTCAGGACAAGCTATCCTTGTGTTAGGACAGTGCAGCCTTCTTGCAACATACAAGGGACAAACAAAACTTGTGTCATTTTACGTCCTTCGTTCTTCTTCTGCAGTGAACTTGTTTGGTTTAGATTTATTTCAGTTGTTTAACTTGTCTATAGTCATCAGGTCCTGTCAGTGACCCAGACTGTGCCTTCAGCCAGTGATTCTCGTCTGTGTGACGAATTTGCGGACATTTTTGCACCGGGCCTTGGTTGCGCTAAGAACTATAAAGCTAATTTGGAACTGAAAGTCAACGCGCAACCAAAATTTTTCAGAGCGCGCAATGTTCCCCACGCATTGCGTGATGAGGTCGCAAGAACATTTACACAATTTGGAATCACAAGGTGTGATTGAACGTGTGCAGGCTTCTCTCTGGGCATCACCCTTAGTAATTTTGCCAAAACCTTCCGGAAAATTGAGACTTTGTGTGGACTTCAAGGCAACAGTAAATCCACAACCAGTGATTGCAACTTTTCCTTTACCCCGCCCGGAAGATCTTTTTGACAAACTGTGCCCGGGCAAATATTTTTCGAAGTTGGACCTCGCAGATGCGTACTTGCAAATACCAGTGGACGATGAATCCCAGCGCATCTTGGTGGTTAACACGCATCTTGGTTTGTATCGATTCAAAAGACTGCCATTCGGGTGTGCATCCGCCCCTGCATTGTTTCAGCAATATCTGCAAACTGTTTGTGCGTCGGTCCCTACGGCAGCAAACTATCTGGACGGTATTGTGATCTCCGGAAAGACGGAAGAAGAACATTTAGCCAATCTCAGATCATTATTTCAGGTCTTGCGACAAAATGGTCTTCGCTTGCGGAAGGACAAATGTGTGTTTTTTGCTCGTGACTTACCCTATCTGGGACATGTAATCAATGTCCACGGCATACATCCCAGTCCAGAACACCTCCGTGGCATACAAATACTTGCCTTACGCCATTCGATCCCCAGAAACCCCTTTTGTTGATGGTGGATGCATCGGATTTCGGGATCGGTGCTGTGCTTGCGCACAAAGATGGATCGCATGATCGACCTATTGCCTTTGCGTCCAAATTGCTCTCGTCTGCGCAAAGAAATTATTCTCAGATCGAGAAAGAAGCATTGGCTCTCGTGTTTGGTGTTACTAAGTTTCGTGATTTCTTGTATGGTCGTCACTTTACCATCATCACAGACCACAAACCTTTGACATCGCTTTTTCATCCGAACAAGCCTGTACCTCCACGTACAGCGCAGAAATTCATTCGCTGGTCTATTTTCCTCTCGCAGTACCGCTACGATATCTTGTATCGGTCCACTGCTAAGCACGGAAACGCCGATGCGTTGTCCCGTTTGCCTGTTGCTGAGGATAGAGCATTCGATTCTTCCGAATTTGCTTGCATGTTCATAGATTCGGAAACCGATGACGTGGTCGAATCGTTTCCGATTGATTTTCGTCGTGTAGCTACAGCCACAGCTGCTGACCCTGTCCTTGCTACCGTTTTGCGTTTTGTTGCTACGCAATGGCCCTTGTCAAAGTCACGGATCGAGGATCCGATGGTTCGCCGATTTTTTGCTCACAAGGAGAGACTTTTTGTTCGACGTGGTGTTTTGCTGTTGCGTTCTGATTATGATCAGTCCAGGGTCGTGGTCCCACGTTCGTTACAGTCCTCTGTCTTACGGCTTCTCCACCGAGGACATTGGGGTATAGTGCGCACGAAACAACTTGCTCGTCAGCACTGTACTTGGTTCGGAATTGATGCTGCGATTACGAATATGTGCTCTTCTTGCATGGCGTGTGCCGAACAACAATTCGCACCGCCGCGGAAATTCTTTGCATGGCCAAACGCCACTTCCCCTTGGCAACGCTTACACATTGATTTTGCTGGTCCATTCTGGAATGCTAGATGGTTGGTTCTGGTCGATTCATTCAGTAATTTTCCTTTTGTTGTCAAGATGCCTTCCACGACGTCATCTGGCACCATCCAAGCGTTATCTGCTATCTTTTGTATTGAATGTCTTCCACAGACTATTGTTTCCGACAATGGCCCACAATTCAGGTCCGCAGAATTTCAGTCATTCTGCCAGGCCAATGGTATTCATCATCTTACATCCGCGCCGTTTTCGCCTCAGTCAAACGGTGCCGCTGAACGATTGGTCCGGGCTTTCAAGTCACAGATGTTGAAGTTGAAAGAGTCGCATTCTCAGGAGGAAGCGTTATTGCTCTTTTTGTCCTCGTATCGCTCTCCGCCCCGAGATGGTCGTTCGCCGGCTGAGTTGCTCCACGGTCGTCCTCATCGAACCTTGATGTCTTTGCTACATCTGCCGCATCAGGTTCCTGTGCAGCGGCAGCCACCGGCTTTTGCTCCAGGCGACGTTGTCTATTATCGCAACTATAGAGGTTCACGGCGTTGGCTCGCAGGGCGCATTCTTCGCTGCGCATTCTTCGCTGCCTCGGCCGCGCTATGTATCTGGTTTTGGGGGCCTCTGGTAAGGTGCGTCGGCATCTCAATCAGCTGCGCCTCTGTCGTCGCACGGGTTCTGGCGCTCCCCGTCTGCTTTCAGCGACGGTGCCATCAGGTCAGCACCCTGGCGACCCATCTACTGGCTCGCCTCATCCCCAGGTGTTACCGACGCTGCCTTCCATTTTGCCCCATGGCGACGCGACGCCGCCGCCGCCTGTTCTCCCGCCGGCGACGCCCGCAGTGGACGCTTCGCTCCAAGCGCCAAGCGCCTCCCTGGGTCACGCGCCGCCGATCGCTTCCCGTGACCAGCTGTCCCCCGCAATGGAACTCTTGCCCGCTCCGGACCAGATGTCGTCTTCGCCCGTCGGGTGCGTCGCCCCGATGGAGGTCGACCCTTCGGCCCCTCCTGTCTCTCTGCGGGCGCATACACCGGATGTTGGCGTGCACTCTGGACTAGGTTTTCAGGCGTTTCCTAGCTCCCCTCGGACCGAATGGCCGGGTGCGGGTGGCACAGCCTCGCCTGTTGTTAGGCTCCCCACCTCGTCGCATGCGTCAACATGGGGTCCTCCCCACGGCGGGCGGAAGCCTTATAACACAACCGTACGCCGATTTGCGGGGGAGGAATGTGGTGTCACCGCCAGACACCACACTTGCTAGGTGGTAGCCTTTAAATCGGCCGCGGTCCGGTAGTATACGTCGGACCCGCGTGTCGCCACTGTCAGTGATCGCAGACCGAGCGCCGCCACACGGCAGGTCTAGAGAGACTTACTAGCACTCGCCCCAGTTGTACAGCCGACGTTCATAGCAGTGGTTCACTGACAATTACGCTCTCATTTGCCGAGACGGTAGTTAGCATAGCCTTCAGCTACGTCATTTTCTACGACCTAGCAAGGCGCCATTACCAGTTATATTGAGCTTATTATAAAACCTGTACCGTCAAGAGCGATGTACACCAATTATGGATTAAAGTTAAGTATTACATCATCTACGTACTTTATTTGCAATTCTCAAGACATTGTCCTGTTCCAGACCTCACGCCAGTCTGCGTGTAATTAAACGCGTGCATTTCGGCCTCCTCTAGCAACACGGTGTTGGCCCTTCTGCCAACATTGATCTCAAAAGCCATAACATTTATTTCTTGGGCCGAGATTATTAAGCTGTAATTCTTGGCAATAATATTTAATTTATAGATAGTTCTTTGAAGGGTGTCATTCTTGACAGATAAAGGAAAAGAGTGAGTTCATTGGATCATTTAGTTGGTTATAGCTATCGCTATAAAACTATTTCTTGTACCTAGTGTGTCTGTTGTGGCTGTCTGTCCCGACCACCTGCATACTAGGCTTCCCTCAAACAACGCTAGGTATAGGGGACACCAGAGTCGCCAGGCGAAGCGAGACAACCAGCAAATTCTAGCGGCCTGTTGCAGAGATTGCTAGCAGAGGAGAACTACATTGAAGCACCAAAGAAACTGTTATAAGCATGCGTATTCTAATACAGAGAGATGTAAACAGGCAGAATACGGCGCTGCGGTCGGCAATGCCTGTGTAATACAAACAAGTATCTGGTGCAGTTGTTAGATCGGTTACTGCTGCTACAATGGCAGATTATAAAGATTTAAATGCGTTTGAATTTGGTGTTAAGTCGGCGCACGAGCGATGGGACACAGCATCTTCTAGGTAGCGATGAAGTGGGGATTTTTCTGTACGACCATTTCACGAGTGTGCTGTAAATGTCAGGAATCCAATAAAACATCAAATCTCCGACATTGCTCTGGCCGGAAAAAGTTCCTGCAAGAACAGGACAACAACGATTGAAGAGAATCGTTCAACGTGACAGAAGTGCAACCCTTCCGCAAATTGCTGCAGATTTCAATGCAGGGCCTTCAACAAGTGTCATCGATACGGGTATTCGGAGCCGAAGGCCTACTCGTGGATCCTTGACGACTGCACGACACATAGCTTTACACCTCGACCGGATCCGTCGACACCGACCTTGCACTCTTTATAACTGGAAACATGTTTCCTGGTCGATAGAGTCTCGATTCAAATTGTATCGTGCGGATGGAGGTGTACGGATATGGAGACAACCTCATGTACCCATGGACCCTGCATGTGAGCTTGGGCTAAGCTGGTGGAGGCTCTGTAATGGTGTTGGGCGTGTGCAGTTGGAGTGACATGGGACTCCTGATACGTCTAGATACGACTCTTACAGGTGACACGTACGTAAGCATCCTATCACCTGCATCCATTCATGTCCACTGCGCATTCCGACGGACGTGGGAAATTCCAGCAGGACAATGCGACAACGGACACGTCCAGAACCGCTACAGAGTGGCTCCAGGAACACTCTTCTGAGTTTCAACACGTCTGCTGGCCACCAAACTCCCCAGGCATGAACATTATGGAGCACATCTGGGATGCCGTGCAACGTGCTGCCCAGACGAGATCTCCACTCAGTGGTACTTTCAAGGATTTATCGACAGCACCCCAGGATTCATGGTGTCAGTTCCCTTGCACTATTTCAGACATTAGTCTTGCCGCACTTCCGCGTCCTCGCGGGGCCTTACACGATATTAGACAGGTGAACCAAGTTCTTTGGCTCTTCAGTGTGTAATCTCACTATCTGATACTTGATAAGCTTCATGCATTCCAGCACCCCGAGGGCAAATGGCAAATGCACCAGAGGAAAAATCCCAGATCTCTCCCTTCAAAGAAATCCAAAGCTGTTCACCCAAGTTGCGGCGAGGTCATGGCAACCTCCTTCATCGACTGCATGGGCTCTCCGCTCGTGGAATTCCTCGAGTGTGCAGCCACACTGAATGCGCAGTGCTGTGAACACACTCTGCAGAAACTTGCAACGCGCCACGATATCAAAACGCCCTGGAATGCTGTCGGGCGGAAACACCCTATTGCACGATAACTCGCACCCCCACCCTGCCAATCAGACGAAGGCTGCTTTTCTGCGATTTGGTTGGGAAAATCCTCTGCACAGCTCGGGTCTTTGACCGTGTGATTTTCACATCTTTGGCCACCTGAAGAAAGACTGAGCGGACGTCGGTCTCAGTCGGAAGGGGAAGTAGAAGACTGTGTGTGATTGTGGATCCGTCAGCGGACGACCGTGTTCTACGAAACAGCAATTGGTTGTCTTGTCTCCCAGGGGGATAATTTTTTTAAGGCATGTGGCGCTTACTTTTGAACGGAACGATACCATGGTCCTGCTATGGCGGGTGTTCGGTTTTCATTTGACTGCCCCTTATAATAATCAATAAGTCCTTGGTCGCTTTCCGGAGGAAGTGGCACCAGCTGTGTATACACAGGTCACGCGATTCCCGTGAATTACGAGCCTGTGGTTAGAAGGTACGCCGTTGGCACCCAATAGCGACCCCCATTGTGTTCCATGGGGTTCACATCAGGCGGACTTGGTGGCCAAGGCAGCAGCAAGAGTGCACAGTCCTGCTCCTCAGACGCTGTACCGCGATTCTGGCCTTCAGACACGGACACTTATCCTCCTGGAAGGCGCCGTCTTCATAAGGAAAGACATCAGGAACGTATATAGGCGACCTCAATAGTGATATGTAGTCTCCATCTGTCGTCGTGCCTTCGATTACTGCCGCAGGTCCCTCAGAATCCCAGGTGAATGTCCCCCTTAGCGTAATATCGATCCCCAGGCCTCAGTCTGCGGCATTGTGCGTGTTCCGAGTCGAGTTTTTGATACAATATCGATATATACACTCCTGGAAATTGAAATAAGAACACCGTGAATTCATTGTCCCAGGAAGGGGAAACTTTATTGACACATTCCTGGGGTCAGATACATCACATGATCACACTGACAGAACCACAGGCACATAGACACAGGCAACAGAGCATGCACAATGTCGGCACTAGTACAGTGTATATCCACCTTTCGCAGCAATGCAGGCTGCTATTCTCCCATGGAGACGATCGTAGAGATGCTGGATGTAGTCCTGTGGAACGGCTTGCCATGCCATTTCCACCTGGCGCCTCAGTTGGACCAGCGTTCGTGCTGGACGTGCAGACCGCGTGAGACGACGCTTCATCCAGTCCCAAACATGCTCAATGGGGGACAGATCCGGAGATCTTGCTGGCCAGGGTAGTTGACGTACACCTTCTAGAGCACGTTGGGTGGCACGGGATACATGCGGACGTGCATTGTCCCGGTGGAACAGCAAGTTCCCTTGCCGGTCTAGGAATGGTAGAACGATGGGTTCGACGACGGTTTGGATGTACCGTGCACTATTCAGTGTCCCCTCGACGATCACCAGTGGTGTACGGCCAGTGTAGGAGATCGCTCCCCACACCATGATGCCGGATGTTGGCCCTGTGTGCCTCGGTCGTATGCAGTCCTGATTGTGGCGCTCACCTGCACGGCGCCAAACACGCATACGACCATCATTGGCACCAAGGCAGAAGCGACTCTCATCGCTGAAGACGACACGTCTCCATTCGTCCCTCCATTCACGCCTGTCGCGACGCCACTGGAGGCGGGCTGCACGATGTTGGGGCGTGAGCGGAAGACGGCCTAACGGTGTGCGGGACCGTAGCCCAGCTTCATGGAGACGGTTGCGAATGGTCCTCGCCGATACCCCAGGAGCAACAGTGTCCCTAATTTGCTGGGAAGTGGCGGTGCGGTCCCCTACGGCACTGCGTAGGATCCTACGGTCTTGGCGTGCATCCGTGCGTCGCTGCGGTCCGGTCCCAGGTCGACGGGCACGTGCACCTTCCGCCGACCACTGGCGACAACATCGATGTACTGTGGAGACCTCACGCCCCACGTGTTGAGCAATTCGGCGGTACGTCCACCCGGCCTCCCGCATGCCCACTATACGCCCTCGCTCAAAGTCCGTCAACTGCACATACGGTTCACGTCCACGCTGTCGCGGCATGCTACCAGTGTTAAAGACTGCGATGGAGCTCCGTATGCCACGGCAAACTGGCTGACACTGACGGCGGCGGTGCACAAATGCTGCGCAGCTAGCGCCATTCGACGGCCAACACCGCGGTTCCTGGTGTGTCCGCTGTGCCGTGCGTGTGATCATTGCTTGTACAGCCCTCTCGCAGTGTCCGGAGCAAGTATGGTGGGTCTGACACACCGGTGTCAATGTGTTCTGTTTTCCATTTCCAGGAGTGTAGATACTCCCTTCCAAAGATTTCGCTGTATATCGGCGATAATTCCCCTCCATTATATCTGCATAACGATACATAAATGCCACAATAGTGTGGCGATATTTTTATTTTGTATTACAGTTTTTCGCAGTGTTTGGAATATATTTGAAACTGTCCTTGTGCAAGTGTAGTAAAACATAATTTTAGTTTCACTGTGTGAAGGGGTTTTGTTACTTTTTGAGCTTTCATCACGTCTAGTCTTTCTTTTGACTGTGTGAAGTAAGTATAGTTGGCATACCGACAGAAACTGTATGGTGTAGTAGCTTGGGTCAGCAACTTCGGTTAGTTAGTAGAACGAAAAGCCAGTCCAAGTTGCTAAGTATTACTTTTTATTCATTCGGTGACTTACATTTTCAGTGCATATCTGTATACACTGTAATTGTTTACCGCACAGTTATGACGTCTTCGGAAATGCCATTTTGGACTTGGTTTGAAAATTGATCTCGTCCCGCAACTTGTCATCGAATGAGTAAAAAACAATAATTTGAAAGTTTGACTGGTTTTTCGTTCTACTGAAAACTGCAACGTTTAACTTCACCGAGCAATTTTGACACTACATTTGTTAGGTCGCTGGCATTTGCAGAAATAAAAAGCAGGGAAATCGACATGAAGCGCTCCAGACAAATCCGACATGTGACGAAACCGAACTACGGACCATCGAACACCTTTCATTGTGCCACTTGCCTACATTTACCACTATTAGGAAAGCGGTTATCGCTAAGCGTGAATATGCCGCTATCCTTACAATTCTTGCTCTTTGGGGGTTAAGGAGGCCGCTAGTTTGTTGATGTACAGTATATATAATAATAAATCAATACTTAAATGTACACGTCTGAAACCGGTGGTAGATTTACAATGTGCAGCCTATATTTTTATAGGCTGATACGACGATATTTTTTCGCCGATACTTCATTTTTTTCTCTATATCGAGGGCCAATAGTGAAATATCGATATATCGGATTCCCGGTATTTTTAAAAACATCAACAGTTATAGATTCGAGCAGCCGTTGCCCCTGATGACGGCTTATCCGGATACGAGCGTCGCGCTGATGGAGCAAGCGACGGGGTGTATCTGACTACGTCACATATTGCTATTGTTCATCATTTTGATTTGCAGCTCCTTGCGTTGCCCGTGTTTGCAGTTAAAATTGTTGGATGTGAGGTCCGCCAGTTATGCAAAACACCGTTTCTTCTCAGTACCCAAACATGTTACGACACCACTGTGCCATCATAGGCGGATTTTCGTTTTTATTTATTCTGTAATGTGAACATTTTTGTTAAATGATTATAAAACTATGTGCATCTTTAGTTCAAACAATAGATCGTTTCTTTTTGTAAATACCTTTACATTTGGTGTGCATGAATTTTCTTGATCACTTGTGTCTTAATTACTACAGGTACCTTGTCATCTGCAACCAGACGATGTTGATGAGAAAGTTTTTTGCTGGGAGTTAACCTATCTTCTAGAATGTAAATTAGTTTGTACGATGTTTTGGCGCCTATATTCGTTTTTACTTACGTTTTCGTGTGGCAAGCACTTCAATTCTCGCATCATTTGAATTTTGTTTGTTTGTGTGTGTGTGTCTGTGTGTATAAAATGCAAACAAAATTAAAATTTGGCGCCGAGCTCTCTGGTGAACAAATCAACACTGACTGGGCTGGGACTTGTTGAAAAAACTTGGAAAATTGCTGCTCTCTCTTTCTATACATGTATATGCCGGTTCCAACTGCCAATAAATTCTTTTCTTTTAATCTAGACCCAAGTAATTAAGCTTTTCTTTCTTTAAGCCCAGATCCATAACCAAATCATTAAGCTCGGTCTGAGCAAACAATTTGAGCTCTAGACTTTCTGTATTACAATGGAATTTATCATCATCTGGTTCATCTAAATAACATTTACATTCTGTTGGAATAGAATTTAAATGATCTGGTGGTTCAGGAACTGGCAAATCTACACCATGCCCTACTGGTCGGATGGCGGACGGAAGGTTAGGGTAGCTTATTACCTTCTTGTTTTTCGAATTATGTCCAGTACTATCAACACTTCAAAAGTAGAAATCATCAGAATGATTTCTTGACTCTGTCCATATCTTAGGAACAGCAAATCGAAAGGCTTTTTTCTCCTTTTTGCATCATTTCTCAGATCTTCAACATACACATAACATACTTTATGTGGCGCTCAAGAGTTATCTTGAACACCAAGTTTAGATCCAAAGTATGGTAGATAAACATTTTTCACAAAGTCTGTAATGTTTCTTTGGTGTTTTTTAATCACAATTTCACCAAAAATACAACAAAAACTGTCAGCAGAGTTTTTACGACCACGATTAGACATTATACTGAACACATGTACAGGAAACGGGAAAGTGAGGTTAGATTGTAAACAAAAAACCATCTAGAATGAGATTTTCACTCTGCAGCGGAGTGTGCGCTGATATGAAACTTCCTGGCAGATTAAAACTGTGTGCCGGACCGAGACTCGAACTCGGGACCTTTGCCTTTCGCGGGCAAGTGGTAGAGCACTTGCCCGCGAAAGGCAAAGGTCCCGAGTTCGAGTCTCGGTCCGGCACACAGTTTTAATATGCCAGGAAGTTTCAAAACACCATCTGTTAACACAAAAATAGAATCAACCTTTTTTGCCAGCAAATGTTTTTCAGCAGTCCTACCAACGTCATCTACGGTCATTACACCTCAATTTTAAATTATTTTAACTATAAAAAGCTGTTAAATTCTTTAAAAACCGCTTAATTTAATAACTTTAACTATGAAACGTGAAGAAATGGTGATACAGTTTTTTAAGTATCATATTGGATTTCCCACCCTAAAAAACGTAAGTTGTTGTTGTTGTGGTCTTCAGTCCTGAGACTGGTTTGATGCAGCTCTCCATGCTACTCTATCCTGTGCAAGCTTCTTCATCTCCCAGTACCTACTGCAACCTACATCCTTCTGAATCTGCTTAGTGAATTGATCTCTTGGTGTAAGAATAAGGTATTTTCAGGAGCAAAGTTTTCCCATCGTTGGCGTGTGTTGTTTGAGAACTCTTCGAGCCACTTACATGATTGCTCAGTCGCCTCTGCTACGCTTACATACTGCGTCGCGCACCTGCAACGACACCAGATGGCACCAATCTAGCGGTGGGCGGTGATCATAATGCTGAGGCAGTGTATATTTACTAGTGTCACTTGAAGGCTTAACCGGCACGTAGTTCAAAACGTGGAGGGGAGATAGTCACAGGCGATAACTGGGAGCGTAGACGGGGGAGGGGGTGGTGTTGCGTGTGCGTGGCCTGAGTCATGCTGTGACTGGGGGGGGGGGGGAGAGGGGGCGGCGTATTGATTCGCACACGGCTGCACGCCTCGGTCACGCGAGACGCAAAAGCAGACGCCGCCGCGCAGACAGGCCAACTATGTGTCGGCTAGGGAGGAGAGCGGTATGTGTGGTAGTGGGGGGGGGGGGGGGGAGGGGAAGGAGGCGTCAGCCGCTGTTGGGGCTCACGCGCACACACACGCACACACAACTAGTCGAATTCGCCAGGCGTCTTACTGTTAGGCCGGTTTTTACAGGCGTTTTCATCAATGTTATCAGATACGCTGATGACACTGCCTTACTTGCAGTCGGGCTGGAAGATCTGCAAGGATTACTAACGGAGTATCGCTTCAGCTGCGCGACTGGATATGTGATACCCTGTCAAAAAGGTCACGGTACGTAGTAATCGACGGAAAATTACCGAATAATACAGAAGTAACATCCAGCGTTTCCCAAGGAATTGTTACAGGCCCTTCGCTGTCCCTAACCTACATAAATGATCTAGGAGGCAATATGAGCAGCCCTCTTAGATTGCTTGCAGGACATGCTGTCATTTACCGTCTACTAAAGTCATCATAACATGAAAACAAATCCCAAAATGTCTTACACAAGACATGTGCATGCTACTAAAAATGGCAATTGTCTCTCAGTAAAGAAAAGTGTGAAGTCACTCCAGTGTAGAAAAAGAAATCCGCTAAATTTCAGTTACACATTAAATCACACAAATTTAAAGGCTGTCAATTCGACCAGGAATTACAATTACGAACAACTTAAAATTGGAAGGATCACATAGTTAATGTTGTGGGGAACGCAAACCAAAGATTGTGTTCCATTGGCAGAACATGTAGTAAATGGAACACGTTTACTAAAGAGACTGCCTACACTACCCTTGTTGGTCCTCTGCTAGAGTATTGCTGTGGCGTATGGGTTCCTTACCGGATGAAATTGACGAACGACATCGAAAAAGGTCAAAGAAGGGCAGCTCGTTTTGTATTATACCGAAATAGGGGTGAGAGTTTCAAGGATATCAGAAGCGAGCTGGGATGGCAATCATCAAAACAAAGGTGTTTTTGTTGCGGCGAGAACTTTTCACGAAATTTCAATCACATTCTCCGCTGATCTAAAAAAAATTTTGTTTTCGCCAGTCTACATAGAGAGAAATGATCAGCGTAATAAAATAAGACAAATCAGAGCTCGCACAGAAAGATTTAAGCGTTCATTATTCCCACGCGCTGTTAGAGAAGGGAACGCTACAGTAATAGTGTGAAGGTGGTTCGGAGAACCCTCTGACAGGCGCTTAAATGTGAATTGCAGAATAGTGATGTAGATGATGTTGATGTAGACTGTTGAACGCTGTTACTGAGGAGAGAAATGCCCTGCCGTTACCTTTAAACATCATAAAGAGAGAGGGACTGGCTGTCATCAGAGTTCGAGATGACGTTTGGGGCACTCTTGCACTCGCTAATTATAAGATCGAAAATATTCCATCTTACAGCACGCGAGGAGACATTTAAGCAGTCATTCTTGCCGCGCTTCGTTCGTTCTGGAACGGGAAAAAACCGTGATACCTGGTACAGTGGGACGTACCCTCTTCCATGCGCTACACAATGTTTGCAGAGCATAGATGTAGTTAGTTAGTTACTCTCATGTTCCATGGATAATTTTGCACGACAAATCATCATGATGTGGAACGAGTCGTTTTAAATTCATATAGCAAATTAATTTGTAAATCTGCACTAATGCTCATAAATTAAGGATAATGCTGATATATGATGAAACAACGCTCTGGTGGGCGGTTTGAGGGTTTAAATCACCTCGGGGTATGACCATGCGGTGCATTTGACCTGCGGTCGTCGCACGGTGGCGCTGGCAGCAGTCCACATACGCAGGGGTGTGTTGGTGCATGTCAGAGTACGGTGCAGCGAGTAAGTGTGTTGAATATGGCTCAAGGAACACGTATTGATGACATTATGAGGGGTAGAATACTAGGGCGACTGGAGGCTGGTCAAACACAGTAGGTTCTCCATGTGCCACAAAGTGTGATCTCAAGATTATGGCAACGATTCCAGCAGACAGGAAACGTGTCCAGCGCTACAGCACGGGACGCCCACACTGTACAACACCACAAGAAGACCGATATCTCACCATCAGGGCCCGCAGACGGCCACCGAGTGCTGCAGGTAGCCTTGCTCGGGACCTTACCGCAGTCACTCGAACAGTTGTCTCCAGACACACAGTCTACAGACGACTGAACAGACATGGTTTATTCCCTCGGAGACTGTGCAAGGTACATTCCACTGACCATTGGTCACAGGAGAGCCCGTAAAGGGTGTCAAGAACACAGGACATGGTCACTGGAACAATGGTCCCAGGTTATGTTCACGGACGAGTCCAGGTATAGTCTGAACAGTGATTCTCGCCGGGTTTTCATGGGGCGTGAACCAGGTACCAGATAGCAACCCCTTGATGTCCTTGAAAGGGACCTGTATGGAGGTCGTGGTTTGATGGTGTCGGGTGGGATTATGATTGGTACACGTACACCCCTGCATGTCTTTGACAGACGAACTGTAACAGGTCAGGTATATCGGGACGTCATTTTGCACCAGTATGTAAGCCTTTTCAGGGGTCCAGTGAGTCACACCTTCCTTCTGATGGATGATAACGCACGGCCTCACCGAGCTGCCGTCGTGGAGGAGTACCTTGAAACAGAAGATATCAGGCGAATGGAGTGGCCTGCCTGCTCTCTAGACCTAAACCCCATCGAGGACGTCTGGGATGCTCTCGGTCGACGTATCGCTGGACGTCTTCAAACCCCTAGGACACTTCAGGAGCTCCGACAGGCACTGGTGCAAGAATGGGAGGCTATACCCCAGCAGCTGCTCGACCACCTGATCCAGAGTACACCAACCCGTTGTGCGGCCTATGTATGTTTGCATGGTGATCATATCTCATATTGATGTCGGGGTACATGCGCAGGAAATAGTGGCGTTTTGTAGCACGTGTGTTTCGGGACGGTTTTCTCAATTTATCACCAATACCGCGGACTGACAGATCTGTGTCGTGTGTGTTCCCTATGCGCCTACGCTATTAGCGCCAGTTTTGTGTAGTGCCACGTTGTGTGGTACCACATTCTGCAGTTATCCTCAATTTATGAGCATGAGTGTATTTGTACTGTAAACATCACCATATAATATTTGAAACATAGATAAAAACGTCTGCGGAGTCAAATAATGAAAACTGTGACTTTTCTCAATAAATTCGCTGTAGAATTGAACACCTCAGAAGTGCTTTCTAGAAAATGGAGTGGCTCGAACTATCCGTGACGTATTACACTTCGCACTCAACAACGAAGTGTGGATAACTGCTATGGTTTGATTGAATTGCGGAACCTGGACTGTTCTTTTCTGAAAAAAATCATCACGGGCGACGACACTTGGTGTTATCAATGCGAACCTACCACACAACTACAAAGTGTGGAAATTCGCATTAAGGGTCAACGCTTTGCCGACATAGTCAACATTCAAACCAGTGTGAACAATATCACTTTTCGGGCAGTTTCTCATCGTTGTATGTATGATCATTTTGTGCATTGTACTCAAATAGTGAAAGAGGGGGTGGGGGTGGGGGTGGGGAGAATATGTAATCTGAAGCATTAAAACCACCATCTCAACTTTCCTCTATTTTTTATTAATATCTTCTCAAAACTTTTTAGACTGACAAGATATTTAGCCTTCTGAGCTGGAACATATCCACAATATCACCACCAAAATGGGATAACGAAACATTTGAAAACATTCACGAACATTCTGCAACGTTCTAGTTTTGCAACATTCTAGAAAATTCTTGAACTTTCTAAAAGATTCTATAACTTCCTCAAATCTTCTACTACATTCTTCATACAGTGTCTAAGATTATAGAAAAAACATGGCACCAGTCTCGGCCACTTAGCACTCGATTCCCAGCTGCTTCACTGACTTCCCATGGAGGCCTTTGGTACAATGCCCTGTTCCACACAAGGAATAAGAGAGGAGACAGAGTAAATGAGTTCTGTAACAAGTTTCAGCAAGTAACAGCGAATACTCTGTTCAAGAATCACAAGAGGAGGAGATATACTTGGAAAAGGCCGGGTGGTACGTGAAGATTTCAGTTAGTTTACGACATGATCAGACAGAGATTCCGAAATCAGATACTGGATTGTAAGGCGTACCCAGGAGCGGATATAGGCTCAGATCGCAATATAGTGATGATGAAGAGTAGGCTGAAGTTTAAGACATTAGTCAGGAAGAATCAATACGCAAAGAATTGGAATACATAACTACTAAGGAATGACGAGATACACTTGAAGTTCTCTAAGGCTGTAGAAAAAGCAATAAGGAATAGCTCAGTAGGCAGTACAGTTGAAGAGGATTGGACATTTCTAAAAACGGCCATCACAGAAGTTGGAAAGAAAAACACGGGTACAAAGAAGGTAACTGCGAAGAAACCATGGTAACAGAAAAAATACTTCATTTGAGCGATGAAAGGAGAAAGTACAAAAACGTTCCGGGAAACTCAGAAATAGAGAAATACAAGTCGGTGAGGAATGAAATAAATAGAAAATGCAGGGATGCTAAGATGAAATGGCTGCATGAAAAATGTGAAGACGTCGGAAAAGAAATGATTGTCGGAAGGACAGACTCAGCATACAGGGAAGTCAGAACAACCTTCGGTGACATTAAAAGCAAGTGTGGTAACTAAGGGTAGAACGGGAATTCCACTGCTAAATGCAGAGGAGAGAGCGGATAGGTGGAAAGAATACATTTAGAGCCTCTATGAGATTTGTCTGATGTGATAGAAGAGAAAACAGGATTCGATTTAGAAGAGATAGGGGATCCAGTATTAGAATTAGAATTTAAAAGAGCTTTGGAGGACGTAAGTTCAAACAAGGCAGAAGGGATAGATAACATACTATCATAATATCTAAAATCATTGGAGGAAGTGGCAACAAAACGTTGGTGTGTAGAATGTATGAGTCCGTCAACATAGCATCTGACTTTTGAAAAAGTATCATCCACACAATTCCGAAGACTGCGGTAATTATCGTGCAGTCAGCTTAACAGCTCATGCATCCAAGTTGCTGACAATAATGGAAAGGTAAATTGAGATGTGCTAGAAAAGGTAAAGGCACGGGAGAGGCAATTCTGACGTTACGGTTGATTATGGAGGCAAGACTAAAGAAAAATCAAGACACGTTCATACGATTTGTCGACCTGGAAAAAGCGTTCGATGATGTAATATGGTGCAAGATACTCGAAATTCTGAGAAAAATAGTGGTAAGCTATAAGGAGAGACGGGTAATATACAATATGTACGAGAGCCAAGAGGGAATAATAAGAGTGGACGACCCAGAACGAAGTGCTCGGATGAAACCAGGTGCAAGACAGGGATGTAGTCTTTCCACCATACTGTTCAATCAGTACATCGAAGAAGCAGTGATGAAAATAAAAGGAAGGTTCAGGGGTGGAATTAAAATTTGAAGGTGGAAGGATATTAATGATACGATTCGCAATGACATTACTATCCTGAGTGAAAGTGAAGAATAATTACATCATCTGCTGAACGGAATGAACAATCTAATAAGTACAGAATATGGACTGAGAGTAAATCGAAGAAAGATGAAAGTAATGAGATGCAACAGAAATGAGAACAGCGAGAAACTTAGCATCAGGATTGGTGGTCACGAAGTAGATCAAGTTAAGGAATACTGCTACGGCCGCGTGGGATTAATTGAGCGGTCTAAGGCGCTGCAGTCCCGGCGGTTGGTCCCGGCGGAGGTTCGAGTCCTCCCTCGGGCATGGGTGTGTGTGTTCGTCCTTAGAATAATTTAGGTTAAGTAGTGTGTAAGCTTAGGGACTGATGACCTTAGAAGTTAAGTCCCATAAGATTTCACAGACCCAAATCTGCTATGAAGACAGTAAAATAACCAATGACGGATGGAGCAAGGAGGACGTCACAAGCAGACTAGCAATGGAAAAAAAGGGCATTCCTAGCCAAGAGAAGTCTACATCAAACATAGGCCTTAATTTGAGGAAGAAATTTCTATGAACGTACGTCTGGAGAACAGCATCGAAAGGTAGTGAAACATGGACTGTGAGAAAACTGGAACAGAAGAGAATCAAAGCATTTGAGATGTAGTGCTACAAACGAATGTTGGAAGTTAGGTGGACTGATAAACTAAGGAATGAGGAGGTTCTGCGTAGAATCAGAGAGAAAAGGGATATGTGGAAAATACTGATAAGGAGAAGGGACAGGTTGATAGGACAGCTGTCAAGTCATCAGGGAATGACTTTCATGGTACTAGAGGGAACTGTAGAGGGCAAAAACTGTAGAGAAAGACAGAGACTGGAATACACCCAGTAAATAATGAGATGAAGAGGTTGGCACAGGAGAGAAATTTGTGGCGGGCAACATCAAACCAGTCAGAATGATAACACAAGAAAAAAAATCTTTGAAGCCTACACACACTACCAGGTTATCCGATGGCGCTAATGAGCTACTGCATGGACTTGGGTAGGCGCTCCGGTGCTGGATCGAATTCGCTCAGCGGATTAACGACGAGGACCGGTGTGCTGGCCGGCCTGGATTTGGTTTTTAGGCGGTTTCCCACATCCCACTAGGTGAATATAAAGTTGGTCCCCACATCCCGTCTCAGTTACATGACTCACAGACATTTAAACACGTTCGCACTATTTCCTGGCTTACACTAGACGCAGACAGCTGGGGTACACTAATTCCGTCACAGGGGTGGGGGAGGTGGGGAGGTGGGGGGGGGTGGTGACAGGAAGGGCATATGGTCACCCTCTGACTCTGCTGCTGTTGTTGTGGTATTCAGTCCAGAGACTGGTTTGATGCAGCTCTCCATGCTACTCTATCCTGTGCAAGCTTCTTCATCTCCCAGTACCTACTGCAACCTACATCCTTCTGAATCTGCTTAGTGTAGTCATCTCTTGCTCTCCCTCTGCGATTTTTACCCTCCACGCTGCCCTCCAATACTAAATTGGTAATCCCTTGATGCCTCAGAACATGTCTTACCAACGGATCCCTTCTTCTGGTCAAGTTGTGCCACAAACTTCTCTTCTCCCCAATCCTATTCAATACTTCCTCATTAGTTATGTGATCTACCCATCTAATCTTCAGCATTCTTCTGTAGCACCACATTTCGAAAGCTTCTATTCTCTTCTTGTCCAAACTATTTATCGTCCATGTTTCACTTCCATACACGGCTACACTCCATAACAAATACTTTCAGAAATGACTTCCTGACACTTAAATCTATACTCGATGTTAACAAATTTCTCTTCTTCAGAAACGCTTTCCTTGCCATTGCCAGTCTACATTTTACATCCTCTCTACTCCGACCATCATCAGTTATTTTGCTCCCCAAATAGCAAAACTCCTTTACTACTTTAAGTGTCCCATTTGCTAATCTAATTCCCTCAGCATCACCCGAGTTAATTCGACTACATTCCATTATCCTCGTTTTGCTTTTGTTGATGTTCATCTTATACCCTCCTTTCAAGACACTGTCCATTCCGTTCAACTGCTGTTCCAAGTCTGTGACAGAATTACATTGTCATCCGCGAACCGCAAAGTTTTTATTTCTTCTCCCTGGATTTTCATTCCTACTCCGAATTTTTCTTTTGTTTCCTTTACTGGTTGCTGAATATACAGACTGAATAACATCGGGGAGAGGCTACAACCCTGTCTCACTCCCTTCCCAACCACTGCTTCCCTTTCATGCCCCTTTACTCTTATCCTGTTTCTGGTTTCCGTACAAATTGTAAATAGCCTTTCGCTCCCTGTATTTTACCCCTGCCTTGTCAAAATCTTTCTCTAAGGCTACAAATGCTAGAAACGTAGGTTTGCTTTTCCTTAATCTATCCTCTAAGTGAGTTAAGCCTCTACATCCTTACATTTGTCCTCTTGTCATCCCTGCTTAGCCATTTTGCACTTCCTGTCGATCTCATTTTTGGGACGTTTGTATTCCTTTTTGCCTGCTTCATTTACTGCATTTTTATATTTTCTCCTTTCCTCAATTAAATTCAACATACCTTATGTTAGCCAAGGTTTTCTACTAGCCCTCGTCTCTTTACCTACTTGATCCTCTGACACTAATATCCTCAAATCCGTAGTAACCAGGCCGTCGCTGCATTGAAGTGGGACAAAGGTCCAAAGAAAATGATGATGATCTTTGAAGCCTACACATGGAGTTCGAATATAAATGGTGTTTCATGGATTGGTATAGAGGGGTGCCGTACTATATATCCCCCTTGAGGTTCCGAGGATGGTTTGTGGAATAATAGCAGGACATTTGGACATACCACACTTACATTTATGATAAGGGTGTAACGAGTGCATGAGCAGACATTTTTATATGTGCTATCTTAATGCGTCGTCAGCACAACAGTATGATGGTTGATTTTTCTCTGCATCAAACAGTGTGCCCACAAGCATGTTACAAACCTGATGTTTAATACACGGTAATAATGCACCACTAAGTTGATTTCACCGGTCAATATAGACTAACCACGTTACAAACATTATGACCTGAAGTTTTCTGCACATCATAATGCATCACTAAGTTGAGTATCAGTATAGACTAACCGTTTTGTGTCAATGCATCCACACTTCAATACCTGACTTGCTGCTCAGGGGAAAATAAACATTAATGGCTTGCTCCTGCCACGTGTACTTGGAGTTACTAGCCAACCCAAAAACATAAAACTTGTAATAGCTATAATTATTGGTCCGCAAATGAAGTAAATACTGATGGAATTTTGTTCAGTGATCATAGTGAAGGACACAGAGATCTCCCGTAATATTGTGTCACCACCACCTAACAAAGTGTGAAAGGGCATCGTTGTGATTCTCCATTTGCACAACTGGTCGAAATGTGCAATATCCAGGTTTGTAGGATTTTCGTATATGACAGCAGCCCAGTGGTGAACTGCATGCCAATTTGAAGGTTCTAGAAGACCACCACGAGGGAGTATTGCCATACTGCGCACCAGGTATAATGCAAAATCCTTACAACTGTGTCTGCCATCCAAGAACAAATAGTGGACTCCCTGCACGAACTCTAACCACTATGGACGGCCACAGGGATTTCCATAAACACTAAACTACGAATATTTAGAACAAACGTGAAAGCAGAGCTGATATACGGTGCTTGAATCACCAAGAGTTTGCAAGTCTTGCTTAATAGATATCATAAGAAAATTCTTAAAATCTTTTGATAATTATGAACTCTAATGAAAACCATTGGATTCGAACAAGAGGAGAGGATATCGCCGTCCAATTCAACACAAGAAATGGAAGTGGATTGGACACACTTTCCGAAAAAGCAAGCTCTCCGCTGGAACCCACAGCACAAAAGGAAACGTTGGAGACCAAGAACATCATGGAGGAGGATAGATCGAGAAGAGACCAAAAAGGAGGGGAAAGCATTTGCAGAGTGCAACATCCTCGCCCGAAACTAACTTGCGTTGGTGGAGCTTTGTGGGAGCCCTATGCTTTGCACGAAAGCAACAGGAAATAAGTGTAATAAGTCAAGGCGCAAACAGCTGACTTTGGAGTGGTGCCGTGACTGGACTGTGAAGCTTGGACTGGTGACATATGTTGTCGCATTGTGTTCAGCTACGAGTCGTGGTTCTCCACTACCCCTGACGATCCTCATCGGCCATTACGGTGACGACCTGGACAGAAGTATCGTTCTCAGAATACTTTGAAGAGGCACTGAGATGCTACTCCTGGCGTCGTGACGTGGGGGGCCACTGGCTGTGACTTCAGGTCACAGCTGATAGAGCGAATTCCGACGACGGAACGCGGAACATACTGCGTCGCCATGTGCTACCTCTCATCCGACAGTACGATGTCTGATCAAAAACTTCCGGAACTGTCCACAAAATTTTGCCTTTTACTTATTGTGGATGGTATCCTCCAAAATTGACACATCGCTCTGAACGCCATTTCCGGAAGCACTCTTCGTACGCTTTTTGCTGGATCGCGTAGAGCGCCGCTTGCCAATTTTCTTTTATCTCGTCTATCGTTGCAAATCTTCGTCCTTTCAACGGGGTTTTGAACTTTGGAAATGCAAAAAAGTCCTCAGGTGTAAGGTCTGGAGAGTACGGATGATGAGGCAGCGCAGTGATTTCGTTTCTTGTGCAACAGTCACGCACCAGCAGGGATGAATACGTGGGTGCCTTATCGCGATGCAAGACCCGAGAATTGTCTCGCCACATTTCAGGCCGTTTCCTTTCCACATTTTCTCGCAGCCGCTCCAACATGTCCCGATAGTACCACCGTTTAATAATTTGTCCATGTGCAACAATTCATGATGAACTAATCCTTCAGAGTCAAAGAAAACCATCAGCTTGGCTTTGACATTTGACCTTACCTGATGAGCTTCTTTCGGCCTTGGAGAATGTTTCCCGACCCACTGTGAAGACTGAACCTTGGTCTCAACATCATAACCGTAGACCCACGCCTCATCACCAGCTATGACTCTCTTAAGGAGCATCTCTTTCTCATCTGCACGATCCCAAATCTCTTCAGAAGCTGCGACGCGAAGGTCTTTCTGTTCTTGACTTTTGAGCCGCGGGACAAATTTGGCGGCAATTAGATACATTCCGAGATGCTGTGTCAGGATTTCCTGACATGAACCAACTGAAATGTTACCTCCATTGCAATCTCTCGGACAGTCAGTCTTCGAATGGCACGCACAATTTCGTTGACATCGAAGGGCGTCCATCCGGCCATTTTTAAATCGTAACACCGGGTACGGCTTAAGCACTCACCACCGTAGGCTGTCTGCTCCATTTGGTGCGTCTCCGTAAGGGTTTTCTTAGATTTCAAGCAAAATTTAATGCAGATGCGCTGCGCTTCTAACTCTGCCATCTGGAAATTTGCAAACTGTGCGACACAACTCTCTACTCTATCCAGCACTGAACAGTAACTATAACATACAACAGTGAAACTTCCGGCAGTTACACATTAAGCACAGACGTGTGCAGGGATGCCAACAGCATTTCGCTCCAACACACCACTGGCGCGAAATTACGAATGTTCCGGAATTTTTTGATCAGACCTCGTAGTGTCATGCCGTTCTTGAAGAAGACAATGGTTGTCCACACATGTCTCATTGAACTGCCTGCATTATGCTGAGATAGTCCTGTGGCTAGCAAGATCCCCAGATCTGTCCTTTATGTAACGTCCCCTTTGGAAAAATTTTGAATGACAGTGCTGGTAACACTCTTACGTTATTTTATTTTCAAACAGCTGAGCAAAACTGAACGTACTCAGACATTTCTCTCTTTACTTATTCTGAGCAACACTAAACGGACACGCAATATTTTTTTAGCGCAACGCAATCTGACTTTCAGTAATCCCTACAGAAGACTGGCCCTGACTAACAATAACTTATACCTTTCATGAATCACATGGTGTTTCTGATCATGGTGCACAGCTAGTTACAATATATGACATAGCTCCATTCAGCAATACTAAACAGTCCTCCAAAGTAGTACGTTCAGTCAATGATTTAACAATTGCAAAGTTCAGGGAAAGCCTACAGCAGTTAGACTGGGATGAGGTGTACCGTGAACCTGATGCCAATTTAAAATATAATTTATTTCATGACATTTTTGTAAATGCATTTGAAAACTGCTTCCCCAAGAAAATAGTTAAATATACTCGTAAGAAACCTTGTAACAAACCATGGCTTACTAAGGGTATAAAAATATCTTGTAACCGGAAAAGGGAAACGTATCTGACAGCAAGAAAGAGTAGTGACCCAGAAACTATCAAAAATTATAAAAACTACTGTGTTATATTAAGAAAAGTTATTAAAAAATCCAGGAGTATGTGTATCATGTCTGAAATCAGCAACTCTGATAATAAAATTAAAACAATTTGGAATATTATTAAACGAGAAACAGGTCAACCAAGAGCAGAGGAAGACAGTATTACCATCAAATTGAATGAAAACTTTACGAACAAAAAGTCAGAAGTTGAAAATATTTTTAATAATCATTTTCTAAATGTTGTGGATATACTAGGATCCAGGTGTTCATTAGAAGATGCTAGGCTGTTAATGGAAGAGGCCATACCCATGCAATTTGATACAATTGAAATCTCACCCACTTCTCCCTCTGAAATTAGGAAAATAATAAACTTGCTTAAAAGCAAAAACTCACATGGAATTGATGGCATTTCCAGCAAAATACTAAAAGCTTGTTCTCAACAGATAAGTAAGATTCTCAGCCACCTGTGTAATAGCTCTCTGGAACAGGGCATTTTCCCTGATAGACTGAAATATGCTATTGTTATACCTTTGCATAAAAAGGGGGATAGATCTGATGTCAACAATTACCGTCCAATCTCCCTTCTAACAGCTTTATCCAATATTTTTGAGAAAGTAATGTATTCAAGAGTAGCTTCACATATCTGTAAAAACGAAGTACTAACAAAGTGTCAGTTTGGTTTCCAGAAAGGTTTTTCAACAGAAAATGCCATATATGCTTTCACCAGTCAAATTTGGAATGATATGAATAACCGAACACCACCCATTGGGATTTTTTGTGATCTCTCAAAGGCTTTTGATTGTGTAAATCATGAAATTCTGCTAGACAAGCTCAAGTATTGTGGCATGAGTGGGACAGTGCACAAATGGTTTAATTCGTACCTAACTGGAAGAGTGCAGAAAGTTGAAATAAGTAGTTCTCATAACATGCAAAGATCAGCAAATTCCTCAAACTGGGGAACTATCAAGAATGGGGTTCCACATGGGTCAGTCTTGAGTCTTTTGTTGTTCTTATTATATATTAATGACTTGCCATTCTATATTCATGAAGAGGCAAAGTTAGTTCTCTTTGCTGATGATACAAGTATAGTAATCACACCTGACAAACAAGAATTAACTGATGAAATTGTCAGTACTGTCTTTCAGAAAATTACTAAGTGGTTCCTTGTAAACGGACTCTCACTGAATTTTGATAAGACACAGTACATACAGTTCCATACAGTGAATGGTATGACGCCATTAATAAATATAGACCTTAATCAGAAGCATATAGCTAAGGTAGAATATTCTAAATTTTTTGGTGTGTCCATTGATGAGAGATTAAATTGGAAGAAACACATTGATGATTTGCTGAAACGTTTGAGTTCAGCTACTTATGCAATAAGGGTCATTGCAAATTTTGGTGATAAACATCTTAGTAAATTAGTTTACTACGCCTATTTTCACTCATTGCTTTCATATGGCATCATATTTTGGGGTAATTCATCACTGAGGAATAAAGTATTTATTGCACAAAAGCGTGTAATCAGAATAATAGCTGGAGTCCACCCAAGATCATCCTGCAGACATTTATTTAAGGATCTGGGGATATTCACAGTAGCTTCTCAGTATATATACTCTCTTATGAAATTTGTTATTAACAACCAAACCCAATTCAAAAGTAATAGCAGTGTGCATAACTACAATACTAGGAGAAAGGATGATCTTCACTATTCAAGATTAAATCTAACTTTGGCACAGAAAGGGGTGAATTATACTGGCACTAAAGTCTTTGGTCACTTACCAAATAGTATCAAAAGTCTGACAGATAACCAACAAGTATTTAAGAAGAAATTAAAAGAATTTCTGAATGACAACTCCTTCTACTCCATAGAGGAATTTTTAGATATAAATTAAGAAAAAAATATAAAAAAATAAAAAAATAAAAATAAAAAATAAAGAAAAACAAAAAACACAAAAAATATAGTTGTTATATTAACTTAAGTATGTTGTTAAATTAACCTAATTATGTCATGTATTGGAAAATTCGACTCGTTCCACATCATTACGAAATATCGTATTCATGATCCATGGAACTTGTATTAATCTAATCTAATCTAATCTACTTACCTCACAAAAATCTTCGTTACTCAAACTACTGCAATACAGCGAGCGCCAATACTGCCAGCTAAATAGAAGATTCAAACTACTGAAGGCACTAACTACTGATAGGCAAATGAAAGATTTTGATAGAGAACAAACAATGTATTTACCTTAATAGTGTTCAAAGTCATTATATATATATATATATATATATATATATATATATATATATATATATATATATATATATCAGTTTATGACATCCAGTCTCACAAATTCCCTTTTTCTGACGGACACACGTCCAGATTGTCCGGTCTCAAAATTCTGCCATCTCTCTCCCCACATCCACCACTTCTGGCGGCTCACCTCCAACTGCGCAACGCTATGCGCTGTTCACATCCAACTGCCCAACACAACAATAGCGAATATTCCAGCTACCCAAACCATCCACAGACTGCACACAGCACAGTCAGTGATTTTCATACAGAGCGCTACGTGGCGTTACCAACATAAAAACCTAAACAGCCTACTTACACTTGGTACATCACGTATGGGACCAGCTTGGACACCAACTCCCAGTGCCAGTGCCTAGGATATCGAGTACCAGTTGTGGGCTGTCTTGCATCAGGAGAGAATACGATGGCTGTATGACACCATTCCCAGTCCAAACACTGGACAGGTCGAGGCCGGCGGTTGTGACGAAGTACTGATAGGTGGGCGCTTAGTGCCAAGTCGTTTGTAATGTTGGCCAACGTTGTAATCCCTGAAATAACGTAACATTCCACCGAGCGAGGTGGCGCAGTGGTTAGCACACTAGACTCGCATTCAGGATGACAACAATTCAAACCCGCATCCAGCCATCTTGATTTAGGCTTTCGCTAAATCGCTCCAGGCAAGGTTCGGGATGGTTCCTTTGATAGGGCATGGCCGACTTCCTTCCCCATCCTTTCCTAATCTGATGGTGACCGATGACCTCGCTGTTTGGTCCCCTCCCCCAAATCAACCAACCAACATCACGTACCCTCTCAAACCGTGAAGTTTTATTTCTTTTCCACTTCCATTGTAGGTGCTTCAGTTTCCTTGTATGGCAGCATATTTAGTAAGGTGGGACATCCAATCCCAGACAATAAATTTTCGAGTGATTTTGAGAATTGCGTCACAGTGCTTTAGGAAGTGGTGTTCGCTCACTGAGCTTAAAATTAGAGAAATATGAAGAAAATGGAAGAGGGCGTGGGTGTTAGGTCCTTTTGTTGCGTGAAATGAGAAGTGAGTCAGACAGGGAAGCAATGGTTTGTTTAGGTTTCGCGCTGTGAAGGAGACAGAGAGAATGAGTGAGACGGAGAGTGAGGGGGAGACAGGGAGACGGATGAGCAGGCAGGGGCAGGAGATGGATGAGCGCAGCTGCTGGCCGCCGCCCGCCATCCGTCACGCCGCTGCGGTCAGCTGTCGATGCCACCGCACTCGGGTTGAGGCTTCCAGTCGTGCTGCACCGGGCCCTCGCAAAAGCCCATCAGCAGTGGCCACACTGCAACGCACGACCAAGCTATTACTGCAGTCTAGCGTATACAGTCCCGACACTCAATGCTGTGGAAACTGTTACCTTCTTCTGTTAGAACGACACTAGCGCCCCTAGCGGGAGAAAGTCAACCGTGAGATTAATGCTTACTTTTCTAGTTGATTAACGAAATAGCTACTATATTTTTGCGTTACAAACATTAATAAATTACAGTGGCGTAGCGTGAGGGGAGACTTTGAGACTTAGTCTCCCCTGTATTCTTGCTTAAAAAAGACGCAATAGTAATTCATAACAAAAATATCAACAACTTTCTACTAAGAGCACTAAACGTGCGAAGACATCCGTTTTGTAGCCCGCGTAGCCGCGCCCTCAGTATTGGTTTATCTGCCTGCTTGAGACTCGACTGCTCTCAGTCTCTGCCTCCCTACTCTTCCCTTACCTGGCTGTGTTAGTGGCATTCTCGGCTCCCCTCCACTTCCCTTCTTTCACGAAGGCCGGTGCGCTGCACTTGCTAGCAGCTATCGAGACTAGTCTCTGCCGCTTCTATGCTGGCTTTTAACACGGAAGTGAACAGTCGCGCCGTTTGTGTTCATAGTCATTCTTGTGTGATTTTAGTGCATATTTTTGTTGTGTCGCCAACATGAGTGAGCCAGAAACTGAACACCTCATAGAATTTTTATTAAAAATGCATTTTTCTACATTAACATACGAAAAAAAGTGCGAATTGAAGGACAAACTACCTGCTCCTATACTCAGTGTAAGTGAAGCCAAACAAGAACGCACTTTTCAGACAGCCTCGTACGAAAAGTATGCTTGGCTGCCTGCGAATGCAGTTAATAACAGATAATATTTGTTATATATGTCTTCTGTTTGATGGTGAAAAGGAATGATGCAATGAGGACATTTGTACAATAAAGAACTTTGACAGGCAAGCACAAAAGTATCAAGAACCTTCAACATTGCAGCGCGTCAGCAATCGTTGGTTAATATATTAAAAAACTAGAAACCCGCCTCGACTGCGAAAAAAACACCTAGTGTTTACCTAGGTTTCGGCGTAGATAACTACACCTTCTTCAGAGCAATAAAACCCACAAGTGCCTAAGAAGACCTTTGTCAATGAAAGTTGCATCCAGCAGGAGAGTATTGGCTCGTCTTATTCAGGCAATTGTATTTCTTTGTAAAAAAGAACTAGCATTTCGCGACCATCGAGAAGACGAATCCTCCAGAAACAAAAGTAACTATCTGGAATTGTTGGATTTACTAGCTCAATGAGAGCAGTTAATCCGAGACCATCTGTCATCATCTTCAAAGAAACTTCTCCAGATATACAGAATGATACAATAGAAATAAATGATAACTCTGGAACTTAATGAGAATATTAAATCTGTAATTCATAACTGCAATTTCATTTCGATTCAGGCTGATGAAACATTAGACGTGTCATGCAAGAATCAAATGAGTATAGCATTCAGGTATTGTATTGTAGACAAAATTGAGGAAAGATTGGTTGGATTTTACGATGTTTCTGGAGATAAAACTGCTGAAGGTTTGTCAAACATTGTTCATGCAGTATTGAAAGAATGGAATGTGGAAGGAAAAGTGGTTGGTCAAACATATGGCGGGCAGAGAAAGAGGACTACAACAATTGGTGAAGCAGTTTTGTCCCTATGCGATGTTTATTCATTGTTACACACTTCAACTGAATTTGGTACTGTTACATGCCTCCAAAATCATACGATAAGTAAGCATGTTTTGAGCTTACTGTATCCCATTCGTTTTTCAGCAAATCATCAAAACGAACTGTATTGCTAACTGAGAAAGGATTGAAACTGCCACATGCAAGCAACACACGCTGGAACTTTGTTCCAGGGAAGTTTCAACAACATCTAGTCATTTCTTAGGGCTATATAGTGTTTTTAATTATATATTTGATGATACAGACTCTCAGTGGGACCCAGAATCTTTGGGCTGTGCTGTGGGAATGAAACGATGGATGGATGATCCTACGTTTGTGTACTTGCTTTGCTTCTACCGAGGGTGCGTTATGTTGATCATCTCTTTAATGTTCTTCAGTCAAAATCTGTCAGTATAACTGCTTGCCACGACGAAATAAGAACTGTTTTGAGAAACTTAGCCAGCCGCGGGTGGCCGAGCGGTTCTAGGCGCTTCAGTCTGGAACCGCGCGACCGCTACGGTCGCAGGTTCGAATCCTGCCTCGGGCATGGATGTGTGTGATGTCCTTAGGTTAGTTCGGTTTAAGTAGATCTAAGCTCTAGGGGGCTGATGACCTGAGATGTTAAGTCCTATAGTGCTCAGAGCCATTTGAACCATTTTTGCTCAGAGCCATTTGACAAATTTACGACAATTAAGAACGGAAACATTTGTTGATCAATGCATTAAATGCACCTTGTGTTTGAATGGCAACTTATCATTCTGTGACAGTCAAAAGACATATCTCAGGGCACTAACTTACGAGATACTGGATTTGCAAATTGTTCAGATGGAAAGAAGGTTTCAAGACTTTCCCCAAATTCGGCTTGTTGAACTTTTGAACGAAAAGTGTTTCCCGAACTATCAAAAACAATGTCCAAAGTTGAAACTGCTTCAGTTATTAGAACAGTACCCTTTTTTCAAACAAGAACAACTTGAAAATGAACTGTGTAACATATACGCTGGTGAGAAAAAACAATCTCCAACAATCCTCTTAAAGTACATTTTCAACAATGATTTAGACTCTGTTTATGAAGAAACAACGAAGTTCCTGCGTTTGGTTTTGACCCTATCCGCAACTACAGGAAGCAGTGAACGAAGCATGAGTGCTCTTAAGCGAGTGAAGAATTATTTAAGGAATTCAATGTCCAACACCCAGCTGTCATGTTTGAGCACGTTAGCAATAGAAAAGACACTACTTGGAGAGCTATCCAATGATCAGATCTTTGTACACCGAGTTATAGACTTATTCCTAGAAAGAAAAGTCAAGCACATTGCACTTGTGTACAAGGAAATATAAGTGCTTCTCTTGCTGCTGGAGTTCTACAAATTTGTCATCGTTTCTTGAACAAGTTATTTATTATTATTATTATTATTATTATTAATATTATTATTATTAGTGGCGGTGGTAGTGGTAGTAGTAGTAGTTGTTCTTGTTTTATTTGATCCATTTTGTTTCATTTGTTTAAATTATTGTTTATTGTACTATTTTGTCTCCCTATAATAACTGCAGTGTCTCCCCGACCTTTACAACCACGCTACGCCACTGGTAAATTATCAAGAGTCATGAATCATCGTGAAATACCGTATCTCACAGACTATACAGACGCTGTTTTTTCTCCTAAAAATTTTCTCCAAAATTCAGGAGCATTTTGCACTAGAAATTAATGTAAAAAGGCCCAGTGGTTGATTTAAAATTCCGGCCAGTATTAAAAAAATGGCCTTTATTCGATGCCTTGAGAAAGCTATCTGTACACGGCAGCAATGGAGCGATGCTACGAACATGAGATGTGGGGATTCATAAGTTTGCTAACACTGTCTCACTCCCATTCCGCCATCACTGTCTAGCCCATTACGAGTCACTGCAGTCTACTGTGCCAGTGAACTTGAAGTGAAAGTTATTTGTGTTATCTGTTGTGTCTAGTTCATACAGTCTAGACACAATGAGTGTAGCTAGGTGCACGCTAAACTAACGCAGACGGGCTTGAAGTTCTGGAACATGAGACTTATTAATGAATAAGAAGAAAAGTACGTAGCGTTTTTAATACTTATCTTTAATTCTCTTGTTGGAATACATCTCTCTTGAATATTAGTAAGCTATAAGCACTGATACAAATGGCGCCTTGCTAGGTCGTAGCTATGGACTAAGCTGAAGGCTATTCTATCTGTCTCTCGGCAAATGAGAGGAAAGCTTCGTACGTCTGGTCGCAAGCTATGTCTTCCGTACAACTGGGCGAGGTCTAGTCCGTGTCTTGTGACCTGCCATATGGTGGCGCTAGGTTGCGATTACACAGTGGCGACACGCGGGTCCGACATGTACTACAGGACCGCGGCCGATTTAAGTTACCACCTAGCAAGTGTGGTGTCTAGCGGTGACACCACATTATCGGTAATAGTACAGTATTTTTGTAAGCACCTAATTTCGTGATGGAAAAAAACAAAAGGTATTCATATGATGCGGGTTGTAAATTGAAAGTAATAGCATATGCAGAAGAACATGGAAACAGAGCAGCTGAGTAGTATTTCGGCACTCCACAACAGAAAAAATCCATTTCCAATTAACCGCCTGGTAAAGAAGCAATGAAAAAAAGGAAGACTAAAAATGTGCAGATAGAGCACTCAATGTAAAATGGCCAAAACTAGAGCATGACAATTTTCAGGGATTTTAAAGTTCAGGTCGATTTTGCAGATTAAGAATTGGTTTTTGGTTGGTAAAAATAATATTTTTTAAAAAATTTCTTAAAGAAATTAGTCGTAGAATCTTATAGTCCGTAAAACAGGGTAAATGTAAAACGAATGCATCTCATTGATTCAGTATATAAGCTACAACTCATTGATGAAGAAGTCCTTTCGAATATCTGTATAACTGCAGTTTGTTCTGCTGAGATGGTTGGGACATACACTTAGGAAAGCAAATGAACATATCGCGAAGGAAGACCATTATTAGATCCTGCAGGGATGATGAAGACGAGGCAGCGCCAAAATGATGCGGAGACTATCACTTGAAGTAGAAAAGCGTTCCTGGAGCCACTCTGTAGGAATTCTATACGTGTAGAGTGTCGCATTGTCTTGCTGGAATTGACCAAGTCTGTGGGAACGCACAATGGACATGAATGGATGCAGGTCATCGGACAGGATGCTTACGTACATTTCACCTGTCAGAGTCTTATCTAGAGACGTATCAGGGGTCCCATACCACTCCAGCTGCACACACCCCAGCCATTACAGAGCCTACACCGGCTTGAACAGTCCCCTACTGACCTGCAGGGTTCATGGATTCATGAGGTTCTTTCCATACCTGTACACGTCCATCCGCTCGATGCAAATTTGAAACGAGACTCGTCCGACCAGGCAGCTTGTTTGGAGTCATCAACAGACCAATGTCGGTGTTGCGCCCCAGGCAAGGCGTAAAGCTATGTGTCGTGCAGTCATCAAGTGTACACGAGTGGACCTTCAGCTCCGAAAGCCCATATCGATAATGTTTCGTTGAATGGTTCGCACGCTGACACTTGTTGATGGCCCAGCATTGAAATCTATAGCAATTTGCGGGAGGTTTGCACTTGCTCCACGTTCAACGATTCTCTTCAGTCGTCGTTGGTCCCGTTCTTTCAGGATCTTTTTCCGGCCGCAGCGACATAGGAGATTGTTTTACCGGTTTCCTGATATTCAAGGCATACTAGTGAGGTGGTCGTACGGGAAAATCGCCGTTTCGTCACTACCTCTGAACTGCTGTGTCCCATCGCTCGTGTGCGGACTGCAACACCACGTTCAAACTCACTTAAATCTTGATAACCTGCCATTGTAGCAGTAGTAACTGATCTAACAGCTGTGCCAGACACTCAGACACTTGTCTTATATAGGCGTTGCCGACCGCGCTGCCGTATTCTGCCTGTTTACACATCTGCATCTACATCTACATCTACATCCATACTCCGCAAGCGACCCTACGGTTTGTGGTGGAGGGTACTTTGAGTACCTCTATCGGTTCTCCTATTCCAGTCTAGTATTGTTCGTAGAAAGAAAGATTGTCGATATGCCTCTGTGTGGGCTCTAATCTCTCTGATTTTATCCTCATGCTCTCTTCGCGAGATATACATAGGAGGGAGCAATATACTGTTTGACTCTTCGGTGAAGGTATGTTCTCGGAACTTCAACAAAAGCCCGTACCGAGCTACTGAGCGTCTCTCCTGCAGAGTCTTCCACTGGAGTTTATCTATCATCTCCGTAACGCTTTCGCGATTACTAAATGATCCTGTAACGAAGCGCGCTGCTCTCCGTTGGATCTTCTCTATCTCTTCTATCAACCCTATCTGGTACGGATCCCACACTGCTGAGCAGTATTCAAGCAGGGGCGAACAAGCGTACTGTAACCTACTTCCTTTGTTTTCGGATTGCATTTCCTTAGGATTCTTCCAATGAATCTCAGTCTGGCATATGCTTTACCGACGATCAACTTTATATGATCAGTCCATTTTAAATAACCCCTAATCACTCCTAATGCGTACTCCCAGATAATTTATGGAATTAACTGCTTCCAGTTGCTGACCTGCTATATTGTAACTAAATGATAAAGGATCTTTCTTTCTATGTATTCGCAGCACATTACACTTGTCTACACTGAGATTCAATTGCCATTCCCTGCCCCATGCGTCAATTCGTTGCAGATCCTCCTGCATTTCAGTACAATTTTCTGTTGTTAGAACCTCTCGATATACCACAGCATCATCCGCAAAACGCCTCAGTGAACTTCCAATGTCATTTATATATATTGTGAATAACAACGGTCCTGCGTCACTCCCTGCGGGTCGACCGAAGTGGCCGTGCGGTTCTAGGCGCTGCAGTCTGGAACCGCGAGACCGCTACGGTCGCAGGTTCGAATCCTGCCACGGGCATGGATGTGTGTGATGTCCTTAGGTTAGTTAGGTTTAACTAGTTCTAAGTTTTAGGGGACTAATGACCTCAGAAGTTGAGTCCCATAGTGTTCAGAGCCATTTGAACCAACTCCCTGTGGCACACCTGAAATCACTCTTACTTCGGAAGACTTCTCTCCATTGAGAATGACATGCTGCGTTCTGCTATCGAGGAACTGTTCAATCCAATCACACAATTGGTCTGATAGTCCATATGCTCTTACTTTGTACATTAGACGACTGTGGGGAACTGTATCGAACGCCTTGCGGAAGTCAAGAAACACGGCATCTACCTGGGATCCCGTGTCTATGGCCCTCTGAGTCTCGTGGACGAATAGCGCGAGCTGGGTTTCACACGATCTTCTTTTTCGAAACCCATGCTGATTCCTACAGAGTAGATTTCTAGTCCCCAGAAAAGTCATTATAGTCGAACATAATACAAAATTCTACACTACTGGCCATTAAAATTGCTACACCAAGAAGAAATGCAGATGATAAACGGGTATTCGTTAGACAAATATATTATACTAGAACTGACATGTGATTACATTTTCACGCAGTTTGGGTGCATAGATCCTGAGAAATCAGTACCCAGAGAAAGCACCTCTGGCCGTAATAACAGCCTTGATACGCCTGGGCATTGAGTCAAACACAGCTTGGATGGCGTGTACAGGTACAGCTGCCCATGCAGCTTCAACACGATACCACAGTTCATCAAGAGTAGTGACTGGCGTATTGTGACGAGCCAGTTGCTCGGCCACCATTGACCAGACGTTTGCAATTGGTGAGAGATCTGGGGAATGTGCTGGCCAGGGCAGCAGTCGAATCTGTATCCAGAAAGGCCCGTACAGGACTTGCAACATGCGGTCGTGCATTATCCTGCTGAAATGTAGGGTTTAGCAGGGATCGAGTGAAGTGTAGAGCCACGGGTCGTAACACATGTGAAATGTAACGTCCACTGTTCAAAGTGGCGTCATTGTGAACAATAGGTGTCCGAGACGTGTAGCCAATGGCACCCCATACCATCACGCCGGGTGATACGCCAGTATGGCGATGACGAGTACATGCTTCCAATATGCGTTCTCCGTGATGTCGCCAAACACGGATGCAACCATCATGATGCTGTAAACAGAATCTGGATTCATTCGAAAAAATAACGTTTTGCCATTCGTTCACCCAGGTTCGTCGTTGAGTACACGATCGCAGGCGCTCCTGTCTGTGATGCAGCGTCAAGGGTAACCGCAGCCATGGTCTCCGTGCTGACAGTCCATGCTGCTGCAAACATCGTCGAATTGTTTGTGAAGATGGTTGTTACCTTGCAAACGTTCCCATCTGTTGACCCACGGATCGAGACGTGGCTGCACGATCCGTTACAGCCATGCGGATAAGATGCTTGTCATCTCGACTGCTGGTGATACGAGTCTGCACGGCGTTCTATATTACCCTCCTTAACCCACCAATTCCATATTATGTAACAGCCATTGGATCTTGACCAATGCGAGCAGCAATGTCGCGATACGATAAACCCGCAATCGCGATAGACTACAATCCTACCTTTATCAAAGTCGGAAACATGATAGTACGCATTTCTGCTCCTTTCACGAGGCATCACAACAACGTTTCACCAGGCAATGCCGGTCAACTGCTGTTTGTGTATGAGAAATCAGTTGGAAACTTTCCTCATGTCAGCACGTTGTAGGTGTCGCCACTGGCGCCAACCTTGTGTGAATGCTCTGAAAAGCTGATCATTTGCATGTCATAGCATCTTCTGTCGGTTAAATTTCCCGTCTGTAGCACTTCATCTTCGTGGTGTTGCAATTTTAATGTCCAGTAGTCTACAACTGATCGACGTTGAGATATAGGTCTATAGTTCTGCACATGTGTATGTGAATGCGCTTATCTAGACGAGTTTCCTTGGCGCTTCAGTGTAAATACGGGGCCGTCACATCATACCAGATTCGTTAGCGGCACAGTTCTCTTGGACGACGGTGCCTTGCTACAAGGGCGAAGGTTGCAACGGAGGTCCACAGTTTCTCTCTGTGGCTGGTCCACGGTTCGACCATCTCTGTTCGCAAGGGGCTCGGAGCCAGCCATCAGTGGGCCAGACCGGGCCTTTGAGCACTGTAGTCCTGGTGGGAGGTAGGGGGTGTCGCATCCCGGCTGCTGCAGAGGACACCCACCATTCAGTGTCCGCCTTCCACTCTCGCACAGAGAGCGGGTGGGCGTGGCGCGAGTGCTCCTGGTCACCAGAGGCCGGCGTGAGGACATCATGGAAGTCCGCAGCTGTTGTGGAGCGCCTGTCGCAGTTCAGCCTGGGGCGACGGTGCTGCGTCCCCAGCAAATCGGGGCGACCAAACCGCGGAGTCAGCGGAATTCGACGTGAGCGGAACGGCCGCCCGTCGCAAAGAAAAGTGAAATAATTTTTTCATAATGTGGGGCCACAGTCATAATATATTTCTTTAAAGACAGTACCGCAATTAGACTGTTTTCTATTCGCAGTGTTACATTTACACGATCATGAACGCAGCATGTCATTCTCAATGGAGAGAAGTCTTCCGACGTAAGAGTGATTTCAGGTGTGCCGCAGGGGAGTGTCGTAGGACCGTTGCTATTCACAATATACATAAATGACCTTGTGGATGACATCGGAAGTTCACTGAGGCTTTTGCGGATGATGCTGTGGAGTATAGAGAGGTTGTAACAATGGAAAATTGTACTGAAACGCAGGAGGATCTGCAGCGAATTGACGCATGGTGGAGGGAATGGCAATTCAATCTCAATGTAGACAAGTGTAATGTGCTGCGAATACATAGAAAGAAAGATCCCTTACCATTTAGCTACAATATAGCAGGTCAGCAACTGGAAGCAGTTAATTCCACAAATTATCTGGGAGTACGAATTAGGAGTGATTTAAAATGGAATGATCATATAAAGTTGATCGTCGGTAAAGCAGATGCCAGACTGAGATTCATTGGAAGAATCATAAGGAAATGCAATCCGAAAACAAAGGAAGTAGGTTACAGTACGCTTGTTCGCCCACAGCTTGAATACTGCTCACAAGGGAACCTCCCCATCGCACCCCCCCCCCCACCCCCTCAGATTTAGTTATAAGCTGGCACAGTGGATAGGCCTTGATAAACTGAACACAGATCAATTGAGAAAACAGGAAGAAGTTGCGTGGAACTGTGAAAAAATAAGCAAAATATACAAACTGAGTAGTCCATGGGCCACATAGGCAACATCATGGACAATGTGAGCTCAGGAGCGCCGTGGTCTCGTGGTAGCGTGAGCAGCTGTACAACGAAAGGTCCTTGGTTCAAGTCTTCCCTCCAGTGAGAACTTTACTTTCTTTATTTTTACATCGTTTTATCTGTCCGTTCGTTCATTGACGTCTCTGTTCACTGTAATAAGTTTAGTGTCTGTGTCTTGCGACCACATCGCAAAACCGTGCGATTAGTAGACGAAAGGACGTGCCTCTCCAATGGGAACCGAAAACATTTGATCGCAAGGTCATAGGTCAACCGATTCCTCCACAGGAAAACACGTCTGATATATTCTATACGACACTGGTGACGGCATGTGGGTCACATGAAAGGAATATGTTGTCGACCCACCTAACTTGTACACTTGGCGAATGGGTAAAAAGATTCTTCTACCTTGCTCGATTTAGGTTTTCTTGTGGATGTGATAATCACTCCCAAAAAAGTGATGAAAACACAATAGTTTGTCACATAAACTGAAAATAAAAAAATTGAACTTTTCACTCGATGGAGGATTTGAACCAAGGACCTCTCGTTCCGCAGCTGCTCACGTTACCACGAGACCACAGCGCTCCTGTACTCTTAAAGTCCTTGATGTCGCCTATCTTCCCATGAACTACTCAGTTTGTATATTTTGCTTATTTTTTCACAGTTCCACACAACTTCTTCCTGTTTTCTCACTTGATCTGTCTTCAGTTTTTCAAGGCCTATCCACTGTGCCAACTTATAACTAAATCTGAGGGGGGTGCGATGGGGAGGTTCCCTTGTCAGCAGTGTGGGATCCGTACCAGATAGGTTTGATAGAAGTGATAGAGAAGATCCAACGGAGAGCAGCGCGCTTCGTTACAGGATCATTTAGTAATCGCGAAAGCGTTACGGAGACGATAGATAAACTCCAGTGGAAGACTCTGCAGGAGAGATGCTCAGTAGCTCGGTACGGGCTTTTGTTAAAGTTTCGAGAATATACCTTCACCGAAGAGTCAAACAGTATATTGCTCCCTCCTACGTATATCTCGCGAGGAGACCATGAGGATAAAATCAGAGAGATTAGAGCCCACACAGACGCATACAGACAATCTTTCTTTCCACGAACAATAAGAGACTGGAATAGAAGGGAGAACCGATAGAGGTACTCAGGGTACCCTCCGCCACACACCGTCAGGTGGCTTGCGGAGTATGGATGTAGATGTAGATGTAGATGTAGATTGAACCGTATCATCTTCATCTTTGCCTAGGTGGGGTGTGTCGTCTTCCGGAGCCTTGGCTTTGCTCTGCCGCGACTGGTCCGTTTGCTTTTAAATTCCGGAGGGGGAGAGACCAGCTGACGACGAGAGTATCGAGTGCTGCTGCCGGAGTGAGACGGGGAGTTTAGTTTCCGATCGTGTGGCAGCGCAATGTTGCGTGAAAGGTGGTATAACTGCCTGTGAACGCACGTGATTGCTACGAGAGTGTGTACTCGGGACGGCGGCAGTCGTTCTGGACGGGCTGTGTGATAAGGAAGCTCGGCGTTGCAACTGTTGACGCGGCGTGTCCGCGTTGCTATGGCGGAACTGGGGCGATTGACATAAGTCGAGTTGGTGCTGGTTGCAACTATGTCGCCGAATGCTTGTCTGCCTTCTGGACTAACGGTGAGAATTTCTTGACTTGACGTGTCTCAGTCAATTTCTGCCCGTGTCGTCGGGTGTGTTTTTCTCTAAGGTCGTGTGCCATGGTGTTTCGCAATTTTAGTAGGCTCAGGCGTGCCCGAAATCCCGATTCAATGATCTGCTGTTATATTGTCAAGTGTAACCATCACTAGAAAAGAGTGTCAACTCTCTGTGCCTTAATAACTGAGCCTAAAATATTATCTGTGGTTGAAATTTTATTCTGACCCAAGTGCAATAACGATCTTGTGTTTTACAATTTGTTAAGTGGTATTATTATTTAGTACTGGGCGTCACATTTACTAAGTCGAAGATTTACGAAGGCCAGTGGGCGTCATTAACAGTTCCTGCCTAGATAGGCGTTATATTTAGAACCATGTGTTTCAATGTTTAGTAATTTTTGTTTTATGTGTTATAGAGAGTTGCTGTCATGCCCTATGTAGACGATTCACCACGTTGGTGAAGCTTCTAGTTGTTCTGCAGGTCTGTGCCATATTGCTAAAGCAGGCAGTTCTAGCACAGCTGATTGTAAATTTTTCTTAGTGGTGAGGAGCACGGGCTGGCTTTAAGTGCTAACTCACTAACTTCAACCATTCTCAAATATTTATTACTACTGATATTCAGGCCCTTCAGGCCGAGTGCCGACATCAATACCTCTTTTTGGTTATTAATTTTATCTTGTTAGCTTGTATCTGTCTGGGAGACCCGGAAGCATGACTTCCCCGTTCACTGGACCTGAATCCGTTGGATTTCAGGCTATGGCGACATGTAAAGGCATTTGTCTACACCCAATCCATCAACCATGGACATCAGAGAAGCGGGTGACCAATGCCTGTGACGCAATCTGAATGGAGCTAGGTGCACTGGAAGGGTTCGTGGTTCACAGCGATGTGTGTCAGGGCTGCTTGGTAAGCACATACAGGCAGCACTGCCTACCGTATCTGTATCCACGGGACAGACAGATGGTGTTGCGGCGTAAGGTCAAGCGCCGGCACGCCAGTCGGGAACGATGGAGCAGAGAGGGCTGTGAACAAGACGTCAGCCAATCGAACGCTGACCGACCCCTCTCCAGGACGACAACGCGACAGCCGCGGCCTCTATGCGCAGAGAACATGCGTGCAGTAGCATCGAGACCGGGCCCTTCAAGACCAGCTACTTAGGAATCGTTTATACTGAAGAAGCGTTTGGGCTGTGCACGACTCGTGTTCATGCCATATACCATATTGTTCGTCATCTTCCATTACGGCACTGCCGCCTCGTTTTCTTATACCATTTACCGGCGTCACTAACTTCCTGCCTTACTTGCCGGCGATCGGCAGCAGCAGCTCGTATCGATAAGTGCACTGTCGTATCATCTCTGGAGCGACCGATAATACACTCCTGGAAATTGAAATAAGAACACCGTGAATTCATTGTCCCAGGAAGGGGAAACTTTATTGACACATTCCTGGGGTCAGATGCATCACATGATCACACTGACAGAACCACAGGCACATAGACACAGGCAACAGAGCATGCACAATGTCGGCACTAGTACACTGTATATCCACCTTTCGCAGCAATGCAGGCTGCTATTCTCCCATGGAGACGATCGTAGAGATGCTGGATGTAGTCCTGTGGAACGGCTTGCCATGCCATTTCCACCTGGCGCCTCAGTTGGACCAGCGTTCGTGCCGGACGTGCAGACCGCGTGAGACGACGCTTCATCCAGTCCCAAACATGCTCAATGGGGGACAGATCCGGAGATCTTGCTGGCCAGGGTAGTTGACTTACACCTTCTAGAGCACGTTGGGTGGCACGGGATACATGCGGACGTGCATTGTCCTGTTGGAACAGCAAGTTCCCTTGCCGGTCTAGGAATGGTAGAACGATGGGTTCGATGACGGTTTGGATGTACCGTGCACTATTCAGTGTCCCCTCGACGATCACCAGTGGTGTACGGCCAGTGTAGGAGATCGCTCCCCACACCATGATGCCGGGTGTTGGCCCTGTGTGCCTCGGTCGTATGCAGTCCTGATTGTGGCGCTCACCTGCACGGCGCCAAACACGCATACGACCATCATTGGCACCAAGGCAGAAGCGACTCTCATCGCTGAAGACGACACGTCTCCATTCGTCCCTCCATTCACGCCTGTCGCGACACCACTGGAGGCGGGCTGCACGATGTTGGGGCGTGAGCGGAAGACGGCCTAACGGTGTGCGGGACCGTAGCCCAGCTTCATGGAGACGGTTGCGAATGTTCCTCGCCGATACCCCAGGAGCAACAGTGTCCCTAATTTGCTGGGAAGTGGCGGTGCGGTCCCCTACGGCACTGCGTAGGATCCTACGGTCTTGGCGTGCATCCGTGCGTCGCTGCGGTCCGGTCCCAGGTCGACGGGCACGTGCACCTTCCGCCGACCACTGGCGACAACATCGATGTACTGTGGAGACCTCACGCCCCACGTGTTGAGCAATTCGGCGGTACGTCCACCCGGCCTCCCGCATGCCCACTATACGCCCTCGCTCAAAGTCCGTCAACTGCACATACGGTTCACGTCCACGCTGTCGCGGCATGCTACCAGTGTTAAAGACTGCGATGGAGCTCCGTATGCCACGGCAAACTGGCTGACACTGACGGCGGCGGTGCACAAATGCTGCGCAGCTAGCGCCATTCGACGGCCAACACCGCGGTTCCTGGTGTGTCCGCTGTGCCGTGCGTGTGATCATTGCTTGTACAGTCCTCTCGCAGTGTCCGGAGCAAGTATGGTGGGTCTGACACACCGGTGTCAATGTGTTCTTTTTTCCATTTCCAGGAGTGTATTTCCGGGTCATCGTGTGTCTGGCAGTCAGTTCGGGACGGACCAGCAGTGCAGTCGGGACGCAGCGGCAGTGAAGTCGGGGACGGAGCGCCGGTGAGGCGCCGACAGCCAGTGCTCGCCGACCGCTGGCGGCACACTTGAACCGACCGACGGAGGGAGCGGGACGACCGGTGGTTGGTCGCCTCATCGGCCGCCGTATACTTGCTCCTTTCACCGTTTCCGGGCCTGGGAAGTTGGTCGGTTGGCGCGGAGCAGAGAGGAAGTCTCCGCGCCGCATTGTTTGGCCGTGGCCGCTGGCGGCGTCCACGCACGGTCTGAGTGTGTGGTGCTGTTCCCATTGCTACGAGGTCCGTGGCTCACCGATCCCGGACACGAGAGTTGAGTTTTGACTTAATCTACCAGCAAGTAACGACTGTTCACATTGTGTCGTTTGGATTTCGTTGTCGGCTGTTGGGACATTCCCGTCAGCAACAACGTGTGTATTCAAGTTCGCAAATATTAGCCAACCTCTGGTGGAGTTTAACTGTACTTGGTAATTTTGAATTGAAGTGCACCAGTACAATCTTTTGCCTTGTGGCCGCTAACGTTCCGGTTACCTGCCCTGGCCGTTGACGTAAATTCAGGCACTGTATTTCCTCATCGTGTTGTTGCTCTTCAGCACGGTGTATAGTTTGACAGCTCAATGTTTGATTGTTTGTGGGCGCCAATACTATCTATGTGGTGTCACCGCCAGACACCACACTTGCTAGGTGGTAGCTTAAATCGGCCGCGGTCCATTAGTACATGTCGGACCCGCGTGTCGCCACTGTCAGGATCGCAGACCGAGCGCCACCACACGGCAGGTCTCGATAGACTGACTAGCACTCGCCCCAGTTGTACGACGACGTTGGCAGCGACTACACTGACGAAGCCTTTCTCTGATTTGCCGAGAGACAGTTAGAATAGCCTTCAGCTAAGTTAATGGCTACGACCTAGCAAGGCGCCATTTGTACCCTTGCATGTATCTCAAGATAGTCTCACTTGTATCATCAAGAATGCTGTATAGCAAAGGACGATATAAAAGTTAAGTGTTCTAGTAGCTACGTTCTTTTCTTTATCACATTCATTACGAATCCTGTTCCAGACTTCGCGCCAGTCGGCGTGTGTGTACGTGTGCCCTTTCGGCTACCCGTCTCTGTGGACTGGCTGCCTTGTCAGTCCACTACAATCTACGTTGTCCCATTGAACTCCATGTTGTGTGCTGGTCGGGTGGAGCGGAAGTTATCTTCTCAGTGGGTCCGCTGACGGTCTGTCGGTTGGGTTGTCGTCGGATCGAGAATGGTTGGGCCGACTGCGAGCGTTAGTGTTTGAATTCCAGGCCGACCATCGGAAACTTCTGCCTTTTCTTATTTGTTCTTGTTGTTTGTATTTGTATGGCTTCTAGCCATTTTTAAATTAAGGTTGGCTCTCTGGCTCTGAGCACTATGGGACTTAACATCTGAGGTCATCAGTCCCCTAGAACTTAGAACTACTTAAACTTAACTAACCTAAGAACATCACACACATCCATGCCCGAGGCAGGATTCGAACCTGCGACCGTAGCAGTCGCGCGGTTCCGGACTGCAGCGCCTAGAACCGCGTGGCCACCGCGGTCGGCAAATTAAGGTTGTTTTGCCCTGAAGGCGTAAGATTGTTTGGGCGTTCAGCCTAATTTAAAGAACTGTTTTAATTTTAAATTTAATTTTGTTAAGTCTTAAGTGGTGGGCCTTCAGCTTAATTTGTCCGCAGGTCGTGGTCGTGCCGTAGCGTTCTCGCTTCTCGCGCCCGGGTTCCCGGGTTCGAATCCCGGCGGGGTCAGGGATTTTCTCTGCCTCGTGATGACTGGGTGTTGTGTGATGTCCTTAGGTTAGTTAGGTTTAAGTAGTTCTAAGTTCTAGGGGACTGATGACCTCAGATGTTAAGTCCCATAGTGCTCAGAGCCATTTTTTTAATCAGCCTATTTTGAATTAAAGTTGTTTTTCACTTAAGGTGTCAGATTGTTTGGGCCTTCAGCCTAATTAAAGAACTGATTTAAGATAAATTCCTGATTTTGGTTATTAAGTTCTAAAAATTAATGTGTTTTTTTTTAAATATTTCTTGGCTCTTGTAATGTTTGGTCAAATAAATAAAGTTGTATGTTCGAGAGTAAGTGACAGCCGCTCATTTTGGCCCCTTTCCACAATTTAAACTACCTGTCCCGCCCTGCGGGTTTAGCAGGACGACTCAGCATTATTATTTTGTATGTCGTCATTTGCTTGCGACACATCTGTGTAAATCTAAAGTTAGGTACTGTCAATTACTTATCGTAATAAAACTCATTAATACGATTTGTTTGAACTGTTTGTCTAGCGACCAGAGAAAGAAGGTTTCCTAGACACCCCATATTCGACGACTAGCCAGGATTCAACAGATGGGAAATGAGAGGAGAGAATGGCCCACGTGTCGACAGGTGTCTTTTTTCCAGACATATCGCGTAGTACTGTCAATGAAATTCTGCTGTTGACCACAATGTCAATACATAAAACTGCCCGACGTTTAAGCCACTGTTGCAAATGGCCTACCTCGGGGCTTTCTGCTGAGCTGACTGCTGGTTGAGAGAGACTTTAGATCTTGAAAGCTATTCTTTCATGGGACGCCACAATGAAAGTTAACCCCTGGGGTGACTATATAAATTGACTGAGAAGGTATGAAAAATTTAGTTTACTAACAACATGTATTTTTCAAAAGAAAAAAAACATATAGTTACTGATTGAATGCTGTAAAGAACTAACAGTTGGGTTAAGAGAACAATGGTCAAGGATCCTGGATGGCAGAAGCGAGTCAAGCATTCTCGCCCTAAAAATGTAGTAAGCGAGGTCGGGTGACGAGTTCGGGCTTCCAGTCAGTGGGAACGCGTCTGGAGTGCAGCCTGGACCTGCTAGGAGTTGCAATGCGGCACTGGTGCAGTCAGGTTGGAGTAGCGTCGACGTGGCTCTCCCGACCATTGCCGCCACGCATCACTTGAGCCGGGCCACGGTCTTTCTGGATCGTCGGTCGGTCGTCCTACCGGTCGACTTGTGTTGGCTCGCCGATCGTTCACGAGTCGGCCGTGTGTGCGTGCATTGACTCCCGATTTGTCTTCGTGTGTGCTTAGTTACTGTTGGCTATTGTTCAGGTCTTCGTGCAAGTGTTTGTCAGGTTGTGTCTGTAGTTGGCGTTATTTACACTGACGACTATTTTAGATGTTGTCGCCATTCTGAGAGGAGTCGGTCGGTTGCTGCGGACCAGGGAGGATATCTCCACGCGGTGCAGTCGGCTGGGTCCGTTGGCGGTCCCTGCGCAGTCTCTGGAGCTGTCCGATCGCTACATGCTTCGTGGTTCACGGACCCAGGACGTCAAAGCTGAGTAGGGGTTTCAACTATCCAAGCCATGTCCATTCATGTTGTGTGGTTCGTTACGGTGGTTCGCTGTTGGGGGGTTTTCCTGTGAGCAACACCGAGTGTTTCTATTGCTGAAATTCGAGTGCACCTGCGGAATTTTCTGCCTTGTAGCCGTTAGTGTTCTGGTTACCTGTCCTGGCCACTAACGTAATTTGGGGCAGCGTCCTTTCCTGACCTGTAGTTGCTATCCAACATGGTGTGTAGTATTAACAGCTAATACATATTTCATTGTGGATTATCACGTTCGTAACGTTTTGTGTTTGAGTTCTCATGTACTCATTGGTGGCAAGCAAGTCGTTGTGTCGGTCGGTTCGTGGCTGTCCGTCGCCTGGTTGGGTTCCGACGGATCAAGTGCAGTTGGGCTCACCACCTGTCTCACCTAAGTGAACGAGGGCAGACCGACCTCCCTGGAGGCGTCTGAGTGCCGTTTTCTTTATTGTCCTTCTCACAGGTGTTTAATTGTCTGTTTATAATCTATCATAGCCAATGATTTAAAAATTCTTGTTTCTAATGGACTTAATGTATTTTTGAATTTTGGAAAATCAATTATGGGCCTTAAGCCGCTTAAAACCCTATTCATGAAATTAACCTTTAAGCAAAAACATTACGGCCTTCTGCCTTAAACGATTATGCTAATAAGTTTTAAAAATTTCAATTTAATTGTGGCCCTCAGCCGCTTCTATTGCACCTTGCATATGTTTGTTCTATCTACTTTTGCCTTGAGGCTTTTCAGCCTAATTGTGATACCATATATATTTTAATTATTTTATTTGCTATTTTAAATGCAATTTTATTTTGTTGACTTTTAAGAATTCTTGTTTGGAGGCCCTCAGCCGTGAAATAATTGCCTTTTTGAAAATTGTATTTCTAAAGGTTCTGCTATGTGCCGTTTTGGTTGTAAAGGTGTTATTAAATTACAATTAAACACCTTATTTGGCCCTTTTCATAATCCCAATCACCTGTTCTGCCCTCCGGGTTTAGCGGGCGTTTCACCGTGCTTGATTACTCTGTGCATTATTTCTTGCCATTGGTGGAAACAGGCGAATTAGAAAAGGGACGGTAGCTGTGACGCAGCGCTGTCCACTTCCTGTCATGTGCGAGCTGCGGCGTGCCTGCGCCCAGTGTACGTGCAACCAACGCGGTCTGCCGCGCGCTGTCCTCCAGTAGAGGTGTCACTGCCAGGACGCCGAAGTCTTTGCTGGTCCTCTCTATTCATGTTGACGGGTCGCTTGGCTATTTCTACTGCGCCTCTAATCTTCCTCCTGAACGTAAATGGCTGTATCGCCAGTACGCGGGCTTCGCGGAATATTATCTCTTTATCGCAGTCATCCTTGTGCTCCACCACCGCTGACCTGGTGCGTTTCCTGCAGTTCGTGTGCTGATCGAGCGGCCCGCCTCGCCTACATACGCCAGTCCACATTCGCTATTTGGTAGACTCCTGCAGTATTTAGCTTGTCGACCGCATCTTTTATTTTGCTATTGCTACGAAAGATTGCCTTGACGTCAGCTCGGCGGAGAATTTTGCCCACACTTTCAATGACTCCTTCTACAAATGGTAATAGCAATACGTTCTGTGCTTCCTTCTGCCCTTCCCTATTGCCTTCATCTGTCGTCATACTTTTATCTGTCCAATTCTTGCCATAACTATTGGCTCCAAAGATGGATGTGAGATTTCGTATTTCCGCCTTCAGGCGTTCCATCATCGCTAAAGTGTCAAGGGAGGACTTCTTCTCCATAGGATAATGGTGCAAGGAGTCGTGCAGGTACCAAACCTGCTAGTCGCCTTCGTGTGTACTCTATACCAATATTCAAGAAAGGTAGTAGGAGTAATCCACTAAATTACAGGCCCATATCGTTAACGTCGATATGCAGCAGGATTTTAGAACATATATTGTCTTCGAACATTATGAATTACCTCGAAGAAAATGGTCTATTCACACACAGTCAACATCGGTTTAGAAAACATCGTTCCTGTGAAACACAACTATCTCTTTGTTCACATGAAGTGTTGAGTGCTATTCACAAGAGATTTCAGATCGGTTCCGTATTTCTGGATTTCCGGAAGGCTTTTGACTCGGTACCACACAAGCGGCTCGTAGTGGAATTGCGTGCTTATGGAATTTCGTCTCAGTTATGTGACTGGATTTGTGATTTCTTGTCAGAGAGGCCACAGTTAGTAGTAATTGACGGAAAGTCATCGAGGAAAACAGAATTGATTTCTGGCGTTTCCCAAGGTAGTGTTATAGGCCCTTTGCTGTTCCTTATCTAGATAAACGATTTGGTAGACAATGTGAGCAGCCGTCTTCGGTTGTTTGGAGATGACGCTGTCGTTTATCGACTAATAGCCTCATCAGAAGATTAAAACAAACTGCAAAACGATTTAGAAAAGGTATCTGAATGGTGCGAAAAGTGGCAGTTGGCCCTAAATAACAAAAAGTGTGAGGTCATCCACATGAGTGCTAAAAGGCTCTGAGCACTATGGGACTTAACTTCTAAGGTCATCAGTCCCCTAGAACTTAGAACTAATTAAACCTAACTAACCTAAGGACATCACACACATCCATGCCCGACGCAGGATTCGAACCTGCGACCGGAGCGGTCATGCGGTTCCAGACTGTAGCGCCTAGAACCGCTCGGCTACCCTGGCCGGCAGTGCTAAAAGGAACTCGTTAAACTTCGGTTACACGATAAATCTGTCTAATCCAAAAGCCGTACATTCAACTAAATACCTAGGTATTACAATTACAAACAACTTAAATTGGAAGGAACACATAGAAAATGTTGTGGGGAAGGCTGACCAAAGACTGCGTTTAATTGGCAGGACACTTAGAAAATGTAACAGGTCTACTAAGGAGACTGCCTACACTACGGTTGTCCGTTCTCTTTTAGAATACTGCTGCGCAGTGTGGGATCCATACCAGATAGGACTGACGGAGTACGTCAAAAAATTCGAAGACAAGCAGCACAGTCTGGAACCGCGCGACCGCTGCGGTCGCAGGTTCGAATCCTGCCTCGGGCATGGATGTGTCTGACGTCCTTAGGTTGGTTAGGTTTAAGTAGTTCTAAGTTCTAGGGGACTAATGACCTCAGACGTTAAGTCCCATAGTGCTCAGAGCCATTTGAACCATTTGTATTATCGCGAAATGTGGGAGAGAGTGTCACAGAAATGATATAGAATTTGGGCTGGACATAATTAAAAGAAAGACGTTTGTCGTTGCGCCGGAATCTTCTCACTAAATTCCAATCACCAACTTTCTCTTCCAAACGCCAAAATATTTTGTTGACACCGACCTACATAGGGAGGAACGATTACCACGATAAAATGAGGGAAATCAGAGCTCGTACGGAAAGATATAGGTGATCATTCTTTCAGCGCGCTATACGAGATTGGAATAATAGAGAATTGTGAAGGTGGATCGATGAACCCTCTTCTTGGCACTTTAATGTGATTTGCAGAGTATCCATGTAGATGTAAATGTAGACGTAGATAGTCTGTCGCCAATTTTACCATCAGGCTTTTGGTAAACTACCTCGTCGAGGAAAGACGGCACCCCACTCTTTACAATCTCCACAACAAATTGTAGTATTCTGTGCTGTTGATTGAGATGTTGGTAGAACTTGTGTAGTTATTGCTTTGCATCTGCCCGGATGACGATAGTATCATCAACATATCGGAGCCAGCAATCAGGGCGTAATGGTGCGGACTCGGGGGCTGTTTCGTCAAATGTCTCCATGAAGATGTCTGCTGAAACAGGCGAGAGAGGAGAACCCATATCTACAACGCCCGTCTCTTCATAAAACTCCCCTTTCCACCTGAAATAGGTGGTCGTTAAACAGTGGAGCACTAGTTCACACATGTCAGCTGTCACATGTTCTTTTACATGATCATCATGTCTTGCTGCTACATCCGTGAATAAAGACTTCACGTCAAAATTAACAATCACATCGCTAGCTAAGACACACTTATCTTTTAAAAGGGTTACGAAATGGGTGGAGTGCTTGACACACGAATCTGAGTGGCTCATTAGCAGTCGAAGCTTCGGTGACAGTTCTTCTGCTAGTTTGTAGGTCGGTGAATTAATACTATTTGATACATGATTCCTTAATCGTAGTGCCCTACGGTTGCAGGTTTGAATCCTTCCTCGGACATGGGTGTGTGTGATGTCCTTAGGTTAGTTAGGTTTAAGTAGTTCTAAGTTCTAGGGGACTAATGACCTCAGCTGTTAAGTCCCATAGTGCTCAGAGTCATTTCAACCATTTGAACCTTAATCGTACAACACTTACACACCATATCTTAAATACCATAAGAGGAAGCGGGATGGAATCATGGTTGGTAGCCACAATTTATAATTAAGACAGTTTATTGACATTGCCCCTTAAAAAATTGACAACTACAAACTGTGGACGAGCCACTAGATAAAACTTTCCAAATACAGTTACAAACCCAACGTACTCAGTACTCTAACAAACAATTCCAAATTAAGAAAACAACAGAGCTACTGATAAATTTGAGAAATTCAAACTCCCATATAGGACTTCCCTCAAAATAGATATAATGAAACAATTAGAGGCAATGGGTGACTTAATAACGCTTGAACGCTAGTGCCAAGCTAAGATGCCATTACATAACATGATAGAATCACTTAAATAAAAAAAATCTATAACAGAGACACTGATATTTAAAAAAATATATGTTTACGTGCTCAGATGTGTTAATAAAAAATTAGTAAAAAAGGCTGCACAAGGATCTCTGCAGATGCTATGCAGCTTAAGGTTTAGCCAGTTGGCAGTCCCTAATATTTATGAAAACAAGTTCATATACAAACAGGCTATATATATATATATATATATATATATATATATATATATATATATATATATATATATATATATATATATGCTTAATCCGCCTTGACGGGGGGAAGATAAATACTAAACTTTGGAAGGCGATATGTGAACAACTCCCGGTAGTGGCCAGGTTCTTAAACACTGCCAGGCCTCGATCTCGGACGACATTTCACTCCCCGCAAACGCGCTGGCACAGTTAAAAGTTTCTGGCCGAATCACAAAGACATTCCAATAACTCTTGAAACATAGAAACACTCGTCAGAATCCTTGACTCACTTACACATGGACAACTGTATTAATAGAGTACAGGCTTTAAAAACAGCAACATAAAATCATCTGATTTGCAAGAGACACAAAGCACTAGTAAAACTTCTGAGAAAATTTTCAAATAACGACCACCATTTAACTAGGCCAACTGAACTCTTCCACACCGTCTTAAGTTTCGACTGTGAAAGTCTCGCCATAATAATAGTTTAAAATCTCTGAGTGCGTCTGTGAACAAACAATTACGACGACTTACTCCATATCAGGTACACAATACGAGCGAGCGGGTTCCACAGCTTCAAATTTTGTTCCCAGCGAAGTCAGAGAACTTGTATCCCCAAGCTGCCCACGTCGGCAAAACGCCCGATCAATTTCCCACCATAACATATAACGGTCATCACACTCTTTCGGCAGCTGTTGACACTCGTCTCCCCGCGAACGTCACGGGATCTCGAGGGTTACCCGTCGAGGGCTTACAACCAGCTCGCTTTGCCTGCGAAGACGCAAGATAAGACACGCGAGAAGCAAAGACAGCGTACCACAACCACAATCGATCTCAACGATACATGAACAAAATAAGACTGGCGCCAGCTCACCACGGCTCACTATTCACTATGTGAGCCGTGGCGCCATTCAGTTCGTAGACCTGCCTGGCTCCACTAGTTCAAGGGCAGTAGGCTATCGACTATCCCTCTTACTGCCCTGGTGCCAATATCTATGAGGAAGAGTTGGTATCTACGGCTTGTGTCCTCAGAAGCTCTTTGCTTGCCTTATATATATATATATATATATATATATATATATATATATATATATATATATATATATATATACTCCTGGAAATGGAAAAAATAACACATTGACACCGGTGTGTCAGACCCACCATACTTGCTCCGGCCACTGCGAGAGGGCGTTACAAGCAATGATCACACGCACGGCACAGCGGACACACCAGGAACCGCGGTGTTGGCCGTCGAATGGCGCTAGCTGCGCAGCATTTGTGCACCGCCGCCGTCAGTGTCAGCCAGTTTGCCATGGCATACGGAGCTCCATCGCAGTCTTTAACACTGGTAGCATGCCGCGACAGCGTGGACGTGAACCGTATGTGCAGTTGACGGACTTTGAGCGAGGGCGTATAGTGGGCATGTGGGAGGCCGGGTGGACGTACCGCCGAATTGCTCAACACGTGGGGCGTGAGGTCTCCACAGTACATCGATGTTGTCGCCAGTGGTCGGCGGAAGGTGCACGTGCCCGTCGACCTGGGACCGGACCGCAGCGACGCACGGATGCACGCCAAGACCGTAGGATCCTACGCAGTGCCGTAGGGGACCGCACCGCCACTTCCCAGCAAATTAGGGACACTGTTGCTCCTGGGGTATCGGCGAGGACCATTCGCAACCGTCTCCATGAAGCTGGGCTATGGTCCCGCACACCGTTAGGCCGTCTTCCGCTCACGCCCCAACATCGTGCAGCCCGCCTCCAGTGGTGTCGCGACAGGCGTGAATGGAGGGACGAATGGAGACGTGTCGTCTTCAGCGATGAGAGTCGCTTCTGCCTTGGTGCCAATGATGGTCGTATGCGTGTTTGGCGCCGTGCAGGTGAGCGCCACAACCAGGACTGCATATGACCGAGGCACACAGGGCCAACACCCGGCATCATGGTGTGGGGAGTGATCTCCTACACTGGCCGTACACCACTGGTGATCGTCGAGGGGACACTGAATAGTGCACGGTACATCCAAACCGTCATCGAACCCATCGTTCTACCGCCGGCCGCGGTGGTCTAGCGGTTCTGGCGCTGCAGTCCGGAACCGCGGGACTGCTACGGTCGCAGGTTCGAATCCTGCCTCGGGCATGGGTGTGTGTGATGTCCTTAGGTTAGTTAGGTTTAAGTAGTTCTAAGTTCTAGGGGACTTATGACCTAAGATGTTGAGTCCCATAGTGCTCAGAGCCATTTGAACCATTTGAACCATCGTTCTACCATTCCTAGACCGGCAAGGGAACTTGCTGTTCCAACAGGACAATGCACGTCCGCATGTATCCCGTGCCACCCAACGTGCTCTAGAAGGTGTAAGTCAACTACCCTGGCCAGCAAGATCTCCGGATCTGTCCCCCATTGAGCATGTTTGGGACTGGATGAAGCGTCGTCTCACGCGGTCTGCACGTCCAGCACGAACGCTGGTCCAACTGAGGCGCCAGGTGGAAATGGCATGGCAAGCCGTTCCACAGGACTACATCCAGCATCTCTACGATCGTCTCCATGGGAGAATAGCAGCCTGCATTGCTGCGAAAGGTGGATATACACTGTACTAGTGCCGACATTGTGCATGCTCTATTGCCTGTGTCTATGTGCCTGTGGTTCTGTCAGTGTGATCATGTGATGTATCTGACCCCAGGAATGTGTCAATAAAGTTTCCCCTTCCTGGGACAATGAATTCACGGTGTTCTTATTTCAATTTCCGGGAGTGTATATATATATATATATATATATATATATATATATATATATATATATACGGGTTCGGTGGCCCGAGGGCAGAGGCACCAAGTTTGGGGATTGGCGGTAGCGTCACGACAAGAGCCGGTCATCAGGTCCGAACGGCCGAAGCCACGAGCTGCGCAAGGAGGGCCAGCGCAGTGCGAAGATACCGGAGCACTTCACCGGGGTCAGCATCGACTACAAGGAGCAGGCCGACATCCCGTCGGTTGGTTGGCAACATTAGTGGCCGACGACCGCTCGTGGCCTGGCTGCCCCCTTCTACCTGGCTGTCATCGTCACCACTCAGTAACAGCCGCGACGCATCGTGGATTCAAGGAGCTGTTTGCTGATAAAGGGGAGTAACATTCTGTAATCCTCGTGGTGATTTGTTTCATTGTCTACCTGCCCCCCCTTATTATTTTCTGGCTTGTACCCGACCGTCAGAGTTTTACTCAGTCGGCTCTTTGGTCGTAAATATAGGCCGTAGTATTGTACTAAGACACTGGTTGTCGTTTAAAAATTTGCCCCGTTACTATATCGCCTTTCTTTATTATTTTCTGGTGTGTACCCGATCCTCAGACTTTTACTCGGTTGGCTCTTAGGTCCAAATATACACCGTAGTATTGTACTAGACACTAGTTGTCGTTTGAAAATTTGTTCTGATATTATATTGCCCTTACTTCCTAGTTCATACCCGATCGTTAATATTTTAATGAATCAGCTCCTGTTCGGAAATACAGTCGGAACAAATGTACCAAGGCACTTGTTGCCGTTAAGCAGATAGGTGTCTTGTGGTTAGATTTAGAGATTAACCGCTTCAATTCCTTGATTGTAATTGTATTTTAGGTAATCTGAACTATCTGTTGTACTAAGCTGTGCGTTCCTGTCTTTCAAAGACCGGGCCACTACTGGTGTAATTTTAACAAGATCTTGTGGTTCCGACGAGTGAGTTCTCTTGTAATAAGTGCTCATACGTAATGTTCTAAAACGTTCCTTCAGAACGGCCTTCATAACTGAGAAGCAATTAAACTTTTCACATATTAACGGCCAACTGTCACCAGGGCTTTAGCCAGAAAAAGATTGTCAAAAGGGGCGGGTTGGGATCCAGCCACACCTTGTTGCTGATTGAGATGAAAAGGTTTCTCCCTTTGAAGCAAGCCTCATCATTGTCATAGTTGTTTCCTAATTTGTTTAACTTTTACCATAGGTGCACATCTTAACCCCGAACCTTTCCAAATTTAAAAAAAATTACGTCACTTGTTTGAGTAATTGAACACTCTTCTCATCAATATTACTTATGTGTTTTCGTGTGTTGCAGAAGGGCATTTAATAAGAAAAACGCAATCGTTAACTCCGCTGTTTCACCCGATAACGGGCGTTCTGCAGGTCCAGGCCCTTGTAATTATTGTCATGTTGTTCCTGTTTTGATTTCTCTTGTAAATGCTTCTTCATTTCACAAATTTGTTGATTTGTAAGGAAAACAAATTTATGCTTATATGTTGTTAAAGAAACATGTGTGAAAAGAAAGTTACATTGGTGAGTCCTCCCTTCCACGTTTTTCTTAATACCAGTAAATACCACGTATCACTATGGACCTTAAAGGAAAATCCTCTTTCTGGACCTCCATTCCTCCATACATCCTCGGTGCCTGTGAAACTTGCGGGATGAATCTGTTGACCGTGTCGAAGTTCATTCTAGTTTGGGTCATATACACTCCTGGAAATGGAAAAAAGAACACATTGACACCGGTGTGTCAGACCCACCATACTTGCTCCGGACACTGCGAGAGGGCTGTACAAGCAATGATCACACGCACGGCACAGCGGACACACCAGGAACCGCGGTGTTGGCCGTCGAATGGCGCTAGCTGCGCAGCATTTGTGCACCGCCGCCGTCAGTGTCAGCCAGTTTGCCGTGGCATACGGAGCTCCTTTAACACTGGTAGCATGACGCGACAGCGTGGACGTGAACCGTATGTGCAGTTGACGGACTTTGAGCGAGGGCGTATAGTGGGCATGCGGGAGGCCGGGTGGACGTACCGCCGAATTGCTCAACATGTGGGGCGTGAGGTCTCCACAGTACATCGATGTTGTCGCCAGTGGTCGGCGGAAGGTGCACGTGCCCGTCGACCTGGGACCGGACCGCAGCGACGCACGGATGCACGCCAAGACCGTAGGATCCTACGCAGTGCCGTAGGGGACCGCACCGCCACTTCCCAGCAAATTAGGGACACTGTTTCTCCTGGGGTATCGGCGAGGACCATTCGCAACCGTCTCCATGAAGCTGGGCTACGGTCCCGCACACCGTTAGGCCGTCTTCCGCTCACGCCCCAACATCGTGGAGCCCGCCTCCAGTGGTGTCGCGACAGGCGTGAATGGAGGGACGAATGAAGACGTCTTCACCGATGAGAGTCGCTTCTGCCTTGGTGCCAATGATGGTCGTATGCGTGTTTGGCGCCGTGCAGGTGAGCGCCACAATCAGGACTGCATACGACCGAGGCACACAGGGCCAACACCCGGCATCATGGTGTGGGGAGCGATCTCCTACACTGGCCGTACACCACTGGTGATCGTCGAGGGGACACTGAATAGTGCACGGTACATCCAAACCGTCATCGAACCCATCGTTCTACCATTCCTAGACCGGCAAGGGAACTTGCTGTTCCAACAGGACAATGCACGTCCGCATGTATCCCGTGCCACCCAACGTGCTCTAGAAGGTGTAAGTCAACTACCCTGGCCAGCAAGATCTCCGGATCTGTCCCCCATTGAGCATGTTTGGGACTGGATGAAGCGTCGTCTCACGCGGTCTGCACGTCCAGCACGAACGCTGGTCCAACTGAGGCGCCAGGTGGAAATGGCATGGCAAGCCGTTCCACAGGACTACATCCAGCATCTCTACGATCGTCTCCATGGGAGAATAGCAGCCTGCATTGCTGCGAAAGGTGGATATACACTGTACTAGTGCCGACATTGTGCATGCTCTGTTGCCTGTGTCTATGTGCCTGTGGTTCTGTCAGTGTGATCATGTGATGTATCTGACCCCAGGAATGTGTCAATAAAGTTTCCCCTTCCTGGGAAAATGAATTCACGGTGTTCTTATTTCAATTTCCAGGAGTGTAGTAACTTGTCTTCTAGTTTTGACCAATACTCTGCTACGCGATACCGTTCTCACCACGTGTGGACAGCGGCCGGTGGCATTCCACGCTCGTTTGTCACCTGGTTACTGTCTTTGGCCGCGTCACGGGTTTGTCTCTCAGCTGCTTTCTTCCTTGTCGTCGTCATCGTCGGGACGAGGACTTCGCGTAGCGGCTCGTCCTCGTCTAGGTAGTTTGTCCTTCTCCTGGTCTGTTGCCCTGCTTGCAGTCCGTCTGTCTTTCATAAAATATTCCAGGCTATTGTGCCTTGGTCTGATGAATTTCACATTAAAACCGAACGTTTCGTCCTCATATGCGGAGGACATTGACAAGGGGGGTCGTAGCTGCTTTGAATGTTCGATTCATACCCTGGCTGTCTTGTTACAAGATTACGCGTCCTCCCGGGAGGTGACATGACGTCACATGCTTTGTATACCCGGCGCAGTCGTCCGTTGTCTGCTGTTGCTGTGACCCAGTGGTGGAAGACGAGTACACATCTTCCCGAGCACCGGATCGAGCGAGGTGGCGCAGTGATCAGCACACTGGACTCGCATTCCGGAGGACGACTGTTCAAACCCGCGTCCGGATTTAGGTTTTCCGTGATTTTCCTAAATCACTTCAGACAACTGCCGCGATGGTTCCTTTGAAAGGACATGGCCGAAATTTTTTCCCCAACCTTTCCTAGTCTGATGACCTCGCTGCTTGGTCCCCTCTCCCAAATCAAACAACCAAGCAGCACCTACATCCAGATGTCATTCAATCTCACGCCCTTCTCTTTCTTACTGAAATTCTTGGGGTGTTTTAAAATCGCTACGTCCTCTCTTATAGCCTTTCATAGCATGCGCTTGTGGCTGCCAGTATTTGACTCCTATCAAAATGAATGTCGTGGTCTCCTGGCTGTAAAGTACGTTTCACAGCAGGTGGTACGTCAGTCTCCCCTCTTCTACAACAGCCCTTGTGTTCTTTATGATCGTGATAGGTACAGAAAGCTGGCTGAAGCCAGAGATAAATTCTGCCGAAATTTTTACAAAGGCAGAGACGGTATTTAGAAAGGATAGATTGCATGCAACCGGTGGTGGCGTGTTTGTCGCTGTTAGTTGTAGTTTCTCCTGTAGTGAAGTAGAAGTGGAAAGTTCCTGTGAATTATTATGGGTGGAGGTTACACTCAACAACCGAGCTACGTTAATAATTGGCTCCTTTTACCGACCTCCCGACTCAGCAGCATTAGTGGCAGAACAACTCAGAGAAAATTTGGAATACATTTCACATAAATTTTCTCAGCATGTTATAGTCTTAGGTGGAGATTTCAATTTACCAGATATAGACTGGGACACTCAGATGTTTAGGATGGGTGGTAGGGACAGAGCATTGAGTGACATTATACTGAGTTCACTATCCGAAAATTACCTCGAGCAATTAAACAGAGAACCAACTCGTGGAGATAACATCTTGGACCTTCTGATAACAAACAGACACGAACTTTTCGATTCTGTAAGTGCAGAACGGGGAATCAGTGATCATAGGGCCGTTGCAGCATCCCTGAATATGGAAGTTAATAGGAATATGACAAAATGGAGGAAGGTTTATCTGTTCAGCAAGAGCAATAGAAGGCAGATTTCAGACTACCTAACAGATCAAAACGAAAATTTCTGTTCCGACACTGACAATGTGGAGTGTTTATGGAAAAAGTTCAAGGCAATCGTAAAATGCGTTTTAGACAGGTACGTGCCGAGTAAAACTGTGAGGGACGGGAAAAACCCACCGTGGTTCAACAACAAAGTTAGGAAACTACAGCGAAAGCAAAGAGAGCTTCACTCCAAGTTTAAACGCAACCAAAATCTCTCAGACAAACAGAAGCTAAACGATGTCAAAGTTAGCGTAAGGAGGGCTATGCGTGAAGCGTTCGGTGAATTCGAAAGTAAAATTCTATGTACCGACTTGACAGAAAATCCTAGGAAGTTCTGGTCTTACGTTAAATCAGTAAGTGGGTCGAAACAGCATATCCAGACACTCCGGGATGATGATGGCATTGAAACAGAGGATGACACGTGTAAAGCTGAAATACTAAACACCTTTTTCCAAAGCTGTTTCACAGAGGAAGACCGCACTGCAGCTCCTTCTCTAAATCATCACACAAACGAAAAAATGGCTGACATCGAAATAAGTATCCAAGGAATAGAAAAGCAACTGGAATCACTCAACAGAGGAAAGTCCACTGGACCTGACGGGATACCAATTCGATTCTACACAGAGTACGCGAAAGAACTTGCCTCCCTTCTAACAGCCGTGTACCGCAAGTCTCTAGAGGAACGGAAGGTTCCAAATGATTGGAAAAGAGCACAGGTAGTCCCAGTTTTCAAGAAGGGTCGTCGAGCAGATGCGCAAAACTATAGACCTATATCTCTGATGTCGATCTGTTGTAGAATTTTTGAACATGTTTTTTGCTCACGTATCATGTCATTTCTGGAAACCCAGAATCTACTCTGTAGGAATCAACATGGATTCCGGAAACAGCGATCGTGTGAGACCCAACTCGCTTTATTTGTTGATGAGACCCAGAAAATATTAGATACAGGCTCCCAGGTAGATGCTATTTTCCTTGACTTCCGGAAAGCGTTCTATACAGTTCTGCACTGTAGCCTGATAAACAAAGTAAGAGCCTACGGAATATCAGACCAGCTGTGTGTCTGGATTGAAGAGGTTTTAGCAAACAGAACACAGCATGTTGTTATCAATGGAGAGACGTCTACAGACGTTAAAGTAACCTCTGGCGTGCCACAGGGGAGTGTTATGGGACCATTGCTTTTCACAATATATATATATATATATATATATATATATATATATATATATATATATATATATATTACCTAGTAGATAGTGTCGGAAGTTCCATGCGGCTTTTCGCGGATGATGCTGTAGTATACAGAGAAGTTGCAGCATTAGAAAATTGTAGCGAAATGCAGGAAGATCTGCAGCGGATAGGCACTTGGTGCAGGGAGTGGCAACTGACTATTGACATAGACAAATGTAATGTACTGCGAATACATAGAAAGAAGAATCCTTTATTGTATCATTATATGATAGCGGAACAAACACTGGTAGCAGTTACTTCTGTAAAATATCTGGGAGTATGCGTGCGGAACGATTTGAAGTGGAATGATCATATAAAATTAATTGTAGGTAAGGCGGGTACCAGGTTGAGATTCATTGGGAGAGTCCTTAGAAAATGAAGTCCATCAACAAAGGAGGTGGCTTACAAAACACTCGTTCGACCTATACGTGAATATTGCTCATCAGTGTGGGATCCGTACCAGATCGGGTTGACGGAGGAGATAGAGAAGATCCAAAGAAGAGCGGCGCGTTTCGTCACAGGGTTATTTGGTAAGCGTGATAGCGTTACGGAGATGTTTAGCAAACTCAAGTGGCAGACTCTGCAAGAGAGGCGCTCTGCATCGCGGTGTAGCCTGCTGGCCAGGTTTCGAGAGGGTGCGTTTCTGGATGAGGTATCGAATATATTGCTTCCCCCTACTTATACCTCCAGAGGAGATCACGAATGTAAAATTAGAGAGATTCGAGCGCGCACGGAGGCTTTCAGACAGTCGTTCTTCCCGCGAACCATACGCGTCTGGAACAGAAAAGGGAGGTAATGACAGTGGCACGTAAAGTGCCCTTCGCCACACACCGTTGGGTGGCTTGCGGAGTATAAATGTAGATGTAGATGTAGGTAGAACATGTAATAAGATTGCTATGCATTAATGTCACAGTACGTCAGAGAAAGGCAAAGGTATTCTTTATCACTTTGTGCCGTAGTGCGCTTAGATACTCGTAATTATTTTTAGATAGTATAGTCATGGGTGACTGGAATTCGTCAGTAGGAAAAGGGAGAGAAGGAAACATAGTAGGTGAATATGGATTGGGGGGAAGAAATGAAAGAGGAAGCCGCCTTGTAGAATTTTGCACAGAGCATAACTTAATCATAGCTAACACTTGGTTCAAGAATCATAAAAGAAGGTTGTATACCTGGAAGAATCCTGGAGATACTAATAGGTATCAGATAGATTATATAATGGTAAGACAGAGATTTAGGAACCAGGTTTTAAATTGTAAGACATTTCCAGGGGCAGATGTGGATTCTGACCACAATCTATTGGTTATGAACTGCAGAGTGAAACTGAAGAAACTGCAAAAAGGTGGGAATTTAAGGAGATGGGACCTGGATAAACTGAAAGAACGAGAGGTTGTAGAGAGTTTCAGGGAGAGCATAAGGGAACAATTGACAGGAATGGGGGAAAGAAATACAGTAGAAGAAGAATGGGTAGCTCTGAGGGATGAAGTAGTGAAGGCAGCAGACGATCAAGTAGGTAAAAAGACGAGGGCTAATAGAAATCCTTGGGTAACAGAAGAAATATTGAATTTAATTGATGAAAGGAGAAAATATGAAAATGCAGTAAATGAAGCAGGCAAAAGGGAATACAAATGTCTCAAAAATGAGATCGACAGAAAGTGCAAAATGGCTAAGCAGGGATGGCTAGAGGACAAATGTAAGGATGTAGAGGCTTGTCTCACTAGGGGTAAGATAGATACTGCCTACAGGAAAATTAAAGAGACCTTTGGAGAGAAGAGAACCACTTGTATGAATATCAAGAGCTCAGATGGCAACCCAGTTCTAAGCAAAGAAGGGAAGGCAGAAAGGTGGAAGGAGTATATAGAGGGTTTATACAAGGGCGATGTACTTGAGGACAATATTATGGAAATGGAAGAGGATGTAGATGAAGATGAAATGGGAGATAAGATACTGCGTGGAGAGTTTGACAGAGCACTGAAAGACCTGAGTCGAAACAAGGCCCCGGGAGTAGACAACATTCCATTAGAACTACTGATGGCCTTGGGAGAGCCAGTCATGACAAAACTCCACCATCTGGTGAGCAAGATGTATGAGACAGGCGAAATACCCACAGACTTCAAGAAGAATATAATAATTCCAATACCAAAGAAAGCAGGTGTTGACAGATGTGAAAATTACCGAACTATCAGTTTAATAAGTCACAGCTGCAAAATACTAACGCGAATTCTTTACAGACGAATGGAAAAACTGGTAGAAGCGGACCTCGGGGAAGATCAGTTTGGATTCCGTAGAAATGTTGGAACACGTGAGGCAATACTAACCTTACGACTTATCTTAGAAGAAAGATTAAGAAAAGGCAAACCTACGTTTCTAGCATTTGTAGACTTAGAGAAAGCTTTTGACAACGTTAACTGGAATACTCTCTTTCAAATTCTGAAGGTGGCAGGGGTAAAATACAGGGAGCGAAAGGCTATTTACAATTTGTACAGAAACAAGATGGCAGTTATAAGAGTCGAGGGGCATGAAAGGGAAGCAGTGGTTGGAAAAGGAGTGAGACAGGGTTGTAGCCTCTCCCCGATGTTATTCAATCTGTATATTGAGCAAGCAGTAAAGGAAACAAAAGAAAAATTCGGAGTAGGTATTAAAATTCATGGAGAAGAAGTAAAAACTTTGAGGTTCGCCGATGACATTGTAATTCTGTCAGAGACAGCAAAGGACTTGGAAGAGCAGTTGAACGGAATGGACATTGTCTTGAAAGGAGGATATAAGATGAACATCAACAAAAGCAAAACGAGGATAATGGAATGTAGTCAAATTAAATCGGGTGATGCTGAGGGGATTAGATTAGGAAATGAGACACTTAAAGTAGTAAAGGAGTTTTGCTATTTAGGGAGTAAAATAACTGATGACGGTAGAAGTAGAGAGGATATAAAATGTAGACTGGCAATGGCAAGGAAAGCGTTTCTGAAGAAGAGAAATTTGTTAACATCGAGTATAGATTTAAGTGTCAGGAAGTCGTTTCTGAAAGTATTTGTATGGAGTGTAGCCATGTATGGAAGTGAAACATGGACGATAACCAGTTTGGACAAGAAGAGAATAGAAGCTTTCGAAATGTGGTGCTACAGAAGAATGCTGAAGATAAGGTGGGTAGATCACGTAACTAATGAGGAGGTATTGAATAGGATTGGGGAGAAGAGAAGTTTGTGGCACAACTTGACTAGAAGAAGGGATCGGTTGGTAGGACATGTTTTGAGGCATCAAGGGATCACAAATTTAGCATTGGAGGGCAGCGTGGAGGGTAAAAATCGTAGAGGGAGACCAAGAGATGAATACACTAAGCAGATTCAGAAGGATGTAGGTTGCAGTAGGTACTGGGAGATGAAGAAGCTTGCACAGGATAGAGTAGCATGGAGAGCTGCATCAAACCAGTCTCAGGACCGAAGACCACAACAACAACAACAGTAAGCTTTTGTTCTTGTTAAGATTTAATTTCTTGAGAGAGGAGTCTGTTCTTTATTGTGTAGTACAAATCGACGCCATTGCAAGATCTTGAAGGAAATTTGTATATACATCTATATATATGATAGAGAATCGCTAAGTCATGTGCTAGAAGACTTGCATTGACACTAAATTCAATAAAACTTCGTTCATTGAAAAAGGTACGTGTTATTTCCACAAACGACGTATACTCAAGTGTGATATATTAATGAATACCAGCTCGAGAACAATTCCGACGGGAGCTTTCAATTCTAATTGATTTGATGCTTTCTTCGGAAAAGAAGTGATATCACGGATAATTTTTTTTCCGACAATATTTCTAAGAACTGAAGGCAAATCTGATTGCTATGCAACAGAGCCCCGACGAATATTTCTCCGCAACTTTGATTAACACTTTCAGCTTCAATACAGCATCTGCAGCACCTGGAGCAGATCGCTATGACAACTGAAGCGTATAGTGTGAAAGCAGTTTCACTCATCGCCCTGTGTCCCACCAACGGTGTATGTGTGCACTACAACAGCACACACACACACACACACACACACACACACAAACACACTTTTGTAGTACCCACATACATCTCCCCATAAATACACGCAATCCTATAAATACCTGTTTATTCCAGCGGTTTGTGAGCCTCCTTGGCCAGTTTTAGGTGACCCCTCTCTTCCGTGTGGACTTACAGCTTACAGCGACGCTGCCTTTTGCCACAATTTCTGCTGTAGGGTCAGCAACGTCAGGCAATGTCGGGTACCTGTGCATCGCTATAATTTTTGAGCGGCGGTCTTAACGCCGTTTCTAATTCAGCGGACCAATAACCACTCTTAATCAGTGCACTGATGAAGTGTTTTAATTCAGCGCCAAGCAGTTCTGGTTCGCAAATGTTCCTTTCCCTAATCACCAATGTTTTTACAGTGCCTCGCTTTGGTTGTGGACGGTGAAGAAATAGCACAGCAGTTGCGTTAAAAAAAAACATTTCAACTCGTCTAGTGTATTGTTTCTTCACATCTGCATTCTTCAAAAACAGTGGTTGAAAATGATGAACAATAATGTAAATTATAATGAAATGAATACTTCTAGCTGCATACAGACTTTGATATAAGTCAACGGGGACAGTTGAAAATGTCTGCCCCGACCGGGACTCAAACCCGGGATCTCCTGCTTACATGGCAGATGCTCTATCCATTCTTTTTTTTTAGATCTCATTTTGTTCTATATTTTTCGTTGAATTTGTTCGGGGCGGACGTCCGATGACAGCCGTTCAGGTTCTTTGTTGATCCGTTTTTTTATATTTTTTATTACAGAGCGTAGCTATCCCTCTGACCGGGCACGCTGAGCTACCGTGCCGGCAGTCAATGTTGATGATGAAGGACACACAACACCCAGTCCCCTGCCGGGAATCGAACCCAGGCCACCGAGGAGACAGAGGATAGTGCGACTGCACGGACTACCGTGAGACCCACATTCCCAACTTATTCTCCGGCACCATATTGATAGTGCCCCTGCCCATTATACTCATTACTGGCGGCGTTTTGCCGATTCCCGTAAGAGTTCGGGCACGGTTTGTGCATCCGCACAGAAGAAGTGGTCAAATGGCCGGTGAGCCTTAACTATGTATATATATGAAGATGGTTCCGACATGTCCGAAAGAACAGATACCGTCTTCATATACAGGGTGATTCAAAAAGAATACCACAACTTTAGGAATTTAAAACTCTGCAACGACAAAAGGCAGAGCTAAGCACTATCTGTCGGCGAATTAAGGGAGCTATAAAGTTTCATTTAGTTGTACATTTGTTCGCTTGAGGCGCTGTTGACTGGGCGTCAGCGTCAGTTGATGCTAAGATGGCGACCGCTCAACAGAAAACTTTTTGTGTTATTGAGTACGGCAGAAGTGAATCGACGACAGTTGTTCAGCGTGCATTTCGAACGAAGTATGGTGTTAAACCTCCTGATAGGTGGTGTATTAAACGTTGGTATAAACAGTTTACAGAGAATGGGTGTTTGTGCAAAGGGAAAAGTTCTGGACGGGCGAGAACGAGTGATGAAAATGTAGCACGCATCCAGCAAGCATTTGTTCGCAGCCCAGGAAAATCGACTCGCAGAGCTAGCAGAGAGCTGCAAATTCCACAATCAACTGTATGGAGAGTCCTACGAAAAAGGTTAGTTATGAAACCTGAACGTCAACTACCCGAGGCGATGGATCGGCCGCCAGGCAGCCCGTTACAGAGCACTTCATCACTGGCCTCCAAGAAGCCCTGATCTTACCCCCTGCGATTTTTTCTTATGCGGGTATGTTAAGGATATGGTGTTTCGGCCACCTCTCCCAGCCACCATTGATGATTTGAAACGAGAAATAACAGCAGCTATCCAAACTGTTACGCCTGATATGCTACAGAGAGTGTGGAACGAGTTGGAGTATCGGGTTGATATTGCTCGAGTGTCTGGAGGGGGCCATATTGAACATCTCTGAACTTGTTTTTGAGTGAAAAAAAACCTTTTTAAATACTCTTTGTAATGATGCATAACAGAAGGTTATATTATGTTTCTTTCATTAAATACACATTTTTAAAGTTGTGGTATTCTTTTTGAATCACCCTGTATAAATAATCTAAATGACAAGATTTGCCTTTGCGGTGGGCGGAGACGTGTGAGAGGAAACGCTGACGTAATCGGCGTTGCTGATAGGAATTGCAACTTTTAACTTCACAGCGCAGTTTTGACACTACAACTGCTAGGTCGCTACCGTTTGCAGAAATAAAAAAAAAGACAGGGAAGTCGACATGAACTGTTCCGGACAAATCCGACACGTGACGTAACCGAACGACGGACCCCGGGCAGCTTTTATTGTGCCACTTACATGCAGTTACCATTGTTATCAAAGTGGTTACCATCAAGCAACATGCATTGTTTTCCTTTCAATTCTTGGTTTAAGGGAGATAAACGGGCTGCTAGCTTGTTGATGTACAGAATAGCAATAAATCAATACTTAAACATAAAGATTTAAAACCGGAAATATATTTACAATGTGCAGCCGATATTTTTATAGGCTGCTACGTGTATAGCTTTTTGTCGAGATATCGATATACCTACTATCTTCTCCGACATATCGAGGACAGATTATAATACTTCTTTTAATATCGATACGCCGGATTCCCAATATTTTCAAAAATATCAACATCCCTACTGGCTACCGACGAATGAGCATAGCTAGGTTCGGTTTTTAAGTAGGCTGTTTAGGTTTTTATGTTGGTAACGCCACGTAGCGCTCTGTATGCAAATCACAGTCACTGACTGTGCGGTGTGCAATCTGTGGCTGACTGGACTCATTGTCGGAATATTCGCTTGTGTAGAGTTGGGCAGTTGGATGTCAACAGCGAGTAGCGTTGCGCAGTTGGAGGTGAGCCGCCAGGAATATATATATATATATATATATATATATATATATATATATATATATATATATATATATATATATATATACTCCTGGAAATTGAAATAAGAACACCGTGAATTCATTGTCCCAGGAAGGGGAAACTTTATTGACACATTCCTGGGGTCAGATACATCACGTGATCACACTGACAGAACCACAGGCACATAGACACAGGCAACAGAGCATGCACAATGTCGGCACTAGTACAGTGTATATCCACCTTTCGCAGCAATGCAGGCTGCTATTCTCCCATGGAGACGATCGTAGAGATGCTGGATGTAGTCCTGTGGAACGGCTTGCCACGCCATTTCCACCTGGCGCCTCAGTTGGACCAGCGTTCGTGCTGGACGTGCAGACCGCATGAGACGACGCTTCATCCAGTCCCAAACATGCTCAATGGGGGACAGATCCGGAGATCTTGCTGGACAGGGTAGTTGACTTACACCTCCTAGAGCACGTTGGGTGGCACGGGATACATGCGGACGTGCATTGTCCTGTTGGAACAGCAAGTTCCCTTGCCGGTCTAGGAATGGTAGAACGATGGGTTCGATGACGGTTTGGATGTACCGTGCACTATTCAGTGTCCCCTCGACGATCACCAGTGGTGTACGGCCAGTGTAGGAGATCGCTCCCCACACCATGATGCCGGGTGTTGGCCCTGTGTGCCTCGGTCGTATGCAGTCCTGATTGTGGCGCTCACCTGCACGGCGCCAAACACGCATACGACCATCATTGGCACCAAGGCAGAAGCGACTCTCATCGCTGAAGACGACACGTCTCCATTCGTCCCTCCATTCACGCCTGTCGCGACACCACTGGAGGCGGGCTGCACGATGTTGGGGCGTGAGCGGAAGACAGCCTAACGGTGTGCGGGACCGTAGCCCAGCTTCATGGAGACGGTTGCGAATGGTCCTCGCCGATACCCCAGGAGCAACAGTGTCCCTAATTTGCTGGGAAGTGGCGGTGCGGTCCCCTACGGCACTGCGTAGGATCCTACGGTCTTGGCGTGCATCCGTGCGTCGCTGCGGTCCGGTCCCAGGTCGACGGGCACGTGCACCTTCCGCCGACCATTGGCGACAACATCGATGTACTGTGGAGACCTCACGCCCCACGTGTTGAGCAATTCGGCGGTACGTCCACCCGGCCTCCCGCATGCCCACTATACGCCCTCGCTCAAAGTCCGTCAACTGCACATACGGTTCACGTCCACGCTGTCGCGGCATGCTACCAGTGTTAAAGACTGCGATGGAGCTCCGTATGCCACGGCAAACTGGCTGACACTGACGGCGGCGGTGCACAAATGCTGCGCAGCTAGCGCCATTCGACGGCCAACACCGCGGTTCCTGGTGTGTCCGCTGTGCCGTGCGTGCGATCATTGCTTGTACAGCCCTCTCGCAGTGTCCGGAGCAAGTATGGTGGGTCTGACACACCGGTGTCAATGTGTTCTTTTTTCCATTTCCAGGAGTGTATATATATATATATATATATATATATATATATATATATATATATATATATATATATATATGACTTTTGAACACTATTAAGGTATATACATTTGTGGAATGAGAATAAAAAATATTATCTTCGGAACCAGAACACAATAAATTCTCTATTCCATGTAAATCCAAATCATTTATGGTTTTTTTATATAGTTCTAAACCCATATCCAAAAACCGTTTGAATTTTGGGTCAATCAAGTTAATAAAATATGGATGACCTGATGGTATTACATTCACTAAATTTTCTGGTGGTATACAATTGTATGACATTAATATGGAAAGTACCTTTTTTGCCGTCGTTTCAGGGTTGCACCTTTGGTAGTCAGAGATTGGCTTGCGCTTTGTATGAGGCCATTTACGTGACCCATCTCTGGTGAGTTCTTGTTGCAACTGATCATTAATTCGAGGGTTTTCCCTTTCCAATACTGAGAGGGATCCCTCGATGAAACTGACCCATTGTACAATTTCAAACTCACCAGGCACTCTCTTATGGGTTCCTCTAATCCAAACTTGTCCCCGACTTGGCCTTTTTTGCAAGAAGAAATATATGAGTATATTGAACCAGTCGAGGTCGGACATTGCTGTGATTGCTCTCCTTCGTCGTGGACATTTCTTAATTCTGGTGGCAATAAATGGGTCAACCCTAAATCGGCATCTACATCGTCTAGAGGAGTACGTGCAATCGTGGACGAGGTGGATGTGGTCGTCATCATGTTTCCATATGATAATTTCTCCAGGGTAGACTGATGCGATAGAAGCAATTCGTCTACTAAATTCATCAATATCGTTCGGTCCTCTGATGACAATGACATCAGTGTAATACCATCGTTCTGAGATTTCAGATATTCGCAAAAGTTCTGGCAACCAAACGATAATTGTGAACAAGAATTTTCGAATTTCGTCAAACAATTCAAAATTGTTAATATGTATGTCCCTAAGGGTCCATCGGTTGCTCCCAACTAGCAGTTCAATCTCGTAGCAATCCAAATGAAGACTTTCAGGGTTGGGTTCGTCAGGTGAGCGTGAACCAGCGTGAAGATCGACTGGAAGATCTCTGACAGCGTCTCCATTAGAACTCTGCAAGTAACAGACCAGGTACATCATCATCATCGTCTTCTGAATCAAAGACTGCGCCCAATGAGCCACCGCAACGTACACTTCTGAATAAAGGACTATTGGCACAGAACATGCACCAATGACTGTATTGCTTCATTTGTGGAGGACAAATTACACCATTTGAAAAATATGGTGCCCTCGTAGCCATATTAATTTTCATACCATTGAGAAGCGGTTGCAGTAACGAATTGCGCCAAGAATTTGTTAATTTATATAAACAACTTTCACAAATAGTAAATACCAATTGTTTATAAGTAATTTCATAAAAAAAGATTTTAATTTTAAATCGACTCTGCCAGAATGTAGCAGTGTCTAAGAAAGACATAGTGATTAAAGCGAGAATGTCCCATGGAACTGGAACTCCAGCTCTTATTTTAGAAGATGCTTCTATTGCATCACTGATAATTTCGTTAACCATTGGGACATTTTCGCTTCTATCAAAAATATAGCATTATGGCAGACGATACGAATTTAACATAAAATTGAATTTTGAATATCGGAATTGGAGTAAAATGTCTTCTCGTACCGTTTCTGGTACTTCTAATTCATATACATCTAAAGCATTTGTAAGTCTTCCACAAACAGCAATCCGTGCAAGTTTGTACAAACTGTCCATTATTTAGAAATGTACTTACTATTTCTGGCAGCTCTTCACAGACAATAGATGTGTTGGGCGTGTAGTCAGAGGACATACTGTGAAGGCAACAATTTTAAGCCCCTTATATACTAAACAATTTCCGTTATCAATACCCACATGACTGTCACTCCAAAAAGAGAAGTTTCACACGCGCCAACCTTTTGCTGGCGTGGGTGCTTGCTCAGATAATTGTCCTTAAAGGACAAATTATCTCGGCGGGACAGTGACGCCGCCATCGCGACCTTCGGACGACCCGGGGGGCCCCTTTTTTTTTATCAGTTGCTGACCCTCGAATCATGAAACGACGCGACGCGTCATGTTTCGATTCATTTGCTAACTATGCCTATCAGTAGTTAGTGCTTTCAGTAGTTAGAATATTTCGTTTAGCTGGCAATATTGGCGCTCGCTGTATTGCAGTAATTCGAGTAACGAAGATTTTTGTGAGGTAAGTGATTCATGAAAGGTGTAGGTTATTGTTAGTCAGGGCCATCTTTTGTAGGGATTATTGAAAGTCAGATTGCGTTGTGATAAAAAAAATATTGTGTGTCAGTTTAGTATTGATCAGAATAAGTAAAGAGAGAAATGTCTGACAAGGGAACCTCCCCATCGCATCCCCCTCAGATTTAGTTATAAGTTGGCACAGTGGATAGGCCTTGAAAAACTGAACACAGATCAATCGAAAAAACACGAAGAAGCTGTGTGGAACTATGAAAAAATAAGCCAAATATACAAACTGAGTTGTCCATGCGTAAGATAAGCAACTTCATGTAGAGCGTAGACTCAGAAGCGCCGTGGTCCCGTGGTTAGCGTGAGCAGCTGCGGAACGAAAGGTCCTTTGTTCAAGTCTTCCCTCAAGTGAAAAGTTTACTTCTTTTTTTTCGCAAAGTTATGATCTGTCCGTTCGTTCATTGACGTCTCTGTTCACTGTAATAAGTTTAGTGTTTGTGTTTTGCGACCGCACCGCAAAACCGTGCGATTAGTAGACGAAAGGACGTGCCTCTCCAATGGGAACCGATAACATTTGATAGCAAGGTCATAAGTCAACCGATTCCTCCACAGGAAAACACGTCTGATATGTTCTATACGACACTGGTGACGGCATGTGCGTCACATAATTGTCTGAAAATAAAAAAATTAAAATATTCAGTCGAAGGAGGATTTGAACCAACGACCTTTCGTTCAGCAGCTGATCACGCTAACCACGAGACCACGGCGCTCCTGCACACGAGTTGTCCTTGATGTTGCTTATGTTGCACATGGACTACTCAGTTGTATATTTTGCTTATTTTTTTCATAGTTCCACAAAACTTCTTCCTGTTTTCTAGATTGATCTGTGTTCAGTTTTTCAAGGCCTATCCACTGTGCCAACGTTTAACTAAATCTGAGGGGGGTGAGATGAGGAGGTTCCCTTGTGAGTACGTTCAGTTTTGCTCAGCGGTTAGAAAATCAAATAACGTAAGAGGTTTGCCAGCACAGTCATTTCATAATTTTTCTAATGGGACGTTACATGCCTTGTCTTGGAAGCGGACGTACACTGATGAAAGAAAAAAATCGCAACACCAAAAATGAATGATGTAGAACAATCAAATTTACGGAATACGTCTTAGTAACATATTTAAGTCAGTAACATTGCAAGATCACAGGTCGATGTAACCGCAATATAAGCCATTCCAAATGTCAAATGTTGGAACATTAAAATCCCGTGTAACAGGCAGAATATTGTGTAGAAGCATTCAAACGTGCATGCATGTGGGATGGAGTTCCATGCTTTTGTATGTCCGTCCTGTTAGCAGGAAGTCTCTGGGACGACGGCCGTTTACTGTCGTGACAAAAATAAAAACACCTAGAGCCGTCCTTACGATTTCATTTTATTTTGTTAAAAAATGCAAGAAATGAAATCACAAGGACGGCTGTAGGTGTTTTTATTTTTGTCACGAGTTCCGTGCCTGTCGCGTTTAGGCGGTCAATACAGGGACGGTTGATGCCATTTGTTGATGATGCTGGAGTCGTCGTCCGATGATGTTCCATACATCGATTGCAGACAGATCTGGTGATCGAGCAGCCTAAGGCAACATGTCTGTAGAGCAGAGTTACAACAGCGATATGTGGACGAGCGTTATCTTGTTGGAAAACATCCTCCGGAATCCTGATCATGAATGTCAGCACAATGGGTCGAATCACCAGACTAACGTACAACTTTGCAGTCAGGGTGCTTGAGGTAAGCACGAGAGTGCTCTTGCTGTCTTACGAAATCACACTCGAGACCGTAACTCCAATTGTAGGTCAAGAGTGTCCAGCACGTAGACAGATTCGTTGCACGCGTCTAACCAACAGCGGTATCGAGGCAGAACCAGTTTTCATCAGAAAGCACAACAACCTCCAACTTGATCTCCAACGAGCTCTCGTTTGACACCAATGAATTCTCAAATGGCGGTGTTTTGGGGTCGGTTGAATGCACGCTACAGGGTGTCTGACTCGGAGCTGTCCTTGAAGTAGCCGATTTGTAACACTTCGTTGTGTCACTGTGGTGTCAACTGCTGCTCATATTGCTCCTGCAGATGCAGTACGATGCGCCAGAAACGTACGCCGAACACTATGGTCTTCAGTCTCGGTAGTCCGAAGCCCGGTCTTCTTGCGCCCGGAAGTTCTCGTTACCACTGCTGCCAGCAATCATGTACAGTGGCGACATTCCTGCTTTCTGCAATATCTCAGAAGGAAATTACAGCTTCTCGTTGCTCTGTTACACGATCTCATTCAGACCCTCAATGAAGTGCCGATAACGGCGTCTTTGTCGCCTTCAAGACATTCTTGACTAACATCAGCTCACCACGTCCCATCTCAAAGGTCACAAACGCTCAGGACCGTTTAAGCGTGTAGTTAAATCTGATTTGCATTCCTGATTTTGCTACCAACGTCACTCCGATGCGACTGGCACGAACTTTGAATGGGCTTCATCTTTCAGATGTAGAAGCGTTTCTGTCGCACAACTCCTTGGTTTTGCGACATTTTCCCCTCACTGTATATACTTATGTCGCAACATTTGAAAAGGAAAAAGCTCTTTTTTAGAGCGATGGAAAGTAGTCTGACGGCCGGGTTAGAAACTTGAAAGCGAAGACCACACAGTGCAGGATATTTGTATGTTTGTGGTATGTGATGGTGTCCTGATATGATTAGATTAGATTAGATTAATTATTCATTCCATAGACCGACAAAAGAGGGGATCCTCCTGGGTGTGCAACATGTCAGATAAACACATTACAAAAATGTAATTAGAAAAACATGAGTTTCATTAATTTTAATGATCCTCAGTCAATAAACAGTAAAATTATGTACATGAATTAAAATTAAACTTCTAATATTCACAGATTAACAATTACATCTGCTTTCATTAAAGCCATCATCCACACAGTAGCTAGTTACTTGGCTATTAGCCGGCCGCGGTGGTCTCGCGGTTCTAGGCGCGCAGTCCGGAACCGTGGGACTGCTACGGTCGTAGGTTCGAATCCTGCCTCGGGCATGGATGTGTGTGATGTCCTTAGGTTAGTTAGGTTTAAGTAGTTCTAAGTTCTAGGGGACTGATGACCATAGATGTTAAGTCCCATAGTGCTCAGAGCCATTTGAACCATTTTAGAACTTGGCTATTACAACCAAGTATTGTCAAAAATTAAATTATTCATTTCAATGATCCTCAGTTAAGAACAGTCAAATTATGTACAAGATTTAAAATTGAACTTCCGCTATTTACAGACTTAAGACATACATCTGCTATCTGTACATCCATCATTCACACAATAGGTAGTTACTTGGCTGTTACAACCAAGAGTATTGTTAAAAATTAAGCCCACCAGGTTGGCCGTGCGGTCTAACGTACGGCTTTCCAGGCGGGAAGGAGTGCCGGTCCCCGGCACGAATCCGCCCGGCGGATTTGTGTCGAGGTCCGGGAAGCCGGCCAGTCTATGGATGATTTTTAGGCGGTTTTCCATCTGCCTCGGCGAATGCGGGCTGGTTCCCCTTATTCCGCCTCAGCTACACTATGTCGGCGATTGCTGCGCAAACAGGTTCCCCCCGTACGCGTACACCACCATTAGTCTACAACGCAAACATAGGGGTTACACTCGTTTGGTGTGAGACGTTCCCTGGGGGTCCACCGGGGGCCGAAACGCACAATAACCCTGGGTTCCGTGCGGGGCGGCGGAGGGGTGAAGTGGACTGCGGTAGCCGTCGTGGGGTTGCGGACCACTGCGGCTGCGGCGGGGACGGAGCCTCTCCGTCGTTTCAAGAGCCCCGGTTAACATAACATAACATTGTTAAAAATTGAAGTATAATAAATTTTCATTAAAATGGTCTACTGCACTTGTTTAGAAATTCATCGATGGAATAGAAGGAGTAGGTCACCAATAATTCTTTTAATTTATGTTTAAATTGTGCCTTGTCTGAAACTAAATTCTCAATGGTTGCTGGTAACTTATTGAAAATATGTGTTGCTGAATATTAGACTCCTTTCTGGGCAAGAGTAAGTGATTTTAAAACTTTATGTATATTGTTCCTATTCCTAGTATTGATACTGTGTACTAAGCCGTTAGTTGGAAAAAGAGATGTATTATTTACAACATACTTCATTAAGGAATAAATATACTGAAAAGCTATGTTTAGTATGCCCAGTTTTTTGAATAGGTTTCGACATGACGCTCTTGGATTCACACCACACATTACTCTTATTATACGCTTCTGTAAGCTAAAAAATTGTTCTCGGTTTGTGGAGTTGCACCAAAATATGATACCATATGACACAATGGAGTGAAAATAAGTAAAATATGTCACCTTTTATATTTATATCTCCAATGACTGACATCATTCGCATTGCAAACACAGACTTGTTTAGGCGCGTTAGCAGTTCGTTAGTATGTTGCTCCCAACTGAATTTATTATCAAGTTGTAATCCCAAGAATATTACTCTCTCAACTTCTTCTATTTCCATGCCATCATATTTTATACACACACTAGAAAGAAATAGCTCCGAGCACTATGGGACTTAACATCTGAGGTCATCAGTCCCATAGAACTTAGAACTACTTAAACTAACCTATGGACATCACACACATTCATGCCCTAGGCAGGATTCGAACCTGCAAACGTAGCGGTCGCACGGTTCCAGGATAAAGCACCTAGAACCGCTCGGCCACAGCAGCCGGCTAGAAGGAAATATATTGGAAGTTCTGAACTGTATATAGTGGGTCTTCTCAAAGTTTATTGACAGTGAATTGGCTATGAACCACTTATTAATGTCAGCAAAAATTTGATTAGCTGCCCTTTCTTTATATTTGATTTACTATTTACTGCAATGTTTGTATCAGCTGCAAATAAGACAAACTTGCCATCTGGTAATGTAACAGATGACAGGTCATTAACATATCAAGAAAAAGTAGTGGACCCAGTATGGAACCTTGGGGAACACCACATGTAATTTCTTCCAGTCAGATGATGTCTGATTGCCTACTGCTGAAGTGTTACATAATGACACCCTTTGTTTTGTATTAATAAGATATGACTGAAACCACTTTGCAGGACTACCAGTGATGCCATAATATTTTAATTTATGTAAAAGAATCCCGTGATTCACACAGTCAAAAGCCTTTGACAGGTCACAGAATATGCTTAGTGTTATTCAGAGCTCTGAACATAACGAAGAAATTCAATTTACAAAAACTTTATAATTCCTTCCACCAGAGGATTATGCACACTTCGCGAACAGCGAGAAGCGGAGGTGCCAAAATTAAATAAAGACTGTGAAGTGATGTGACTGAATGAATTATTCATAAAATGAGAGCAGAGAAATAAACGTCTGAATAATTTTCTGCAGCATTTTAACTGTGAAAATACAGTTTTGTTTTGAGGACGAACATACAAGAATGAATCTGCAGTTCGAGGAAGTTGCCGTATTGCCTTTCAGTTTGCATCTTCACTGATTTCCAGTTGATGTTGACAACGTGGAAAGTGAGCTACAGTTGGCTGGAACTTGTGAGTGCAGCCCTGCAGTGTGACAGTCGCGTGATAAGTGGCATACTAAAAGTCAGTCTTCCGGACTTACTTCCTCATTATACATACATTTGCAAGACTTAACAAGTCTGCAGCTATGATAATGTCTACATTTGGATCTACATAACTGTGCTAGTAACTTTTCCCGCAATAAAGAGAACGAAACCAACCCAAAGAAGGTCACTGACAGCAAACTTAAAAGCTTGTCTTTGAATTAGCAGTGCTGAAAAAGTGGTACCAGACATTGATGCTTTAGTGAGAAGCAAAATAAGTAATATTCAGGGACATCCTGTTCTTCTGTGTTAAGCGGAGTCATATCGCCGTATGTTTACAATGTTAAAATGCTCCGTTTTCTCAGGAACCTGCTAAGTATGTAAATATGAGATTTTTACCAAATATTCTCACATGTCTTGTGAATGTACTACTCTACATTCACTTTAAAACGTCAGTTAGGAAAGACGTTATGATTTTTTCCGTAAACATATAATTTTTTGATGTAAATTTTCACAAATTTAATTTCTTGACCTTTAACTATTAGAGTAAATACAACTAAAGTAGACCTACAACATCACGGTACTATCTACGTTATGTGGCAAATAATTCATAAGTGTAGATTCAGAAGTTTCTGAGAAAAAGGAGCATTTATACTGAAAAATTTCATTTTGAGAAAATTGTGTTTTAAAGAAAAAATTAGTACACAATCGACTGATACATACAAAATACGTTAGTATTCTCATGAGTGGTAGTCTTCATCTACTTCTTCATCTTCCTGAACCAAAGCTACCTTTCTTTCCTTTATTTGGATCTGGTTTCCTTTCACATCTTGTTTGCTGCAATCTCTGTCTTCATGACTCGCTGTTGGTACAAGTCCATGCACTGTTAATAGTGTTTTAACCTTTATGTACTCCAAGAAGTTCCAAAACCTATAGTGTCAAGGAATAGCCATCATTAAAACAAAAGACTGGCCTTTCAATAAAAACATTTTTGGTATCCTTGACCATACAACATTGTTAAATGATTTGTTTGCATTCTGTGTTTTGCCATTCAGACATGTCTGTAACAACTATGGATGGGGAAGTTGCCGAAACACAGGTTTCATGGCAAGCACAGCATTTGGTATACTAATTTTCAATTGATTCAAATGGCTCTGAGCACTATGGGACTTAACTTTTGAGGTCATCAGTCCCCTAGAACTTAGAACTACATAAACCTAACTAACCTAAGGACATCACATACATCCATGACCGAGGCAAGATTCGAACCTGACAGAAGCGCCTAGAACCGCTCGGACACCCCGGCCGGCTACTAATTTTGTAAGAGAGGGTCTACTTATCTTCCTCTTTTGCCTTCAGGTATATTCACCAATCATTGGAACACAGGTTGTGGATTGGTTCAGCATCTGTAGGCAGCGTGTGGAAATAAACTGCCCAAACAGCTCTCTTCATACCATCTAAATTTCCCTGTTACTTCTAACAGCTATACCGTAATACTGTGTAATCTGATCAATTTGTTTGTCAGTCGACGCCTTATACTTAGACCATCTGATAACTTAGTACTTCCAAACTGCTGTTTTAATCTACGCATTCTCGTACCCAACCTCTGACGTGAATAATGCGTTCTAGTTTTGTAACTGACAAGTCACTACGGGGTTTACTCTCCACCACTGACGCAAAACAAATTATCAGAAATGTCAGTGCAAAATTATTTTCAAATATTTATTTAAAATTGTGAATATTAGAATATTTCAATACAACATACACCAAATTAAACAAAAATATCCATATTTTCATAAATTGCGTAAAAGTAAAAATGTCAAACTTTGTCATTTTTGGGCCGTACAAGTCCCGTTAAACGCCTAAATAAAATCTTGACGAAATACAAGCTTGTCTATCGTCCTAAAACGGTATTCATCATAAGGCTGCATCGATTGTAAGAAATATTACGTTTCGTACTTGGATGCCCGATTTTCCTTGCTTCGTCAAAAAATTAAAAGAGATGATTCATTTTATTGTCATTTCTTATTAATTCAATTGTTTTAGAAAATGAATTTCCCATGATACGCTTTAGTGAGCCAGCTTGCAGCGATAACTGAACCACATAACATGACTTTACCGGCCGTAGAATTAAGACTCGTTGCGAAGATATCTATCTGTGATACCGCCCTGCACTACCTTCCCTTCTACATCTACATCTACATTTATACTCCGCAAGCCACCCAACGGTGTGTGGCGGAGCGCACTTTACGTGCCACTGTCATTACCTCCGATTCCTGTTCCAGTCGCGTATGGCTCGCGGGAAGAACGACTGCCGGAAAGCCTCCGTGCGCGCTCGAATCTCTCTAATTTTACATTCGTGATCTCCTCTGGAGGTATAAGTAAGGGGAAGCAATATATTCGATACCTCATCCAGAAACGCACCCTCTCGAAACCTGGCCAGCAAGCTACACCGCGATGCAGAGCGCCCCTCTTGCAGAGTCTGCCACTTGAGTTTGCTAAACATCTCCGTAACGCTATCACGCTTACCAAATAACCCTGTGACGAAACGCGCCGCTCTTCTTTGGATCTTCTCTATCTCCTCTGTCAACCCGATCTGGTACGGATCCGACACTGATGAGCAATACTCAAGTATAGGTCGAACGAGTGTTTTGTAAGCCACCTCATTTGTTGATGGACTACATTTTCTTAGGACTCTCCCAATGAATCTCAACCTGGCACCCACCTTACCAACAATTAATTTTATATGATCATTCCACTTCAAATTGTTCCGCATGCACACTCTCAGATATTTTACAGAAGTAACTGCTACCAGTGTTTGTTCCGCTATCATATAATCATACAATAAAGGATCCTTCTTTCTATGTATTCGCAATACATTACATTTGTCTATGTTAAGGGTCAGTTGCCACTCCCTGCACCAAGTGCCTATCCGCTGTAGATCTTCCTGCATTTCGCTGCAATTTTCTAATGCTGCAACTTCTCTGTATACTACAGCATCATCCGCGAAAAGCCGCATGGAACTTCCGACACTATCTACTAGGTCATTTATATATATTGTGAAAAGCAATGGTCCCATAACAGTCCCCTGTGGTACGCCAGAGGTTACTTTAACGTATGTAGACGTCTCTCCATTGATAACAACATGCTGTGTTCTGTTTCCTAAAACCTCTTCAATCCAGCCACACAGCTGGTCTGATATTCCGTAGGCTCTTACTTTGTTTATTAGGCGACAGTGCGGAACCTTCAGACACCTTTCCGAGCCATACGCCCCCGCGAGCCAGCCTGTTGCTCACTGCTCGTAGAGCACATTGGTAAACAGGCCTGCCTTAGAATTTGTCCGACTAGCGCCGCCTCACGTGCTGGGTGCGGTATAAAATTACCTCGTGGTTTCGTGGCGACCGCTCACTCCGACTTGCGCGCTGGGGATTAAGTGTCGCGTCCAGGCGTGCGCTGGTGAAGCGAAATACCAGGGGTCGTAACCGTGAAGGGGAAAGAGTAGATTGTGGCGACCTGCCAGGGTGAAACTGCGCGGCGGGTCAAATGGGGCAGTACAATGGGGGCGGGAGAGAGGGGGAGGTAGGTGACACGGAGGGTGACCGTAGCCAGGGTCCCGCAAAGGTCAGTGGGTCAGGGCTGTAGGGCGTAGGGCAGGGTAGGGATGTGGCGTCACAGCCGCATTTAAAGATTTGCCCCTTTCATCAAAATGAATGACAACGTCAGGTACTTGAGAAATAAAAACAATATCTAATTTTCTGAAAATATGTCGTCTGTGAAAGACAGCGATATGTGAATCTTGGCATTAGTGTCTGTCGTAAATTGTAAGATACTAATGTATATGAAACCATTATAAATATTATGCACCAACGTACAATATAACTCTCGGGGCTAAGTCTAATAGACGATAAGGTCTCCTTGGAAATTACGAGGGCCGTTTGATAAGCCTGGTAGAAAAGCAAGGCAAAACTTTGGTTTCGTAAACGATTCACCTTATTCCTCGACATAGTCTCCTTTGAGAGAGATGCACTTTGTCCAATAATCCTCCAGCTTTTTCGACGCCTCGGAAAAATACGAGGGTTGGAACTTTAATAGTGGCAGCTATTTACTTAGAGCTCATAAAAAATAGATACGTGTTTCAAAGTTTTACTAAGTAGTCACCAGCATTGGGTATAACCCGTTTCCAGCGACGTGGAAGTCGTAGGATACTCTTAGCAGTGCCAGTTGTGTTGACAGCTCGAGCGGTTCGGTCTATTGCCCGACGAATTTGTATCAGTTCTGAAGCGAATGCCGTGAAGTGTTTCCTTCAGTTTAGAAATCGAGTTAAACTCACAAGGCCTTAAGTCAGGGGGGTGCAGTAGCACTTAGCAGCCCCGTCAGTCAAACTAATCAGTAACAGCTTGCACTGTACGTGCTAGAGCATTGTCCTGCAAAATGATGGTCAGGTCCTGCAGAAAGTGTCATCACTTCTGTCCCTAAGCTGGCTGCTAAGTGCTATACCACCTACTGCAGTCCCCTGACTTAAGCCCTCGTGAGTTTAAATCGATTTCTAAACTGAAGGAAACACTTCACGGCATTCGCTTCAGAAGTGCTACAAATTCGTCGGGCAGTAGACCGCACCGCTCCAACTGTCAACAGAACTGGCACAGCTAAGAGTATCCTACGACTTCCACATCGCTGTCAACGGGTTATACACAATGCTGGTGACTGATTTGAAGGCCAGTAAAGCTCTGAAACACGTATCTATTTTGTACGAACTGTAAATAAGTAGTTGCCACTATTAAAGTTCCAACCCTCGTAGGTTCTGTCGAACTCTGCAAAACACACGTTGAATGCAACTATTACTTCCTAATTTGATGAAAATTTCTTCCCAGCATGCTAAAGTTTCAAGGGATCAAGAATAAGTCACTTGTTGCTAAGTTTGGTGAACGAGAAACCAATTCAAAGCCCAGTTCACGCCACTATTTTCGCTGATGTGTGGAATGGTTCATTATCCTTGTTTAAGTGCCAACCATGATCTTATTTTCAGACAACGCAAATTTCAGACGATCCAGCAATGAAACATAATAGGGTCCAGTTAGGGTTCTGTCTTTTTCCAAGTAAACTATGAGGATTGTTCCCTGCGAACCCAAAAAAAACAGTGGCAATTACCCGCTAATTAAGCGGTCTTTACCTTTTTCATTAGCCTTTGCCCGTTGTTTTGACTGCCATTTTGACTCTGGAATGTGATGATGGGTCTGGGTTTGGTCAACAGTCACAAATGGGCACAAAAAGCATTGCAGATTGCGATTAAACATCGCCAAATGTTGTGCCAGTTGCGCTTTTGGCTGAGTGTGTGCAACCGTGGCACCGCACTCAGCTTCTACAGAGCCAATTCTGCTTGCAGGATATTTTGCACTCCCTCAGTGCAAAAGCCTAAAGTCTCAGAAATCTCACGAGTTCTTCTTCGGTGCCCTTGCATTGCCATAGTAGACTTGTTAGTGATTTCATTTGTGGTGTCCTCAGTTGGACGATCGGAGCGCATTTCATCTTCGGTGCTTCATTAATCCACCTGTAAATGGTCTTAAATGATGATGCAGAGTCCACGTGAACTTCACCCAATTCTGTTTTGATTAGTGTGGCAGTCCAAGGCTTCAAAGGACACTGTTTAATAGGAGCAAGACACTCGGTTTTCTTCATTTCCAATCGCAGTCGACACACTGACTATTCAGACGGCTGTCAACAGAGAACTGTGACCTATACATTTGTTGAAATTCTTTATACAATCCTTGGAGTAATCAAGTTTACCAACCATGAAGACGCAACAAAAATGTTCCATCCCTTCATAGAAGTTTACCACACTTATCACAGAACTCTCGTAGCTATTTCTTGATCGCCGTCGCTGAGCTGTATCATTAAGTGTGGGTCCGATTTACACGTGTAGGTTGAATGTCCATTAAAAGTATAAAGAATTCTTTTTGCACTAAGACTACTTCATTAGAAGAACGTATTTCATTTTATATGAAAAGAAAAGACAAATTTCATTTGCTGCAAATGCGGTAATTAAATACAAAAACCCTTCGTTTGGTTCGCGATTATTTCAAAAGCCATTTTCTGAGTGATTGCTATTTGCGTATAACATTAAATAAAAAAAATTATTTTCCTACAAGTCCGATAACTTTTCTCAGTGTAATTATTCGGAGAGGAAAGTTCATTTCTTTTTAGGGTCAGTAAAATAACAAACGAATTCTTTCCAAGCTATCTATGGGCCGTAACTATTTTGCAGTTTTGAAATAAATGAAAGTTAACAGTATTATTATCGTTATTTTTGACTTTTACAAAAGTAATTGTTTGCTGATGATGCTCTCATTTACCGTCTCGTAAAGTCATCAGATGATCAAAACGACTTGCAAAATGATTTAGGTAAGATATCTGTACGGTGCGAAAAGTATCAATTGATCCTGAATAAGGAAAAGTCTGAAGTTATTCACATGAGTACTACAAGAAACCAGCTAAATATCAATTACGCGATAAGTCACACAAATCTGAAGGCTGTAAATTCAACTAAATACTTAGGGATTACAATTACGAATAACCTAAATTGGAACGATCACACAGATAATATTGTGCGTAGAGCAAACCAAAGACTGCGATTCATTGGCAGAACACTTAGAAGGTGCAACAGGTCTGCTAAAGAGACTGCTTACACCACGCTTGTCCGCCCTATTCTCGAGTATTGTTGTGCGGTGTCGGGTCCGCATCAGGTGGGACTGACGGATGACATCGAAAAAGTACAAAGAAGGGCAACTCGTTTTGTATTATCGCGAAATAGGGAAGATAGTGCCACAGACATGATACGTGATTTGGAGTGGCAATCATTAAAACAAAGGCGTTTTCGTTGCCACGGGATCTTCTCATGAAATTTGAATCATCAGTTTTCTCCTCCGATTGCGAAAACATTCTGTTGCCACCCACCTACATAGGGAGAAATGATCATCACGATAAAATAAGAGAAATAAGGGCTCGCACTGAAAAATTGAAGCGCTCGTTTTTCTCGCGTGCCGTTCGAGAGTGGAACGGTAGAGAGACAGTTTGAAGGTGGTTCATTGAACCCTCTGCCAGGCACTTTATTGTGAATAGCAGAGTAATCACGTAGATGTAGATGTAGATGTACACTGACGTGACAAAAGTCCTTGAATACCGATACGCACAAAAACAGAGGGCGCAGTATGGCGTGCACAAAGTATGAGAGGGCAGCGCATCGGCAGAGATGTTATTTGCACTCGGGTGATTCATGTGAAAAGGTTTCCCACGATTTTATTGCAGCCCGACGGGGATTAACAGACATTGAACGCGGAATGGCAGCTGGAGCTAGACGTATGGGACATTCCATTTTAGAAATCGCCAGGGATTCGCAGATATACAGTGTCAAGAGTGCACCGAGAATACCAGATTCCAGGCGTTATCTCTCAGCACGAATATCTGCTGGGCCGATGGCCTTTGCTTAAGGACCGACAGCAGCGGCGTTTGCGGAGAGTTGTCAGTGCTAACAGACAAGCAACACTGCGTAAAATAACTGCAGAAATAAATGTGGGACGTACGAAGGACGTATCCCTTAGAACAGTGCGGCGAAATTTGGCGTTAATGGGCTGTGGCAGCAGGCGACCGACGCGAGTGCCTTTGTTAACAGCGCAGCGTTGCCTTCGGCGCTTTTCCTGAGCTCGTGACCATATCTGTTGGGCCCTAGACGACTGGAAAAGCGTGGTCCGGTCAGACGAGTCCCAATTTCGGTTTCAAATGGTGGGCTTCGAGTGTGGACGACACCCACGAAGTCGTGGTTCCAAGTTAATAAGTCACTGTGCAGGCTGGTAGTGGCTCCATATGGTGTGGAATGGACTTGATCGGCGGCCGCGGTCGTCTAGCGGTTCTAGGCGCTCAGTCCGGAACCGCGCGACTGCTACGGTCGGAGGTTCGAATCCTGCCTCGCGCATGGATGTGTGTGATGTCCTTAGGTTAGTTAGGTTTAAGTAGTTCTAAGTTCTAGGGGACTGATGACCACAGATGTTCCCATAGTGCTCAGAGCCATTTGAACCGTTTTTTTGGACTTGATCCTTTGGTCCAACTGAACCGATCACTGACTGGAAATGATTATGTTCGGCTACCTGCATACCATTTGCAGCCATTCATGGAATTCATGAAAATGTGTCATCTCACCGAGCCACAACAGTTCGCGGTTGGTTTGAAGGCCATCCTGGACAATTAGAGCTAATGATTTGGGCAGTTCGATTGCCCGACTTGAAACCCATAGAACATTTATGGGACTTAAACCGGCAACACTTTCATAATTATGGACGGCTATGGAGTAAACATAACTCAATATTTCGGCAGGGGGAATGTCCCAAAGAACAGATACCATCGGTGACCGTGCACCTCTCTTAGAATGAAATGATAATTAAATCAAGACCATAAGCTGTCGACAGGCCTTGATATACATCAACGGGGATAGTTGAAAATGTGTGCCCCGACCGTGACTCGAACCCGGGATCTCCTGCTTACATGGCAGACGCACTATCCATCTGAGCAGCCGAGGGGACAGAGGGGATGTGGGTCTCACGGGCAGCGTGCAAGGGATAAGTCCCTGCAGTCGCACTATCCTCTCTGCCTTCGGTGGCTCAGATGGATAGAGAGTCTGCCATGTAAGCAGGAGATCCCGGGTTCGAGTCCCGGTCGGGGCACACATTTTCAACTGTCCCCGTTGATGTATATCAACGCCTGTCGACAGCTTAGGGTCTTGATTTAATTATCATTTCGATATTCGGAGGTATCCCGTGACTCTTGTCACCTCAATGCAATTTGGCTCCAGTTTTCTTGTAACGTTAGCGCCAATGACAGAGAGTTCCAATAAATAATTTTGCATAACAGTGAACATTCGTTATTACCAGATTCATAACATAAAGTCAATTTCACATGCGGTAATACTTTGGTGATACGTTCGGCCGCCAAACTCCTACCCGCAGAGTGTGGGGGAGCGCTGGCCATGGGGTCCTTATGTCGCATCTCAGCGAGCGTTGATTAGTTCCAACTAGGTTTCTACCGTCTGCTGGCCACTGAATTTGGAACAACAGGAAGGACAGGGATAACTAAACTTTACTTGTGCATGTACAGAGTTTGTTCAAAAGTTTAGAGAGTAAAACTATCCAGCTAACCAGAATCGATAGAGCTACGCGATTTTCCGTACGAACGACGGTGTGGGTTCTTGTCTAACTAGCGGGAATTGGCGCCGTCGCCTTCTGTCAGCGACAGAGTGAGTATTTGAGTTTCGCTTGTAGTGTGTTTTGGCGACGCGTCGAGATGAAGCGGTTAATCGACCAGCGATACGAAATCAGATTTTGCTCTGAGCTCTAAATAATCGGGCTCTGACACGTTGAGACTGATTTAGGAAGCCTTGCAGGCGGAAGATAATTCCCAGGCCAGATTTTACGAGCAGCACAAGGAGTTGCCGGATGGCCGAGGAAACGTCGACGACAAAAACAGCTTCTGGCGTGCGTCAGCGTCCCGAATAGACGAAAAAGTGGAGAAAATTATCTGATTTTGTCCATTATTAATGGTTTTGCGAAATCCTGCGATGGTGAAAACAATGATGTTTTTTACAAATAACTTTCCTGCTGGAACTTCCTGGCAGGTTAAAACGGTGTGGAGGACCGAGAATTGAACTCGGGACCTTTGCCTTTCGCGGGCAACTGCTCTGCCATCTTAGCTACCCAAGCACGACTCACGCCTCGTCGTCACAGCTTGACTTCTGCCTCGTCTCCTAGAGCACTTGCCCGCGAAAGGCAAAGGTCCCGAGTTCGAGTCTCGGCCCGGCTCGTAGTTTTAATCTGCCAGGAAGTTTCATATCGGCTCACACTCCGCTGCAGAGTGAAAATCTCATTCTGGACACTTTTCTGCTACCAGTCACGATTTTCTTTTATTTGTATTTCCAAATGATTGCCATTTCCAAGCGTGTTTTCCCTTTGTATTATGCCATTTTTACGTAATGTTTTCGATGTTTGAGGTTCTGCTTTGTTCAGTTGACTTTGTTGACTTTGCTGCAATGGATATGATGATGAGGTCCCATACTTCGAGGAACGCACCGCCGACTAGGCAAGGTCCTAGTGGAGGTGGTTTGCCATTGCCTTCCTCCGACCGTAAAGGGGTGAATGATGATGACGATGATGATGACGACACTATAACACTCAGTCATCTCGAGGCTGGAAAAATCCCTGACCCCACCGGGAATCGAACACATCTATTTTTAGTTATCGAATTTTACATGTACACTCCTGGAAGTGGAAAAAAGAACACATTGATACCGGTGTGTCAGACCCACCATACTTGCTCCGGACACTGCGAGAGGGCTGTACAAGCAATGATCACACACACGGCACAGCGGACACACCAGGAACCGCGGTGTTGGCCGTCGAATGGCGCTAGCTGCGCAGCATTTGTGCACCGCCGCCGTCAGTGTCAGTCAGTTTGCCGTGGCATACGGAGCTCCATCGCAGTCTTTAACACTGGTAGCATGCCGCGACAGCGTGGACGTGAACCGTATGTGCAGTTGACGGACTTTGAGCGAGGGCGTATAGTGGGCATGCGGGAGGCCGGGTGGACGTACCGCCGAATTGCTCAACACGTGGGGCGTGAGGTCTCCACAGTACATCGATGTTGTCGCCAGTGGTCGGCGGAAGGTGCACGTGCCCGTCGACCTGGGACCGGACCGCAGCGACGCACGGATGCACGCCAAGACCGTAGGATCCTACGCAGTGCCGTAGGGGACCGCACCGCCACTTCCCAGCAAATTAGGGACACTGTTGCTCCTGGGGTATCGACGAGGACCATTCGCAACCGTCTCCATGAAGCTGGGCTATGGTCCCGCACACCGTTAGGCCGTCTTCCGCTCACGCCCCAACATCGTGCAGCCCGCCTCCAGTCGTGTCGCAACAGGCGTGAATGGAGGGACGAATGGAGACGTGTCGTCTTCAGCGATGAGAGTCGCTTCTGCCTTGGTGCCAATGATGGTCGTATGCATGTTTGGTGCCGTGCAGGTGAGCGCCACAATCAGGACTGCATACGACCGAGGCACACAGGGCCAACACCCGGCATCATGGTGTGGGGAGCGATCTCCTACACTGGCCGTACACCACTGGTGATCGTCGAGGGGACACTGAATAGTGCACGGTACATCCAAACCGTAATCGAACCCATCGTTCTACCATTCCTAGACCGGCAAGGGAACATGCTGTTCCAACAGGACAATGCACGTCCGCATGTATCCCGTGCCACCCAACGTGCTCTAGAAGGTGTAAGTCAACTACCCTGGCCAGCAAGATCTCCGGATCTGTCCCCCATTGAGCATGTTTGGGACTGGATGAAGCGTCGTCTCACGCGGTCTGCACGTCCAGCACGAACGCTGGTCCAACTGAGGCGCCAGGTGGAAATGGCATGGCAAGCCGTTCCACAGGACTACATCCAGCATCTCTACGATCGTCTCCATGGGAGAATAGCAGCCTGCATTGCTGCGAAAGGTGGATATACACTGTACTAGTGCCGACATTGTGCATGCTCTGTTGCCTGTGTCTATGTGCCTGTGGTTCTGTCAGTGTGATCATGTGATGTATCTGACCCCCGGAATGTGTCAATAAAGTTTCCCCTTCCTGGGACAATGAATTCACGGTGTTCTTATTTCAATTTCCAGGAGTGTAGTTGTTGGCGAAATATGGGAGAACTTGTACTTAGACTCCATTTGTACATGTTGTACGTTACACACAGTTTTCTGCGCATAGTATACATTGAAAATATCTTTCATAAACAAACAGTTACAAAGACGTTTCTGACGTAGTTGACATAATGTTACACGTATTCCACAGACTGTGATATGCTTTTACATAGAGGGTATTTATCTTAACAATATGGATCACAATTTGCTTACATCTATTTTATAATGGTGCTTATTTCTATGTGTTACTGTTGATATACGGGAGCTATTTGGAAAGTAAGGTCCGATAGGGTGCGAAGCGAAAACCGAAGTGAAAATCCGATGAAGTTTTGCACAGGTAAGTCGGGCAGTGTCTCTAGTATGCCCGTCGATGGCGTCACGTCGCTCTTTTCAGTTCTCAGCACACAGTGAGCATGTAAAGATGCGTACAACAGTAGTTTCCCCCGCCAAGATTGAGGGCCTCGTGTGAGATATCACCTGAATTCATGCAGCCCACATAACATAACTGTCATGCGTTTCATTCTGCATGACAATTCCCAGCCGCACTGTGCAGGGGCAATGAAGTCCCACCTGCAGCGTTTTCTATGGAAACTGTTTGATCGCCCACAATAATCCCGTAACTGACTCTCTCTGAGTTTCATCTCTGCTCACATGAACCGCTAGTGTTGTGTACATAGTTCCTCGTAGTCAGCGCGTACACAACTTTCCCACTAGAGCGCGCCCCGCTAAGCACAACAGCGCAGGCGCAGCGCTCGTCCGTCTCCGCACTACGAGATGGCGCTGCCATAAAGACGGACCAAATTCTGCTTCTGCCGATCCGCGTATTAATATGTAACGCAGCCAAAGAGATTGCTGCTAACGTAGAACCTTTTCTCCTCGCGGTTCACACTCGCGCAGTGATACCTGAACGCGCGAGGTATGATAACGGTTGTACAGACCTCTGATTAGTCAGTCTGCATTAGTCTGCATTAGTCTGTACCAGTCTACATTAGTCTGTACCAGTCTATAGTCAAGTTTCATCCTGTACCTAATAAGATTATCATATTCCTGTACATAGCCATGAAGATAAATGAATAGACACTTTGTCAAGTATCAGAGATATGTGAGAAAAAGATTAACGTACCAAGACGAAAGGAACTTCAGATTGTCAATTGTAAATAGCATCCAGAACCAAGTTAAGTTATTTTTATGCTTCTTCTTATTTTAATAAATGTGTGTGAAAATTAATCAAATTGGTCACCGTCAATCTGCTACTCTAAGCGTGCAAGTGGCATTTCTATCGTCTGACCTAACAGCAGAAGATAAACACGCCACGATAAGACCACGAGACATATTGCTGACACTCGCCTACTTCGTTAGAGCGACAAGTCAAATAATCTGATGGTGTGTGTACCGAAGGTCTTACAGTACGCACACCACAGCTAGCTATGAAGACAACGTTCTGGCACAGATAACGACCTCTAGATCAGCGTAGAAAATTGCCAGAAAGCACAGCCGGCATCCTTTTATGACGAGGGTATTGGAAAGTTGGTACAATGCTACGACAAACGTCTAAATCGTCCGTGTCTGCTCCGCTTAAATACCTTCATTACGGCGTTACGTGTCCGCATCGCCATCAGGCGCCATCCAACGTTGCGGTGGGCAGTGTTCATGATGTTTTGGCTTATCATTGTACACCAGGGCTTCACAACATACGTGCTCGCGGAGCAAGCTGTGAGCAGCAAGGGGCGAGCACGGAGTAGCGCGAGCACGCTACCCCCACTACCGGACCAGAGCGGAGAGTGGGGAGAGTCACGTGGGGTACACAACAGCTGCCGCCAGTCGACGTAAATCCGCGGCCACCTGCAGGGATATCACTCACGAATTGTTACTGCGACAAATAAAACAAATAAAGGAGAATGTAGATGTGCCACATAATTTTACTAGCTTAGTGTATGCCTCTACCATTTGTAGACACTGAAACTAAAGAATTCCACGAAAATCCTATATTTTCAACACTTTCTTCGCTACTTAAAATATCACCTCCGGTTGTAGTGTTCTTCATGGCTACTACATCGAGGAGCTCCTCCCTCACCTGAAGATCTCTATTAACACCTCTAATAAATATGGCAAGCTACGCTGTTCCAGTGATATCAACACTTTCGTCCAGAGCTAGAGAATACGCCATAAAATCTTTACAGATATTTGCAAGCTGGCTCTGGACGTCGTCTGCCATATCCTGTATGCGACGCATAATGGTCATGTTAGATAATGGCACAATCCGAAATAGTTCAACTTGAGATGAACACAAATGCTCCGCTGCAACTACCAAACATTCTTTTATTAAATCGCCATCAGTTAAGGGGCACAGGGATTTTACTAAAAGCAAAGCAATTTTGTAACCCACTCTGAGAGCTGCCTCAGTTGATTTTTCTTCATCATCCAGATCTTCTTCGGATAGCTTCCTTTTAAGTTTAATAACTTCCTGTGCACGATCTGGTTAATCACATTTTCCACGTCCGTAGTCTTTCGCGTGGTACGACATATAATGTCGCTGCAAATTAAATTTCGTAAAAGAATTCAGCGTTTTGTGACATACTAAACATTTTGCAACACCATCTTTTTCTGTAAACAGATACAATTCCTCCCATTGGGGGTTGAACTGCGAAAGCATGGTTGGGGTTACACAACGGCGACTTCACATGATTCTTAACCAGCGAAGTGACTGTTAAGAGCTGATCTTAGTACTTTAAACGTTACACAGTCGGCGCGAATTCAATAGGCACGCTGCGGCCCTATTCAAACGTGCGCGCGCATTTCCCCTCCCTCCCCTCCCTCCCTACTCCGCGACCTTGCAGCTGCTCGCGAGCACGTGCCTGAGCAGACGCGAGTACTCGCGCTCAAAACCGGCCATTTGTTAAGCCCTGTTGTACACTATGGTTAAAAAATTAACAAACACTTAAAACTGAAAGTTGAGGATACTTACGTGGAACAGTGGGCACATTCAACAACATAAAGTTGTGACATGCTGGAACATAGATCCCAGTAGTGTATAATCTTGTATATGTCGTGCTATAAATCCGTACGTTGAATCATATACCATGCGAGCAGGCATGGAAAACCTCAAGTCCAAATCTCGTGTCACTGACTTGGCGAACACATAATAACGGCGGCGAAATGACAAAGATGTTGAAATGAGTGTGAATTCCTCAGGGACCAAACGTCTGAGGCCATCAGTCCCTAGACTTACACACTACTTAAACTAACTTATGCTAAGAACAACGCACACACCCGTGCTCGAGGGAGGACTCGAACCTCCAGCCGCTCAATCCGTGACATGGCGGCCCAAACCATGCGGCCACTCCGCACGGCGGACATAGATGCAGACACCCAAATAACGTCAGCCTGAAAGCGAAAAGGCGCTGGTATACAGAGCCAATGTCACGTGGTTTGTAGAACGTGTGTTTAGAAAGAACAAAAGTGGCAGAAGTAAGTGTAGAATAAAAACGGAATCAGCAAGTATGAATCAAAGTTTAATTTAAAGGGCATGGATGTGTGTGATGTCCTTAGGTTAGTCAGGTTTAAGTAGTTCTAATTTCTAGGGGACTGATGACCTTAGAAGTTAAGTCCCATAGTGCTGAGAGTCATTTGAACCATTTAATTTAAAAGTGAGTAATGCTTAAATACGTAATTCTTTTAAGATGATGTCTACTGCAACTAGGCAAGTCATTTTAAGGGGACAATGTACGTGAAATTCGCTGGAATTCGACGTTTTCTGTTTTTTACTCCATAATGTACTTTGGACTTTCCTGAACATTTTCATATATAATACATTGAAATCAGACAATTGTGAGACCTTTAAATAATATTTTGAATGTTGACATGTGACTGTCATATTTCGCGGCTACGCTTGTACTGCCACAGTTAAGCAGTCGTATCTTGGGAACTACTCTGTCTAGGCGGCTGTGAATTGCTTTGGTTGTTTGCCTACTCCTATGTCTCAGAAGTTGGCATTACGAATAAACCTAAAAACCAAGCTGTGTAGCACAAAACTGTCTCATGGCAAGACAATAAAATGTGCTGGAAGACTAACGGACAAAGTTATTGATGAAGTACAGGAATATTATGGGAAGGCCATTAGAGATAACTGTGACAATTTAGAGACGATGAAAAGAGCTGTGCGAAGCACTTTCTTTCATCGAATATCAATCGATGAAAAGCCGTCATGCTTTGTGTCCATCTCCTCCAAACACTTGGTGTAGATATAGGCAAACTTAATTTTCTGCCACCCTGCATGAATTTACGCATAAAGATTCTCTTCCTTTGGCAGTAATGGAGGCAATCAAACCTATTTACAGAGATTTGGCAAATCCTGAGCTACTAAAGAAGGATTTACATGGGAAGACCCAGATTGTGAGTAAGTCCTTCAATAACGTTGTGTGGTGCCGTGTGCCTAAAAATGTATTTGTTGGCCTTCTGACTCTACGGATAGCAGTGTCTGATGCTGTAATAACTTTCAGTGGTGGGAACTATGAAAGACTTAAGGTTCTAGAGAAGTTAGGGGTAAGATTTGGACAGAACAGAGCTAAAGGACTGCGGGAACTGGATGAGCTTCGTGTACGTGAAGCAGACTTAGCTGCTCAGCAAATGAAAAAAGAAGCAAGAAAAAAAGGAGGAGGCAAGCTCTAGGCTGTTAGGCTGTTGTGACACAGAAGAAGACGCAGACTATGGGCCAGGTCAATTCTAGTGCATAAAAGACGCAGAAATGTAAGTCTGTACAAGAATTTGTTGTAAAAAAGGTTTTAAATCTCAATATCTATGAACTACATTTTTTGAAATAAACGACTCGTTTTCTAAAAAAGTACTGATGGTAGAGACATGAAGTTTTCACAGCATGCCAACTGTGAGATTCAACACATATGAAACTAGAATAATTAATAAATAATTAAAATATCCTCAGTTGTTCTGTTTTTATATTCATTTATTTACAAAATTCTGTAAAAAATGAGTATTTGAAAAAAAGATAAAATGTCCCACAATACAATTTTAGTAATAATTCTAGTTCGGTGTATCTGGAAAGGTGCATTCAATAATTATAGACATTTGTAAGTTGGTGACTTAAAAAGTTTCCAAGAAAATTCGATAATTTAACATTGGCGACATAGGACATACAATATTCCCATAATTTTACTGTTTCATGTATCGGTTACGATTAGTTCAAATGTGTGTGAAATCTTATGGGACTTAACTGCTAAGGTCATCAGTCCCTAAGCTTACACACTACTTAACCTAAATTATCCAAAGGACAAGCACACACACCCATGCCCGAGGGAGGACTCTAACCTCCGCCGGGACCAGCCGTATAGTCCATGACTGCAGCACCTAAGACCGCTCGGCTAATCCCGCGTGGCGTTACGTTTAGATGTACTTCTGTGTTTAGACTTTACCTACTTTTAAGTCACTGTTTCCATTTTCTTTGCGGATTCCATTTTTATTTAGCACACACTTCTATCAAATGGTTCAAATGGCTCTGAGCACTATGGGACTTAACTACTGTGGTCATCAGTCCCCTAGAACTTAGAACTACTTAAACCTAACTAACCTAAGGACATCACACACATCCATGCAGGAGGCAGGATTCGAACCTGCGACCGTAGCGGTCACGCGGTTCCAGACTGTAGCGCCTATAACCGCACGGCCACGCCGGCCGGCACACTTCTATCACTCTAGTCCTTTCTACGCACACTGTCGTGTCCCGAGTGAGAAGGACACGTAGTAATTACAAGGGCTTACATCGATCGATGTAATCGATGGACGAATTTCGCGTAGGCAGCCTTCAGAACTCCGCCCTGTAAAGAATCTAGATACTAAAGAGGGTGTTCAGGGACACGGAACTCGGTGTACAGTCTAATCAAACTCAGACTAATAAACTTCATTGTAAGTTCACTTCAGGTACAACTGACTTTAGCTTCTGCTATTGCCGGCCGCTGGTGGCCAGGCGGTTCTGACGCTAGTCTGGAACCTCGCGACCGCTACGGTCGCAGGTTCGAATCCTGCCTCGGGCATGGATGTGTGTGTTGTCCTTAGCTAAGTTAGGTTTAAGTAGTTCTAAGTTCTAGGGGACTTATGACCTGAGCAGTTGAGTCTCATAGTGCTCAGAGCCATTTGTACCATTTGACCCTTCTGCTATTCGATGCACAAGGTTACAATATACGTAACTCTGTCAGTTGTACAGACCTCCGATTAGTCAGTCTGCATTAGTCTGTACCAGTCTACATTAGTCTGTACCAGTCTATAGTCAAGTTTCAGCCTGCACCTAATAAGATTATCATATTCCTGTACATAGCCATGAAGATAAATGAATAGACACTTTGTCAAGTATCGGAGATATGTGAGAAAAAGATTAACGTACCAAGATGAAAGGAACTTCAGATTGTCAATTGTAAATAGCATCCAGAACCAAGTTAAGTTATTTTTATGCTTCTTCTTATTTTAATAAATGTGTGTGAAAATTAATCAAATTGGTCACCGTCAATCTGCTACTCTAAGCGTGCAAGTGGCATTTCTATCGTCTGACCTAACAGCAGAAGATAAACGCGCCACGATAAGACCACGAGACATATCGCTGGTCTGTCTGCGGTGTTGCCGTTGCAGTAGGCGTCTGCGGTGACTGCAACAGGAGGTGCTGAGTATGAAGGCTTCGCTACAAAGAGAGAGTGGATGAAAGGATGTAGAATGTTCCGTATTGAAAGAGTGCGCGAGTATTTTTGATGAGGAAGGCGGAATAAGGGCTGAGGCACTGTTTCCGTACTTTTCTGTCAGAGCCTTTGAAAGAGGAGCATTTACGCCATTTTCGCCCTCTGAGAGGAGCATTTTCCGGCTGTTAATAATTTGCATCTCGCAAGTAACAGACGAATCCAAAAACGTTAAGCGCTTCATAAAAGTAGTTTTCATGCTCAGCAGGCAAAAAAAGCTTGCGGAGACGATAATACTTCTAGTTGACGTTGGTGACTTCAGCTGTGAGCTAAGTTCGTATTGCAATATATGTGTTATTGAGAGAACACTGAGTTTAAACACTTTCGCTGACCACCAAACTCGCCAGACATGAACATTATTGAGCATATCTGGGCTGCCTTGCAACGTGGTGTTCAGATGAGATCTCCACACCTCGTACTCTTACAGATTTATGGACAGCCCTGCAGGATTCATGGTGTCAATTCCCTCCAGCAGTAGTTCAGACGAGTCCATGCTACGTAGTACTGCGGCACTTTTCTTGCTCGGCGCGTCCTACACGATATTGGGTGGGTGCAACAGTTTCTTTAGCTGTTCAGTGTATTATGCAACGTTCATAATCTGCTTCAGTACTGATATTTAGTTGTTTAGTTTTCATTGTGCACATAATTAATTTCTTCTGATATTTAATTAGATTCGTCTTTTATTTCAAATTTTGCAATTAATGAAGTTTAAAGTTTTGTTTCACGACACTATTCACACGCGCAACACAGGACCAACCAGCCGACCGGAGTGGCAGAGCGGTTCTAGGCGCTACAGTCTGGAACCGCGAGACCGCTACGGTCTAAGTTCTAGGGGACTGATGACCTCAGCAGTTAAGTCCCATAGTGCTCAGAGCCATTTGAACCATTTTGAACAGGACAAACAGTCAGTTTTGCTCAGCAATTGCATATGTTACCTACAGTACGTGTTACGCGAGCAGAAATGGTTCAAATGGCTCTGAGCACTATGGGACTTAACATGGACATCACACACATCCATGCCCAAGGCAGGATTCGAACCTGCGACCGTAGCGGTCGCGCAGTTCAGGACTGAAGCGCCTAGAACCGCTCAGACACATCGGCCGGCACACGAGGGGGACGGTTTTTGAAGTAAGGATACTCAGTTTTCTCACGTGCAGACATTGTTTTACAAATATCTTAGAGTGTTTGACGACCAGTAGTCCGTAGCTTTATCGGCACGACTCTCGTTGCTGCAGCAACGGTGGTCGCCCTGTTGACAGACATCGGAACTCGAGACGTGTGGATACTAGTCTTGCTGCACAAGATCGTATGGCATGGCTGCACGACTCTTCACGCAGTGCAAACAATATGACTGTCTCTTTAAAGTCAGTACCGCCATTAGCCAGTTGTTTATTTACAGTGTTACATTTACACTTACAAAATGATGATTTCGGCTTCAAAGTGCCATTGTCAAGTGTTTTAAGTGTTATACGTTTTCTAAGATGGCGTACTGTCGTATTAAAATACACTATAACATGATTGTGTAAATGTTACACTGTAAATAAACAACAGTCTAATGGTGGTACTGACTTTAAAGAAATATATTATGACTGTAACCCCGCATTAAAAAATGGTTCAAATGGCTCTGAGCACTATGGGACTTAACATCTTAGGTCATCAGTCCCCTAGAACTTAGTACTACTTAAACCTAACCAACCTAAGGACATCACACACATCCATTCCCGAGGCAGGATTCGAACCTGCGACCGTAGCGGTCCCGCGGTTCCGGACTGCAGCGCCTAGAACCGCACGGCCAGCGCGGCCGGGCCCGGCATTATGAAAAAATTATTAATATGACTGTCCTTTAGGGCGCTGACGCAGGCGCGCTCGTATGTATGTGTGTGTGTGTGTGTGTGTGTGTGTGTTTGGTCAGTCACCTAAAACTTGCACCACAGATATTGCGGAAAGGAAAGTGTTATTGAAGTGCGATTTTCAGAGAATGTGTTGGCAGGCAAGGATTGCCGGCCGGGGTGGCCGAGCGGTTCTAGGCACTACAGTCTGGAAGCGCGCGACCGCTACGGTCGCAGGTTCGAATCCTGTCTCGGGCATGGATGTGTGTGATGTCCTTAGGTTAGTTAAGTTTACGCAGTTCTAAGTTATAGGGGACTGATGACCTTAGAAGTTAAGTCCCATAGTGCTCAGACCTAACACCAACTGACATTTTCTTCTGGGGTGCAGCGAAAGCAACTGTCTATAAAAACCGCCCAAAATCCATCGATGGATTGAAAACTGCAATACCCACTTTCACTGCTTCTGTTAGAGTAGAAATGTTACAGCTTGTGTTTGGAAACATGGTTAGACGAATTGAACTGTGTATTCAACAACGGGTGGGCGTGGGGGACACACGTTCAACATTTAACGTGAAAATTTGTAATTAAAAATGAATTAATAACTTGCACTTCAGTGAGTTTCATTTCGGTATATTCACTGTGGCATACAGCACGCGCGGCTAACAATCGTACGGCACTGCGGAGAGACCCCGTATAACGCGCGTGTGTGTGTTTAATGTGACATGAACTCGCAGATTAAAAGAGGGCAGTCTTCCAGTGTTAAACGGAGGGAGCTGGCTGAGTTGGCAGGAGGAGGCGGCATTTCGGATGTATCGCCTTACCCTGGCGGGGATAACTTTGCCCAGCTGCCAATACCACCGCCGCTAATGACTGTGGGGAGCAGTGGGGCGTGACGGCAGATAGCGGAGGGAACCCACTGCCACAGTCGCTGGCTCTGCTCGCCTTTATCTCTTCCTCTCGTTCGGACGGGTGTCAGAGGGCACGTACCGGCAGAGGGGTAGTTGTGTTCTGCCGGCGACTGAACTGGACAGTTGTGGAACAATCGCTGACCGACAGAAAAGCAGGAACCGGCACGTAGGCGGATGTTAACCGACACGCGCTAGGCTACAACGAGGGTAGTGCACCAAGTCATCTAAGCGAACCATAGACCGATGTGCCCATTGGAGGTATAATAATGACGACACAGACTTGAAGACAACGTCCGCCGTGCCAGTAGCCTCAAACATTAGCTCCTAGCTCCTAGTTTTTGTCAAAAATGCCACATTACGTCATCTGCGGGGGTACTGAAATGTAAAGGATCAAATTTCATTTGTAAGTGCGCTGTTTTAAGCGAAATTTTCTTACATATACATTAGGTGACCCGGCCACGCGCTCCTGTGGCTCAGTAGTTATAATAAGTTGAACTAATTTTCGACTCCTCTTTTTAATACAATCAAATTAATATTCACTAATAACGCTGAAAATACTTCAGCCAACTTTAAAACATACGGGACTGAAAATGAAACGTTAGGCAAAATTTGCCGGCCGCTGTGGCCGATAGGTTCTAGGCGCTACAGTCTGGAGCCGCGCGACCGCTGCGGTCGCAGGTTGAATCCTGCCTCGGGCATGGATGTGTGTGATGTCCTTAGGTTAGTTAGGTTTAAGTAGTTCTTTCTAAGTTCTAGGGGAATGATGACCTCAGAAGTTAAGTCCCATAGTGCTCAGAACCACTTTTTTAGGCAAAATTTGAAAGTGATTGGTAAAGTATCGGTATGCTGAAATTAACCACAAACCAAAATACAATTTTTAAATTTACGTTTTATTCATCTCATATTCAACTATAGTTTGTAATCAATGACTTATTTACAAATACTTGTTAAATTAATAACATGTAAAAACTGAATTTTATAAATGAGGTACATAACATTTATTTTTAACTATTGTTTCCATTATTTTAAATTATTACAATCTAAAATTTTCGATTATCTAAGCTCGAATTGGTGCACAATATTTTTGGTTAACCTGTGTTTTGCTAACACGAATGGATTTGATCGTTTCCCCACAAGTGAGCAGGCGACATATAGTTGCCCATGGGAGAAACACGGATTTTCCAAGGCCAAACAGTTAATAGACATTGTTTGGCCTTGAGACTTATTGATGGCCATCGCGAAAGCGAAACGAATCGGAAATTGAAGCCTTCTAAATGGTAGTGGAGATTCTGCCGGTATCATCGGAATACGTGGCAACAGGACGATTTCTCCTTTGAACTTTCCCGTCAAAATCGTTGCTTCGAGAACATTTCCGCTGAGCCTTTTTATGACCAAACATGTACCGTTGAATAGTCTAGGTGGGTTTAAATTATGGAGAAGAATAATCTCTGTATCAGTCTTCACCTGAAGATTGTGTGGTGGCATTCCTGATACATCCAGGGATTTTAAAAATTCAATTGAAAAATTTACGGCTTCGTTTTCATCAACTATTGTGTCGATTGATTTAAAAGACATAAAATCACAGGGCAACAACTGTTGTATCTGGAAATCAACATGTCTTGCTGCCAGAATATCACGATTATTAAGCCAATTATGACCTAAGTAATTATTCAATATATCCAGCAAGACACTCTCAATTAGTTCAGAACAACAGTGCAGAAATTTCTGGCAATCTGATCTATTGTGTATTTTGATGCAGATCAGTTACATCCATTCCAATATCCAGTAATTGCTTATAAAATACTTGTGCCAATGGATCATTGTGCAATTGTACTCGCATGTTCATGGTCAATCGAAGTATCTAGACACTTCGCCATTAACAACGATTGTTTTAAACATGCGTTAATCTCATCGGCAAAAGTAGAGCGAGGAATGACTGGTAATGACTGTTGGAAGTCACCCGACAGTAGTAAGACAGTATCACCGAAAAGTTTATCGTTGCTTTTCAAATTTTGCATACTTCTATTAAAATGCTTCGAGTGAATGTTTATGAGCCATAGTCCACTCATTCCGAATTATAATGGACCTCTGTTGCAACACTGCAGCCATTCCGTTCTTTTTTTTTTAATGTTACACATTGCGTTTGGTTTGTTATGAACCTCTTATGGCAACTTAAATGTTGAATGTGCCGTTCGTCCAGCATCTAACGATGTGGCAGCCATGTCTGATGATGCAACTGCCAATGCAATTTTCTGTTGCGACCGTATCTTCTCAAGGATTAATGATATTAAAAATGTCTTACCGGTTCCACCTGGTGCGTCTAAGAAAATAAAACCGCCTTTTTCAGCATCAACGGTCAGCATGATCCGATGATAAATTTTTTTTGTTCAGGTGTTAGTAATTACTCATTATTCGCATTAATTGTAGCTAAGTCAACGTCGTTATACTGTTTTTCTCGTTGCAAATCACTGTTAAGTAACTCGGTGGCCGGGCGATCAAGTGATGGCAAATTTGAAAATGCATAAATCTCCGATCAACACTAATGCTTCATTATATATTTCTGGTATGAAATCTAGATTTGGACATTGGTATGTTTGTTTAATTCGGTGCAATATGTATTCAGTCATATAGCTTTTATATTTTTCTCACAAAGTCGTGACTGTGTTGGTTAACGTGTCGTTAAAATAACTGCAAGCAGATGACGAATGCTATTCGGCGTGGATGTCGAAGCTTCATCAACAAGCATCGAGTCCCAACGATTGTCTTCTTCCAGTAGTTGCAACTCGCGACAGGCATCTTGATATGTATTGAACACTCGACCATTAACTGTTCGCAAAAATTCGAAAGATGTTGGTGCGGGAATATTCACCGACAACAAACGCAAAAAAAAAGCATTCACGTTGTTTTGGATGTATCGTGTAAAATCCTCCCAATGCCTTGGCTTTAAATATGCCTGAGATTGATGAATGTGATTTTCCTTGTTTACGTGGCTCCCATTTTTTCCCTATTTTATTTCATGTAAAATAGCGTGTAACATCGGCATTTAATGATGTTTTCCGAATCGGCTTAACACAACACATTTTTGACAAAATGTGAAAACTTCAGTTAGTGTCATTTTTGGTGGCTCAAGTGCTCTTTGGAGAATATTTTCTTCAGTAAAGTATACACGTTGACCGTTTTCGAGATGTACTGCCAGACCCTGGATAGAATGGTTTCCTACGTGTGTGGGAAAACTAAAAATACCCCACATAGCTTTGTTGCTGTTGATATACCCACCCATCTAGTATCGTGTTATTTCGTCATTTTTGAGCCGTGGCGAGCTGGCGCCAGCGTTATTTTGTTCGTGTATCATTGAGCTCGATTGTGTTGGAGCTATCTCTGCTTGTGTCCATTATAATTATCCGGGCTGTTATGCCGTGGTCGGTTGATGAATTCTGTCTCAGAGCTAGAAATATTTGTGAACCTGAGTTGCTCGACGCTGAGATGGGACATCTCCACAATGCACTAATGAAGAACGAATATTCGTCCGCCGAAATAAAACGTGCGTTGAGGCAGCCACGCAGAAATCATACTGACGTACAGGCTACTGCAAAATCTAAGGTTTTCCTGCCGTTTGTTAAAAATGTAACGGAAAGAATAGGGAGGATCTTGACGAAGCGGAATATTACCGTAATTTACAAGCCCACCAGGAAGATACAGCAATACCTTAAGCCTGCGAAGGACGCTCGCAAACCTTTGGAAAAAGCTGGAGTGTATAGGATCCCATGCAGCTGTGGTGATGTTTATGTGCGTACAACTAAAAGAACTGTTTCCAAACGTTTGGAAGAGCACAAGGGAAATTGTAGAAGAGGAGAAACGGAACGATCAGCTGTTGCGGAGCATGCTTTCCAGCTAGGGAACCACAATTTTCGTTTCGAGGAGACGCAAGTACTAGCGGCCACAAGCGGATACTACGAAAGGCTCTACAGGGAGGCAATCGAAATCGCTAAACACCCAAATAATTTCAACCGAAAGGAGGAGTGCGTGAAATTAAACGGTATATGGATACCGGTGCTAAAGAAGATGTGTACCACCCGTCCACTACTGGGTGGTGGCAACGGCGATCGACGGCGACGGACAGCGGCCAATTGCACTGACGTTTTCAAAACACGTGACGTCACACCGCGGCGCTGGAGCGAGCGGACACGGAATTTAGCGGCAGTCAGTAGCGAGCCAGTGGGTGTGTTGGACCTTCCATAGACCTACGGACCCCCTTGAAGATGTCTCCCGCAGTCGGAGACGAAACGTTAAAAGGGAATTGAGACAAAATTCATCAACCGACCACGGCATAACAGCCCGGATAATTGTAATGGACATGATATTTACGGCCGTGAAAGTCTACATTTTACTGTCTTCTGGGTTGGTGGGCGAAGGGATTTGGTTGTTAGCCTTCGACGGGTAACCCCCGAGATCTCGTGACATTCGCGGGGAGACGAGTGTCAACAGCTGCCGAAAGAGCGTGATGACCGTCACATGCTGTGGTGCGAAGTTGGTCGGGCGTTTTGGCGACATGGGCAGCTTGGAGATACAAGTTCTGTGATTTCGCTGAGAACAAAATTTGAAGTGAAGCGGTGAAACTGTGTAACCCGGTCCTTCGTATTGTGTGCGTGATATGAAGTAAGTGGTCGTAATTGTGTTTTGTTGACCGACGCACTCAGAGGCATTTATGTTTTATTATTATGGTGAGACTTTCTTAGTCGAACTAAGTTGGTGTGGAAGAATTCAGTTGGCCTAGTTAAATGGTGGCCGTTATTTGAAAGTTTTCTCAGAAGTTTTACTAGTGATATGTGTTTCTTGTAATCAAATGATTTTATGTTGGCGTTTTCAAAGCCTGCACTCTATTAATACAGTTGTCTATGTGTAAAATGCTTAAGGTCAAAGTTGAGAATTTTTCAGTAATGTAACGTGTTCCTTTACACGCTTACTCATATATCGGGTCAAAGGTTCTGCCGAGTAGTTCTGTGTTTCAGAGTTATTCGTATGTCTTTGTGATTCGCGCAAAAACCTTTGACTGTGCCAGCGCCTTTGCGGGGAGTGAAATGTCATCCGAGGTCTAGGCCTGGCAGTGTTTAAGAACCTGTCCACTACCGGGAGTAGTTTACAAACCGCCTTTCAAAATTTAGTATTTATCTTCCTTCCGACAAGGTGGGTTATCTTGTAGATGTATATAAATATACAGGGTGATTCAAAAAGAATACCACAACTTTAAAAATGTGTATTTAATGAAAGAAACATAACCTTCTGTTATACATCATTACAAAGAGTATTTAAAAAGGTTTCTTTTCACTCAAAAACAAGTTCAGAGATGTTCAATATGGCCCCCTCCAGACACTCGAGCAATATCAACCCGATACTCCAACTCGTTCCACACTCTCTGTAGCATATCAGGCGTAACAGTTTGGATAGCTGCTGTTATTTCTCGTTTCAAATCATCAATGGTGGCTGGGAGAGGTGGCTGAAACACCATATCCTTAACATACCCCCATAAGAAAAAATCGCAGGGGGTAAGATCAGGGCTTCTTGGAGGCCAGTGATGAAGTGCTCTGTCACGGGCTGCCTGGCGGCCGATCCATCGCCTCAGGTAGTTGACGTTCAGGTAGTTACGGACAGATAAGTGCCAATGTGGTGGTGCTCCATCCTGCTGAAATATGAATTGTTGTGCTTCTTGTTCGAGTTGAGGGAACAGCCAATTCTCTAACATCTCCAGATACTGTAGTCCAGTTACAGTAGCACCTTCGAAGAAAAAGGGACCAAAAACTTTATTGGCTGAAATGGCACAGAAAACGTTCACCTTAGGCGAGTCACGTTCATACTGAGTTGTTTCCCGCGGATTCTCAGTGCCCCACATACAGACATTGTGACGGTTGACTTTCCCGTTAGTGTGGAAAGTTGCTTCATCACTAAACACAATCTTTGAAACGAAAGATTCATCTGTTTCCATTTGAGCAAGGATAAAATCACAGAAATCGATTCTTTTAATCTTATCAGCTGCAGACAGTGCTTGAACCAATTTCAGACGATAAGGTTTCATAGCTAACCTTTTTCGTAGGACTCTCCATACAGTTGATTGTGGAATTTGCAGCTCTCTGCTAGCTCTGCGAGTCGATTTGCCTGGGCTGCGAACAAATGCTTGCTGGATGCGTGCTACATTTTCATCACTCGTTCTCGGCCGTCCAGAACTTTTCCCTTTGCACAAACACCCATTCTCTGTAAACTGTTTATACCAACGTTTAATACACCACCTATCAGGAGGTTTAACACCATACTTCGTTCGAAATGCACGCTGAACAACTGTCGTCGATTCACTTTTGCCGTACTCGATAACACAAAAAGCTTTCTGTTGAGCGGTCGCCATCTTAGCATCAACTGACGCTGACGCCTAGTCAACAGCGCCTCAAGCGAACAAATGTACAACTAAATGAAACTTTATAGCTCCCTTAATTCGCTGACAGATAGTGCTTAGCTCTGCCTTTTGTCGTTGCAGAGTTTTAAATTCCTAAAGTTGTGGTATTCTTTTTGAATCACCCTGTATATTGTATGTTATCTGTTCTTACACGAAACTGTTTCCTTACATGTTAGCCACTGGCAACTGGCTAAACTTTAAATTGCATAGCATATGCTGAGTTCCTTCCGCAGCTCTTTCTAGTAGTCTTTTATTAACGCGTCTGAGCACGTGAATATTCATTTTTAAATATCAGTGTTTCTGCTGTAGTTTTTTATGTAAGTGATTCTATCATGTTATGTAATTGGATCTTAGCTTAGCACTAGTGTTGAAGTTTCATTAAGTCGCCCTTTATTGATAACTGTTTTCATTATATGTATTTTGAGGGAAATCCTATATGGGAGTTTGAATTTCTGAAGTGTGCCAGTAATTCTGTTTTGTTAATAAGGGAAAGTAAAGCTAGGGGTATTGGTGCCTGGAAACGTTAAGTTTGTAATTGACCTTTTAACAAGTGCTTCTTTAACGGATTGAAAAAGTAAGTTTATAAGGGTATTTTAGTGAAGAATGTTAAGTGTGGCCATCTTTGTATAATAACTGGGTTTATGGAGTTTGATGAAGTGACTATGTGAAGTAACTGATAATTGCTATGCTTAAGGTTTCTATAAATGACTGGCACATTAAGTTCTTTTTCTCTTAAGGGACTGTTTATTTGAGTACTGAGTACGTTGGGTTTCTAACTGTATTTGCAAATATTTACCTAGTGGCTCGTCCACAACTTGTAATTGTCAAATTCCCTAAAAGCCGTAATGTCAATAAACTGTCTCAATTATAAATTGTGACTACCAAACATGATTGGATCCCGCTTTCTCTTTTATGGTATCTAAGGTATGGCGGGTAAGTGTTGTGCGAAAAGGGTCCACGTACCAATTTTTATTTATGTGTTGTACATCAAATACGGCCAAATCACTACCTTTATTAACGTATTTGCATGTGTACTTAATGGATTTTACGGAACTGCAAATCTCGACATTAATATGAGACCTATACGTTTTTGAAAGCACTAGTAAGTATGGTGCTACCCACTGATTGCCGATTTCAACTTGATTTGTAGAATGTGATATTCGCAATGTAAATGTATGGCCACCATTCTCAGCGTTTCTGCGGCGATACAATGGCTAACAGTCGATTCTCACTTTTTCCACCTTCCATGCATGGCGATGTCATGTTACAAACACTGCACGGTCCGTGGATCAGGTGACTGGTAACAATATCAGATAATTCTGGGTCAATTAATGAATCCGGAAATTCGGCAGAAATTATTTCATCAATTTCTTCTGGGTGGTGTTTATCTTCAAGCCAAATCAAAATGTGAGAATGGGGCGAACTTCGCTTTTGCCACTTAACACAATACAGCCAGCAAAGTGTGTTACCGAAAACAAAATGTTTTACGATTAAATCAATTAATGATTTTAATTTTTGTTTGAACACACTTGCAGTGGTATCATGACGATGTATTGCTTGTTGGTCTGGTACTAACAAAGTTTGTACTATTTCCTCCCATTTCGGATTACATGGAAATGTAATAAACAAATCAGGACGACCATAATTACGTACGTAAGTTATCGCATCCTGTATGTACTCCTGCATGTTCCTTGGACTGCCTATGTAATTTGAAGGTAATATAACTGCAGTACCGATGACAACGGCGTTTAAATTATACCGGTGTTTCAGCATCTCGCAAATGGATGTATTCCTCCTATCGTAATGTAGCCTGGTTGAATAAAATAAATAATAAATGTCCACTTTCGATCTTAACGTACACATCCACAACGTACTGATGACATCGAAGGACATAATTATCTTGATTAAGTCTAATCATCAATTGGCGCACGTAGTAGTTCATTGAACTTCTTCATTCGTTTCATTGCCTAAAAAGTGAGTTATTAAATAGTTAGAAAAATTAAGAATAAGAAATTAAAATCAATAAAATAAGGAATTAAATAGTTAAATATCAAACTTACCAGTAACTGGATCACAGTTTTTGATGTTGATGTGATATTCATTATGCCCTTGACAGAATATTAGAGGGTATGAAAGTGTGTCGTACGAACGGTGTAGGACTGAAATTGTACTAACAGGTCTCTCTCGACGTGTGATTTTGTTGTCTCTGTATTCAACTGGATCACCAATCATAATACCAGCGACATCATCTACGGTTGGTGCGTTGAACCTGCCAGCGTATTCTCCTGATGGTACTTTGTCGGCTTTGATGACGATTAGATAGTTGTCGTTTCATAATTGAGGGAACACTCTTTTAAACAACAGAATGTGTTGAGTATCATTTTGCAAAAAATGTTTCAACAATTCCAGAATTGCTTTCTCACTTCCTTGTTCGATGTAATTATACTGGCACCGAGTTGTCTCGCGTTCCTCATAACTGCCCATAAAATAAGTTTAGAGAAACTTCGGATCATCATTGGGGATCGGCATCAGCGACTCAATCTTATGATACACCTGGCCTTGGATTTTGAATATAATTTCAGAATTATGCCCATCAGATATGATATCGCAAATTTTAGTTGCCCCAAAGGACGTGATTTGAAAGTAAGAATTGTATTTGCGTATAATGAGTAAAAACAATTTCGAATCCTTTGAGCCGGCTGGGGTGGCCGATCGGTTCTAGGCGCTACAGACTGGAACCGCGAGACCGCTACGATCGCAGGTTCGAATCCTGCCTCGGGTATGGATGTGTGTGATGTCCTTAGGTTATTTAGGTTTAAGTAGTTTGTTTAAGTCACAGCTGCAAAATACTAACGCGAATTCTTTACAGACGAATGGTAAAACTGGTAGAAGCCGACCTCGGGGAAGATCTGTTTGGATTTCGTAGAAAGTTCTAGAGGACTGATGACCTCAGAAGTTAAGTCCCATAGTGCTCAGAGTCATTTGAACCATTATTGAATCCTTTGATTCGCCAGCAAGAAGTAAGTGTAAAGGTTCCGGCGGAGTAGAAAGAGGTGACAGTACAACTTTTCCTGATGTACAACACATACCGAATGCTTCACTGAGGAATTTTAACGATTGACAGTATTGGCATATTTTGTCCATCGCACCAATTATAATTTTAGGACGTGCAGAGTAATCAATGTCTGGGACATATTCGAACGCGTGGCGAACAAATGATGCATGTCTTAATTTGCAGGGCTGGTTTGCTGCCTCTCTCTTTCGCGTTTTCTCAATGTGGTCATGTGACGTTCTCACGCCGTTCTTGTCCTCGATTTATTTTGTCACAGACGTTCATCCCGCTGTTCTTGAGATTCTTGTCTACGAATTTCAGCTGTTCTGATTCGCTGAGGTGCGTTACTTGCCACGATTTCTTCTTCCGATTCAAGAGCTCTCTCAACAAGTTTGCGTCGTGCTTCTGTGATTCACGCGTCGTTAAGGTCAGAGTAGTTCCACGGCGTCATATGTTTCAAATAGCTCTGAGCACTGTGGGACTTAACATCTGAGATCATCAGTCCCCTATTACTTAGAACTACTTAAACCTAACTAACCTAGGGACATCACACACATCCATGCCAGAGGCAGGATTCGAACCTGCGACCGTAGCAGCAGCGCGGTTTCAGACTGTAGCGCCTAGAGCCGCTCGGCCGCGACGCTATACTAAAACTGAAAAAATGATAATATTTATTACTTCAATAAATAAATTAGATGAAATTAATGAATGAATTAATTAACAATTAACAGATTAAAAATCAGTATAAAATATACAGGGTGTTACAAAAAGGTACGGCCAAACTTTCAGAAAACATTCCTCAAACACAAAGAAAGAAAATATGTTATGTGGACGTGTGTCCGGAAACGCTTAATTTCCATGTTAGAGCTCATTTTAGTTTCGTCAGTATGTACTGTACTTCCTCAATGCACCGCCATGATTTCATACGGGATACTCTACCTGTGCTGCTAGAACATGTGCCTTTACAAGTACGACACAACATGTGGTTCATGCACGATGGAGCTCCTGCACATTTCAGTCGAAGTGTTCGTACGCTTCTCAACAACAGATTCGGTGACCGATGGATTGGTACAGGCGGACCAATTCCATGGCCTCCACGCTCTCCTGACCTCAACCCTCTTGACTTTCATTTATGGGGGCATTTGAAAGCTCTTGTCTACGCAACCCCGGTACCAAATGTAGAGACTCTTCGTGCTCGTATTGTGGACGGCTGTGATTACGCCATTCTCCAGGGTTGCATCAGCGCATGAGGGATTCCATGCGACGGAGGGTGGATGCATGTATCCTCGCTAACGGAGGACATTTTGAACATTTCCTGTAACAAAGTGTTTGTAGTCACGCTGGTACGATCTGTTGCTGTGTGTTTCCATTCCATGATTAATGTTATCTGAAGAGAAGTAATAAAATGAGCTCTAACATGGAAACTAAGCGTTTCCGGACACATGTCCACATAACATATTTTCTTTCTTTGTGTGTGAGGAATGTTTCCTGAAAGTTTGGCCGTACCTTTTTGGAACACCCTGTAAATATCAAAATAGAAAGCAAACAAGAAATACTTACACGTTTTCGGAATGGTATGGACAGCAATCGAACTATCACTTTAACAAGTCACAGCTGCAAAATACTAACGCGAATTCTTTACAGACGCATGGAAAAATCTGGTAGAAGCCGACCTCGGGGAAGATCAGTTTGGATTCCGTAGAAATGTAGGAACACGTGAGGCAATACTGACCTTACGTCTTATCTCAGAAGAAAGATTAAGGAGAGGCAAACCTACATTTCTAGCATTTGAAGACTTAGAGAAAGCTTTTAACAATGTTGACTGGAATACTCTTTCAAATTCTGAAGGTGGCAGGGGTAAAATACAGGGAGCGAAAGGCTATTTACAATTTGTACAGAAACCAGATGGCAGTTATAAGAGTCGAGGGACATGAAAGGGAAGCAATGGTGGGGAAGGGAGTGAGACAGGGTTTAGCCTATCCCCGATGTTATTCAATCTGTATACTGAGCAAGCAGTAAAGGAAACGAAAGAAAAATTCGGAGTAGGTATTAAAATCCATGGAGAAGAAATAAAAACTGAAGTTCGCCGATGACATTGAAATTCTGTCAGAGACAGCAAAGGACTTGGAAGAACAGTTGAACGGAATGGACAGTCTCTTGAAAGGAAGATATAAGATGAAAATCAACAAAAGAAAAACAAGGATAATGGAATGTAGTCGAATTAAGTCGGGTGATGCTGAGGGAATTAGATTAGGAAATGAGACACTTAAAGCAGTAAAGGAGTTTTGCTATTTGGGGAGCAAAATAACTGATGATGGTCGAAGTAGAGGATATAAAATGTAGACTGGCAATGGCAAGGAAAGTGTTTCTGAAGAAGAGGAAATTGTTAAAATCGAGTATAGATTTAAGTGTCAAGAAGTCGTTTCTGAAAGTATTTGTATGGAGTGTAGCCATGTATGGAAGTGAAACATGGACGATAAATAGTTTGCACAAGAAGAGAATAGAAGCTTTCGAAATGTGGTGCTACAGAAGAATGCTGAAGACTAGATGGGTAGATGACGTAACTAATGAGGAGGTATTGAATAGAATTGGGGAAAAAAGGAGTTTGTGGCACAACATGACAAGAAGAAGGGACCGGTTGGAAGGGCATGTTCTGAGACATCAAGGGATCACAAATTTAGTATTGGAGGGCATCGTGGAGGGTAAAAATCGTAGAGGGAGACCAAGAGATGAAAGCACTAAGCAGATTCAGAAGGATGTAGGTTGCAGTAAGTACTGGGAGATGAAGAAGCTTGCACAGGATAGAGTAGCATGGAGAGCTGCATCAAACCAGTCTCAGGACTCAAGACCACAACAACGACATGAACAGCAAAGGAAAAAAATTACCTATAAAGTTTTATGTTATTATTTTTCTGTTAAAAATGGTAATAATATACAAGCGCCACAAAGCACAATTACATTAAAGCGCCAAAGAAACTGGTATAGTCATGCGTATTCAAATTCAGAGATATGTAAACACGCAGATTACGGCGCTGCTGTCCGCAAAGACTGTATATAACAAGTGTCTGGTGCAGTTGTGGATCGGTTACTGCTGCTACAATGGCACGTTATCAAGATTTAAGTGAGTTTGAACGTGGTGTTATAGTCGGCGCACGAGCGATAGGACACAGCATCTCCGATGTAGCGACGAAGTGGCGATTTTCCCGTACGACCATTCCACGAACGTATCGTGAATATCAGGAATCTGGTAAAACATCAAATCTCCGACATCGCTGTGGCCGGAAAAGATCCTGCAAGAACGGGAATAACGACAACGTAAGGGAATCATTCAACGTGACAGAAGTGCAAACCTTCCGCAAATTGCTGCAGATTTCAGTGCTGGGCCATCAACAAGTGTCAGCGTGAGAATAATTCAACGATACATCATCGGTATGGGCTTTTGGAGCCGAAGGCCCAGTCTCATACCCTTGAGGACTGAACGACACAAACGTTTACGCCACGCGTGGGACCGTCAACACTGACATTGAACTGTTGATGATTGGAAACATATTGACTGGTCGGACGACTCTCGTTTCAAAGTATATCGAGCGGATGGATGTGTACGGGTGCGGGGACAACCTCATGAATCCATGGACCGTGCATGTTAGCAGGGGACTGTTCTAGCTGGTGGAAGCTCTGTACTGGTGTGGGGCGTGTGCAGTTGGAGTGCCATGGGACTCCTGATACGTCTAGATACGACTCTGACAGGTGACACGTACCTAAGCATCCTGTGTGATCATCTGCATCCATTCATGTCCATTATGCGTTACGACGGACTTGTGCAATTCGAGAAGGACAATGCGACACCCCACACGTCCAGAATTGCCACAGAGCCGCTGCAGGAACACTCGTCTGAATTTAAACACTTCCGCTGTCCACCAAATGCCCCAGATATGAACACTGGGCGTATCTTGGATGCCTTGCAACGTGCTGTTCAGAAGAGATCTCCACCTCCCTCGTACTCTTTCAGATTTATGGGCAGCCATACAGGATTCATGATGTCAGTTCCCGCCGGCACTAGCTCTGACATTAGTCGAGTCCATGTCACATCGTGTTGTGGCACTTATGCGTGCTCGTGGGGGCCCTACATGATATTAGGTAGAAGTACCAGTTTGTTTGGCGTTTCATTGTATAACACAGTACGGAGTACATTTATAAAATTGGTACACGAGGAATTAAAATAGCACTGTTCTGTCGTAAACACAAAAAAATATCGCGTGAAATAGATTCCAGCATCTAGAAATCGAAACACGACACCATATGCTGCATGTCTTCCCAACCTAGATGTCAAAAGATGTTATCGTGTTGTGTCGATGAATTAACTTTACACCGACGTCTGTTAGCAAACGTAGAAGTTACAAATAAGTGCACATTGTTGTCATATAATAAACAATTAATTTGCAGTAACAAGTACTGAGGACAATAATCGAAATAAAGGTATCCTGTCTTTATAGTTGGACCAAATTACACATAGTCGCAAAATTTCAAGATCGATTTAGTAGTTTCAGCGTTTATCCAGGACATACCATTGTGACACGAGATTTGTATATATACAAGGTGGACTATTGATAGTGACCGGGCCAAATATCTCACGAAATAAGCATCAAACGAAAAAAACTACTGTGGTGTCACCGCTAGACACCACACTTGCTAGGTGGTAGCTTTAAATCGGCCGCGGTCCATTAGTACATGTCGGACCCGCGCGTCGCCACTGTGTGATCGTAGACCGAGCGCCACCACACGGCAGGTCTCGAGAGACGGACCAGCACTCGCCCCAGTTGTACGGACGACATTGCTAGCGACTACACGTACGAAGCCTTTCTCTCATTTGCCGAGAGACAGTTAGAATAGCCTTCAGCTAAGTCCATGGCTACGACCTAGCAAGGCGCCATTAACCATATCTGGAGAGAGTCTCACTTGTATTATCAAGAGAAATGTACCACAATGAATTAAAAGTTAAGTATACGAGAAGCTCCGTTCTTTTCTTTGTAGCTTTCATCACGTATCCTGTTGCAGACTTAACGCCAGTCGGCGTGTGTGTACGCGTGCCTTTCGGTTACCTGTCACTGTGGACTGGCTGCCTTGTCAGTCCACTACAACTACAAAGAACGAAACTCATCTAGCTTGAAGGGGGAAACCAAATGGCGCTATAGTTGGCCCGCTAGATGGCGCTGCCATAGATCAAACGGATGTCAACTGCGTTTTTTTAAATAGGAACCCCCAGTTTTTATTACATATTCGTGTAGTACGTAAAGAACTATGAATGTTTTAGTTGGACCACTTTTTCGCTTTGTGATAGATGGCGCTGTAATAGTCACAAACGTATAAGTACGTGGTATCACGTAACATTCCGCCAGAGCGGATGGTATTTGCTTCGTGATACATTACCCGTGTTAAAATGGACCGTTTACCAATTGCGGGAAAGGTCGATATCGTGTTGATGTATGGCTATTGTGGTCAAAATGCCCAACGGGCGTGTGCTATGTATGCTGCTCGGTATCCTGGGCGGCATCATCCAAGTGTTCGGATCGTTCGCCGGGAAGTGTTCAGCCACATGTGAAACGTCAACCACGACGTGCAACAAATGATGATGCCCAAGTAAGTGTTTTAGCTGCTATCGCGGCTAATCCGTACATCAGTAGCAGACAAACTGCCCGAGAATCGGGAATCTCAAAAACGTCGGTGTTGAGAATGCTACATCAACATCGATTGCACCCGTACCATATTTCTATGGACCACGAATTGCATGGCGACGACTTTGAACGTCGTGTACAGTTCTGCCACTGGGCACAAGAGAAGTTACGGGACGATGACAGATTTTTTGCGCGCGTTCTATTTTGCGACGAAGCGTCGTTCACCAACAGCGGTAACGTAAACCGGCAAAATATGCACTATTAGGCAACGGAAAATCCACGATGGCTGCGACAAGTGGAACGTCAGCGACCTTGGCGGATTAATGTGTGGTGCTGCATTGTGGGAGGAAGGATAATTGGCCCCCATTTTATCGATGGGAATCTAAATGGTGCAATGTATGCTGATTTTCTACGTAATGTTCTACCGATGTTACTACAAGATGTTTCACTGCATGACAGAATGGCGATGTCCTTCCATCATGATGGAAGTCCAGCACATAGCTCGCGTGCGGTTGAAGCGGTATTGATTAGCATATTTCATGACAGGTGGGTTGGTCATCGAAGCACCATACCATGGGCCGCACGTTCACCGGGTCTGACGTCCCCGGATTTCTTTCTGTGGGGAAAGTTGAAGGATATTTGCTATCGTGATCCACCGGCAACGCCTGACAACATGCGTCAGCGCATTGTCAATGAATGTGCGAACATCAGGGAAGGCGAACTACTCGCTGTTGACAGGAATGTCGTTACTCGTATTGCCAAATGCATTGAAGGTGACGGACATCATTTTGAGCATTTATTGCATTAATGTAGTATTTACAGGTAATCACGCTGTAACAGCATGCGTTCTCAGAAATGATATATTCACAAAGGTACATGTATCACATTGAAACAACCGAAACAAAATGTTCAGACGTACCTACGTTCTGTATTTGAATTTAAAAAAAAAACCTACCTGTTGCCAACTGTTCGTCTAAAATTGTGAGCCATATGTTTGTGACTATTACAGCGCCATCTGTCACAAAGCGAAAAAAGTGGTCCAAGTAAAACATTCATGTTTTTTTACGTACTACACGAATATGTAATAAAGAATGGGGTCTCTTATTTAAAAAAAACGTAATTGATATCCGTTTGACCTATGGCAGCGCCATCTAGCGGGCCAACCATAACGCCATCTGGTTTCCCCCTTCAAGCTAGACAAGTATCGTTCTTTGTAGTTTTTTCGCTTCATGGCTATTTCGTGAGATATTTGGCCCGGTCACTATCAATGGACCACCTTATATATAAGGTTGCATTGTCACTATTCTCTGTGTCTTCTGAGGCTCAGTCGGATAGAGCGTCTGCAATGTAAGCAGGAGATCCCGGGTTCGATTGCCAGTCGGGGCACAAATATTCATCAGTTCGTGTTGATATTTATCAACGCCTGTAAGCAGATAACGGTCTGGATTTCACTGCAATGTCATTCTTCGAGAGCTGTAACTCTACCAATGGTATCTGTTGGGCGGATTGTAGAGGGACAAGAAAGCTTGACTACCGTCATCAGTGGTTTTCCGCCAAAACAAAATCTTTAACATGAAACTTCCTGGCAGATTAAAACTGTGTGCGGGACACAGACTCGAACTCGGGACCTTTGCCTTTCGCGGGCAAGTGCTCTACCATCTGAGCTACCCAAGCACCAATCACGACCCGTCCTCAGAGCTTCAACTCTGCCAGTACCTCGTCTCCTACCTTCCAAACTTCACAGAAGCTCTTCTGCGATCCGTGCAGAACTACTATTGCCGGAAGAAAACTTTGCAGAAGAGCTACAGCGTTGCAGGTATTCGTAGGCGCTTGCGGAATGTCTACGGATACCTGTCAGTGAACAAAAGCACGGTAAGCCGTAGGGCGAGGCATCTCTCATCATCCCAACAAAGTCGCGCAGACCTGTCCGATGTCCGGTCGGACACATCTGTGACTCCTGCAGTGTTGGAACGTGAGTACACTCTCATTCGGTGATCGGTGGATCACAGACACCTCGCTGCTCAACTGCACGTCTGTGTTGTTAGTTCAAATGGTTCAAATGGCTCTGAGCACTATGGGACTCAACTGCTGAGGTCATTAGTCCCCTAGAACTTAGAACTAGTTAAACCTAACTAACCTAAGGACATCACAAACATCCATGCCCGAGGCAGGATTCGAACCTGCGACCGTAGCGGTCTTGCGGTTCCAGACTGCAGCGCCTTTAACCGCACGGCCACTTCGGCCGGCTGTGTTGTTAGTTCTGACAGACTCGTCCACGAGTGGGGTGCTCAAAGGAGAATGTCCACCGGGTTCTTCGCCGCCTAACAGAAGGCCATAAAGAGCAACGAAGGACCATCTGTGGGGAAATACTTGCACGTTACGAGGCTGACTGTGTCAATTTTTTGTGGAACATCGTTATAGCCGATGAAACATGGGTTCATCATTTCGAACCGGAAACAAAACGGCAATCCATAGAGTGCCGTCACATCACCTCTCCTCCAAAGAAAAAGTTCAACGCCGTTAAAGTCATGACGACGGTTTTCTGAAGGCGTTGTTCTGTTTTATGTCCTCTCTTGTGGTGCAAATATCTACTCATAATTGTATGCTGCTACCATCACGAAATGCATGAAACGACTCCAGCGTGTTCGTCTCCATAAAAGTGCAAATGAACGTCTTCTTCTCCGTGATAACGCAAGGCCTCATACAAGTCTGCGCGTCCGAGAGAAGCTCATGAAACTTCATTGGACTGTTCTTCCTCTTCAGAGATTATGTAGAAAGATAGGAATACTGAATAAAACAGACCTGCTTTTAGGAGTAATGTGTTGCATTTCTTATTGAAAACCCCTCATATATTGTTGTTATAGCTTTCAGGCTGAAGACTGGTTCCCTGCAGCTCTCCAGACTACTCTGTCATATACAAGCCTTCTCATTTCCCAGTAAATGCCGCAAACTACTGTAGTGCCGCGGAACAGTAAAGAGTTGGAAATGTGGAATATTGTCAGAGTTTCGTTGCCTATGACGAGAGCCAGAGGCAGTAGGTTAGCCAAGAGGTAAGAGGATTGCACATGTATCGGAATGTGTCGTCACGCAGGGGCAGTGGCCTGGTTACACACAACGGGTGAGAGAGAATTGCTTAGCACGCGGGTTTGTGTTAGACGGAGACTTTCGTAAAGACAGAGGTATAGCGTCAGCTCTACTGCATTTCACAACTTCGCCGTCGCTCGTGCTTCCTTTAAATACGCCAGCTTTGATAGCAACAAGGCACTCGCAGTTAGACTTGCACTGCGTCACTGCGTAGCGCTCAGATCGGTGATCGACATGTGAATCTTTATTAAGGAGATGTTGCAGTAAGGGCGGCCCATCCAGCAGTAGACGTGAGGGGACAGTACCAGCTCTGGTCCTCTCTGCTGCCGCTGTCAGTCATCGACCCAGGATTAGCAGACATCGCGGCAGACTCGCTCGCCTCCAATGCTGACCACATCAGTGAGCCGTCGTCGAGATCGTGCGGGGCCTAGGCCCTGTGCATCCGCCGTCACGACCGGGTGAGCCGACGACACTGGGGGATTGCAGCCCGTTCCGCCCATCCACTGCGGACGAGCCACCAGGAGGAGCAGGGAAGAACACGGGGTGGGATACACTCCGCACTACGAGAACGCCTCTCGTGCCGACAGCGCCGGGACTCCAACCCGGAGCCTCCTGTTGTCCGCCGCCGAGCCGACCTGCCAGCCGGACGCCGTCAGCCACGCGCGGCCGAAGTAAGGGCATTCCTCCGCTACGTCACAGCACGCGGCGCTGCGCTAGCAAGACTGGTGCGACCAGGAGGTGGTGTCAACTACGAGTCAGCGAGGACTCAGGGAAGGTCGTTGATATCACCAAGCTCAGCCAGCCTGTGTAGGCGGGCCACATTGTACTCGGCAGGAATAAATGTTTCTTTTTCGTTTCTGACGCGTCCACAGTCATTTCCTAGCATCCTGACAGCTGGAGAGGTCACCGCTCGGCCTCCACTCCACCGTAGGCGACCGGGACCACCGGGGCGCCTACAATACATCAGTTTCAACCTGGTGACAGTAGTGAAACTTTGGTGTCTTTCTACAATCCGCCCCCTCCCCCTTCAGACATGTCTGAAAGAACAGATACCATTGGTGATCTTGCAGCTCTCGAAGAAACAGTGAAATCCAGACCATTAGCTGCTTACAAGCGTTGATAAGTATCAATGGGGACATGTTGAAAATGTGTGCCCCAACTGGGACTCGAACCCGGGATCTTCTGCTTACATGGCAGATGCTGTATCCAACTGAGCGATCGAGGACACAGAGGACAGTGCAACCGCAGGGACGTATCTCTGGCTTTCTCCACGTGAGACCCACATATCCAATGTACTGTCCATACACTACATTTGTAGTGCCCTGCCCATTATACTCGTTACTCACGGTAGTCAATCTACCGATTCCCGTAAGAGTTCGAGCAATGTGAGTGCATCCACTGAACAAGATCATGGCCGGTAAGCCTCATCTATATGAAGATGGTATCTGTTCTTTTGGACATGTCCAAGTAAAGAGTATAGTGGACAGGTGCACTACAAATGTAATGTGTGGACTGTAAGTTGGAAGTGTGGGTCTCACAGGGAGCATGCCAGAGATAAGTCCTTGCATTCACACTACCCTGTGTGTCCTCGGATGCTCAGTCGGATAGAGTGTCTGCCATGTAAGCAGGAGATCCCGGGTTCGAGTCCTGGTCAGGGCACAAATCTTCATCTGTCCCTGTTGATATTTATCAACGCTTGTAAGCAGCTAATGGTCTTGATTTCAAATGGTTCAAATCTCTCTAAGCACAATGGGGTCCGCAGCTCGTGGTCGTGCGGTAGCGTTCTCGCTTCCCGCGTCCGGGTTCCCGGGTTCGATTCCCGGCGGGGTCGGGGATTTTCTCTGCCTCGTGATGACTCGGTGTTGTGTGCTGTTCTTAGGTTAGTTAGGTTTAAGTAGTTCTAAGTTCTAGGGGACTGATGACCATAGATGTTAAGTCCCATAGTGCTCAGAGCCATTTGAACCATTTTTAGCCACAATGGGACTTAACATCTGAGGTCATCAGTCCCCTAGAACCTAGAACTACTTAAACCTAACTAACCTAAGGACATCACACACATCCATGCCCGAGGCAGGATTCGAACCTGCGACCGTAGCAGCAGCGCGGTTCCGGACTGAAGTGCCAAGAACCGCTCGGCCACAGCGGCCGGCGGTCTGGATTTCATTGTAATTTCATTCAGCACTTGTTTTGGTCAAGTTGCGCCGTAATTTTCTTTTTTGCTCAATTGAATTCTGTACTACTTCATCACATAGTTGATCTGTCCATTTAATATTCAGCATTCTCCTGCAACATCCTATCCTGTATCCCCTATATTGACGATCACGGATCCTGAAGATCATGCGCCGACCTTACTGTGTTCCCCCATAGATGGCGATGCTGTGTACTTTGGATCCAGTTTTCATGGACAGCCAGCTACTGAAGTTGCTTTTCCAGTTCATACTATCACTTCCTTGGTCTTCCAATTGGACGCATTCCATCAGATTTTCCCATTAGCATGCCTTTCTAATGGCATGTTTCTGGTCTGCTTAAAATGTCCCCTAATAGGCTTTCATTTTTTGCTCAATGTTCTCTTGTTTCATTAGGCCGAGCATCTGGTTCCTTCTTTGTCTCCATGTGTTCTCTCTGTGGATTGATCCAAAGATCTTTCTCATGATTTTCCGTTCAAAGATCAGCAGGTTCTCTTTATCTTTTTTTGTGGTACTTAATGTTTCTGTCCCATATAACAACACTGGCACTATCACTACAATACAGGCTTTACATTTTATCTTAACAGCAGATTTTTGGATGACATTATCTGCTTCAGACACAAATAAGTTTTAGACCCATTGACTATACGTTGATTCGTTTCTTGTTCTTAGGTTATTATGCTTGTTGAACCAGCTGCCAGGGTAGTCAAAAAATTTTACACTCTGGTTGTATTCCGTATTCCAACCTGCAATGCGGCATTATTAGGGGCTCCTCTGAATACTTCTCTCATTTCAGTCCTCTCCAAGTTAATCCTGAGACCATCTTACTGGTATTCTTTGCCAAGTCCTGTAACACCAAATTTCGAAAACTATCTTATTGTCTGTGTTGCTTATCATTACTATATTACTTCCGTAAAAGGCTACACTCCAGACAAATATCTTCAGAAAAGACTTCCTAACATTTAAATTTATTGATCAAATGAATAACGACGTTGTCTGCTCGTGGGCATTGAAATTAATCGATGGGTAAGGTTGAAAAAAATGTGCCGAACCTGGATTTTCCGTGTCTCGCGAACGGTCGCCTTGACCGCCTCGGCTATCCGGACACCTTCCCTAACTGAGCGCCGGCCGCGGTGGTCTAGCGGTTCTGGCACTGCAGTCCGGAGCCGCGGGACTGCTACGGTCGCGGGTTCGAATCCCGCCTCGGGCATGGGTGTGTGTGATGTCCTTAGGTTAGTTAGGTTTAAGTAGTTCTAAGTTCTAGGGGACTTATGACCTAAGATGTTCAGTCCCATAGTGCTCAGAGCCATTTGAACCATTTGAGCCTAACTGAGCCAAAGTCCCAACTTATCCACACACTACTGACGTAGCACCCCTGACCATTACACTCACTACGCGTAGCGATTGCTGATTCCCTTAGGAGTTCGAGCATTCTTGTGCATCAATACGGAAAAGATCATTGGCCATATCGCCCTAGTTGTGTGGATAAGTTGGAAATTTTGGTGGCTGTGGATTGATGTCCGGATAGCTGTGGCAGTCAATGACGACCGTTGGGGAGTACCGGAAATTCTGGGTTCGAGTCCCAATCCGCACATATTTTCAATTTTTCCCATTGATTAATTTCAATGCCCACTAACAGTCAATGTCGTTATTCCTTTGATCAGTTGTCATGTAAAGGTGCAGGATCAATGCTGGGGTCTGTCCGAAAGAACAGACAAAACTTATATAAACTGATGGAAAATAAATAAATAAAATCGCAACACCAAAAAGGAGTTGTGTGACATGCACGAAAGTTGGAAGGAGTGTTTGCACATCAGAAAGAAGATGTCTATTCTAAAACAGCATAAGTGTGGCGCTAGCAGTTGATGTTAGTCAAGAATACCTTTAAGATGACAAAGACGACATTATCAACATCTTGAGAGAGGATAAGTTACTCTCTCACCTATTTTCCGCATACAGAAAATCGTTAAAGATTTTATTACAATCTGACACACCTTGAGCGAGACTCTAGCAAATTAACAGCCTGAGCAGACCTTAATGGAGCCTGGTAGGTAGCTAAAACCATGAGGTATTTTTATTGTTCTTTGCTCGTAGAAACGGCTTGTTCGGAGTTGAAAGCAATTGGCGGCGATCCCATCTCTCAGTTGCTGGACAGGCCCACTGCTGTACAGGGCAGTCAGGGCAGCCACTCATTGAGATGGATCTCCAGCAGAACAGTGCCGCAATACCTGCCATGGTGCCAGCCGAAGCGTGGGCTGGGGGCGATGGTTTGAAGGATACGTCTACACAGTGGAGTTGTAAGCCAGGCATTGTGTGCAGAGCCACGCGTAATAAAAATTCACAAGTTTTCGTGTTTGCCGATACTGCAAATAGGCCTGTGAACCATTTCCATTGGCTGCCTCTATAGTATAACAAATTCCGACATCTGAGAAACGTTTTTGAGATAGAATCCTTATTACACCTCATAGCTAGGAATAACAAGCTCCAAGGCAGAGGTGATTTAGATTAAGATCTTTAAAATTGTATCTGTTTGCTTGTTGCCATGGGAAGAGATACAGCTTCGGAGAAAGTTTTCCCCCTCTGCGAAAACTTAAAAGCCAGTAATTGGCGGTTTCCTTTTTTTTCCAGAGATGCAGATTTGTTAACTCTTGTCCTGGTTCGACATGAGTTTGTGCTTTCATGTTGGGGCAGATTTAGCGTCTCTAGAGCGCTGTGATGAGCTCAAGACGGGGCGAAGGAGGTCTCTTTCGTGCACTCTACGGGAAAACGGATTTCTTTCTTGAGAAGTGCGAAGCACTTGGGTTCGGGACTTTGGTCTGGTAAGGACTTCTAGTCAAGGCTCTGTCATGTGTGTTTGGTACTTGGGACCTGTCCTGAGACTGACTTCACTTGCGAGTGGTTTAGACTGTGGAGCCTGTGGTGTTCTTACTGTTAGGAAAGTTTATTAGCTTTTAAATGAAAGAAGTAAATAAGTAAGTAAGTGAGCTCAAGTCTGTCTAAAAGGTAGATGGTATCGACATTGCATTACTTGTACAGTACTTCCAAGGGGACTAGATTCATTATAATCATTTAAAGAATCAGGCGGGGGGGGGGGGGGTTCCAGTTTGTGCTATTGCCTAGCGAACATATTCACTATTATAACAGAAAAAAAAACAAATGATCATCATCATCATCATTTAAGACTGATTATGCCTTTCAGCGTTCAGTCTGGAGCATAGTCCCCCCTTATAAAATTCTTCCATGATCCCCTATTCAGTGCTAACATTGGTGCCTCTTCTGATGTTAAGCCTATTACTTCAAAATCATTCTTAACCGAATCCAGGTACCTTCTCCTCGGTCCACCCCGACTCCTCCTACCCTCTACTGCTGAACCCATGAGCCTCTTGGGTAACCTTGCTTCTCCCATGCGTGTAACATGACCCCACCATCTGAGCCTGTTCACCCTGACTGCTACATCTATAGAGTTCATTCCCAGTTTTTCTTTGATTTCCTCATTGTGGACACCCTCATGCCATTGTTCCCATCTACTAGTACCTGGAATCATCCTGGCTACTTTCATATCCGTAACCTCAACCTTACTGATAATGTAACCTGAATCCACCCAGCTTTCGCTCCCATACAACAAAGTTGGTCGAAAGATTGAACGGGGCACAGATAGTCTTGGTACTGACTCCTTCTTGCAGAAGAGAGTAGATCGTAGCTGACCGCTCACTGCATTATCTTTGCTACACCTCGCTTCCAGTTCTTTCAATATGTTGCCATCCTGTGAGAATATGCATCCTAAGTACTTGAAACCATCCACAGCTCTGAAATATTACTTTGCAAACTTTCCATCGAATCTGCCATCACAACTAAGTCTCCGCATATGCAAGACTGCTTATTTTGTGTTCACATATCTTAATCTCACCCAGCCAGTATATTGTTTTCAACATATGATCCATAAATAATATGAACAACAGTGGAGACAGGTTGCAGCCTTGTCTTACCCCTGAAACTACTCTGAACCATGAAGTCAATTTACCGTCAACTCTAACTGCTGCCTGACTATCTATGTAAAGACCTTTAATTGCTTGCAAAAAAATGGTTCAAATGGCTCTGAGCACTATGGGACTCAACATCTTAGGTCATAAGTCCCCTAGAACTTAGAACTACTTAAACCTAACTAACCTAAGGACATCACACACACCCATGCCCGAGGCAGGATTCGAACCTGCGACCGTAGCAGTCCCGCGGTTCCGGACTGCAGCGCCAGAACCGCTAGACCACCGCGGCCGGCCAATTGCTTGCAAAAGTTTGCCTCGTATTCCATAATCTCGTAGAACAGACAATAACTTCCTCCTAGGAACCCGGTCATATGCCTTTTCTAGATCTATAAAGCATAGATACAATTCCCTGTTCCAGAACTAATTTGCCGTAAGCTAAAGATCTGGTCCTGACAACCTCTAAGAGGCCTAAACCCACACTGATTTTTCTCCAATTTGTCCTCAACTAATACTCGCACTTTCCTTTCAACAATACCTGAGAAGGTTTTACCCACAACGCTGATTAAAGAGATACCTGTGTAGTTGTTACAATCTTTTCTGTTTCATTTCTTATTATATTTCTAGATTTTATCTGTGTAGTTTACTGATATAAAGAAAATACGAAACACCAGAAAGTTACTAGTTCCCAACTGATATGGGAAAGCCTTTGAAACGGAGCCAGTCTCGCAGAGGGCAAATCTCGCGACCGAAGCATTCGTCTTGTCAGGCTCGGTTATTTGTAATCAGAATTCGCCTGAATTTGCAGCGACGCGTAGCATTTAAGCGGCGAGTTATTTAAACTGTCCGTGCGAAAGAGTGACGTTCTTTCTCGCCGCGACTTGCATTTCTAGTGGGGCAGATCGTTGTGCGTGCCCCTGCCCCCACCAGACCGCGTCCACGGCGCCTATCGATTGGATAACAGCGCGCACGCGCGGGTTTCTACGCCAGCGACGACGGCGCCGCGCAGCGGTCCGGTTCCGAAACTGCAGCTCCCTCGCAAGCGCGGAGCGAGCAAACTTCAGTTGTCGCCTGACTTCCGCGCAAAGAGCACGTTATAGAGAAAAGAAGTATCGTTTGCGACCGATAGAAGCGCATTTGATTACAGAAGGCAGGCGCGTACAAGAGCACGCTACTGCTGTCGCTTTTCCGTCGCTCCGGTGAGTAGCCTTCTAACTTTGCTAATCGAACATCACCTCCGGGTATTGGATATTTACTTTTTACTTTCGTAGTGCGCACTCCACACAACAGAACAAATCCGCACAGCTGGAACAGGATGCAATAATTTCACGCCCACGAACAACTTTTTCACTCAAATAAAGTCCTTATTTACTGACGTAATAATTTAGAAACAGTGTTAAGCCAAGTCCCGACGAGTAAAGGAAAGAAAAATCTGCACAATTGTATTTCTTTGACAGTTTCGTCGCTGTAGTCTACACTTGTTGCCAGGTTTAAATTTTTGAGAACTAAGTAGTACAGTACTTTTCACAACATATTTTTTATGCTGTTTTCGAAATTAGTATGTAATGCGTAGACACACAGCGTCAAAGAGCTATTTTGCTCGTAGACAGCATGTTGCATGTAACTACTGTTCTATGGGAAGTTAATTTACTGCGGAAAATTCACATCTACTCAGTTTTATTTTATTTTATCTTCGTGGTTTGGTTGTACTCAGTAGAAGAAATCGAGACAGCAGAAACTGCATACAATTATTTCGCTCCTACCTATTTCTTAACGCTACCAAATTCCCCTTTTACCAGTATAATGATTTTGGGACTATTTTTAAAAGAATGCATGTAAAATATCGTCTCGTAGAGCAAAGTAAGAAATCGGCGCAGTTTTATCGTTTGACAGTTCTGTCGGAGCAGTCCACACTTACTGTTTGGTTTATTTTTGGGTGTGTGCTGTATATTAGAATGAGAATTACCATCCGCCTGTGAAGGAATGTTATCTTCGCGGTGTGCATTCAGCTCAATAGACACCTGGAACTACTAAAAACTGAAACTGCCCGAACTACTAGTACATGCGATAGTGTCACGCCCACTTACAGCTTCTTCAATCAACCGAAGTTCTTATTTCCTAAACAAACCATTTTGTAACAAATTTAAAAGAACCCTCGTAAAATGTTACATGGAGCAATGCAAAATACATAGCCTGTTCAGTTTCATCTCGTTAAGAATTTCGTCGGTGTGGTGTGTTCAAAAATGGTTCAAATGGCTCTTAACACTATGGGATTTAACATCTGTTGTCATCAGTCCCCTAGAACTTAGAACTACTTAAACCTAACTAACCAAAGGACATCACAAACATCCATGCCCGAGGATTCGAACCTGCGACCGTAGTAGTCGCGCGGTTCCGGACTGAGCGCCTGAACCGCTAGACCACCGCGGCCGGCCGGTGTGGTGTGTACACGTATTGTATGGTTAATATTGTTGAGAATCAGGTACTACTGTACTTCTTACAAAAACATTGTGTTGATTGTGAATGTTAGAATGAGCTAATCTACGCTGGGAATGAACGAATTTCTGTTACAGCTAGGGTTACCGTATTTCGAAGTGAACAGACCGGGCGTATTACAAACAATCTTTATGCGAACCCTAATGGCTTACCTTTTTACGAAAGCATATTTCTCGTTTCCTCGAACCTTCTTAAGTAACTCTTTCTTGGATTTGATGTTATCATAGTACAATCCACAGTACCTGATCTCCTACCATGTGATATAGAGAAGAAACACCCGGAAGGAAATAAACTTGAGACGATACTAGTAATGAGCTATATATAAGTTACACATGGACGCAGGACGCAAAGCTGCAGCTTTTGTGTGCCCTGTTTTCGAGCTCATAATTATATTCATTTATACTAGCTGACTACCTACCTATTTCTCTATCTCCACCTTCCCCCTCTCTTTGTCCATCTATTTCTATCTCTCCTCTCTCTCTCTCTCTCTCTCTATCTCTCTCTCTCCATCTCCTCCTTCGTCTCTTCTCTGCCCAACTTCTCCTTCCTCCTCTCTCTCCATCTCTTTCGTCCTCTGTCTTCTTCCCCTTCCTCCATTCTCTGCCCATCTCCTCCCATCCCTCTCTCTGTCCACCTGCTATTCCTCCTCTCTCTGCTCATCTCTTCCTCCTCCACTCCTCTTTTTCCATCTCCTTCTCTTACATTTCTCTGCCCATCTCCTCCTCCCCTTCCCTCTGTTCATGCCCTTCCCTCATATCTCCTGAATTGTGTATAGTACAAGTACATTCAACAGCATTTGTGGATACTGTCTGCTAAATGTGTTGCGAATAGAGTTGGTACCAAAGAGGCAAGAAATGTAAACGTAATTTTTTGCCTAATGCAGCAGTTTTACGGCATGAGCAACAAAATGTAGTAAGCGAAAACCTTTTTTCGTTTAGTCATCTTGTGGAGGAGATCAGCGAGAAAAAGTTTCGTAAAACTTTGAAATTATATGTAAAGTTTGTTGCAAGTCACTTAGTTCTCTCGTTCTCAAATACTGCATAGTAGATAGACCTATAGCTTATGCAATGTATACATTATGCAACAAGTAGTGTGGAAGTATGCAATAAACACATTGAATATTGTATCATAATTGTAGTCATTATTCTGAATCGTATCGAGTAGCACATGCTAACCAAGAAAGGAATTTTCACCAGTATGATATAGTTCAAAAATCAGAGTTAATAGCTGTCTCAAAGAGTAAATATCTTCTCATTATTCGCGTAATATTCTTCAAATCAGTAAGTATCTTGTACTACACACTTTCTAAAGTAGCCTGTGTTCTATCTCAGGGCTCAAGCGAGCTGTCTCTTTACCAAATAACGGTAAATAAAGACAGCCAAAACAGTTGCAGGATAAAGATTTATTAAAATTCTTGACCACGGTTTCGGTATATGTAAATATACCTTCATCAGAAGTAAACTACCTAAAATCACATCCAGCAATGGAAATTCATAAAACAATTGTGCCAAAGGCGTCGTCACAATTGTCGGCACAATTGTTTTATAAATCTTCATTGCAGGATGTGATTTTAGGTATTTTACTTCTGAGGAAGGTATATTTAGATATACCGAAACCGTGGTCAAGAATTTTAATATATCTTTATCCTGCAACTGTTTTGGCTGTCGTCATTTACCGTAAAGAATTTCAACAGTTTCTGTTTCAGCCATGTTTAAAATCTTTACCAAATTTCATCGAAATTGATTCACTAATGATAAATTTAAACGTCACGCATGATGTGGCAGTTTTTGACACATCTTAGTGTTTATGACATATATCCTGAACTATCTGCGGTACATAGATACTGCTCTGCAGGTACATTCAGTAGTCACCATTGTCTGCAAAATGTGTTGCGAATACAGTTAGCAGTAAAGAAGTAATAAGTTAAAACGTCATACCTGATGTGAAAATGAACAGCGAAAATGTAGTAAGGGCTAAACTTTTTTCCTTTCATCATTATGTGGGGACTAGCAGCGATAATACGTTTCGTAAAGGTTTGAAATTATGTATAAAGTTCGTTGGAAGTCACAAATTGCCCTCGTTTTTCAAATAATGGATAAATAAATTCTGCGCATACGCGCATCTTGGTCTACAGTATCTTTTTTCTTTTTATCTCCAACCCCGCTCCTCTGATAGGTAGGTGGTTGTTACCCTCACAGCGATTTTTTTCCAGACAGTTAGTGATGTGTGTACCAGATTTGGTTGAAATCGGTCCTGTGGTTTGGGAGGAGACGTGGAACCTACGTACATCCATAGATCCATACATTTCTATAGTATGTACGAGTATTATATATACATATATATATTTCGTGTTGCGATTTTGATGAAATATGACCTATACAGCGCCCCTTGCTTTGGTAAAGTTATCAGTGGAAACCGAATAAAAATTCGTTTAATAGGTTAGGAGATTAGCATGTTCAGACAGTCAGACAGACAAGAAAGTTTTAGTAAACTTTAAAGCACGGTTTATTTTTTTCGTGATCTGATTTAGAGGAACAAACTATGCTCAGATTTCATTAAAATTTGTCTAGTAGTTTTTGAAGACTACTGTGTTAAAAGACAAGCAAGACAGACATCATTGCTTTACAGTTTTGTTATTAGCATGGATTTGAAACCTAACTGCACATCAAGCATTCTGCATCATACACAGTTGTTCCTTTCCGCAGAAACGGGAATTCCCTCAGCTAATTGCCCCTAAATTTGCATTTACAGTTACCTTCAGTCATATTTGAAACGCTCTTTATAATCACAACAGCTAATATCAACGTTGCGGCCGCAAGGACGTCCATCTCGATACGTGGCCCGCTAACTGCAGAGCAACCAAGTTGAAGGTCGAGACACAGTGCCATGACAGTCGAGGATCGCCACAAATGTTGGTAAACTGTTTTAATTTCTTCCAATTTGTGCCCAGTCTCTATTTCACTCCACCAGATCACATTTGACATCATAGAACAACAATCTGACTTGAAAGTCCAAAAATCGGGTTCTCCTTACTGTTTCATAAATTTATTAGGTCTACAACTTTGCTTCCGCCGTTTTGCAATAGACGGCTGTAGCGGCAAGTGAGATTCGGGTTATTGGTCATAGGTGTAATACAATAATCTTAGTCATCTGTAACACTGGACTCGCATTCGGGAGGACGACGGTTCAATCCCGTCTCCGGTCATCCTGATTTAGGTTTTCCGTGATTTCCCTAAATCGTTTCAGGCAAATGCCGGGATGGTTCCTTTGAAAGGGCACGGCCGATTTCCTTCCCAATCCTTCCCTAACCCGAGCTTGCGCTCCGTCTCTAATGACCTCGTTGTCGACGGGACGTTAAACACTAACCACCACCATAGTCATCTGTAAACATAATGCCATAAAAATATTAGTCGGTTTGTGATTGCATCATGAGGTTAAAGTACGTCAACTTACGTACCCATTTCTCGCCATTTGCGGGAAGTTTTAATTTTCTGCTTTAACATGAATAAATCTGCGGCTGTAGCTCTTAAAATGCTGGTTAAGATCAATGGTGAGGGAACTATTAGTGGAAGAACGTGCAGAGAGAGTTTTCTATGCCTTAAGAACGGTGATTTTGATGTCCAAGACCGGCATGACGGCGGCAGACAGAACGTTTTCGTAGCTACTGAAACAGACGAAGACAGTCACAGGACATCATTATCGAAAGCAACTGATGCGTTAGAGCCCAGCACTGAAACACAAACGGCCACAATACAGCGATAGACACGTGAAGGTAATTTTGCAGCAGGTGAGTGCTCGACCCCATGTCGCAAAACCCGTCAAAATATACACGGAAATCTGTAGATGTCATGCACATGTACGCACAAACATATAATTACAATGTCAGGGAACTGGCCGATGTATTCAAAAGAAAGGGCTTAACAAATGGTTCACATGGCTCTAAGCACTATGGGACTTAACATCTGAGGTCATCAGTCCCCTAGAACTTATAACTACTTAAACCTAACTACATCACACACGTCCATGCGGGAGGCAGGATTCGAACCTGTGAGCGTAGCAGCAGTGCGGTTCCGGACTGAAGCGCCTGGAACCGCTTGGTCACAGCGGCCGGCAGAGGTTAACAAACTGAGCAAGTAAATAATGCGTTGATCCACCTCTGGCACCTATACAAGCAGTTATTCAGCTTGGCATTGGTTGACAGAATAGTTGGTTGTACTCCTGAGGGACATCGTGCCAAATTATGTCCAATTGGTGCGTTGGATGTTCAAAATCCCATGCTGTTTGGATGTTCCTTCCCATAATGCTCCAAACGTTCTCAAATGGGGATCTCCAGTGACCTTACTGGGCAAGGTGGGATTTGGCGAGCACGAAGACAGAAATTATCCTGCCCCGAAATATAAGTATACGATCGCTTGTCATGAAGGGCAACAAAACAGGGCATAGAATATCATCCGTGTGTGTTGTAAGGGAAGCTGAATGGTCCTTGTGACAGACTGTCAATCTTCTGGGCCCGGGTTCGATTCCCGGCTGGGTCGGGGAAATTTTCTCCACCAGGGAAAGGATGTTGTGCTGTCCTCATCATCATCCTATCATCGACTGCAGGTCGCCAAAGTGACATCAAATTGAAAGACTGGCACCTGGCGAACGGCCTGCCCAGCAGGGGGCCCCAGCCATATGATTAAATAAAATAGTAAGGGTGCCGCAGATGACAACGAGATGGGGGCTGCTGTGAAAAGAAATGGCAGCCTGGACTATCACTTCTGGTTGCTGGGCCGTATGGTGGTCAAAGGCCAGGTTATTATTTCGTCACTGTGCGGCACGTCTCTAGACATGTCTTTGGTCTGGAATCTCATTGACTGGAGTAGAATTGCTTTCAGTGAAGAGTGCCGCTTCAAGCTGAACACTGATGACCAGTGAAGAGGGGAGACACCCCTGAAAGCAGTGGGATACCGACCCGACTGCGGCCCACCAGACAGCCCGACAACCAGAAGTGGTGGTCTGGAGTGCCACAGTACAGCGATACGTCGACAATATTTTGCGTCTCGTTTTGTTGCCCTCCGTGGCAAGCCATCCTGGGCTTGTCCATTATAATTATCCGGGCTGTTATGCCGTGGTCGGTTGATGAATTCTGAGGTGATTCCCAACGTTTCGTCTCCGACTGCGGGAGACATCTTCAAGGGGGTCCGTAGCTTGATGGAAGGTCCAACACACACACTGGCTCCCTACTGACTGCCGCTAAATTCCGTGTCCGCGCGCCCCCGCGCCGCGGCGTGACGTCACGTGTTTTGAAAACGTCAGTGCAATTGGCCGCTGTCCGTCGCCGTCGATCGCCGTTGCCATCACCCAGTAGTGGACGAGTGGTACACATCTTCTTTAACACCGGCATCCATATACCGTTTAATTTGACGCCCTCCTCCTTTCGGTTGAAATTATTTGGGTGTTTAGCGATTTCGATTGTCTCCCTGTAGAGCCTTTCGTAGTATCCGCTTGATATTTCCGGCCGTGAAAGTTTACATTTTAGCATCCTGGGCTTACATTTCAGTAAAATAATGCCTGTCTGCACAAGGCAAGAGGTTCTGCTGCTTGACTTCATGTTCGTCAAACCCTAACCCTGGCCAGAGAGGTCTCAGGATCTCTCCAGAGTTGACAATCTTTGGAGTATCATGGGTCAGAGTTTGGCACGATATCCCTCGGGAGAACATCCGACAACTCTGACAATCAATCCCAAGCCAAATACCTGCTTGCATAAGGGCCGGAGGTGGACCAATGAGGTTATTGACTTGCTCAGTTGTGAAACTCCTCCTCTTGAATACATCACCCTATTTTCTGAAATTGTAATCATTTATTTGTCTGTGCATAAACATTTCTACCTGTTTCCGTCCCATTGGGATATTTCTTTCATGGTGCGCCGCTTTTTTCCATCAGCCATTATTTTTGAAACATTTGTTTAGTTTACCACAAGGGTTGGAACTTTAATAGTGGCAACTATTTATTTATACCTCGTACAAAATAGACACATAACGTCGATGAAGAAACAATTCCGCGTAACTGACAAATTGCCGATTTTTCGTTTTTCGGTCAGATGATGTCGTTGACCGTACATGCATCTACTCTTAACGCCAAAATGCCGAATTTTTAATTATTTACCATGAAAAAATTATCTAAAACAATACCGCGTATGTGACACAGCAAATAAACAGATGGCAATACCGCGTAACTGTAGAGAATTAAGTACCACGTATCTACGATCTATAAGATACTGTAAAAAATACCGCGTAAATACAAAAGCACGCGCAGCCACAGCACATTGTTACTGCCTTACTACGTATTTAATAGTGTTCGAAAGTGGTTCCATGCTTGTAGCTTCATTCGTGGTAATGGACAGCGATATACACTCCTGCAAATTGAAATAAGAACACCGTGAATTCATTGTCCCAGGAAGGGGAAACTTTATTGACACATTCCTGGGGTCAGATACATCACATGATCACACTGACAGAACCACAGGCACATAGACACAGGCAACAGAGCATGCACAATGTCGGCACTAGTACAGTGTATATCCACCTTTCGCAGCAATGCAGGCTGCTATTCTCCCATGGAGACGATCGTAGAGATGCTGGATGTAGTCCTGTGGAACGGCTTGCCATGCCATTTCCACCTGGCGCCTCAGTTGGACCAGCGTTCGTGCTGGACGTGCAGACCGCGTGAGACGACGCTTCATCCAGTCCCAAACATGCTCAATGGGGGACAGATCCGGAGATCTTGCTGGCCAGGGTAGTTGACTTACACCTCCTAGAGCACGTTGGGTGGCACGGGATACATGCGGACGTGCATTGTCCTGTTGGAACAGCAAGTTCCCTTGCCGGTCTAGGAATGGTAGAACGATGGGTTCGATGAGGGTTTGGATGTACCGTGCACTATTCAGTGTCCCCTCGACGATCACCAGTGGTGTACGGCCAGTGTAGGAGATCGCTCCCCACACCATGATGCCGGGTGTTGGCCCTGTGTGCCTCGGTCGTATGCAGTCCTGATTGTGGCGCTCACCTGCACGGCGCCAAACACGCATACGACCATCATTGGCACCAAGGCAGAAGCGACTCTCATCGCTGAAGACGACACGTCTCCATTCGTCCCTCCATTCACGCCTGTCGCGACACCACTGGAGGCGGGCTGCACGATGTTGGGGCGTGAGCGGAAGACGGCCTAACGGTGTGCGGGACCGTAGCCCAGCTTCATGGAGACGGTTGCGAATGGTCCTCGCCGATACCCCAGGAGCAACAGTGTCCCTAATTTGCTGGGAAGTGGCGGTGCGGTCCCCTACGGCACTGCGTAGGATCCTACGGTCTTGGCGTGCATCCGTGCGTCGCTGCGGTCCGGTCCCAGGTCGACGGGCACGTGCACCTTCCGCCGACCACTGGCGACAACATCGATGTACTGTGGAGACCTCACGCCCCACGTGTTGAGCAATTCGGCGGTACGTCCACCCAGCGTCCCGCATGCCCACTATACGCCCTCGCTCAAAGTCCGTCAACTGCACATACGGTTCACGTCCACGCTGTCGCGGCATGCTACCAGTGTTAAAAGACTGCGATGGAGCTCCGTATGCCACGGCAAACTGGCTGACACTGACGGCGGCGGTGCACAAATGCTGCGCAGCTAGCGCCATTCGACGGCCAACACCGCGGTTCCTGGTGTGTCCGCTGTGCCGTGCGTGTGATCATTGCTTGTCCAGCCCTCTCGCAGTGTCCGGAGCAAGTATGGTGGGTCTGACACACCGGTGTCAATGTGTTCTTTTTTCCATTTCCAGGAGTGTAGATCTTTTTACTGAAGAAGAAATTGTTTCTCAGCTGAAATCAGCTTATGAAAGCTGAGAATCGTTCCTGAGAGTGACTGACAGCGGTAAGAAAATTGTTTTACTATTCACGTTTGAATGTTAGTAGCACCGCAAGTGTCTTATTGTGATATAAACCAGAACGCCCCCACTTCGCTCGTTCTGTGCTTTATTCATTTCTGCCAAACATTTATAGACTGCCCACTTTCTTGTGGGATCTCCTATAAATGCAGAACAAACAACAGGCGAGAAAAGTCGTAACGCTGAAGTTACACTCACCGAAGAAGAATTAATTTCGTATATGGGGTTCTCGGTTACTGTTCCTGCAGCATATAATGGCGCAGGTAGATTTTCTTGGCATTATTGTTAACAGTATTACCGATGCCGTCGTTCTCATAAATACATCAATTTGAGCTTCATCTTTGTCTGCTTAAATTAAGTTATATATATTTTTCCATCTAGAAACTTCAGTGGCTGTATCCAACAACGCTCAAAATGAAACCGCAGTCACAGTTTCCACTAGAGAACGACAGTACTTCACAGTCATCGCTATGCGATGGTGCTCATTGTTTGCCAAACACTCTGGATAAATTATCGGAAGATCACGGCAGCAATAATGATGCTGACAGTGAAGGCCAAGAATTTTATGGTGACGTAAGCAGTGACAGGAAAAGGAAGTCTAAACCACATCCTGATGATTGGAAGAAAAATGCCAATAAAATTCTGAGAATGCGTGGACAGGCGTATATTGGATACAAAAGAAGTCGAATTGGTAAAATCACTCATGATACTCCAAAAGAGGAGCGAAAATTAGGTCCAACATGTACTTCGAAGATGTACCAGAAATCCGTTTAAAGGAAGTGTCATCAGTTTTCTGCTGATGATAGGCAGGCATATTTAACACATTTTGGGGAACCATGTCATCAGATCAGAGGAAGGTTTACGTTATCAACCTTGTGGACGTAATTCCAACCAAACGTCCAGGGAAGAACACTGGCGAATCCAGGAAAAAAAGGACGCTCATTTATCATTTGAAAAACGAGCTGGGGAAACATAAAGTATGCAAAAAGATGTTTCTCAATACTCTCGGGATCAAAGAATGGACTGTCCTATATTCGCTGGGTAATTCCACACATGGGATGAGTCCTGATACAGAATCCTTCATGAAAGAATTCCTGGACACTCTTCCGAAACTTCCGTCGCATTACTGCAACAAATTCTCCTCGAATTTGTACCTTGAGCCTATTCTACAATCCAAACAACAGCTGTATGTACTCTATGTGGAAAAAGGTCATGCGGAGAACGTTTCACCATTAAGTCGGGCTACCTTTAACTTTATTTTAGAAGATGGTAATATTACCTTATTTTCCCCCAAGAAAGACCAGTGCGACTTGTAGTTACAGGCTTGGTAACTTGAGTGAAGACATGTGGAAGCAACACACAGAACGGAAAGAGAAGGCAAGGATGCAAAAAGATGCTGACAAGAAAGAAGCCCAGCAGAAGTTCTGCTCAGTGTACATCACGGACTTACAGGCCGTTAAAGTAGCTCCATTTTTAAGTGCAAGTGCAGTTTATTATGAAACAAAGTTAGCTGTTCATAACTTGTTCGATGAAGTATCATGATCCATCACAGGTGATATGTGCCTTGCAAGGTCTTATTCCAACATTTTGATTACGACTGTAGTAACCGGATTCCATAGAAATCTTCCGAACAGTGTGTAGTCTCCGCACATATAAAAGTAACAATAACGGCTGGCGGTATTTCTACAGCAGTTAAGTAATTCGTTTATGATCATCACTTCCTTAAAACATTCACTTCATACTTAGTCGACTACCAACGTTAGTGTTTTACGTGGTTTAGCGCCGTGGTGCCGGTGAAATGGGCCAGTTTCTTTTCTGAACCTGTCAGTCTTCACCCGTTATATAATGCTGACTTATGTTTAGCATCATTTACCACCTTTTTGCAGCGCAGCTACAGAAGTGTCAGCTGATGTGCATAATGTGACACCATGCACGCGTGGAAAAGCAGAGAACAAGATCTGACGTGCTCTAACACGAATAGCTCAACTATGCCTATCATATATATTTTTCAGTTAGGTGATAGTACAAAATCAGTAATGACGACAAAACGATATAAATATTTCATCAGTTCAGTGGGCGACAATACCTTCACAATAACATATTTTTTGTTGGAAGAAATGTATTCAGAGTTGCGAATTGAATTAGACTTCAGATGCACAATTTATTAGTGGCAAATGGAAATTTCTCCGGGACCTGAGCACGAACGTGGGTTTCTCACTTTGCGCAAACGGTCGCCTTAACCACCTTTCCTTATTTTAGTAGTACCTACCTGTTTCTTCGTCATTATTTGTCATTCGGCCTTTGCGGATGTCGCATTACACCTCTTCAAATTCATCGATGAACTTCACTTAGTCTTTCTTGTAACAGAACACGCTGAGCTATTCCGCTGTCCCAGTTCGGCTATCCTTGCACGCCTCAAGGACCGACCTAAATCTCCATGTGCCATTGAGTGACCACGTCATGTATCGATATGTATTACACCAATGTAGATGTTTTGAAATAATGTTCATTGATCATAGTTATTACTTTGTGAATTTTCTGTATAGACTTTTTTTATATTTGCGTCTTGTTGTTGGCGATATGGTTCTATAAACCCAATCCAAATAAATAGAAAAAAAGACATAATTAGTAGTGAGATTAGGAGTTTTATAGGGGACTGCTGAAGTCACACATCACACGTGTTATATGTCTTGCATAGGTCTTATTGCAACATTTTGATTACTTCACGTAACAGTTTGATAGTGCTATTGCAGTCGACACTTAGAGCCAAACTAACCTCTATACAGACAATCGAATTAGAGTAATCGGCTATGTTTTAACTGATATTGATTTACTTAACATTAGTAATCCCCATGCCTGATGCTTTACAAAACTGAACTGCCATGCATAAAATAGCTTCAAACATTTCATTACAAATGAGTTAAAGTGCTAAATATTTGACGTTAAGCACGCAAATCCCTTATGCCTGAAAACGAAAGGCCCTAATTATGCTGGTTTATTATTTGCGGATTATTCAGCCATAGAACATTGAAAAACTCAAAAAAAAGGAATGTTTTAACAAGAGCTGGTTTTTCATGCAGCTCTCTTATTTATGCGGTCACGTGTGCTGAAATGCGTACCATGCAGTGATATAATTTTGTAGATACATTCAGTGCTACATGCGGATACTCTCTGGCAAATATATTGAAAAAAGAATTAGTATTGAAGACGTAGTAAATCAAAACATCATGTCTAGAGTTGTGCTGTGCGAAATCTGCGGTTCCGTAGTCTCGGTACACTACATAAAATGACGTAGTAAATTGTAGGCTAACCGGTGGTATTGGAAGCACTGCCAGGGATAGAAACTTAAATGAATGTGTAAGAGAAACTGAGAGTCGATGATTTCTCTCTCTCATTTTCATTTCTTTTTTTTTTTTGTTCACAATTAAACAATTAAACCGCACATTATTCAATGTTACTCCATTGTGTATTTTATATCCTTACAGAATATAAATTGCTTTTTACAAGTAATAAAAATTATTTGATCACGTAACTTCCGCACTTTTACGTAACGAAAGCAGTTTGTCTTAACGTAACTAGAGTCTGCACTCAATAGAACATTCTTCATCCTCATCAAAGTCAAGAGTTGCCTCTTATTATTGATAGACGTGAAAGTTGTTTGTGAATAAGGGAGACATGTTTTATGTAAGTTAGACGAAGTATTGAAGAGATGTCTGATATATTTTTGTTTTGCGCCTGTTTCTTATTTCAGCTTTGTGTTGAGGAAATTTGCGTTTTGTAGCTCTGTATGACAAATCTGTATTTTTTCTTTATTTTTATTTTAGCATCCCACTGTCTCACGTTACAAATTAACAGTTTTCGAGTAAAACGTGAATCAAACATTGACAATTTCAGTTTTCCTATGGATACTTTTTACTTTTAAGTAACAGACAAGACGATGACTATTTTGAGCAAACATGTTCTGTGAGTTACCTGGCCCTTTAAGTATCCGCCCTCAGTTTTTTCAGGGGAATCTAGTAAGACACTGATCGTATATGTAAAGAAAGTGATCGTTATGAGGTAACGCCTGATAGGTATGCAACACACCCAATGTACGGGTAATGCAGGTACGACTTCAGCTGACCACAGCTATTAAGCAAACTACCGTTGTCTAAGCTTGCTTATGACAGTCTCCAGTAGCCTACAATAGCTTTAAGTCTCATCATGTCTGGTGCTGAAGTTTTCTGCATGAACAGGATAAATGTGATAAGCGATAAACTTTTTTCCTTTTGTTATTTTGTGTGGGGTGGGAGAGCGGAGTTGTCATCGAGGAAAAAAATTCGAAAAGGTTTCAAATAATGCGTAAAGGTTGCTGGAAGTTTCTGTCTCCTCTCATTCTCAAATACTGGAAGAACGGAGTCTGAGCGATAAGCTGCTCTCTCTCTGAAGACATGTTCACTGTTTTAATACAGCTGCCAACGCATCCCGCATCTCTGTCGCCAAACGCCTCCATCTCGCATTCTTCCTCGTCTTCTTCTATTCCTGTTGTCTCGATCGCTTTTTGGATACATTTTCTATTGTATTGTATGGAACTGGTGACCTAGAAACGACGGAGAGGCTTCGTCCCCGCCGTAGCGGTTCACAACCCCACAGCAGGCTACAGCAGTGCTCTCACACTACCGCAGACCCACACCGAACCCAGGGTTATTGTGCGCTTCGGCCCCCAGTGGAACCCCCAAATGGTTCAAATGGCTCTGAGCACTATTGGACTTAACTACTGAGGTCATGGACTAGAAGCAGCTTATACACCAAGGTCAAAGATATTGTGCCTATGCAAGTCTGCAGGGTTGCCACATCTTGCAAAGAAAATAAGTCTCATTACTTTATTGTCGCACCTCGAACATACTCAGCAAAAGACTGTGACAGAAAAAGAAAGTAAGTCAGATTCACATATTCGTTATCTTGTTGGACGTGGTGCAAGGAAGTTTGTCACTTACACAAGAGCACATACTGAGGAACTGATACAGCAGTTAACAGCCTGTTAAGTGAATGTAGCAGAATAAGGACACATGCATTCATTAAAGGGCTCCGGAACGCCCTATACTTGCAATGTTAAAATAACGCTTATAAATTACATCTTTCCTCACAAAGTATTTGAGGTAGGAAGTTGAACTTTTTACAGATTATTTATTGGAATATGGGCTACAACTTAACACAGGGATTTTACAAAATTTTAGTTCAGTTATTAAAGATGATTTTTTTCAATTGTAATGAAAATTCACAACATTTTTTTGCAATTTTTTATTTATATATTCAAAAATATACAGTTTTTTGGAAAAAGGCTGTGTTAAATTATGCAGAAGGTACTGTGTAACATTTACTGAAAGTTTGAAACAAATATCTTTGGAAGATCCTTACAAAACATGTAATTAGTATGAGAAAATAAAAGTTTTGGGAATCGAGCGACGAAGATTGGATTAACTTTTTAGTGCATTCCAGGTCCATAGGATGGATTATCTTCATCCTCTACAAACTCCTCCTCCAGCTTCCTCTTGTTCCTCCTCCTGTTTACTCTTGCTTGTATTTCTAGACTCTTTACAGCCCTGTCTGCAGCCCGAAGGCGTTCCTTGTCTAAAGCAACCATCGCTCGTACCATGTTAGAACCTATCTTCATTCCCATATTTCTAAATACCTTGCACCTTACAATGTTGCCATCATTGAAAGTCGCAACAGCATCATACACACCAAAGTGAAGTGTTTCTATTCCAACAAATACAGTCTTGGGGATTCTCGACCATATAACACTATTTACACTTTCATTGGGGTTTTGAGTTTTTCCGTGAATACACTTTTTCAACAGTTCAGGTACTGCTAAGTCTCTGAAAATAGGTTTTATCACCTCCATTATTGCATGAGGCAGACTATGCTTATGAGTGTACACTTCACCAGTTAGCAATCCTTTGTTATATTTACACCAACTGTCTTCTTCTTTGGGACACAAGCTATGTTGGGGATTTTCATCGTCTTTATTGTTTACAGTAATAACACATACCTTTGGCTTTCCAATATTTCTCCTTTTCTTAAAAGCCTTCAGAGGATTTCTAATAACTTTACTTTTATTCATTATTATACTTCAACAAAACAGAGACTCAAGAAACAGAATTAATTACGAATATTTTCGAGATAACGACAGAGTAAATAAACATGAAACAATCGACAATCACACCAGCGATACATATTGAACCATCACAGGTTAGCCACAACACATACTTTATCTCACATCACTAAAATGTACCTGATGAACACGGACGTTAATAATAACACCATTTGACAGCAGTTTAACAGCGCCACAGTGGGTCACGCCCATGTAGAACACATTTAAAAAAAAATTTAAAAATAGTTGTAGTCTTCGGAATTGAATAAATTATATATCTATTAAAAGGTAATAGTCTGCAGATTCAGAAAACGCAAAAAAGTAAAAATTGAACTTTTCATGATTTTGAGCCTTTCCGGAGCCCCTTAAAAACTAAGCCTAGTGTCATATCATTATGCTAGTTCCCTTTAACTATTCCAGCATTCCAGGTCTTGTCATGAGTTGATCATTGGTTCAAAAATGGCTCCGAGCAGTATGGGATGTAACTTCTGAGGTCATCAGTCCCCTAGAATTTAGAACTGCTTAAACCCAACTAACCTAAGGACATCACACACATCTATGCCCGAGTCAGGATTCGAACCTGCGACCGTCGCGGTGGCGCGGTTTCAAACTGTAGCGCCGAGAACCGCTCGGCCACTCCAGTGGAACCGCCTCCCCCCCCCCCCCTCCCTCCCCCCCCCCCGCCCCCCTGGAACATCTCACACCAGACGAGGGTAACCCCAATGTTTGCGTGGTAGAGTAATTATGGTGTACGCATGCGTGGAGAAAGTGTTTCCGCAGCAGTCGCCGACATAGTGTAACTGAGGCGGAATAAGGGGAACCAGCCCGCATTCGCGGAGGCAGATGGGAAACTGCCTTAGAACTCATCCACAGGCTGGCCGGCACACCGGACCTCGACACAAATCCGCCGGGTGGATTCGTGCCGGGGACAAGGCGCTCCTTCCAGCCCGGAAAGCCGTGCGTTAGACCACACGGCTAATCGGGTGGGCTGGACGCCTATTAGCCATCCCTTTCGTGGGCTTCTTCTTTTCTACGTGAACACCTCTGCAATTCACACTAAAGTGCCTGCAGAGGGCTCTTAGAACTATCTTCATACTGTTTCTCTACCATTCCACTCTCTAACAGCGATTGAGAAAATGAACACTTAAATCTTTCTGTACGACCTTAAGATTTATATTATTTTATTACGTTATCGTTTCCTGCCATGTAGGCGGGCGTCAATAAAATATTTTCGCATTCATAGAAGAAAGTTGGTGATTGAAATTTCGGGAAGAGGTCTCGCCGCAACGAAACACGCTTTTGTTTTGATGACTGCCACCCCAATCCGCTTATCGCATCCGTGACTTTCTCTCCCCAATTTCGCGATACAGCAAATCGAACTCTCCTTCTTTCGGCTTTTTCGATGCCCTCTATCAATCATATCTGGTAACACTAGTTACCCCCACGATCGGTTATTTACAGAACCGATTTCCACGCCATAAAACAGCTTCAAACATGTGATTACTTTACAGCTGAGTTAATGTGTTAAATAATCGACGTAAATAAAAACCAATAGGCTTGAAGAATAATACTACCAGAAGACGAACAAGCGCAATGTAGGCAGTCTCTTTAATAGACGTGTTGCATCTTCTAAAAGAACTGCCAATAAAACGCAGTTTTTGGTTTTCCTTCCCCACAACGTTTGCTATGTCAACGTACCAATTTAAGTTGTTCGTAATTGTAATTTCTAGGTACTGAGTTGAATTGGCACCCTTTAAATTTGTGTGCTTTATTGTGTATCCGAAATTTAACTGATTCCTTTTCGTACTTAGGTGGGTTTCCTCACACTTTTTCTTATTCCGAGATAATTGCCACTTTTCGCACCATAGAGATATGGAATCTAAGTCATTTTGCAATTAATTTTGATCTGTTGATGACTTTACTAGACTGTAAACGACAGCATCATCTGCAAATAATCTAAGAAAGCTGCTCGTATTGTCTCCTAAACCGTTCATGTAGATAGGGAACAACATGATTTTCCGTCGATTTCTACGTGTGTGTGTGAATTCCTGAGGGATCAAACTGCTGAGGTCATCTGTCCCTAGGCTTACACACTACTTAAGCTAATTTATGCTAAGAACAACAGACACACCTATGCCCGAGGGAGGATTCGAATCTCCGGCGGGAGGGGCCGAGTAATCCATTACACGGCGCCTCAAACCGCGCGGTCACCCCGCGTGGCGATTACTACGTACTGTGCCCTTTTTGGTAGGAAATCGCGAATCGAGTGGCGGAACTGATGAGATACTGCATCTTCATGCAATTTAATTAGAAGTCTCTTGTGAGCAACTGTCTGAAAACCCTTCTGATATCATCTAGATACACAGAGGAAATCAATTTGAGTTCCCCTGTTGATAGCACTCATTACTTCGTTCGAGTGAAGAACTAGTTGTGGTTCATAAGATCGATATTTTCTGACTACTTGCTAAATGTGTGTCAAGAGATCGTTGCCTTCGAAGTACTTTTACTTCTGTAAAATATCTGGGAGTATGCGTGCGGAACGATTTGAAGTGGAATGATCATATAAAATTAATTGTTGCTAAGGCGAGTACCAGGTTGAGATTCATTGGGAGAGTGCTTAGAAAATGTAGTCCATCAACAAAGGAGGTGGCTTACAAAACACTCGTTCGACCTGTACTTGAGTATTGCTCATCAGTGTGGGATCCGTACCAGATCGGGTTGACGGAGGAGATAGAGAAGATCCAAAGAAGAGCGGCGCGTTTCGTCACAGGGTTATTTGGTAACCGTGATAGCGTTACCGAGATGTTTAATAAACTCAAGTGGCAGACTCTGCAAGAGAGGCGCTCTGCATCGCGGTGTAGCTTGCTCGCCAGGTTTCGAGAGGGTGCGTTTCTGGATGAGGTATCGAATATATTGCTTCCCCCTACTTATACCTCCCGAGGAGATCACGAATGTAAAATTAGAGAGATTAGAGCGCGCACGGAGGCTTTCAGACAGTCGTTCTTCCCGCGAACCATACGCGACTGGAACAGGAAAATGAGGTAATGACAGTGGCACGTAAAGTGCCCTCCGCCACACACCGTTTGGTGGCTTGCGGAGTATAAATGTAGATGTAGATGTAGATGACGAAGTTCGAACACAATATACAGCGTGAAGAACAATTTCGCACTCGGAGTTCGCTGCACGATTCATCACGTAGTATCAAGTGTTGAGTGCTGTTGACAAGGGATTTCAGATCGATTCCGTATTTCTGGATTTCCGGAAGGCATTTGACACTGTACCACACAAGCGGCTCGTAGTGAAATTGCGTGCTTATGGAATATCGTCTCAGTTATGTGACTGGATTTCTGATTTCCTGTTAGAGAGGTCACAGTTAGTAGTAATTGACGGAAAGTCATCGAGTAAAACAGGAGTGATTTCTGGCGTTCCCCAAGGCAGTGTTATAGGCCCTTTGCTGTTCCTTATCTATATAAACGATTTGGGAGACAATGTGAGCAGCCGTCATCGGTTGTTTGCAGATGACGCTGTCGTTTATCGACTAATAACGTCATCACAAGATAAAAACAAACTGCAAAACCATTTAGAAAAATTAGCTGAATGGTGCGAAAAGCGGCAGATGACCCTAAATAACGAAAAGTGTGAGGTGATGCACATGAGTGTTAAAAGGAACTCGTTAAACTTCGGTTACACGATAAATCAGTCTAATCTAAAAGTCATAAATTCAACTAAATACCTAGGTATTACAATTACGAACAACTTAAATTGGAAATAAGGGATAGAAAATGTTGTGGGAAAGGCTAACCAAAGACTGCGTTTTATTGGCGGGAGACTTGAAAAATGTAACAGCTGTACTAAGGAGACTGTCTACACTACGCTTGTCCGTCCTCTTTTAGAATACTGCTGTGCGGTGTGGAATCCTTACCAGATAGGACTGACGGAGTACATCGAAAAAGTTCAGAGAAGGGCAGCACGTTTTGTATTATCGCGAAATATGAGAGAGAGTGTCACAGAAATGATACAGGATTTGGGCTGGACATCATTATAAGAAAGGCGTTTTTCGTTGCGACGGAATCTTCTCACGAATTTCCAATCACCAACTTTCTCCTCTGAATGCGAAAATATTTTGTTGACACCGATCTACATAGGGTGGAAGAACCACCAAGATAAAATAAGGGAAATCAGAGCTCGTACGGAAAAATATAGGTGTTCATTGTTTCCGTGCGCTATACGAGATTGGAATAATAGAGAATTGTGACGGTGGTTCGAAAAAACCCTCTGTCAGGCACTTAATGTCATTTGCAGAGTATACACGTAGATGCAGATGTAGATGTAGATGTAGGAGTACAGAAATGTCTGTCACTGAATATCGTGCTGCGCATATTTGGGGCAGTAAATGGACGTACAGGATTGGCAATCCGGCAACAGTGTAATCATGTATACAGAACTACCTCTGTCAGGTTTTATCAGTTGTGGTCAGTAGTTGGTGCAGTGGATAGCGCTTTGGGTTAGCATACACGAGATCGAGGTTGCAATGCTGGGTCGAGGCTTATTTGTTTTTATTTGCTAAAAGTGGTTTGCCTGATACGGTATCTGGCGTCTTAATCGTTATATAGCGATTAGAGTGGGCCTTCTGCAAAACATTTGCAATTACGTACTACGAGCACAGAAATGGAAATCCAATCGTTTTCATTGGTCAGCTTTTAAGGAAACCTTCAGCGGGTCGTGAACGCGAATTTTTTCGTATCAAGGCATCTGCTAGATCCCAAACTAGTTTTCTGTGCACTCTCCCCCAATGGTCCCATCGATTAATACCAACTATTATTCTTGCCACGTTCAGGTCCATTACACTTCGTTAGGGCCTTACGTCACGAGTAGGGCTAGAAAAGTGCTTTGCAAATAATGTTGTTGTTGTGGTCTTCAGTCCTGAGACTGGTTTGATGCAGCTCTCCATGCTACTCTATCCTGTGCAAGCCTCTTCATCTCCCAGTACCTACTGCAACCTACATCCTTCTGAATCTGCTTAGTGTATTCATCTCTTGGTCTCCCTCTACGATTTTTACCCTCCACGCTGCCCTCCAATACTAAATTGGTGATCCCTTGATGCCTCAAAACATGTCCTACCAACCGATCCCTTCTTCTGGTCAAGTTGTGCCACAAACTTCTCTTCTCCCCAATCCTATTCAATACTTCCTCATTAGTTATGTGGTCTACTCATCTAATCTTCAGCATTCTTCTGTGGCACCACATTTCGAAAGCTTCTATTCTCTTCTTGTCCAAACTATTTATCGTCCATGTTTCACTTCCATACATGGCTACACTCCATACAAATACTTTCAGAAATGAATTCCTGATACTTAAATCTATACTCGATGTTAACAAATTTCTCTTCTTCAGAAACGCTTTCCTTGCCATTGCCAGTCTACATTTTATATCCTCTCTACATCGACCATCATCAGTTACTTTGCTCCCCAAATAGCAAAACTCCTTTACTACTTTGAGTGTCTCATTTCCTAATCTAATTCCCTCAGCATCACCCGACTTAATTCGACTACATTCCATTATCCTCGTTTTGCTTCTGTTGATGTTCATCTTATATCCTCCTTTCAAGACACTGGCCATTCCATTCAACTGCTCTTCCAAGTCCTTTGCTGTCTCTGACAGAATCACAATGTCATCGGCGAACCTCAAAGTTTTTATTTCTTCTCCATGGATTTTAATACCTACTCCGAATTTTTCTTATGTTTCCTTTACTGCTTGCTCAATATACAGATTGAATAACATCGGGGAGAGGCTACAACCCTGTCTTACTCCGTTCCCAACCACAGCTTCCCTTTCATGTCCCTCGACTCTTATAACTGCCATATGGTTTCTGTACAAATTGTAAATAGCCTGCCGCTCCCTGTATTTTACCCCTGCCACCTTTAGAGTTTGAAAGAGAGTATTCTAGTCAACATTGTCAAAAGCTTTCTCTAAGTCGACAAATGCTAGAAACGTAGGTTTGCCTTTCCTTATTCTTTCTTCTAAGATAAGTCGTAAGGTCAGTATTGCCTCACGTGTTCCAGTGTTTCTACGGAATCCAAACTGATCTTCCCCGAGATCGGCTTCTACTAGTTTTTCCATTCGTCTGTAAAGAATTCGAGTTAGTATTTTGCAGCTGTGGCTAATTAAACTGATTGTTCGGTAATTTTCACATCTGTCAACACCTGCTTTCTTTGGGACTGGAATTATTATATTCTTCTTGAAGTGTGAGGGTATTTCGCCTGTTTCATACATCTTGCTCACCAGATGGTAGAGTTTTGTCAGGACTGGCTCTCCCAAGGCTGTCAGTAGTTCTAATGGAATGTTGTCTACTCCCGGAGCCTTGTTTCGACTCAGGTCTTTCAGCGCTCTGTCAAACTCTTCACGCAGTATCGTATCTCCCATTTCATCTTCATCTTCATCCTCTTCCATTTCCATCCTCTTGCAAATAATATCGATTGGCTATTGTAGGAGGGTACACAGAAAACAGGTTTGGAATCTAAGAGACGCAGTGGCGCGAAACAATTCGCGTACACTACTTGCAAAAGGTTTCTTTATAAGCTGACCAGTGAAAACGATTGTATTTCCATTTCTGATACCGGGTGGGAGGGTGGAGCGCTGACCACGAGCCGCACCCTAGTGCCGGCGTCGGTTAACGCCATTGGTTGACGGTGACACGGCTGGACGTTGGTACGGATGGTCGCGCCAGAGCCTGTGGGCGGACGTTATTCTACTTTCCGCACAGCGTACGTGACTGCAACAGGAGGAACCTGCTAACACTTGCTGCAATAGGAAGCACACTCCATCATATACTTTGCAGTTATTTTGCAGAGTACGAATGCAGATGTACTGGAATGGTACACATGTTCTAGCGTTTTCCATAAGTTTAATAACCACAACAGATACGCTTAACAGAGATTTAGTCATCAATAATACGCTGAAGCGCTAATGAAACTCGTATGGGCGTGCTTATTCGAACACATATATACACTCCTGGAAATGGAAAAAAGAACACATTGACACCGGTGTGTCAGACCCACCATACTTGCTCCGGACACTGCGAGAGGGCTGTACAAGCAATGATCACACGCACGGCACAGCGGACACACCAGGAACCGCGGTGTTGGCCGTCGAATGGCGCTAGCTGCGCAGCATTTGTGCACCGCCGCCGTCAGTGTCAGCCAGTTTGCCGTGGCATACGGAGCTCCATCGCAGTCTTTAACACTGGTAGCATGCCGCGACAGCGTGGACGTGAACTGTATGTGCAGTTGACGGACTTTGAGCGAGGGCGTATAGTGGGCATGCGGGAGGCCGGGTGGACGTACCGCCGAATTGCTCAACACGTGGGGCGTGAGGTCTCCACAGTACATCGATGTTGTCGCCAGTGGTCGGCGGAAGGTGCACGTGCCCGTCGACCTGGGACCGGACCGCAGCGACGCACGGATGCACGCCAAGACCGTAGGATCCTACGCAGTGCCGTAGGGGACCGCACCGCCACTTCCCAGCAAATTAGGGACACTGTTGCTCCTGGGGTATCGGCGAGGACCATTCGCAACCGTCTCCATGAAGCTGGGCTACGGTCCCGCACACCGTTAGGCCGTCTTCCGCTCACGCCCCAACATCGTGCAGCCCGCCTCCAGTGGTGTCGCGACAGGCGTGAATGGAGGGACGAATGGAGACGTGTCGTCTTCAGCGATGAGAGTCGCTTCTGCCTTGGTGCCAATGATGGTCGTATGCGTGTTTGGCGCCGTGCAGGTGAGCGCCACAATCAGGACTGCATACGACCGAGGCACACAGGGCCAACACCCGGCATCATGGTGTGGGGAGCGATCTCCTACACTGGCCGTACACCACTGGTGATCGTCGAGGGGACACTGAATAGTGCACGGTACATCCAAACCCTCATCGAACCCATCGTTCTACCATTCCTAGACCGGCAAGGGAACTTGCTGTTCCAACAGGACAATGCACGTCCGCATGTATCCCGTGCCACCCAACGTGCTCTAGAAGGTGTAAGTCAACTACCCTGGCCAGCAAGATCTCCGGATCTGTCCCCCATTGAGCATGTTTGGGACTGGATGAAGCGTCGTCTCACGCGGTCTGCACGTCCAGCACGAACGCTGGTCCAACTGAGGCGCCAGGTGGAAATGGCATGGCAAGCCGTTCCACAGGACTACATCCAGCATCTCTACGATCGTCTCCATGGGAGAATAGCAGCCTGCATTGCTGCGAAAGGTGGATATACACTGTAGTAGTGCCGACATTGTGCATGCTCTGTTGCATGTGTCTATGTGCCTGTGGTTCTGTCAGTGTGATCATGTGATGTATCTGACCCCAGGAATGTGTCAATAAAGTTTCCCCTTCCTGGGACAATGAATTCACGGTGTTCTTATTTCAATTTCCAGGAGTGTATGTAAACGGTCAAAATACGGCACTGCGGTCGGCACCGCCTGCATAAGACATGTGTCTGGTGCAGTTGTTAGATCGGTTACTGCTTCTAGAATGGCAGGTTATCAAGATTTAAGTGAGTTCGAACGTGGTGTTACAGTCGACGCACGAGCGATGGGACACAGTATCTCCGAGGAAGCGATGAAGTGGGGATTTCCCCGTACGACCATTTCACAAGTGTACCGTAAAATCAGGAATCCAGTAAAACATCAAATCTCCGACATCACTGCGGCTGGAAAAAGATCGTGCAAGGACAGGACCAACGACCACTGAAGAGAATCGTTCAACGTGACAGAAGTGCAACGCATCCGCAAATTGCTGCAGATTTCAATACTGGGCCATCAACGTCAGCGTGCTAACCATTCAAAGAAACGTCATCGATATGGGCTTTCGGAGGCGAAGGTCCAGTCGTGTACCCTTGATGACTGAACAACACAAAGCTTTACGCCTCGCCTGCACCCGTCAACACCGACATTGGACTGGAAACATGTTGCCTGGCCGGACGAGTCTCGTTTCAAATTGTATTACGCGTATGGACGTGTATGGGTATGGAGACAACCTCTTCAATCCATGGATCCTGCATGTCAGCAGGGAAATGTTCAAGCTGGTGGAGGATCTGCAATGCTGTGGAATGATTTGTAACCCCTGGTATGTCAGATAGGTGAAACGTACATAAGCGTTCTATCTAATGACCTGAATCCATGAATCCATTCAGGTCTGTGCATTCCGACGGACTTTGGCAACTCGAGCAGGACAATGCGATGCCTCACACGTCCAGAACTGCCACAGAGAGGCTCCAGGAACACTCTTCTGAGTTTAGACACTTCCGCTGGCCACCAAACTCCCCAGACATGAACATTATTGAGCGTATCTGGGATGCCTTGCAAAGTGCTGTTCAGAACAGAGCTCAAGCTCGTCGTTCTCTTACGAATTTATGGACAGCCCTGCAGGATTCATGGTGTCAGTTCCCTCCAGCACTACTTCAGACATTAGTCGAGTCCATGCCACGTCGTGTTGCGGCACTTATCCTTTATCGCGGTGGCCCTATACGATATTAGGCAGGTGTACCAGTTTCTTTGGCTCTTCAGTGTACATTCTCCTTCATTCATTGCAACAGTGTGCCAGCGTTGGGGTAACTGTTCGAGTCGTCGACTGTAGAAATCACGTGGGTTTTGACCCGAAAGGCTCGCTCGTCAATACATATTCGGAGCGCATTTCATCCGAAAGGAAGTTCAGTGAAGGTTGTTGTATAGAGATCGGGAAAGGTGAGAATCTGAGGGCGCAAGATGGGGTGGGTATGGTGCGTGCGGAATGACTTCCCAACGCAACTCCAGTGTGTTTGTCCGTCTAGCAGAATGCGGGCAGGCGTTATCGTGGGATAGCATAACTTCACGCAGTCTTCCTGGTCGTTGTCCTTTGACTGCTTCTGCAAGACGTTTCAGTTGTTTACAATAAAAGTTAGCAGTGATGGTTACATCTCGGGGAAGCAATTCGCAGTACAGCTCTCGGTCGCTGTTCCACCACATAAATAACATTATCTTTTCTTATTTCTTAAATAGAGGTGGAGCTCCTCCACGCCCACACCGACATGATGACCAACTCCGAACGTCTACTGCCATCTCTGCATAAGGGTTAGTTTTCACTAAAGTCAGGTATCGCAAGATGTGGGTACTGCGATGTTTGCGTACGTCTGGTTAAGGTTAACCATTTATACTCGCTCATCTGGAGATAGATTGGGTCGAAGTCGAACGAAGGGTAGCGGTTTGAAGGGCAGAGGAAAAAAAAAATGCCAAGGCAAGGGCCAAGGGAAAGCGATGGTTAGGTCCGGTGGTAAGAGCAGTAGCGGATGTCTTGCTGCCTGCGATAGGTCGTGCAAGGGTAGGCTTTGTTAGTAGTGGGTACCATGCATGTCGATACCTTTGGCGTTGTGCGGTGTGTTGCTCGGCGGCTGCCGCTGGGAGCCGGTGTTGAGCTCTCGTTCAGCGTCAGAAGACCTGTAACAGCTAGGTTCGTTTTGGGTCCGATAGGTCATATATCGCATGCACAGTGTAGGGCGACGTTGGCGAATTGTTTGTGCGTCAGTGGGCGAGCTCGTCGGTGTACCTGCTGTGGGCTACTAAAAAAAGGACTCCGTCTTCAGGCCACGAGTGGCCTACCGGGACCATCCGACCTCCGTGTCATCCTCAGAGGAGGATGCGGATAGGAGGGGCGTGGGGTCAGCACACCGCTCTCCCGGTCGTTATGATGGTATTCTTGACCGAAGCCGCTACTAGCCGGTCGAGTAGCTCCTCAATTGGCATCACGAGGTTGAGTGCACCCCGAAAAATGGCAACAGCGGATGGCGGCCGGGATGGTCACCCATCCAAGTGCTGACCACGCCCGACGGCGCTTAACTTCGGTGATCTCACGGGAACCGGTGCATCCACCGCGGCAAGGCTGTTGCGCTGGTCAGCTCCAATAGCAGCTGGTAATTACCAGTCAGTGCTGCTGATACGCAGGGGCTTGCCGACGTTTGTCGCTTGTTGGTGTAAGTTTACCACAGGTGGCTATGCCCTAGCTAGTAGTGTCTTTGTCCGCTTGTGCTTCCACCTATGGTTGTGATCGTAGTTTTCCAGAGTGAGGATGAAAGGATTGTTCGAGTGTCTCGAGTTCCTGTATAGTCGTGTTGCGTGTTTTTTAAATACTTCCTTGAGGGTTTCAAGGCGGTACTCTTGGTGAAGATCCACGGTGCGTGTGTAGCGTGGAGCGTTGCTAATGATTCGTAACACTTTGTTCTGTATGATCTGCAGGCGGCGCAGTCGTGTAGGAGCTGCATATCCCCAGACGGGAGCTGCATACGTCATCAGGGGTCTAACCAGTGTCATGTATACGGACCTCTTTTGTGGATGCGCGCAGGACTTTATACGGGGAGTTGCTACTATCTTGTATGGGGAGCTGCTACTTTCTTTGGGGTGAGCCATTCCATTCTCTTCCTTCTGTCAGTATAAAGACGCTATTTGTCACCAGTAACGAAACGGGATGAGAATGGTCGGTCTTGTTGCTGATCCAATTGATAACCAGCAAGGAGAGATGAGCATGTGGCCACCCACTGATTAATTTGTGATGCGGTACCGATAGACCCGACTTTTTAATCTTCTCCATGCCATGCAAATGTCGCACGGTGATGGAATGATCACCGTTCATCACCTATGTCAGTTCTCGACTACACTGACCTGGATCGCTGTGAATTAATGCGTTTAAACGATCACCATCTAACGCCGAAGGTCTTCCGGAACGTGGAGGATCACTAATGTCAAAACGATTACCCCCGCTCGGTTGGCCGTGCGGTCTAACGCACGGCTTTCCGGGCGGGGAGGAGCGCCTGGTCTTCGGCACGAATCCGCCCGGCGGATTTGTGTCGAGGTCCGGTGAACCGGCCAGTCTGTGGATGGTTTTTAGGCGGTTTTCCATCTGCCTCGGCGAATGCGGGCCGGTTCCCTTTATTCCGCCTCAGTTACACTATGTCGGCGATTGCTGCGCAAACAAGTTATCCACGTACGCGTACACCACCATTACTCTACCACGCAAACATAGGGGTTACACTCGTCTGGTATGAGACGTTCCCTGGGGGCGTCCACCGAGGGCCGAACCGGACAATAACCGTGGGTTCGGTGTGGGCCGGCGGTGGGGTGAAGTGGACTGCGGTAGTCGTCGTAGGGTTGTGGACCTCTGCGCCTGCGGCGGGAACGGAGCCTCTCCATCGTTTCTTGGTCCCCGGTTAACATACAATACAATACAATGTCAAAACGATTGTCTTTAAATTGTGAAAATGAATTTTTTTTTTCGTGCTCTGTCCAGCGGTATTACCCCCTTCCCGACGCAAATATTTCTGACTGCGCGTCTGAAATCTCTCTACTGAACTCATTTCAGTTGGCACACCATTTTCTAGCGTCCACAGCTCCACTCAATATCTCTAAACGATAACATAACTCAAAAAGCCGCAGTGAACGACAAATAAAAAAATGACAATCGGTAAGCCGGCCGGGTGGCCGAGAGGTTCTAGGCGCTACAGTCTGGAACCGCGCGATCGCTACGGTCGCAGGTTCGAATCCTGCCTCGGGCATGGATGTGTGTGATGTCCTTAGGTTAGTTAGGTTTAAGTAGTTCTAAGTTCTAGGGGATTGATGTCCTTAGAAATTAAGTCCCATAGTGCTCAGAGACATTTTTTTTTTTACAATTGGTAAATAAACCCATGGCAGCCGGAATAACAACACGCAAAACAGAAACGCTACAAATGCACCAAGCTAGTAGAAGTCTCGTCTTTATACTGGTACCACCCGCTAAGTCATTAACACGCACATAGCTCCTGCACACATATTCAGATTGGGAGCTACTATCACATAACGTTTTTCGGAAGAAAACCATTATTTCGTGCGTGGTTTTTTTCAGCACTGCAAATTAAATTCTCGTTACTGCTCTTTGGTAGCTTTTGTGCATTTCGCTGCGGCTTTCGATTCATAATTTACAAACCCTCGCCCCGCGAGCGCGCTTTGCCGTTTTTGTGGCGAAATTGCGTTCGCTTTTGCGGGTACGTTTTGCGCGTATTGGCTCTTTTTCTGGTTGAAAACAAAAAACGCTACTAGAAGCTTTCATGTTAACATTGCCAGCACAGTATCGGTTGGTGTCGTCGAGTTTCGCTGCTGACATCTCGAAAATAATCGCATTTTTTCCCATCATCGTTCGCTGAACACGAGAAATTTACATATTCGCAGATGGAATTCATCTGTGTTCGTTCGTGTGCAGCTACTGCGATGCGTGACGAATTTGTCGATTATCGACATGCGTCACACGGGGATGCAACGAAAGTGCATACGTCGGTACAGGTCTGTACGTCGCTTTGCACGTGATGTGAACACCCGTAATATTACGCAAACGACGTGTTATCTGTTTGCAGTCGAGATGACACCAATTATTTATAGAAGAATGGAAAGATTGGTGGAAGTCAACCTTGGGAAAGAGGGTTCTGGAGAAATGTCGGAATGCGAGAGGCAATGCTAACGCTCTGGCTAATATTAGAAAATGGACTGGAGAAAGGATGATGTACGTTTAAAGTAATTCTCTCCGTAGAGACAGCTGTTCACAGTGACGGTTGGAACATGTTTCTTGGAAATTTGAATGTAGCAGGCATAAAATGCAGAGAATGAATGATTATGTATAACTTGTAGCGGAAACCAAACTGCAAGTATAAGAGACGAAGGACGTGAAAGAGAATCATTGGTTGAAAAGGGAGTGAGAAACATATTTGTTCAAAATGGTTCAAATGGCTCTGAGCACTATGGGACTTAACATCTGAGGTCATCAGTAGCTTAGAACTACTTAAACCTTACTAACCTAAGGCCATCACAGACATCCATGCGTGAGGCAGGATTCGAACCTGCGACCGTAGCGGTCGCGCGGTTCCAGACTGAAGCGCCTAGAACCTCTCGGCCACTCCGGCCGGCCAACATATTTGTGCCCAATTTTATCCAGTATGTACCTTGAGCCAACAGTAAAAGAAATCAAGGAGTAATTTGCAAAAGGAATTGAAGTTCAGACGGAAGAAATTAAAACTTTAGTGTTCTCCGACTTCATTGTAATTCTATCAGAGGCAGCAAAGGACTTGGAAGATCAGTTGGACGGAATGGATAGTGTCTTGAAAACAGGCTACAAAATGAATGCAAAAGAAAGGAAAGCAAAAAGTTATTTAATGTAGTAAAATCAATTCAGGCGCTACTGCGGGAATTAGATGAGGGAGTGAGGCTCTAAACGTAATTGATGGGTAGCAACGTAACACACGATTACTTGTCTCACTTGAAATTTTGGATTAATAGTGGAAAACAACGCCCAATGTGTCCTCATCTGAACAGACTATGCCGTATAATAGGCAAAATAATGACCCAACGGAATCTGACTTCAGCACAAGGTTAAAAATACTTAAGCAGCTGACATTTTACTTCACACAGAAAATCATGGGATACATTGATACGAGGGTCACTACAAAACAAACGCACACTATTTTTGTAAAAATACAGTTTTCATTTTGCATGTGTGAAAGTTTTACAGTGTGTAGATGCATCCTACCCGCTTGTTTTCAAACTTCGTTCAATCTGTTCCCGTGAGTGGCGCCGTCACAGCATGTCTTCAAGATGGCTGCTACACTTGACGTTCGTGAGAAGCAACGTGCTGTCATAGAATTCCTGTGGTGTGAAAACGAGACAGTGGGAAACATCCACAAGAGGTTGAAAAAGGTTTATGGAGATGCTGCTGTCGATCGCAGTTCAGTTAGTCAGCAGTTAGTCGATGGGGAAGCAGGCTACGTGATGAAAGCGGGCACGGCAATATTGAGGATTGTCCTCGCAGCGGCAGGCCTCGTACTGCACACACTCCAGACAATGTGCAGAGAGTTAACGAATTGGTGACTGCTGACAGACGCATCACAGTGAACGAATTGTCACGCTACGTTGGGATAGGGAAAGGAAGTGTCTGCAGAATACCGAAAGTGTTGCCGTTAAAAAAGATTTGTGCCAGATGGGTTCCCAGGATGTTGACAGTGGCTCACAAAGAAACAAGAAAAACGGTATGCAGCGAACTTTTGGAACAGTACGAGAATGGTGGAGATGAATTTCTTGGAAGAATTGTGACAGGTGATGAAACATGGCTCCATCATTTTTCATCAGAGACGAAGAGGCAATCAATGGAATGGCATCGTGCAAATTCACCCAAGAAAAAAAAAAAATCAAAACCACACCTTCTGCTGGAAAATTTATGGCTACGGTGTTTTTCGATTCCGAAGGACTCTTGCTTGTGGACATCCAGCCAAGTGGAACCACCATAAATTTTGATGCATATGTGACGACACTGAAGAAACTTCAAGCTCGACTGAGTCGTGGTCGACCACATCAGTAAAAGCAGGATGTTTTTCTGTTGCACGACAATGCACGGCCACATGTCAGTCAAAAAACCATGGAAGCGATCACAAAACTCGGATGGACAACACTGAAACACCCGCCTTACAGTCCTGACCTGGCTCGATATGGCTATCATCTCTTTGGAAAACTGAAAGACTCTCTTCGTGGAACAAGGTTTGAAGACGATGACTGCCTTGTGCACGCTGCCAAACAGTAGCTCCAACAGGTTGGTCCAGACATTTGCCGTGCGGGTAGACAGGAGCTGGTTCCAAGATGGCGTAAGGCAGTTGAGAGGAATGGAAATTTTGTGGAGAAATGCAAATATTGTACCTAAAGAATGTATCTACACACTGTAAAACTTTCAAACATGTAGAATAAAAGATGGATTTAAGAAAAAATAGTGTGCATTTCGTTGAAGTGAGCCTTGTACATCCTAATATCATGTCGTACCTTCTTCTGTCTGGCGTAGCTCAGCGGTTGGACGTGGCATGGATTCAACAAGTCGTTGGAAGTCCCCTGCAGAAATATTGAGCCATGCTGCCTCTACGGACGTCCATAGTGGCGGAAGTGTTGCCGGTGCAAGATTTTGTGCACGAACTGACCTCTCGATTAAATCCCATAAAAGTTCGATGGGATTAATGTCGGGCGATGTGGGTGGGCAAATCATTCACTCGAATCGTCCAGAATGTTCTTCAAACCAATCACGAACAGCAGAGGTTGACAATACCGCTTCAGTTGTAAATTACTTTATTTTCACACGACCGGTTTCGGACTGTTATAGGCCCATCCTCAGGTGTCGTAGCAGTGCTGTGGTCCCCGAGCGCCGTGTGTACCAGGCGCGGTGTGCTGCTTATGAGCACAGAACAGGGAGTCCTCCCTGTTGCACGATGTTGCTTTGACCAGTATGACAAGGTTACTGATCTGTATGTGGGATGAAACTTCACACTTCGCACTAATAATGGACGGCGCCACCGTCACCTCTCTCGTTTTTAGCGCAGTTTTCAAATTTGAAGAAATGGTTCAGATGGCTCTAAGCACTATGGGACTTAACATGTGAGGTCATCAGTCAAAAATGTTCAAATGTGTGTGAAATCTTATGGGACTTAACTGCTAAGGTCATCAGTCCCTAAACTTACACACTACTTAACCTAAATTATCCTTAGGACAAACACACACACACACCCATGCCCGAGGGAGGACTCGAACATCCGCCGACACTAGCTGCACAGTCCATGACTGCAGCGCCATAGACCGCTCGGCTAATACCGTGCGGTGGTCATCAGTCCCCTAGACTTAGAACAAACCTAACTAAGGACACCACACACATTCATGCCTGAGACAGGATTCGAACCTGCGACCGTAGTGGCAGCGCGGTTCCGGATTGAAGCGTCTTGAACCGCACGGCCACAGCGGCTGTTCAAATTTGAAATCGTCAAAACATTGTGAAACATCTAGCAAAATTGAATCGTTACTTCAGATTGGCAGTGTAGTGAAATATGTTCAGTGCACAACCAGACATGTTAGATAATTTGTAAATACATAGTGATCACGTGAATAAAATTCCACACATGAAACTTGTACTGGAGTAAGCTGTGGTCAGCATGCTGCTCAGCAAAGATGTAGCGCAAAGATCCATAGTAGGTGCTGGATCAAGAGCGCGTATCATGCGAGAGGCCAGAGACACACCGACAGGCAACACGCCGCCAACGCCCTATCAATAGCACGTGTTTAGGCCGCCGCCGCTGACTGGAATGCCTCACTGACTCACACTCCAGTTTGGCGTCTGTCAGTTCAACCGAGGAGCAGGTACAGTCCATCACCAGCTACGACAGTACATAGCGGCCGGCACTGTGACAATAAGTAGATTACTGATATTGTTCACAAGAGGCCTGTTACTGATGAACTTATACCACAACATATACTCTGTTCAAGATAAGAAGATACTTCAAGATCATGTAAATAAAGAGCCATATTAATTCACATCTGCATTTGTGTTGTAGAAGTGGATACCACACACCCTTAACAACATCCTCTCCTTTGCTTCCATTACGGTACAAAGACTCTATAGTGGCTACGAGTGTACTAGAAAACTAAACATTTAACGAGCAGGACTGGGGAGAAAAGTGACTATATTGACCGTTATATTCTTCGGATTGACTAAAATCGGATTCCGTGCCAGACCTCGCAACGGCTGACTCACAAAGGCAATGGACTAGACTCTACACACGGAACATGACTTCTCGTACGGTATTCATAACAAGTTCGCATCGCTAATCAGTGAAAGTTTAACTACGGATATGAAATACCTCAAGAATGTGGTTATTCAGTTACTCTCGATGTATTTGTTGGATGAACACTCCATGGGTGTACTGCCATTGCATAGTGTCCAATGGTCACAATATTCCGGCGATCAGACATGTCGCCATCGTCAGGTGCGCTGACGAACTGAGTTCCTGTGGACATGAGACCCACTTTTATCCTCTCCCATAGTAAACCACTGTCACCCCACTCCCCACCCCCCTTGGTCCACACTGTGGTGGCATACATTGTCTCCCACGAACTGGTCGGCAACGATGTAGCACGAAGATCGATAGTAGGCCGGGATCAAGGGCGTCTAATACGAGAGAGGCCAGAGACACGCCGACAAGCAAGGGGCCGCCAACGCCCCCTCAATAGCAAGTATTTAGGCCGCCGCCGCTGACTGGATGGCCTCACTAACTGACTGACTATTCCAGTTGGCGTCTGTCAGTTCACATCGCAGCTTACGACAGTACATAGCGAGCAGATTAATGTAACAGCAAGATTACTGATATTGTCTGCAAGAGGACTATTACTGACAAGCTTGTGCCACAACACATGGACTCCATTCAAGTTAAGTATCCAGTACAAGTAAAGAAAGAACCGTGTTAATGTATGTGTGCATTTGTGTTGTAGAAATACGATACTGGCCACCCGTAACAAAATCCTCTCCCTCTCTTCCTTGGTACCAGGCTCTACAGTGGCGACACACATCCTAACAATTTCCCAGGGTCAGCATTGGGAGCCGCACGTGAGCAAGGACCCCCATTATCAAATCCGGACGCCCTCTATTATCCCAGGGCCATTTTCGGGAGCCTCAGATAGGGTCATCGTGGTTGGGAGCCCCCACCCCCACAGCCACCACGCCCACAGGCTTAATGCGCAGCACACATGGAACACTGATAGCACGGGCGATACATTGGATGCGCAACACAAATGGAGCACCGGTATGCCTTTAGTGGTCAAATTCCGGGGTCCTCGATCGGCAGTTGCAGAGACGTTTGCATCGGCATCTATGGTGGCTTCGATGTAGATGCCCCGTCCACCGTGGGCGCCAGATTGTTTTGTTAGCTGATCGTCTTCTTCATTAGACCCAATGCTGGTACCAAAGCCCTGCTGAGATTGTAGCAGCAGTTCCGATCGATAAGATCATGCCTGATGTGAATTTGGATGGTTTCCCTGTCATAGTATTTGGAAGACTGCGCTAAAATCCTGCTACGGTCACATTCCGTCGCCCGATTCTTTGCCAAACAGTGCCCTGCGACTGCCGACTTCTTGGGCTACATTAGTCGAGAATGCCTCTGGTGTTCTCGGCATCGATCTATGATGGTGCGCACTATTTGTCCAATGTGTGTCTTGCCAATTGGTGCAGAATCTGATATACTCCGGCCTTCCGCAAACGAAGGTCTTCTTTCACACCCCTCAGTATTGCCCGTGTTTTTTCAGGTGGACAAAGCACAGTTCTTATGTGGTGCTTTTTCAGTATGCGCCCGACTTTTCCCGATAGCGGGCGGGTGTACGATATACAGGCCGTGGCTATCTCTTCCTCCGTGATTTCTTTCGTCTTCACTTGTACTGTAGTGGTAGGACGAAGTGCGCGCTTAATCTGCCATTCTGAGCATCCGTTTTTTCGGGACTCTGTTCTTAGCTGTTGCAGTTCCTGGGGCAGACTTCCTGCGTCTGAGATGGAGTGTACTAGTAATTTTTTCATAATGTGGGGCCACAGTCATAATATATTTCTTTAAACTCAGTACCGCCATTAGACTGTTGTTTCTTTACAGTGTTACATTTACACTTACACATTCATGATGTGTGAACAGTCTAATGAGTACAGAACGTGGATTGTGAGTAAATCGGAAGAAAGACGAAAGTATTGAGAAGTAGCAGAAATGAGAACAGCGAGAAACTTAACATCAGGATTCTGGGTCACGAAATAGATGAACTTAAGGAATTCTGCTACCTACGCAGCAAAATAACGAATGAGGGGTGGAGGAAGGAGGACATCAAAAGCAGACTAGCTCTGGCAAAAGTAGCATTTCTGGCATAGAGAAGTCTACAAGTATCAAAGACAGGCCTTAATTTCACGAAGAAATTTCTGAAGATGTCCGTTATTATACAGCATTGTATGATAGTGGAACGTGAACTGCGGATTAACCGGAAAGAACAGAAACGAACCATTTGAGATATGGTGCTACAGAAGAATTTTGACAATTAGGTGGGCTGATAAGGTAAAGAGTGAAGAAGTTCTGTGCAGAGTCGGTGAGTGAAGGAGTACAAAGAAAACACTGACGAGGAGATGGGACAGGACAATAGAACATCTGTTGAGACGTGAGGGACTGACTTCCATGATACTAGAGGGAGCTGTAGAGAGGAAAAACTGTAGAGGAAGACAAAGATTGGAATACACCCAGCAAATAATTGAGGACGTATGTTGCAAGTGCTACTCTGCGATGAAGAGGTTAGCAAAGGAGAGGAATTCGTGGCGGGCCGCATCAAACCAGTCAGAAGTGATGACTCAGAAAAAAAAGTGCTTTTAGCATCCCATTACTCTGCGCAGCTTGGTGCCAACTATCTGCTTGCAATGGCTTTGAGCACTATGCGACTTAACTTCTGAGGTCATCAGTCGCCTAGAACTCAGAACTAATTAAACCTAACTAACCTAAGGACATCACACACATCCATGCCCGAGGCAGGATTCGAACCTGCGACCGTAGCGGTCGCTCGGTTCCAGACTGTGGCGCCTAGAACCGCACGGCCACTCCGGCCGGCTGCTTGCAATGACGGCTCCGTAAGCAGCCACAAACGTTTTGCCATGAAGGCAGTGAATGTCTTGTATTGCAATGGGATAAATGTATTAACAGTTGTGACTATTATTTTTTCCATTTCTCGCGTTTCATGTGCCTGCGCGCTATATTATAAAACTTCTTGTAAATTGTTGCTAACCTGTGATGGCAATTATTTATGCCTCGACTGTTAGCTAATTGTACTTCACCCTTCGTCGAGGTGATAGTGTTGCCACTTGCACGCCAGACGCGTTATAACAGCAACAGTCGGTGGCAGGGAGTTCTCTTCGTGTGTGGGTAACTCCTGCACCATTTCAGTGCAGTAATGTGGTCATTGCAAATAAGTATGGCAGTAGTTCAAAAAACGGTTCAAACGGCTCTGAGTACTATGGGACTTAACTTCTGACGTCATTAGGCCCCTAGAACTTAGATCTACTGAAACCTAACTAACCTAAGGACATCACACTAATCCATACACAAGGCAGAATTCGAACCTGCTATCGTAGCGGTCGCGCGGTTCCACACTGAAGCGCCTAGAACCGCTCGGCCACAGCGGCTGGCATTTCAGTAGTTCTGTTATATGTTTGTTGCCTTACAAATAAAAAAATATATTTTTAAAATTTTAAATTCAGTGCATTAATGGGATGTTAGTAAATGATTGTTGTAAAATGATCCTTTCATATAGTGTTCATTAAAAAAAAAATTACGATCATTCTACTTGGTACCTGTGGAAGGTACATTAGCTTATTTGTTTTAGTTGTAAATATTTGTCATGTATTATTGTTTTTCTGACATGTTTTACATACTCACTGCGGATCAATTTGAATGAAAGTAGATCTAATATAATCCACATCCATATCTGACGCCAAGTGCATTTGGTAAATGCAATGAAGAGGTGTTCTACTGTCTTTACTTTAAAAAAATCATCGTTCTGGAAAATTTCATTTCACTTCGGATGTAGTTGCTAATTATATAGTTTATAACGAAATCACATTGTGTCAGATAGATCCACATATGAATACACTGCGAAAAAAGAAGACCCATGGGATTAAAGTATTACCCTACAAAAAAGGAGTCAAAATATATGTTTTCGTTAGCCTGTGTTATCATTAACCTTCGTAATTGCGACTTCTCTTTTGAAGTAGGAAAGCGGCGTGGGAGAGGGTTAGGGGTGAGCTTTCGGCCAGGCTGCCGCGGTGTGGCTTAGCGGTTATCTGCGGTTGTAATCGTGAGGAAGCGAGAGAGCTGAGGGCAGGAAACGCTTTCATGGTCGCCGCGGCGGAACAGAAGAGAAACGTCCCTGTCTGTGTGTGTGTGTGTGTGTGTGTGTGTGTGTGACCACTTGTGGATACAGACTGCCGTCTGAGCTGTGGCGAACGCTTCACATAGCCAAACCTGCTCTGCTACTGGCTTGCGCTAACGCAATTTTTATTGGTTACGCTCCGTGCGCAACGTAATGCGAGCTTAAATTATTTAATTAGCACCACACATTTTTCTTCAGTTCGTGGAGTCGGCTTACAGTGCGTTCCGATTTCAGTGGAGCCATTTGTTCCTCGATTTTCCTACATCTCTCTTTACCTATTGGTTTATAACACATTTTCTTGATATGCTGTTTTTAATTTATGCAGTTTTCCTCTACTTTTGTCTTAGTGTGTGTATACAGGGCATAGGCAAAATAATGTGGACTACTGTACTTATTTGGAAATGGTTCATTAATAAGGGGTTGGACCCCCATTTGTCCGTAATACAGCTGCGATTCTTCTTGGAATTCTGGCATGTATAGTTTCCAGTGGAATGTTATGCCAGTCTTCGATCAGAACCTCTTCTAACTCTGTAAGTGGGCTGCTTCTGTGTTGGCAGCGCTGTGTAGCGCTTTGCATTGGATCTGTGACTGCGCTTTCTTTGTAAGAGACTCTGTGGCTGGTTGGACTCGTTGTTGGAAGTCGACCGCCAGTAGTGTTGGGCAGTTGGAAGTTAGTCGCCAGCAGTGATGGAAGTAATGTTGGGCAGTCGGAGGTGAACAGCCAGCAGTGATGGATGTTAAATGTGAGAAGTTAGCATTGATGGAGGGTACAGGTCTGAAGTGTTAGCGTAGGGTAACGATCTGGAAGTATCCGACTAGGAGATTGAAAATTATTCATGATTATACGGGGTGTTACAAAAAGGTACGGCCAAACTTTCAGGAAACATTCCTCACACACAAAGAGAGAAAATATGTTATGTGGACATGTGTCTGGGAACGCTTACTTTCTATGTTAGAGCTCATTTTATTACTTCTCTTCAAATCACATTAATCATTGAATGGAAACACACAGCAACGGAACGTGCCAGCGTGAATTCAAACACTTTGTTACAGGAAATGTTCAAAATGTCCTCCGTTAGCGAGGATACATGCATCCACCCTCCGTCGCATGGAATCCCTGATGCGCTGATGCAGCTCTGGACAATGGCGTATTGTATCACAGCCGTCCACAATACGAGCACGAAGAGTCTCTACATTTGGTACCGGGGTTGCGTAGACAAGAGCTTTCAAATGCCCCCATAAATGAAAGTCAAGAGGGTTGAGGTCAGGAGAGCGTGGAGGCCATGGAATTGGTCCGCCTCTACCATTCCATCGGTCACCGAATCTGTTGTTGAGAAGCGTACGAACACTTCGACTGAAATGTGCAGGAGCTCCATCGTGCATGAACCACATGTTGTGTCGTACTTGTAAAGGCACATGTTCTAGCAGCACAGGTAGAGTGTCCCGTATGAAATCATGATAATGTGCTCCATTGAGCGTAGGTGGAAGAACCAACTAAAATGAGCTCTAACATGGAAACTAAGCGTTTCCGGACACATGCCCACATAACATCTTTTCTTTATTTGTGTGTGAGGAATGTTTCCTGAAAGTTTGGTTCAAATGGTTCAAATGGCTCTGAGCACTATGGGACTCAACTGCTGAGGTCATTAGTCCCCTAGAACTTAGAACTAGTTAAACCTAACTAACCTAAGGACATCACAAACATCCATGCCCGAGGCAGGATTCGAACCTGCGACCGTAGCGGTCTTGCGGTTCCAGACTGCAGCGCCTTTAACCGCACGGCCACTTCGGCCGGCCTGAAAGTTTGGCCGTACCTTTTTGTAACAACCTGTATACCTTTGTACTGGATGTCAATGACGATTTATACCCGTGTTTGAACTGGATGTCACATTATTAAGGTAAAAAATACGTTATTTGGTTTGCAACAAAATCTTTCCATTGGTAGCCACATGCCTACTAGTAGTTAGTGGATTTAGTAGTTAGAATCTTTTATTTAGCTGGCAGCATTGACGCTGGCTGCATTGCAGTAGTTCGCGTAATGAAGATTTTTGTTAGGTAAATGCTTAATGAAATGTATAGGTTATTGTTAAGATTGATTTTTAGTCAGGGCCATTCTCTTGAATTAATTATTTGAAGTCAGATTGTAATTTTTTTGAGCAGTCAGATTCCGTGTCGCTAGAATGTTGTGGTTCAGTGTTGACATGATGAGAAAAGCTAAACAGAAAGTAGGCTCAGTACGTTCAGTTGTACTCAGCTGTTTGAGAATCAAATAATGTAGAAGTTTCATCTTCTCAGTCATTCAGCAATTTGAGTACAGTCACAGAACTTTGAATAAACAAGTTTCAACTCGTGCAGTGACGAGGGAGGCGGAAGTCTGCTCCGGAGCCTGCGCTCCAATACCGCCCAAATGTGCTGGCCGGGGAAGTCGCTACAGTTCAGTTACATGCTCCTCATACCCCTGTACTGTCCTGGCTGTGTGAATGGGTGCATTATCGTCTTGGAATATGGCATTATTGTTGGGTAACAACAAGTAAATTATGGGGTCCACCTGATCGCCTAGAATGTTTACATAATCGTTGGCTGTAACACGACCTATGAGAGTAATGATGGAACCAGCAGAATATCATGATATGGCGGCACACACCATCACATTTCCTCCTCCATCCTTAACTGTTGGAATCAAGCAAATTGTAGGCTTCTTTTGGCATTCTTCGGAGTTAAACCTGGCGCAGTGTTGGAAATACCGAAAACGTTGACTCGCCGGACCGTATGACGTGTTTCTACTGATCAGCGTAAACGTTGACTCGCCGGACCATACGACGTGTTTCTACTGATCAGCCGTCCATGCTCCCGACATCGTGTTTCACGCTTGCGCTGGTTGTCGTCACTAATGGTTGCGGTACAGCCGTTCGTTTACGAATATTCGCTTTTTGGAGTTCTCGACGGACAGTTTCGATAGATGCGGAGTCTCGAATATGGTTATTGATCTCTGCAGTCACTTTAGACGCTTCAGTTTTGGAATTTTTTTACACAATTCGTGTTAGCGTACAACGATCTCTGTCACTTAGTTTTGACTTGCGCCCACTATTACGTTTACACAATGGCGTCTTTTCCATGATTTGTGTATGTTGTCATGACTATTAAAACAGTTGCTCTTGAAACATTCCATAAGTTGTCTGTCTCGGTTATTGATGCTCAAGAAAATCGGACCCCCACAATCTGCCCGTTTTGGAACTCTGTTAGGTCTTTTATTCCACGTCAACCTCGGCCTCTGGATGCAAATATGTACACTTCTCGTAAACAGCCTGCACTGATGCCTAGTCCGTACTGAACACGCACAGTCCAGCGCCACACGTGCCTTACCTGCGTTGTTGACCGTCAAACGCAACCATCCCATTACTACCACTGTCCACATTATTCTGCCTAACATATACAGGGTGAGTCACTAACTGTTGCCACCAAGAATAACTCCAAAAGTAGGATAGGCGTGGAAAGTCTGTGGGACAAAAAAGCTGCATGGAACAATGGGGGTCATAATAAGACGTTGTTTTTTTGTTCCTAGGTGGAAGCGCTTCAGAGATAGGGAAGGTCAACTTTGTTTTTTTTTTTAAATGGGATGCTATGGTTTGTACTTATTTTCTGATAGCGGCTATAGAGACGAATACGATGATGTGTAACAGCAAGGTCTTTGAAGGTCAACAAGTTGGCATTGACGTCCATTTACAGAAGGTGTTCGAAGTGATGACCACTGGTATCAATGCAGTGCTGCAATCTTCTTGTCATGAATTGAGTGGGATTCCCTATCACATCGGAACTTACTGAAGCACATGCTGTGACAATTCTCTCTCGCATATCTTCACGTGTAGTTGGAATGTCTTTATAAACACTGTCTTTTACGAATCCCCACAAGAAAAAAGTCTGCAGAACGAGCCGCGTCCAGTCCAAGATTTGGGAATTGTCTCTGCAGCTTATTTCTAGCCATCAGCGAAAAATGTGCCGAACACCCATCGTGTTGATACCACATTCTGTTCCTTGTTCCTAAAGGTATTTCTTTCAATAATAGAGTTAGTGTTTCCTGCAGGGATGTGGTGTACTTCCTACCATTAAGATTTCATTCGATGAAATAGGGGCCTATAATTCTGTCCTCCAGCACCCCACACGATACATTCACCGACCACGGTTTTTGGTGTGCAACTTGCCGCAACCAAAATGGATTTTCAGTTGCCTAATAATGGAGGTTAACATTTCCATGGTTCGTGAATGTAGCCTCGTCAGTAAATAAAATCAAATTAATAAATGTGTCATCCCTCTGAATCTGAAGCTGTGTCCATCGGTAGAAGTCAATGCGACGCATACAGTGCGTACCCGTTAATTCTTGGTGGAGACTGATATGGTAAGGATGATATTTATGGCGATGCAGAACACGAACGACACTACTCTGGCTCATGCCAGATTCCCTTGTGATTTGAGGCGAACTAACACAAAGATCTCGAACCACTGTGGCAATAGTACCAACATCCGTTTCCTCGTTAGTAATTTTTCTTTGCCGGATATCTTACCGATGCGTTAAAGATCCAGTTGTTCTCAATTTATCATACACATATTGAAATGTATGACGTGTAGGGTGAGTACGTTGGGGGTATCTTTCATCGTATAAATCTCTAGCTCTAATTGAATTTCATTGGCATTCTCCATAAATGACAAGCATATCGACTTGCTCTTCGAAGGAATACATCATTCACATTCGCTCCATTCGACGATACTAGTCTTACCGTTCCTAGTAGTGTTGTATTGCGAAACCGTCGAATGATGTTTACATGTGAATGGCACGGTAAATGGATACGCAGTGTTCGGCGAATATTTACTATTTGAACGATATACGATAGAGAATTGTCAGAGCATGTGCTTCGGTAAGTGCCGATGTGATAAGGATTACCACTCAATCCATGATAAGTTTTAGATACCTATAAACACGGCCTATTACAATTCAACGTTGTGCCAAAATTTCAAAAGGGTCGGTCAAGAACTTTCAGACATTAATGATATGAAATACTGTTGTGATTCAATTCGACAAGCTAAAACTGTGTTTTATTGTTTAAAATGGTAACCATGTTCCAGAGAATCATTTACAAATGTTTTTCAGAAATGTCAGCTATAATTGTAATTACATAATCTTATGCTGCCTAAATATTTTGTATTAAAATATAAGATACTATTCAAAAAATTCAATCGGGGTGTACAAATCTACAGTGTCTACAGTTTGAATATTTCGTTTGTTTCTAATCAACCCACAGCTGAAGTTTAACTCTATGCAGAGTGCAAAAAGGTCACAAATCAACCCGCTCAGCACGATTTCACTGGCAGCTGAGTATCGTTAAAGATACAGAATGGGCATACCAAGCAAAGCTATTCCCTTTCTGGAAAGTAGATAATGATGGTGTTTTATTGTGGTAAGCTTGAATGTATGTATGTCACTCTGATTTTTTCCTCTTGTTCCTATTGCCTAAAATATAATATTAAATTTACTAAAATGTGATCGAGCAAAGAGGAATTGGTGTGTGGTAAGAGAAAGAGCCATTAACCGATGTACTGGAGAGATGTAATTCAAAATGCTAGATTAAAAAGGGGAAGAATATATAATTTGGAAAGCCAAGAAGTTAGAAGGTGGGAACCATACACTAGTTCGTTTCTTGCTAAATAGGTTAATAACGATACACGGAAAATTATAATCCATTATCTCCCTGTACGAATACATTGCTTTCTGCCCTGTGACAAGGACTTTAGGGCTGTTAAGCGGCTCATCGGAAAGAGTGACAGACTGCATTCAGTGGAAGAGCACTGTGGGCTTATAACAAAGGGCAGTGCGTCTCGGCGTTTTCCCGTCTGACTGGTGAAGTCAGATGACATATTAAGTTTCAAAAAAATAGTAAACAATTCAGAATAAAAACTTGTGTCTATAATATCAGGCAACAGAAGAAGGTATTCCTAAAGAAATGAAAATTATTTCTTAACAGTCCAAGTTGAAGGATATTGACTATAAATCAGATATGAAAGGGAAGATTGTTAATGGAGTAGTCAAGCACACATTTTCTCTTAACTGCTAAGTACACATCGCTGGCAATCGTTCTAATAGCGATAAATAAAGTAAAGAGTCAGCAAAAACTTGCCCAAGATGTTCCTGCAGTATACAATGAGCTTTATGACGCTTTTGAAATATCCCACAATATACACTGAAGAAGACGAGAGTAAGTAATAAGGAAAAATGTACATAAATGCCCTACACATTTGTTTCTCTGAAGATTCCTAGCAGTTTTGCTCCCTTCCTAATTATATCATGTGAAATAATATTACAATATCTTCTAGCAGTTTATTGTATATTTCGTTACAATTTTTAAAATTCTTAGCACTGTAAAAACGTTATGTTACCATAGCCATATGTGTAATATACGAATGCACAAGGATTGTAGGTCGGAATAGTTTTCCTTCCAGTGTTGTGATAAAACATGATTGTAAAGCCACAGAAAAGTTTCATGAACAAACTTTGTGTTTCAAAATTATCTATGAAGCTCTTTCATCTACTGAAAAATTTCACTTTTGTCAATTATGTTCTTTCCGTGTTTTCTTTTTCAAAGGATAACATTTTGTGCAAGAGAAAGACTCAGTAATAGCGCAAGTACAACACAGACAGTGAAAGGAGGATAGAAAATATAATTCATAAGGTTTAAAAACAAGAGAGTAAAGAAGAGAAACTACAGAATGAAACCGGAGAAGAGCGAGTGCGACTTGAACCACGAGTTATTAAAAAAAATGGCTCTGAGCACTATGGGACTTAACATCTGTGGTCATCACCTAAGGACATCACACACATCCATGCCCGAGGCAGGATCGAACCTGCGACCGTAGCGCGAATTATTTCTGGCGACTATTCACCTCCCTGAGAGGTGAAGGCTGGGTTAAAACGAAAAATGAAAAATTCGTGGTACGATCGAGATTCGACCCAACGACCTCTCGGTGTTACCGCACGCGCTACACCCCTGAACCACCAGACTCGAGATATATCTAGGCAGTTCATCGAGTGAGCTTACGAGCATCGAAATGTGTAACTCATATGGCCATATCTTTTGACTGTATTGACTCAGAAGCTTAAATGTTTTATAGCGCCAACAGACAATAGGCAAATCGATATCTCTACCCCTTCCTTGAAGAAGAAGTGTTAACAGTCGGATAGACAGACAGATGGTAGGCAGATAAACAGACAACAAAGTAATTCAATGAGGGTCCCGTTTTTACCGGTTGAGGTTCGGAGCCCAAAAAAATGGAAAAGAGAAAGAAAAACGGGACGGAGAGAGAGAGAGAGGGAGAGAGAGGAGAGAGAGAAAGGGAGAGGTAGAGAGAGAGAGAGTAGAAGAAGGTGAGAAGAAAGAACCGTGAATCGGATAGTAGGTCCGCGCCCAGCGGCCGTGACAATTACGCTGTATCAATATTTGTCGGTCGCTGGACGATGGGGCGACATCTGGCCGGGGTACAATTCCTTCCCCCCATCCCGGCAGTACGGCAGCCCACAGAGCAAACAGTGGCGTACGATAAGGCGGCTCGCCGCCCATACCAGCGCTCGGCTGACCGCACCGGCCCGCGGTTGCTGGCTGGATACATAATTCCACACTCTGGGGACGCGATATCGCGCACCACAGGTATCTCCACCCTTCCACTACTAGGGGATCTCTGGTCGGAAAGAACGGGAGATGATATGGCGCTGTACAGTGAATATATTCGTTGTTGGCTTAGTAAACACGCTGGCGAAAAGAGAAATACGCGGTAGACAAAATAAAACTGGGTCGAAAAATACTTCATCCACCTTATAATAGGCAACCCAGCTTTACACCATTCGCTCTAGGCGCCAGGGTGCCGTTGACACGTCGACATATCGATATTTTTCCACTAAAATCGACATTGATGGGCGGTATACTGTTTTATTCAACAAACATCGATGTATCGATATGGACAGGGCGATGTCGAGTGCCTATATATATATATATATATATATATATATATATATATATATATATATATATATATATATATATATATATACTCCTGGAAATGGAAAAAAGAACACATTGACACCGGTGTGTCAGACCCACCATACTTGCTCCGGACACTGAGAGAGGGCTGTACAAGCAATGATCACACGCACGGCACAGCGGACACACCAGGAACCGCGGTGTTGGCCGTCGAATGGCGCTAGCTGCGCAGCATTTGTACACCGCCGCCGTCAGTGTCAGCCAGTTTGCCGTGGCATACGGAGCTCCATCGCAGTCTTTAACACTGGTAGCATGCCGCGACAGCGTCGACGTGAACCGTATGTGCAGTTGACGGACTTTAAGCGAGGGCGTATAGTGGGCATGCGGGAGGCCGGGTGGACGTACCGCCGAATTGCTCAACACGTGGGGCGTGAGGTCTCCACAGTACATCGATGTTGTCGCCAGTGGTCGGCGGAAGGTGCACGTGCCCGTCGACCTGGGACCGGACCGCAGCGACGCACGGATGCACGCCAAGACCGTAGGATCCTACGCAGTGCCGTAGGGGACCGAACCGCCACTTCCCAGCAAATTAGGGACACTGTTGCTCCTGGGGTATCGGTGAGGACCATTCGCAACCGTCTCCATGAAGCTGGGCTACGGTCCCGCAAACCGTTAGGCCGTCTTCCGCTCACGCCCCAACATCGTGCAGCCCGCCTCCAGTGGTGTCGCGACAGGCGTGAATGGAGGGACGAATGGAGACGTGTCGTCTTCAGCGATGAGAGTCGCTTCTGCCTTGGTGCCAATGATGGTCGTATGCGTGTTTGGCGCCGTGCAGGTGAGCGCCACAATCAGGACTGCATACGACCGAGGCACACAGGGCCAACACCCAGCATCATGGTGTGGGGAGCGATCTCCTACACTGGCCGTACACCACTGGTGATCGTCGAGGAGACACTGAATAGTGCACGGTACATCCAAACCGTCATCGAACCCATCGTTCTACCATTCCTAGACCGGCAAGGGGACTTGCTGTTCCAACAGGACAATGCACGTCCGCATGTATCCCGTGCCACCCAACGTGCTCTAGAAGGTGTAAGTCAACTACCCTGGCTAGCAAGATCTCCGGATCTGTCCCCCATTGAGCATGTTTGGGACTGGATGAAGCGTCGTCTCACGCGGTCTGCACGTCCAGCACGAACGCTGGTCCAACTGATGCGCCAGGTGGAAATGGCATGGCAAGCCGTTCCACAGGACTACATCCAGCATCTCTACGATCGTCTCCATGGGAGAATAGCAGCCTGCATTGCTGCGAAAGGTGGATATACACTGTACTAGTGCCGACATTGTGCATGCTCTGTTGCCTGTGTCTATGTGCCTGTGGTTCTGTCAGTGTGATCATGTGATGTATCTGACCCCAGGAATGTGTCAATAAAGTTTCCCCTTCCTGGGACAATGAATTCACGGTGTTCTTATTTCAATTTCCAGGAGTGTATATATATATACTACTGGCCATTAAAATTGCTACACCAAGAAGAAATGCAGATGATAAATCGGTATTCATTCGACAAATATATTATACTAGAACTGACATGAGATTAAATTTTCACGCAATTTGAGTACGTAGATCCTCAGAAATCAGTACCTAGAACAACCACCTCTGGCCGTAATAACGGCCTTGATACGCCAGGGCATTGAGTCAAACAGAGCTTGGATGGCGTGTACAGGTACAGCTGCCCATGCAGCTTCAACACGATACCACAGTTTATCAAGAGTAGTGACTGGAGTATTGTGACGACCCAGTTGATCGGCCACCATTGACCAGACGTTTACAATTGGTGAGAGATCTGGAGAATGTGCTGGGCAGGGCAGGGCAGCAGTCGAACATTTTCTGTATCCAGAAAGGCCCGTACAGGACCTGCAACATGCTGTCGTGCATTATCCTGCTGAAATGTAGGGTTTCGCAGGGATCGAATGAAGGGTACAGCCACAGGTCGTAACACATCTGAAATGCAACGTCCACTGTTCAAAGTGCCGTCAATGCGAACAAGAGGTGACCGAACCGTGTAACCAATGGCACCCCATACCATCAGGCTGGGTGATACGCCAGTATGGCAATGGAGAATACACGCTTCAAATGTGCGATCACCGCCATGTCGTCCAACACCGATGCCACCATCATGATGCTGTAAACAGAACCTGAATTCATCCGAAAAAATGACGTTTTGCCATTCGTGCACGCAGGTTCGTCGTTGAGTACACCATCGCAGCCGCTCCTGTCTGTGATGCAGCATCAAGGGTAACCACAGCCACGGTATCCGAGCTGATAGTCCATGCTGCTGCAAACGTCGTCGAACTGTTCGTGCAGATGGTTGTTGTCTTGCCAACGCCCCCATCTGTCGACTCAGGGATCGAGACGTGGCTGCACGATCCGTTACAGCCATACGGATAAGATGCCTGTCATCTCGACTGCTAGTGATACGAGGCCTTTGGGATCCAGCACGGCGGTCCGTATTACCCTGCTGAACCTACCGATTCCATATTCTGCTAACAGTCATTGGATCTCGATCAACGCGAGCAGCAATGTCGCGATACGTTAAACCGCAGTCGCAATAGGCTACAATCCGACCTTTATCAAAGTCGGAAACGTGATGGTACGCATTTCTCCTCCTTACACCAGGCATCACAACAACGTTTCACCAGGCAACGCCGATCAACTGCTGTTTGTGTATGAGAAATCGGTTGGGAACCTTCCTCATGTCAGCACGTTGTAGGTGTCGCCACCGGCGCCAACAAAAAAAATGGTTCAAATGGCTCTGAGCACTATGGGACTCAACTGCTGTGATCATCAGTCCCCTAGAACTTAGAACTACTTAAACCTAACTAACCTAAGGACACCACACACATCCATGCCCGAGGCAGGATTCGAACCTGCGACCGTAGCAGTCGCACGGTTCCGGACTGCGCGCCTAGAACCGCGAGACCACCGCGGCCGGCCCGGCGCCAACCTTGAGTGAATGCTCTGAAAAGCTTATCATTTGCATATGACAGCATCTACTTCCTGTCGGTTAAATTTCGCGTCTGTAGCACGTCATCTTCGTGGTGTAGCCATTTTACTGGACAGTAGGGTGGTCGGAAATTCCCGTTACAGACTTCTAGGACTTGTAGAGGGGAGCTATGACCATTCGTTCATCTTCGCTAATGTGAAACGCATCTCCTCTACTGAGGAAGCGTTCATAGCTCCTCAGGTATGCAATTTAGAACCCACGTTTACGGGACATTTTTTCTCGTTTTTGTCCACACTACCACCACTGAAAGTTACCAGCCCTACACTCTTCGCAACACGAGAACCAGTACATGTATTCAGCTGTCAGAGGTATCAGAACGGTTTTCGCTTATAACTTTCGAATCATTCGTTTTCGCTACAAGGATCCCTACTTCAAATTAATACATTTATCGTTCTCCATCATCCTAGAAAGTCTGTAACATCATCACGGAATCATCCCGTGTATACGTACATTTACAGACGCCCACGCCTATAACTTTGACGCTCTGTAGTCTCGTTCGATGACGTTTCCGGACATGGGTTCCTATTCAAAATACGATGTACTCACTCCCCTCTACAAGTCGTAGAAGTCTGTTACGGGAATTTCTGACCACCCTGTACATATATGTATAGTGTGCGTCACCAAGTATTGCCGCCCAGAATAACTCTGAAAGTATGATAGTAACTGAAAAGGTTTTGGGACAAATGTTGCATGGGACAACGGGACCATAATATGAAATTGGTTTTTTGTTGCTAGGTAGAGTCGCGACAGAGATATCAAGGTCAACTTTGGTTTTTTAAATGGGATGCTATAGTTTGGTACTTATTTTCTGATAGCGGCTATCGAGACGAATCCAATGGTGTGTAACAGTAAGGTCTCTGAATGTCAGCGAAGGTCAAAAAGTTGGCATGAACGTCCATTTACAGAAGGTGTCCAAAGTGATGACCATTGGTGTCAATGCAGTGGTGCAATCTTCTTATCATGGACTGAGTGGTATTCCTTATCACTCCGGCAGTTATCGAAGCAAATGCTCTGGCAATTCTCCCTCGTATATCGTGCAAATAGTAAATATTCGCCGAATACAACTTGTCCGTGAGGTCAGCGAAAAGTGCACATGTTTTGCAATAAATGATTTAAAGAACTGAAGATGACAACATATTCTGTTGAAACCAGTTGTCTTAAGTAAAAAAAAATATTTTATGCGATCCTGGCTGTTCAAAGGTTTTTTAACAACTGAGCGTGGTCTTCTCAGACGAGAACGTATTCAACCTGTGTAGAGCCTCTGTACGTATTTTCATATGGGACTGATCCGAGAACGGGACTCACAACCCGAACCACACGCCACTGTTAAGCACTAATGAAGGACTGGGTCCCTTACTTCGATTCCACATAATTCATTAAGGTCAATCCAACACATTTATTTCAAATAACATAAATGAAGTTACATTTGAATCTATCTGACATTAAACAGGAATAAAAAAAATAATTTCAATATTAGCTGATTTAGTGCGTGGAGCTCGAGTTAAGCCAATAACCAGATAAACTAAACAATTCTCCGTAATTCAAAAGAAATAGAAAAACAAAATTGAATCAGTACTGACAAATATCCAAAAAACCTTACAGTACTACTCAAAACAATACACTGACGTGGGGAGGAGTCATTCACCCGATAGAGCCAATAACACAGCTGTGTGCCCCAGAAAACTGCAAGACATTAAATACACTTCATTTGACGAATAACAAATACTCATTAACATTACGCCACTCCTGTTTGAACTGCGGTGTCCCAAAGAAACAGGCGCTTATTTTGAAAGAACAATTTTTTATATGTTTAAATTACAGCATTAAGGAATTCCAAAAGACGTCCAATCGAACCCCCCCCCCCCCCTTTCAGTTGAGGCACAAATCCTTCCCCTTTCTAGGCGGAGGCTGAGCCAGAAACACGGAATGCCACAAAAACACAGTTTTGCTGTGAAATCTTACAGGACACCCGGAAGCAGTAACGAACAAGGGGTCGGCACCCGCAAATAACACAGGCTACGAGTCAGGCTGGGAGCACAACCTAGGAGAACCTGTTCACTCTATGCTCACCACAAACTGTAGACCTTCCGGCCGAACATCCGCTTGCGGTGGCTGCCAGAAGGACGAAGCAACCGACAGGCCCACGCCGTGCTTCTCACACAGGCACCTCAGTTTGTACAAACATCTCGGCCAACACCAACCCCGGACTCCCCTCTCACTGCCAGGCTTGGCACATTTTATATCAAATGCCTTCCAGGCAACCAGCAACCGCCGCAGGAGTTCAGGATTAGCAAACAGCCCCAGCGTAACAGACATCACACGTGTGCTTACGCCCGAGCCACAACTCCGCCAGTCTCACCGGCCGCCCCAAACCGACTGCCTCTCGCCGTCCCGCGCGCTCCAGCCGAAAACGCAAAGATGCTCATACCCGGGGACGCGCCAAAGATAACAAGCCGATCGCTGATGATCGACCAGCGATCTGGCGCAGGGGCGAGTTGGAAACACGTAATGCACCCAGGAACATTGACGAACATGATGTTCTGTTGTCATGGAAGTACTCACCTCCAAATTTTTGGAGTCGGTACCCTGGCAGTCAGCGTTGTTGTGTTCTGTACTCCTAAACCACTTGTGTCTCTTCAGGGGTGCATTCAACCCTGACCTTATTTCCACTGTTGACAATGCCCGACGGCATCGAACATCGCAGCTCTTGGAATGAAAGGATATAGTTAGAGGGACCCCCCCTTGGGCGAAACGATAAAATACCTGACGGCTTACCAGAGAGAACATCAGCATCGTTGATAAAGAACGTCCGTCCTCAGAGACCAAAAACAGGAAAAGTTAACGTAATATTGGTAAACTGCAGGAGTATCCAGGGCAAGGTTCCTGAATTAGTATCGCTTATTGAAGGAAATAGTGCGCATATAGTATTAGGAACGGAAAGTTGGTTAAAACCGGAAGTGAACAGTAACGAAATCCTAGACACAGAATGGAATATATACCGCAAGGATAGGATAAACGCCAATGGTGGAGGAGTATTTATAGCAGTAAAGAATTCAATAATATCCAGTGAAGTTATTAGCGAATGCGAATGTGAAATAATCTGGGTTAAGTTAAGTATCAAAGGTGGGTCAGATATGATAGTCGGATGCTTCTATAGACCACCTGCATCAGCAACCGTAGTAGTTGAGCGCCTCAGAGAGAACCTGCAGAACGTCGTGAAGAAGTTTCGTGATCATACTATTGTAATAGGGGGAGACTTCAATCTACCAGGTATAGAATGGGATAGTCACACAATCAGAACTGGAGCCAGGGACAGAGACTCTTGTGACATTATCCTGACTGCCTTGTCCGAGAATTACTTCGAGCAGATAGTTAGAGAACCAACTCGTGAAGCTAACGTTTTAGACCTCATAGCAACAAATAGACCGGAACTTTTCGACTCCGTGAATGTAGAAGAGGGTATCAGTGATCATAAGTCAGTAGTTGCATCAATGACTACAAGTGTAATAAGAAATGCCAAGAAAGAAAGGAAAATATATTTGCTTAACAAGAGTGATAGGGCACAAATCGCAGAATATCTGAGTGACCACCTTCAAACGTTCATTTCTGAGGAAGAGGATGTGGAACAAAAATGGAAAAAATTCAGAAACATCGTCCAGTACGCCTTAGATAAGTTCGTACCGACTAAGGTCCAAAGCGAGGGGAAAGATCCACCATGGTATAAGAATCATGTACGAAAGGTACTACGGAAACAAAGAAAGCTTCATCATAGGTTTAAGAGTAGTCGAATCATAGCTGATAAGGAAAAGCTGAACGAAGCGAAAAAGAGCGTAAAGAGAGCAATGAGAGAAGCATTCAACGAATTCGAACATAAAACATTGGCAAACAATCTAAACAAGAACCCTAAAAAGTTTTGGTCATATGTAAAATCGGTAAGCGGATCTAAATCCCCTATTCAGTCACTCGTTGACCACGATGGCACCGAAACAGAGGACGACCGAAGAAAGGCAGAAATACTGAATTCAGTGTTCCGAAACTGTTTCACTGCGGAAAATCGTAACACGGTCCCTGACTTCAGCCGTCGCACGGACGCCAAAATGGAAAATATTGAAATAAACGATATCGGAATTGAAAAACAACTGCTATCACTTAGTAGCGGAAAAGCATCCGGACCAGACGAGATACCCGTAAGATTCTACAGTGATTATGCTAAAGAACTTGCCCCCTTTCTATCAGCAATTTATCGTAGATCTCTGGAAGAACGTAAAGTACCTAGCGACTGGAAGAAAGCGCAGGTCGTTCCCATTTTCAAGAAGGGTCATAAATCAGATGCGAATAATTATAGGCCTATTTCGCTTACGTCAATCTGTTGTAGAATAATGGAACATGTTTTATGTTCTCGTATTATGACGTTCTTAGATAATACAAATCTCCTTCATCATAACCAACATGGATTCCGCAAACAGAGATCATGTGAAACTCAGGTCGCCCTATTTGTCCAAGAAATTCACAGTGCCGTAGACACTGGCGAGCAGATTGATGCCGTATTCCTGGACTTCAGGAAGGCATTTGATACGGTTCCGCACTTACGTTTAGTGAAAAAAATACGAGCTTACGGAATATCGGACCAGGTTTGTGATTGGATTCAGGATTTCCTAGAAGAAAGAACACAACATGTCATTCTTAACGGTTCAAAATCTGCAGATGTAGAGGTAATTTCGGGAGTACCGCAAGGAAGCGTGATAGGACCTCTATTGTTTACAATATACATAAATGACTTAGTTGACAACATCGGTAGCTCCGTGAGGCTATTTGCAGATGACACGGTTGTCTACAAGAAAGTAGCAACATCAGAAGACTCGTACGTACTCCAGGAAGACCTGCAGAGGATTAATGAATGGTGCGACAGCTGGCAGCTTTCCCTAAACGTAGATAAATGTAATATAATGCGCATACATAGGGGCAGAAATCCATTCCAGTACGATTATGCCATAGGTGGTAAATCATTGGAAGCGGTAACGACCGTAAAATACTTAGGAGTTACTATCCGGAGCGATCTGAAGTGGAATGATCACATAAAACAAATAGTGGGAAAAGCAGGCGCCAGGTTGAGATTCATAGGAAGAATTCTAAGAAAATGTGACTCATCGACGAAAGAAGTAGCTTACAAAACGCTTGTTCGTCCGATTCTTGAGTATTGCTCATCAGTATGGGACCCTTACCAGGTTGGATTAATAGAAGAGATAGACATGATCCAGCGAAAAGCAGCGCGATTCGTCATGGGGACATTTAGTCAGCGCGAGAGCGTTACGGAGATGCTGAACAAGCTCCAGTGGCGGACACTTCAAGAAAGGCGTTACGCAATACGGAGAGGTTTATTATCGAAATTACGAGAGAGCACATTCCGGGAAGAGATGGGCAACATATTACTACCGCCCACATATATCTCGCGTAATGATCACAACGAAAAGATCCGAGAAATTAAAGCAAATACGGAGACTTACAAGCAGTCGTTCTTCCCACGCACAATTCGTGAATGGAACAGGGAAGGGGGGATCAGATAGTGGTACAATAAGTACCCTCCGCCACACACCGTAAGGTGGCTCGCGGAGTATAGATGTAGATGTAGATGTAGAAGTGGCCTGCTCGTTCCGCCGATTTACGTCCCGTGGAGCACGTGCAGCAGTGTCAAGCGCGCCGGCGGAGGAAAAGAATTCATTACCAGCCTCGTGGGCAGATCATAGGAGCAAGTTTGCGGAGCATTCACTGCCGTCTGTGGTAATCACACACCCCATTAAGAAGCATGTGGTGGTGGTACATTCCTCTGGGACCAAACTGGTGAGCTCATCCGTTCCTCGACTTACACACTACTTAATACAACTTAAAATAACTAGCGCTAAGGAAGACACACACACACACACACACACACACACACACACACACACACACACACTTGCCGGAGGGAGGACTCGAGCCTCCGATGGGGCGAGCCGGGTGAATCATGGCAAGGCGCCATAGACCGCGCGGCTACCCCGCTCGACTAAGAACCATGTCCCGCCTTTTGTAACGTCCAGAGAACCACTGTAATTCGGGATGACGAGTGTAATTATTGTCTTTCAATAAAAGTGTCACTTCCCTTTGTGTTACAATTTTTCTCTTTTTCTTCATTCTGGGTGTTGTGTGATGTCCTTAGGTTAGTTAGGTTTAAGTAGTTCTAAGTTCTAGGGGACTGATGACCATAGATGTTAAGTCCCATAGTGCTCACAAGAGAACCTCCCCATCGCACCCCCCTCAGATTTAGTTATAAGTTGGCACAGTGGATAGGCCTTGAAAAATTGAAAACAGATCAATTGAGAAAACAGGAAGAAGTTGTGTGGAACTGTGAAAAAATAAGCAAGATATACAAACTGAGTAGTTCATGGAAAGATAGGCAACGTCTAGGAGACTAGGAACGCAGGAGCGCCGTGGTCTCGTGGTAACGTGAGCAGCTGCGGAATGAAAGGTCCTTGGTTCAAATCTTCCATCGAGTGAAAAGTTTAATTTTTTATTTTTCAGTTTATGTGACAAACTCTTATGTTTTCATCACTTTTTTGGGAGTGATTATCACATCGACAAGAAAACCTAAATCGGGCAATGTAGAAGAATCTTTTTACCCCTTCGCCAAGTGTACAAGTTAGGTGGTTCGACAACATATTCCTATCAGTGACGCACATGCCGTCACCAGTGTCGTATAGAATATATCAGATGTGTTTTCCTGTGGAGGAATCGGTTGACCTATGACCTTGCGATCAAATGTTTTCGGTTCCAATTGGAGAGGCACGTCCTTTCGTCTACTAATCGCACGGTTTTTCGATGCGGTCGCAAAACACAGACACTAAACTTATTACAGTGAACAAAGACGTCAGTGAACGAACGGACAGATAATAAGTAGGCAAAAATAAAGAAAATAAGATTTTCACTCTAGGGAAGCTTTGAACCAAGGACCTCTCGTTCAGCAGCTGCTCACGCTACCACGGGACCACGACGCTCCTGAGCTCACTTTGTCCATGATGTTGCCTATGCGACCCGTGGACTACTCAGTTTGTATATTTTGCTTACTTTTTCACAGTTCCACACAACTTCTTCCTGTTTCCTCAATTGATCTGTGTTCAGTTTATCAAGGCCTATCCACTGTGCCAACTTATAACTAAATCTGAGGGGGGTGCGATGGGGAGGTTCCCTTGTCAGAGCCATTTGAACCATTTTTGAACTTTTTCTTCATTACCTTCTGTATTGTACTGGAAGTTTCATCGAGCTATGTCAGTTAGCAGTGAGACAGCATTCGAAAGTAGCTTTCCTCTTTACGTTCTGCACACCAAGGGGTTTTACTTTGCCGACTCCGTAATCACAGGGTGATTATAATTGAAGGGCTTATTTCAAGAGTGGTACAAGTCCAATTTTGTTCATTCTGAGATACAGAGTCCTAAAGTTAAATGAGCGCTGAAAAATTTGCAGTTGTGATAACAGAAACATTCAAACATATGGCTTCTTCCTAGAGATGAACCTTTCTTTCTGTTTGTTTGGACCATTAATGTCAGAAGCATTATAGACAGAAAAGTGAAGGTAATGGACTTGTACCACTATTGAAATAAGCCCTTCAATTAAACTTGAACTTTGAAACTGCTGCAGAAATAACAGCACTGGTCAGAATGACATCAAATTGGAACGGAATATTACTGGAGAAGGGGGGGAAAACGTATGGCAGAAGAAAACTAAATAGTTACAAATAGACGACGCTGTAAGCATCACACTTTACTAGTGGTCGACTACAAATGACAAATGTATCATACAATGCCTAAGGTGTACGTCTGACGTTAAACTACCTGCGCTGCTCAGTGTGCATGGGTGTACAGGTGTGATACCGTTAGTTTCGTAAGCTCATCCACCACGGCAAGGTCATATCACCTCGGATGGGAAAAATCTGTTTTTAATTCTCCTGAGGCCAAAAAACACATAAAACATAAATAAAAATGAAATCGGGTTATTAATTTCAATGAGACTGATGCAAAACATATTCAATATGCTGTCCACTGTTTTCTGCAACAAGTTGAAATCGAGAGACAGCATGTTCCACAACTGATCGAAGTGTTTCCCGAGTCATGTTCAGAATGTGTTGCGTAATGCGTGCCTTCCATGCAGCTAAGTTTGCAATCGGAGCACTGGACACAACACCTTTCAGACAGCCCCAGAGCCAGAAGTCACACAGATTAAGATCAGGTAATCCGGACAGCCAGGCTGTAGGGAAGTGGCGGCTGATAATTCTAGCATTTCCGAAAAGGCGCTTCAGCAGCTGCATAACTGGATTTGTAATGTGCAGAGGTGCACAATCTTTCAAAAAATTATCCCATCCATACACCCACGGTGTTGGAAAGCTGGAGTGACGTGGTTGGGCAAAAGACCCTCATAGCGCTTACCAGTGACGGTACAGCTAACAGGACCGCAAGCACCTGTCTCTTAGAAAAAAATATGGCCCTATGATAAATGATGCCGTAAACCACCACACAGAGACCTCTTGAGAATGAAGTGGTACTGGTTGATTTGCGTGTGGATTTTCCGTTGCCCATATTCGACAATTCTGTGTACTGACATATCCTGTCAGATGGAAGTGGACTGTCCACACAATCTTCCACGGGTAATCATAGTCCACTTTCTTGCGAGCAAGAAATTCTAAAGGAAATATCTGTCTTGTTGGCAGGTCAACAGGAAGCAACTCGTGCACATGGGTCATTTTGAACGAGTAGCAAAGAAGCTGCGGTCGCAGGTTCGAATCCTGCCACGGGCATGGATGTGCGTGATGTCCTTAGGTTTAAGTAGTTCTAAATCTAGGGGACTGATGACCTCCGATGTTGGGTCCCATAGTGTCTAGAGCCATTTGAACCATTTTTTGGTACCAAAGAAGGATCTTTCGTAGGATTTTACGCACCGTGCTCACGGGTATGTCCAATGTTCGGGCAAATCTCCGCGCACTACACGTTCGCACCCCACCACTCGTCTCCTCCTGCATTGCTGTGGCCACTGCTTCCGCTGACATCGAATCAATTCGTTTCCTCCCTCTACCAGGTTGCACACCAAAAGAACCCGCCTTTACGAATTTCCGAATCATTTTCTCCAGACCGACGGTAGTCATCGGACTAACGCCTTTTTTCAAACCCTTCAGTGTCTGCAGAGCGACGTGTGCACAGTCACCATTCTCGTAATACAACTTTAGAAATAGAGCGCGATCCTGCATTGAGACAGTCATGGCGAACGTCGCAGACGCGAATGGAGGAAAAGCCGTGTACTCGGCGTGTTTATACCAACATCAGTGGGTCGTGCGTATGACAGGTGTTTTTATTTACGTATTCTGAGACATACAGCGCCATCTATTGATCAATTTTCACACTATTTTTTCTTCTGCCATACTTTTTACCATTTCTCCGATAATATTCCGTTGCAATTTGACGTCATTCTGTCCAGTGGTCTTATTTCTACAGCGTTTTGAAAGTTTAACTTAATTATAATCACCCCGTACGTATGTGGCATTGCAGTATCTTCGCACGCCAGTTTTGTGAAAGTATAAATATGATTTTTATTCTTCATCTTTTCGATTGTCTGCGTCTTTGAAGACATCCGAGCAACAGTAAAGGTGACCTTACGCCCGTGCGCCTTGCGGCTAGTCACGGCGAGGCAGTGTTTGCCCCACACGGAAGCAGCGGGAAGCGTGTGCCTCTCTCTCAGCTTGTGCGCACGCGAGATATTATTCACACCTGGATTCTTTGCCCGCGTCGGCGCACTATTCTGCTAGAACGACGCCGCGCACGCATCAGCTACTATAAAATCTTTCTCAAACGATATTACCGAAACTACTGGATGAAAAATTTTCGTTCTTCTTTTATTTGTTGCCCTATGTATCAGTTTCATGATGGACTACCAGTGTTTTCGTTAACAGTCATAGCTCTTGTGATATTTAGGGATTATGAAAGTCACAACACAAAATTCGAATGGTTTGCAATGAAAAATAGGGCTCGCTATGTGTTTGCATTTGGTGCATGTAAGGTAATATATTGCTGCGTATCAAATGTAGTTAACATTCTCAATTTTTCTTTAGACTTAGCAGAAGGTCTATATGTGTCAACGATGTTGAGAAAATGGATGGTAGATTTCACGCTCACTTCCGCCCTTGCCTACAACGATACAGCTATAGTGAACTATTAACAACATGTGTCGTATTTCTTAAATGGTTAAAGATGCCAAAACGATGTTTTAGTAGATGGTAAAACATAAAGAGAAGAGTATTTTTGGAATGTCGTTAATAGGCGAAACTTTTATATATATATAGCATCGGGAGTAAGTACATAGTTTTGAAAGGAATATTTTTTCGTTCATTTTGAATACCTACATCGTTTTATATAAATTTCATCAAGTATATTGTTGTGTACATAGTTCAGCGTAGTCAGCGCGTACACAACTTTCTCACTAGAGCGCGCCCCGCTAAGCACAACAGCGCAGGTGCAGCGCAGCGCTCGTCCGTCTCCGCACTACGAGATGGCGCTGCCATAGAGACGGACCAAATTCTGCTAACGCCGATGTGATTTCTGCTAACGTAGAACCTTTTCTCCTCGCGGATCACACTCGCGCAAAGATACCTGAATGCGCGAGGTATTATAACGAATGTAGAGACCTCTGATTAGTCAGTCTGCATTTGTCTGTACCAGTCTGTAGTCAAGTTCCAGTTTGCGCCTAATAAGATTATCATATTCCTGTACATAGCCATGAAGAGATATGTATAGACACTTTGTCACGTATCAGAGATATGTGAGAGTAAGATTAACGTACCAAGACCAAAGGAACTTCAGATTGTCAATTGTAAACAGCATCCAGAATCTAGTTATGTAATATCTATGATTTTAATTAATATTAATAAATGAGTGTGAAAATTAATCAAATTCTGTTTAAAGTCGATCACCGTCAATCTGCTACTCTAAGCGTGCAAGTGGCATTTCTATCGTCTGACCTAACGGCAGAAGATAAACACGCCACGATAAGACCACGAGACACATCGCTGACACTCGCTTACTTCTTTAGAGCAACAAGTCAAATAATCTGATGGTGTGTGTACCGAAGGTCTTACAGTACGCACGCCACATATATGAAAGTTAACACAAATATAATCGTTATTTTAATGAAAAACGCATGTCTTCTTGTTAATAATTACATTTCAAACGCAAAATTATTGAATTCATTGCCGGCCGGAGTGGCCGAGCGGTTCTAGGCGCTACAGTCTGGAGCCGAGCGACCACTACGATCGCAGGTTCGAATCCTGCCTCTGGCATGGATGTGTGTGATGTCCTTAGGTTAGTTAGGTTTAAGTAATTCTAAGTTCTACGGGACTGATTACCTCAGAAGTTAAATCCCATAGTGCTCAGAGCCATTTTTAACTAGAATTCATTGCAAAGACAAATTCTTAAATGTTGATATTTTATGAAAGCTTGTTAATAGATGTGTAATGTTTTTTATGTGCCCAGTCTTTATCAGCAATGTTTTATATAATATCGATGGTTAATAATTAATTTTTGTAATTGAAATTTGAATTTTGTGTGTGATATGCAATAACAAGCAAAAAGATGTGCATTTCTCATAAAAGTAACGATTAGATATTTGTGAATTAGCATATATTTGACGAATTTCGTGTAAAATAATGCAAGTATTCGAAATGATCGGAAAAAGAAGAAAAAAGAACACCTCAGCAAGATTCGAACCAGTGCTCCATGCATTACTAGTTTACCATGACCCAGGCTGCCTGTTGTGCACATTGCGTACATTTTGGAGGATTATAGTGAAAGTTCCTCGAAAAACTTCAAAGTCAATTTTCTCCTGAAATTTTGAGAGTTCATTGAACTGTATTTGCGTCTGAACTTCACATACAACAAGCATAAAAAATTAGAAAAATCCGGTTGTCAGGTGATATTCCTGTAAGCCACTAGCGTTGGAAATTGGAATTCGTGAAGCAGAGAGTCAATCGTGTACGCCTCTTTCTAAACATGTGCAAATGCGTGATTTGATTCACACACGGAGAGACCACATACGCTATTGGAGTGACAAGATGTCTGCTCTGCTAGCAGCAGCTGCCGCCGCACATGCACATGCACATGCACATGTTTAGAAAGAGGCGTACACGTTTGACTCTCTGCTTCACGAATTCCAATTTCCAACGCTAGTGGCTTACAGGAATATCACCTGACAACCGGACGAGGTACTGGCAGAAGTAAAGCTGTGAGGACGGGGCGTGAGTCGTGATGGGATAGCTCAGTTGGTAGAGCACTTGCCCGCCAACGGCAAAGGTCCCGAGTTCGAGTCTCGGTCCAGGACACAGTTTTAATCTGCCAGGAAGTTTCATATCAGCGCACACTCCGCTGTAGAGTGAAAATTACATTCTAATTTGTGTGATATTTAAAAACCTGACGCGTTTGTCATCGAGTGATTTCGAGGCAATAAGACTTCGTCTTGTTGGACGAATGATAGCAAAGGAGAATAAGATATACGCGTACGCTATACCAGTGGCCTCAAGGTTAGGTGTGACACTTCGGTTTCTTGCTACTGTAGACAATTACCCCAGTCTGACATTCTAGATCAAGATATCTACAGCGTAGATATGTAACGTAATATCAGACGTTTACCAGGCTCTGGTGGAATCCCTGGAAAGCTACATTAACGTAAGTTGACGGCCTCTTAACGTTATTTATCTGGAAAACTAACAACTTAGTTGATGCTTAACGTTTACATTTAAGAATATGCGAGTATATTGTTATTTCGGCTGAAAGGATAAGACACCTCCATTTACTTCTACCTCAATAAAATCCCGGCAGGTTTGACGTGTGTGTGTGTGTTTGTGTGTGTGTGTAGGGAGGACAGAGTGTCTGATTTTTATCAGAAGCGTTTACATACATCATCTGAATTATTTTGTTTACTTTCAGCTTCCAAACTCTAGAGAAGAGTGGTTGGATGTCATGTGTGATTTTGAAATGAGTGGAATTTCCTGTACAGGTTGGGAACCGTGTGGTTCTACTGTGACCACACAACAGTGGAAGCAGTTACACTGAGTGTTCAAAAGTATCCGTACACCACAAAAACATACGTTTTTCAAATTAGGTGCGTTGTGCTGCCACCTACTGCAGGTAGTCCATGCCAACGGCCTCAGTAGTCATTAGACATCATGAGAGAGCAGAATGGGGCACTCCGCGGAACTCACGGACTTCGAACGTGGTCAGGTGATTGGGTGTCACTTGTGTCATACATCTGTACGAGAGGTTTCCACACTCCTAAACATCCATAAGTCCACTGATTCCGATGTGATAATGAAGTGGAAACGTGAAGGGACACGCACAGCACAAAAGCGTACAGGCCGACCTCGTCTGTTGACTGACAGAGACCACCGACAGTTGAAGATGGTCGTAATGTGTAATAGGCAGACATCTATCCAGACCATCACACAGAAATTCCAAACTGCATCAGGATCCACTGCAAGGACTACGACAGTTATGGCGGGAGGTGAGAAACCTTGTATTTCGTGGTCGAGTGGCTGCTGATAAGCCACACATCACGCCGGTAAATGACAAACGACGTCTCGCTTGGTGTATAGAGAGTAAACATTGGAAACAGTGGAAAAACTTTGTGTCGAGTGACGAATCACGGTACACAATGTGGCGATCCGATGGTAGGGTATGGGTATGGCGAATGCCCGGGGAACGTCATCTGCCAGCGTGTGTAGTACCAACAGTAAAATTCGTAGGCGGTGGTGTTATGGTGTGGTCGTGTTTCTCATGGAGGGGGCTTGCACCCCTTGTTGATTTGCATGTTACTATCACAGCACAAGCGTCCATTGATGTCTTAAGCACGTTCTTGCTTCCCACTGCTGAAGAGCAATTCGGGGATGGCGATTGCATCTTTCAAAACGATCGAGCACCTGTTCATAATGGACGGCCTGTGGCGGAGGGGTTACACGACAGTAACATCCCTGTAATGGGCTGGCCTGCAGAGAGTCCTTGACCGGAATCCTACAGCACACATTTGGGATGTTTTGTAACGCTGACTCCGTGCCAGGCCTCACCGACCGACATCGATACCTCTCCTCCGTGCTGCACTCCGTGGAGAATGGGCTGCCGTTCCCCAAGAAACCTTCCAGCACCGGACTGAGCGTATGGCTGCGAAAGTGGAAGCTGTTATCATGGGCCAACACCATGCTGAATTCCAGCATTACCAATGGAAGGCACCACGAACTTGTAAGTCATTTTCAGCCAGGTCTCAGGATAGTTTTGATCACATAGTGTATTTCAACTATAAGCAAAATATCAGTGTAGTTTTCTTTTCTATCGTCGACGCAAATTATTTATTTCGGTATGCGAACGTAGACGAAAATATATCTTGTGTTCTACACACCACTGTTCAATGGTACGCACAGTTTGCCCGACCTAAGACCGTCCACATCCACGTGGTGTTTTTTATACTCCTGGCGTTCTGAGGCCTACGTCGTCCTTCACAGGCCTCAAGAGTTGTAGAATTTTTTCTGGAGCCCTTAAGACCGAATCGATTTTATGCTTCTAAAGAAGCCGGCTGATCTTTCCTGTTATTGAGCCACAGAACGGCAAGAATGCAAACTTCTTCCTGTCTTTCTTCTTACGTATTTTCGGAAAAGTAGCTTGCGAAATCTGGCGATTGTTGTAGCCGTTTTCCTTGAATACCTTCTGGAAATGGCTCAGTTCCTTCGGCAAGTTTTCAGAATCTGAGACGGTTTCGGCTCGATGCATTAAGGTCCTCAGAACATAATTTTTCTGCGACGGATGGCGATAGCAGTTAGCGTGCAGGTATCGGTCTGTGTGGTTGGGTTTCCGGTAAGCGCTGTGGCTGAGACCCCATTTGCTTTGCAGCGGACGAGGACATCAGAGAACGGCAAGGCACCATCTCTCTCTACCTCCGTCGTGAACTTGGTCACGGATGTTATTGATGTGGTCCAAGAATTCTCCCATATTTTCACGTCCATGAGACCAGATAACGAAAGTGTCGTCGACGTAACGATAAAAGCAACTATGCTTTCCAGGAGCCGTGTCCAGGGAGATATTTTCAAGATACTCCATGAACAGATTGGCTACAACTGGAGCTAACGAGCTTGTCATCACAACGCCGTTCGTCTGGTTGAAATATTCAAATGGTTCAGATGGCTCTGAGCACTATGGGACTTAACATCTGAGGTCATCAGTCCCCTAGAACCTAACTAACCTAAGGACATCACGCACATCCATGCCCGAGGCAGGATTCGAACCTGCAACCGTAGCAGTCGCGCGGTTCCGGACTGAGCGCCTAGAACCGCTAGACCACCGCGGCCGACGGTTGAAATATTCTCCATCACATAAGAAATACGATGACGTCAGGGTATGCGTTAATAAATCCACGACACTGTCGTCAAATAACTGGGAGAGCAGATCTAAAGAGTCTTGAATGGGAACGCGCGTGAACAACGACACTACATCAAAGCTGAGCATAATATCCCCTTCAACAAGACGCAGGCATCTAATTCGACGAAGTCGGGTGTATTCTTGATGTCGTGCACACAGTGACCAGCGTGCGGAGTAAGGAGGTTGGCCACATGTTTCGAGAGTCTATAAGTCGGCGATGCAATGGTGCTCACGATGGGGCGTAGAGGAGTGTTCTCCTTGTGGACCTTTGGAAGGCCATACATTGTAGGTGGTCGAGGTGCCCGAGGGAGGACATTTTTGATGACATTCTCTTCCGGCGAAAACCTTTAGAGAAGCTCCGACGTCCCTCATTATTCTTCGGTCCTTTGACAGTGTTAGACTGTTATCGTGGCCAGCACCCTCTCCAGGTGTCTCACCAACTGGAAACGTCTGGTCATGGGTTCCCAAGAGGTTCACACGTCATCAGTCACCAGCCACTATGGCTGCTGAACCCTGGGATAGAGTTGCCAAGACACTAGGACATCACCAACCACTAGCTACTACGACTGCTCAACACTGGGATCAAATAGTGTTGTTGAGAGACTACCACATCACCATTCACTTGCCACAATCACTGCTGAACTCTGGGATACATGTGTGTTGTTGAGAAACTAGTGCATCAATCAACCCCTAGCCACTGTGACTGCTGAACTCTGGAAAAGTGTTGAGTTTCTGAGAGACTATAGCAAATCACTAATCACTAATCACTATGGTTGCTGAACCCTGGAACAGACCTGAGTTGCCAGGAGACTAGCACATCGTAACTCAGCAGCCACAAAAACTGCTGAACTCTGGCACTGAAGAAGTGAATAATGTCGTCTACAGTCACTTTGTGAGAAAAGGTGAACCCAAATGACTATGTCAGAGATACCAGTGCATCTGTGAGCGTAGTGTACTGCCCTTTCACAACCTTCACACCCCTGATCCACTCACATGGCTCACATCCACTGGGTGGTCCCCTCACTTATGCCACCTGGAGACAAACTTGAAGTGTGGCTATTCATCCTTGTGCTGCAGTTTTAATGGCCAGCAGTGAATGTATCGTTTAGTGTAGTACAATCCAACAATGCCTTCAAGATATGATGACTCTCATCCAATGTCAACTGGGTTAGAACCAACATTGGTGCCAGGTGTGGGGTATGTATACTAAATTTCAGACCCTGTATACCCCCAAACTATCTAAACATTTAATCATGCATTTTTTCAAATGTACCGTATATACCTAAGATGTAATTTTTTTCATTTGCTATTCTAACGTGTGTTGCAGTTTTACAGAGGGGTCTGAACAGAGACACCTCTGTAGAAGTCAGGACAGTTGTTGTGAATTGGTGAACTGTCGTACGCCTGCTTAGCTGGGTGGTAACGTATTCGCCTCCTATGCAAGCAGGCCCGGTTTCGATTACCAGCTGGGTTGGAGATTTTCTCCGCTCACAGACTGGGTGTTCTGTTGTCTTCATCATCATTTCGTCCTCATCATCGGCGCGCAAGTCGCCAAAGTGGCGTCGGATGAAAGAAGACTTGCACTTGGCTGCGAATGGGGGCCTCCCGGCCAACGATGCCATACGCTCATTTCATTATTTGTGAGCTGTCTTTGATCCTAGTAAAACATTATTAGTGTTCAATCATTTATTCACAATGTTTACAAGTCGTTGTTCTTCTGCACCCCCCTCACCTGTTTCTTGTTCAACTGTGTGTTGGATTCTACCCGATGTCTGTCATGTCAGCTCATTATCTGCATGCCCAGGCAAGGTGTTAGTAACATCAGCGGCACGGTGGGTTGTCGGCTAGCAGGTGTGGCTGTTGCGTAGTGCAAAGTGGTCTCATGCTGGCTGCTGTAATGTCCTTGGTTCCACTCCAAATTCTATGATGACCCATCAGGACCCATCTGTGATACATCTGTGTCAGTAATTGTGTGGTCTGTGGACCTCGTCCCTACTGCCTGGTACATTTCAGCACCTGTGGCGCCAGAGTGTCGAACAGGAATGCTGGACCTCAATAGACCCTGTTCCTGACTTCTACATTGAAATTCAGTGTCGATAGCACCCTGTGATGTGGTGTTGTTGGAAGGCAGTCAGTTTCTCCATCAGCGTACGGTAAGTGGTGAAGAGCATGAAGTTCACTATGTGAAGACCATAGTCACGACTATGCTGTCGGCTAGATCATAGACTGTGCTGGAGTATCTAGAAAATAGTTCACTACATTATCATAATTATGGAATCGAGGGCTATTAGTGCGAATGCCATCGAGCCCAATGATCAACTCATGACAAGAGCTGGAATGCTGGAGTAGTTAAAGGGAACTACACTACTGGCCATTAAAATTGCTACACCATGAAGATGACGTGCTACAGACGCGAAATTTAACCGACAGCAAGAAGATGCTGTGATATGCAAATGATTAGCTATTCAGAGCATTCACACAAAGTTGGCGCCGGTGGCGACACCTATAACGTGCTGACATGAGGAAAGTTTCCAACCGACTTCTCATACACAATCAGCATTTGAGCGGCGTTGGCTGGTGAAACGTTGTTGTGATGCCTCGTGTAAGGAGGAAAATGCGTACCATCACGTTTCCGACTTTGATAAAGGTCGGATTGTAGCCTATCGCGATTGCGGTTTATCGTATCGCGACATTGCTGCTCGCGTTGGTCGAGATCCAATGACTGTTAGCAGAATATGGAATCAGTGGGTTCAAGAGGGTAATACGGAACGCCGTGCTGGATCCCAACGGCCTCGTATCACTAGCAGTCGAGATGACAGGCATGTAACCCGCATGGCTGTAACGGATCGTGCAGCCACGTCTCGATCCCTGAGTCAACAGATGGGGACGTTTGTAAGACAACAACCATCTGCACGAACAGTTCGACGACGTTTGCAGCAGCATGGACTATCAGCTCGGAGACCATGGCTGCGGTTACTCTTGACGCTGCATCACAGACAGGAGCGCCTGCGATGGTGTACTCAACGACGAACCTGGGTGCACGAATGGGAAAACGTCATTTTTTCGAATCCAGGTTCCGTTTACAGTATCATGGTGGTCGCATCCGTGTTTGGCGATATCGCGGTGAACGCACATTGGAAGGGTGTATTCGTCATCGCCATACTGGCGTATCACCCGGCGTGATGGTATGGGGTGCTATTGGTTACACGCGTCGGTCACCTCTTGTTCGCATTGACGGCACTTTGAACAGTAGACGTTACATTTCAGATGTGTTACGACCCGTGGCTCTACCCTTCATTTGATCTTTGCGAAACCCTACATTTCAGCAGAATAATGCACGACCGCACGCTGCAGGTCCTGTACGGGCCTTTCTGGATACAGAAAATGTTCGACTGCTGCCCTGGCCAGCACATTCTCCAGATCTGTCACCAATTGAAAACGGGTGGTCAATGGTGGCCGAGCAAGTGGCTCGTCAGAATACGCCTGTCACTACTCTTGAACTGTGGTATGGTGTTGAAGCTGCATGGGCAGATGTACCTGTACACCCCGTCCAAGCTCTGTCTGACTCAATGCCCAGGCGTATCAAGGCCGTTATTACGGCCAGAGGTGGTTGTTCTGGGTACTGATTTCTCTGGATCTATGCACCCAAATTGTGTGAAAATGTAATTATATATCAGTTCTAGTGTAATGTATTTGTCAAATTAATTTCTTCTTGGTGTAGCAATTTTAATGGCCAGTAGTGTAGCATAAGGGTATGACACGAGGCTTAGTTTTAATGACTGCAAATGCCCTCCTTATTCTTCTACATTCACTTTACAGGCTGTTAACTTCTGGATCAGTTCCTCAGTATGTGCTCTTGTGTAAGTGATAGACTTTCTTTCACCACGTCCTACAAGCTAATGAATATGTGTATCTGTCTTCCTTTCTTTTTCTGTCGCAGTTTTCTGCTGAGTATGTACTGTCATTCAGCAGATGGTGTGATAATGTGTTGAGGGCCTGACCCACTTCCGACCTACCAGCTCACTTCCTGCTTCCGCCTCTGTCTTAAGCATTACTAGATTTTGTCTGTGGCGATGCTAATGAGTTTTAATAAAAATTTATAATTTTCTATCACTTACTATCCAGTGCCACAACAGTTTTAATGGTGAGAAGTGTATGTATCAGTTAGTTCCAGATGGCATAGTACACTCCTGGAAATTGAAATAAGAACACCGTGAATTCATTGTCCCAGGAAGGGGAAACTTTATTGACACATTCCTGGGGTCAGATACATCACATGATCACACTGACAGAACCACGGGCACATAGACACAGGCAACAGAGCATGCACAATGTCGGCACTAGTACAGTGTATATCCACCTTTCGCAGCAATGCAGGCTGCTATTCTCCCATGGAGACGATCTTAGAGATGCTGGATGTAGTCCTGTGGAACGGCTTGCCATGCCATTTCCACCTGGCGCCTCAGTTGGACCAGCGTTCGTGCTGGACGTGCAGACCGCGTGAGACGACGCTTCATCCAGTCCCAAACATGCTCAATGGGGGACAGATCCGGAGATCTTGCTGGCCATGGTAGTTGACTTACACCTTCTAGAGCACGTTGGGTGGCACGGGATACATGCGGACGTGCATTGTCCTGTTGGAACAGCAAGTTCCCTTGCCGGTCTAGGAATGGTAGAACGATGGGTTCGATGACGGTTTGGATGTACCGTGCACTATTCAGTGTCCCCTCGACGATCACCAGTGGTGTACGGCCAGTGTAGGAGATCGCTCCCCACACCACGATGCCGGGTGTTGGCCCTGTGTGCCTCGGTCGTATGCAGTCCTGATTGTGGCGCTCACCTGCACGGCGCCAAACACGCATACGACCATCATTTGCACCAAGGCAGAAGCGACTCTCATCGCTGAAGACGACACGTCTCCATTCGTCCCTCCATTCACGCCTGTCGCGACACCACTGGAGGCGGGCTGCACGATGTTGGGGCGTGAGCGGAAGACGGCCTAACGGTGTGCGGGACCGTAGCCCAGCTTCATGGAGACGGTTGCGAATGGTCCTCGCCGATACCCCAGGAGCAACAGTGTCCCTAATTTGCTGGGAAGTGGCGGTGCAGTCCCCTACGGCACTGCGTAGGATCCTACGGTCTTGGCGTGCATCCGTGCGTCGCTGCGGTCCGGTCCCAGGTCGACGGGCACGTGCACCTTCCGCCGACCACTGGCGACAACATCGATGTACTGTGGAGACCTCACGCCCCACGTGTTGAGCAATTCGGCGGTACGTCCACCCGGCCTCCCGCATGCCCACTATACGCCCTCGCTCAAAGTCCGTCAACTGCACATACGGTTCACGTCCACGCTGTCGCGGCATGCTACCAGTGTTAAAGACTGCGATGGAGCTCCGTATGCCACGGCAAACTGGCTGACACTGACGGCGGCGGTGCACAAATGCTGCGCAGCTAGCGCCATTCGACGGCCAACACCGCGGTTCCTGGTGTGTCCGCTGTGCCGTGCGTGTGATCATTGCTTGTACAGCCCTCTCGCAGTGTCCGGAGCAAGTATGGTGGGTCTGACACACCGGTGTCAATGTGTTCTTTTTTCCATTTCCAGGAGTGTAGTACCTTCTGGATACGGTGATGGCCGACAATGACGGTCAGAGCAAACATTGGGAAATTTGGATGGGACCTTTAGAAGTAGTCGGACGGCTCTCACAAATTGGAAAATTTTTCCCCCCTTAACGGCTGACTGCTCGCTGCGGCATCGCTTTGTGCGTTCTCGCTGCGGCCGGTTTAACTGCGCAATTTCGTCGCACCCCGCGTCGCCACAAAACGCGGTAATTGAGTAACGATCGACGCGGCGTGATTAACGTTCTTGACTCGTTAGCAAGTGGCACGCTGGCAAAGCGGGCTGCGCGGCTCCAATCTCACGCCTCGCCGGCTCCGAATAACCGCGTCACAAATAGCGGCGCTTCTATCTGCCCTGTCGGAATCTGGACACCCCTGCTGTAGGCGCCCGTGTCGCCGTGGACATCCACTGTGTGGTCCCCGCGCTTGCCTCACCTGCCTGCATTTGAGAGGCCTACTTTTAGCGTGGCAGCCATAAAACCTGCACTTGTAACGGGTCTACGTTTTGTGACACTAGATATTGAGCGTCAGCGACAGAGGAGAGCAATGGTCATTATTTTGTCAGGGAGGACGGAAGGGAAAGCGACACTTTGTGGTGGTGGAACACGTTCTTTCAAATGGTTCAAATGGCTCTGAGCACTATGGGACTTAACATCTGACGTCATCAGTCCCCTAGACTTACCAGGGAACCTCCCCATCGCACCCCCCTCAGATTTAGTTATAAGTTGGCACAGTGGATAGGCCTTGAAAAACTGAACACAGATCAATCGAGAAAACAGGAAGAAGTTGTGTGGAACTATGAAAAAAATAAGCAAAATATACAAACTGAGTAGTCCATGCGCAAGATAGGTAACGTCAAGGAGACTCTGAGCCCAGGAGCGCCGTAATCCCGTGGTTAGCGTGACCAGCTGCGGAACGAGACAAGCAAACAGCAGAATATTAATAACACGTACAATACTTCTAACCTATAGCAAACTAAGGTATCACGTAATAGAATATCGTCTTGAGCTCATAGAATACTCAGTTTGACTTGCCTGTTTATAGGTCTTACAACTCACCAGTGTCAGCTTAAGCAAACCTGGGAATACAAAACTCTAAATATGACAGGAATAATGACTGAAGCCACTGACAATGCTAGACTGCCACAGAGAGGAGACAATAGTAATTTACAGCGGCACATAACCGACCTTACATCTCCAGTTTAGTATAACCAGAATAAAGAATTTTGTGTATAATAATTACTTTCAGTACCATGACAACCTCCGAATAACACTTATTACCCAAGGTAGGTGCTGATATCGAAAGGCACCTTTAGTAATACAGAGTTAGAGTGTATTCACTTATTGGAAGGGTTTCAACTGTAGATCCCTTCCCATATAGCTCTCTGTTTACACACTTCTATAACTTCTGCAACTAAAGAAGGGCATATAAATGCACATATAACTGACACAGATTTAAACAGAATAAAATAGTACCTTAGTATGGCGCAAATGGCTTCATTTGCTTTACACGTGTGATATCTTCACTATTCAGTAATTCCGAAGTATATTCAACAGCGCGTGGGAACAAGACGTCGCCATGGTATGAGCTATTTACTTCACATAAATTCCTGCACAGACACAAGGCAAACGAAGCGGTTTCACATACAACAGCGGCGAGCATCACACATTTCCTCCGTCACGCCATAGACACATCTCAATTTCAATGGCCAGTAACAAAAACCTATACATGCCATAGCAGCAGAAAAGCCCCAAAACACAACAGTGCACCACCGCGATACCAAACCCGAGGCCCCATAAAGTCACTGCCGGGATCTGTCGCTGACCCTGCCCATAGGGTACAGGCGTCGGACCACAGGCCTCACGGTAAACGTCAACAAGCCACCTCCGACCCTGCGAATCCCTTCGCTGTCTCCCTTCTCTGTCCGTTAACCGCCCGACCACCGGCCTGAATCACGGAAGGCAAAGATGGTGACCCTATAATTGATGGCAGTGATGCCACTGTAAGTGCGAGAACACTGGCGCCAGCAGCCCCACGGCTCACTCATGTTGGGCGGAAAGGTGACCAATGTTGACACATGCGCCGGCTTTCCTTGTTTTACCTGCATGTTGGCGTGGTCAGACACTGCCCTGTCCTCCTCCTCCGATCGCCAGATATGTCACGCATTTGAGTTCAATATGCTGACGGTTCCTGGAGCATTGACGACTGATATGCCAACTGTGCTGGTCGTTGTTCTGCTTGTAAGCATTGCCCGTCTGCTCGGTCGTTGCTCTGCCGAAGTGCTGACTGCCGCTGCGTGAACTCTGCTGGTCATCGGTCTCCTTGTTCGACTGCTGCCGATTACGAATATTATGGCTTAACGTGTCAAAGTCTCTGAAATGTTTACATAATCTATGATAAGTCTTTACGTATTTTTCTCTCAGATCTACATCTACATCCATACTCCGCAAGCCACCTGACGGTGTGTGGCGGAGGGTACTTTGAGTACCTCTATCGGTTCTCCTATTCCAGTCTCGTATTGTTCGTGGAAAGAAAGATTGTCGGTATGCCTCTGTGTGGGCTCTAATCTCTCTGATTTTATCCTCATGGTCTCTTCGCGAGATATACGTAGGAGGGAGCAATATACTGCTTGACTCCTCGGTGAAGGTATGTTCTCGGAACTTCAACAAAAGCCCGTACCGAGCTACTGAGCGTCTCTCCTGCAGAGTCTTCCACTGGAGTTTATCTATCATCTCCGTAACGCTTTTGCGATTACTAAATGATCCTGTAACGAAGCGCGCTGCTCTCCGTTGGATCTTCTCCATCTCTTCTATCAACCCTATCTGGTACGGATCCCACACTGCTGAGCAGTATTCAAGCTGTGGGCGAACAAGCGTACTGTATTCTACTTCCTCTGCTTTCTGTCAACATCCATAAATATCATACAACTATTATACACGACCGTAATAAGACATATTATATACCTGCGGACAAAGCAGCCATAACAATATTTGTCCATTAATCTTCTTTCTTCACTATTATGCGGATCGCACTGCCTTATGGAGTCAAGGGAACAGTCAAACATCCCCTGCATTTCCCATCCCCTGACAGCTGATTTTATTGTGACTGGCTGCCTGAAAGCCAGATATTGTATGGTGCACTTTAACCGTAGCCCGCTGTGTTTACCGAGCGACGTTCCGCAGTTGCTTGGACACTGACCTCGCTGTTTGGTCTCTTCCCCCAAACAATCCAATCCAACAATCTTAGCATTTCCTTTTTCAGATTTTCTAGCTTCCATATCCATTCAAACTTCTGATATACCGCTCACCGACTCGTGCAGCGCTAAATTTAACGAAATAAAATATCTGCCAATGAAAAATTGTGCAAGATGTTTGAAATTCTGAGAAAGTAGGGGTTATGTATTTATTCGTATGGCTACGGCTCCCAGCCGGGCAGACTGTTCGCCGAGTGCCGGTCTTTCAATTTGACGCCACTTCGGCGACCTACAGTCGATGAGGATGATAGGATGGTGATGAGGACAGCACAACATCCAGTCCATGGGCGGAGAAAATTCCCCGACCCAGCCGGGAATTCAGCCCGGGGCCAGAGGATTGACAATCCGTCACGCTGACCATTCAGCTACCGGGGGTGGACAAATGAGGGGTAAGCTGTAGGGAAAGACGGGTAATACAGAACATGGGAATAATAAGAATCAAATTATAATGAAATCACTACGCTTAGCTCCATACAGGCGTTGACATACGTCAACGGGGACAGTCGAAAATGTGTGCCCCGACCGGGACTCGAACCCATATATATATAAGGCTCACCGGCCATTTGACCCAGTCCCCGAACTCTTGCGGGAATCGGCAAAAACCGTGAGTAACGAGTATAAAGTGCAGGGGCACTATGAATATAGTGCGGGACAATAAGTTGGGAATGTGGGTGCCGGAGAAAAGTCCCTGCAGTCGCACTATTCTCTGTGTCCTCGGTAGCTCAGATGGATACAGCGTCAGACATGTAAGCAGGATATCCGTGGTTCGAGTCCTGGTCGGGGGCACCCATTTTCGCCCCCGTTGACGTATGTCAACGCCTGTATGCAGCTAAGCGTAGTGGTTTCATTGTAATTTCATTCTAAAAAGCGGGCTGCATGGTCACCACATGTCCGAAAGAACAGATACCATCTTCATATATAATAAGAATCGACGACCAAGGAACGAAGTGCTCGAATTCAAAAGGTGTAAGACATGGATTAGTCTTTCGCCTCTAGTGTTCAATCTATACATTGAAGAAGCAATGAATGAAATGAAAGATAGGTTCAAGAGGGCGATTAAAATTGAATGTGAAAGGATATCACTGTTAAGATTGGCTGATGAAATTGCTAATCTCAGTGAGGATGAAGAGCAATTACAGGATCTGCTGAATGGAATGAACTGGCTAATGAGTACAGAATATGGATTGAGACGAAAGTAATAGCAAGTGATGGAAAGGAGATAAACAAGATACTTATCATTTGAGTTGGTAATTATGAAGTAGGAGAAGGAATTCTGCCAACTAGGCAGCAAAATAACCCGTGACGGACACAGCAGGAAGTATATAAGAAGCAGATTAGCACTCGCAAAAAGGGCATTCGTGGCCAAGAGAAGTCTACCGGTCTCAAACATAGGCCTTAATTTGATGGAAAAAATATCTGAGAATGTACGATGGGAATACAGCGTTTTATGGTACGAAACATGGACCGTCGGAAAATCGGAACAGAAGAGAATCGAAGCATTTGGGATGTGGTGCTACAGACGAATCTTCGCAAAATCGGCGGGGAAAGAAACATATGGAAAACAGTGAACATAAGAATGGATAGGATGATAGGACATCTCTTAAGGCATCAGAGAATGACTTCCATGGTGCCAGAGGGAGCCATAAGGGCAAAAACTGTAGAGGAAGACAGAGACTGGAATACATGCAGCAAGTAACTGAGGACGTAGGTTACAAGTGCTACTCTGAGATGAAGAACTTGACACGGGAGAAGAATTCGTGGCGGGCCGCATCAAACAAGTCAGGCGTGGCGAAACAGAAATATTAGAATGTCATCAAACTGTACTACAACTGCATTGTCTTTACAATTAGAAGAGCAGCAGAAAGAAACCATCGATTTCACCGCTAGGTAACGAAATCGTTTAACATTGTATTTTTCGGGAGTGGTAAGCCGAGGACGTAAAGTCGTATGGAAATTATTTGAGAATGTACGAGAGTAAATTTCATTGTGTGCTCAGGAAAGTGGCTCTTTATCTTAAGGAGCAGAACATTCACTTCAGAAATTCTGTATTCTTAAAAGACAGGGCGTCAGATTCTTCTTAGACTAAACAAAAGACGATGACTTTCTTTGGTAAAACCTAAGGCGAAACGCTAAGCTTGATCAAATAAATTTCACAAACGACAACATTTGATGGAAGTTCCCTATTATAGTTCGTCAAATATATTTCACAAACCGCCGCCCGGGTTGGTCGAACGGTTCTAGGTGCTACAGTCTGGAACCGCACGACCAATACGGTCGCAGGTTCGAATCCTGCTTCGGGCATGGATGTGTGTGATGTCCTTAGGTTAGTTAGGTTTAAGTAGTTCTAAGTTCTAGGGGACTGATGACCTCAGAAGTTAAGTATCACAGTGCTCAGATCCATTTGAACCATATTTCACAAACCAACTGTGTCAAAGAAATGCGATAATGTAATACCACAGTCTAACATGTACTGTCACAACACACCTGCTTATTTTTGTTATAAACTGCAACAGCGGCGCTCCAATTGGTTAGAAAGCTACACTTCTGAATACGAAATTAGGTGGGGCTGAGTAGTATCGTTTATAATTATCCGTAACATGGTTTTCACGATACGAAGCGTGGCATGAAATCAGGAGTGACTAAAAAATGGCACCACATTTGATTTCTTCAACTTCCTAAGGACCCTGAGGGATATGAAACGGTACATTACATTTTATTTTGGACTTTATTGTAAGCTAAAGATACTTAATGAAGAATGTCGTTTACTTTTAAGAGCCAATAACAGCTAATGAATAGCGGAAGGTCAGGTCTTTTGCAGAAAAACGTCGTATATTTACTCAACAACGTGAAGTTTTGTTAACTATGTTTCCAGTCAACTCAGTAAATGTGGAACGAAGAAAACTTGTAAGGAGTGCAATACCAACATTATTTGATGTACCAGAAAGCGAACACAACTAAAACTGAAGGGAAAACTACACAGGCGTGATACTGAAATATCAAAAGGAGTAAAACTGTTTTACAACGCAAAATAAATAAAATCCAGAATTGCTGCTCTACCCAAGCCACAAGCCACAAACGACAATAATCTTCAACACATTCGCATCTGAAGCAAAAGTAATGACATTTACAAAAATATTCGTGTCTTAGAAAGGCGAGCGAAATGTAAGAATGTGCGAATTATTAGATTACGTGTCCGCCCCTGGTAGCTGAGTGGTCAGCGCGACGGAATGTAACACCTAACGGCCCGGGCTCGATTCCCGGCTGGGTCGGAGATTTTCTTCGCTCAGGGACTGGGTATTGTGTTGTCCTTATCCCATCGACACGTAAGTCGCCGAAGTGGCGTCAACTCGAAAGACTTGCACCGGGCGAACGGGAGGCCCTAGCCACACGGCATTTCCATTAGATTACGTACAAAGTTGTGTCAAGGAAAATTGAGCACTATGGGACTTAACTTCTGAGGTCATCAGTCGCCTAGAACGTAGAACTAATTAAACCTAACTAGCCTAAGGACATCACACACATCCATGCCCGAGGCAGGATTCGAACCTGCGACCGTAGCGGTCACCCGGCTCCAGACTGTAGCGCCTAGAACCGCACGGCCATTCCGGCCGGCGGTCAAGGAAAGTGCCCCTCATAATAAGAACGGACAACAACAGAAATATACGCTTCTCATACATGAATTATTTATATTCTGTTGCTAATATACATGTTCCAAAGCATTTCTTCATGAAAGTTTTGTAGCTTATGTCACTGAATCACAGAAATTCTGCTGTTTGTACATTAATTTCAAGATAATTCAAGTCGCTTGATCATTTACTAATGCTTAGTTAAAATTTAAGTGAAATTTACTTCATTGTTCTGTAGTCAAACTTGACTGTGTTTGAAAAATAATATAAAAAACGTAGAGAATAGTAAAGTCTCTAAAAATAAATAAGAAATGTATTAATTGACACTCGATGATATCTGAATGAATGGAATACTGCTAGTTTTATTGGCATGCAAACCTAGATGAATTTGAGCAAATTAAAGAATGAGAACACTAACCAAGAAATAATTTTATTTCGAAATTTTAGGAAGAGACAATGGCTTTCTATACCATAGCATTCGATTACTTAGAGAAATGGGCTATTCTTTTAATAAATATGAAGTCTTTGATTGGATGACTCTATCTGAAACCCTAGATAGCGTAATAATTGAAAACACTATTACATACCTGACTAAAAATGGTGTAAAGATTTCAGGCGACAATTGTTTTCAGGAATATATGTATCTGAAGAGCTTTTTAGAAACGAAGCGTGACTCGGATGAATGGAAGTCTAAACACTCCGTGGAAGAAAGATGGAAACACCAGTTGCTAAAATTTTGCGAGTATTTGTTTTCTATTCCCTCACGCAACGCCACTGTGGAAAGAGTGTTCCCGCTTATGTTCTCCGAGTCGACTGATGATTGAAATCACTGCTCCCAGGAATCGTGGAATTGGTCTTGCAAAAAAAAAAAAAAAAAAAAAAAAAAATCAAATGGCTCTGAGCACTATGGGACTTAACATCTGAGCGTTCCAGACTGAAGCGCCTAGAACCGCTCGGCCACCCTGGCCGGCTCGGTCTTGCAGCGCCAGTTTAACTACAAGCTGACTTGCATGGAGATTTATAAATACGTAAATAGGAAAAAAGACTTGTTGAAAAAGCTAATTCTGCCGAAGCAAGTTCCATGTAATTGTGTTCTAAATAAAAAGTAATTATATTAAATAATTTTTATTACTTGATTTCTACACCCCATCTCAAAGTGTCCCAACGAGGTCCCAACTAAATATGGTAATGCGGACTAGCTGATACGCGGAGCTGATTGATCCCTTCGCTTGTGAGCTTCCGAAAAAGGCTGTAAACTCGCCATGTTAGCGCTTTGTACTCTCGGTCAGCGTCATGCTGGATAATGAAATCTGGTCAACAAATAATGTCATAAAGCTCTCTTCTTTGTGCACTAAAATGGTTCTGATCCCGGGGGCACCAATTTAAAGTTATAATACGCTCGATATATTAATTAACGAACTTGGAAACTAAACATGTTAAAAGTTTGATTAAAAAATAGTAATACTGTTAGATGAAAGCGTTACAAGACATGTTAGTCACAAAGTTACAGCGAATAACCGCACGCGTCCACAGCGAGTTTGTAAAATTACCACATTGTCTATACCTGCTCCGGTGAGTGTGAGAAGGCGTCGTATCGCAAGAACTATATTTACCAACTAATACATCTACAGATACGTGACTACTCTGCAATTCACATGTAAGTGCCTGGCAGAGGGTCTTCGAACCGCTTTCAGACTATTTCTGTACCGGTTGGTTGGTTTGGGGAAGGAGACCAGACAGCGAGGTCATCGGTCTCATCGGATTAGGGAAAGACGGGGAGGGAAGTCGGCCGTGCCCTTTGAAAGGAACCATCCCGGCATTTGCCTGGAGCGATTTAGGGAAATCGCGGAAAACCTAAATCAGGATGGCCGGACACAGGATTGAACCGTCGTCCTCCTGAATGCGAGTCCAGTGTCCAACCACTGCACCACCTCGCTCTGTATTTCTGTACCGTTCCAGTGTCTAACAATGCGTGGAAAAAATAAGCACTGAAATTTTTCTGCATGAGCTCTGACTCCTCCTACTTTATTACAATCATCGTTATTTGTGCACCATCAATATGATGCCTCAAACCACTTTTCTTATTGAGATTAAACTTTTAATGTACGATTATACCACTTAATTAGTTCAAATGGTTCAAATGGCTCTGAGCACTATGGGACTTAACATCTATGGTCATCAGTCCCCTAGAACTTAGAACTACTTAAACCTAACTAACCTAAGGACATCACACAACACCCAGTCATCACGACTTAATTAGTAGATTATAACAGCATTTTAAATGTTTCACCTCTGTCAATAAGTAGATTATAACAGCTCTCTAAATTTTTCAGCTCTGCCAATAACTACGAGAAATTTTAAAAAATCAAGTTTTTGCTGCCCCTGGAAGCCGTTAGATACGCAGTCATAAATTGATACCGTGTTCCGGGTTTCGTGATAGTCGCTTACGAGGAGACCACACGGCAGTCTAATTTTTATAATTCTCTGTACTGAAGGCTCGGAAAGCTTAGAACTTAAATATCGATTCCCAAAAGTAGTTTGATGCAACAGTCCTCCAAAGTAGTCAGGAATTCTCGAGAAAATCGACTTTGAAATTTTCCGAGCGTTGGTAATACCCTAAAATAAGATCGATTTTCTCTACAGGCATTGCTGGTATCTAGTACAATACTCCCCTGCTGTGTAGAGATACTGGGTTCGTTTGCTAGGTCACCACCTAGCAAACGAACCCAGTATCTCTACACAGCGGGGGAGTATTGTATTTTTAAACAGAAGTACATGCTCTACTAACATTTCCGTGACTCGTAAAATACATGAAAATGAAAGAAAATCATTAGTGCTCGGGGCTAGTAATTCTCATTTTGGTAAATTAAATATAAAATTCATCCAATAATCGCTCAGTAACACATATGTAATTGTAATTTTTATGAAAGTTGCGCGTCTTATTGTTTATAATTACGTATCTGATACAATAATCCAGTTTCCGTTTCAGATATAAATTCTTTATTGCAAATGTTTTATAATAGATTGTTAATAAAAACTGTTTTAATTTTTTAAAAATATAAATTAATTTTTTTTTCATCCTTATGGCCTGCCGGTGTGGCCGAGCGGTTCTAGGTGCTTCAATCCGGAACCGCGCGACTGCTACGGTCGCAGGTTCGAGTCCTGCCTCGGGAGTGGATGTGTGTGATGTTCTTATTTTAGTTAGGTTAAAGTAGTTCTAAGTTCTAGGGGAATGATGACCTCCGATGTTAAGTTGTATAGTCCTCAGAGCCATTTGAACCATTTTGTACCATCCTTATGTAGTTTAAGCTTCACGGAAATATTCATTGCTTAAAATTTTGCCGCAGTCGGGAATCGAATTCAGACCATCCACATGATAGACAATTGCCAGTACACCATTCAGCAATTACACGAACATGACTAAACATACCTAGGAATGTTAGTGTAATTGCTGAATTGTGTAATTCCATATGTAATTTGTCAAAAAAACAGTCACGTTGGGGCAAGGACCGATACATTAAGAAGTTGAGGTGTTATCTTTGGCTTTTCATTGTGTTTATCTTTGATTTACCATCTCTGGAATCAGTAAGGTACTTGAAAATGGGCTTGTAACCCGAACCTAGATTGTGCAGTAACCATAAAAAATATGCGAAAGAAGGTAAAAAACAGTGTTTGTTTAGTTAATTTACAATGTTTCACCAAGAATCCACAGTTGATTCAATTAAAATAATAAGCACAAATACTGTTGTAAATCAAAATCTTTCGCACACACAATGAAACTGACATCAGTTCACCACACAGCTGTAGTATCAGAACTGTTAGATCGCTCAGGTTGGCGGGAACCTGAAACATATCACAGTCGACCTGACGTGTTAGGAAGGGTGCCGACTTTTAACGAACTGTAGGTAATTTCCGAACATCCATCTTCTAGTGGATAATGGGACAGCAGCTGTTTTATTTACAGTCAGTTCCACAAGAAAATGTACGCCGTTATCTATGAGGGTTGGAACTTGAATAGTGGCTACTATTTATTCACAACCGATACGAAAGAGTTACATGTTTGCATCTCTTACTGTCCTCCAAAGTAGTCAACGGCGTTGTGTGGAGCCCGTTGCCAGCGATGTGGAAGGCGTAGCATACCGTTAGCAGAGCAGAGCAGATCAAAATGGATCTATTTCATGAGCAAACTCCGAAAAGAACCTATCTGATATACTACACTACTGGCCATTACAATTGCTACACCACGAAGATGATGTGCCACAGACCCGAAATCTAACCGACAGGAAGAATGTGCCGTGATATGCAAATGATTAGCTTTTCAGAGCATTCACACAAGGTTGGCGCCGGTGGCAACACCTACAACGTGCTGACAGGAGGAAAGTTTCCAACCGATTTCTCATACACAAACAGCAGCTGACCGGCGTTGCCTGGTGAAACGTTGTCGTGATGCCTCGTGTAAGGAGGAGAAATGCGTACCGTCACGTTTCCAACTTTGATAAAGGTCTGATTGTAGCCTATCGCGATTGCGGTTTATCGTATCGCGACATTGCTGTTGGCGTTGGAGGGTAATACGGAACGCCGTGCTCGATCCCGACGGCCTCGTATCACTAGCAGTCGAGATGACAGGCATCTTATCCGCATGGGTGTAGCGGATCGTGCAGCCACGTCTCGATCCCTGAGTCAACACATGGGGACGTTTGGAAGACAACAACCATCCCCACGAATAGTTCCACGACGTTTGCAGCAGCATGGACTATCAGCTCGGAGACCACGGCTGCGGTTACCCTTGACGCTACGTCACAGACAGGAGCGCCTGCGATGGTGTACTCAACGACAAACCTGGGTGCACGAATGGCAAAACGTCATTTTTTCGGATGAATCCAGGTTCTGTTTACAGCATCATGATGGTCGCATCGGTGTTGGACGACATCGCGGTGAACGCACATTGGAAGCGTGTATTCGTCATCGCCATACTGGCGTATCACCCGGCGTGATGGTATGGGGTGACATTGGTTACACGTCTCGGTCACCTCTTGTTCGCATTGGCGGCACTTTGAACAGTGGACTTTACATTTCAGATGTGTTACGAGCCGTAGCTCTACCCTTCTTCGATGCCTGCGAAACCCTTCATTTCAGCAGGATAATGCACGACCACATGTTGCAGGTCGTGTACGGGCCTTTCTGGATACAGAAAATGTTCGATTGCTGCTCTCGCCAGCACATTCTCCAGATCTGTCACCAATTGAAAACGGGTGGTCAATGGTGGCCGAGCAATACAATACGCCAGTCACTACTCTTGATGAACTGTTGTATCGTGTTGAAGGTGCATGGGCAGCTGTACCTGTAGGCGCCATACAAGCTGTTTGACTCAATGGCCAGGCGTATCAAGGCCCTTATTACGGCCAGAGGTTCTGGGTACTGATTTCTCAGGCTCTATGCACCCAAATTGCGTGAAAATGTAATCACATGTGAGTTCTAGTATAATATATTTGTCCAATGAATACTCGTTTATCATCTGCATTTCTTCTTGGTGTAACAATTTTAATGGCCAGTAGTGTATTTGGACTGGAGGACTTGCCTCTGATGAATGACGTAAGTTTCTCCTCACATCGAGCTTGCGTGCTTCTACGTTTTTTACGTTCGCTGGGATTTGGCCCCGTAATCCACTCGCCATGTTGCTAGTGAGCTCCCTCGCTGCACCACAATAACGGCTCTGAGCCGAAGTCACACGCGTCATGGTTCTGGAAACAGAGTGCTCGATGCCCTGTAAAGGTTCCCTTCTACCGTCACTGTAGTAGTTGTGACTGGCGCTTCTTTTGACTGGCTCGCCACTATTTCCTCTCCTGCGCCAACCTCTTCATCTCAGAGTACCAATTTTAACCTACGCCTTCAGTTATTTGCTGGATTCCAGTCTCTGTCTTCCTCTACATAGCCTCTAGACCTCCCTCTACTACCATGGAACTTATTTCACGAAGTGTTAACAGTAATCAACCTGTCCCTTCTTCTTGTCAGTGTTTACCATATATTCCTTTCCGATTCTGCGCAGAACCTCCTCACCTTATCAGTCCACTTAATTTTGAACATTCTTCTGTAGCACTACATCTCAAATGCTTATATTCTCTCTTGTTCCGATTCTCTCACAGTCCCAGTTTCACTACCATACAGTGATATGCTCCAAGCGAACATTCACAGAAATTTCTTCCTCAAATTAAGGCCTATATTTGATACTAGTAGATCTCTTTTCGCCAAGAATGCCCTCCTTCCCAGTGCTAGTCTGCTTTTTATATCCTCCTTCCTTTTTTGCTGCCTAGATAATAGAATTTCTTAGGTTCGTTTACTTCGTGATCCCCAATTCTGATGGTAAATTTCTCGCTGTTCTCATTCCTGCTACTTCGCATTACTTTCGTCTTTCTCCGACTTACTCTCGATCCTCTTTCTGTACTCATTATACTGTTTATTCTATTCAACATTTGCTTTTATTCTTCTTCACTTCCACTGAGGATAGCAAAGTCATCAGCAAATTTTATCATTGATATCCTTTCACTTAGAATTTAATCCAATTCGTGAACTTTTCTTTTATTTCCGTCATTGCTTCTTCGATGTACACTCCTGGAAATGGAAAAAAGAACACATTAACACCGGTGTGTCAGACCCACCATACTTGCTCCGGACACTGCGAGAGGGCTGTACAAGCAATGATCACACGCACGGCACAGCGGACACACCAGGAACCGCGGTGTTGGCCGTCGAATGGCGCTAGCTGCGCAGCATTTGTGCACCGCCGCCGTCAGTGTCAGCCAGTTTGCCGTGGCATACGGAGCTCCATCGCAGTCTTTAACACTGGTAGCATGCCGCGACAGCGTGGACGTGATCCGTATGTGCAGTTGACGGACTTTGAGCGAGGGCGTATAGTGGGCATGCGGGAGGCCGGGTGGACGTACCGCCGAATTGCTCAACACGTGGGGCGTGAGGTCTCCACAGTACATCGATGCTGTCGCCAGTGGTCGGCGGAAGGTGCACGTGCCCGTCGACCTGGGACCGGACCGCAGCGACGCACGGATGCACGCCAAGACCGTAGGATCCTACGCAGTGCCGTAGGGGACCGCACCGCCACTTCCCAGCAAATTAGGGACACTGTTGCTCCTGGGGTATCGGCGAGGACCATTCGCAACCGTCTCCATGAAGCTGGGCTACGGTCCCGCACACCGTTAGGCCGTCTTCCGCTCACGCCCCAGCATCGTGCAGCCCGCCTCCAGTGGTGTCGCGACAGGCGTGAATGGAGGGACGAATGGAGACGTGTCGTCTTCAGCGATGAGAGTCGCTTCTGCCTTGGTGCCAATGATGGTCGTATGCGTGTTTGGCGCCGTGCAGGTGAGCGCCACAATCAGGACTGCATACGACCGAGGCACACAGGGCCAACACCCGGCATCATGGTGTGGGGAGCGATCTCCTACACTGGCCGTACACCACTGGTGATCGTCGAGGGGACACTGAATAGTGCACGGTACATCCAAACCGTCATCGAACCCATCGTTCTACCATTCCTAGACCGGCAAGGGAACTTGCTGTTCCAACAGGACAATGCACGTCCGCATGTATCCCGTGCCACCCAACGTGCTCTAGAAGGTGTGAGTCAACTACCCTGGCCAGCAAGATCTCCGGATCTGTCCCCCATTGAGCATGTTTGGGACTGGATGAAGCGTCGTCTCACGCGGTCTGCACGTCCAGCACGAACGCTGGTCCAACTGAGGCGCCAGGTGGAAATGGCATGGCAAGCCGTTCCACAGGACTACATCCAGCATCTCTACGATCGTCTCCATGGGAGAATAGCAGCCTGCATTGCTGCGAAAGGTGGATATACACTGTACTAGTGCCGACATTGTGCATGCTCTGTTGCCTGTGTCTATGTGCCTGTGGTTCTGTCAGTGTGATCATGTGATGTATCTGACCCCCGGAATGTGTCAATAAAGTTTCCCCTTCCTGGGACAATGAATTCACGGTGTTCTTATTTCAATTTCTAGGAGTGTATATATTGAACAGTAGAGGCGAAAGTTACATCACTGTCCTCCGACAACTTAAACTGGAAGGAACACATAGAATATGTTGTGGGGAAGGCTAACCAAAGACTGCGTTTTATTGGCAAGACACTTAGAACATGTAACAGACCTACTAACGAGACTGCCTACAGTACGCTTGTCCGTCCTCTTTTAGAATACTGCTGCGCGTTGTGGGATCCTTACCGTATAGGACTGACGGAGTACATCAAAAAAGTTCAAAGAAATATTGGATAGAGTATCTCAGAAATGATACAGGATTTGGGCTGGACATCATTAAAAGAAAGGCGTTTTTCGTTGCGACGGAATCTTCTCACGAAATTCTAATCACCAACTTTCTCCTCCCAATGCGAAAATATTTTATTGACACCGACCTACATAGGGAGGAACGATCACCACGATAAAATAAGGGAAATAAGAGCTCGTACGGAAAGATATGGGTGTTCATTCTTTCCGCGCGCTATACGAGAATGAAATAATAGAGAATTGTGAAGGTGGTTCGCTGAACCCTCTGTCAGGCACTTGAATGTGATTTGCAGAGTATCCATGTAGATGTAGATGTACACCCTTTTTAATCTAAGTTCTTGGTTCTTGGTCTCCCAGTTTTATTGCTCCCTGGGCATATTACCCGCCTTTCCTGTAACTTACCCCTACATTTCAAGAAATTTAGAACGTCTTGCAGCACTTTACATTGTCGGACGCTTTTTCAAGCTCGACAAATACTATGAACGTGTCTTGACTTTTCTTCAGTGTTGCTTCCGTTATCAAACGCAACGTTAGAACTGCCTCTCTTGTGCTTTTGCCTTTCGTGAAGCCACGCTGATCGTCATCTAATGATTAAACCAAAATATTTCTCGGTTGACAATGTTATGTTTAATAGAATCACAGACAGTCATTTCTTGAAATGCGTCAGAATTCTAGAATGACAAAAAAATATGTACCCGGAATTCAGGAAGAGCCTATGGATTTAGCCTTTCAATTTTCCCGTCTCCTATCAATGAATGGAACGGGCAGGGGGCGTAGTACGTGGTACAAAACGTTTCCTCTTGCCTCGCAATTCATACACTGATCCTCCGAATTTTGACCTCGATGCTCGAAAAACGGAAGCGCACATTGGAGTTGCTGCACGGTTTATCGCACCCTGCGCTCTATCGGCAACAGTTGCGGCTTATCCAGGAAGTTCATATCACCTTCCTGTTGCTCCATTTCTGTATCCAATCTCGCAACGTTTTAACTACCTTCGAACATGGGTTACGTGCAAAGTCTGAGCACTACGCATTGGCCACTTTTCCCTTAAAACAAATCGTTATGTTCGACAACTTGCGCCGCAGTCAGCTGTCCACATAAAATGAAGCGCCAAAAAAACTGGTATAGATATGCGTATTCAAATACAGACATATGTAAACAGGCAGAATACGGCGCTGCGGTTGGCAACGTCTATATAAGACAATAAGTGTCTGCCGCAGTTGTTAGATCGGTTACTGCTGCTACTGCTAGACTTTGAAAGTGGTGTTATAGTCGCCGCACGACGGATGGGACACAGAATTTCCGAGGTAGTGATGAAGTGGGCATTTTCCCGTTCGACCATTTCACGAGTGTACCGTGAATATCAGAAATCCGGTAAAAAATCAAAGCCGGCCGCTGTGGCCGAGCGGCTCTACGCGCTTCAGTTCGGAGCCGCGCTGCTGCTACGGTCGCAGGTTCGAATCCTGCTCGGGCGTGGATGTGTGTGGTGTCCTTAGGTTAGTTAGGTTTGAGTAGTTCTAAATCTAGGGGACTGATGACCTCAGATGTTAAGTCCCATAGTGCTTAGAGCCATTTGAACCATTTTTTGAAAACATCAAATGTCGACATCGCTACGGCCGGAAAAAGATCCTGCGAGAACTGAACCAACGACGACTGAAGAGAGTCGTTGAACATGACAAAACTGCAACCCTTCCGCAAATTGCTGTAGATTTCAATTTTGGGCCATCAGCAAGTGTCAGCGTGCGAACCACTCAACGAAACATCGTCGATATGGCCTTTCGGAGCCGAAGATCCACTCGTGTACCATTCATGACTCCACGACACAAAGCTCTAAACCTCGCCTGTACCTGTCAACACCGACAGTGGACTGTTGATGACTGGAAACATATTGCCTGGTCGGACGAGTGTCTTTTCTAAATTGTGTCAGCGGATGGACATGTAAGAGTATGTAGACAACCTCATGAAAAAAATGGACCCTGATTGTCACCAGGGGACTGTACTAGCTGGTGGAGGCTCTATAATAGTGTTGGGGGACCCCTAATACGTCTAGATACGACTCTGACAGATGACACGTACGTAAGCATCCTGTCTGATCCCTTGCATCTGTTTATGTCCATAGTGCATTCCGACGGACTTGGGCAATTCTAGCAGGACAATGCGATACGTCTAGAACTGCTACAGAGTGATTCCAGGAACACTTTTCTGAGTTTAAGCAGTTCCGCTGGCCACCAAACTCAGCAGACATGAACATTATTGAGCATATCTGGGATGCCTTGCACCGTGCTGTCCAGAAGAGGTCTTCACCCTCTCGTACTCTTACGAATTTACGGACAGCCCTACAGGATTCATGGTTTCAGTTCGAATCATTTCCAAGTCATGCTGCGACAGCACTTCGTGCTCGCGGGGGCCGCACATGGTATTAGGCAAGTGTACCAGTTTCTCTGACTCTTCAGTGTATCTGTGGTATTACGGGTGATGCTGCGGTACTGGAATGCCGGAAGAGGTAGCTTGATAACTCTACAACATGCCGATGCTGTCCTCTGCATGTTATTCGTGACAGCGCCTGAATGTCGTAAAGGCAGTCAGATCTTCTGCTACCTAAAGCTGGAAAAAGAAGAAGCTAAATGTAGAAGTCGGTATTCATTGATTTATTTCCTTACCTGTAGCACCATACGGTTGGTGGCGGAGGGTATCTGACACCACAGCTAGTCATTCACTTTCCTGTTCACTTACAGACTGAGCTAGAGGAAAATGATTGTATACGTCCGCAAGATTTCTAACTTCTCGTACCTTATATTCGCTGCCCTTACATTCCCAGCAGTAGAATCGTTCTGCAGTCAGCTTTAAGGGCGGATGCCCTAAACATTCTCACTGGCGTTTCAGGCAAGCAGCGCTGTCTTCCTTGCAGTGATTCCCATTAGAGCCCATGAAGCATCTCCATGTTGGTCGAACCTACCGGTAACAAATCTAGTAGCAAAACTCTGAATTGCTGGGACATCATCCTGCTATGGATCTCAAACACTAGGGCAGTACCTAAAAATTTGCCGGACTAATGTTACGTACGCGATCTCCCACATACACTGACGTCCATCATTCGTCTTTCCCACAAGCGACTTTAAGTGGTCGTTCCATTTCATGTCGCTCTGCAGCGTTTCTCCTAAATATTTAACAGACTTGAATGTGTGAAGAAGGACAGCACTAATAGTGTATTCGATCATTACAGGCATGTTTTCCCTACTCATCTGCGTTAACTTATATTTATCCACATTATCCGGTCGGAGTGGCCGAGCGGTTCTAGGCACTTCAGTCTGGAACCGCGCGACTGCTACGGTCGCAGGTTCGAATCCTGCCTCGGGCATGGATGTGTGTGATGTCCTTAGGTTAGTTAGGTTTGAGTAGTTCTAAGTGTAGGGGACTGATGACCTCAGAAGTTAAGTCCCATAGTGCTCAGAGCCATTTGAACCAAACGTTGTTTTGCCATATAAATGATCTCTAGTCTCTAAGAATAATGTATACGTGTTACACAATGTATAAGTGTAACACAATAGCCGTTGTTGGCGGGACACAAACAATAATAAAGGCCGAAAACTATGTAGGAAGTGAGAAAAGGCTTAGGGGGAAGTTCGGCAGCATCGGCCGCTATTAGTTCTACCGTTTCTACGGTAGATCGCGCGGATTTAACAGCTGCAGCCGATACACGGCTCGTTCATGAGCATACAAACGTAGAAGCAATTTCGTGCGGAAACGTGTTCGCCAGCGTTATGAATAAGGGCAAGCACACACGCATAGATTTTTATTGTACGTAAAAATAATATACGATTACACTCTTTTAGAGGAACAAAGGAGAGCATAGGAAGTTCTTTGTTCCACGAAAAGAATTTGATCGTACGATATATTTCCGTACGATAAAAATCGACGCGTATGCTCTAGGCCTAAATGTCGGTTTGGCGAATGACGCGTGCTACCTAGTTAAACTTCTCGGTCTAGTTACGTCGATTCAAAGAGGGATATTCGTGTCGTTACTTTTGGTACGTTTTCTTCAATTACCTATCTATCGAATAGTGAAAGGCTGTTACCGGTAGACACCTGGCGGGGATAACGGATCAAGTGATAATTGATCAGCTATCGACCAGGGTTGAAAATGATTAAATTACTAAAATCGCTATTAAAAATAGGGGTCGGTGGTAGAAGGGTGAAAATTTAGGGTTGTGTGTATTTTTTAATGCCACATCATAAAAAAAATAAAAATAAAAATTTCTCTTCCCTTTGCATATACAGGAGTCACTTGCGGTTTTTGTCGAGTCTCTCTGAACTTTGAGCTGGCCGAGAGATTCTCGGTACACCTACATCTACGTGATTACTCTGCTATTCACAATAAAGTGCCTGGCAGAGGGTTCAATGAACCACCTTCAAGCTGTCTATCTACCGTTCCACTCTCGACCGGCACGCGGGAAAAACGAGCACTTAAATTTTTCTGAGCTAGCCCTGATTTCTCTTATTTTATCGTGATGATCCAGTCACACAACTGAGGCGATACTCCGTAGGCACGCAGTTTGGTTAGAAGACGCTTGTGAGGAACGGTGTCGAAAGCCTTCTGGAAACCTATCTAAGGGATTCATGCATGACTTCTGTATATCGACGTCCGTCAAGTATTTTCGAATGACGTTATAGCGACTAATGTTAAATCTGGTGTGCTGTGCTCTCTTGTACATTTTAGCAACAAGTTTGCTAGGGATCAACGTCAGCCTCGTACTACAACACTTAACACGCTTGAAAATGATTAAATCAGGGGCTTCGGCTAACGCAGCTACTAACCCCAGTCTGGGCATGGAATGCCGAGAGACCGACATGCCGCCTCTCGTCAACCACTATGAGTGATGACCGCTGGCTTGGAGTTGTAGCAGAGATGAATGACTTACTCATGTTGTCGTTTTCGTGGTGCTCATTCTGAAGACTTGTTTTATGCAGCTCTCCATGCTACTATATCCTGCACAAGCCTCTTGATCTTCGAGTAACTAAAGCAACCGAGATCCTTCTGAATCTGTTTAGTGTATTCATCTCTTGGTCTCCCTCTACGATTTTTGCCCCACGCGCTCCCCTCCTGTTCCAAATTAGTGATCCGTTGATGTCTCAGAATGTGTCCTATCAATCCTTCTTCTAGTCACGTTGTCACAAATTTTTTTTGTCCCCACTTATATTCAGTACCTCATTAGTTACGTCATTTACCCACTTAATCTTCAGCATTATTTTGTAGCACCACATTGCAATAGCTTCTATTCTCTTCTTGTGTAAACTGTTTATCATCCATGTTTCACTTACATACATGGTTACATTCCATACAAATACTTTCAGAAAGGACTTCCTGACGTTTAAATCTGTTGTGTTGGCAGAAGAGCCAACGCCGTGTTACTAGAGGAGGCCGAAATGCACGCGCTTTAGCTCACGCAGGCTGGCGTGAGGAGGGAAGAACTACACTCCTGGAAATTGAAATAAGAACACCGTGAATTCATTGTCCCAGGAAGGGGAAACTTTATTGACACATTCCTGGGGTCAGATACATCACATGATCACACTGACAGAACCACAGGCACATAGACACAGGCAACAGAGCATGCACAATGTCGGCACTAGTACAGTGTATATCCACCTTTCGCAGCAATGCAGGCTGCTATTCTCCCATGGAGACGATCGTCGAGATGCTGGATGTAGTCCTGTGGAACGGCTTGCCATGCCATTTCCACCTGGCGCCTCAGTTGGACCAGCGTTCGTGCTGGACGTGCAGACCGCGTGAGACGACGCTTCATCCAGTCCCAAACATGCTCAATGTGGGACAGATCCGGAGATCTTGCTGGCCAGGGTAGTTGACTTACACATTCTAGAGCACGTTGGGTGGCACGGGATACATGCGGACGTGCATTGTCCTGTTGGAACAGCAAGTTCCCTTGCCGGTCTAGGAATGGTAGAACGATGGGTTCGATGACGGTTTGGATGTACCGTGCACTATTCAGTGTCCCCTCGACGATCACCAGTGGTGTACGGCCAGTGTAGGAGATCGCTCCCCACACCATGATGCCGGGTGTTGGCCCTGTGTGCCTCGGTCGTATGCAGTCCTGATTGTGGCGCTCACCTGCACGGCGCCAAACACGCATACGACCATCATTGGCACCAAGGCAGAAGCGACTCTCATCGCTGAAGACGACACGTCTCCATTCGTTCCTCCATTCACGCCTGTCGCGACACCACTGGAGGCGGGCTGCACGATGTTGGGGCGTGAGCGGAAGACGGCCTAACGGTGTGCGGGACCGTAGCCCAGCTTCATGGAGACGGTTGCGAATGGTCCTCGCCGATACCCCAGGAGCAACAGTGTCCCTAATTTGCTGGGAAGTGGCGGTGCGGTCCCCTACGGCACTGCGTAGGATCCTACGGTCTTGGCGTGCATCCGTGCGTCGCTGCGGTCCGGTCCCAGGTCGACGGGCACGTGCACCTTCCGCCGACCACTGGCGACAACATCGATGTACTGTGGAGACCTCACGCCCCACGTGTTGAGCAATTCGGCGGTACGTCCACCCGGCCTCCCGCATGCCCACTATACGCCCTCGCTCAAAGTCCGTCAACTGCACATACGGTTCACGTCCACGCTGTCGCGGCATGCTACCAGTGTTAAAGACTGCGATGGAGCTCAGTATGCCACGGCAAACTGGCTGACACTGACAGCGGCGGTGCACAAATGCTGCGCAGCTAGCGCCATTCGACGGCCAACACCGCGGTTCCTGGTGTGTCCGCTGTGCCGTGCGTGTGATCATTGCTTGTACAGCCCTCTCGCAGTGTCCGGAGCAAGTATGGTGGGTCTGACACACCGGTGTCAATGTGTTCTTTTTTCCATTTCCAGGAGTGTATATTGACGTGAGGTCTGGAACATGACAAGAAATTAGAATTCAGAAAGCGGACGTAATTAGTTTGATACTTAACTTTAATCCATTAATGATGAACGTCGCTCTTGACGGTACTTGGTTCACAATATCAATATCAATAGTAACTGAATATGGCACCTTGCTAGGTCGTAGCAAATGACGTAGCTGAAGGCTATGCTAAACTGTCGTCTCTGCAAATGAGAGCGTATGTAGACAGTGAAACATCGCTAGCAAAGTCGGCTGTACAACTGGGGCGAGTACTAGGGCGTCTCTCTAGACTAGACCTGCCGTGTAGCGGCGCTCGGTCTGCAATCACTGATAGTGGCGACACGCGGGTCCGACGTATACTAACGGACCGCGGCCGATTTAAAGGCTACCACCTAGCAATTGTGGTGTCTGGCGGTGACACCACAAAATCTATCCTTGATGATAACAAAATTTCTCTTCTTCACAGAAGCCTTTTTTGCCAGTGCCAGTCTACATTTTATATCCTCTCTACTTCGACCTTGATCAGCTATTTTTCTCCCCAAATAGAAAAACTCATCTGCTACTTTAAGTGTCTCATTTCCCTATCTATGTCCTTCAGCATCATTTAATTTAATTCGATTACGTTCCATTATCCTCGTTTTGCGTTTGTTCATTTTCATCTTTCATTCTCCTTCAAGTCACTGTCCATTCCGTTCAACTGCTGTTCCAAGTCCTTTGCTGTCTCTGACAGAATTATAATGTCGATGGGAAACCTCAAAGTTTTCATTGCTTTTCCCTGGGCTTTAATTCAAACTCCAAATTTTTCATTTCTTTCCCTTACTACATGGTCAATAAACTGATTGAATAACATCACGGATAGGCTAGAACCCTACTCACTCCCTTATCAACCACTGCTTCCCCTTCATATCCCTCGACTCTTACAACTGTTCTCTGGTTTCTGTAAACTTGCCTAAGTCTACAAATGCTAGAAACGTAGGTTTGCCTTTCCTTAACGTATCATCTATGAGAAATCGTAAGGTCAGTATTGCCTCGCGTGTTCCTACATTCCTCAGGAATCCAATCTGATCTTTCCGAGATCGGCTTCTACCAGTTTTTCCATTCTTCTGTAAAGAATTCGTGTTAGTATTTTGCAAACGTAACTAATGAAACAGATAGTTCCGTAATTTTCATATTTGTGAGCACCTGCTTCCTTTGGAATTGGAGTTGTTATATTCTTCTTGAAGTCTGAGGGTACTTCGCCTGTTTCGTACATCTTGCTCACCACATGGAAGAGTTGTGTCATGCCTGGCTCTCCCAAGGCTTCAGTAGCTCTAACGAAATGTTGTCTACTCCCGGGACCATGTTTCGACTTAGATCTTTCAGTACTCTGCCAGATTCTTCATGTAGTACCGTATCTCCCATCTCATCTTCATCTGCATCCTCTTCCATCTCCATAATATTGCCCTCAAGTATATCTCCCTTGTATAGACACTGTATGTAATCCTTCCACCTTTCTGCTTTCCCTTCATTGCTTAGGACTGGCTTTCCATATGCAACCATATGTGCATTCAATCACAAATCGACTCAGCGCCGAGTTGGGTTAGGGACGTTGCTCGTACTAACGATGTCGGCTCTTTGTACCAAATTGCGCACTCTGTGTATCCTCAAACTAGCCATGGTCCAGACTCAAAGTTCCTGCTGTTCATTATGAAATCAGTTACAGTACTTTAATTTGGAATAGCTCCGACGTCAGGTGCAATATCTGCATGGTTACGTGGGTACAGGCACATAGAACTACTTCACAGGTTGTCTCTGAATTGCAAAACTTTCAGTGTAGAAGGGAGGGTGCCATCGAAGGTGTTGTCGAAATTGAGGGGTGATAGAGGGAACTTTCGCCTTTTTATTCAAATGTGTATCACTGTCCCACTCCTCCATTATCACACCACGGGAGGGCATGAAACAGGAAACCTGAAAAAACGCAAACACCCTTTACTGATTCGGATCACGTTCAAATTTCGTCGAATGATTTTGAATGGGCCCTAGTGGTTGCGATCGCATGTACTCCAAAGAGGTGCAATCACACTCAGTGTGGAAGCAACACCGCATTTTCCTTACGGGCTGAAACATGCGGGGTGGGGGTGGTGGTGGGGTGGGGTGTGTTGTGTTAGCAGCGTCCCAGGTTGTCAAGAACATCCTCCTGTTGCCCATCGCACAGACAGCTGGCGTTTTCGTCAGGGAAATGTGTGGGACACAACTATCCAAGGGAAGAGGTGATTACATTGACGCCCTTTATACTACCCCCTCAGACCTCTCCGAGTCTATTCTGAGCGGCCATGAATCTGATATCTTTTCGTAGCCCACACAGAAGAAAACCGCTTGGTTTCATCACTGAGGGTCGCCTTTGTGATGTCGTCGAAACATCAAACGAAGGGGTGAAATATCGGTAGAAAGGGCTGTGACCACCTTCCCATCACGTAACACGTCCACGGTGCCGTTGGACAAGATCGTAGTAAAATTTGCTGCCAATGTGACATTATTAACCCACCTTTCGCGTAACATGAGCTTCTGATCTCTGGCCTTTCTTTCGCATGTATCGACACAGTGCTGTTTGAAGTGTCGTCGGGTTCGAGGTGATGTCTCAGTGCGCCATGACTTTGCATCATTGCAGAGGGAAGTTGTAGGCACGTTCGAGCCGAATTTCAACTTTATAAGAAGCAGTGGGAGACAATTAGGGGGTTTCGAAAAAGTGATCCTATAATTGCGTTGTGCAATGCTGAAGGTTGGACAGCGGCTCTGGAAATAGACCTACCGATAAATTCTACAGTTGACTCCTCCTTTTCGGCCCTAAAAGCCACATCAATACGCGACGAGCGGAATGATAACGAACAAAACTCTGTTTTCGCACTGAGTTCAAAATGGTTCAAATAGCTCTGAGCACTATGGGACTTAACATCTATGGTCATCAGTCCCCTAGAACTACTTAAACCTAACTAAGGACAGCACACAACACCCAGTCATCACGAGGCAGAGAAAATCCCTGACCCCGCAGGGAATCGAACCCGGGAACCAGGGCGCGGGAAGCGAGAACGCTACCGCACAACCACGAGCTGCGGACCCCACGTGAGAGACGATGCAATGTAGGCCGACAAATGTAGGCCAGAACGGGACTACGGCTTTAGCCGCCCATCGTCTCGCTGCGTAGCGCCTGCTTAGTAGACTACCCAAATGACGCTGATGTTCCGCGTGGAGTCTTGGTGCCCCTTGTGGTGAAGCAAAATCTGTGGAACAATACAGTAACACCTGCACGTAGAGGAATACCGCATGTGAGCAGTTTTCTGTGACGGGAATATTTTGGTTCATGTTGGCGTTGTTACTTTGGTTCATATCATAGCTTGCAGTATCTACAGCAAAATCAAGGGATGTCCAGAAGCTGGGAATTAGGAGGCAGGATTAGAACCTGCGACCGTAGCGGAACATTAACACATTTAATCACACTAGGTGAGCGTAGAAGTAGTTGCCAGGAAGTAACTGATGAAAATGAAATTACTTCTAGCAAATGTGAATTTTATTCCTAAAAGCTTTTTCAAAAACATATTTAAAATTATAAGGAGAAAAGCACCCTCGAAATATCAAGTTACAATTTTATTTAGAGGCAGAAAGAACAATATTAACAGTATGAACCTTCGGGCTAAGAAGCTTGCCTGCTCCCTTTCTACACGGCCGTAGTCACGACCGCTCAACAACAACCTCTGAAAGACTACACTGGTGCAAATCTGCAACACACCAGATTACTTTAAACAAAAAAATTTTTAACAACTCACACAAACACCTAAACTATGCACCTCGTAAGAGGAATGGAAATGGTACAAACACTCACATTAAAAAATTATTTGCCACCGAAAGTGCAATTTTTTAAGGACTCTTACGGTGGAAGGGTGGCAACCTTATAACCTAAAATGACTATTTAAATAAAGCCCATGAAATGCAGACTTACATAAAATGTACAACATGCTCTACATTACACATATACCACCTCGCAAGATGATAGGCAAGATAAAAACATATTTCAGGAATTCGGCCTTTAAGCAATAAATTCGTGAACACCGAATCCGACAAACATGACAGAGGCAGCTATTAACGTATGCCAGATTGACAGGGAGGAGGGGGGGGGGGATTACTGAAGAACCCGGACCGCAGATTGCTCTAAACGTCGCCAACTCCACAAGGGAAAACCACCTTCCCGCGGGTGGGCAAACGAAGAATAATGGTGGGACGACCCCAAAACAAAGCGGCTGGTGACCTCACAAAGAAAACAAGTAGAATTTAACAAGTAAATGAAAGAACATATCTCCAATCACTTAACTTCTAACAAACTGCGATTTCTGGCGAAGACCTGGCGCAGCATCCCCAACGCTCTCCCGAACCGTCCGCTGCCAGCCGCTTCAACGGACGCAGGAAGGCGCGCCGATCTCCCGACTCACGGCGTCGCATCTCGCCCCGGCCAGCCCGATGTCGTGGTTTCGCTCCTGTTGCTCTCGTGTGAACCGCGAAGCCACTACCCCTTTCTATACGGCGCGGCCCATTGGACTCGCGTTGGGACCTCACATACGCCGACGCTCAAGGCGGACAAGTCATCTCGTGTCTCAGTGCGCGACCGACCAATCAGACCGAAAATGACCGTTGCCCGAGCAACTCGAGCAGACTGGCGGCCTAACGCGCAGACTCAGATGCAGGAACTCAGCCCCGACTGGGCGACCACTAGCTCTGTTACTGCCGGAGTGGCAAGACTCTCATTTTCTGGCTTTAACGTCTGACCCAAAGGACAGACATACTAGCACTCCAACGACAGACAGACACTAACTGCCGCACAAATGCAAACGAGAGACAGACCAGACACTGGTGACGCGAGACTGACGTAGTCTCACTCCGACTGACCGACTGACTAAGCTCGCCGACTAAGACTGACCAACTGCCGAGCTCATAGCGCCCCTTAAATGCACCTTCCCCCTTTCCCACCAGAGGGAGACACCAAAGCTGCGATTGCCACAGCGGCGCCACCGCCAGAAACGGAGGGCGACTGCTTTACACAACGCGCTGCGGCGCGCTCTTCAAAACAGCAATTTTTCCACGGCTTATTCAGTGTATCAAACGGGGCACAGAAAATGATGTGTTTCCATTGTCTTTTTGCAAGGCTTATAAGCAAAGACTAATAATTGTAGATGAGCAAATAAAATCAATAGGAAAAGAACCTACAGCACTATCCACCGTTCTGATGCAGGGAGTTAAAATGGCCCATACTGAAGCAAATATTTGTTACCCGATATTCGTTTATAGCACTTTCGTTTCCAGTGCTGTCCAGTACCATCACATATAAACTGTATACCCGCTGGTTTTTCCCAGCTGACGTCGGTCCTGATTGGCTGTTTGAGGAACGTAGCGGCGCGCGTGAGTAGTTGTGTTGTCTTAGTGTAACGAGCCGAAGGCGGCTCCTTTGATCTCGCCGCAGTGGGGCAGCCCCAGCAGACGCGTCAGCTGTGACGTCAGAGAGGTGCGGACACGGAGGGGAGCGTGTGCTAACCCGGCCTGGCGTGACCTGGGCTGACGGCCCATTCCCATTATACCGTCCCCTCCCCTGGCCGCGTTATATGGGCCACGATGACCTAGGCTAACCTCGCGGGCCCCATATGACGCCTCCCTAGTGTGTGCCTGTACCATGTAAAAGGCCAGCCCGACAGAATAATTATCCAAGTAAAGCCTTCTGTGTAGTTGGATTTTTAAAGCAGGAGAATGTACGTGCGTCTCCACACCGCCCCACCCTTACACTCCCGCCTCCATCCAAAAGTCGCCAGGCACATTTTGTATCGTGTTTTGGCAGGTATTTGGAATTTAACTTTTGCTGTGTGTAACCTGAGGCAGGCCAAACAGATACTACTCATCACACGTTTCGTGCGACGCCAAATGTCAATGGGAAGAGTCGGTTTGCTTTTCATTGCATACAGATTACAACAGTGCGTTGTACGGTTTAACGCAGGTAAACATGTCCAATGGACCGGCCCGTGCTGCACTCGATTCTACTACCCGCACACAGCGCATCGCTACTCGCTGTTGCAGCACTGGCTATTTTTCCTGTTTCGGTGTCCCTGCCAATACATATCGTAAAACGGAATGTAGCAGAAGACTAATTTGGGACTGTTCTACAGAATTGGAGAACCAATTTATTTGTAACAAGAAACAAATCTAGGTCTCACATTGACATTGAGCGCCACATGAAAGCTGTAGTGTGTGTTCCGTCCCATTCGGATTATTTCTTCGTGGTGCGTCGTTTTCTCTTGTATTTGAGCATATACAGGGTGGTAGGAAATTCCCGTTACAAACTTCTAGGACTTGTAGAGGGGAGTGAGTACATCGTATTTTGAATAGGAACACATGTCCGGAAACGTCATCCAACGGGACTACAGAGCGTTGAAGTTACAGGCGCGGGCGTCTGTAAATGTACGTACACACGGGGAGATTCCGTGATGATGCTACAGACTTCTAGGATGATGGAGAACGATAAATGTATTAATTTGAAGTAAGGACCCCTGTACCGGAAACGTACGAGTCGAAAGTTATAAACGAAAACCGTTCTGATACCTCTGACAGTTGAATACATGTACCGGTTCTTGTGTTGCGAAGAGTGTAGTACTGCTAACTATCAGTGGCGGTAGTGTGGACAAAAACGAGAAAAAATGTCCCGTAAACGTGGGCTCTAAAGTGCGTACCTTAACAGCTATGAACAGTTGTTCAGTAGAGGAGATGTGTTTCACATTAGCGAAGATGAACTAATGGTCATAGTTCCTCAAGTATGCAATTTAGAGCCCACGTTTATTGGATTTTTTTTCTAGTTTTTGTCCACACTACCACCATTGAAAGTTACCAGCCCTACACTCTTCGCAGATAACTTGTTAACGACTATTAAATAACGTGCTGATATACGCAGTAGCAAATACAAATGAAGGACTAGCACTGTGTGACAACTTTTAATCGGACTGAAATATATACTCTGCAACAGTCTTGTTTCTTTTTACCCCAAAGCAATCACACACGTTTTAAGATTCTACATGCACTAATTCTGGAGTATGTGTGGTAATACCGCATTTCATTATTCAGGTATGGAAAGCACGAAAAATTTTGTGAATATAAATGGAAGACATATATGGACTCGATTACTGTGAAACGTCCCCTTAGAGAAATTTATGAATGACTGTGCTGATAAACCTCTTACATTATTTGATTTTCAAACAGCTGAGCAGAACTTTACTCAGACATTTCGCTCTTTACTTATCCTGACCAACACTAAACTGACACACAATATTTTTTTAGCGCGACGCAGTCTAACTTTCAATAATCTCTACAAAAGAATGGCCCTGACTAACAATAACCTATACCTTTCATGACTCACTTACCTCACAAAAATCTTCGTTACTCGAACTACTGCAATACAGCGAGCGCCAATACTGCCAGCTAAATAAAAGATTCTAACTACTGAAGGCACTAACTACTGACAGGCATACTTAGCAAATGAAAGATTTTGATAGAGAACAAACAATGTATTTACCTTAATAGTGTTAAAAAGTCATAATATATAGCAGTTCATGACATCCAGTCTTGCAAATTTACTGTCTGTGACGGACACACGTCGAGATCATCCGCTCTAAAGTCTCCGCCATCTCTCTCCCCACATCCACCACCGCTGGCGGCTCACCTCCAACTTCGCAACGCTGCGCGCTGTTCACATGCAACTGCCCAACACTACAATGGCGAATATTCCAACAATGCCAACCAGCCACAGACTGCACACAGCACAGCCAGTGATTTTCATACAGAGCGCTAGGTGACGTTACCAACATAAAAACCTAAACAGCCTACTTACAACTGTACCATCGATGAATTAACAGACAAGTATAATTAATTCGAATACGACGAAGGATTCAAGTGTTCGCTACAGGTTTATGTTGCTCAAAGATAAAACAGTAATGACCACACATTGCAAACTTCATCACACGCTGTAAATTATAGTTTCCTCGTCAACAGAGAGCCTGTCTATTCTACTTTCACATCAGTTCGAATTCTACCTGACTTGCCCAACAGCCAACATCGCGAACGATCGAACGAGCGTGACGTCACTGCCTTTAACGGTTCGGGTGGAAACAAATTCTACCTTGGAATTCGGTGTACGGCGCTGCCTCATTGCATTAGTGCCTTGAAAATGGTGCGAAATATCGACGGTTGCCGAAGACGTGACCCGGCTACATTCTCGGAAGTTGTTTGATGATGTTATATGCCGGAGAAGGGGGGGGGGGGGCGGAAATAGATGTAATCACCTACTATTGTACTTTAAGCGCACAATCAGTAGTAGAATTTAGTTACTTGCTGTCCGTCCAGATGTTGCAGTTTTAACGGCCTGCAGTGTGCCGTTTCGACCCGCTGAGACCAGAGAAATGACGTGGAACGAACGCGCTCGATAAGATATACTGCCGACGCTGGGAGAAATATTTTTTGCCGCCGCCGCCGCATACATTTATTTTTATCGCGTTTACGCAGACAGCTCCGGAAGCTAATTACCGCAAGGTTCGTGTGTGCGTGCGTGTGTGACGTGTGGGGGAGGTGGGGGTAGCGCAAGGGTGTGGGTGTGAGCAGAATGGAGACGCTGGTGTGTGTGAGTAACGGCGCCCACAGGGCCGATCAATCACAGCTATTTGCCAGGCGTCGCCGCCGCCCCCGCTGCCTGTATCTCCATTAAGCACCGCGCTTTAAGCGAACCACCCACTCTCCGAACGACGATGACAATGTGGCGCATCCAAAGCCAAAATACAAGTGAGACAGGAAAAAAGCTCGTTGGTTTTTATTCCGTACTTTCACTGCCAGCCAATTAAAACTGCAACACCATGGAAGATATTACGAAAATGAATTACTAGTTACACAGCTCTTTATATGAATTTCATTGGTTAAATCGCAGTGGGGCTCATTTCGGCATATTACCATCGTCCAGTGATCTGTAAATACATTAACAGCTCATAGTCTAAATACTATAAGCTGTAACTTCGATCGTAAAGGTTTTATACTTGCGATTGGTGTTTTTACTTTACGTGTAATATCGATGTTGCCATTTGCTGCCTTTTTTGTGATTTGTATTTAGACGTACTGTTATACCTGATTTTAGTTATAGATTAGTTTTGTGCGTTATTTTCCCTCTTCATAGCTTTATTGGCAAATGTATCAGCGATATTTCATGTTTACGCAGTTACCACTATAAGCAGGTTATGTGTGGAAATTCGGCTATGTTTTGATTGCTTCCTTAAGTTTGCTTCCTTATGTTTTTTTATCAGAAATTTCGTTTGGTTTGTGTTGAAACTATTATGTTTTATTCTTATTTCCTTTACGCTATAATTTTGTTATGATTTGTAATGTTTTTTGCTGTTATATCTTTGTTGTACGGTGTTTATGCTGTTACTATCTTTGTGTGTCACATAGGATCTCTGGTTTGTTTATTTTACCCGTTTATTTACTTTATAACATCAATAATGTTTCCATTATATTTTTTGTGCTTCAGTTCAGTTTGTTCATTCAGTAAATTTAGAGGTTTATTGTGTGCATGACTGCTCCGTTTGCGTAACTGGAGGTTTCCAGTGCTTCGTTTATGGAGTTTACTTTGTGTTTCTCTGTTTTCGGATGTTAAAATAATTTGGATGGGTTGTTTTCACTGTCTATGGTGTGTTCTTTGTATCTAATGTTGAAGTTTCTGCCAGTTTGTTCTATGTTGAATTTGTGACATGTATTACATGAAGTTTTATAAATTCAGAGGTCGTTTATATATGTATTATTGAATTTCCTTTATAGATTTAGTGTTTGAAAGTGTGTCTGTTTTGATATGCTGAGGCGACATTGGTTTTGTTGAATAATTTGTTAATTTTATTTGAGATGATTCCTAGATAAGTTGTGGTTACGTATATTGCTTTCTTCTTTTTCGTTATGTATATTCTTAATGTTAGATAGAACATAATGAAATTTTATCTATTGCGCGTTTTGTCTTGTATTCGCCAAAAGGTTTTTGAGCGCAACATAAAATTCTGTGAATAAACCGTGTATATTACTATTCCTGTATGAGTCTGCGATCAACGTGAATATTTTGTGAATAAAACCATCAGGATCGCTATTTAATTTTTTTCACTGACTAGGCCGTTTGTGCTACTGCCGCCATCAAATATCAGGAAACTTAGAAGTGAAGTTGACAACCTGATGAGGCATAGATTTCAGTTCTAACACTGAACCTTGTTCTGCAGTTCTGTATTTCCGGCACTGTAGACAACTACAAGAAATGTATTCGCAATTGCGAATTTGAAGCATCTGTGGCTGTATGGGGATGACGACAATGAAAATTTGCGCCGGAGTGGGACTCGAATCCGGATTTCCCGCTTCACCCAGCGCTCGCCTTAGCAGTTTCGGTCATCCGATCACGAATCACGCCCACATCCAAACTTCCACATGTCGAACAAAGTCCCTGTGCCACAACCTACACTCGCACGTTACATACGAGGGTTGACAGAAAAGTAATGCCTCTACCTTCGTAACTTTACAACAGTTGGCAGCATTGGTATACGGTAGGTGCTGACTTGTTCCGTAGCCTCTTCTCTACAGCTCCAGTTTGCGGGAAGCCTTAGCACTGAACGGTTGTGTTGTTACAGTGCAAAGTATGGAACCCTGAGCAGACGGTCGGTCAATGCGACTTAAGCAACGTGTAGTCATTGAATTCTTGACAGCAGAAGGTGTCACCCTAAAGGAGATCCATCAGAGAATGAAAGCAGTTTATGGTGATTGTGTTGATGTAAGTACTGTGCGTCGTCGGGCGAAGAAGTGTAAAGATGTTGAGCTAGAAACATCTGACCTGGGTGACAAACAAAGAGTTGGACGTCCTATGACAGCAACCACCGAGTTTCACAAGCAAAATGTTGACAGATTGATTCAGGACGATCGTCGTATCACTCAGAGAGAAACTGCAAGCACAATCGGCATTTCACAAGAACGTGTGGGTCACATGATTGCTTTGCTTGGCTATCGGAAGATCTGTGCACGATGGGTACCCCGGATGCTGACTCCTGAAATGAAAGCGCACAGACTTGAAATTTGCCAGGAACTCCTCTCGCGTTACGAGAGTGAAGGTGATGCCTTTCTCCATTCAATTGTGACGAGAGACGAAACGTGGGTACACCATTACGACCCGGAAACGAAATGCCAGTCTATGGAATATCGACACAAAGACTCGCTTCAGAAAAATTCAAGACGCAGCCCTCAGCTGGAAAAATCATGGCCACAGTGTTCCGGGACGCAGATGGTGTTATCCATGTTGATTTGCTTGATCGTGGAACAGCAATAAATTCAGAGCGTTACATCACAATGCTGCGAACTCTGAAACGATGGCTAACAAACGTCCGAACGGAAGAGGGAAATGTTTTCCTGCACCATGACAATGCCAAACCACACACTTCACGTGCCACCACAGCAGAAGTTCAGAGACTGAATCTCACCGCCGTACGGCATCCTCCATACAGTCCAGATTTAGCACCGTCTGACTGCCATCTGTTCCCGATAACGAAAGACGATCTGCGTGGACATCATTATGCTTCTGAAGACTCCAGAGAGCTGTGAGACTGTGGTTGCGGAAACAGAGCGTCGATTTCTTCCGTGACGGCTTCAGGAAACTTGTTCATCGTTGGTAGAAATGTATCAAATTCGCTGGTGATTATGTGGAAAAGTGAATATTGGTAATTAAAGATCACATTCTAAGGATTATTTCTGCGTTTTATTTATTAAAATATTCCCATCCGAATCGAATCAACAAAGGTAGAGGCGTTATTTTTCATTCAACCCTCGTATATTCCCATCCAGGAGGGACATATTTGTTAAGGGTCGAAGGCCTGTTTTTTGGCTAATAAATACGATTGTATGCATGTCACTGCTATTTCGTATTTTTGGCAACGGCTGGTAGATGCGACAACTGGATGGCAGTTGGCCGAGTGAACTTGTGCGTTTGCTTCCATCCGTGATCGGAGAACGAATGTGAATTTGTGACCCACTCGGCAGATTCTGAAAGCAGTCTTCGGTTTCAGCTCTTTCTGTGGCGGATACTTGCAACTATTTGATTGTCTTGTGGGGAAGCATGGTAAGGTCGCTGACAAGTGTACCGTTTATGTGACGACTGATGATGCTGTGTGGAGCCACAATAGTGCCTAGCGCGTGGTGCTCTCTGTAGGTATAGCTGAGCACATACATTGGTGGACTCCGCAGTGTGTATTCGGCATACTACGAAAAATGCGTGATTAAACTTCAGTAAGTTTTTTCGGTTAATATGGCCATAGCTGCAAACTTATTGCAATACAATCCAATTTTCTACGTTCGCTGTTACACAATCGCTGTCAATCATACCAGCCTCAATCGATTTCGTGTGTTTCTCATTTTCAACTGCATACGAATACTCTCGTGAACTTAAACTGTCACCCTTTGTGGGCGTATACAACTGTATATGTGTCTTAAAACTTACTGTTCCACATCTTTAAATTTTATGTCTTACACATTCCTTTCCCAAGACAGTGTAGAAATCGCCGGCAGCTGGGCTGGAAACCTCTACTATTTTGTTGGTGTGCAGACCGAGAACCTGTGTGGCGCCATTGGACGCAATAAAACGGTGTTCAGGATTATTCCCTGTACACTGAAGTGCTACAGAAACTGGCATACGCATGCGTATTCAAATACAGATATATGTAAGCAGGCAGAATACGGCGCTGCCGTCGGCAACGAATATATACACTCCTGGAAATGGAAAACAGAACACATTGACACCGGTGTGTCAGACCCACCATACTTGCTCCGGACACTGCGAGAGGGCTGTACAAGCAATGATTACACGCACGGCACAGCGGACACACCAGGAACCGCGGTGTTGGCCGTCGAATGGCGCTAGCTGCGCAGCATTTGTGCACCGCCGCCGTCAGTGTCAGCCAGTTTGCCGTGCCATACGGAGCTCCATCGCAGTCTTTAACACTGGTAGCATGCCGCGACAGCGTGGACGTGAACCGTATGTGCAGTTGACGGACTTTGAGCGAGGGCGTATAGTGGGCATGCGGGAGGCCGGGTGGACGTACCGCCGAATTGCTCAACACGTGGGGCGTGAGGTCTCCACAGTACATCGATGTTGTCGCCAGTGGTCGGCGGAAGCTGCACGTGCCCGTCGACCTGGGACCGGACCGCAGCGACGCACGGATGCACGCCAAGACCGTAGGATCCTACGCAGTGCCGTAGGGAACCGCACCGCCACTTCCCAGCAAATTAGGGACACTGTTGCTCCTGGGGTATCGGAGAGGACCATTCGCAACCGTCTCCATGAAGCTGGGCTACGGTCCCGCACACCGTTAGGCCGTCTTCCGCTCACGCCCCAACATCGTGCAGCCCGCCTCCAGTGGTGTCGCGACAGGCGTGAATGGAGGGACGAATGGAGACGTGTCGTCTTCAGCGATGAGAGTCGCTTCTGCCTTGGTGCCAATGATGGTCGTATGCGTGTTTGGCGCCGTGCAGGTGAGCGCCACAATCAGGACTGCATACGACCGAGGCACACAGGGCCAACACCCGGCATCATGGTGTGGGGAGCGATCTCCTACACTGGCCGTACACCACTGGTGATCGTCGAGGGGACACTGAATAGTGCACGGTACATCCAAACCGTCATCGAACCCATCGTTCTACCATTCCTAGACCGGCAAGGGAACTTGCTGTTCCAACAGGACAATGCACGTCCGCATGTATCCCGTGCCACAAAACGTGCTCTAGAAGGTGTAAGTCATCTACCCTGGCCAGCAAGATCTCCGGATCTGTCCCCCATTGAGCATGTTTGGGACTGGATGAAGCGTCGTCTCACGCGGTCTGCACGTCCAGCACGAACGCTGGTCCAACTGAGGCGCCAGGTGGAAAGGGCATGGCAAGCCGTTCCACAGGACTACATCCAGCATCTGTACGATCGTCTCCATGGGAGAATAGCATCCTGCATTGCTGCGAAAGGTGGATATACACTGTACTAGTGCCGACATTGTGCATGCTCTGTTGCCTGTGTCTATGTGCCTGTGGTTCTGTCAGTGTGATAATGTGATGTATCTGACCCCAGGAATGTGTCAATAAAGTTTCCCCTTCCTGGGACAATGAATTCACGGTGTTCTTATTTCAATTTCCAGGAGTGTAAGACAATAAGTGTCTGGCGCAATTATTAGATCGGTTATTGCTGCTACAATGGCAGGTTATCAAAAGTGAGTTTCAACGTGTTGTTATAGTGGGTGCACGAGCGAGGAGACACAGTATCTCCGAGGTACCGATGAAGTGGGGATTTTCCCGTACGACCATTTAACGAGTGTACCGTGAATATCAGGAAACCTGTAAAACATCAAATCTCAAACATCGCTGCAGCCGGAGGAAGATCCTGCAAGAACGGGACCAACGACGACTGAAGAGGTTCAGCATGACAAAAGTGCAGCCGCTCCACAAACTGCTGCAGCTTTCAATGCTGGGCCATCAAGTGTCAGCGTGCGAACCCATCGATAGGGGCTTTCTGAGCCTAAGACCCACCAGTGTACCCTTGCTGACTGCACGACACAAAGCTTTACGCCTGCCCTGGCCCGGCAGCACCGACATTGGACTGTTGATGGCTGGAAACATGTTGTCTGGTCGGACGAGCCGCGCGGGATTAGCCGAGCTGTCTAGGCGCTGCAGTCCTGGACTGTGCGGTTGGTCCTGGCGGAGGTTCGAGTCCTCCCTCGGGTATGGGTGTCTGTGTGTTTGTCCTTAGGATGATTGAGGTTAAGTAGTGTGGTAGCTTAGGAACTGATGAACTTAACACACACATTTGAACACATTTTGGTCGGACGAGTCTCATTTCAAATGGACATGTACGGAAACCCATGAGTCCATGGACCCTGCAGGTCAGCAGGGGACTGTTGAAGCTGGTGGAGTCTCTGTAATGGTGTGGGGCGTGTGCATTTGGAGTGATATGGGAGCCCTGATACATACGTAAGCATCCTGTCTGATCACCTGCATCCATTTTTCCATTCATGTCCGAGCATTCCGACGGACTTCAGCAATTCCAGCAGCACAGTGCGACACCCCACACGTTCAGAATTGTTACAAGGAACAGTCTTCTGAGCTTCAACCCTTCCGCTAGCCACCAGACATGAACATTATTGAGCATATCTGTGATGCCTTGCAACGTGCTGTTCAGAAGAGATCTCCACGCCCACGCATTCTTACGGGTTTATTGAAAGTCCTGCAGGGTTCATAGTTCAATTGCATCCAGCACCACTTCAGACGTTAATCGAGTTCATGCCACGTCGTGTTGTGGCACTTCTGCGTGCTCATCGGGGCTCTACGTCCTATTAGGCAGGTGCACTAGTTTCTTTGTGTCTTTAGTGTTTTACTCACAATACAAGTTGTTGCCGTGTCTTCTGCGACGGGTGGTGGCTACGTAATCTGGAAATGAATCTGTTGAAGCCCACAGCGGACACTTGATCAACTCGGAGTGGAGGTCTATTACACGCTGGTGCGGCGGTTTGCGCCCGCTAGCGATGTAGGTGCGCCCCATCGATAGTGCTGACTGGAGATGTCGGTGATCGTGACATATGTTTTTCATTCGCACATCATTTCAGGGAGTACTAAAGCCCTTGCAGATCACTGCTGGTGTGGTCCCATCAGATGGACCGCGATGTTGAACTGGGTCGCCTGTACAGTAGGTCAGTGGGCTCGTGGGACGCAGGAGTTTTAGGGAAGCTTCTGTCGTGGAGCCTTGTTGGTAAAACCAAGGACTACCCATCGGTGCTGGCTGCTGTGCTGACTTCAGCTCTGGGTGCTGGACTTCATTATCCATGACTACAGATCACTGATCGTCTCATAAAGCAGCAAGTATAAGATCGACATTAGACCAGTCACACACTTGAGGTATTACCAAACAGAATAGAGTGCGAACGACATGAATGCCATCGAACCCACTTACAGAGTGCTCTAGTGTAGTTGAGGTGGTGTATGCTCTCATTCATAATGACCGAATCTTCTGATCTTCTCGAGGCTTCAGAGGTATTCAGTTCCGCTACATTTGATTAACTATATATGAAGGTAGTATCTGTTCCGGAAACAACAGATACTATTGATGAACGTGCAGCTTCACTAGAATGAAATGATAATTAAATCGACATCCTACCTGCCAACAGGCATTGTTATACCCATACGTGTAATGGGCAAACATCTATTAGGCGCACTACGAATGTAGTCGTGTGGACATTTTGAGAATGTGGGTCTCACGTGAAGCGTGCAAGGGATAAGTCCCTGCAGGCGCACTATCCTCTGTGCTCTCGGTGGCTCTGAAGGATAGAGCTTCTGCCATGTGAACTGGAGATCCCAGGATCGAGTCCCGGGCGGGGCACACATTTTTCATGTCCCCAATGATGTATAACAACGCCTGTTTGCAGCCAGGGTGTCGATTTAATTATATTACATTTGATTAACGAATTTGTTATAGCGTCTGCACACTTGTAACGATTTTCTGCCGAGCTAGCCTGCAGCTTCATTCAAGATTGTTGAGGTTGGTGCCTTCCAGACCAAGTAATGTTACTGAAATGCTTATGCTTCGCAGGTTAGTGCCTATTGATACTTCGGTGCGACTGAATAAAGCCAGCTGTTCAATGTTAGACAATTGTCTCTCCCATTTCCTTAGTAACTTGTCGCATAACAATAGTCACAGGCGCGAACGGATTTTTCCCAGTCAGAGACCAGTTTGTTATTACCATCACTGTGGAATGTGTGACTTTGTTGTTGGAGCCACAACCTCATCATTTCTTGCACCACTTCATCACTATCAAAGTGAAGTCCTCGAAATTGTTCTTTAAAAATCATCAATATCAAATAGGACCAAGTTTAATTATAAGAACAAATAATAAAAGTAAATAGTAATAATAATAGTAACAATAATAACAGCTAGAATAAAAAACATTAAGCAATTTCTTATACATACATTATGAAATAATTAAGTCAATCAATTTAAATACATTGCCGAGGTAACGCAGAAGAAATAGCCGTGAGAGGAAGATTAACAAACTCAGGATAAGGAAGGGGATATGATCTTTCAGATGTCTAAACGTGTATCCAATAATATATCTCCTCTCAAGCAAAATCCCAACTCTACGTTACAGTAACATGTTCATGTGCAGTTGAATGCCTGGATAAGAGTAAGATGGGAGAAACAGAAAACATGTGAAAGAAAGAGGGGAAAGTCCAAAGAAAAATACTGGGCTCAGTGAAACAGAATGGTGTATGGGGAAAGAGAGTAATGAAGAATCGTACAAGAAAACTAAACTAATAGAATGATGAGAAAACGTATAATAGTGTTTTACGGAGATCTAGTTAGTATGAATGAAACATTTTTGAAAGTATCAACTGGAAAAAATCTTCCTCATACGAGTGGCTTCAAGGAATTGGAAGTGATCTAAAAGACAATATTCTCCAAATAATTGGAGCAAAGTGCTGAGAAGTTCTCAAACAATACTACTGTGATGGAATGAAATACTATTGCAAAAAGTTACATCAGAATTAGTTACTTACGTGGTCCATAAGAGGCCCAGTTTGAGTAAAAACAAATACATTACCTATAACAATATTATTCATAACTTTAGCACTCTTGAAGCTGTGTTTAACATCATCAGGAACAAAAGGACTAATTTCACAAGCTGCGACATTGTCGTGAATAAAACAGTGACCTGTAGACTACATAGAACAAATTTCCTTTACTTTACGTCTATGGTCACAAAATTTTTTGTCAACAGATTACCGGTTTCGGTCTACAATTTGTTTTGAACAGTAGTGCTGCTGACAACATGACTCGTGCATATGCTGTTATTTATATATATTTGACTATTCTGGTACTGATTTTGCATTTAATGTGGCTGCAGTACATTAGGACATTGTTTTTATAAAACAGATCTGAAGATGGTCATTATAGACCAAAACCGGTAATCAGTTGACAAAAAATTTTGTGACCATAGACGTAAAGTAAAGGAAATTTAAAAGCAGTAATGACACAGGAGAAGACTGAAATGGCAGTGAGTGTTTCGGTAGCAAAATCTGAGATCAACTGAACCTATCGATACCAGATGACGGCTTCGTATCATAACGTAATGATGGTGTGGTGCGTGATGTCATACGTGCGCAAAGACATAGAGAACAGAACACTGTCACATTTAGTTTGCACATGTATTTTCTTTTTAATATACATTGTGGTGTCAGAATGATATGTAGCATAGCCTGGGGTGTAGGTTGGATTGGAAGGTACTATTCTACTCTCAGTCCACACAGGCTTCGGATGGCCGAATGGTAACGACCGACCACCGTGTCATCCTTCCCCGGTAGGCGTAATTGGATGCAGATATGGAGGAATATATGGTCAGTTCTCCCGTCCATCGTCAGTTTTCGTGACTGGAGCCGCTACTTCTCAATCATCTAGCTCAACAGGTGGCCGCTCAATGGCTGAGTGCACCCCGCTTGCCAACAGCTCTCGAAAGACCCGGACGTTGACCCAATCAAGTGTTAGCCAAGCCCAACAGCGCGTAACTTCGGTGACCCAATGGGAACCGATGTTACCACTGTAGCAATCCCGCTGGCACGTTGGAAGGTGATAGATCGAACATTCGTAAAATAGTGTCGAATACTTGAGTTAATCCAAAATCTGTAGAGAAGGAGATAAGTGGGTGGGGGAAGACACTAATTGGAGTGAGCTGCTGACGAGCATTGTTGCATCTGGTGGACCCATATCAGCAGTTTCACGTTGGAAAAGAGCTTAATTTGTCTAGTATTTTGAGGAAAATCTCATAGATTTTAATGATCCATCGGCTCACGATAGGTTGGCCAAATATTTTGGGTAACATTAGAGAACTTATATTCGAGGAGAACTCTGCAACAAATCTGCTGCAACCATTTTATATCCGCTTTACGGTTCATGGCCAGCGGCCTTGCCACAGTGGTAACACCGGTTCCCGTCAGATCACGGAAGTCAAGCGCTGTCGGGCTGGGCTAGCACTTGGATGGGTGATCATCAAGTCTGCCGACCGCTGTTGGCGAACGGGGTGCTGTAACTAACCTGTTTCTACGGGTTATTACGTTAAGAGTGGAAATGAAAATGCTTATTGATTGTGAAATTAACGTGAGAAGATTAGGGTTGCCACCGACTCTAACCATACAACTAATCAAGGGTTTGGCCGAGTCGGAAAATAAATTAATTTGATCACAGACTAAAAACTAATAAAAATACGTACGTCGTGATATCGTTCATTGGGGATGCGATGTACTTTATAATATTTTCCGTGCACTGACCACGAGAATCAACCATTTAAAATAACATAGCACATGCATGAACACTGTGCAGAAGATCAGCTCCCAGCAACACACCTGAAAATAAGACTTAATCTAAAGCATTTGTTTTAAAATAAAAGGGGAAACTAATCACTGGACCTGTGCGTAAGGAAACGCGTTGGATGTACTAACAGGAAAGCTACGAGGTGAGTGGCTTAGGTGCAAAAACGTTACCTCGGAATACAAGAGGAAATTGTGAATAAAATCATTTATTCTTAAGATGTGGATGTGAGGCATGTACACAATTCCTGATAACATTAATTCCTAAAACATTAAAGAAAAGCATCGATACATACACCGTTATAATCTACACCTAAAATCATTGGTGTGAATCATTGATACAACTGCTGTTGCCTGATAACTGATCCCAATAACTCGTGAAACGGTACACGTTTCGCAGTACTCCCGCGTGCCAACGTGGTTTGTGGATACGCAATTTCCAGGTATCGTGGCCAAGTTGCAACAATATCACATCACACAATCATGAACAGTTAACATTCTTTAAAACAAACATGAGACCGGACAGCTAGTGATGACGGTAGCCTAACAAACTTTAATGTTCAACCACGTGGTCGGCTTCCCACGGACGAAAGATACATAAAGCAAGCAAAATTTACGAGAAGGCAAAGCTATTAATATTTAGAAAAATGAAAGCTTATACAGGCACAGCTGAAGGCGAACAGACATTCATACAGAAGCGAGTGCTCACTTCTTATCGACACCTTTGTGTGGCGCTCTTCCGGTGGATCCAAGTCTGCTATAGAAATTTACTAAAAGAAAAATCTGCATTCCTTGCTGCGACAAGGCAAAGCAATTTTTCAGAGTTGAACAGCGAGACCAAAAGCTAACAGCTCTCCCCTCGCCCAGTAACAACGCGCCACGCGGTCAGTCTAACTCACCCTTCTCCGACTGGAGCACAGCTGTGGACGCTTCCCGTACCGGCGGCAGACTGCCTCCATTTTTCATCTCCAGCCTCTTCCACGCTCCGCGTGGACCGGAAAATCCAAATATGCCATTTCCGCCACCAACCTAACGTAGGTGGATTTCTCACAAGTAGCACAAACCTCTTTGCCTACTTGACCACTACCAGAGTTGGCTATTCTGTACAAATGCTGCTGAATCTATATCACTATCGCAGACTTTCTGCAGCAGGCTACGCCACCGTCTAGCAGTGTGACACACAACCACATTCATTCAATCACACCAATATGAGAGTTATGAGAAAAGAGAAACAAGGAAAAGAAAGAGAAATGCTAGTGAAAATTGGCTACCAGACTAATTTGGCTACAGGACCCTTTCAGTGCACTCAGCCCTTGTGAGGCAAACTGAGGAGCTACTTGGTTGAGAAACAGCGGCTCCAGTCTCGGAAACTGACATACGGCCGGGAGAGCGGTGTGCAGACCACATGCCCCTCCATATCCACATCCACTGACGCCTCCATGGCTTAGGATGATACGGCGGCCGGTCATTACCGTTGGGCCTTCATGGCCTGTTCAGGAGGAGTTTAGTTTTAAGGTTCATGAGAATAAAGTAAGAGGGATTAGGGAGTGTAGAGAATAGGTAGATACACTCCTGGAAATTGAAATAAGAACACCGTGAATTCATTGTCCCAGGAAGGGGAAACTTTATTGACACATTCCTGGGGTCAGATACATCACATGATCACACTGACAGAACCACAGGCACATAGACACAGGCAACAGAGCATGCACAATGTCGGCACTAGTACAGTGTATATCCACCTTTCGCAGCAATGCAGGCTGCTATTCTCCCATGAATACGATCGTAGAGATGCTGGATGTAGTCCTGTGGAACGGCTTGCCATGCCATTTCCACCTGGCGCCTCAGTTGGACCAGCGTTCGTGCTGGACGTGCAGACCGCGTGAGACGACGCTTCATCCAGTCCCAAACATGCTCAATGGGGGACAGATCCGGAGATCTTGCTAGCCAGGGTAGTTGACTTACACCTTCTAGAGCACGTTGGGTGGCACGGGATACATGCGGACGTGCATTGTCCTGTTGGAACAGCAAGTTCCCTTGCCGGTCTAGGAATGGTAGAACGATGGGTTCGATGACGGTTTGGATGTACCGTGCACTATTCAGTGTCCCCTCGACGATCACCAGTGGTGTACGGCCAGTGTAGGAGATCGCTCCCCACACCATGATGCCGGGTGTTGGCCCTGTGTGTCTCGGTCGTATGCAGTCCTGATTGTGGCGCTCACCTGCACGGCGCCAAACACGCATACGACCATCATTGGCACCAAGGCAGAAGCGACTCTCATCGCTGAAGACGACACGTCTCCATTCGTCCCTCCATTCACGCCTGTCGCGACACCACTGGAGGCGGGCTGCACGATGTTGGGGCGTGAGCGGAAGACGGCCTAACGGTGTGCGGGACCGTAGCCCAGCTTCATGGAGACGGTTGCGAATGGTCCTCGCCGATACCCCAGGAGCAACAGTGTCCCTAATTTGCTGGGAAGTGGCGGTGCGGTCCCCTACGGCACTGCGTAGGATCCTACGGTCTTGGCGTGCATCCGTGCGTCGCTACGGTCCGGTCCCAGGTCGACGGGCACGTGCACCTTCCGCCGACCACTGGCGACAACATCGATGTACTGTGGAGACCTCCCGCCCCACGTGTTGAGCAATTCGGCGGTACGTCCACCCGGCCTCCCGCATGCCCACTATACGCCCTCGCTCAAAGTCCGTCAACTGCACATACGGTTCACGTCCACGCTGTCGCGGCATGCTACCAGTGTTAAAGACTGCGATGGAGCTCCGTATGCCACGGCAAACTGGCTGACACTGACGGCGGCGGTGCACAAATGCTGCGCAGCTAGCGCCATTCGACGGCCAACACCACGGTTCCTGGTGTGTCCGCTGTGCCGTGCGTGTGATCATTGCTTGTACAGCCCTCTCGCAGTGTCCGGAGCAAGTATGGTGGGTCTGACACACCGGTGTCAATGTGTTCTTTTTTCCATTTCCAGGAGTGTATTTTACAGGTGCCGGGTGTCAGTCTGTGGGATGGAGTTCCATACCTGTTTCAGTTGGTCGGTCAAAAGCGGACGGTTAATGCTGGTTGTGAATGAAGCTGAAGTTTTCGTCCACTGGTGTCCCATTGTAAGGTGCCAGGACATGGGCACTTACGTGTTAGCTTACCAGCATTAGTATTAATAATAAAGGGACTGGCAAGGGCATCAGATCATGACTATTATGATAAATATGAGGCACTCTCGAGCAGTATTCCCTGCATGTCTGCATGATTGAGCCACTAACTTAAAGCGTTGGTGAAAAGTATCGGAAGTTGAGAATTGTGATATGAGTCTGCAGCTGGCGTGAGGTCTCCACAGTACATCGATGTTGTCGCCAGTGGTCGGCGGAAGGTGCACGTGCCCGTCGACCTGGGACCGGACCGCAGCGACGCACGGATGCACGCCAAGACTGTAGGATCCTACGCAGTGCCGTAGGGGACCGCACCGCCACTTCCCAGCAAATTAGGGACACTGTTGCTCCTGGGGTATCGGCGAGGACCATTCGCAACCGTCTCCATGAAGCTGGGCTACGGTCCCGCACACCGTTAGGCCGTCTTCCGCTCACGCCCCAACATCGTGCAGCCCGCCTCCAGTGGTGTCGCGACAGGCGTGAATGGAGAGACGAATGGAGACGTGTCGTCTTCAGCGATGAGAGTCGCTTCTGCCTTGGTGCCAATGATGATCGTATGCGTGTTTGGCGCCGTGCAGGTGAGCGCCACAATCAGGACTGCATACGACCGAGGCACACAGGGCCAACACCCGGCATCATGGTGTGGGGAGCGATCTCCTACACTGGCCGTACACCACTGGTGATCGTCGACGGGACACTGAATAGTGCACGGTACATCCAAACCGTCATCGAACCCATCGTTCTACCATTCCTAGACCGGCAAGGGAACTTGCTGTTCCAACAGGACAATGCACGTCCGCATGTATCCCGTGCCACCCAACGTGTTCTAGAAGGTGTAAGTCAACTACCCTGGCCAGCAAGATCTCCGGATCTGTCCCCCATTGAGCATGTTTGGGACTGGATGAAGCGTCGTCTCACGCGGTCTGCACGTCCAGCACGAACGCTGGTCCAACTGAGGCGCCAGGTGGAAATGGCATGGCAAGCCGTTCCACAGGACTACATCCAGCATCTCTACGATCGTCTCCATGGGAGAATAGCAGCCTGCATTGCTGCGAAAGGTGGATATACACTGTACTAGTGCCGACATTGTGCATGCTCTGTTGCCTGTGTCTATGTGCCTGTGGTTCTGTCAGTGTGATCATGTGATGTATCTGACCCCAGGAATGTGTCAATAAAGTTTCCCCTTCCTGGGACAATGAATTCACGGTGTTCTTATTTCAATTTCCAGGAGTGTACAATGCATGCACGTTTGAACGCTTGCATTCAACATTTTGGTGGCTACACTGGTTGTTATTGCAGCAGCATTTGATGTTTACAATGGCTTATTTCGCCTGTGAACTTGCAATTTAAATCACTATGTTCCTAGAAAAATGTATTCCTGAAATTTCATTGCTCTACCTTAATTACTTTTTGGACTGCGATTTTTTCCGCCAGTGTTCTTCACATCAATCAGCTTATGGACGAAATGGGACAGACAATCGCTGATATTGGTACAAAGTACCCTCCGCGGTAGTCCAGAGGCTGGTAGTCGTTGAACATGCATCTGTAACTGAAGCACATGTTCCCCCGAGATGTCCCCCCCACCCCAAAGGCTCCGCTCGGCTACTCGCATTGACTGTCGCCCACGTCCCAGCAGATCTGCCCCTCTTCCCGCCTGTGGAGACAATCCGCCGGCCTAATGGCGCCAGCTGGCCCGCACCGCCGGGAATTGGATTCCGCGCCCCGCCGGCAGATGGCAGGCGGGGTAATTACGATCCAGTAATCGGCTGTCCCCCAGGGCTCGACGCTCGGCCCATTTGACAGTCCCCTCCCACGCAGCGGCCCGTCTTCCACCATTTTTTCATTCGCAACGACGTAAACAAAACCAGTGCGTTTGTTTATTACGTTACTCACCAGCGCGTGACAAGTGAAAATCCATTTGACTGTTTCCTCAGCCCATCTGGAAAACTGAATATACCCTAAAGACTCGAAGCAGAATTTATACAGTGAAGCGATCTGTCGAAACCGGTTGTCGTAAACAAGTAAACATTTACGCGATCTTGGCGTTAGAAAGTTTTTACGAAATAAAACAGATCACCCTTTTCGATTTCTCAACATGAGAAAATGCAGTCAAAGCATTTTTAAAGACCTGAAGATGACAGCAAAGACTGTAGAAACAGGTTGTTGTAAATAAAGAAATATTTATGCGACCTTGGCTTCAGAAAGTTTTTATGACAGTAACGATTTTAGTCTGTCGATTGGCTCCAGTGATGCCAGTCAGTCATGGGGTTTCACATCCACGTCCGACGAACGCATTGGAGGGCAGGACCAGCAACCACAGCGCTAGCCTGGACAGCACGACACGGAAGTGTCCATGAGTTTGTTTGACGTCGGTGTGAGCACCCCCCCCCCCCCCCCCGAGCTGTCACCCATTTATGTCCCCACAATTATGTGAGAAGATAAAGCTTTATGCTTCGAAACCGGTCCTGGAGTAAATTATTACTGGCAACTGATGCGGATTTTTTCTGTAAAGAACTGAAGAGCATTTAAAATGAAAATCCTGCGAAAAAATTATGGGCTCTTGAGAGCGGCAGATGGTTGGATAATAAGGTGCAACCACGAAATATAAGATCTTATGCAAGGGAAAGATAAAAAATTTGTTAAATCTCAAACAATACGTTGTTTAGGATAAATGGAGAGGATGATAGATGACAGAATACCCAAGCGAATAATGAAAGCAGATGGTATTTCACCAGAAGGAAGAGTCAATCAAGAACTAGACGTCTGGACAATGTGTGGCTGACCTTACCAAGGAAAAAGCCTGAGGATGGAAGAGAAAAGCAGAGAACAGAGACTTATGGAGCAAGATTCTTTAGGAGGCCAAGCCCATCAAGGGCTGTAGTACCAAAGAAGAAGAGGAAGACTACAGTAAGATAATCCTAACAAACCTAGGCCTCGAAAGCAGTGATTTCCCCGATACGATGTATGCATAAGTGCAGTCATGCCAGTATTACAACACTATTAACGGCTGTTTAGGTGCTTTCCCTCTTGCTGGAAGGATGCATATGTGATGCATTTACGATGGTGCACCGGCACACGTTCATGTGCTTGTTGGGAAATAAGTGGCTCGAATCCTCGACAAGTGTATCGCTTATTGTTCGCCAGTGCCATTGTCTTCCAGGGCCTCCATCTTAAACTCGTTTGATTGTTTTCCTTGGCGATATTTAAAAGCTTTGGTGGATTGCAGCCTTGTAGTATGTCGATGAAATTCATCAACACACGGTGGATTGTTGTGATTGCATTCGAAACACGCCTATGATTTCTGATCGTTTACAGGCATCGATGAAGAGAAGGGCTGAAACCTGCATTCACATGAACCACGGCCTTGTGGAACGCTTGTTGTAATGTGTTTGTCCTCAAGTGTTACCCTCAAGTGTTGGGGACTCTGTTATGAGGTGTTCGGGTGCACGGTCATAATACACACATCAAAAACAGTTTTGAATCACTTCGGTTCAGAGAGTTCCGGAATCTGTACAGCAAATTGGAATAGAGATCAGCATAAACATAATTTCCACTTTATTGCTCATGAAAACCACACGTTGCCTGTTGTACCACCATACAGCGTGACCTTCAGAAGTGGTGGTCCAAACTGCTGTACACACCGGTACCTCTGATACCCAGTAGCACGTCCTCTTGCATTGATGCATGCCTGTGTCCGTCGCGACATCCTATCTACAAGTTCATCAAGGCACTGTTGGTCCGGATTGTCCCACTCCTCAATGCCGATTCGACGTAGATCCCTCAGAGTGGTTGGTTGGTCACGTTGCCCATAAACAGCTCTTTTGAATCTATCCCAGGCATGTTCGATAAGGTTCATGTCTGGAGAACATGCTGGCCACTCTAGTCGAGTGATTTCGTTATCCTGAAGGAAGTCATTCACAACATGTGCACGATAGGGGCGCGAATTGTCGTCTATGAAGATAAATGCCTCGCCAGTATGCTGTCGATATGGTTGCACTATCAGTCGGAGAATGGCATTCACGAATCATACAGCCGTTACGGCGCCTTCCATGATCACCAGTGGCGTACGTCATTCCCACATAATGCCACTCCAAAAAAGCAGGGAACCTCCTCGTTGCTGCACTCGTTTCTGGAGATTTGTGGCACCAGACGTCTAGGCAAAGGTCATCCAGATCACATATATAATGTGCTGGTGGTTTGAGGATGCGGAGCTGGCCCCCCGTAGCATCCCAGATGTGTTCCATCGGGTACAAGTGAGGCGAACTTGATAGCCAGTACATCAACGTCAGTTCAGCACGATACTCCTGAAAACGCTTAGCACGATTCTGACTTACTGACTGTTGCCCTGCTGGAACATGCCTTCACCGTCGCAGACGACTTCAAGCATGAAGGGACGCAGATGGTCCAGCTGCTGTCATGGGGGCTTTCCATGGAAGCCGAGGCAAGTACTGCTCTCACCGGCCTGTGTCCGTGGCTCAGTGCATGTTTTGGTTGGTTGGTTGATGTGTGGGAAGGGACCAAATAGCGAGGTCATCGGTGCCATCGGAGTAGGGAAGGATGGGGAAGGAAGTCGGCCGTGCCCTTTCAAATCCCGGCATTTGCCAGAAGCGATTTAGGGAAATCATGGAGAATCAAAATCAGGATGGCCGGACATTTTTATACCGAATGCGAGTCCAGCGTGCTGATCACTGCACCACTTTCCTCGGTGGTGATGGTTTTACGACCATCAACATGGTGTAACTAGAAACGTGATTCATCTGACCAGGTAATACATGTCGATTGATCCAAAGCCCAATGTCAATGACCCTGTGTCCACTGCAGTCGTAATTGATGGAAACTCTTAGGAGTCGTGTGCTGCCCATGTTCAACAATTTGCGCTTCACGGTGTGCTTCAAAAAACCGTTGCGTTCGCCAGCACTCTACTCTGCCGTCAGATCTGCCACAGATCATCGCCTGTCCTGCTTCACAGAAAGAAGAAACCACCTCTGTCCTGTCTGTGATAAGGAATGGACGTCCAGCACCTTGTAACCTGTTTGTGATTTCACTGTCGTTCAACCATGACAGTAGCAATCGTACAGCTGACCAGCTTGCAGATGGTTGTTTCGAGCCGCCAAGCCATAACAAACTGTCTTTTCTCAAAGATGCTGATGCTAGTGGATTTTCCCATTTGCGATCCATATCGTCGATACAGTGATTCCTAATTCATCTCCGTTTCAGTTTCATGTACTTTCCTTACCGCGTCATGTGCCCACAACGTCTCCAGTTGGCATTCGGTCTTACGGTGGGCCATAATCAAAATATTTTGACAGATCAATGTGTCTCAATGACACTGTCGGAGTATTATCGAATTTACCTTTACCTGTCATCTTTGTTTGGTTCGCCTGTCGTTTTTCTTGCCCATAAATAAAAACAAACACTGTCCGAACAGGCCCAATGGCACCGACCGACCGTCGTGTCAGCCCATAGGCGTTACCGGGGGTGGATATAGAGGGGCATGTGGTCAGTACACCACCCTCCGAGGCGTTGTGAGTTTTCGTGACCAGCACGGCCACCTGTCAATCAAGTAGCTCCTCAGTTGGCCTCACAACGGCTGAGTGCACCCCACTTGCCAACAGCACTCAGCAGACCTGGACGGTGACCCATCCAAGTGCTAGCCAATACCGGCAGCGCTTTACTTCATAATCTGATGGGAACTGGTGTTACGACTGTGGCAAGGCTGTTGGCTTTTCTTGATCACACACAAGTGTAAATAAACCTTGACGTACACTCAGTTGTGCTTGCTGGAAGTACACTCGCTGGCAGAATGGTGCATTCTTTGGTAGGTCTGGAAGGAGACCGAGTCGATACCATAACGCATAAATTATTAGTTCACTTAATGGCAACACAGATAAGAAAGCTTACTTAACATTGTAGAGTCCATTTCCTCAGGAATGTCATGAGTATTTACAAATATCTATAAGAATTCATGTATCAATTGATGCAGACAAAATACAAGTCTGTCACTGAGAGTAGATTTGATGGTAACTTTTACTTTGGTGTTCAGCCTAATACATTGTTCAAACAGTTGTGCTACTGTACTTAAGGCGCGTGCACACTAGCCCGACGAAGGCAAAAAACGACATTGGTCGCCTAACCATTAGCGTTCTGTTTAACATCGTCACTAAACCAAGGACTTGATTCAAAAATGGTTCAAATGGCTCTGAGCACTATGGGAGTTAACATCTGAGGTCATCAGCCCCTAGAACTTGGAACTACTTAAGCCTAACTAACCTAAGGACACCACACACATACATGCCCGAGGCAGGATTCGAACCTGCGACCGTAGGGAAGAAGAAGATCTAGCAGTCAACACACATGCAGCACTTATTTTACTGCAAGAAGTTGCTAATCAGAAAAATAAGTCGAAAAAGAAACGACGCTGGTGGAAAAAAATGGTTCAAATGGCTCTGAGCACTATGGGACTCAACTGCTGAGGTCATAAGTCCCCTAGAACTTAGAACTAATTAAACCTAACTAACCTAAGGACAACACACACATCCATGCCCGAGGCAGGATTCGAACCTGCGACCGTAGCGGTCGCGCGCTTCCAGACTGTAGCGCCAGAACCGCTCGGCCACCAGCGGCCGGCCGACGCTGGTGGACGATCGTTTTAAAAAGTAGAGAACAGTGCGATGTGACAAAATTGACGTCTTACCTGAAAGCTGAACTGGAATATGGACTACTTCATAATTTTTTTTTTGCGAATTAGTTCTACCGGTTAGGAACTGTTATTGAATTGTGTAGGCCTTAAAATTTCCAATTTAGGAGAGATGTATCTGCCCTACAAAGATGCTCATAAGGATTCTATTTTATTTTTCACATCATGCACATTGTTTTCTAACAGCTCACTTATTCCTCTCCCAGCAGCTAATCTTTTCAATTTTTACAATAGCAGTTCCATAAACATTCCCATTCACTATAAAACTATCAGCCTTACTGCTGTCTCCAAATTCCACTCAATACTCCGCTAGTTTTTACATGATCAATACATACACATTAAATAGACACTGCAAATCGGTACTGAACCAACGAACATTGGACCCGGCGTCCACACGAGGAGGTGTGTTCGATGCCCAACGCCTTGATGTTACCGTCGGCAGTCCGAACCGTAACCAAGACCAGCCGCTGCATTGTCTCCGATTGCCGCTCGTACACTCTAAGCAAATCTCGGACAACGAAGCAGTTGCCTGCCGTCCGTTGGCTTTCGTTGGTCTATTATAGGCTACAGGTACCGTCTTTTTGCAAAAACTCTGTTTCTTTCTTTATATCCACACATGTTTTGGCACCTCTGTGGCGTCGTAAGTGGGTTTCGTTTATTAATAACCGTAAAAACTTAACTTCTTTTAGGTTATAAGTGATCTTTCAAAGTTTTGCGAACTAAAAAGGCGTTTATAATAAACGAAATTACACAAATGGCTCTGAGCACTATGGTACTTAACTTCTGAGATCATCAGCCCCCTAGAACTTAGAACTACCTAAAACTAACTAACGTAAGGACATCACACACATCCATACCCGAGGCAGGATTCGAACCTGCGAACGTAGCGGTCGCGCGGTTCCGGACAGTAGTGCCTAGAACCGCCTGGCCACCCCGGCCGGATGAAATTACACAAAGGCCCTTAATATGTGTGCCCAGTGCCCCCAGAACGCAGACGAAGAAGAAGGATCAGTCACAAGGAAACGCAAGTAATAACAAACATATACGCAAAACATTTTGCCACGCCAAAATCACATTTCGTTTCTTTCTTTTTTTTTTTTTTTAAGGGATGTGTCAACTTGTTGGTGAAATTCACTTTTACATCGTTTGGATTGCAGATGACAAGCCATCAGTGCGGGACACCATACAGATGCTCCAGCGAAACCATATAATGTAAAATCACAATAAGAAGAAAAACGAACAAAAACTTTCTTTTCATCTCACTTTGTTAGATCAGTTACAACCTACAATATGTTCACGGTTTTCAGTAAACAAATCCCACTGATGATGACACAGAGGTGCTGAAGCATGTTTGGGTATAGAGAAAAAAGCAGTGGTTTTGCAAAAAGGCGGAACCTGTAACCTATAATTTAACTGCAAACGCGGAAATGAAGACAGGAGCTGCAGATCGAAATGATGGATATTTCGTTACCGTGCAGTGCAACCGTGTTTAGTCAGTGATCGCAGACTGGTTGAGTAGTAACTGTGCCCGGCCGTAAGTAGAAGAGTGGTTGCGGCTGCCTTTGTGGGCGTGGCTACGCCACTGTCTCACATTCGGCGCGGCCTGCAGCAACTGTTGCTCCTTGTGATTGCATTGCGAGGTTCCAAACCTCACTTGGACCTCGCTCTTTGGACGGCACCGTATGTAAGCTAGGGCGTTCCGGTTGGTACCTGTCGGGAGTTCGGGAATTAGCCATCTTGCAAGACCTGCGCCGCATAAAGCCGGCATTGTCCCTTTGTCTGTGAGAGGAGAGGCGCCCATCAGGCCACGACTGCTTATCAGACCTCCCTCCCCTCCCCCTTCCCCACCCCGTCCCACACCCCCACCCCTAGCCAGACATCCCTCTGGCTTCCGCCTTCGCCCCTCTTTTCTTTATTTCTGCCATAGTGACGTCATCGCCGGTCCCAGGTTCCCTTTGTAAGGGATGCGACGCTTTGTAGTCTGCGCGATGCGGAAGCCCGCAGACGGAGGGAGGAAAGCGCCGAAAGAAATCTGCTCTGCTAATTAGCTGCCAGGATGACGGGACCCACGAGAGAAAGCAGACCCGCAACTGTCTGCCCCACAATACTCCATTCGACTCCAGACCCCGAAAGCCGAGCGCAGTCAGATGGGGAAGGCGCGATTCCAGGAGTCGGGGGCGCGGATGGATGCGGTGTCGCTTCATCGCGAGTAATTTGGCGCGCTGAAGTGCTCGAAACGTAATTAGACAAACCCTCAACAGTAGTTATGTTGGGCACGTTCGGATGACTTGCAAGTCACGTCTTAGAAAGCTGCTCCAGTGTAAGGGATCCAAGCCAAATCACTTTAACAGGAAACAGTGAACATACACGAGGGTCACTCCAAAAGAAATGCACACAATTTTTTTTTTAAATCCATCTTTTATTCTACACGTTTGAAAGTTTTACAGAGTGTAGATACATCCTTTAGGAACAACATTTCTCCGCATAATTTCCATCCCTCTCCACTGCCTTACGCCATCATGAAACCAGCGCCTGTATACCCGCAAGGCAAATGTCTGGACCAACCTGTTGGAGCCACTGTTTGGCAGCGTGAACAAGGGAGTCATCATCTTCAAACCTTGTTCCACGAAGAGAGTCTTTCAGTTTCCCAAAGAGATGATAGTCACATGGAGCGAGGTCAGGACTGTAAGGCGGGTGTTTCAGTGTTGTCCATCCGAGTTTTGTGGTCGCTTACACGGCCGTGCATTGTCGTGCAACAGCAAATCATTCTGCTTTTGCCGATGTGGTCGAACACGACTCAGTCGAGCTTGAAGTTTCTTCAGTGTCGTCACCTATGCATCAGAATTTATGGTGGTTCCACTTGGCATGATGTCCACAAACAAGAGTCCTTCGGAATCGAAAAACACCGTAGCCATAACTTTTCCGGCAGAAGGTGTGATTTTGAATTTTTTTTCTTGGGTGAATTTGCATGCCGCCGCTCCATTGGTTGCCTCTTCGTCTCTGGTGTAAAATGATGGAGCCATGTTTCATCACCTGTCACAATTCTTCCAAGAAATTCATCTCCACCATTCTCCTACTGTTCCAAAAGTTCGCTGCACACCGTTTTTCTTGTTTCTTTGTGTGCCACTGTCAACATCCTGGGAACCCACCTGGCACAAACCTTTTTTAACGCCCAATACTTTCAGTATTCTGCACACACTTCCTTTCCCTATCCCAACGTAGCGTGGCAATTCGTTCACTGTGATGCGTCTGTCAGCAGTCACCAATTCGTTAACTCTCTGCACATTGTCTGGAGTGTGTGCAGTACAAGGCCTGCCGCTGCGAGGGCAATCCTCAATACTGCCGTGCCCGCTTTCATCACGTAAGCTGCTTGCCCACCGACTAATTGTACTGCGATCGACAGCAGAATCTCCATACGCCTTTGTCAACCCCTTGTGGATGTTTCCCACTGTCTCGTTTTCACAGCACAGGATTTCTATGACAGCACGTTGCTTCTGACGAACGACAAGTGTAGCAGCCATCTTGAAGACATGCTGTGACGGCGCCACTCACGGGAACAGGTTGAACTAAATTTGAAAACAAACGGGAAGGCTGTATCTACGAACTGTTAAACTTTCACAAATGCAGAATGAAAACTGTATTTTTACAAAAATAGTGTGCATTTCTTTTGGAGTGACCCTCGTACATGATGAGTATGCTCCTATAGCGTAAACCCGCCGGTACACCGACTGTGCACTCGAACGTTGAGCGTTGAGAGTGCCGAGTTTCTGACATCATAGCGTGGAAAAAGCACGTTGGGGAGTCTTTCCGAACAAACAGAGCAATATTTAGCCTGACGAATAGCCTGTTCTGAAGCACCTTTTGAACGTTGACAAATGAGATGGAATAACGCCACCTGCATCAGATGCACGTTATCTCTCTCTTCAGTGCAGAGTCGCTAGACGTCATATTGGCTTTCAGTAGAAGCCCATACGCATATCTGTCGCATCTAAGCATCAGAAAACTGAGAATTTTTCGAAAACTCGTCGTTAATTGTATGGTTTGTTGTAATAAAATGTCGGGAAGCGTCATGTGGGTAGTTAAGGAATTATTGTACACTGGAGAGCCAAAGAAACTGATACACCCGCCTAATATCGTGGTAGGACCCCCGCGAACAAGGAGAAGAGCCGCAACACGACGTGGCATGAACTCGGCTATTGTCTGAAGCAGTGCTGGAGGGAACTGACACCACGAATACCGCAGGGCGGTCCATAAACCCGTAAGAGTACGAGTGGTTGGAGATCTCTTCTGAACAGCATGTTGCAAGGCATCCCAGATATGCTCAGTAATGTTCATATCTGGGGAGTCTGGCGGCCAGCGGAAGTGTTTAAACTCAGAAGAGTGTTCCTGGAGCCACTCTGTAGCAATTGCGGACGTGTGCCGTGTCACATTGTCCTGCTGGAATTGTCCAAGTTCGTCGGAATGCACTGTGGGCATGAATGGATGCAGGTGATCAGACAGGATTCTTACGTACGTGTCACCTGTCAGAGTCGTATCTAGACGTATCAGGAGTGGTTTATCAATCCATCTGCACACGCTTGAACAGTCCCCAGAATAATGTGATCATCTACTGCGAAGTGTCGCGAGAACAAATATCTGCTGCTGGCGTCTCCATCTTGATGCGGAAAGCGTTAAAGAACAGAATACATTCGTACACTTTTAGAAATGAAAGAATAATAGTGCTACGTCTTAAAACTGATAGAGAATACGTCTCCATATTGACTTCGTGTAAGCCAGAATTATGAATTTTACGACATGCCACAGAACACTATAGGAAAAATAAATCAGTTTACCTTCCATTAGGAAAATGGGTGCACTCAGCGACTGTTCTGTAATTTATAAATGATGGAGCGCAGCAATCAATCGTCCTTTTTGCTGGTTTTATTGCGCAAATCCAGATTTCGGCTAGTGGCTAGCCATTATCAATGCACTATTTTTTTTAATCTCGATGCATGTTAGTTCCCTGCTGTTCGGTCGTCAGTCACAGTTCCTTGAATACTGTGACTGAAGTAACATGCATCGAGATTTAAAAATCTCGATGCATGTTAGTTCCCTGCTGTTCGGTCGTCAGTCACAGTTCCTTGAATACTGTGACTGAACTAACATGCATCGAGATTTAAAAATAGTGCATTGATAATGGCTAGCCACTAGCCAAAATCTGGATTTGCGTAATAAAACCAGCAAAAAGGACGATTGATTGCTGCGCTCCATCATTTATAAATTGAAAATGATTATATACTTCTTATGGGAGACTTACTTTCGAGTAGGTAAGACACCCATTAAGGGTAGGGTATGTACAGAGCGTGAAAATACACTGAACAACAATGGAAAGAAGCGAACTGAGTTTGTCACACATCATTAATTAAGAATAACAAACATATTTCTTCAACGTTATGTTCCTGCAAGTAAAACGCAATGGGTAGGAATGAAAGACACAATATATTACAGTAGGCTGGATGTATCACCACATGACTTTTTAGTAGGAAGTGACATAATTTTTTTTTAAAAAGTTGGAAGAAACCGCACATAAACATCCAGTCGGACGTAAGAATATATAAGGTGCGCCTCCTCTAAGATAACAGTATCGTACTATTTACCGAAAGATACTAAACCAGAAATATCACATGAAACCAGTAAATAATAACATGAATGCACAATGGAATGCTGTTAAGGAAATTACAACGCACGTAGCTGCTGAAGCATGATGAACGAGAAAAAATAAATGTTCTCTAAAGGGATTAACCACTTAGAATGACCATATTTGAATGCTAATAAAAAACAAAAAGGATCAAACGATATGTTTTCACTGGAGACCATAGTTTTCGAGTTAAAAGTGACATTCAAGCGCAGCCCCAGTCACCGGTCAGGATTTCTAGTATGTTGTTGATGGCACTCCTTCCTACCCCATACCAGATTTAACTACATTAAGTTTCTCTGTAGGACTAATAGTTTGATAGTAGCGAGCAAGAAAATATGAATACTCCGTGCGTATAGACTTTGGAAAATTAAAATCATCCAGGATAAACGATATAGGATACAACTTGAGCAGCTCTCTTCAATTGTTTGCAGATAATGTCGTCGATTACCGCCTCGTAAAGACATCAAAAATTCAAAATGTTTTTGCAAAATTATTTAGACACGATACTGTTTGGTGCTAAAAAAAATCTGCTAGATTTAGGCTACACTATAAAGAACACAATTTTAAAGATGATCGTCATCATCAGAGATTAGGCCTTTTGGCCCTTTTCGCCTCAGAGTTGTTAGCAGTATCTCTTTCAGGGACGTCCAAATTCCTCTTGCGGATTACGTTATATTGCATTGCACCTGTAGTTATCCTGTCATTATACGTATGTTGGACACAGTCTTTCCATTTCGGTCGGAATTTTTCAGCTCTATTTGTAATGGGTTCAGTATTTAATTCTTGTCAAATACCCATATTTCTTTTATGGTCCAACAACAATTATCCCGTTTCAGAGCACAGGAACTTCAGCTCTGATGGTTCGATTCATCGTAACTGGTAAGATGTTAGGGTTCAACACTGCTACCGTACACTAGGAAAGGAGGGTTGTAACATTGTAGAGTTTAATGAATGTTTCTCTCCGTGCGTTATGTTTTAATGTACGTTGTATCTGAATCTGGCCAATTTTACATCTGCATCATTTGACTTTGGAAAATTAAAATTGCTCCCAAAAATTTTAACTTTCCTATTTCCTCAACTATTTGCCCGCCTGTAAAAATTGTGGCTCTTACGTGCTACAATTTATTCTTGAAACGCCAGCACTTTTGTTTTATCCGTAGATGTTCTCATTCCACGTTTCGCGGCAATTTGACATAAATTATGTATTGGAATTTCAACCTTTTTTCGAGATACTCCTATCATCTGATCACCATTGGGCTGGAAATCGTTAAAAGAAAGGCGTTTTTCGTTGCGACGGAATCTTCTCACGAAACTGCAATCACCAACTTTCTTCTCCGAATGAGAAAATATTTTGTTGAGACCTACATAGGGAGGAACGATCGCCACGATAAAATAAGGGAAATCAGAGCTCGTAAGGAAAGATATAGGTGTTTATTCTTTCCGCGCGCTATACGAGATTGGAATAATAGAGAATTGTGAAGGTGGGTCGATGAACTCTCTGCCAGGCACTTAAAGGTGATTTCCAGAGTATCCATGTAGATGTAGATGAAACAGTATCGTCATGAAAGAAAAATTATCACTTCTCAATGAGTTACTTTATAAAATCAACCGTTAACGAATGATAATGTCAATATAAATATTCAAAAGGGTGAGGAAGAGAGGGCATCTTTGTCTAACTCCATGATTAATATCAACAGATTCTACCCAATCTTACAATATTTACTATTTTTGTGTAATGACTGATTTGCTGTAATCATATGTTCTGGAACTGCCATTTCAGTAAGTGATTCCCACATCATTTTCCGCATTGTCTTGTCAAACGCCTTTCACTGTCAATAAAAACATAATAAATTGCCAGTCTGCGAGGGCCGTTCAATAGGTAATACGACACCTTTTTTTCTGAATGCAGGGTGGTTTTATCAGGATTCCAGTACACCATTTATTCCCCACGCTTTTGGCTACAAAACCCGATTTTTCAACATAACCTCCGTTCAATGCGACGGCCTTACGCCACATTACTGGAAGGGCCCATATCCCCGCATGGTACCACTCTAGTGGTCAAAGTGGGAGCCAACGTCTTGCTGATTCGTCACTCTTTATCGTCTTCTGTTAGGCGTTTAGGATCCCAGCGGGATCACACATTTCAGGCCCCAAATGATCGATGAGCGTGCCAGTACTACCAACAGAGACGTCCAGTTCAGTAGCGAGGTTTGATTGCGATCCATCGATCACCTCGAATGAGAGTGTCCGCACGTCCCAACATTCCAGGAGTCACAGCTCTGTGTGGCCGCCTGGAACGCTGGAGATCGGACACGTTTGCACGACCTTGATGCGATAATGTCAAACGTCTCGCCCCCAAATGCTCACCGTTTTTATGTCCTCGGAGTCTTTCGCGACGGCATACATGAATAAAACGTTCTCGGTTTTCCAGCCGCGTCAATTCGAATAAAATGCTCGATCTTTCGATGGCCATCCCCGCCATCGTCGTCAGGAGTTCACTGACTGCTGGGGCTGTTACGGTCTCTTGCTTGTATAGGCATGATGACATCATCAGCAGCCAATCAGATCGATGCAATGTGGCGCGCGCGTAGGTCGATCAGGGCAGCTAGCGGAGCTATTGCCCGCGGCAGCACCGGTGACGTCACGTGGCGCCAGGGGCCGGCGCCACGTTTGAAACTTCCGCTCCCGCGTCGCGCATCTGTCTCTGCTTTCCTTCGATGTCCAACACCCGTCCCCATGCCCTGCTGAGAGTGTATCCCTGGTCTCTGTTGAAATTGTTGTTGTTTAAGCGAATTTCGGCCGCTTCCTTTATAACGGAGTCCCAATATGTAGACGAATGAGCCAACACTTTTGTATTTTCGAACTGTATTTTATGTCCGTTTTTTAGGCAGTGCTCCGCTATGGCCGACTTGTCAAGCTCCCTTTGTTTTATATGGCGCTTGTGCCCAGTACAACTCTCCACAACTGTGCGAATTGTCTGTCACCGTTTTTTTGTGTACAGCCAGGGCTCCGTAGACATTCTCCAAGGCCCTACGAATATCTACGATGCTCTTGTTTTCCACCAAAACAAACTCAATGACAGTTCGCTGCGGAACGCACGTCTGTTAAAGACAACGTCTTAAAGGCTGTCCATAGCGCCGCTACTTAATGAAACTATATGGGCTCAAGTAGGAAAATTCCACGATGTCCCACAACAAGCTCCACAGTTTTTCAACCGAAATTGATCGAGAGAAACCGTGTTGCAGCACTTACCGAATGCCCCTCGTAAATTCCCTTCTTTTCTTGATTACATGTGCCAAAGCGAACATGATCCACATTTTCTAAAACCATATTGTACCTCTATTGGTATTAATCTCTCGTTTATAACTTAAGCATACGCTTTGTAACAGGAATTCAGCAGACTAATTCACTGGTAATCTGCGCATTGTGATTTATCGTCTTTCTTGTAAGTGGAATATACTACGAGGTGCGGCTAGAAAAAAACCGGACTGATGCTGGAAAAATCATTTATTTACAATTTCATGTTATCTCCTTCAATGTACTCTCCTCCTCGGTCTCTACACCGCTCCATACGAATTTTCCACTGTTCATAGCAATGCTGCAGATCATTTTCGGTAAGTCCATACATTACTTCCGTCGCTTTTTCTTTTACTGCTTCAACAGTCTCAAATCTAGTTCCTTTCAAAGCTGACTTGACTTTAGGGAAAAGAAAAAAGTCACAGGGGGCCAAATCAGGTGAGTAGGGTGGATGATCTAAGATGGGAATGTTGTGTTTTGCCAAAAATGTCTTCACTGACAACGCACTGTGAGCTGGGGCATTGTCTTGGTGAAGGATCCATGACTTTTTTCTCCACAAATCGTTCCGTTTTCTCCGTACTCGCTCACGTAGGGTAGCCAGGACGCTAATGTAGTAATGCTGATTCACTGTTTGTCCATCTGGTACCCAATCAATGTGCACAATCCCTTTGATGTCAAAAAAAAAAAAACAATCATCATTGCCTTGAATTTCGATTTTGACATTCGTGCTTTTTTTTTGTCGTGGAGAACCAGGAGTTTTCCAATGCATCGATTGGCGTTTAGTTTCGGGATCGTAAGTAAAAAACCACGATTCATCGCAAGTAATAACATTTTGTAAGAAGGTGGGATCACTTTCAATGTTTTCCAGGATGTCAGAACAAATCATTCTTCGGCGTTCCTTCTGTTCAATTGTGAGACACTTTGGAACCATTTTTGAACACACTTTGTTCATGTTGAAACTTTCATAAAATCTGCCTAACACTTTCCTTGTCAACTCCTGTTAACTCAGACACTGCTCTGATTGTTAAACGGCGATCTTGTCGAACAAGTTTACCGATTTTTTCAATGTTTGCATCAGTTTTTGCTGACAATGGTCTGCCAGTGCGAGTGTCACCACTGGTGTCTTCGCGGCCATCTTTAAATCGTTTAAACCACTCAAACACTTGTGTTCGCGATAAACAATCATCGCCGTACACTTGTTGTAACATTACAAAGGTTTCACTTGCAGATTTTCCTAGTTTGAAACAAAATTTGATGTTAACACGCTGTTCTTTCTGTACACTCAACATTTTCCGACGCACAGACAAAACGTCAACTACTTAAAACAGACGCCACGGGCAGACTGAGTGCAGGAGGCAGATGAAACTCGAGCAGTAGGCGGAGCGAGAGTCACGTGACAGGCCACGCGACTTTCAGCCTTATTGTATTCGTTTTATTGTTTCACCAGTACTAGTCCGGTTTTTTTCTAGCCACACCTCGTATATTGCATTCGTCTGTCACTTCGTTCCATTCGTCTGCCACATGTCCCCTTAGCCAGCAGACGTCCATAAAATTTAAAAATATATGCTTCAGTTGATCAGATACATATCAGTTGATCAGATACATATTTAATGAGCGCCGTGTTTGTGTTGCCAGTGCCCGGCGACTATATGCTTTTTGTTTCTTGAATCACATTTTGCAGCTGCGTGAATTATACCCCACATTCTATCTTTTTCTGGTCTTCATTCACCAGCTTTATTAAGCAACTGGCGTAGTTGATCACCTACAAATTGTAAAAATGACATTTGAGTAAATATTATCCAACAATTTTAACAGCATAAAATAAACAATTACATCGTTGTAATCTTCAGGCCTTCTGACTGCGAAACTGCTGTGATTACATCGAATTGTCCACGTGATTGTTTGTAATGTTACTTTAAAAAGAAATTGTTTTTCTTTCATTAACTTCACGGGCGTGTTTAAATTAATAATGTTAGTGCAGTAGCAGACTGTTATGTTCGCGTAATACCCCAATCAACTAAGACGAAAAGTCGAATTTCGGGAATAGATCGTGTAGTCGAAAATTTTTGTATAGTGGTAGGAGAGAGTGCCACGACCAACATACTAGAAATCCTGACTGCTGAGTTATCAGTGTGAGGGTGGAGGTGCGTAACTTTTGTACATTTTTCTTAAATAAATCGAAAACCATAGCCTCCTGCGGAAACGGTTTCCAGTACAAAATTTAACTGCATTAAATTTCCTAGAAAAAGTTCTTGTTAACTTGTTATGTACGACTAATAGTTTTGGCATAGCGAGCCACAAAATATGAAATTCTCGCTCATGGTTTTGAAGACCGGACATAACATAGGAGTTGCGCGAAACTACATCGGTAGGGGCAGCTCAATCGACCTTTATACACTCCTGGAAATGGAAAAAAGAACACATTGACACCGGTGTGTCAGACCCACCATACTTGCTCCGGACACTGCGAGAGGGCTGTACAAGCAATGATCACACGCACGGCACAGCGGACACACCAGGAACCGCGGTGTTGGCCGTCGAATGCCGCTAGCTGCGCAGCATTTGTGCACCGCCGCCGTCAGTGTCAGCCAGTTTGCCGTGGCATACGGAGCTCCATCGCAGTCTTTAACACTGGTAGCATGCCGCGACAGCGTGGACGTGAACCGTATGTGCAGTTGACGGACTTTGAGCGAGGGCGTATAGTGGGCATGCGGGAGGCCGGGTGGACGTACCGCCGAATTGCTCAACACGTGGGGCGTGAGGTCTCCACAGTACATCGATGTTGTCGCCAGTGGTCGGCGGAAGGTGCACGTGCCCGTCGACCTGGGACCGGACCGCAGCGACGCACGGATGCACGCCAAGACCGTAGGATCCTACGCAGTGCCGTAGGGGACCGCACCGCCACTTCCCAGCAAATTAGGGACACTGTTGCTCCTGGGGTATCGGCGAGGACCATTCGCAACCGTCTCCATGAAGCTGGGCTACGGTCCCGCACACCGTTAGGCCGTCTTCCGCTCACGCCCCAACATCGTGCATCCCGCCTCCAGTGGTGTCGCGACAGGCGTGAATGGAGGGACGAATGGAGACGTGTCGTCTTCAGCAATGAGAGTCGCTTCTGCCTTGGTGCCAATGATGGTCGTATGCGTGTTTGGCGCCGTGCAGGTGAGCGCCACAATCAGGACTGCGTACGACCGAGGCACACAGGGCCAACACCCGGCATCATGGTGTGGGGAGCGATCTCCTACACTGGCCGTACACCACTGGTGATCGTCGAGGGGACACTGAATAGTGCACGGTACATCCAAACCGTCATCGAACCCATCGTTCTACCATTCCTAGACCGGCAAGGGAACTTGCTGTTCCAACAGGACAATGCACGTCCGCATGTATCCCGTGCCACCCAACGTGCTCTAGAAGATGTGTCAACTACCCTGGCCAGCAAGATCTCCGGATCTGTCCCCCATTGAGCATGTTGGGGACTGGATGAAGCGTCGTCTCACGCGGTCTGCACGTCCAGCACGAACGCTGGTCCAACTGAGGCGCCAGGTGGAAATGGCATGGCAAGCCGTTCCACAGGACTACATCCAGCATCTCTACGATCGTCTCCATGGGAGAATAGCAGCCTGCATTGCTGCGAAAGGTGGATATACACTGTACTAGTGCCGACATTGTGCATGCTCTGTTGCCTGTGTCTATGTGCCTGTGGTTCTGTCAGTGTGATCATGTGATGTATCTGACCCCAGGAATGTGTCAATAAAGTTTCCCCTTCCTGGGACAATGAATTCACGGTGTTCTTATTTCAATTTCCAGGAGTGTAGATTGAGAACAGCAGAGGGCCTATAACGCTGCCCTGGGGCAAATCAGATATCACTTCAAGGCAAAAAAAAAAAAAAAAAAAAAGAGTTTAAGTCATAAGCTGCCAGTAGGCATCGATTTATATAAATCGGGAAAGTTGAAAATTTTTTCGGACCCGGATACGAACACAGGTCTTACTAGGCAGATGCACTGACCACTGCGCCATGGTCATCGCAACTACGCAGACTATCGTAGCACGCATCCTGTCAGACCCAAATTCTCAGCTTGTCCACACACTACTAATGTAGTGCGCTTGCCCATTATCCTCACTGCTCGTGGCAGTTCGCCGATTTCCGCAAGAGTTCGAGCATACTGTGCATCCGCACTGAAGCCATTACTGGATATCCTCGCTGTAGTTATAAATATGCGGTGCCTATTTCTTCAACGTGAGTCCCCGTGTCGGCAACACTCATCACTTTGAGTTAATAAAGAGCCAATTGTGTTTCACAAGAACGATATTTTTTGAATCTGTGGTCATTAGGTATTTTTCTTCGAGGTATTTTGAAATATGGGAACAAAATATGTGTTGAAAAGGCCTACTACAAAATGGTTCAAATGGCTGTAGGCACTCTATGGGACTTAATATCTAAGCTCATCAGTCCCGTAGAGTTAGAACTACTTAAACCTAACTAACCTAAGGACATCACACACATCCATGCCCGAAGCAGGATTCGAACCAGCGACCGTAGCGGTCGCACGCTTCCAGACTGAGGCGCCTAGAACCACTCGGCCACTCCGGCCGGCTAAGGAGAAGTCTCCATGGTCGTGGAACGAGTCAATACATGAAATTATAACACGATAGTAGAAACAGAGAAAATGAAATATAAGAAACATATTCAGGAGACAAGCCGTAAGTTTAAATGAAGAAAATCAACAATGTAACACTGGAATTTGCTTAATTTTTCAGCTCTTCCAGGAGCTCCTCGACAGAATAGAAGGAGTGAGCCATGAGGAAGCTCTTCAGTTTAGACTTAAAAGTGTTTGGGCTACTGCTAAGATTTTTGAGTTCTTGTGGTAGCTTATTGAAAATGGATGCAGCAGAATACTGCACTCCTTTCTGCACAAGAGTCAAGGGAGTACATTCCACATGCAGATTTGATTTCTGCCTAGTATTAACTGAGTAAAAGCTGCCAGATCTTGGGAATAAGCTAATATTGCTAACAACAAACGACGTTAAAGAAAATATATACTATGAGGGCAATGTGAGAATTCCCACACTATTGAATAGGGGTCGACAAGAGGTTCTCGAACTTACACCACTAGCTCGAACAGCCCGTTTTTGAGCCAAAAATACCCGTTTTGAATCAGAAGAATTACCCCAAAAAATAATACCATACGACATAGGCGTATGAAAATATGCGAAGTAGACTACTTTTCGTGTTGAAATGTCACTTATTTCAGATACTGTTCTAATGGTAAATAAAGCAGCATTTTGTTTCTGAACAAGATCCTGAACATGAGCTCTCCACAACAGCTTACTATCTATCCGAACGCCTAGGAACTTGAACTGTTCAGTCTCACTTATAATATGCCCATTCTGTCTGATCAAAATATCGGTTCTTGTTGAATTGTGAACTGTAAAAACTGAGTCTTACTGTGATTTAGCATCAAAGCCACGAACTTATTTAATGAGCTACATTATTTGAAACTGTTTCAATATTACACACAAGATCCTTCACTACCAAGCTGGTGTCTTCAGCAAACAGAAATATTTTTGAATCACCTGTAGTACTAGAAGGCATATCATTTATATAAATAAATAATATTTCAGTGGAGAACAGCTTCTAAATGTGTGACTCCGAACGAAACTTGTTCAGTTCTGCTGCTAGTTCAGTGCTTACGCAAATTTGCAGCTGGCAGCTTTGCTGCCTTCACGTTACTCCGAACTTTCTTCAATCGAGTGCTGTAGGAAAGGAGCCAGTGCTGGCAGCTTAGCATCTGATTTTTTTACGATGATTATATTTCCATCATATTTCTTGCGTATTGGAAGCCATGGGGGGAGGGGGGGCGGCAGTATTTTCTTTCGAGGCAAAAGTCAGAGAGAGAACTTGCGAGGTTTCTGGTGGCCATTAAGAATAAGATTGCTGCTGCTCTGCGATCAAATATCGCGCTCATGTTCGAGAGACTAACGAACGCACAGGTTGGCACCCTACTCTGGTTTCCTTTCGGTACTGAGGCAGCAGCAGACTGATGCGTCTCCGAAATAACGACTAATGGCGTGTGTGCGTGTGTTTCTACGCCGCTCAACCAAAGAGACTACCATAGCGACCGCTGGTGTGCGTGTGTGTGTTTGTGTGTGTGTGTGTGTGCTTCTTTACGCCCTAAACCGAACCATCCTCCTTGCTAAAATAATCCGAAACTAATATGGTTACAACAGGCATAGCTGAAAATAAATACAAACTCACTTATATTCGCAATTAGGTGAGAGAGTTGTAGCTTGGTACACTTTTCAGACGTTTGTGTCTAGCCAACCATGTAATAATAGTATACTGTATTTCATTACTACGTATATTGTTAAACGATGGAAGACACTTTTATTTGCCGCAGTCTTTTTGCGAAATTACAGAGAATGTTTCGTAAAATTAAGGTTTTTCCAAATGTGAAAACTTGTTCCGAGATACGACATCGTCTTGTACCTAGGACCAGATGTTCGACTGAAATTTACAATCGTTGCAGTCGAGAAGATTTTGCCAATACTGCCAATACTGCATTTAGTACTGCATCTGTTAAACTGTCACTTTGCTATACACCAATAAGCAGTAAATGAAATCAAGTTAAGAAGAAGTATTATCAAAAAAAATTCGCTAAGTGAGTGTAGGACTGACGCTCTGAGGGCTCCATGCGAACGTAGGTTTGCATCACGCCGATTCCCAGAACTCCTGAAGATAGACGTTGACTGCGGATATTGTATCACAGACACAGTCCCTTTGATTGCTCAGAGATGTCACTAAATCCGCATGAGCAGCGCCTATTAGACGGAGGGGTCCGACAGCCGATCACTTCCAGTCATTCCACCTGGAAGGAGGTACACGGCTCGTGTTGTCTGTATTCAGCCATGCCTATACGGTCAATACCGCGGTTCGATCGCGTCCGCATTGTTACTTTGTGCCAGGAAGGGCTCACAACAAGGCAAGTGTCCAGGCATCTCGGAGTCAACCAAAACGATGTTGTTCGGACGTGGAGGAGATACAGAGAAATAGGAACTGTCGATGACATGCCTTGCTCAGGCCGCCCAAGGGCTACGCTACCTACGGATTATGGCTCGGAGGAATCCTAACAGCAATGCTTCTCGTGCAGCCACAGGACGTCGTGTTACGACTCAAACTGTGTGCAATAGGCTGCATGATGTCCAAATTCACTCCCGACGTCCATGCGAGGTCCATCTTTGCAACCACGACACCATGCAGCGCGGTACAGCTGGGCCCAATAACATGCCGAATGGATCGCTCAGGATTGACATCATTCTCTTCAGCGATGAGTGTCGCATATGCCTCCAACCAGACAGTCGTGGGAGACGTGTTTGGAGGCAACTCGGTCAGGCTGAACGCCTTAGGTACACTGTTCTGCGATTGCAGCCAGTTGGAGGTTCCCTGCTGTTTTCGGGTGGCATTATGTGGTATCGACGTATGCCACTGGTGGTCATAGAGGGCGCCGTAAAAGTTGTACGACACGTTAACGCCATTCTTCGACCGACAGTGCAACCATATCGGCAGATATTGCGAGGCGTTCGTCTCCATGAACGCCAATTCGCGCCCCCATCGTGCACATCTTATGAATGACTTCCTTCAGAATAACGACATCGCTCGACTAAAATGGCCAGATATGAATCCTATCGAAGATGCCTGGGATATATTGCAAAGGGCTGTTTATGGACGACGCGTCCCACCAACCATTCTGAGGGATCTACGCCGTATCGCCGTTGAGGAGTGGGACGCTGGACCAACAGTGCCTTGATGAACCTGTGGATAGAATGCCATGAAGAGTACAGGCTTGCCTTTGTATATGTAGATACAGAGGATTTAATAAAATATCTTTTATTTAATGATTAAAACTTGACTGAGTCTTCAAGCTGTAATGTGCGTCTGTTATGCTTTTCATGGATGATGAAAGATCTAATGGCAAAAAGAAATTTTCCGTGGGGTACAGCATCTCCGACGTAGCGATGAAGACTGAATTTTCCCGTACGACAATTCCACGAATGTACAATCAGGAATCCGGTAGAACATCAAATCTCTGACATCGCTGCGGCCCGAAAAATATCCTCCAAGAACGGGACAACGTCGACTGAAAAGGATCATTCAACGTGACAAAAGTGCGACCCTTCCTCAAATCGCCGAGGATTTCAATGCTGGGCGTGCGAAACATTCAGTGAAACATCATCGATATGGGCTTTCGGAGCCGAAGGTCCACCCGTGTACCCTTGATAACTGCACGACACGAAGCTTTACGCCTCTCCTGGGACCGTCAACACCGACATCGGACTGTTGATGACTGAAAATATGTTGCCTGGTCGGGCGAGTCTCGTTTCAAATTGTATCGAGCAGATGGACGTGTACGGTACGGAGATAACCTCATGAATCCATGGTGCCTGCATGTTAGAAGGGTACTGTTCAAGCTGGTGGAGGCTCTGTAATGGTGTGTGACATGTGCAGTTGCAGCCCTGATACGTCTAGATACAAATCTCACAGGTGACACATACGTAAGCACCTTGTCTGATCACCTGCACCCATTCATGTCCTTCGTGCGTTCCGACGCACTTGGTCTACTCCAGCAGGACAGTGCGACACCCCACACGTCCAGAATTACTACAGAGTGGCTGCAGGAACACTCTCCTGAGTTTAAACACTTCCACCGGCCACCAAATTCCCCAGACACGAACATTATTTTGCAAAAACAGACATAATATCTGATAGGATAGCCTCAATCAGTGATTTTACCATGATATAATCTACATCTACATCCATACTCCGCAAGGCACCTGATGGTGTGTGGCGGAGGGTACCTTGAGTATCTCTATCGGTTCTCCCTTCTATTCCAGTCTCGTATTGTTCGTGGAAAGAAAGATTGTCGGTATGCCTCTGTGTGGGCTTTAATCTCTCTGATTTTATCCTCATGGTCTCTTCGCGAGATATACGTAGGAGGTTGCAATATACTGCTTGACTCCTCGGTGAAGGTATGTTCTCGAAATAAAAGCCCGTACCGAGCTACTGAGCGTCTCTCCTGCAGAGTCTTCCACTGGAGTTTATCATCTCCGTAACGCTTTCGCGATTACTAAATGATCCTCTAATGAAGCGCGCTGCTCTCCGTTGGATCTTCTCTCTCTCTTTTATCAACCCTATCTGGTACGGATCCCACACTGCTGAGCAGTATTCAAGCAGTGGGCGAACAAGCGTACTGTAACCTACTTCCTTTGTTTTCGTATTGCGTTTCCTTAGGATCCTTCCAATGAATCTCAGTCTGGCATCTGCTTTACCGACGATCAACTTTATATGATCGTTCTATGTTAAATCACTCCTAATGCGTACTCCCACGTATGGAATTAACTGCTTCCAATTGCTGACCTGCTATATTGTAACTAAATGATAAGGGATCTTTCTTTCTGTGTATTCGCAGCACATTACACTTGTCTACATTGAGATTCAATTGCCATTCCCTGTACCATGCGTCAATTCGCTGCAGATCCTCCTGCATTTCAGTACAATTTTCCATTGTTACAACCTCTCAATATACTACAGCATCATCCGCAAAAAGCCTCAGTGAACTTCCGATGTCATCCACAAGGTCATTTATGTATATTGTGAACAGCAACGGTCCTACGACACTCCCCTGCGGCACACCTGACATCACTCTTACTTATGAAGACTTCTCTCCATTGAGAATGACATGCTGCTTTCTGTTGTCTAGGAACTTTTCAATTCAATCACACAATTGGTCTGATAGTCCATAGGCTCTTACTTTGTTCATTAAACGACTGTGGGGAACTGTATCGAACGCCTTGCGGAAGTCAAGAAACACGGCATCTACGTGTGAACCCGTGTCTATGGCCCTCTGAGTCTCGTGGACGAATAGCGCGAGCTGGGTTTCACACGATCGTCTTTTTCGAAACCCATGCTGATTCCTACAGAGTAGATTTCTAGTCTCCAGAAAAGTCATTATACTCGAACATAATACGTGTTCCAAAATTCCACAACCGATCGACGTTAGAGATATAGGTCTCGATTGCAAAATGTTTATTCATATGACCGGTTTCGGTTCCTCTAGAACCATCTTCAGATCTGATATTTCGGTTACAGGAGTAACCCTTCCAAATACAGCAACTTTCACATGCTGCGTCACTGTATTAGACGGGTTACTCCTGTAAACGAAATATCAGACCTGAAGATGGTTCTAGAGGAACCGAAACCGGTCGTATGAATAAACATTTTGGAATCAAGACGGATTATAAGTAACATTATACGAACATTATTGAGCATATCTGAGATATCTTGCAACGTGCTGTGCAGAAGAGAATATATGGACAGCCATGCAGGATTCATGGTGTCAATTCCCTCCAGCACTACTTTAGGCATTAGTCCACGCGAGGTCGTGTTGCGCACCTCTGCGTGGTCGCGGGGACCTAAAGGATATTAGGCAGGTTTACCAATTTGTTTGGTTCTTCAGTGTAGATGGAGGGATTCTTTCGAGAATGAATATTTACCCTGCTAAAAAAATATACGGGACGAAGTTGATTGTTTGAACACAGTGAGTCTGCTTTCATGGTGAAAGATTCATTGTGGCAGCACTGTGGTGTGTGTAGTTTTCGTTTTATTCGGGAGGACGTAGGAGTAAATGTCCCTCGTGAGGGCGTCACCTGGCATGAGGCCAGCAGGCGTGGTGGACGCAGCTGTCCCAGCGCGTCGGGATGTCACTCTGAGGGGTGCTGCGACAGGTGGGGTTGCCAGGGCAATTAGGACAACGCCGATCCCCCGCGAGATTTATTACCCTCAGAGAGAGGAAGCGAATTACTCTGCAGCGAGCTGACAGGTGGCCCTGTAACTCGACATGATGTGCACGTCTGGAGGAGGGATGAAGAAGACATCAGGTGGTCTAATGCCGGCTTACTACCACCATTAAGGAAGTAATCTGTACTAATATATATTCAAAATTTTGTTTAACGTTCTTACTAAGGACCTCGAAAAGTTCTTCGGTTAATTTCATGTGTTTACATGAAACTTTAATGAATATTAGGACAAACAGAAGTTATATATATTTTAATATACACTACTGGCCATTAAAATTGCTATACCAAGAAGAAATGCAGATGATAAACGGGTATTCATATTTTACTAGAACTGACATGTGATTACATTTTCACGCAACTTTGGTGCATAGATCCTGAGAAATCAGTCCCAGAACAACCACCTCTGGCCGTAATAACGGCCATGATGCGCCTGGGCATTAGGTCAAACAGACCTTGGATGGCGTGTACAGGTACAGATGCCCATGCAGCTTCAACACGATACGACAGTTCGTCAAGAGTGGTGACTGGCGTATTGTGACGAGCCAGTTGCTCGGCCACCATTGACCAGACGTTTTCAATTGGTGAGAGATCTGGAGAATGTGCTGGCCAGGGCAACAGTAGAACATTTTCTGTGTCCAGAAAGGCCCGTATAGGATCTGTAACATGCGGTCGTGCATTATCCTGCTGAAATGTAGGGTTTCGCAGGGATCGAATGAAGGGTAGAGTCACGGGTCATAACACGTCTGAAATGAAATGTAACGTCCACTGTTCGAAGTGCCGTCAATGCGAACAAGAGGTGACCGAGACGTGTAACAAATGGCACCCCATACCATCACGCAGGGTGATACGCCAGTATGGTGATGATGAATACACGCGTCCAATGTGCGTTCTCCGAAATGTCGCCAAACACGATGCGACCATCATGATGCTGTAAACCTGGATTTATGCGAAAAAATGACGTTTTGCCATTCGTGCACCCAGGTTCGTCGTAGAGTACACCATCGCAGGCGCTTCTGTCTGTGATGCAGCATCAAGGATAACCGCAGCCATGGTCTCTGAGCTGATAGTCCATGCTGCTGCAAACGTCGTCGAACTGTTCGTGCAGATGGTTGTTGTCTTGCAAACGTCCCTATCTGTTGACTCAGGGATCGAGACGTGGCTTCACGATCCGTTACAGCCATGCGGATAAGATGCCTCTCATCTCTACTGCTAGTAATACGAGGCCGTTGGGATCCAGCACGGCGTTCCGTATTACCCTCCTGAACCTATCGATTCCACATTCTGCTAACAGTCATTGGATCTCAACCAACGCGAGCAGCAATGTCACGACACGATAAACCGCAATCGCGATAGGCTACAATCCGACCTTTATCAAAGTCGGAAACGTGATGGTACGCATTTCTCCTCCTTGCACGAGGCATCACAACAACGTTTCACCAGGCAACTCCGGTCAACTGCTGTTTGTGTCTGAAATCGGTTGGAAACCTTCCTCATGTCATCACGTTGTAGGTGTCGCCACCGGCGCCAACCTTGTGTGAATGCTCTGAATATGCTAATCATTTTCATATCACAGCATCTTCTTCCTGTCGGTTAAATTTCGCTTCTGTAGCATGTCATCTTCGTGGTGTAGCAATTTTAATGGCCGGTAGTGTATAAATATATAGGTAATATGTAAAGGAGAAATGTGGTTACCAAAAATCACGAAAAGGTCTTGACCGATTTATTTCAAATTTTTTCATGATAATTATATGAGAATTTGGACTGAGACATGCTAGATATTTGTTAATATATACAATGAATAAATATATATGTGCCATGTAAAAGGGATAGGTTGTTATCAAAATTTTCGAAAAGTTTAGGACCGATTATTTCAGCTCTTTACACGATACTTTAATAATCATTCGGACGATAAACATTTTAGACAAGAAGAGAATAGAAACTTTTTAGATCTCGTGCTACAGAAGAATACAGAAAATTAGTAGGGTAGATCACATAACTATTGAGTAGGTAAACAGAATTGGGGAGAAGAGAAATTTGTGATAAAACCTGACTAGAAGAAGGGATCGTTTGGTAGGACACATTTCGAGGCATTAACGTATCACCAATTTAGTACTGGAGGTAAGCGTGAGGGGGTAGGAATAACAGAGGGAGACTAAGAGTTGAATACAGTAAGCAATTCAGAAGGATGTAGGTTGCAGTAGGTACTGGGAGATGAAGAAGCTTGTACAGGATAGAGTAGCATGAAGAGCTGCATTAAACCAAACTGAAGACTGCAACAACAACATAGGCTATATATTTTTTAATATATACTACATATAAATATATACAAGTGACGCATAAAGGGGAAATGTTGTTACTAAAAACCTCGAAAAGTTTTGGACCGACTATTGGGGTTGTCTCATAAGTTCGTTCGCTTTGCTCGCACGTTCCATCTGTAGTGCCTGCAAACGGTGCACCCGCCGAGTGCCACAGAGTGACGCATTGCTTGACCGCCCCTACGACGTAGAGGTCGACAGTCTGCCGTGCCGCTGGATATGTCAATGTGTGTTTGTACCTGCCGATGGATGAAACGGCATGAACGTGTGTTTACAAGCTATGCGTAGCATGATGGCCCATTTACGTCTACGTCTACGTTTATACTCTACAAGCCACCCAACGGTGTGTGGGGGAGGGCACTTCACGTGCCACTGTCAATACCTCCCTTTCCTGTTCCAGTCGCGTATGGTTCGCGGGAAGAACGACTGCCGGAAAGCCTCCGTGCGCGCTCGAATCTCTCTAAATTTACATTCGTGATCTCCTCGGGAGGTATAAGTAGGGGGGAGCAATATATTCGATACCTCATCCAGAAACGCACCCTCTCGAAACCTGGACAGCAAGCTACACCGCGACGCAGAGCGCCTCTCTTGCAGAGCCTGCCACTTGAGTTTGCTAAACATCTCCGTAACGCTATCACGTTTACCAAATAACCCTGTGACGAAACGCTTCTCTATCTCCTCTGTCAACCCGACCTGGTACGGTATGGATCCCACACTGATGAGCAGTACTCAAGTATAGGTCGAACGAGTGTTTTGTAAGACACCTCCGTTGTTGATGGACTACATTTTCTAAGGACTCTTCCAATGAATCTCAACCTGGTACCCTCCTTACCAACAGTTAATTTTATATGATCATTCCACTTCAAATCGTTCCGCACGCAGAAGTAACTGCTACCAGTGTTTGTTCCGCTATCATATAATCATACAATAAAGGATCCTTCTTTCTATATATTCGCAATGCATCACATTTGTCTATGTTAAGGGTCAGTTGCCACTCCCTGCACCAAGTGCCTATCCGCTGCAGATCTTCCTGCATTTCGCCACAATTTTCTAATGCTGCAACTTCTCTGTATACTACAGCATCATCCGCGAAAAGCCGCATGGAACTTTCGACACTATCTATAGGTCATTTATACATATTGTGAAAAGCAATGGTCCCATAACACTCCCCTGTGGCACGCCAGAGGTTACTTTAACGTCCGTAGACGTCTCTCCATTGAGAACAAAATGCTGTGTTCTGTTTGCTAAAAACTCTTCAATCCAGCCACACAGCTGGTCTGATATTCCGTAGGCTCTTACTTTGTTTATCAGGCGACAGTGCGGAACTGTATCGAAAGCCTTCCGAATGTCAAGGAAAATGGCATCTACCTGGGAGCCTGTATCTAATAGTTTCTGGGTCTCATGAGTAAATAAAGCGAGTTGGGTCTCACACGATCGCTGTTTCCGGAATCCATGTTGATTCCTACGAAATAGATTCTGGATTTTCACAAACGACATGATACGCGAGCTAAAAACATGTTCTAAAATTCTACAACAGATCGACGTCAGAGATATAGGTCTATAGTTTTGCGCATCTGCTCGACGACCCTTCTTGAAGACTGGGACTACCTGTGCTCTTTTCCAATCATTTGCAACCTTCCGTTCCTCTAGAGACTTGCGGTACACGGCTGTTATGAGGGGGGCAAGTTCTTTCGCGTACTCTGTGTAGAATCGAATTTGTATCCCGTCAGGTCCAGTGGTCTTTCCTCTGTTGAGTGATTCCAGTTGCTTTTCTATTCCTTGGACACTTATTTCGATGTCAGCCATTTTTTCTTTTTTTGCGAGGATTTAGAGAAGGAACTGCTGTGCGGTCTTCCTCTGCGAAACAGCTTTGGAAAAAGGTGTTTAGTATTTCAGCTTTACGCGTGTCATCCTCTGTTTCAATGCCATCATCATCCCGGAGTGACTGGATATGCTGTTTCGAACCACTTACTGATTTAACGTAAGACCAGAACTTCCTAGGATTTTCTGTCAAGTCGGTACACAGAATTTTACTTTCGAATTCACTGACATCTAATGTTGTTTTACTGTCGTATGGGGAAAACCGCCTCATAATGACGGCAGAAATTTGTGCTGCGGTAACGGTTCGAGTATGTCAGAGGTGATTTATTCGATTTAGAGCAGGAAATTTCGCCGTAACAGACAAACCTCGATCAGTGCGCCCTATGGTTACGGACATGGAACGGTCTAATGACGTGGTAGTCAACAATTGACGAATGACAACGCAGGTTTTGGCTCTGGAGGTCAGTGTCGCTCGTGCTACTGAAGCCAGAGGAAGCTGGGTTACGTAAATATTCGCGATGTGTGGTACGAGCATGTGGAATGAGTTGTCAGGTATGTGAGGGACTCGAATGCTTCTTAAGTAACAGTATGTTGTCCTCGACGGCGAGTGTTCATCAGACACTAGGGTATCGTCGGTAGTGCCCCATAGAAGTGTGATAGGACCCCTGTTGTTCTGTAGATACATAAATCATTTGGTGGACAGGATGGGCAGCAATATACGGTCGTTTGCTAATGATGGTGTGGTGTACGGTAAGGCGTCGAAGTTGAATGACTGTAGGAAGATACAATACGAGTTAGAGAAAATTTCCAGTTGGTGTGGTGAATGGCAGTTGGCCATAAATGTGGAGAAATGTTACTTAATGCGGATGAGTAGGAATATCAAACCTCTAGTGTTCGAGTGCAAAATGGCTAAGCAGGTATGGCTAGAGGACAAATGTAAGGATGTAGAGGCTTATCTCACTAGGGGTAAGATAGATACTACCTACAGGAAAATTAAAGAGACCTTTGGAGATAAGAGAACCACTTGTATGAACATCAAGAGCTCAGATGGAAACCCAGTTCTAAGCAAAGAAGGGAAAGCAGAAAGGTGGAAGGAGTATATAGAGGGTCTATACAAGGGCGATGTACTTGAGGACAATATTATGGAAATGGAAGAGGATGTAGATGAAGATGAAATGGGAGATACGATACTGCGTGAAGAGTTTGACAGAGCACTGAAAGACATGAGTCGAAACAAGGCCTCCGGAGTAGACAACATTCTATTGGAACTACTGACGGCCTTGGGAGAGCCAGTCCTGACAAACCTCTACCATCTGGTGAGCAAGATGTATGAAACAGGCGAAATACCCTCAGAGTTCAAGAAGAATATAATAATTCCAATCCCAAAGAAAGCAGGTGTTGACAGATGTGAGAATTACCGAACAATCAGTTTAATAAGCCACAGTTTCAAAATACTAACACGAGTTCTTTACAGGCGAATGGAAAAACTAGTAGAAGCCGACCTCGGGGAAGATCAGTTTGGATTCAGTAGAAATACTGGAACACGTGAGGCAATACTGACCTTACGACTTATCTTAGAAGAAAGATTTGGAAAGGCAAACCTACGTTTCTAGCATTTGTAGACTTAGAGAAAGCTTTTGACAATGTTGACTGGAATACTCTCTTTCAAATTCTAAAGGTGGCAGGGGTAAAATACAGGAAGCGAAAGGCTATTTACAATTTGTACAGAAACCAGATTTCAGCTATAAGAGTCGAGGGACATGAAAGGGAAGCAGTGGTTGGGAAGGGAGTAAGACAGGGTTGTAGCCTCTCCCCGATGCTATTCAATCTGTATATTGAGCAAGCAGTAAAGGAAACAAAAGAAAAATTCGGAGTAGGTATTAAAATCCGTGGAGAAGAAATAAAAACTTTGAGGTTCGCCGATGACATTGTAATTCTGTCAGAGACAGCAAAGGACTTGGAAGAGCAGTTGAACGGAATGGATGGTGTCTTGAAGGGAGGATATAAGATGAACATCAACAAAGCAAAACGAGGATAATGGAATGTAGTCGAATTAAGTCGGGTGATGTTGAGGGTATTAGATTAGGAAATGAGACACTTAAAGTAGTAAAGAAGTTTTGCTATTTGGGGAGCAAAATAACTGATGATGGTCGAAGTAGAGAGGATATAAAATGTAGACTGGCAATGGCAAGGAAAGCGTTTCTGAAGAAGAGAAATTTGTTAACATCGAGTATAGATTTAAGTGTCAGGAAGTCGTTTCTGAAAGTATTTGTATGGAGTGTAGCCATGTATGGAAGTGAAACATGGACGGTAAATAGTTTGGACAAGAAGAGAATAGAAGGTTTCGAAATGTGGTGCTACAGAAGAATGCTGAAGATTAGATGGGTAGATCACATAACTAATGAGGTACTGAGTAGGATTGGGGAGAAGAGGAGTTTGTGGCACAACTTGGCCAGAAGAAGGGATCGGTTGGTAGGGCATATTCTGGGGCATCAAGGGATCACCAATTTAGTATTGGAGGGCAGCGTGGAGGGTAAAAATCGTAGGGGGAGACCAAGAGATGAATACACTATGCAGATTCAGAAGGATGTAGGTTGCAGTAGGTACTGGGAGATGAAGAAGCTTGCACAGGATAGAGTAGCATGGAGAGCTGCATCAAACCAGTCTCAGGACTGAAGACCACAACAACAACAACAGTATGGTGTCCTCGACGGCGAGTGTTCATCAGACACTAGGGTATCGTCAGTAGTGCCCCATGGAAGTGTGATAGGACCCCTGTTGTTCTGTAGATACTTAAATCATTTGGTGGACAGGATGGGCAGCTTTAATCGATCGTTTGCTAATGATGGTGTGGTGTACGGTAAGGCGTCGAAGTTGAGTGACTGTAGGAAGATACAATACGAGTTAGAGAAAATTTCCAGTTGGTGTCGTGAATGGCCGCTGGCCGTAAATGTGGAGAAATGTAAGTTAATGCGGATGAGTAGGAAGGTCAAACCTCTAGTGTTCGGATACAGTATTTCTAGTGTCCTGATTGACATACTCATCTCGTTTGAACACCTTGGGGTAGCCGGCCGCTGTGGCCGAGTGGTTCTAGGAGCTTCAGTCCTGAACCAAGCGGCAACTACGATTGCAGGCTCGAATCCTGCCTCGAGCATGGATGTGTGTGCTGTCCTTAGGTTACTTAGGTTAATGTAGTTCTAAATTTAGGGGACTGATGACCTCAGATGTTAAGTCCCATAGTGCTTAGAACCATTTGAACCTGGGGGGGGGGGGGGTAACGTTGCAAAGATTAGATTAGATTAGATTAATACTAATTCCATGGATCATGAATACGATATTTCGTAATGATGTGGAACGAATCAAATTTTCCAATACATGACATAATTAAGTTAACTTAACAACATAATTAAGTTAATATAACAACTTTTTATTTTTTATTTTTTTAATAATTTTTTTGTTTGGTTTTTTCTTAATTTACATCTAAAAATTCCTCTATGGAGTAGGAGGAGTTGTCATTCAGAAATTCTTTTATTCTTAATTACTTGTTGGTTATCTGTCAGACTTTTGATACTATTTGGTAAGTGACCAAAGACTTTAGTGGCAATATAATTCACCCCTTTCTGTGCCAAAGTTAGATTTAATCTTGAATAGTGATCATCCTTTCTACTAGTATTGCAGTTATGCACACTACTATTACTTTTGAATCGGGTTTGGTTGTTAATAACAAATTTCATAAGAGAGTATATATACTGAGAAGCTACTGTGAATATCTCTAGATCCTTAAATAAATGTCTGCAGGATGATCTTGGGTGGACTCCAGCTATTATTCTGATTACACGCTTTTGTGTAATAAATACTTTATTCCTCAGTGATGAATTACTCCAAAATATGATGCCATATGCAAACAATGAGTGAAAATAGGCGTAGTAAGCTAATTTACTAAGATGTTTATCACCAAAATTTGCAATGACCCTTATTGCATAAGTAGCTGAACTCAAACGTTTCAGCAGATCATCAATGTGTTTCTTCCAATTTAATCTCTCTTCAATGGACACACCTAAAAATGTTGAATATTCTACCTTAGCTATATGCTTCTGATTATGGTCTATATTTATTAATGGAGTCATACCATTTACTGTACGAAACTGTATGTACTGTGTCTTATCAAAATTCAGTGAGAGTCCGTTTACAAGGAACCACTTAGTAATTTCCTGAAAGACATTATTGACAAAGGAAAGGAAAGGAAATGACCATTACTGATACAGGGTACCCTCTGCCACGCACCGTACGATGGCTTGCAGATTTTCTACGTAGATGTATGGGTCCCTCATGAACTGAGTGAAGGGAATGTGGCTCAGCGCGTGTCCATCTGTGACTTCTTATTCGGACGCAATCGGAATGCTCCTTTTCTCAGACGGCTGGTAACTGGAGACTGGAATTGGATCGTGTACAACAACGCCAGGAAGAGTAAATAGAGGAGCAAGACGAGGGAGCCAATACGTTCGGTTCCTAAACAACGGCTGCATCCGAGAAAGGTTCTGCTATGCATTGGTGGGACTACAAACGCGTCGTGTGTTACGAACTTCTTACGAATGACACTATCGCTTCCGACATACACAGTTCGGCGTTGGATAGTCTCAAGGCAGCCACTGATGAGAAACCACCGGATTTGGGGCACGATACAGTCTTTCGCAACGACAACGCCGGACTCTACGGTGATCCGACACATTGACCCTTGGGACTTAGATCTATTCCGTTCCCTGCAGAATTTCCTGATTGTCAAACGCCTCACCTCCTTGAATGACTACAGACTGAACCTCGAAGAATTCATCAACCTGAAAACCCCCACATTTTGGAAGAATGGCATTTATAAGCTTCCAAATAAATGGCAATATATTGTTGATAATAATGGTGTGTACTGTAGGAAATAAATAGTTTGCTTACAAAACCCATTCGCCTTATTTAGTTGTGTTTGTGCGACCTTGTGTGTGAAGTGAATAAGCAGACAAGCCGGCACCCACTCTTTCGTAGCTGTGCTGCAGAGAGGTATGTTCCCAGGCGTTCTTTGTGACTGCACTGTAACGAAAAGCGAACGAACTTATGAGACAACTCAATACTTCAAATTTTTACACGATACTTTAACGAACTTAGGGACAGGCGTGGCTGTATATTTTTTAAATCACACAATATATATATATATATATATATATATATATATATATATATATATATATATATATATGTGTGTGTGTGTGTGTGTGTGTGTGTGTGTGTGTGTGTGTGACATATAAAAGGTAAATGTGACCAAAATGACTCGAAATATTCACTACCGATTTACTCCGACTTTTTACACGATATTCTAATGAACATTTTCATAGACATAGGCTATGTATCCAAAATGAGATTTTCACTCTGCAGCGACGTGTTCGCTGATATGAAACTTCCTGGCAGATTAAAACTGTGTGCAGGACCGAGATTCTAACTCGGGACCTTTGCCTTTCGCAGGCAAGTACTGTACCATTTGAGCTGTGAGGACGAGTCGTGAGTCGTGATTGGGTAGCTCAGATGGTAGAGCACTTGCCCACAAAAAGAAAAGGTCCCGAGTTCGAGTGTCGGTCCTGCACAAGTTTTAATCTCCCAGGAAGTTTCATATCAGTGAACACTCCGCTGCAGAGTGAAAATCTCATTCTGGAAATATACACCAGGCTGTGGCTAAGCCATGTCTCCGCAATATCCTTTCTTCCAGGAGTAAAGTTCTGCAAGGTTCGCAGAAGAGCTTCTGTGAAGTTTGCTAGGTAGGAGACGAGGTACTGGCAGAAGAGAAGCTGTGAGGACGGGGCATGAGTCGTGCTTGGGGTAGCTCAAATGGTAGAGCACTTGCCCGCGAAAGGCAAAGGTCCCGAGTTCGAGTCTCGGGCCGGCACACATTTTCAATCTGCCAGGACGTTTCATAGGCTATGTATGTAAACAGGCAAAGAAACGTATAGGCATGCGTATTCAAAAGCAGAAATGTCTAAAAATGCAGGATACGGCGCTGGGTCGGCAACGCCTATGTAAGAAAAAAAATGTCCGGAGCAGTTGTAAGATCGGTTACTGCTGCTACAATGGCAGGTTATCAAGTTTTAAGTTAGTCAGAACGTGGTGTTATAGTCGGCGCACGAGCGATGGAACTCACCATCTCCGAGGCAGGGATGAAGTGGCGATTTTCCTGCGCGACCGTTTCACAAGTGTTCTGTGAATATCACGAATCCGGTAAAACATCAAATCTCCACATCGCTACGGCACGAAAAAGATTCTGCAAGAACGGGACCAATGGCGAGTGAAGAGAATCGTTCAACGTGACAGAAGTGCAACCCTTCCGCAAATTGCTGCAGATTTCAGTGCCGGGCCATCAACAAGTGTCAACGTGCGAACCGTTCAGCGAAACATGATCGATATGGGCTTTCGGAGCCGAAAGCCCACTCGTGTACCCTTGATGACTGCAAGACACAAAGGCTTATGCCTCACCGGGGCCCTTAAACACTAACATTGATGACTGGAAACATGTTGCCTGGTCGGGCGACTCTCGTTTCGAATTGTATAGAGCGGATGGTCGTGTACGGGTACGGAGACAACCTCATCAGTCCATGGATCCTGAATGTCACAGGGGAGTGTTCAAGCTGGTGGAGGCTTTGTAATGGGCATGTGCAGTTGTAGTTTAGATACTTCTAGGTACGACTCTGACAGGTGACACATACGTAGTCATTCTGTCTGATCACCTGCATCCAATCATGTCCATTGTGAATTCCGACGGACTTGGCCAATTCGAGCAGGACAATGCGACACTCCACAAGTCCAGAATTGATAGAGAGTGGCTGCAGGAACACTCTTTTGAGTTTAAACGCTTCCGCTGCCCACCAAACTCACCAGACATGAACAGTATTGAGCATATCTGGGATGTCGAACAACATGCTGTTCAGAAGAGATCTCCACGTCCTCGTACTCTTACAGATTTATGGACAGCCCTGCAGGATTCACGGTATCATTCCCTCCAGCATACTTCACACATTATCCATGCCACATCGTGTTGCGGCACTTCTGGGTGCTCGCGGGGGCGCTACACGATGTTTGGCAGGTGTACCAGTTTCTTTGGCTGTTCAGTATATATGGGAAACATTGTTACCAATAATCTCGAAACGTTTAAAATTTATAACTTAAAATGGACATAAACTACATAAGAGCATACAAACGTAATAATATCTTCTATGCAGTACGTTAACAATTGTATATGAAATAACTGCAAAATTCACAAAATATTGTAAAATGAAGACTCCATTAACTGCTAGCGATTGGTAGTTAACGAATGCCTTATATCGGTGACACACAGAAGCCAACCGATTGGAATTTTTTGTGGAAACGTAATGCATCAAAATACAGTTTTCTTACCTTTTAAATTATATGTGTGTATTTGCCCTGTATTTCGCTAACATGGGAAAAGGTTGGGAATATAAATGGCACACACTTTTTACGTGTAGTGAGAAATAATTTGAGAATTGCGACATGTAATACGCAATATTACACAAGCAAGTATGAAGGTTCGTACTTTAATGTGAGTTGTGTAATGTGGCGATGTATGGATATGTATACAGACAATGTGATGCACTTCCACTTGGTTTACAGGTGCGTGAAAAATGACAAGTCGTCTAAATTAGCTAATGGCACGATTTCAGTAATGGTCGCCTACACTACAACGTACTGCAGATCATGCTTTGAAACTTCCTGGCGGATTAAAACTGTGTGCCGGATCGAGACTCGAACTCGGGACCTTTGCCTTTCGAGGTCAAGTGCTCTACCATCCGAGCTACCCAAGCACGACTCACGCCCCGTCCTCACAGCTTTACTTCTGCCAGTACCTCGTCTCCTACCTTGCCCGCGAAAAGCAAAGGCCCCGAGTTGGATTTTCGGTCCGGCACACAATTTTAATCTGCCTCGAAGTTTCAAATACAGCATGCTGTTTCTTACGCAACGACACCACTGCATTACGCACAGTCATGATACGTGTTACAATTCGGAGTCCCCTATCGGCAGAGGGCTGCAGATACACTGCAGAGTCAAGGGAACTGGTTCACCTGCCTCATAGCGTGCAGGACCCCGACGACCACGCAGAAATGCCACAAAACGACGTGGCGTGGACTCAACTAAACTCTGAAATAGCGCTGAAGAGAATTGACACCATGAATCCCGCAGGACCCTCCAGAAAGCCGTAACAGTACGAGGGAGTAGAGATCTCTGCTGAGCAGCACGTTGCAAGGCATCCCAGATATGCTCAATAATGCTCATGTCTGGGAAGTTTGCTGACCATCTGAAGTGTTTAAGCTCAGAAGGCTGTTTATGGAGCCACTCTGTAGCAATTTTGGACGTTCGGGATGGCGCATTGTCCTGCTGGAATTTCCCGAGTCCATCGGAATACACAATGAACACGAACGGATGCAGGTGGTCAGACAGCATACTTACGTACGTGTTACCCGTCAGAGTCGTATCTGGACATATCAGGAGTCCCATATCACTCCAACTGCACACGCTTGAACAGTCCCCTGCTGCCATGCAGGGTCCATGGATTTATGAGACTGTCTCCATTCCCGTACACGTCCGTCCGCTCGATACAATTTGAAACGATAATCGACCTACCAGGCAACATGTTTCCAGCCATCAACAGTCCAGTATCGGTGTTGGCGAGTCCAGGCGAGACTTAAAGCGATGTGTCGTGCAGTCATTAAGGGTACACCAGTCGCCCTTCGCCTCCGAATCCCATTCGATGATATTTTGTTGTATGGTTCGTACGCTGACACTTGTGGACTGCCCAGCATTGAAGTCTGCAGCAATTTTCGTGAGGATTGCACTTCCATCACGCTGAACGATTCTCTTCAGTTGGTGTTGGTGCCGCTCTTGCAGGAACTTTTTCCGGCGGCAGCGATGTCGGAGATTTGATGTTTTACCGGATTCATAATATTCACGGTACACTCCCCACTTCATCACCTTCCTCGGAGATGCTGCGTTCCATCGCTCGTGCGCCGACTATAACAGCACGTTCAAACTCACTTAAACGTTGATAACCTGCCATTGCAGCTGCAGTGACCGTCTTATGCAGGCGTTGCCGACTGCAGCGCCGTATATTTGAATACACATACCTATACCAGTTCCTTTTTTGGCGCTTCTTTGTATGAAAACATTAAGAATAAAGATGTAGAATGTTGACAACAATTGTTTTATTTAAAAAGCTTTAAGAATTGTCACCTAAAAAGTCGAAGCATGATTTTCAGCACTCCTTCGTATACTGTGTTCAGTTTTGGACTCTGCACAGGTCAGTCCATTTCAAGGATGTTATTGTCCAGAATCCATTGTCTCAATGATGTTTCATTCTGACCGACTGAATTGTCATGATGATTCTATCGCAGTCTCCGAACTGTTCTACTGCACGCTTATCACACTGCAGTGAAATTTGTTCATAAGCTTCCACGTTTTACGTTACCTTAATCACGAATGGACAGTGTCTTGAAAGGAGGATGTAAGATGAACATCAACAAAACCAAAAGGAAGCTAATGGAATTTAGTCGTATTAAATCAGGTGATGCTGAGTGAACTAGTTTAGGAAATGAGACACTTAAATAAGTAGACGACTCTTGCTATTTGGTAAGCAAAATAGCTAATTTACGTCGAAGTAGGGAGGATATAAAAAGTAGACTGTCAATTGCAAGAAAAACATTTCTGAAGAAGAGAAATTTGTTAACATCAAGTATAGATTTAAATGTAAGGAACTCCTCTCTGAAAGAATTTGTATGGAGTGTAGCCATGTATGGAAGTGAAACATGGACGATAAGCACTGTAGACAAAAAGAGAATAGAAACTTTTGAGATGTGGTGCTACAGAATAATGCTGAAGATTAGATGGGTAGATCACGTACATAATGAGGTACTGAATAGAATCGGCGAATAGAGCGATTTGTGGTACAACCTGACTATAAGAAGGGATCGGTTGTTAGGACACACTCTGAGATTTCAAGGCATCACCAATTTAGTATTGGGGGGAAGCGTGGAGTGTAAAAATAGTAGAGGGAGACAAAGAGACGAGTATTGTAAGCAGATTCAAAGGGATATTGGTTGCAGCAGTTGTTCGGAGATGAGGATGCTTGCACAGGATAGAGTAGCATGGAGAGCTGCATCAAACCAGTCTTTAAACTGACCACAACAACAATCAGAATAAGGGGACCACACCGAAGCAACGAAAAACATCATCCATCCTTCACTGTTGGTACTACACATGTTGACAAGTAGGGTTGTCAGGATATTCACTAAACCCAGACACTTCCATCGGATTGCAACAGGGTATGGTATGACTCATCGTCCAGATCGCGAGTTTCCAGCCTGTGGATTCGCTCTTTGCCCCAAGCCTCACTTACCACTGACGACAGAAATCTGTACGATATTGCACTGCTGGTGTTATTCCAAACTACGATGCAAAGTTCCTTCGGACATGTATGCATGTCTGAAGGAATAGCCACTGTGGCGACTACAGCCGTTATGAAATACACGAAATATATTCGGAGTTGCGAATATGGATAACCATCAGCTTTATAACGGAATGACGACTACGAAAATTTGCGCCGGACTGGGATTCGAAACCGGATTTCACGTTTATCACGCGCGGTCGCCTGACCATTTGGCTACCCCAGCACGGCTCACGGTCAGACGCAAACCTTGTCGATAGCCATGCGTCTACAACCTGGACTCGTACGTGCATTATGTGGGTTCCCGTACGGGGGCGGCATTTTACATGTAAGTAGCTTGCCCAGTGTCGGCAGATAAATACGATGTTGCATGTGTAATTCCGAATTACGATGTAAGGTTCCTGGCACTGTGGCGACTAGACCCGTTATGAAAGTCATGAAGTGTATTCGCAGTACCGGTGGTAGATATATAGTTGTCGACATATGAAAGTATGGGTCTGGCCAGCCCGCCGGTTTGGCCGGTCCCCGGCACGAATCCGCCCGGCGGATTTGTGTCGACGTCCGGTGAGCCAGCCAGTCAGTGGATGGTTTTTAGGCGATTTTCCATCTGCCTCGGCAAATTCGGGCTAGTCGTCGTGGGGTTGCGGACCACTGTGGCTGCAGCGGGGACGGAGCCTCTCCGTCGTTTCTAGGTTCCCGGTTAACAAAACATAACATAACATGGGTCTGGCCGCGAATCCTGCTCGGATAGCCTAATTGTAAAGCGACCGCTCGCGATAAGCGGGCAATCGGTTCGATTCCAGGTCTAGAACAAATTTTCGTTGTCGCCATTTCACTGTACAGCTGATCGTCATCCATTTTTGTAACTGCGAATATACGGGGTCGTTCAGTAAGTAATGCACCACATTTTGTTTTCTCAGAACATATTTACTATCAAGAGTCAGAATTTGGTGACTATATACATCAGCATGTCGTGTCCATGCGTATTCTCCATCACGTTTTTGGCCGTACGCCAACGTTGTGAAAGAGCATATATTCCCTGCTAGCAAAAGCTCTTATCCTGTAGGCGTAGCCATGGTTTCACTACATGACTGACACTCTCGTCATCTTCAAAGTGTGTCCCCGGTAGAGAATCTTTAGGCGGTCCAAAGAGACGGAAGTCCGAGGGTGCCATGTCCGGACTGTAGGGTGGATGAGGCAGTGATCTCCTACCCAATTTTGCGATGTGTTCCCGGATTCAGAGACTTCTGTGTGGGCGTGCATTATCGCGTTGGAGCGAGATTTCTGCTGGCCTCTTGTCCGACCGAACACGTCGGAAACGGTTCTTGAGTTTATTAAAAGTCTTCACGTATGCGTCTGAGCCAGCCGGAATGGCCGAGCAGTTCTATGCGCTTCAGTCTGGAACCGCGCGACCACTACGGTCGCAGGTTCGAATCCTGCCTCGGGCATGGATGTGTCTGATGTCCTTAGGTTAGGTTTAAGTAGTTCTAAGTTCTAGGGGACTGATGACCTCCACTGTGCTCAGAGCCATATGCGTCTGAATTGATGGTTGACCCTGTTGGCATCACATCCACGAGAATGACACCATCACGATCCCAGAATGTCACCATGACTTTATCGGCAGAGCAGGTTGTCTTGAATTTCTTCTTTTGCGGTGAATGAGGATGACGCTATTCCATGGACTGCCTTTTTGTTTCCGGCGCAAAGTGGTGCACCCAGCTTTCGTACCCATTAACGATCCGTGACAGAAAGGCCTTTCCGTCGGTCTCAAAACGCTCCAAAAATTGAGATGAAATGGCCTTTCTTTGAATCTTGTGGCCCACTGTGAGCATTGGTGGAAACCATCGTCAGTACCTCTTTGAATATCCGAGTCCCGATCATTGCAGACGCACTTCCAGTGCTGACCGACAACTGTAGAGCCAATTGTCGAGTTGTCGGCACGAATAATGGCATCCGCACGATTCAGCATGTCTGGAGCAGTGGCTGTGACAGGACGTCCTGAGCGTGGAGCTCTGTTTCTGCATTTCATGAGGTTTTAACTTTCTTTACCCATCGCCAAATTGTACTCTTATCAACTGTAGCATCGTCCTACACTGCACACAAACGTTTATGGATATTCACCACGGCTTCTTTTTCTGCTCACAAGAATTCAATAACAGCACGCTTCTTGTAACGTCGTATGTAGATGCCACTTTGACACTGTACTACAGCTCCGCCTTCTGCCAGAACGGTTCGAAACTTCACCGGCGCGCAGAACAAATATCAAATGTGAAGCACCAACGGGTACGTTCGTCTATGTATATTAATGGTTTCTTTTAAAAAAAAATTACTTACTCAACGACCCTCGTATAAGTCACTTTCCACAGTGAAAGTCATATTCAATATTTTCAGTTTTAGGACCTTACTTAGGCATTGTTATGTCCTCAAAAATCATATTGGGACTGAAAGTAAATAACAATTAACGAAATTTACGTTTTTCTTTGGTGGTGGTGATGAAAGTACCGCAGCTCGGTGCTACATGTTACTGAAAATATGTTGATATTGCTAAGAGTGTGCTAAAAGATATTTCAGGTTCTGGATCCTACTTAAACATCCTACCTGTTTAAATTATGTTGTTAATACAAATCAAAACAATTAACGAAACTGATTTTTAACGTGTTTCTGTGGCCATGAAGTACCCCCTGCCCCTCCCAATCGACTCCTTGCTAATACGCGTTGAGCAAAATGCCTTGCTATTGCCCGGGTTAAATAGCAACACCAAGAATCAGATATGCAACAAATGTCGGCATGAGATGTACAACCAAATTTCTGTGGCCGCCCACCTCATACATCGTAGGGCCTACTGCATCGGCATCCCACTTGAAGTCCGACCAACACGGGATGCTTGCATCACAGGGTGTATATTTACCAGGAAAATCTACGTCGCTTGTGTTGTCAACACAAATATTGACCGGCGGCCGCAAGACAACACACCAGGTCTCTACCAACAGTCACTAGGGACCGCTACCCGTTTGCGAAGCCTGCAGAACAGCTTCACCAGAGGTCGCAGCTATCCCAGGAACTATTTTGATACACCAGGCACGTGATCGCAAATAGTTCCGACAGATACATTCGCCAAACGGGCTTTATAGGACCGCTTGCCCCCTTTCAGTGTCTCTGCACTCCCTCCTGCCCTGTCTTCCCTCTTCATCTCCCGCCCCACGTTTCTCCTGCCTCTTCGTGTACCTGCTTTGCCCCTCCTCTCTTCATCCCACCGCTTCCTCTGCTGCCCCTTGCTCTCCCCTCCTTTTCCATCCTCTCTGACCTTTCCCTCGGCAGGTCCCACCTGGCAGTTTTATTCTTCGTCTTGTGTGCTCCAAGTGGGTTTTAAGTGTGTTTCTCTGGAGTGTTTTTAATACTGTGGCCGACTTTTAACCTGTGCAAGTCCATTCAGCGTCTTCTCTGTGTTTTAAGAATCGCCAGCTGTGTTTTTTTTTAACTTTCTGGTGACTTTTTTAACTGTCCCCCATGAACGTCTCCATGTCAGTCTATTCTTACCTCCATTTTCTCCCGTTACTCTGTTTTATGTTTCCCTTTTTTATCGCCTTATGTATGTAACATTTTATTCTTATTTTAGTTGTCATGTCACTCGGCTGAAGAGCGGCGGATTGTGCCGCTGACAGCCCTCCCCTGTCCATATAGGGCAGGGGAATGAAATCACAATAAAGAAAAAGAAATTATAGGACTGCGCACTTCCAGCAAAGGACAGTTCGACGCAAGGCTTGGAACTATACAGTGCTGCCACCTCGCTGCCGCGGCCAGATGCCTCTTCTAGCTAGCCGATCTCTTGCAGATGGTATAAAAAATGTTCAGATGTGTGTGAAATCTTATGGGACTTAACTGCTACGGTCATCAGTCCCTAAGCTTACACACTATTTAACCTAAATTATCCTAAGGACAAACACACACACACACCCATGCCCGAGGGAGGACTCGAACCTCCGCTGGCACTAGCCGCACAGTCTGTGACTGCAGCGCCTTACTGCAGATGGTATAGTCGACGAACATCTTGACTGTTGATTATTTGTTATTGTATATTTGTGACGATCCGCAGTTGGGATCGGGTCTGTTGTTCTTTTGGAGATATTATTGTTTCGTTTTGGTGAGGCCAATAAATTGTTTTCGGACTTGTGTTTTCTGCATTTCTATTCTGCTATGTAAGCTATGCTAAACTGTCATAAGCAACATACACTACGTTAGTTTTCCTAGTAGCTTTGGTCAATTAAGGTCTTTCGCGCATTACCAGCATGCAAGGTGTGTTGCACACGTATTGGGTGTTACGTCATAACGATCGCTTTCTTTACGTATGCGATCAGTGTCTTTCTAGACTGCCATAAAAACCGCAAGCGGTAAACCGTCTAGGAACTGAGTGAGGATGTACAAAGGGCAGGAACATTTTTGTTCTACATAGTTATCCTTCCGAGTGTTAAAAGGAAACAACCAGTATTCCAGTATTAATAGCAAAATATAAACGGTCGCTGTTTAATTCAGAGTTTATTCGAAAATTGTTGATTTGTAATGTGAGGCGAAGGGACGTTGTAGTAGCAGTAAAAAAAAATAATAATAATAGGTCACACAGCGCTGGAAAATGTAATTTCTTCAACAAAATCGTAAAATAAGAAAAGCAAAACAAAAATATCTCAAACGTCGCTTCAATACTTTCGTCGAACTTACTATAAAACATGTCTCAGTTGCTGATAATCGAATTCCGCATTTATCAATAATAACAGAAAACGCTTGCCTTTGAACATGATGAACGTTCTACTGAGTACAAAATAACAACGACAATTATATAAATTTGTTAATGTTTATGTATGTAAATTGTGTTTGCATCAAAAGTACTTTCTGTCATTACATAAAAGCGCCGAAGTTACGCGGTCAACTGATTTTTGCTACTTATAAAATACAATTTGTATTCTGTAAGGACATAAAAGATACAATGGACTAACCCTAAATGATTTGCAGTTCTAATTATGTGAAAAAAAGAAAGAAAGAAAAGAAAAGGTAGAGAGAGAGAGAGAGGGGGGGGGGGGGGAAGGATAAATTCTCGGCTCCCAGTTTCTATCTTAGACATTTATTATGTTTCTTTCCCTAGCAATGCTACCAATACTTTTGGTAACCCTACTGTTTACTACCGAACAGTAGTTTTGGTAGAACGCAGATCTAGTGACTTGTCGAAACTACAGTCATCGTTCCGCCATGTTACTGCTGGGAAGCTACGTCAGTCACACGAATACTGAATCGATGTTTTAAGAGGACCTTACTCAACACCATGCAAGATCCCAACGCCAGCACACTACTAGCATCCGAGAGGACAGACACACTGACCTCTCAGCTTGATCATAGAGCCACAAAAGGAAGTTGAGGCAGGAACTGTACGTGGTTGCAATAAGACAGTTACCCACACGGATATCGCGACAGCGCCTGTAGCAGCTGGGTCTGTCAGCAAGCGACCACTGTAGTGGCTTCCCTTGACGCGACAGCAGACTGAAGCTCACGGACAGCGTTGGACCCATCCGCAACATTCGACGCACGAGCGGCGTGGCGTCGTCTTTTCAGACGATATTAGGCAGGTGTACCAGTTTCTTTGGCTCTTCAGTGTATTATCGGCTTAATATGCCTTAGAAAAATTTCGTTATTTGGTATCCTCCCTGCTGTCGCAATTTTACTGGCCAGGAATGTGGGCATAACATCAAATGGAATAAGAACATAAGACCAGTGCAGGGAAATTTATTGTGGAGTTCTAAACTCTCAGTATTGCTTTCAGTTGCGTCGCACATAAACAGGAGATAGCTTAAATAAGCGGCGATCAAATGGCAATCGAACCCTAGATACAAAGGGACCATGGAGATGCTCCATTCAAACGTAATCATCGCACTCGTTAAGTCATTCATCGAACTGGGAGACGAGACGATCAGTTTCCGTTCCGCAGAACGCGGACGGTCGCTGACGGTTTGACAACAGTACCCACTCTCGCACTTCCTCGTCTGACTGAAACCGACGTCCGCTCCTGTCTTTCTTCAGGTCGCCAAACATCCGAAAATCATATGGTGAACGATACTGGCAGTGTGTGGGCGGGTGTTATCGTGAAAGACAATGCTTGTGTCGCACAGCATTTGATGACGTTTTGACTTTGTACAGCGTCGCAGTTTCTACAAAGTGTATTCGTAGCACTGTGCATTGATCGTGATTCCACGCTCGAGGAACTCCAGGAGCAGAGGGTCCTTTCAGACGGAGATCACCGGAACTTCTATGACTAGCCTTGAATTACTTTGGGGGGGGGGGGGGGGGGGATGTTTCTACCGTTGGCTTTGCCTTCGGCTGTCTGAATGCTGTGAGATGGAATCATCCTGTCGCACGATAACGCCGGCCCCACAGTTCCCACCGGACGAAGGCTTCGGTTCAGCGGTTTAGTTTGGAAATACTGCAGCAGTCTCTGTACAGCCCGGATGTTTCCTCGGCGACCTGAAGAAAGACGTGCACGGTCGGTGGTTTCAGTCAGACGAGGAAGTGCAAGAGTGGGTGCGGTTGTGAATCAGTCAGCGGCTGACCGCGTTCTACGGAACAGGAACTGACCTTCTCATGTCTCGGTGGAGTAAAAGTCTCAACGCGTGTGGTTGTTACTGTTGAGTGGAACCATTCCATGGTCCTGTTTAATGGGTGTTCGGTTTTCATTTGACTGCTCCTCATGGAATGGGTGTGTGATCCATTCTTGAATACTGATCGAGTGTTTTTGCTTGGACACCAGGTCCTCTGGTCTAAGGACGACATCGAATGGCTATTTGTATGTCCATCTTTTTAGAGATGGTTGCGGGACTCGGCTCTTCGATACAGGATGTCAAATTAAATACCTTTCAGCCGTCTGGTTTCCAAACTTATTGTATTTGCCTACCAGTTTCGGCGTTTCTACTACGCCATCTTCAGGCCCCTGAACGACGTGTAGGATGGTTCTACCTCGGTTATGATTACAACAGGGGCCAGAAATATTGGTATTAGTAGATTTTTGCTATAGCGATCACTTCAACCATGCCGACTCAGTTGATCAGAACCGAGGAAGACTCTTCCTTCACATCGTTCAGGGGCCTGAAGATGGAGCAGTAAAACGCTGAAACTGGTAGCCAAATAAAATAAGTTTGGAAATCAGACGGCTGAAAGGTGTTTAATGTGACATCCTCTGTCCCGGCATCGAATGAATCCAGAGGTGACGTGCCAGAGTTGTCACCTCAATGTTTCATCATTACAATAGTGTTACGGAAATCTTTCGTGGGTGTTAATGGGGGTGAAGAAGACGACCTTTTCCCAATTTGCTAACTTCATAGAACTAGCGTTGTCGATAGACTGCAGTGAGATTATAAATAAACTGGAAGCAGTCTTGATCGCATACCTTATTTAATGTGGTGACCGGTTTCGACCTTTTTATAAGATCATCTTCAGACCTACAATAAACAGGAATTGATATAACCATATAAAGGACGAAATCATATACTGATAAAACGGTAAATAACGCTGATATACCACGAATGTCTGCCGGAGGCGGTGCCGCATGGCAACCCTCTTGCTTCTGGCTGGTGGTGTACTGCAACGTGAAGAACACGAGCCGCTAATTAAATACTTGAAGCCCCGTCCACCGTCTCCGGCATTACGTCATGGATAGCCAATCACGTAAGTTGCATTTCTGCCGCTTAAGAAAGTAATTTGATAGTTCCTGTAAGTCATTACTACCATCTATAGGACTTAAAAACACTTTAAAATCTTATAGATCATAAAAATATAGTGTAAAAAGTGCGACCTAAACAGTATGGCCCTCTATCATGTACTGTTATCGACCAAAGCAAAGATGATGGCAAGTACGCCACTGTAGTAACCATGGCTACCTACTCGTCTTACTAGGGCCAAAGAGGCTACCTGTGGGGAAAGCGTCCTGGTCGCTCTAATGTCGCCAGGGAGGCTCAACGAAGGTCGATCAGTACATGACTATGGTTACTAGAGTGGCGTTCTTGCCATCATCTTTGCTTTGGTCGATAACAGTACATGATAGAGGTCCACACTGTTTAGGTCGCAGTAATTACCTTTTTACACTATTTTTTCAAGCTATAAGATTTTAACTTGTTTTATAAGTCCTACAGATGGCAATGATGACTTACAGTATCTGAAATGGCTCTGAGCACTATGGGACTCAACATCTTAGGTCATAAGTCCCCTAGAACTTAGAACTACTTAAACCTGACTAACCTAAGGACATCACACACACCCATGCCCGAGGCAGGATTCGAACCTGCGACCGTAGCAGCCCCGCGGTTCCGGACTGCAGCGCCAGAACCACACGGCCACCGCGGCCGGCACTTACAGTATCTATCACGTTACTTTCTTAAGCGGCAGAAACGCAACTTACGGGATTGGCTATCCATGACGTAATGCAGGAGATAGTGGGTGGGGCTTTATGTATTTAATTAGCGGCTGGTGTTCTTCACGTTGCAGTACACCACCAGCCACAAGCAAGAGGGTTGCCATGCGACACCGCCTCCGGCAGACATTCGTGGTATATCAGCGTTATTGACTGTTTTATCAGTATATGATTTCGTCCTTTATATGGTTATATCAATTTCTGTTTATTGTAGGTCCGAAGATGATCTTATAAAAAGATCGAAACCGATCACCACATTCAGTAAGGTATGCGATCAAAACTGCTTCCAGTTTATTTATAATAATTACAGATCGCTGTTTTCCTACATAAGCACTATGTTCTTTAAAGTGTTAAATGCAGCAAGATTGTATTCCTTCATCTTGCTTAAGGCCCTCAGGACGAAACGAGACGGTTTAGAGCTCGTGAAAACAGGTAATGTCAGTTTATTCCCTCCCTCAGCGTTGCGTTAGGAGAAGGAAACGAATGAGTAACAGTGGGACAAATGAAATACGTCATGCAGTGCGGAATCTCTAATTCAGTTGCCCCTGAGCGCGTGGTACATAGACATATCCCACCAACCGTGCATTACAGAAAATATGATTTGTGGGTGAAGATCTTCTAATAGCTATATCTGACTTAAGTGGGGCCGAGACACAAATTGAAGCCGAGGAATTCGCTCGCTTCTCCACAGCAGAGTACAGAGAGTGCAGTACCTGCCTGCCTGTAACGCGTAGCGTCAACACTGAGCAAAGTTCAGCGGATCAACAAACCCGCACTGTGCAAATGTCAGACCGTGCCAGCATCAAATGTCAGGCCCCGGCTACACAACAACATTGCCACAAATGCCAGCCCCACTTAGCAGATACCAACAGGGGCCCCACGAGGGAATCTGACATTTCTAATTCGTCTATTCAGATTAGTTCAGCTCGTATGACACAATTTTCATCCTTGCAATACAGTCGGAAATCACGTATTGAAGGTGTAATGCAGTTCCAATTTCCTGCTACTTTTCTCCAGCATGCTCGACTCTATGGCTCGAAATCGATATTTACTTAATACACTACTGGCCCTTAAAATTGCTACACCACGAAGATGAAGTGCTACAGACGCGAAATTTAACCGACAAGATGACGATGCTGTGATATACAAATGATTAGCTTTTCAGAGCACTCAAACAAGGTTCGCGCCGGTGGCGACACCTACAACGAGCTGACGTGAGGAAGGTTTCCAACCGATTTCTCATACACAAACAGCAGTTGACCGGCGTTGCCTGGTGAAACGTTGTTGTGATGCCTCGTGTAAGGAGGAGAAATGCGTACCATCACGTTTCCGACTTTGAAAAAGGTCGGATTGTAGCCTATCGCGATTGCGGTTTATCGTATCGCGACATTGCTGCTCGCGTTGGTCGAGATCCAGTCACTGTTAGCAGAATACGGAACGCCGTGCTGGATCCCAACGGCCTCGTATCACTAGCAGTAGAGATGACAGGCATCTTATCCGCATGGCTGTAACGGATCGTCCAGCCTTGTCTCGATCCCTGAGTCAACAGATGGGGACATTTGCAAGACAACAACCACCTGGACGAACAGTTCGACGACGTTTTCATTACCCTTGACGCTGCATCACAGACAGGAGCGCCTGCGATGGTGTACTCGACGACGAACCTGGGTGCACGAATGGCAAAACGTCATTTTTTCGAATGAATCCGGGTTTTGTTTACAGCATCATGATGGTCGCATCCGTGTTTGGCGACATCGCGGAGAACGCATAATGGAAGCGTGTATTCGTCATCGCCATACTGGCGGATCACCCGGCGTGATGGTATGGGGTGCCATTGGTTACACGTCTCGGTCACCTCTTGTTCGCATTGACGGCACTTTGAACAGTGGACGTTACATTTCAGATGTGTTACGACCCGTGGCCGTACCCTTCGTTCGATCCCTGCGAAACCCTACATTTCAGCAGGTTAATGCACGACCGCGTGTTTCAGGTCCTGTACGGGCCTTTCTGGATATAGAAAATGTTCGACTGCTGCCCTGGCCAGCATATTCTACAGATCTCTCACCAATTGAAAACGTCTGGTGAATGGTGGCCGAGCAACCGGCTCGTCACAATACGCCAGACACTACTCTTGATGAACTGTGGTATCGTGTTGAAGCTGCATGGGCAGCTCTACCTGTACACGCCATCGAAGCTCTGTTTGACTCAATGCCCAGGCGTATCAAGGCCGTTATTGCGGCCGGAGGTGGTTGTTCTGGGTACTGATTTCTCATGATCTATGCACCCAAATTGCGTGAAAATGTAATCGCATGTCAGTTCTAGTATAATATATTTGTCGAATGAATTCCCGTTTATCATCTGCATTTCTTCTTGGTGTATTGGCTCAAATGGCTCTGAGCACTATGGGACTTAACATCTATGGTCATCAGTCCCCTAGAACTTAGAACTACTTAAACCTAACTAACCTAAGGACATCACACAACACCCAGCCATCACGAGGCAGAGAAAATCCCTGACCCCGCCGGGAATCGAACCCGGGAACCCGGGCGTGGGAAGCGAGAACGCTACCGCACGACCACGAGATGCGGACTCTTCTTGGTGTAGCAATTTTAATGGCGAGTAGTGTATTACAGTTGAATTTCGATTGCAGTTGACGTGTGCGTAGTTCATACATCACGTTAATTTTGCATAATGTCATTTTTAGCCGTGCCACAATGATGATGAATTAAAAACATAACAATACAATTTGTTTGTTCGTTTAATCCTAAACATGTTTCATCACAGCTGTGACAACTTCTGTGGTTTTATTTTATTTTATTGTTTTTCAAATAGTTACTGCGTCTGACAAAAAAGTGAAATAGCCGGAAGACATGGTTAGATATCAGTGTAACTTCGTGCAGTCACACAGCATCGGCGGTTATGTAAACGATTAGAACAACGGTTGTTTATGACTGCTGGTATGGCCACCAGTGTACAGTAGCATTGTTCGTGATTAGTTTTGTTACCAGGAGCTGAACAGTGTCAGATGTTGAGTGACGGGGAAGGACACGGAGATGCCACTTACTCGTGTGAGGAAGCATTATCAGTACCTGACTGAGTCTGAAATGTACCTCATTGTGGATGTCCAGTTGCCTGTTCGGTTGAATCTTCCAATATTAAGATTTGTGCGGCAATTGTATGTGACAGTGGTACGACGTTGGACTCCATTGGAACATGTGAGAGGGCGTACCCTTACTCAACGTTCCAGTCGACCACGTCTGGCCACCATAAGGAAGGGCACCGTATTGTACACGAGGCAGATTGTAACATCTTCGTATCTGCACTGCCATCCGAAAAGAAGTAAAGCTTTGTGTTCAACATGCTGGGTCATCCTACAACACTGGTCTGAGACTAGGAGCAGCTGGATTGGAGACTTACCGTTCCATGTGTAGGATATCATTAACACAACACGGCCAGCAGCTACACCAGGAATAAGTGCAGCAGTGGCGTTGGGGAATTGTTATAAATTTCGTACATGGAAGGTGGTTATTAACGGATCGACATGCAGTCCGGAACCGCACTGCTGCTGCGGTCGCAGGTTCGAATCCTGCGTCGGGCATGGATGTGTATGATCTCCTTAGGTTACTTAGGTTTAAGTAGTTCTAAGTTCTAGGGGACTGATGACCTCAGATGTTTAGTCCCATAGTGCTTAGAGCCGTTTGAACCATTTTTTGACACACAGTCAACACGGATTTAGAAAACATTGTTTTTTTGAAACACAACTAGGTCTTTACACACATGAAGTGTTGAGTGCTATCGACAAGGGATTTCAAGTTGATTGCGTATTTCTGGAAGGCTTTTGACACTGTAACACGCAGGCGGCTTGTAGTGAAACTGCGTGCTTATGGAATTTCGTCCTAGTTATGTGACTGGATTCGTGATTTGCTGTAAGAAAGGTCACAAGTCGTAGTAATTGACGGAAAATCATGGAGTAAAACAAAAGTGAATTCTGATGTTCCTCAAGGTAGTGTTGCAGACTTTTTGCTGTTCCTTATCTATATAAACGATTTAGGAGACAATATGAGAAGCCGTCTTAGGTTATTTGCAGATGATGCTGTCGTGTAATGTCTAGCAAAGTCATCAGAAGATGAAATTGCATAACGATTTCGAAAAAAGATCTGTATGGTGCGAAAATTGGCAATTGGCCCTAAATAATGAAAGTGTGACGTCATCTACATGAGTACTAAAAGGAATCCGTTAAACTTCGGTTACAAGATAAATCAGTCAAATCTAAAGGGCATAAATTATACTAAATGCCTAGGAATTACAGCTACGAACATTTTCAATTGAAAGGAATACATAGCAAATGTTGTGGGGAAGTCTAACCAAACACTGCCTTTTTTGGCACGACGCGAAGTGTAACAGATCACTAATGAGGCTCCTTACACTATGCTTATCCGTCCTCCTTTAGAATACTGTTGCACGGTGTGGGATTCTTGCCAGATAGGGTTGGCGGAGTACATCGAGAAACTTCAAAGAAGGCATCACGTTTTGTATTGTCGCGAAATAGGGGCGAGAGTGTCACTGAAATGATACATGGTTTGGAGTGGACATCATTAAAAAAAAAAAACGGTTTTCATTGCGGCGGAATCTTCTCAAGAAATTTCTATCTCCAATTTTCTCCTCCGAATGCGAAAATATTTTGTTGACTCCCATACACGATCATCATAATGAAGTAAGGGAAATCAGAGCTCGCATGGAAAGATATGAGATTGGAATAATGGTGAATTATTGTGAAGGTGGTTCGATGAACCCTCTGCCAGGTACTTAAATGTGATTTGCAGAGTGTCCATGTAGATTTACATATATTACAGAGTACTCCACTTGTCCCTTCCAGAGGAACTACACTCCTGGAAATTGAAATAAGAACACCGTGAATTCATTGTCCCAGGAAGGGGAAACTTTATTGACACATTCCTGGGGTCAGATACATCACATGATCACACTGACAGTACCACAGGCACATAGACACAGGCAACAGAGCATGCACAATGTCGGCACTAGTACAGTGTATATCCACCTTTCGCAGCAATGCAGGCTGCTATTCTCCCATGGAGACGATCGTAGAGATGCTAGATGTAGTCCTGTGGAACGGCTTGCCATGCCCTTTCCACCCGGCGCCTCAGTTGGACCAGCGTTCGTGCTGGACGTGCAGACCGCGTGAGACGACGCTTCATCCAGTCCCAAACATGCTCAATGGGGGACAGATCCGGAGGTCTTGCTGGCCAGGGTAGTTGACTTACATCTTCTAGAGCACGTTGGGTGGCACGGGATACATGTGGACGTGCATTGTCCTGTTGGAACAGCAAGTTCCCTTGCCGGTCTAGGAATGGTAGAACGATGGGTTCGATGACGGTTTGGATGTACCGTGCACTATTCAGTGTCCCCTCGACGATCACCAGTGGTGTACGGCCAGTGTAGGAGATCGCTCCCCACACCATGATGCCGGGTGTTGGCCCTGTGTGCCTCGGTCGTATGCAGTCCTGATTGTGGCGCTCACCTGCACGGCGCCGAACACGCATACGACCATCATTGGCACCAAGGCAGAAGCGACTCTCATCGCTGAAGACGACACGTCTCCATTCGTCCCTCCATTCACGCCTGTCGCGACACCACTGGAGGCGGGCTGCACGATGTTGGGGCGTGAGCGGAAGACGGCCTAACGGTGTGCGGGACCGTAGCCCAGCTTCATGGAGACGGTTGCGAATGGTCCTCGCCGATACCCCAGGAGCAACAGTGTCCCTAATTTGCTGGGAAGTGGCGGTGCGGTCCCCTACGGCACTGCGTAGGATCCTACGGTCTTGGCGTGCATCCGTGCGTCGCTGCGGTCCGGTCCCAGGTCGACGGGCACGTGCACCTTCCGCCGACCACTGGCGACAACATCGATGTACTGTGGAGACCTCACGCCCCACGTGTTGAGCAATTCGGCGGTACGTCCACCCGGCCTCCCGCATGCCCACTATACGCCCTCGCTCAAAGTCCGTCAACTGCACATACGGTTCACGTCCACGCTGTCGCGGCATGCTACCAGTGTTAAAGACTGCGATGGAGCTCCGTATGCGACGGCAAACTGGCTGACACTGACGGCGGCGGTGCACAAATGCTGCGCAGCTAGCGCCATTCGACGGCCAACACCGCGGTTCCTGGTGTGTCCGCTGTGCCGTGCGTGTGATCATTGCTTGTACAGCCCTCTCGCAGTGTCCGGAGCAAGTATGGTGGGTCTGACACACCGGTGTCAATGTGTTCTTTTTTCCATTTCCAGGAGTGTATGTCAAGAGTCGGAGGGAAAAGTATAAATAATCGAGCCCAGAGCTCAAATGAGGCGTCTTGCCGCCATTTTGTCCGCGTCTAGTACCGGAGAGAATTACGATTGTTTAAGTTACAGGCCAAGCACGATGACCTTGTAGTGACGGATATCAGCGGCCAACCGGTCCGCTGAAGCTACCTGCAAAACCTCGGCTGCACGGACGCGTCATTGCTGTGACGAAGCTCGTCGCACCTAGGAGCTGCACCTGCGCGAGGAGTGAGAGGGCTGCTGGCCTCTGCGCTCCGGCGACTGGGAGCTGCCATCTGTAGGGGCGAGGTCGGCGCGCGAACTCGCGGCCTCACAGGTGCAGAGCTGCCTGCGGTCATTGAACGAGCTGCCCTGGGCAGATACTCGGAGCTGCTAAGGCCCACTACAACGACGGCGGTCGTCTGTATCCCTTCGGCGCTTTGTAAGGGGGCTATCGGCCGCACCAACACACGCGGTAGCTACAGGCGAAATAATGTGAATAGTGGTGATAATAGGACGGTTGTGCTTGACGGTCAAAAACGCGGGTAAGACACCTGCCGCGAGGGACTGTGCGTGTTCAGTACGGACTAGGGATCAGTGCAGGCACTTTACGAGTAGTGCACACTTCGTGTTTGCATTCAGAGGTTGAGGCTGATGTGCAATGAAAGACCTAACAGAGTTCCAAATAGGGCATATTGTGGCCGGCCGATTAGCTGGAGCATCAGTAACCAACACCGCCAACTTAGTGCATGTTTCAAGAGCAATTGTTTCAACAGTCATGACAGCCTGCATAAAACATGGAAAGACGTCATCGTGTAAATGTAATAGCGGTCGCATATCAAAACAAAATGACAGAGATCGTCGTACGCTAACACGAATTGTGCGAAAACAGCAAAACTACGTCGGCTAAAGTGACTGCAGAGCTCAATACCCATCTTCGAGACCCCGTATGTATCGACACTGTCCGCCGAGAACTCCAAAAAGTGAATATTCATGGACGAGCTTAGTATTAGGAAAACAGTCTTAATCGCGTTTATTTACTTATTTAGTTCAAAAAATGTTCAAATGTGTGTGAAATCTTATGGGACTTAACTGCTAAGGTCATCAGTTCCTAAGCTTACACACTACTTAACCTAAATTATCCTAAGGACAAACACACACACACCCATGCCCGAAGGAGGACTCGAACCACCGCCGGGACCAGCCGAACAGTCCATGACTGTAGCGCCTTAGCGCCTCAGACCGCTCGCCTAATCCCGCGCTGCACTTATTTAGTGCCGACCGGTTTCGGCCTATGGCAGAGGCCACCTTCAGGGCGAACATATGGTCGACTGCTGGTGACGTCACGTCTACAAAGGTGTGGCAAGAGGCACCTTCGTAGATGTGACGCCACCAGCAGTCGACCAGCGGTATGTTCGTCCTGAAGATGACCCCTGCGATAGGCTGAAACCGGCCGGCACTGAATAAGTAAATAAATGCGATTAAGACTGTTTTCCTAATACTAATTTTATATCAATCGCTCTTACTCCACAACCATATTGTCCAAACATGGACGAGCTGCTGCGCTGAAACCCTCAGTGACGACAACCAACGCAAAGAAACGTAAAACATGGTGTCAGGAGCATAAATCCTGAACAGCTGATCAGTGGAAATACGTCATATGGTCCGACCAGTCAAGGTTTTCGTTATTTACAACATCGGACCGGATTTGAGTCCACCAGAAGAAGCTACAATCCTGATTGATTCCAACGGTTAAGCAGAGAGGTGGAAGCGGTGCGGGCTGCCGTATCATGGTATTCTGCTGGTTCCATCATTACTCTCAAAGGCCGTGTTACAGCCAACGATTATGCGAACATTTTATGTGATCGGGTGCACCCCATCATTTTAAACGTTGTTCCCCAGCAATGGTGCCATATTCCAGGACAATAATGCACCCATTCACACAGCCAGGACAGTACAATCGAGGTAGCAGGAACACGCAACTGAACTGCAGCACGCCAGCACCTGGCCAGCAGAGTCCCCGGACTTGAACATTATCGAACGCTTGTGGGCGGAGTTAGAAGAGGTTCTGGTCGAAGAGTGGCAAAACATTCTACTGTGGGCTATGCAATAATTATATGCCAGTATGCCAAGAAGAATCGCAACTGTATTACGGACAAATGGGGGCCCAACCCGTTGTTTATAAACCATACCCAAGTAAGTACAGGTGTTGCCTATCCCCTGTACTTAGCCCTGGAGTCACGAGGAACGCTGCGTCCGCAAGTCTGCGCGACCAGGTGCTGACACTGCAGATTCAGTCACTGGCATGGGCGCTAGAGCTGACCCCAGCACGTATGGTACCCGGCGCCATCGCCGAATTCAGCGCGAGGCCCCCTGCGTATCTTCGATGTAATAAATTAGTGACACATTTCCCTGTGTTTCTCTACACGCTTCGGCGTGAGTCACCCCTCCCTCCTATATCACACGTCTCTGTCGTTCTGACATATTACAACCACTCAGCTCGCGGTCATATGCTTCAAACGGCTCTGAGCTCTATGGGACTTAACATCTGAGGTCATCAGTCCTATAGGACTTAGAACTACTTAAACCTAGCTAACCTAAGGACTTGAGACACATCCATGCCCGAGGCAGGATTCGAACCTGCGACAGTAACGGTCGCGCGGTTCCAGACTGAAGCGCCTAGACTCGCTCGGCCACACCGGCCGGCCTCAGCTCGGGGGTTATAACACTCCGCTGCCATCCAAGAGGAAGTAATGCCTTCTCTCCAACATTGCGTGTCATCCCATAACATTGGTCTGAGGCTAGGAGCAGCCCGATTCGACAGTTACTGCCCCGTGAGTAAGATAGCATTCGGACCACGACACAGGCAGCAGAGTATGGACAGGTGCCGGGACCTGCATGAATGGACAGTTGATGAACAGCGTTGTATTGTGTTCGGCGGTAAAATAAATGTCGTGTGACTAGGGCCTCCCGTCGGGTGGACCGTTCGCGGGTGCAAGCCTTTTGATTTGACTCCATTTCGGCGACTTGCGCGTCGATGGGGATGATGATGGTTACGACAACTCAACACCCAGTCGGTGAGCGGAGAAAATATCCGACCCAGCCGGGAATCGAAACCGGGCCCTTAGGATTGACATTTTGTTCATGAGCATTTAAATGTTTGCCTGCTTTTTACTCAAAACTGAAGGTACTGTACTCTGTTATAAAAAGGTTGAACTCAAATTGCCATTGCGAGCTGTGTCTTAGTGCACACATTTACATAATTCGTAACAATTTTCTTCAGCAAAATCCTCGTCCAGTATACACTACGCTGAAAGTTCTACCACCTTACTCCGTATCCAACACTCGACTACCCTCTACAGCAGAGCCATAGATACACAACTTCAGAGGTACTACTGTCACTGCCGTAAGTCCATTGTTCCAAACATGTCACACGCGACTGCCTCACTCTCGTGACATAAAATTTCCACTCATTCTGAAACTATCCAGTCCATCTATATAGGTGCACCTGTCAGTACCCTGACGGACATCCTGCGTCTTCGAGAGTTACTTGTCGTGCGACAACATAATGCGGCTTGTTCTGTAACAGGAAAATGCTCGTTCACACACGGTACGGCAACTCGTGTACCCTTGATGACTGCACAACACAAAGCTTTACGATTCGCCCGGGCCCGTCAGCACCGACATTGGACTGTTGATGACTGGAAATATATTGGTCGGACGAGTCTCGTTTCAAGTTGTATAGAGCAAATGAACGTGTACGGGTATGGAGACAACCTCATGAATCCATGGACCCTGCATGTCAGCAGCGGACTTTTTAAGCTAGTGGAGGCTGTGTAATAGTGAGGGGCGTGGGTAGTTGGAATGGCATAGGACCCCTGATATGTCTAGACACGACTCTGACTGGTGACACGTACGTAAGCATCCTGTCTGATCAACTGCATCCATGCATGTCCATTGTGCATTGCAACGGACTTAGGCAATTCCAGCAGGACAATGCGACACCGCAAACGTCCAGAATTACTACAGAGTTGCTCCAGGAACACTCTTCTGAGTTTAAACATATCCGTTGGCCATCAAACTCCCCAAACATGAACATTATTGTGCATATCTGGGATACCTTGCAACGTGCTGTTCAGAAGAGATGTCCACCCGCTCGTACTCTTACGGATTTATGGACGGCTCTGCACGATTCATGGTATTAGTTCACTCCAGAACTACACTACTGGCCATTAAAATTACTACACCATGAAGATGACGTGCTACAGACCCGAAATTTAACCGACAGGAAGAAGATACTGTGATACGCAAATCATTAGCTTTCCAGAGCATTCACACAAGGTTGGCGCCGGTGGCGACACCTACAACGTGCTGACATGAGGGAAGTTTCCAACCGATTTCTCATACACAAACAGCAGTTGACCGGCGTTGCCTGGTGAAACGTTGTTCTGATGCCTCGTTTAAGGAGGAGAAATGCGTAACATCACGTTTCCGATTTTGATAAAGGTCGGATTGTAGCCTATCGCGATTGCGGTTAATCGTATCGCGACAATGCTGCTCGCGTTGGTCCATATCCAATGACTGTTAGCAGAATATGGAATCGGTGCGTTCAGGAGGGTAATACGGAACGCCGTGCAGGATCCCAACGGCCTCGTATCACCAGCAGTCGAGATGACAGGCATCTTATCCGAATGGCTGTAACGGATCGTGCAGCCACGTCTCGATCCCTGAGTCAACAGATGGGGACAACACCCATCTGCACGAACAGTTCGACGACGTTTGCAGCAGCATGGACTATCAGCGTCTGCGACGGTGTACTCAACAACGAACCTGGGTGCACGAATGGCAAAACGTCATTTTTTTCGGTTGAATCCAGGTTCTGTTTAGAGCGTCATTATGGTCGCATTCGTGTTTGGCGACATCGCGGTGAACGCACACTGGAAGCGTATATTCGTCATCGCCTACTGGCGTTTCATCGAGCGTGATGGTATGGGGTGCCATTGGTTACACGTCTCTGTCACCTCTTGTTCGCATTGACGGCACTTTCAACAGTGGACGCTACATTTCAGATGTGTTACGACCCGTGGCTCTACCCTTCATTCGATCCCTGAGAAACCCTACATTTCAGCAGGATAATGCACGACCGCATGTTGCAGGTCCTGTACGGGCCTTTCTGGATATAGAAAATGTTCGACTGTTGCCCTTGCCAGCACATTCTCCAGATCTCTCACCAACTGGAAACGTCTGATCAATGGTGGCCGAGGAACTGGCTCATCACAATACGCCAGTCACTATTCTTGCTGAACTGTGGAATCGTGTTGAAGCTGCATGGGCAGCTGTACCTGTACACGCTCTGTTTGAGTCAATGTCCAGGCGCATCAAGGCCGTTACTATGGCCAGAGGTGGTTGTTCTGGGTACTGATTTCTCAGGATCTATGCACCCAAATTGCATGAAAATGTAACCACATGTCAGTTCTAGTATAATATATTTGTCCAATGAATACCCGTTTATCATCTGCATTTCTTCTTGGTGTAGCAATTTTAATGACCAGTAGTGTACTTCAGACAGTAGTCGAGTCCACGCCATGTCGTGTTGCGGCACTTCTGCGTCCTCGTGGGGCACTAAGCGAAATTAGGCGTTCTGCCAGTTTCTTTGGCTCTTCAGTGTAAAATGGGGTGGAGGAGGAGGAGGGAGGGCGTTGGAGGCTGCTTTTTGGTTCCTTACTCCAAATTGCTCAGTTTTTTACTCATGAAATTTTTACCGCCATGTATGTGGTTCCTCGCAGTGTCCCGGGTGTGCCTGAGTCTTCTGCACCCGCCTGCGTGCCACTGGCGCTGAGAAGCCTTACCAGCCGGCCGCAGTCCTCCAGACTGGTCACAGGCCGACCATTCACACGAAGGCGGCGGCCTGCGGGGCTTCGGACGTCACTCCGTGCAGATGAGTCACGCCACACGTGTGGCAGTGGCGGGCCGGCCAGCAGCTTAAAAACAACACAATTACAGCGCCAGGGGGCCCCCGAACCCACAATCCAATTACCCTTGTCTGCCCGCCTCACTCCAACGACCGGGCAGTCCGGCTCGAACAACTCCCTGCCTCGAGAAAGGCTCTGGCGTGTCCCACAGGCCGCTTTTGTCTGCCATCAGTCTTTCGCTTGGTTAGATGCGTGACCCGCCACACCTTCTTTTTCTTTTTTTTTTTCCTTTTCTTTCGCAACAGATGACGAAGACTGGGTCTAGGCACCAACGGTCAACAGTGAAGTGGAAAGCGTGTGCAGCAACAGTTTGCTTAATTTTAATCCACGAAATACAGTAATAGGAGCGCAATACAACAAAAACAACTTAAATCACTTCATAAAAGCAAGTCTTGTGGTACATTCCTTTCAGATTATGCTGATGCAATAGCTCCATACTTAACCCTCTAACGGTAAGGTGAAGTTTCCTGACATAAACGGTAAGGTGGGGTTGGATCAGACCCCACCCTCCAAATATCGATTTTTCGGGGTAAAAAAAAAATGTATAATGGGAAAAGTTTTATTATCAATTAAACACATATAATATTTGTTATAACAACAAGTTTTTTATATTATTATAGTCAATAAGTAAGAATATAAAGTACTTTGGAAAAAAATAGGAACTTGATTACAAAAAAATACCTTAATAGAAATATTCTCTATAAAATTATTGAAAACATAGTAAAAATCAATAGGTTCAGTCATCAACTAGGAACTTGAGTGCTTTCGAAATTTTAAAGATAGGAACTAAATGAGAAAAATCTCTTACCAATTGTAGAAAATAATTGTAGTGTCAGCAGTTTCTCAATAATAAATGCCTTTGTACACATAATGTAATAGGAACAAATAATAAATGTATAATGTTATCCTGGAAACGATCACATACAGCCCTGAAAATACATATTTGGCACAAATTATCACATCTCTGTTTCTTTAGAGCCAGGGCATATAATAACTTTATGCTCCCCACATATAGTACGATTACACTTACTACAAAAAGCATTCCCCTTCCTATCTTGTGATCTGTCACAAAAATTACATCTTTTCTTTAGTGGCTGTGCTTGGGTAGGCTTGTCTAATTCGATTGGTTCTTTTTCTAAAAGTTTTCCAATAGACGAACGGAGCTCACGGGGAAGATGTGTTATTCAACCTCTTTTCCATAAGAGGTTTTGTCAAAGAAGGGCAAGATTTTTGAGAAATGATATTCTCGCGTCATTTTTTGCTGTCCATTTTGCTATTCCTTTTGTAAATGATAAAACTATATGTCTAAAATAGCATAAAAGTACCGTATCGGCCATCTTCTTGATTTTCTTTTTGTGGTCCTGCTGTGGCAAAGCATATCTAATACATCGACCCCTCGTTTAGTTAGATTGTAGAACTCCACAATTTCAGGCTTACTTGATTTTTCATTTGTCTCTCCAGAGAAGTGCATAGACGATATCAGTAAAACTTTTTTCTTTTTCTTTTGGGTAAATGACGCGAAAGTTTTGTCGTCCTGATACATAAATGTTGAAGAGCCTACTGGGGCGGAGAGCAGCGTTGATGGTGGTATTTGCGCTTTGTTCCTCCTCAATGCACCTACAAATGTGAGTTTCGTTTGGAGGAGGGTGTCAGTCACCTCCAGTGAGGAGAACCAATTGTCCGCTGTAATGTTTCTATTAGAACCCCTGATAGATTCCGTCAGGCGCAAAACATACTGGGCAGGTAAACGCAAATCTCCAGGTCTCCTCTTTATTCTGTTGTCTTTGCCAGTGTACGGAATGCCACGCAAAAAATAGAATATCCTTGCGTCGCATAGTGACATTATTTTCAACCCATATTTGTCGGGTTTCGATGGGATATACGTTTTGAGTGGACAGGCGCCCCGAAAACTCAGTAGAGTCTCATCTACTGTGACATATTCAGATGGAATATAATTTATTTCACTGTTAGATTCAAACATGTCCCACACTTCTGTGAAAGCCACAAATTTGTCGTTGATTTTTCTGGCCTCTCTGGTGGCTTTATCATCGCATCGGAGGTTTTCTAGAAGAAATGCAAACCTTTTCTTGCACATAGTGCAACGGAATACCGGAGGTTCATAGGTTGCTGAGAACATCTCATCTACACTGAGCATAGAATTTTTTAGGACACCACTCACGAAGAGAAGGCCCATCAACCCTTTTATTTCAACGCTCTCTGTTGGTGAATGAAACCACTGGACCGTATTGTAGTTTTGCCTAGATTTCTCGATTTCATGATTTGTGTACAAAAGAATTATTTCTATAATTTTCGAATCTATAAATAATAAAAATATTTCCAGTTTACTAGTGACCCCCCCCCCCCCTTCCTTCCCCACGTGGACCAGGGAGATGAGTTATAATATTTGACGCTGGTATCCTAAAAATTTTGAATGGATGGGTTTATTGGCCCATATTGTCTCTAAGTCTTTACCTAGCTCAAAACTTCTCTCATCATCTACATGTGACTGAGAATTATCGAACGACTGCTCCTGCCGCACAATGAAATACATCATCCTCGTCATCAGTTCTTAGGAGTTGATGCGCCATTTTAGTAAGATACTAGAAGAGAAAACAAAACTTAGATGTAATATAAACATCAATATGGGATTGAATCCTGCCCATAAAATAAACTAGTAAGTGTGACGTAAACAGTAAGGTGGGGTCGGATCCAACCCGAGCGCGGGTAATGTAGGTTTCGGTTAGAGAGGGTAGCTGCAGACTGACGTGGCCTCCTCGGCGTTCTCGGGACGACTGGCTGGAATCACAGCGCTCTCAGAAAAGGGAGTGGGGAGCTATAAACAAAACAGACTCGCTGGGGTCGGATCCAACCCCAACCTTACCGTTAGAGGGTTAACAATCATATACAACCGTTCGCTCGACGAAAGATCCGTACCCAAATACTGAAAGTTGCACAGGTCATACCAATATTCAAGAAAGGTAGGAGTAATCCAGTAAATTACAGGGCCATATCATTAACGTCCATATGCAGCAGGATTTTGGAACATATGTGTTCGAACATTATGAATTACCTTGAAGAAAATGGTCTATTGACACACAGTCAACATGGGTTTAGAAAACATCGTTCTTGTGATACAAAACTAGCTCTTTATTCGCACGAAGAGTCCTGTCCACAAGGGATTTCAAAATGATTCCGTGTTTCTAGATTTACAGGAGGCTTTTGACACTGTACCACACAAGCGGCTTGTAGTGAAATTGTGTGCCTATGGAATATCGTCTTAGTTATGTGACTGTATTCGTGATTTCCTGTCAGAGTGGTCACAGTTCGTAATAACTGACGGAAAGTCATCGAGTAAAAGAGAAGCGATTTCTGGCGTTCCCCAAGGAAGTGTTATAGGCTTTTTGCGGTTCCTTATCTATATAAACGATTTAGGAGACAATCTGAGCAGCCGTCTTAGGTTGTTTGCAGATGACGCTGTCGTTTATCGACTAGCGAAGTAATCAGGAGATCAAAACAAATTGCAAAACGATTTCGAGAAGATTCATGTATAATGCGAAGAATGGAAACCAATCCTAAATAACGAAAGTGTGAAGTCATCCACATCAGTGCTAAAAGAAACTTCGGTTACACGAAAAATCAGTCAAATCTAAATACCTAGGAATTGCAATTATGAATAACGTAAACTGGAAGGAACAGATGGAAAATGTTGTCAGGAAGGCTAACCAAAGACCATTTTATTGGCAGGACACTTAGAAGATGCAACAAATCGACTAAATAGACTGCCTGCACTACGCTTTTAGAATACTGCTGCGCAGTGTGGAATCCTTACCAAATAGGATTGACGGAGTACATCGACAACGTTCAAAGAAGAGCAGAACGTTGTGTATCATCACGAAATAGGGGAAAGAGTGTCACTAAAATGGTACCGGATTTGGGATGGTCATCATTAAAACAAAGGCGTTTTCATTGCGGAGGAATCTTCTCACGATATTCCAATCACCAACTTTCTCCCCCGAATGCGAAAATATTTTGTTGACACCGACCTACATAGGGCGGAACGATCACCACGATAAAATAAGGGAAATCAGAGCTCGTGTTCATTCTTTCCACGAACTATACGAGATTGTAATAATAGAGAATTGTGATGGTGGCTCGATGAACCCTCTGCCAGGCTCTTAAATGTGATTTTCATAGTATGCATGTAGATGTAGATGAAGAAAACATGTCGTGCTGCCAAGCCATAAAACTGGCAATGGCAAGGAGAGCGTTTCTGAAGAAGAGAAATTTGTTAACATCGAGTATAGATTTAAGTGTCAGGAAGTCGTTTCTGAAAGTATTTGTATGGAGTGTAGCCATGTATGGAAGTGAAACATGCACAATAAATAGTTTGGAAAAGAAGAGAATAGAAGCTTTCGAAATGTGATGCTACAGAAGAATGTTGAAAATTAGGTAGGTAGATCACGTAACCAACGAGGAGGTATTGAATAGTGTGGTGTCACCGCCAGACACCACACTTGCTAGGTGGTAGCTTTAAATCGGCCGCGGTCCATTAGTACATGTCGGACCCGCGTGTCGCCACTGTCAGGATCGCAGACCGAGAGCCACCACACGGCAGGTCTCGAGAGACGTACTAGCACTCGCCCCAGTTGTACGACGACGTTGCTAGCGACTACACTGACGAAGCCTTTCTCTCATTTGCCGAGAGACAGTTAGAATAGCCTTCAGCTAAGTTAATGGCTACGACCTAGCAAGGCGCCATTAGTAACTTCATGTATCTACAGAGTCGCATTTGTATCTTCAAGAGCGATGTAAAACTATGATGGAATAAAGTTAAGTATTACTGCAGCTACGTACTTTTCTTTGTAGCATTCATTACGTATCCTGTTTCAGACTTCACGCCATCCTTCGTGCGCTTATAGCGTGCATTTCGGCCCCCTCAAAAACACTGTGTCGGCACCTCTTGTCGACACAACAAATAGGATTGGGGAGAAGAGAAGTTTGTGCCACAACTTGACTAGAAGAAGGGATCGGTTGGTAGGACATGTCCTGAGGCATCAAGGGATCACAAATTTAGCATTGGAGGGCAGCGTGGAGGGCAAAAATCGTAGAGGGAGACCAAGAGATGAGTACTCTAAGCAGATTCAGAAGGATGTAGGTTGCAGTAGGTACTGGGAGATGAAGAAGCTTGCACAGGATAGATTAGCATGGAGAGCTGCATCAAATCAGTCTTAGGACTGAAGACCACAACAACTACTTTCCTATAACATCACTGGTTAGTCACTTAAGCGTTTTTCTTACGTCTCTTAAAGTTATTTTATGACGCAGCTTTCATAGGCTATATTTGTTGGAAGTTATAGCCTGAATTTTATTTGTTGTGTGTGGCAATTTTTAGTTTGACGTTTAACCAACGATGTTATAAGTTTACATCAGAGAAGTTACTTATCGATTTCCCTTAATTACAGTGTTGTTTATTTTTATCTGTGAATGTGTGATACATCCAGCAAATAACTGAGGACGTAGGTTGCAAGTGCGACTCTGAGATGAAGAGATTGGCACAAGAGAGGAATTCGTGGCGGGCTACATCAAACCAGTCATAAGACTGATCACCCCCCCCCCCCCAAAATGGGGGGGGGAGGGATAGGCAGGCTGCTAACTTGTTGATGTACAGAGTATCTAATAATAATCAATACTTGAATATGCAGCTTTAAAACTGGTAGTGTGTTTACAATTTGCAGCCGATATTTTATGGGCAGTAGGTCGATGTTACTCCCGTCGATAAATCCTAACCTTGATACCTTTTTCTGTACTCTGAGGGCCTACAATGATTATTTTTAAATATAGATATATCGGATTCCTGATATTTTAAAAAAATGTCAACAGTCCTACCACGTGAAACATCCTGGCAGATTAAAACTGTGCTCGACCGAGACTCGAACTCGGGACCTTTGCCTTTCGCGGGCAAATGCTCTACCATCTGAGCTACCCAAGCATGACACACGCCCCGTCCTCAGAGCTTTACTTCCGCCAGTACCGTCTCCTACTTTCCAATCTTCAGATGGTAGAGCACTTCAGATGGTAGAGCACTTGCCCGCGAAAGGCAAAGGTCCCGAGTTCGCGTCTCGGTCCGGCACAGAGTTTTAATTTGCCACCACTGTTTGACAAACAACTCAACTGGGAACCCATGCGCGCTGGACATTTATGCTTTTGTTGTCACGTACTTTCACCTCTCTCAGTTTCCACCACAGTCTGTGTGAAAATCTTACAGTTGTGACTCCCTGGTCCCCTTATCAGCTTCTCGCCCCAAGGTGCCATTGGTCAACCCTGTGCATAACTGTCCAAATCTGAATGGGTAACATAAACAAAGTAATAACAATACCTAACGTTATCAGATAAATTACAAAAAAAATTTGCCTAACTTTATCGCAAACAATTAAAATTTGAAAACTAGTTTCGGTTGCTCATAAAACCGTCTTCAGATCACTCATGGTAAAATGTAATGTCTACGTATAGAATACGGATGGACCAAACCGCCTATATAACGTAGTACAGGTTCATATAAGAGACAGCTTCCATAGATTTCTCGCTATAGCAACGAGACAAAAAAGACTTATTCCTAAGCCGTGCGTATTAAAATTGAATTCGGGTGTAAAATAATTATAGTGCATATTTTTTGTCTGATTGCAGTTTTAGGAATGGTATTTTAGAATCAGTGTATATGGTATGATCTCGTTGGCATAGCTATCAATTTATGGAATTTAACTCTCATACGAACATGTACCAAATTATCCAAACAATGTGGATGAGACGTATTCTATACGCTGACGTATTTCCAAGAGTGATCTGAAGATGGTATGTAGACTTATACAAAAATTCGTCTCTTTGTGACACATCCAATTAGTGAGTTTTTCTGGTTTCTGTGACAAAAATGATGTTCTTGTTCCGAAGTCAACACAACTTTTACATTTTAACTCCTTAACGCACCTTTATTAAACTAATCGTTCAAATTTATGTTGAACCCTAAACGATTAGATTAATGTATTATTTCTATTTCTCAAAAATTATCATATTGTATCAAGTTTTCATTTATTGTTGCTGTTCTCCAAAGTGCAAGAACCTTGATCTCGGCAGCTGTTTTTGACACTCGTGAAACAAAAATTACACTATAATCTCGCAAACTGCAACACAGTCGTGAATGAAACATCGATCCAAAATGTGTAGAATTTGTTTCGTTTCTTCCAGTCTATGATTAAAAAAAAATTGTACTCAGACTCGATTTCCGTCAGAGGTGACCGACTACATATCTTGGAAGCATGAGGAAAACCAAACGCAACTAATGGGTAGCCTTAATCTTAAAACAAAAACTATGCCATAAGCAAAAGTATTAATTTCTCTATAAACTTAAATGATTTTTCGGATAGGGTAGGCAGCAATCTGCTGATGAGGCTGTTATGTACGGTAAGGTGTCGAAATTGACAAGACGACGTAGACAAAATTTATAGTTGATCTGATGACTGCTAGCTAGCTCTTAATGCGGAAAAATGTAAGTTAATGCAGCTGAGTAGGAGGAACAAATCTGTAATGTTCAGATACAGTATTACTTGTGTCCTGCTTGACACAGTGAAACTGAAATATCTGGGCGTAACGCTGCAATGCGATATGAAATTTAACGAGCATGTGAGGGCATTGGTAGGGAAGGCGAATGATCGATTTCCATTTATTGGGAGAATTTTAGGAAATGGTGGTTCACCTGTAAAGGAGACCTCATGTAGGACACTGGTGCGACCTATTCTTGAGAACTGATCAATTGTTCGGGATCCGCACCACGTCGGACTGAAAGAAGATAACGAAGCACTTCGGAGGCTTTCAACAGCACGTAAGTGTTACGAAGATGCTTCGTGAACTGAAATGGAAACTCCTGGAGGGAAGGTGACGTTCTCTTCGAAAAACTCTATTGAGAAATTTTAGAGAACCGGCATTTCAAGCTGAATGCCAAACTATTCTACTGCCGCCAATATACACTGCGGTTAAGGACCACAATGATAAGATACGAGAAATTAGGGCTGATACAGTGGCATCACAGAAGTTGGGAAGGAAAACATAGGTACAAAGAAGGTAGCTGCGAAGAAACCATGGGTAACAGAAGAAATACTTCAGTTGATTGATGAAAGGAGGAAGTACAAACATGTTCCGGGAAAATCAGGAATACAGAAATACAAGTCGCTGAGGAATGAAATAAATAGGAAGTGCAGGGAAGCTAAGACGAAATGGATGCAGGAAAAATGTGAAGACATCGAAAAAGATATGATTGTCAGAAGGACAGACTCAGCATACAGGAAAGTCAAAACAACCTTTGGTGACATTAAAAGCAACGGTGGTAACATTAACAGTGCAACGGGAATTCCACTGTTAAATGCAGAGGAGGGAGCAAAAAAAAATGGCTCTGAGCACTATGGGACTCAACTGCTGTGGTCATCAGTCCCCTAGAACTTAGAACTACTTAAACCTAACTAACCTAAGGACATCACACACATCCATGCCCGAGGCAGGATTCGAACCTGCGACCGTAGCAGTCGCACGGTTCCGGACTGCGCGCCTAGAACCGCGAGACCACCGCGGCCGGCAGAGGAGAGAGCAGATAGGTGGAAAGAACACATTGAAAGCCTCTATGAGGGTGAAGATTTGTCTGATGTAATAGAAGAAGAAACAGGAGTCGATTTAGAAGAGATAGGGGATCCAGTATTAGAATCGGAATTTAAAAGAGCTTTGGAGGACATACGGTCAAATAAGGCACAAGGGATAGATAACATTCCATCAGAATTTCTAAAATCATTGGGGGAAGTGGCAACAAAACGACTATTCACGTTGGTGTGTAGAATATATGAGTCTGGCGATATACCATCTGACTTTCGGAAAAGCATCATCCACACAATTCCGAAGACGGCAAGAGCTGACAAGTGCGAGAATTATCGCACAATCAGCTTAACAGCTCATGCATCGAAGCTGCTTACAAGAATAATATACAGAAGAATGGAAAAGAAAATTGAGAATGCGCTAGGTGACGATCAGTTTGGCTTTAGGAAAAGTAAAGGGACGAGAGAGGCAATTCTGACGTTACGGCTAATAATGGAAGCAAGGCTAAAGAAAAATCAAGACACTTTCATAGGATTTGTCGACCTGGAAAAAGCGTTCGACAATATAAAATGGTGCAAGCTGTTCGAGATTCTGAAAAAAGTAGGGATAAGCTATAGGGAGAGACGGGTCATATACAATATGTACAACAACCAAGAGGGAATAATAAGAGTGGACGATCAAGAACGAAGTGCTCGTATTAAGAAGGGTGTAAGACAAGGATGTAGCCTTTCGCCCCTACTCTTCAATCTGTACATCGAGGAAGCAATGATGGAAATAAAAGAAAGGTTCAGGAGTGGAATTAAAATACAAGGTGAAAGGATATCAGTGATACGATTCGCTGATGACATTGCTATCCTGAGTGAAAGTGAAGAAATCTGCTGAACGGAATGAACAGTCTAATGAGTATACAGTATGGTTTGAGAGTAAATCGGAGAAAGCCGAAGGTAATGAGAAGTAGTAGAAATGAGAACAGCGAGAAACTTAACATCAGGATTGATGGTCACGAAGTCAATGAAGTTAAGGAATTCTGCTATCTTGGCAGTAAAATAACCAATGACGGACGGAGCAAGGAGGACATCAAAAGCAGACTCGCTATGGCAAAAAAGGCATTTCTGGCCAAGAGAAGTCTACTAATATCAAATACCGGCCTTAATTTGAGGAAGAAATTTCTGAGGATGTACGTCTGGAGTACAGCATTGTATGGTAGTGAATCATGGACTGTGGGAAAACCGGAACAGAAGAGAATCGAAGCATTTGAGATGTTGTGCTATAGACGAATGTTGAAAATTAGGTGGACTGATAAGGTAAGGAATGAGGAGGTTCTACGCAGAATCGGAGAGGAAAGGAATATGTGGAAAACACTGATAAGGAGAAGGGACAGGATGATAGGACATCTACTAAGACATGAGGGAATCACTTCCATGGTACTAGAGGGAGCTGTAGAGGGCAAAAACTGTAGAGGAAGACAGAGATTGGAATACGTCAAGCAAATAATTGAGGACGTAGGTTGCAAGTGCTACTCTGAGGTGAAGAGGTTAGCACAGGAAAGGAATTCGTGGCGGGCCGCATCAAACCAATCAGTAGACTGATGACAAAAAAAAAAAAGAATGGCATATAGACTGTCGTTTTTCCTTCGCTCTATTTGCGAGTGGAATAGGAAAGGAAATGACGAATAGCGGTACAGGGTACCCTCCGCCAACCACCGCACGGTGGCGTGCAGAGTAGATGTAGATGTAGATACATGTAATATACATGCGCCTAAAATATGGCGAAGCCCACCTACTGCAACATCCCTAGTACGATGAAGTCAGAGCGACATCGACAGAAAATACAAACAAAATCAGCTTGCCATCGTCGAACATTGTCGTTTCTATGCTGCAGCATATTACAATTATTTTCCACGATGCCAAGTATTGATTATTTTTTTGTCTCCGAATATTCTCAAGATTTTAAACATGGCTGACAGCAGGAACTGTAAATAAATTTTCAATATATAAAGTATACAGACATCCGGCTGCATAAATTTATGGTACAAACCTTGACAAGGTTTTTGGATTTTCTTTAAAAGGAGAGTCACATAAATAACGTAACCTTCGAAATGCAAGCAAAGTACATGATGAGCTAAGGAGCTCAAGTAAAACATTTGACCTGAGACCCTTAGCTCATCAAATATGTTTACAATTTTAACGTCATGTAATTTATGTGACTTTCCTTGTGAGGAAGATACCTTCATTGGTACTAAAATACTTTCCAGATTTTTCACTAGATTTGGGCAACCAGTTGGCTGTATACTCTATACACCGAAAATCTCCTGGTATTATTCGCTGATACACTGAAGCGCCAAACAAACTGGTATAGGCATCCGTATTCAAATACAGAGATATGTAAACAGGCAGGATACGGCGCCGCGGTCGGCAACGCTTATGTAAGACAACAAGGATCTGGCGTAGTTGTTTGATCGGTTACAGCTGCTACAACGGAAGGTTGTCAAGATTTAAGTGAGTCTGAATGTGGTGTTATAGTCAGCGCACGAGCGATTGGACACAGTATCTCAGAGGTAGCGATGAAGTGGGTGTTTTCCCGAACGACTATTTCATGAGTGTACAGTGAGTATCGGGAATTCGGTAAAACATCAAATCCCCGACATCGCTGCCACTGGAAAGAGATCCTGCAAGAATGGGACCAACGACGACTGAAGAGAATCGTTCGACGTGACAGAAGTGCAACACTTACGCGAACACTGCACGACACAATGCTTTAAGCCTCGCCCGTCAACACCGACATTGGACGATGAATTTAAACAAGTTGCCTCATCGGACGAGTCTCGTTTCAAATTGTATCGAGCGGATGGACGTGTGTGGGTATGGAAACAACCTCATGAATCCATGGACTGTTCAAGCTGGTGGAGGCTATGTAATGGTGTGGGGCGTGTGCAATTGGAGTGATATGGTACCGCAGATATGTCGAGATACGATTCTGATAGGTGACATGTACGTAAGCATCCTGTCTGATTACTTACAACCATTCGTGTCCATTCTGCGTTCCGACGGAATTGGACAATTCGAACTGGACAATGCGACACGGCACACGCGCAGAATTGCTACAGAGTGGCTGTAAGAAACACTCTTCTGAGTTTAAACACTTACGCTAGCCACTAGACTCCACAGACATGAACATTATTGAGCATATCGGGGATGCCTTGCAACGTGCTGTTCTACAGAGATCTCCACCCGCTCGTACTCTTACGGATTTATGGACAGCCCTACAGGATTCATGGTGTCAGTTCCCTCCAGCACAACTTCAGACATTAGTCGAGTCCATGCCACCTCTTGTTGCGGCACTTCTGCGTGCTCAAGGGGCCCTCCGCGATATTAGGCAGGTGTACCAGTTCCTTGGCTCTTCAGTGCAAATTACGTGACGTTAAAATTGTAAAGGTCCATGACGAGGAAAGGAGCTCAAGTCAAACAGTCGACTTAAGTTCCTGTTCACAATTTTTATGTCATATAACTTATGTCAGTTTCCTGTTGAGGAAGATACCCTCAGTGGTAGTAAAACCTTGTCAAGATTTTTAAAAAATGGTTCAAATGGCTCTGAGCACTATGGGACTTAACATCTATGGTCATGAGTCCCCTAGAACTTAGAACTAGTTAAACCTGTTTATTACATAGTTTAATTCGTAATTTCTTTGCGTGTTTTTGGGTACTTGCATTGTTTAATTCATAAATTTCGGGCCTATTATAGTATTTGAGAGTTGTAGCATCGCGCTTTAGTGTTTACTTCGTAGATTCTTACTAAAATTGCGTGTGAGTTTCGTATAGGAGGTGTAATTTCGAGTTTTAGTTACTGTAATCGTAAATTCAGGCAGATTGTAGCGCAGTCGTTAGGCATTTGTACAGGTTAGTTAGTATAGTCTTTGCGTGTTTCCCTTGCGTTATCTAGGCACTGACTCGTGTTTCAGTAACTGTTGTTCAACATCGACTAGAATGGACAGGGACTGTGATTGCTGTGTTCGGATGAGGGCTGAGTTGGCATCCCTTCACTCACATCTGCAAGCGGCGCTGACTTCGGTCGCGCAGCTTGAGGCTGTTGCCAATGGGCACCACTGTGGGGAGCCGGACTTGGGTATTACGGGGATGTCAACCTCGTCCCGTCTGTCCCCAGATCGGTCTGTCGCTGTGGTTGCCCCGGTTGCTGCCCGCAGTGGGGCTGAGCCCTCGCCTGTGGTTGATTGGGAGGTCGTTCCAAGGCGTGGCAGGCAGCGAAAGACGTCCCCGGAGGCTGATCAGAAAGCCTCCCCGGTGCGTCTGACACAGGTTTCAGGCACTGTCTCTGGCTGAGCCAGATGCAGCTGCCTGCCCTGTTTCAGAGGTCCGGGCAATCACAGAGGGTGGGCTTATTGGTAGTTGGGAGCTCCAATGTTAGGCGCGTAATGGGGCCCCTTAGGGATATGGCGGCTAAGGAGGGGAAGAAATCCAGTGTCCACTCCGTGTGCATTCCGGGTGGAGTCATTCCTGATGTGGAAAGGGTCCTTCCGGATGCCATGAAGAGCACAGGGTGCAGCTAGCTGCAGGTGGTGGCACATGTCGGCACTAATGACGTGTGTCGCATTGGATCTGAGGAAATTCTCTCTGGATTCCAGCTGATATCTGATTTGGTGAAGGCTGCCGGTCTTGCTTACCAGATGAAGGCAGAGCTCACCATCTGCAGCATCGTTGACAGAACCGACTGCGGACCTTTGGTGCAGAGCTGGGTGGAGGGGCTGAATCAGAGGCTCAGACAGTTTTGCGACCGTGTTGGCTGCAGATTCCTTGACTTGTGCCGTAGGGTGGTGGGGTTTCGGGTTCCGCTGAATAGGTCAGGAGTTCACTACACTCAGCTGGCGGCTACACGGGTAGCGGAGGCTGTGTGGCGTGGACTGGGCGGTTTTTTAGGTTAGAAGGCCTCGGGAAAGTACGGGGTGGGCTGCAATCTCAAAGGGTGCATGGCAAATACAGGACGTGCTTGGATCAAGGAACAGTCGGAATTGTAGTTCTAAATTGTTGTAGTTGTGCTGGGAAAGTCCCTGAGCTTCAAGCGCTAATAGGAAAGCACAGAAGCTGAAATCGTTATAGGTACAGAAAGCTGGCTAAAGCCTGAGATAAGTTCTGCAGAAATTTTTACGAAATCTCAGACGGTGTTCAGGAAAGATAGATCAGGCAGAATTGGCGGTGGAGTGTTTGTGTCTGTCAGTAGTGGTTTATCTTGTAGTGAAGTCGAAGTAGATACTCCGTGCGAATTGGTATGGGTGGGGGTTATACTTAACAGCCGAACTAATAATTGGCTCCTTCTACCGACCCCCAGACTCCGATGATATAGTTGCGGAATAGTTCAGAGAAAATTTGAGTCTCGTAACAAATAAATACCCCACTCATACGGTTATAGTTGGTGGGAACTTCAACCTTCCCTCGATATGTTGGCAAAAATACTTGTTCAAAACCGGTGGTAGGCAGAAAACACCTTCCGAGATTGTCCTAAATGCTTTCTCCGAAAATTATTTCCAGCAGTTAGTCCACGAACCCACGCGAATTGTAAATGGTTGCGAAAACACACTTGACCTCTTAGCCACCAGCAATCCAGAGCTGATAGAGAGCATCATGACTGATACAGGGATTAGTGATCACAAGGCTCAATACCGTTTCTTCCAAATCCACCAGAAACAAACGCAAAATAATTTTATTTAAAAAAGCGGATAAAGTGTCACTAGAAGCCTTCCTAAGAGACAATCTCCATTCCTTCCGAACTGACTATGCAAATGTAGACGAGATGTGGCTCAAATTCAAAGATATAGTAGCAACAGCAATTGAGAGATTCATACCTCATAAATTGGTAAGAGATGGAACTGATCCCCCGTGGTACATAAAACGGGTCCGAACTCTATTGCAGAGGCAACGGAAAAAGCATGCGAAGTTCAGAAGAACGCGAAATCCCGAAGATTGGCTAAAATTTACAGACGCGTGAAATTTGGCACGGACTACAATGCGAGATGCCTTTAATAGGTTCCACAACGAAACATTGTCTCGAAATTTAGTAGAAAATCCGAAGAAGTCCTGGTCGTATGTAAAGTACACAAGCGGCAAGACGCAGTCAATACCTTCGCTGCGCAGTGCCGATGGTACTGTTACCGACGACTGTGCCGCTAAAGCGGAGTTATTGAACGCAGTTTTCCGAAATTCCTTCACCAGGGAAGATGAATGGAATATTCCAGAATTTGAAACACGAACAGCTGCTAGCATGAGTTTCTTAGAAATAGATACCTTAGGGGTTGCGAAGCAACTCAAATCGCTTGATACGGGCAAGTCTTCAGGTCCAGATTGTATAACAATTAGGTTCCTTTCAGATTTTGCTGATACAATAGCTCCCTACTTAGCACTCATATACAACCGCTCGCTCACCTATAGATCTGTACCTACAGATTGGAAAATTGCGCAGGTCACACCAGTGTTTAAGAACGGCAGTAGGAGTAATCCATCTAACTACAGACCTATATCATTGACGTCGGTTTGCAGTAGGGTTTTGGAGCATATACTGTATTCAAACATTATGAATCACCTCGAAGGGAACGATCTATTGATACGTAATCAGCATGGTTTCAGAAAACATCGCTCTTGTGCAACGCAGCTAGCTCTTTATTCGCACGAAGTAATGGCCGCTATCGACAGGGGATCTCAAGTTGATTCCGTATTTCTAGATTTCCGGAAAGCTTTTCACACCGTTCCTCACAAGCGACTTCTAATCAAGCTGCGGGCCTATGGGGTATCGTCTCAGTTGTGCGACTGGATTCGTGATTTCCTGTCAGGAAGGTCGCAGTTGGTAGTAATAGACGGCAAATCATCGAGTAAAACTGAAGTGATATCAGGTGTTCCCCAGGGAAGCGTCCTGGGACCTCTGCTGTTCCTGATCTATATAAATGACCTGGGTGACAATCTGAGCAGTTCTCTTAGGTTGTTCGCAGATGATGCTGTAATTTACCGTCGAGTAAGGTCATCCGAAGACCAGTATCAGTTGCAAAGCGATTAAGAAAAGATTGCTGTATAGTGTGGCAGGTGGCAGTTGACGCTAAATAGCGAAAAGTGTGAGGTGATCCACATGAGTTCCAAAAGAAATCCGTTGGAATTCGATTACTCGATAAATAATACAATTCTCAAGGCTGTCAATTCAACTAAGTACCTGGGTGTTAAAATTACGAACAACTTCAGTTGGAAAGACCACATAGATAATATTGTGGGGAAGGCGAGCCAAAGGTTGCGTTTCATTGGCAGGACACTTGGAAGATGCAACAAGTCCACTAAAGAGACAGCTAACACTACACTCGTTCGTCCTCAGAATATTGCTGCGCGGTGTGGGATACTTACCAGGTGGGATTGACAGAGGACATCGAAAGGGTGTAAAAAAGGGCAGCTCGTTTTGTATTATCACGTAATAGGGGAGGGAGTGTGGCAGATATGTGAGTTGGGATGGAAGTCATTAAAGCAAAGACGTTTTTCGTCGCGGCGAGATCTATTTACGAAATTTCAGTCACCAAATTTCTCTTCCGAATGCGAAAATATTTTGTTGAGCCCAACCTACATAGGTAGGAATGATCATCAAAATAAAATAAGAGAAATCAGAGCTCGAACAGAAAGGTTTAGGTGTTCGTTTTTCCCGCGCGCTGTTCGGGAGTGGAATGGCAGGGAGATAGTTTGATTGTGGTTCGAGGAACCCTCTGCCAAGCACTTAAATGTGAATTGCAGAGTAGTCATGTAGATGTAGAACCTAACTAACCTAAGGACAGCACACAACACCCAGTCATCACGAGGCAGAGAAAATTCATGACCCCGCCGGGAATCGAACCCGGGAACCCGGGCGCGGGAAGCGAGAATGCTACCGCACGACCACAAGCTGCGGACCAAGATTTTTACATTCACCTTTTGTAACCAGCTGGCTGTATACTTTATACATTGAAAAACTCCGGCTATTGCTTGCTTATATGTGAGCATACATACTTCTATTAAAGTATTCGATCCAAGGAATAAAGTATTGTAGTATATGATACACTGCCAAATTCAATATTGTAGAATGCGATACATGGATTTGATCGTTATAGTATCCCTAACATGTAGTACGCACAGTGCGTACCATTTTGTTATTTCTTGCATGCCTCTTTCAAGGTGTTGCATTTTAATGACAAGCAGTGAACGCGACTAGTCGCTACGGACGACCGGTGTACACACTGTTACCACGCTACCTGCTGCTCCGGATATCTCCGGCCATTATTTGCTGATATTTGAGCCTAAAAACATCTATTGAAGGACACGATACGCATAGAATGTGTTGTAGTATCTGATACATTAAATCAGTATTGTAGAATCCGATACACGGGTTTAATCGTTTTAGTACTCCTAACATGTAGTACACACATTCCATACCACTTTATTTGTTGCATGCCGCTTTCAGGGTGCTACATTTTCAATGACCAGTAGTGAACGCGCCTTGTCACTACACTCTGCAACCCTGCTCCCTCTACTCCGGGTATTATTTGCTGATATTTGAGCGTTCAACTCCTATTGAAGAGCACGAAACGCGCCAAAGGTATTGTAATATCTGATACATTAACCAACTGAATATTGTAGAATCCGATATACGGCTTTAATCGTCGCAGTACCCCTAATAAAGGGTACACACACTCCGTACCATTTTGTTGTTTGTTCCATGCCACTTCACGATGCTACATTTTTAATGACCAGCAGTGAATGCGGCTGGTCGCTGTGGGCGACCTCTGTATGGCCTGCTAGCCTGCCCCCCGCTGTGGCTTTCGCCGGAGACCAGCTTCGCCTTTCTCCGCAGCCCTGCCCCCACCCCCCACCCCCACCTCCCACGCGGAGAAGCGTAACCCGGTCACGTCCCCTGCGGGCCGGGTGACACCGCGAGTGGACACACGTGTTAAGCCGGCGTGGGTGGTGTGTGTACACCGGGCCTCATTAGCCGGCGCGCGGGGTCAGACAAAGCCCGCCACCCCCCAGCGAAACTCAATCTCCGCCCGCCTGATTAGGCTGCAGCCTTTCCCGTCGGCACGGCGCCGGCCAATATCAACACGGCACGTGACCGCGCCGCAATATTCCACGGTCTGCTACGTCACATGCTGCCGGACGTACACTGTGCAACTACGGAGTTGGTTTCGTCCCAGTGCTCACCAAAACTGTTACTGGCAGTACCGGTTGCGTCTGACTATATCGTTATCATCAGTCCATAAATATTGCTTAGCCCATAACATCGTAGGGGTCTTAATTTCACTGAGAATCTATCTTGTGGTAACATAAATGAAATTTTGGCTCCTAGCATGGTTAGAAGCAGTCATGGAATAAGCAATATTTATGGAATGATAACAATGACAGCCATGGGAGAGCCAGTCCTGACAAAACTCTACCATCTGGTGAGCAAGATGTATGAAACAGGCGAAATACCCTCAGACTTCAAGAAGAATATAATAATTCCAGTCCCAAAGAAAGCAATTGTTGACAGATGTGAAAATTACCGAACTATCAGTTTAATAAGTCACAGCTGCAAAATACTAACGCAATTCTTTATAGACGAATGGAAAAACTAGTAGAAGCCGACCTCGGGGAAGATCAGTTTGGATTCTGTAGAAATGTTGGAACACGTGAGGCAATACTGACCCTACGACTTATCTTAGAAGCTAGATTAAGGAAAGGCAAACCTACGTTTCTAGAATTTGTAGACTTAGAGAAAGCTTTTGACAACGTTGACTGGAATACTCTCTTTCAGATTCTGAAGGTGGCAGGGGTCAAATACAGGGAGCGAAAGGCTATTTACAATTTGTACAGAAACCAGATGGCAGTTATAAGAGTCGATGGACATGAAAGGGAAGTAGTGGTTGGGAAGGGAGTGAGACAGGGTTGTAGCCTTTCCCCGATGTTATTCAATCTCTATATTGAGCAAGCAGTGAAGGAAACAAAAGAAAAATTCGGAGTAGGTATTAAAATCCATGGAGAAGAAATAAAAACTTTGAGGTTCGATGATGAGATTGTAATTCTGTCAGAGACAGCAAAGGACTTGGAAGAGCAGTTGAACGGAATGGACAGTGTCTTGAAAGGAGGGTATAAGATGAACATCAACAAAAGCAAAACGAGGATAATGGAATGTAGTCGAATTAAGTCGGGTGATGCTGAGGGAATTAGATTAGGAAATGAAGCACTTAAAGTAGTAAAAGAGTTTTGCTATTTGGGGAGCAAAATAACTGATGATGGTCGAAGTAGAGAGGATATAAAATGTAGACTGGCAATGGCAAGGAAAGTGTATCTGGAGAAGAGAAATTTGTTAACATCGAGTATAGATTTAAGTGTCAGGAAGACGTTTCTGAAAGTATTTGTATGGAGTGTAGCCATGTATGGAAGTGAAACATGGACGATAAATAATTTGGACAATAAGAGAATAGAAACTTTCGAAATGTGATGCTACAGAAGAATGCTGAAAATAGGATAGGTAGATCACATAACTAATGAGGAGGTATTGAATAGAATTGGGGAGAAGAGGAGTTTGTGGCACAACTTAACTAGAAGAAGGGATCGGTTGGTAGGACATATTCGGAGGCATCAAGCGATCACCAATTTAGTCTTAGAGGGAAGCGTGGAAGGTAAAAATCGTAAAGGGACACCAAGAGATGAATACACCAAGCAGATTCAGAAGGATGTAGGTTGCAATAGATACTGGGAGATGAAGCAGCTTGCACAGGATAGAGTAGCATGGAGAGCTGCATCATGCCAGTCTCAGGACTGAAGTCCACCACAACAACAACAATGACTAGCCGGACAACATATAATTATTTGTTAGTTGGAGAAGTTCGTAGTGTTTTTGTTTTGCATGTTTGTAATCCCGCCACGTGGTCTGGGACGCCTTGCCACGATTCGCGCGGCTTCCGCCGTCGGAGATTCGAGTCCTCCCTCGGATATTGGTGTGTGTGTGTTGTCCTTAGCGTAAGTTAGTTTAAGTTAGAGTAAGTATTGTGTAAGCCTAGGGACCGATGACCTCAGCAGTTTGGTCCCACAGGAACTTACCACCACCACTGTTGGTATTCCCGTTCCTGCGAGTGTATTTATCGAATATACTTTTTTATATGTAGTTCACCGTTGCTATTTGAGTTTACGTTTTGTAATTTGGAGATAGTGAGTGGAGCTGTGGGTGCTGGAAATTGGAGTGCCATCTCGAGAAATCGGAACGTTTCCGATTTCAGTAGAGTGGCAGCAACGGAGGCGAGTAGAAACTTTTGTGCCGTGTTTGGGTGTAATACCATTGGACAGTGCACGGCAAGAAATGGTTTTCTCGCTTTAAGGAGGATCGTTTGGCATTTGTGACTCTCCAAGTTCAGGAAGATCTTGGGGTTTGATAAAAATTGCCGGCCGCTGTGGCCGAACGCCGGCACGGTAGCTCACCGTGTTCGGTCACAGGATTAGATGCCCTCTGTAATAAAAAAAAACTGAGTTAATCGATCAACAATGAACTTAAACGGATGTCTTACGATGTCCGCCCCGAGCAGATGCAACGAACAAAAGCGAAAAAAAAGAGATTTAAAAAAAAGCGGTTCTAGGCGCTTCAGTCCGGAACCGCACTGCTGCTACGGTCGCAGATTGGAATCCTGCCTCGGGCATGGATGTGTGTGATGTCCTTAGGTTAGTTAGGTTTAAGTAGTTCTAAGTTCTAGGGGACTGATGACCTCAGATGTTAAGTCCCATAGTGCTCAGAGCCATTTTTTTCTGACAAAGGTGTTTAAACGCATTACTGCACGTCAGTATACTCGAGAACTGGCAAATGTGAGGAACTGTGATCGTTCCACAATCGTGCGACATATGTATCCAGTGGGGAGAGTTCAGTCTGAAGTTTAAAACTTGTTGGAAGCCGCTAAGCGCCCTCATCACTGAACGCCGTATGAGGATAGTCCGGGTAACCTCAGCTCCGTTTTAAGTAAACCTCAGTTTCTGACGCGTCTCAGTGTTTGATACATCGTATTTCCTCAACTATTTGTCGTCCAATGACATACTTTTGCAGTTTATATAATATACTTCATAACTAGATAATCTTGCTCATGCACTCCTACGGTGTTTATCATTTCTTTTCTCGCAGCGGAATGCCGGTCACATTCCCCTAGCCAATTCTCGCCTATGCGGCGACCTGGCGTTAGCGCCAACAGAGGGCGCCGATTATGTGCGGCAGTCTGTTTCCATTTATTGGGCTTCTTCAACTATTTGTTTGTAATTTTTATATCATTCTGTGAACTCGGAAAGCTGTTTATTATTTATATCATTATCTATAAATCGCCACTTGAGCGTATGTCAATTACTGTCTCTTAACTTTTTCCTTTTTTAACAATCCAACTTTTGTCGTTGTTTATTTCATTGCTTTTTTTATTACTGAAATGTTTTTCTTAGACATTGTAAGCCCATTACAGACATCAGTCATGGTATCTATTTTACATCGTCGAAGAACATATGTACGCCTACAGTAGCGACATCTGGCGAACTTGCAACACAAATATTTTGTTGCTACTGTACGACGGTTTGTTTTGAACAGTAGTGCAGCTTAAATTTCCTTTAATTTACGTCTGTGGTCACAAAATTTTGGTTCACAGATTCCCAGTTTCGGTGTCTAATGACAATCTTCAGATCTGTGTTTTATTATCTTTATAGACCGAAACCGGTAATCTGTGAACAAAAAATTTGTGACCACAGACGTAAATTAAAGGAAATTTATTCTGTATACGGGTCACTGTTTTATTCGCGAGAACTTCGCAGCTTGTGAAAGTAGTGCAGCTGACAAGATGACTCTTGTGCATATCATTATTTATATACGTTTGAAGATGCTGCCGCTGATTTTGTGTTTAGCTTTTGACAATGCAACTATGGCTCCAGTATATTAGGGTATGTTTTTATGCCTCATCATAAAGCTCACAAACGCTCATGTATGCCAGTAATACTTTTCATCATGGCCTATTTTATTAAGCTGTAGACAATGTGCTAGTTGTATTTGTCTTTTTCCATATTTTGCTGCAGATCTGAAGATGGTCATTATAGACCGAAACCGGTAGTCTGATGGCAAAAATTTGTGACCATAGATATGAAGTAAAAGAAAATTATTCTATTTCCGGGTCGCTTTTCAATTCGCGACCATGTCGCAGCTTGTGAAACTTTTGCAGTTATTTGGTTGTTACGTAAGCTCGTAGCGTTTTTCCATAAGTTTAATAAACACAACAATGCACATAACAGAGACTTCAGTCGTTAGTAGTGCATTATCAGTAAATATTTACAGCAGTCTATCAACGCCGGGGTAAATTCTCGACTCCGTGACTGTAGAAACCACGTGGTTTTGAGGCGAAGAACTTATCGAGTCATGTTCGGGGCGCATTTTCATTCAGGAAGGAAGTTCATTGAAGGTTGTTCAATACAGAGCGGAAAAAGTGAAAATCTGAGGGTGCAAGATCAGGTGAATGAGGTGGGTGTGGAATGACTTCCCAACCCGACTGTTGTACAGTGCCGCGCGGGATTAGCCGAGCGGTCTTAGGCGCTGCAGGCATGGACTGTGCGGCTGATCCCGGCGGAGGCCCGAGTCCTCCCTCGGGCATGGGTGTGTGTGTGTGTGTGTGTGTGTGTTTGTCCTTAGGATAATTTAGGTTAAGTAGTGTGTACGCTTAGGGACTGATGACCTTAGCAGTTAAGTCCCAGAAGATTTCACACACATTTGAACATTTTTTTGTTGTATAGTGTTTTTTCGTCAGTCTAGCAGAATGCAGGCAGTCGTTATCGTGGAGAAGCATCACTTCACGCAGTCCTCCTGGCCGTTGTTCTTGGATTGCGTCTGGTAGACGTCTCAGTTGTTGACAATAAATGTCAGAAGTGAAGGCTCCGCATCGGGGAAGCAATTCGTAGTACACCACAATGTCGGTGTTCCACCAGATGCATAACGTTATCTTTGGTGGATGGACGCAGGTTTTTGTACGGGGAGTTGCTGCATTGTTTAGCTTAACCATTCCTTTGTTTTCCTTATGTTAGCATAAATACACACTTTTACGGGATAGGAATGGTCATGAACCAATTGATGACGCGTAAGCAGAGTTGCACAAATGGTCACCCACTTATTTTTTGACTTGGATTAGAGCATGCCATACCCATACAACCGATTTTTAAACCTTCCTCATGCAACTGTCGCACCATGGTCGAATGATCACAAATCATCACTGTTACGCCCGATAAACCCGCTGGGCAGAACAGGTAATTAGGATTGTCGAAAGGGCCAAATAAGGTTGCGGTCAGCTTCACCTTTTAATTGTAATTTATTGTAATTTAATAACACTTTTACAACCAAAGCGGCACATAGCTGGACCTTTACCGAATGCAACTCTTTCACGGCTGAAGGCCTCCAAACAAGAAATCTTAACAAATCAACAAGATAAAAATCCAATTAAGATAGCAATAAAATATTTAAAAAATCACAGCAAGGTAGATAGAACAAACATATGGAAGGTGCAATACCAATGGCTGAAGGCCACAATTAAGTTTAAAAATTTTAAAATATATTACCATAATCTTTTAAAGGCAGACGGCCGAAATGTTTAAACTTGAAAGATAAATTTAAGAATTAATTTTGCAAAATTTTTAAGAAAAAGAACAATAACCATAATCCTTAAATTTTAAGTAGCTGAAAACAGATAATTAAACACCGGTGGCACTCAGAAGCCTCCAGCGAGATCGGTCTGCCCTCGTTCACTTAGGCGAGACAGGTGGTGAGCCCAACTAAATCCGTCGGAACCCAATCAGGGGGACAGCCACGGACCGACCGACACAGTGACTTGCTTCCCGTCAGTCAGTACATGCGAACTCAAACTGGAAAGATTATAAACGTGATAATCCACAATGGAGTATGTATTAGCTGCCAAAATTACACACAATGTTGGACAGCGACAACAGGCGAGGAAAGGACGCTGCCTGAAATTACGTTAGTGGACAGGGCAGGTAACCAGAACACTAACGGTCACAAGGCAGAAAATTCCGCTGGTACACTTGAATTTGAAACACGGTAATATAGTTAACTTCACCCAAAAGAACACTGCCTGAATTTACTTCAGTGACCAGGGCAGGTAACCAGAACACTAACGGCCACAAGGCAGAAATTTCCACTGCTGCACTCTAATTGTAGTCAACCAAAACATTAAATTGCACTGCATGGCGGGTAAATTTCAGCAGTAGAAACACTCGGTGTTGCTCACAGGAAAAACCTCCCCAACAGCAAACCACCAAAGCGAACCACCACAACATGAATAGACGTGGCTTGGGTAGTTGAAACCACTACTCAACTGTGACGTCCTGGGTCGGTGAACCACGAATCTCGTAGCGATCGGACAGCTCCACACACGCTCCGACACTGCGCAGGAGCTGCCAGCGGACCCAGCCGACTGCACCGCGCTCAGGTAACTTCCCTGGTCCGCAACAACCGACCGACTTCTTCAGGATGCCGACAACGTCTAAAGTAGTCGCCAGTGGACATAACACCAACTACACACACAACCTGACAAACACTTGCACGAAGACCTGAACGATATCCAGCAGACACTAACAACGCACGAAAACCAATCGGGTGTCGACGCACACAAACACAGCCGACACATCAACGATGGACGAGCCAAAATGCGTCTTCCGGTACGACGACCGACCGACGATCCACCAAGACCGTGGCCCAGCTCAAGTGAAGCGCGGCGGCAATGGTCGGGCGAGCCATGTCGGCGCAGACCTCACTGCTCCAACGCGACTGCACTAGTGCCGCATTGCGACTGGCAGGTCCGGACTGCGCCCCAGACGCCTTCCAACTGACTGGCAGCCCGAACTACCGACGAACTGGTCTACGATTTTTTTTTCTTTATTGTAATTTTAATCACCTCATACAAGGCGGGCTGGCAGCAGCTTAATACGCTGCTCTTCAGCCTTATGGGGTACAATAATATGATATAGGTGACACAGACAATACAAAAAATGGCGGGCAAAGAAAGTAGTTACAAAAAACCAAAAACAAGAAGCCGTTCACGTTGGACGATAAAAACACTAACACTTGTTGACACGGCGCACAAAACACGGAGAACGGCGACGGCACATGTGAACAGTTGAGTTGTAACTGCACGAAACACAAAACGAAGCACACACACTAGACACTGATGGCGATGATCTCCGGCGCGCGAATGTTCACTATGCGTGTGCGAGTCCGGGGACCTGCCAAGAGAGGAGGAGGAGGAAGGGGAGTGGGAGAGGGAGAGGGGAGAGCAGAGATGCCACGAGCAGGGGAGAAAGGGGGGAGGGAGGAAGGGGGAGGGGAAGCCTGGGGGGAAGAGGGGTGGAGGGAGGGGACGGGGGAAAAGGAAAGAGAAGGGAAGGGAAGGGAAGAGAAGGGAGGGTGCCTAAAGGAAAGGACACCGGAAGTGGGGGGTGGGGCAGGGTCAAAGTTGATAGGAGGGGTAGATGGAGGGGAGGAGGACATCATCAGGGAGGGGGAGCTGGCGGAAGCCACCTTGGGAGAGGGTAAGGAGGGTGGAGAGATGGAGACCAGGTGGGACGTGGGCATACAGGCGCGGCAGCGGGCGGGGGTGGGAGAGGATTGGGGAGACGAGCAGGTGAGGAGGATCGAGTTTGCGGGAGGTGTACAGGATCCGTATCCTTTCAAGGAAAAGGAGGAGGTGGGGGAAGGGGATGAGATCGTACAGGATCCGCGTAGGGGAGGGGAGACAGATGCGATAGGCGAGGCAGAGAGCATGGCGTTCAAGGATTTGGAGGGATTTATAAAAGGAAGGGGGGGCGGAGATCCAAGCCGGATGGGCATAACAAAGGATAGGGCGGATGAGGGATTTATAAGTGTGGAGGATGGTGGAGGGGTCCAGACCCCACGTGCGGCCGGAGAGGAGCTTGAGGAGACTGAGTCGGGAGCGTGCCTTGGCTTGGATTGTCCGGAGGTGGGGAGTCCAGGAGAGGCGACGGTCAAGGGTGACGCCAAGGTACTTAAGGGTGGGAGTGAGGGCGATAGGACGGCCATAGATGGTGATGTAGAAATCAAGGAGGCGGAAGGAAGGGGTGGTTTTGCCTGCAATGATCGCCTGGGTTTTGGAGGGATCTGGTCTACGAGAGACAACGACCGATAAGTAATAGCTGCCAAGCAAAGATACTACGAGAGGGGATATATCGATACGCGCTGCTAACGCCACTCACGGTCAGGCAAAGCAGCAACTCAGTGACAGTAGAAATTTAAATTAACGTAGAGAGGTGGAAGTAAGTTAAAAACAGGGTGTCAAATACATGATAGCGGGAACACGAGACACGCACGGCTCAATCACGTATTAAATTCTCGAGTACACTGACATGGATGAATGTGGATTAATGAGTTTAAACGATATTCATCAAACCCCGAAGGTCTTCCCGAACGTGAGAAGTCATTAATCTCATAACGATCCTACTTAAAACGAGAAAACTTTTTTCCTTCCCCTCCTGTGTCCACACACGGTGCCAGTGTTTCTGGCTGCCTCCGCCGCTGTCACCCCTCTATTGAAGCCGGACATGTTTCGATTTCTCCACTTGGCACTCCAACATCTAGCGTCCACAGCTCCGCTCAGTATCTCCAAATGACAAAATATAAACTCAAATAGCGACACTGAACTACGAGTAAAAATCGACAATTGATAAATAAACCCGTAGCATCGGGAATACCAACATGCAAAACGAAAATGCTAAGAACTTATGCATGTATTAAAAAATAGATGTATAAAAACACACATGTTTTCGAATGCAACGTAGTGGTAAAATTTCAAAGGAATCAGTACACAACTTTCGGAGATTTACTGTTTCGTTCTAGTGAACCTTTATATTTTTATTAATTACCCCTATAATTATGACATATATATTTATGTATTACATGTGGCACTCTAGTATTTATACAGAAACACGCGGGTATTCGAATGCCGTGGTAAGTCAGAATTTGAAAGCATTCGGTGAATAAATTTCGGAGATACAAGATTTTGAACACACCTACGTTTACATCTTAATATGGATAGATGTAAAGGTTCGTGTGTACAAAATTGTAAATCTCCGAAATTTCTTCAACGAATGCTTTGAAATTTTGACACGTCATTCGAATACACCCGTGCTTTTATATGCCTACTTCTGCGCCATATGGTTTGTGTACAAGGCATCAGGGAATGACTTCCATGGTACTAGAGCTAGCTGTAGAGGGAAAAAACTGTATACATAAACTGGAATATATAAAGCACGAGTTGAGGACGTCGGTAGTAAGTGCTACTCAGAGATGAAGAAGTTGACCCAGGAGAGGAATTTGTGCCGGGTCGCATCAAACCAGTCTGAAGGCTGATGACTCAAAAAAAAAAAAACACAAACACAAACACAGTGTGTGCTATTATATAAAACGAATATTGTTGATCAGTAAAGTTTTGGCAGTTTATTTATATACTTTGGAACATATAAACAACAAATAAGTACGAATACTATAAGGTTAACTCAAAACCGCCTCCCATCCAACGCAAGTTCACTTAACGCCACTTTTCATAAAAATGGACAAAATTTTGAGGCTACACCTACAGTGTAGCTAAAAATGTTTGCTTTCCAAGTACAAAGAATGTCGTATGATAAAATAATTATTGTAAGGTGCTTACGCCGCCAGATGGAGTCGTCCAAGCCAAGACAGCCTGTATAGCCTTGAAGAGCCGATAATACAGACACGGCGCATCATTAAGTTTTGATGGTGAATAGACGATGACTAGAAACATACATTGTTGATCTCTGACCCTTGCATTATCCCGAAACCATTGTCATGTGTTCACTAAGACAGTTAAAACTACATTTATGACTATGACCGAATATTATGTTTATATTTTGTGTGCATAATTGAACTTCTGGCTCTTGGGCGGATGATATCGGAAAAAGTTTGAAGGTTCCCCGAGAACTTTATCATAAGATCATATGGAAAAAATTTCGACGATCTGCCATGAATGAAGACTGCAGAAGTGGCTGTCGTCATAACTGGTATTTTTCGTACACAAAGTAGTGGTTCTTCGATATTTTCATAGAAACAGCTCATGAACAAATTGTGCTTCTATAAGTGTTCCACATGTAATGCAAAAGAACCGACCGATTTGCTCAGTTGCGCTGGGCTGCGGGAACTGAGTTATGTTTAAATTTCGACCCTGTACTGTAAGGATAGCTACAGTACACACGTTCTTCCGGTAGGTATATAAATGTTTGCTATCCCAATGGCTGTCCACAACGCTTGATAGCGTATCTCCGTGATGCTGTCAGTTTCTCTTCATTAAGAGGTATAATATTACGTTAAAAGCTTAACAAAGACAGGTACGTACTACAGCTAGAAATTGTACCGCTTGAGGCAGCATAACGCGTGGCGCACAAATTAACCAGACTATATTCATCCACTATTTGAGAATGTTAGCACACAGCGACTTGCAACGAACTTGACACATAGTTTCAGACCTTTTCGAAACTTTCTTATCCTTGACAGCCCCCCACAAAATAATGAAAGGATAAGCTTTATCTCTTATTACATTTTCGCTGTTCATGCAGTAGAAATTCAGCATCAGGCTGGACGTTTCAATTTATTACTTCATTACTGCTTACTCTACTCGCAACACATTCTGCAGACACTATCCACATACGCTATTAAATGTACGTGCAAAATTATATCATTGTACGGCACGACGTTCGGGAAAAACTGCGTCGTAAAGATTGATATGCTTGAAAAATTAGCTTTTCTTGAAGCGCAGGACAAATTCCCCAAAATATACCCACCTAATGTTTTATAACGACAGCATTTAGCGACTTCCAACAAATGTTAAACGTGAACTCAAACCTCGTCTGAACTTTTTCTCGCTTACAGCGCCACAAAATAATCAAAGGGAAACTATGATCAAGCCAAAAATAAACGGTTTGACATTACGCACTATTTCCCAAAAAATGTCTTACAACTACGAGTATACATTGGGGCCCATATATTTATAGGGAGGGAGCTGGAACTGCGACCACACAGTATTTTTAATATTTTGGAAGATGAATGGCGACTTGTAAATAGCCATAAAAGAGTAACAGTTCTGCCACTTTGAAAAACCTGCACATTAACGAATTTAAAATGACTTTCTGGAATGAAAAACTCCTGGCTACATTAAATTTTAGCCTTTCCCTGAGAGTGGGTGGGGGAGGGAGGGGAGGGGAGGGGGGAGAGTGAGAGTGAGAGAGTGGGATGGTTCGCAGACCCCCTTGCCCCCGGGTATGTATGCCCTTGCAACTATCCATACTATAAATTAAAGTCACACGCCATATTATTTTATCTGAATGTGAAGGCTAATCTCAGGAATTACTGTATGGTTTTTGATCTGATTCAGCTGCCACTACCTAAATACAATCCCTTCAAAAACCATGCACGACATTTTCATATTCTCCCGCTTGCTACGGGCAAACTATTGTTCCTGCAGAAACAAATTAAAAGGACCTTTATGTTTTGTATTGGGATATGTTTTCGTTGGAGCCTATGGTGTTCGAATTATTCAAGAAAATCGCGTTTTGTGGTAACTTTTTTACTCATTCTTGAATAATTCGAAAACTACAGCCCCTTCCTGTAGCGAAGAAGAGAATATCAAAAGGTTCCTCATGGTATTTGAAGGGGTTGCAGGTTGCCTAAAACCCATAGGTAGGGTCAGCTGAAACAGCCTGTAGATGATGATGCTGATGTTAGTTTGTGGGGCGCTCAAATGCGCGGTCATCAGCGCCTGTACAAAGTCCCAATTTTTACATAGTCTAATTTCTTTTACACAGTCCAATCTAGGCACTGTCACGATTGATGATGATGATGATGATGATTATGAAATGAGGACAAGACAAACAGCCAGTCCCCAGGCAGAGAAAATCCCCAATCCGGCCGGGAATCGAACCCGGGTATCAGCCTGCAGATAGGCAGACCCACGGGAGGCTTAGTGTGTATAATGTACGAATATTTCATGCAAATTAGCTCAGTTGTGATCAATTAAAGTTTCCTGCCTCGTTTTTCTGGCTGTATGTGAAGGTTAAGCTCAGAAACTGCTCCAGGGATTCTGATACGGTTGTCACTAAGAGACTGATTCACGAGGAGCTCTGTGTACATAATGTATTACCACTATTGTCCTACATAGCAAACCATCCGCCCGTAGATACTTGTGCTACCAGAGCGAAGTAGGGCGGATTGCCAGTGAACATATAAAGGGAATATCAATTTTTTTCTTTACCACTTTTTGTTTTGGCATTTTCATTAGTCTGTGGGTGAATAATCCAAAACTATTAAAACCATCGTAATTAAGAGGTTGGCGGTTTCAATTATAAACGTTTTGCATGTTTAATGTCAAATGCACAGGTTAGCCAGAACGTTATGACCACCTACCTAACAGAGGCATCTAAGCATGGAAGCAATGATGTCTTGGTAGGTCGGTAGAGGGAGTTGGAACCATATCTGTACACACAAATCACCTAATTCCCGTCAATTGCGGGGAGGGGACGACGCGACATTCAATCACATCCCAAATGTATTCTACCGGGTTCAAATCTGGCGAGTTGGTGGGCCAGCACATCAACTAGAACTCGCCACTGTGTCCCTCGAACCACTCCATCACACTCCCGCCTCTTGACATGGCGCATTATCTTAATGAAAAGCGTCACAACTGTCAGGAAACGCCGGCCGCTATGGCCGAGCGGTTCTAGGCGTTTCAGTCCGGAACCGCTCTGCTGATACGGTCGCAGGTTCGAATCCTGTGATGTCCTTAGGTTAGTTAGGTTTAAGTAGTTCTAAGTCTAGGGGACTGATGACAGATGTTGTCCCAAAGTGCTTAGAGCCATTTGAACCATTTGTCAGGAAACATGGTCGTCATGAAGGGGTGTACGCGATCTGCAACCAGGGTACGGTACTCCTTGGCCGTCATGGTGCCATGCAGGAGTTCCACCGACCGCAGGAATGCCGACCCGAATGTTCCGCAGAGCATACTGCAGCCTCCGCCAGCTTGTATCTGACCCGCTGTGCAGTTGTCAAGAAGCTGTTCCCATGGAAGACTGCGGATTCGCACCCTCCTATCGGCATGATGAAGAAGGTATCGGGATTCATCAGAGCATCCAACGCTCTGCTACTGTCGTAGTGTAACGATGTATAGTTTTGTATAAATGATTTTCTTTTGACATATGACCATGTGCAGACTTCGTCACCTACGTCAGTTACAACACACTTCAAAATTATTTAAATTCTTTTTAAATTGTCTCTGAATGGTTCTTGAACAAACTGTAACTAAAACATCATCATTTGAGTAGTATGCGCAGAATTACGTCACTCAGTCCAATTGGTTTGCGTAAATTTTTTCAATTTAATGTCGTTTGTTTCTTCTCAGAAATTATATTAATGCAAAAAAATGGTTCAAATGGCTCTGAGCACTATGGGACTCAACATCTTAGGTCATAAGTCCCCTAGAACTTAGAACTACTTAAACCTAACTAACCTAAGGACATCACACACACCCATGCCCGAGGCAGGATTCGAACCTGCGACCGTCGCAGTCCCGCGGTTCCGGACTGCAGCGCCAGAACCGCTAGACCACCGCGGCCGGCGAATATTAATGCAAGTGATCTGCTTTAATAAATATTAGAACCAGATTGAATAAACTTTCGAGATTCAAACTCGTGATGAACGTTGTCAAAATTTAATAATCTTGTCAAATAAATTCCGTAACATAATTCTTCATAAATAAATTCTCGGAACACGTATTTAAACTTTTGAAGCATCCACTAGTTTATTATCTTCCTACATATAGACGTGAACCTGAGCCTTGACAAAACAGAACTGAACATTTACAACATGATTAAACTTTCTATGACGTCATTGTTGTAGAAATATTACAAATTCTTAATTTTCAATTTTTAGAAGCACGACGCAACAACTCGGTTTCAGGATCTTCTGTTGCTCTTTGGATGTCGACCCGCGACGTATAGTGGCCAGCAATTTTCTCTCTGGTCCCGGCAGCGAAGATGCTGTCTCCGTTCGTTGCGCCGCCCTCTCCGTACATGAAACATAAAAAATAAATACAAAACTTTAGACAATTCACAACCATTACAAATATTACAAAAATACATAAACAAAAAACTAAATTAGACTTATATTCACCTGCAAACTGGGCTGACACTGGTGGATGGGTGACGCTTCAATTTCGCGTCCCACTACACAGTGCCCATGGTCACGTGCCCATATCAGTCTTAGTTGCCGATTTCGTGGTGTTAACATTGGCATATGGAAGGGTCGTCTGCTGTGGTGGCTCATCGTTAGGAGTGTTCGGCGCGCTGTGTGTTCAGACACACTGGTACTCTGCCTAACTGTAAGGTCTGATGTTAATTCCGCCACGGTTTTCCGCCTGTCCTTTTTACCAGTCCGCCTAGCCTACGACGCCTGCCGTCTGAAATGAGTTGTGGCCGCCCAGCACCACGTTGCCTGGTTGTGGTTTCACGTTGGTTTCGCCATGTCTTGAAGATACTCACAACAGCACTCCTCGAATACCAAGTCGTGCAATTTCCGAAATGCTAGTGCTCAGCCGCCGGGCCATCACAATCTGCTCTCCGTCCAAGATCGCGCGCCTTCCCCATTGTACACACGGACAGCACGCTCACACGCTCACTGTTGTTCCACGCAGAGTGCACGTGTCTGACTAGCGGTCACTGCTCGACACGTGTCGCGGATAACGACTGGACGGGTTTATGTCGATAGCAGGTCGGTCATCATAATGTTCTGGCTGATCAGTGTATTTAACAGGTTAACACATTTGTAATTAGACACCTGATATTTTAAAGAAAAAGGGATTTTGGGGAGGGGTAAGAGGTCGTTACTCAACAGTCCTGTTGTGACGTCCCCTCTCCCCTTTTGCTGTCGCTGTTGATGTTGAGCCGCTACTGCTACAGCTCGGTCGGTGGAATAGAGACGCGACGCGCAGTGATGGTTGTCCCTGTCGGATAACGTGGAGCAGCACCTGAAAATCTCTAAAGAAAATTGCTCCTCGCGTAATGTATGAAAGTTCGTTTGGGAGTCCGCACAGTCTTCTCAGCGATGCGAGCTGCTGATTTTAATTGTCTATTATGGTTTTATGATAATTTGTTGTGCCCGGTTAGTTATTTATTGCAGTATTGAGTGAATCATTAATCACCGGCGTCGTTTCACGCCACTGAAGCGAGAAAAAATTCATTTTCGGTTCAGTAGTTGTTACGTTGCTAGGCAGAATTGTTCACTAAGCAAATCCGGAGATAATCTATAATGCTCTCTTGCTTTCGTGCGTTGTGATATTATTTCGGCAAAACACTCCCTTTCAATGCCCGATGCTAATCAAGCCACTCTTTCAATTAAAATGTTCACAGTTAATTAATTTTGATCATCAACTATCACACAGTTCAATTAATGTTGGAGCCAACACGTGAGATTTCCATTACTGACGAACAATTTTATTGTTCCTTCTTAGCAATTAGTTTATAATCATCACACCACACGCACACCGATGAACCAGATCAATTACGATTCTTTTCAGTTCGGTGATCGTGACAATTACGACAAATTTTACAATCGGCGTATTTGTATTATCTTCGTGTGTTCGTATAAATGTTTCCTACTCCAGGCTAGTCAGGTATTGCAGTCTTCGATACTATGTCCATTCTTCGTTGTAACTGTCCACTTTGGTGAAGGTTGAGTCCAACAATAATATCTCCAATAATCAAAGTTCATTAACTCATCGTACATTATCAAAATATCACTTCAGTTCAAGTTCTCAAGTCAGAATAACTGAGAACAAAGTCCGAGCATCTCCGTCACACAATATTACTTTTTTTTAAATACAAAATATGTCGTAGCGTTCCGTTTGTAGTACTATAAACGGTGATCTCTCTCGACTTGGTAGCAAGGAAGCTAGCAAGCGACTAACTTTTCCATGATCGAGCATTGTAGACGCATTGAATTTCCGTTTAGCTGCGTTTACAACTCTCTTTCACAATAAATGTTATCTCTGACCGACATATTACTTTGGACTTAATTTGCGCCGTATTGATTTGCAGTTATTACTAAGATGTTTGATAGCTAATTAAAAGAAATTTTCTTTCTTTCTAGCTTTCTTTCATGTCATAGTAATTATTGAAATTGGTGTTCATCAAACCTTTAAGGTGTTCTATTATTGTCAAAGTTGTCGTACCTGTCAGGATAACACTGTCCCCTACTTTAAATTATCATGACATTCTTATTTGGGTCTTCGGGTTTCTTGGGGTGTTACACTGTGTAATGTGATGTTTCGAATTTCTTGCTTCTGTTAATTGCTCTACGTACTCTCCCTTTTGTAAAAACCATTCTAAAGACCGATATAAACAACAGGCCTGCTACTCACCTTCATCGGATATATATCCAACAGCGAATCTTACAGGCCGTTTGAAGCTCTGCTGCTGCAGTTTACAACGAAAATTTTATGTGACCTTGCTACTGTCCGCCTTAGACTGTGGTGGTACCAGGGTTTTACCTGTACCCTTCCCATTATTTCCTGGCATATTCGTTGGCAGGTGTGTATGTGTATGTGACCTCTGCAATTATCCTCCCACCTACTATAGATTTGGTAAGTCTTGTGGATGACAGCTACCCTCTCTTTTGTTGCAGGATGAGAAGCAGCAGATGGAGCAAGAGGAAGCAGTTCTAGACGAATCGGCCGACAGGAACGTCGGCTCCTGAAGAGACATCCCACTGCCTTCCCGAAACGTTTCCGATCTGAAGCGCATTCATCGATCGTCGTACATAAACAGTAGTGTTGGACCATTTGCTAGCAGTAGTGGTAGTTCTGTCACAGCTCAACCTCCATCTAACAGGCCTCTCCATCTGAGGTTTACATTTGCGCCTAACATCCTGGGGAAGACATACTGGCTTTGAAAAGACAGATGTGAATACAAAAATACAGGAAGTGGTGTTTTTCAGATAAGATAAAGCTGCCTGTTACTGCCTTTACAAGAATATTCACTGTGCACAATCATTTGCCATCTGCTTGTTTTCCAGTTATCAGTTATTCAGAAAATACGGAGCAGTACAGAGAAAGTTCTGATGCACTGGTCAAAGAGGATCTGAAAATTCACTAGGCCTCATCTGATTTAGTGACCACCAAAAGCACTTCAGACTCTCCTGGAAGAGTGTCTGTTGTTAATATAGCACTAGAGCGTAGTGCTCGCAGGTGGCTGATACCGTGCTCCACGTTCCTCCCATCCCACGGCATATTAGGAAGTAGGGAAAGAGTCTGGTGAATTTCTTCTCGAGAAGTCTCCCGTTCATCCTCTGCCCAGTTGCACGACTGCACGAGTGGTGAGCAGTAAGGAGAAGATTTATTGTGCCAAAAGTGCCCAGCTGTATAGAGAGATTGGCCTGAGTAGATTCGAGCACGACACAGTAGTTTTGGCAACAGGTGAATCTGCGGCAGACGAGTAACTTGGCCTGTTGGGATCCTGCCAGTTCATCAGTGGTCTGGTTGTTGGTTAGCCCAGTAATCTGGTGACCAGCTGGAAGCTCCAGGTTGACTGATTCTCCAGTGATCTGGTGACCTCCTGGAACCTCCAAGTGAATGCTTGGCCAGTAATCTGCTGGAAGCCCTAGGCTGCTGGTTAGCGCAGTACTTTGGTGGCCTGCTGGCAGTTCCAGACAGTCGTCTCCCCAGTGCTCTTGTCGGCCTGAGACTCCCGCCTCCAGCCCGGTCCTCCAGTGGATGAGCGTCCAGTCTGGCTGACCCCCCCGAGGCTCGCCAGGCGCATCAGCAGAGCGTGCGACGCAAGACCCGGCGGACTTCGCTGCTGGGATCTCTGGGCTTCGCCCGCCACCAGGGGCCCTCTGCTTCTTCCTCGGCAGCCGTCTCGTCCTTCCAGCAAGTGAGCGGCATGTACCGCACGGTGCGCCACGGAGAGAACTCGCTGCAGTACACAATCCTGCCACAGCAGGATGACCTTGGTAATTCCGGCGCGGCCTCCGGTGCTGGACCAGCCGGTCGAAGGTAAGTCTACAAGTTTACCATATGAAGATTCCTGGCAGATTAAAACTGTGTGCCGGAATGAGACTCGAACTAGGGACCTTGGCCAACTAGGGACCTTGGCCCCAGTTAGAGTCTCGGTCCAGCACACAGTTTTAATCTTCTAGGAGGTTACATATCGGCGCACACTCTGCTGCAGAGTGAAAATTTCATTCTGGAAACATCCCCCCAGGCTGTGGCAATATCCTTTCTTCCAGGAATGCTAGTTCTGTAAGGTCTGGAGGCGAGCTTCTGTGAAGTATGGAAGGTAGGATAGGAGGCGCTAGTGGAATTAAACCTGTAAGGACGGGTCGTGAGTCGTGATTGGGTAGCTCGGTTGGTAAAGCACCTGCGCGCAAGGCAAAGGTCCCGAGTTCGAGTCTCGGTCCGGCATACAGTTTTAATCTGCTACATTTCATATCAGCGCACACTCCGCTGCAGAGTGAATACTTCATTCTGAAGTTTACCATATCTCCTGAATCGTTCACACGCAGATCCCCTTCAAAACTTGAAGTATCGCGATTTGTATGCGAAACGCCGAAGTCGCTCCGAAACTTCGTCCTGAATTCACCGTTTCTCACGACAAATACTTTATTAACGTGCCTACACTGCCAAATTGAGATGATACCTGCTTCGTACAAACACCTCCCGCCCCCACCCCCTTTACTTCGTAACCACACTCTCGCGTCTTGGCTTCCCCCCCCCCCCCTCCCCGTATGGGTCTGCAACCGACACTGCCGTGATTCATCAAACTTCTTCATGGGAAGATCCGCCGTTTTTTCCTATTATGAACTCAGAAAATACGTAGCATTTCTTGTTCTTCCATAAGTGGCGATATTAATAATACCCATTAGCGTCGTCTAATTTTGAGCGTAATTAACGTGAAAACATTTACATTTATTCTAATAGCAATCTGTTAATACTTGTGAATGCTACTGTGTTTAAATTCTGTTAATAATGAAGCTTCCCAAAGGTAATGAAATATGGTAATTTTGACAGCCTACAGGTAGTTAAACATGTGACTAATATGAGTGAATATCGGAGATTAATCTGTTGGCTCACCGCTGAGCGTCGTATCAGTTTATTAAGTTCAATAAGTTTCAGGGTATAGTAATGAAATATGTTATTTTTTTATTTACCCTGTCACTGGAACGAGTGATAGCGTTAGACAGCTCCAATATTTCCATCTCAACTTTATCATAAATTTACCGTTTTTACCTCCGTCGTGAAGTATCACACCTGATGTGATCAATATATAATTCCACCATTCCATTTTACACCATTTTTTAATTCGCACAGCTCACATGGTTCTGAAAGGCTTGGTTTTTCTCATCCACAGATAAAGATAGCACACTTTCTAGGGTGATGTAAGATACCCTCTCTCCAAGAACGTGTAAATGTCGGGAAGCCGCCAATCTTTCGTAAATCAGAAAACCACCACGTCATCGCTGACACACTGCATATACATATCGCCACGTCGTCTGACGAAAACCTCGCCTTGTTACGTCACACAGTCCTCGCTTAGTGCAGTCAGATGTGTTTGTAAGAACACTGATGGTGTGTGTAGTTCCCTGTGTTTTTGTTCGATCTAAACTCAGACCGCTGTCATATGCGGAAGCATCCAGTCACACATAAACCCACAATAACTCTCGTTCAAGACTTTGTCATGAGCTGTTAATGTTGTCTCACTAGAATGTACGGTTTTCTCCAGGGTCCCCTCACAAAGTGACGTAGCTGTCGCTCTTTACATATCCTTTCAGGTGCAATTACATTCTGACATTACTAAATCACTCGGCCTGCCGTTCTAGTCGCCAAAAGTTATTTATTTGCCACCCTAACACCGTCTCCAGGAAGGAGCCCACAAGTTTCTTCAGGTAAGTAGTATTCGGCTAAGTGACTCTTACAGACAGAGAGCAGTATGTCGTCCTGAATGAGGAGACTTAAACAGAAACACGCGTAACTTTCGGTGTGCGCCAGGGCAGCGTAGTAAGTCCGCTGCTTTTTACGATTTACATAAACGATCTGGTTGATGTTATTGACAGGGGCATTATACTGTTTGCCGATGATGCTGTAGTCTACAGGAAGTTGTGAGCAAATCAACTAGGATTTGCAGAAGATAAATGCGTGGTGTAATGACTGGCAGTTATCTCTCAATATTAGTAAGTGTAACCTATTACGTATAAGAAGGCGAAAATCCCCATTAATGTACGAGTAGAAAATAAATGCCTAGTCTTTGGAAGCGGTAGCATCCGTCAACTGTCTGGGCGTGATTGTTCGAAATGATCTCAAATGGAATGATCAGATTACACAAGTAACGGCAAGGCGAATTCTAGATTGCGGTTTATTGATAGATTCCTGAAGCGATGCAGTCCTTCAACAAAGGAAATTGCTTACAATACGTTAGTTCGTCCAGTCTTAGAGTATCGTTCGCCTGTATGGGACCCTTACCACTTGAGTCTGAGCCATGAGATTGAGAAGGTCCGAAGAAGAGCGGCAAGATTCGTGACTGGTGCATTTAGCCATCACGAGAGCATTACAAATCTCATAGAAGTTTGAAGTGGGACACACTTGCAGATAGACGGCGCGCTAAACGGAAGGGGCAGCTCACTAAATTACGAAATCCGATCTTCGCCGAGGATGTAGAGCATATATTATTACCACCAACTTTCAAATCGCGCAATGATCACCATTCAAAGATAAGGGAAATAAGAGCTCGTCCTGAGGCGTTCAGACAGTCGTTTTTCCCTCTCGCGATCCGCGAGTGATACGGAAGGGAGGGGGGGGGGGGGAGGGAATATGACTTTGGCGTGAACTGTGCCTTCCTCCACACACCGCTTGGTGGCTAGTGGAGTATATATGTAGATGTAGATGTTAATGGTAAGTTCCCATTAAGCTACCAAACAGTGGGCATGTTGATTATTAGGATTCACCCAGTGTACCAAACAGTTCTGCAGATCTTCTGCGGGATTAGGATCGACTGATTTAGCCGGTCAGTCAAAGCCCAATAGAGTGGCTGGGAGGACCGACTGAGGTGAAGTGCCAAGGATCTAGTCATTAAACAAATGGAGGAGGAAATACTAGCATTACTTTTGTCCCCAATGACTGCATGGACAGATAAGGCGATGCTAGATGCACTGGCTATGAAAGAATAACTCAAGTATTCTCAGGTCCACGGTAGTCATTTCCCTTCCCCATGCAACATGGACTGCAGTGAATGGTTCCTAAATCACTGTGTGTGTCATATTCTGGCAAGGTGACATCAGCTTAAATAAAGTCAAAACTGGGAGCATTTCCTCCTTTTGTGTCTGACTGTCTGCCACGAATGTACGTTTGTAGCTCTGTGAACATGGTTGTTGTCATCTGGGCAGATGGGAGTGTGTACAGCAACCTTGTTATGGATATGTAAAAGATAGGCCTACTGTTGTTCACTGAGAATGTTGAAAGGAAGATCCTGTTTCATGTTTGCGTAACCTGAGTGATAGACACAATTCGTTAAATGAATAACACCGCGAAACATCACAGCACCATCACCGCTCTCAACCACCCTGTCCACACACGCCGTAGATTAAATGAATCACAGCACCTTTAGTACCCTCGACACTTTGCATTCTTTTAAAGAGGGAGAGTCGCTACTCGTCGGACCACACTGCGGAGCTCCAGCATGCTACTGTCCGTTTCCCGTATCGTTTGGTGCATTCACGACCTGTACCTTTATGTGTGGTTCTGAGCAATGGCGCTTTGCTAGGTATTCGACTGTAAATGTCCGTGACATTCAGTTCAACTCAAAGTGTTCGCTCGGTTGAGGTGGACTTGCATTCACTGACAGCGGCAAATCCTGATACTCCGGTTCGGGTTGGTTAGTATCTGTTTACGACCACCTTTCTTACACTGTGTTAAGTGGCTGCATGTGGTACGCCATCCCTTGCAGACACATTGGACAGTCCGAATTAACACTCCAACGAATGGGGCAACTTCGTTCACGGTGTGGTAATCAGCTCGTTCGAACACTACATATTCGCGTCGAACCACTTTACTGCACTGATCCATACAGTTAACTGGCTCCTGAACACCACTACACTGCCTTTGCTTAGGCCAGCGGTGCAGAACCATATATCTATGCGCTACCGCTCAACAGTGCTGAACAGCGACGAGTGTTGTCTTTTAAGGAGTAACTTAACTTTTTGTCCTGTGTGCTTATATATAATATACACTTAAGAGCCAAAGAAACTGGTGCTCCTCGTAACATCGTATAGGGCCCCCGCGAGCACGCAGAAGTGCTGCAACACAGCGTGGCATGGACTCGACTAATCTCTGAAGTAGTGCCGGGAGGAATTGACACCATGAATGCTACAGGGCTGTCCATAACTCCGTAGGAGTACGAGGGGGTGGAGATCTTCTGAACATGACGTTCCAAGGCATCCAAGATATGGTCAATGATGTTCATGTCTGGAGAGGTTGGTGGCCAGCGGAAGTGTATAAACTCAGAAGTGTTCCTTGGGCCACTCTGTAGCACTTCTGGACGTGTGGGGTATTGTCTTGCTGGAATTGTCCGTCGGAATACACAAGGGACATGAATTTCTTGATGCAATAATTTACCAACAGCCGTATATATTGTAGAAGTTTATTTTATGAACTTCTTATGTGCTACCATTTTCGACATTACATTGTTGCTATCTTCAGGCCCCACATGTCATAGTCGTAAAAACGCTATACACGGGAGGAGCCATATAACTGGATCCGTGAATCAAATCGTTATGCAACAGCTCTTGCTGGCATGTCTTTGACAGAGAACTGTAACAGGTCAGGTGTATCGGGGCGTCATTTTGCACCAGTATGTCCGCCTTTTCAGGGGTGCAGTGGGTCCCACCTTCCTCCTGAGGGATGATAACGCACGGCTCCACCCAGCTGCCATCGTAGAGGAGTACCTTGAAACGATATCAGGTGAATGGAGTGGCCTGCCTGTTCTCGAGACCTAAACCCCATCGAGCACATCTGGGATGCTCTAGGTCGACGTATCGCTGCATGTCTTCAAACCCATAGGACACTTCAGGAGCTCTGGCAGGCACTCGTGCAAGAATGGGAGGCTATACCCTAGTAGCTGCTCGACCACCTGATTCAGAGTATGTCAACCCGCCCGTTGTGCGGCCTGTGTACGTGTGTATGGTGATTATATACCATATTGATGTCGGGTTACATGCGCAGGAAACGGCGGAGTTTTGTAGCACATGTGTTTCGGGACGATTTTCGCAACTTATCACCTATACCGTGGACTTTCTAACAACCCTACCACAACAAAGGTCAAAATTTTATAGCGATTGTGGTGTTGCTCACGCTGCTAAATACTGCATTTTCGGGCAACAACAGTCATACTATGTGGCAGGTGTCATTAGAGCACAGTTAATAGTCATTTCATGTAATAATGAAAAAACTAGGCACTCATCTTTTCGTGTTTCCCACGCTGGTCTCGTCGTAAAACCGTGTCTCAATCGTTGAAAATCTAGGTGGATATGATCCCAAGCTCGGATGCAGAAAGGCCTAGATTTTATTCTGCTTCATTCAAAAGTTTTGTAGATGCGCTTCTCAAAGCATTCTTGGAGATTACACTTTTGCTGGACAATCGTGATGTAAAAAAATAATCAGCACTCCGAAATTAAGTTACACTTCCTTTTAATTGCTTTTATTGCAATATCACGTAAACACAAAACATCACTTCACAATACAAAACATACTTGAAAACATCTCTCTCACAGTCACTGTTAAAGTTCGCATTTTATAAGCTGACTACGCTATGCGTCTTTCCAACATGACGTCCAACACTTGACTTTCTCAAGGTCCGACTCTCTAACAACTCAACAACTAACTGATAATCGCTTACGCGCCCAAAAATCAGAGTTACAAGTACGCCAAAGATCATAGCGACAAAAGAAAGAATACACATAAGAATAATATCATTGCAATATAAACATATCGATGTATCACAAATGAAATCAAATGTGAATGTTGTCTCAGAAATACACTCCTGGAAATTGAAATAAGAACACCGTGAATTCATTGTCCCAGGAAGGGGAAACTTTATTGACACATTCCTGGGGTCAGATTCATCACATGATCACACTGACAGAACCACAGGCACATAGACACAGGCAACAGAGCATGCACAATGTCGGCACTAGTACAGTGTATATCCACCTTTCGCAGCAATGCAGGCTGCTATTCTCCCATGGAGACGATCGTAGAGATGCTGGATGTAGTCCTGTGGAACGGCTTGCCATGCCATTTCCACCTGGCGCCTCAGTTGGACCAGCGTTCGTGCTGGACGTGCAGACCGCGTGAGACGACGCTTCATCCAGTCCCAAACATGCTCAATGGGGGACAGATCCGGAGATCTTGCTGGCCAGGGTAGTTGACTTACACCTTCTAGAGCACGTTGGGTGGCACGGGATACATGCGGACGTGCATTGTCCTGTTGGAACAGCAAGTTCCCTTGCCGGTCTAGGAATGGTAGAACGATGGGTTCGATGACGGTTTGGATGTACCGTGCACTATTCAGTGTCCCCTCGACGATCACCAGTGGTGTACGGCCAGTGTATGAGATCGCTCCCCACACCATGATGCCGGGTGTTGGCCCTGTGTGCCTCGGTCGTATGCAGTCCTGATTGTGGCGCTCGCCTGCACGGCGCCAAACACGCATACGACCATCATTGGCACCAAGGCAGAAGCGACTCTCATCGCTGAAGACGACACGTCTCCATTCGTCCCTCCATTCACGCCTGTCGCGACACCACTGGAGGCGGGCTGCACGATGTTGGGGCGTGAGCGGAAGACGGCCTAACGGTGTGCGGGACCGTAGCCCAGCTTCATGGAGACGGTTGCGAATGGTCCTCGCCGATACCCCAGGAGCAACAGTGTCCCTAATTTGCTGGGAAGTGGCGGTGCGGTCCCCTACGGCACTGCGTAGGATCCTACGGTCTTGGCGTGCATCCGTGCGTCGCTGCGGTCCGGTCCCAGGTCGACGGGCACGTGCACCTTCCGCCGACCACTGGCGACAACATCGATGTACTGTGGAGACCTCACGCCCCACGTGTTGAGCAATTCGGCGGTACGTCCACCCGGCCTCCCGCATGCCCACTATACGCCCTCGCTCAAAGTCCGTCAACTGCACATACGGTTCACGTCCACGCTGTCGCGGCATGCTACCAGTGTTAAAGACTGCGATGGAGCTCCGTATGCCACGGCAAACTGGCTGACACTGACGGCGGCGGTGCACAAATGCTGCGCAGCTAGCGCCATTCGACGGCCAACACCGCGGGTCCTGGTGTGTCCGCTGTGTCGTGCGTGTGATCATTGCTTGTACAGCCCTCTCGCAGTGTCCGGAGCAAGTATGGTGGGTCTGACACACCGGTGTCAATGTGTTCTTTTTTCCATTTCCAGGAGTGTATGTCAACTACTTTGCAGAAATACAGTAGAATATAGTTGGTATTCGAGAGGTTCAGGTGAGGTGGCGTAATGGTTGCGTAATTAAAGTACCATTACAACTTACAGATCTGTTTCGCTTGTGTTCCCTATGTGCCTATGCTATTAGCGCCAGTTTTGTGTAGTTCCACGTCGTGTGGCACCACATTCTGCAATTATCCTTAATTTATGAGCATGAGTGTAGCTTGGACGACGATCCGCAGACGGTGACACGGTGGGTGTCTGTTCGCAGGACGCGGAAGGCGGGCGGCGGGCGACTGAAGCTGGCGCTGGTGCTGGGCGTGGCGCTGGTGCTGGCGGCGGGCGCCGTCACGACGGCGGTGCTGGTGCCACTCATGATCCCCCGGCCGCACGGCGCCGCCCACCGGCCGCTCACCAGGCACCACCACCCGCCACAGGTAGCCGTCTCTCTGCATCCCTCCTCTGTGGCAAGTAGTGGAGTAGTCGCTGGTGTAGATACTATGCATCTACTGCAGTTCACGTACTAGAGAAAGCCCTTGCACAATATTAGTTTGCTTCGTTAATTGCCAGCTGAGAAACGTCCTCCTCCGAGCATATATATATACAGGGTGTTACAAAAAGGTACGGCCAAACTTCCAGGAAACATTCCTCACACACAAATAAAGAAAAGATGTTATGTCGACATGTGTCCAGAAACGCTTAATTTCCATGTTAGAGCTCATTTTAGTTTCGTCAGTATGTACTGTACTTCCTCGATTCACCGCCAGTTGGCCCAACTGAAGATTTCCAGAACGAAGGTGTCCCGACAGGAAGACATTCGAAGCACTTGATCGGCGTCTTAGGGAGCACGGAACATTCCAGCCTATGACTCGCGACTGGGGAAGTCCTAGAACGACGAGGACACCTGCAATGGACGAGGCAATAATGCGTGCAGTTGAACCCTAGTGTCAGCGTCAGAGAAGTTGCTGCTGTACAAGGTAACGTTGACCACGTCACTGTATGGAGAGTGCTACGGGAGAACCAGTTGTTTCCGTACCGTGTACAGCGTGTGCAGGCACTTTCAGCAGCTGATTGGCCTCCACGGGTACACTTCTGCGAATGGTTCATCCAACAATGTGTCAATCCTCATTTCAGTGCAAATGTTCTCTTTATGCATGAGGCTTCATTCCAACGTGATCAAATTTTCACAATCAACATATGTGGGCTGACGAGAATCCGCACGCAATTGTGCAATCACGTCATCAACACAGATTTTCTGTGAACGTTTGGGCAGACATTGTTGGTGATGTCTTGATTGGGCCCCATGTTCTTCCACCTACGCTCAATGGAGCACGTTATCACGATTTCATACGGGATACTCTACCTGTGCTCCTAGAACGTGTGCCTTTACAAGTACGACACAACATGTGGTTCATGCACGATGGAGCTCCTGCACATGTCAGTCGAAGTGTTCGTACGCTTCTCAACAAAAGATTCGGCGACCGATGGATTGGTAGAGGCAGGCCAATTTCATGGCCTCCACGCTCTCCTGACCTCAACCTTCTTGACTTTCATTTATGGGGGCATTTGAAAGCTCTTGTCTACGCAACCCCGGTATCAAATGTAGGGACTCTTTGTGCTCGTATTGTGGACGGCTGTGATACAATACGCCGTTGTCCAGGGCTGCATCAGTACATCAGGGATTCCATGCGACGGAGGGTGGATGCATGTATCCTCGCTAACGGAGTACATTTTGAACATTTCCTGTAACAAAGTGTTTGAAGTCACGCTGGTACGTTCTGTTGCTGTGTGTTTCCATTCCGTGATTAATGTGATTTGAAGAGAAGTAATAAAATGAGCTCTAACATGGAAAGTAAGCGTTTCCGGACACATGTCCACATAACACCTTTTCTTTATTTGTGTGTGAGGAATGTTTCCTGAACGTTTGGCCGTACCTTCCTGTAACACCCTGTATATGTGTGTGTGAACATGGTTTTCTTTCAAATACTCTTACAGAAAATTGGAGAACAAGCTGCCTTAACCCTCACTCCGATTTCCACCCATAAAGATTGCATGCAAACATATTCGCGACCTTATAACACAGAACATGCTAAGCCTTAATACTCAACATCTCCCTCTCCTGCAACTGTCTACATACCTCTCTCTCTCCCACTGTCTCTTTTTCCTCTGCTTGAATTACAGTGTATTCCACTGCCACTGTCTCCTCTCTTACGTACACTATCTCCGTTTGTTTTTCGTTCCTACTGCTACTATCTCTACCATACCACGACAACAGAAATACTTTCGGATGGTCCAACTTATTGTTTTCTCTATACCCACATGTTTAAAATTTCGGTCCAAAACATATCGTCCGTTACACCTTCGTGTGTTCGCTGGTGTGGGAAGGGTCAGATCTCTCCTCCCCCCCCCCTCCACAAGCCTATGTGTGGTCTCTATCCACCTCTCTTTTTCATCCCCATTGCCTCCTCTCCTGCTCCCACTGCTGCTATCTCCACCAATCTCTTTCTCCTTTACTGCCACTCTCTCTCACTGGCCATCACTATCTCCTCTCTCTTTCTCCCACTGCAATTGTCTTCATCTACCTCTCTTCCTCATCTTTTTCATTCCCATTGCCTCCTCTCCTGCTCCCACTGCTGCTATCTCCACCAATCTCTTTCTCCTTTACTGGCACTCTTCTCACTGGCCATCACTATCTCCTCTCTCTTTCTCCCACTGCAATTGTCTTCATCTACCTCTCTTCCTCATCTTTTTCATTCCCATTGCCTCCTCTCCTGCTACCACTGCTGCTATCTCCACCAATCTCTTTCTCCTTTACTGCCACTCTCTCTCTCACTGGCCATCACTATCTCCTCTCTCTTTCTTCCACTGCAATTGTCTTCATCCACCTCTCTTTCTCATCTTTTTCATTCCCATTGCCTCCTCTCTTCCTACCACTGCTGCTATCTCCACCAATCTCTTTCTCCTTTACTGCCACTCTCTCTCACTGGCCATCACTATCTCCCCTCTCTTTCTCCCACTGCAATTGTCTTCATTTACCTCTCTTCCTCATCTTTTTCATTCCCATTGCCTCCTCTCCTGCTCCCACTGCTGCTATCGCCACCAATCTCTTTCTCCTTTACTGCCACTCTCTCTCACTGGCCATCCCTATCTCCCCTCTCTTTCTCCCACTGCAGTTGTCTTCATCCACCTCTCTTTCTCTTCCCCTGCAAGTTTCTCTCTCCCACCTTGACTCTCTTCTTTCCTCCTCTCCCACTGACAGTATCTCTCGTTCAACACAAAAAGCGCGAATGCGTTCGTATGAGAGAGGCGAAATGAGAATGTAGGCCTCTGGTTCGCCATTTTTCTGTCAGAGTCTGTTAAAGTTAAGTACGTTCGCGTTCTTTGTACTCCAATAGGACCATTTCTCAGCTGGTTCCCTTCTTTTACCTGCCACAGCATGATGTGCAGCTTACACCTACATAAAACGAATTCTACAGGTAAGCAAAGCTTTCACAATTTTTTACATATTTAGATACATTTATACACCTTGAGATATGTAAACAACAAATAAGTACACATAATATAAGGTTACACAAAATCGTCTACCATTCAATGGAAATTCACTTTACACTCCTTTACTCTAGGATACACATTTTTAGCCAATACTTCCAGTACTACAAAAGATGTGGTGTTTTATGTGCATGTAAAAAGAATTTCGTATGACAAAATAATTTTTTTAAGGTGCTTACTGTGACAGGTGGCACCATCGAAGAATTTCCCGGTCAAGATAGCGTGCCTAGGCGTAACGCGCCCATTACACACAGACAACGTGTCAAAAGGTTTTCTTGGTGATAAAATACTGACCACAAACATAGTTTGCTAACACCAGGACCCTTGCTGTGACAACAAAACTGTGTGTGTACGCACCACATCATCTAACACTACATTTACGCCACAGACCTAATATTACGTTCAAATTTTACGTGCGTAAGCACGGTAACTTTGAACATCTGCATTCCAGTAACGCGTAATGAGATTAAAAAAAGAATTCACGGTTCCCCGAGAACATCATCTTGAGAACACTCAGTAAAAATTTCGACGATTTGCCATAAACAGAAATTATAAAAGCGGCCATGCCCACGATTGGTACTTTTGGAATCCAATGAAAAAGTTTTTCGTGTGTATCTTGGAAACGAATAAAGAGTTTAAAAAGCGGAAAAATGGCGGTCGTAGATAAATGTCTAAAGAATGTACAGTTACATTAAATTTGCTATCTAAGTTATTTAGGTAACTGCCGGCCACCATGCAAAAACTGGTAATAACCGGTTTTTGTAGTTTTTTTTGCAAATGTACGGTAACTTTGAACCTCTGTATCTCCCCGAGAGCATCACCTTAATATCATATCGTAAAAATTTCAACGATTTACCATGAATGGAAATCACAGAAGCGGCCATCCCCACAATTGGTACTTTTGTATCCAAAAATCATGTTTTTTGGGGGTTTTCTGGGGAACCACCCCATGAACAAACGTGGCTTTTACAGGCAGCCTAAGGCTTACTGTAGACGACACCTAATGCAGAAGAACCGACCAATTTTCTCGATTTGATGGAGGAAGGGTGCAATGTTTAAATTTTGACGCTGTGCTGTAACTACGCTATAATATGCCCGTTTTTCTGATAGGTATAGAAATGGTCGCTAGGTTAAGGGCTATCCAAAACACGTGACTCTTTATCTGTGTGATCACTGGACCCCGAGATATGACCCGTGAAAAATCGCAGTTTCGTGCGCAGTTTTTGGAACATGCGCTGTCGTGCGCGGACTCATTAATGTAGAAGGCCGTGTTGAGCTGAAAAGCAATCAATCTGAATTTTTGATGTGAAAACTCTTAAACGATTTTTAAATAAGATAAACTCTTTTAACATTCTACGTCTTTATTACTCATGTCTACACATTTATTTCTCAACACAGTCATCCTGGCCATGAACAGATTACTCCTAACGAGCGACTAGTTTGTTGATACCATCACTGCACAATGTGTGACACTACCCCATCTTTCCTTGCACCGCTTCACGACTATCTAGCAAGGGAAGGCCACGCCGGTGGGATCACGGATTTACTTCTCTGTACTCCTTTAGTAGCCCATTAAAACAACGTAATGTGTCAGTTAGTAAGGTGCGCTACTGTGACTATTCCGAGAAAGTATCTGCGCGAAGGCGCCGTCCGCAAGTGGTCATTATGGTCAAGCGGAGTTCCCTATGCTATCCTTGGTTCCTGGAGGGTTGGAGGGTGGGAACGGGAGATAGCCAGGACTCGCGTTGCGACCCCTGCCCACTTTCCCCCCAGGCCTCCCTCTGGGTGCCGGAAAGTTCCATAAAAATAAAAAACAAACAGCGTACGTGCATCACTAACAGGTCATGGAGGAGGTGGTGGTTCGAATCTTCTTTCTATCCCTTTATGTTTTTAATCAATATTGTATTCACTGCTGGTCACATTAATTTTTATATGATGTTTCAGAGATAGTATAATGAAAAAGAAACACGTCTAGTTACATGAAGTTTCAATTTATGTTTTCCACATCTGTATGACAAATATCAACTTGCAACATGTGATGTGGAGAGCACAACCGACGAGTAATTGTACATTACTCTTGTGGTCTGCCATACTGTGGCTTACTATATTACCGATTGTGAATAACGTCATTAGCATCGCGTAGGCTTCCGCGGCCAGTCAGTCGACATAAAAGTTTTCTGAGTGTGGTACCGCGTCATAATGTATCAAACTGCTGCGCTGGAGAAAAACCAATGTTTCGGTCGAAACAGTATACTGGTAGATCCAGAAGAAGGCCGCTGCATGCGTGGCCGGAACGTTGGTTTTTCTCCAGCAGCAGTAGTTTCTTACATCATGACGTGCTACCACATCCAGAAAACTTTTTTCTCGTCGTCAACACCATTACTTATCGAGCCTTGATTTGCCCTTTTCAAGCCCATGCCTCGTCCTTGAAAATTTAATTACAAAAAGTAAATAGCCAAATGAGATAAGAAATTCACTACAACTTCATGAAAATGCACCTGTTTTCTTTTTTCATTATGTTACCTCCCAAATGTCATGTTATTGTTGTTGTCTTCAGTCCAGAGACTGGTTTGATGCACCTCCCCATGTTACTCTATCTGGTGCAAGCTTCTTCATCTCCCAGTACCTACTACAATCTGTTTACTGTATTCATCTCTTGGTCTCTCTCTACGATTTTTACCCTCCACGCTGCCCTCCAATACTGAAAGGTGCCGGGGCCAGCAGTGTATTTAACTCTAAATTCTTCTAGAATCTTCATATTTAAATGATGCTCTAAGCCCCCCTATTCTAACTCCGACTTTTGCTGTTGCACATGGATTAAGAAGAAACGCGAACTGACTGTAATCGACCCTGCAACTGGAGTGGAAAAGAGTTTGGCACCTGCAATAATTTAATTTGAGAGAAATTAATCAAATAAAGGAAAGTTTCATTAACGTAGTGAGAAATGAAAGGGTTGCTCTACCGATCAACAGACTGAAAGTTCTGTCCAAAATAACAATTTGATTTATTATGACTAAACTCAAAATAATAAACAAAACATATGAAACATTTACAATACATCAAATTAGATACTCAAATAAATGCTGTCAAGGTGAAGTTGTCCATAAACTAGATTGTGACCTTTGTGACGAAGTGGTATGTGGAGCCAATTCCTTGGAACTCAAACCTTAAGAGAACCACACAACCGACCCACATTAATTGCTGCTACATTAGTGAGAACTCAGACAATGAACACCCAAGACAGAACAAAGTTAGAAAAGACGAACATGCACGCTCTGCTGAGCTCTGATTATCACCTAGTAACATGCCCTAATCTGCCAGTGCTGCGGACATACATTACTGAGCTGTCTTCTTAACTGCAAGGACACGATCTGGCATACCAGAGGCGATGGCTGGTGATGATAATGACGCGAGTATAGCCCAAAACAAATTATCCTGGTCTGGTTGTTCCAGGCTAAAGACTTCCTAGCAACACAAATGCGCCTCTGAGGGAGACGAAAAAGTCTCGCCGCACAATCACTGACGGTACAGTGATTGATTTTAACAAGCGAAGTCACACAGTAACTCCGATACAGTCAACTTTAGCCAAAACTGCTCAAGACGGACAACATAGGCCGCTTGTACGCAGAACGCTCAGTTGCCAACTGTACTCGGAAAGTTATGTTGAAGTCGGAACTTCAGCAACCTTGTCAAACAGTTACGATTAAATGAAAGCATATTAGACAGCCAACAGAAGGCAGACTGTCCAGAGCAGCGAGAGCTCAGTCTTGTAACCTACCCCGACCGAAAAGCGAGAGCAGACTCTCTCAAGAGCATCCGTACAAACCGAACACAGAACATTCCCGCCCTCACGACAGTGGCAGTGGTTGAACGTTCCAATCAGCAACTCGAAAACCGGCGGAAAATTCCACTCTATTGCCGAACCACCACCATTCCATCAATGGAGATTCTTGGTGCCAATTTCTGCGCCGATTTTTCTGCGTCACAGAGCTATGCCCTGAGCAAGCCAATCACACTTGCGATTTTGCAGAAAACGCGGGAATTTGCCCACCAAGACTGCCTGGGAACACAAATCATTCCCACGCTTCGCTGTTGGCCTACCAGAAAGTGTTTTCACTAAGTTTCTGCGAAGTAACGGAATCTCTAGCCCAGCCACCCCTTCTGGCCCCTCTGGGCGTGTCGCTCCCGCTCTTATGACAATGTCGGCGTCTGGAAAGCATCCACTCGTCTCCCTCACGCCCGTCAGCTTAACCCTTTCAAGCTCAGCAGAACTCGCCTGTCACCGGACCATCCGGGTGACGAGAGACGCTGCGTGGGAAGTCCGTGTGTGAAGGAATAGCAACTTTTCACCGCATGGAATTGGAGAGGAAAATCGAATTACTCAGAGTAAGATAGAAGTATGAGAGGGGGCTCATGCCACCTCTCATAGCCCCTACGCCCTTTTAGATTGTAATTGGTAAGCAGTTGGCTCACTTAGGGGCAATATAGTGAGTCAATTGCCCAAGAACAATCTTGCAAACTGACTCCACTTGCCGCACTCTATAAAAAAAAGGTCACTGCAACAGAAAAATGCAGCTCATAGAGGCAGGATTATTTTGATGTAGCCAACTTCACCTTCTTAATATGGAAATCTAACACTCACATCACACATCCATACCCAGGGAGCCCCTTCCAAACACCGATTCACGCAGACATTCACGCTCTAAAGATGGCCCAGGCATGTGAGGCAAATATGGAGCAGTTTATTCTTTACAATCATAGCTGGAGTGCTCCGCAATGAAAGGCTCAAGACGTTACAACAATTTCAATCATTTAACTAACCTGAACTCAATCACACATGATACTATTTAAGTTAACAATCTCTTTGTGAGCTTTCAGAATCTACTTACAACCTCCGATTCATTATGTCTCCCTGCAGCAAGAATAACCTTTACAAAATGTTCCCTGAACTGATGGTCCATTCATAATGACAGTGGTGGTATCTGCTTCAGTTTATGGGGACTTCAGGCACACTGTTTGCATACACACAACAATAAATACAGAATACAAAAAAAACATTGTGTAGAGAACAATACAGTAATTTGTGCGCCCTACTCAATCACTTACGTAAGAGTTACAGTGCAAAACACAAACACATACAGAGTGTAACATACATTACAAAAACAACACTTAGAGAAAGAAATTTAAGAAAAAAAAACGAGGTTCATGGGGTGTCAAGTTGTGCTTTCACATTGCACAATGTTCACAACTGTGCTGAGAATGAGGCACTAAATCACATTGTTAAAAATCTTCGAAGCACTTCACAAATTCGTTGGTTTCTCTGACGGGGTTGGTATGTTGAGTCATATGCATTGATGCATGTGGTTCCATGTCTTGAGCATCAGAGGGGGGCTTTTGGGATGGGGCCACGTTACTGACACACATAGGGCTAAACGTCGGATGTTGTTGTTACTTTGTTGCAACTGCAATAGGGTGTGCTGGAGCATCTGCAGTACGCTGTTGAGACAGCAGCAAGACCCACGCATATGATCACAGCAGTACGGTAGGAAGACATAGTGATAGGCTCTTCTCACGTCGATTAATTGTCTCTGAAGTCTACTAGTTGGGATGCATCACTAGTCCAGATCTCTACTCTCCCTGGACAGTACTTTACGTTTCCCAATACTGAAGTTCAACGTGGGATGATGGCACGAGGAGTGACTCCACAAGTGTGTGAGGTCATCCATACAGGATCGAACTAGGAGCGACGATTGCTACAACTGCTCTCTAATAGAGAGGAGAAGTTCGTATTGTGGCACGATACTGCTTTGTGTATGCAGATCGGCCAGTGCTAGTGAGTTGTAAAAACCCAAACAGGTGAATATAGCGTCCCTTTCTGTCCTGAGGCACATGAGACGCCGGTTATGACACCATATGTGATCTTCTTCGTGTACTCACGACAACGTGGCCTGCCGCAGGGAATCCCTCCAAACGGCTGCCGCGTCCGGAGAGCTAGCTGGCTGTTGCGTGCTGGTCACGTGTCAGTGTCAACGGCCAGCCACACTTTCGCTTGTGGCCAGGCGAGGGTTGTCACCCACCTAATCTCTCAGGTATAGGCTACGGCCTGATGACTAACAGCTTGTAGGACCGGACGCTCCCGCGCCCTTCTCGTCAGGTGGCGCGCTGACGCTCCCCTTCTTGCAGGTAGCCGATGACCTCTTGTTTCTGCTCCGGCTGGCCTGTGCATTGCCAGGATACCCGTCATCTGCACAATTCTGACAAAAATCTTATGCCGAACTCTTTCCCATGACCTTCTATGTTATAATAAATTTACATAACGATAAATTGATGTTCTGTCATTTCAGACACTCTTATTTTAATTTTATAGTTACTAATCTATGGCTATCATTATAACAAAATCTCGGTGTATCTAACCTAGACATGGGAATAATTTATCTTGATATTTGTGTAGAGACCGATCTCACTACTGTACATGGTTTGTGACGCTATTTATTAGATGAACAACTAAATGTGCGGGCCCACACTAATATTACTATTACTTATATAGAGCGGCAGTAGACATGCTCAAGAGTTAACTACCATTTGCCAACGATCTACATTCTATGTCTTTTGAATAAATTATGTTATTATGCAGGTGGAAGTTTTACTGAGTAATAAAGAACATGCAACTGTTCTACGTTCGCTCGCCCCTCGTCCCTCCATCTCGTGGTCTGTGGTTTGGTGACCTGAAAAATAGCATCCCAACAGGCGCGCGCCAAACATTCCTACTTGTAGTAGAAAACCCCCACAATATTAAGGATCTAGTTATTGCTAAAGCCTAAAGTTTAATGTATCCTAGTATATGGTACTTTTTTTATCTTATACAATACTCTTACATAATTCCTGTTACGCTGAGATGTCTCGCTGCTCGCCGCTGTTGACGACGACAGTGATGTGTGCGCCGTACGACATGGCCTCCGAGTTCTCACTACGCCTCACTGAAACTCCAGAAACTGGGTTAGCCATGGCTATACAAGACAATAAATTTATAGTTGCAACTTCTTTTTCTATGTGATGCTGTTTCAGCGATCAAAGGGCACCTTTCCAGAGGCAATGTAATATGACCAAGCCAAGACTGGTTCCTATTGAGGATTCAATCGCCCACCGCACGCCAGCTACACAGTATGTCACGAATCTCCAAGTATAATTCCTTGGTTATTCATCTGTGACAGTCACGAGCAGCACGCTAAATCTCCAACCAGCACATTGGCATGGTAGGCTTTATGCCCGCATTTCTACCGTCTAGGGCACCATTGGAGTCAAACACTCATTGGTTCACCCCGACTTGCAAGACAACGATGCTGGGGCATCTCTGTAAAAACTATACTGCCCATATTCATCCTCCAAATCACGCAATATACCACAATCTTGCAGTGCACTGACGCGTGCCTGCAAGCATTGGTATAAACGTCTCACGAACTGGTTGTGGCCGCTATGGAGCGTATCACGACATCCCAGAACGCTTCTAGGAGCACGTTCTGGTATGCGCCCGTTTGTGCGACATCTCCTCACTCATCATTATCCCTCAACATGGACACCAGACAGGAAAGGACAAAAACATTGCTCATGGAATGTTAGTGCCTCCTACTCCATCGACATTGGAAGTCGCGAACATAAACCAAAAAAAGACTAGCAGCAGTAAATTCTTTTACAAGACAATGCAGCGTGTTAATACTTTAACAATCTTAATCTATTAATGCAACGATTATTGTTCCCCGAAGAATTTTCATATATTTGCCTATTCTACTATGTACACCACTTAAACTATTATTATTCCACGAACTTCTTTGTGTGAGAGATGTGGTGGAGTCCTATGGACTAGCGCCAGTCCCTTGTTAGACTCCCTCTCCTCTGACGTGCATTAGGATTTGAAGGTCTAATTTCAATCTCCTGGTTCTCCTGTTGTCCTTGGTTTCGCTCTCTCCAATTACGGTCGCTTTGCCGTTCGTTATTCCTCCTGTCCCCGCTTCGTTGTCTGGATGGGCCCTGTTCCCTGACGTTCTGGTTTCCATGTCTCTGGTTTCCAAAACCTTGGTTAGCGTAATCTTGATTTCCATAACCCTGGTTTCCTAAATGACCAGTGTGATTATGCCATCTGTTGTCGTCCTCCCTTGCTGGTCGTTGGTATTTGTTATTTTGCCCCTTCTTCCTGTCTTTTGCGTCTTGTTTGTGAAAGACAACTTCGAGTTCACGCAATAGACTCTTGCATACTTCTATGTCAGATCCACACTTCCCGACAAGTGTCTGTTGGTACCTAACTGGCAATTTGGAAAAACAAAATATGGACTATCTAAAAATTGATTCTTATTGAGTAAATCATCAAAAAATTGGGTTGCGCTCCTTTGCCCGGACACTTCCAGTTCAGTACAAAATATTGTTTCCTCTTTAATCCTGTCTTGCGTTTCCTTTGACCAGTAGGTCCCCAGGAACGCATCAACAAATTCCTGATAAGTCTGACACGTCGCTGCCACACCCCGCATCTTTTCTGCGGCTTGTCATTCGACGTGTACGCACATGAATTCTAATTTTTCCAGGGTTGGCCATGATGACGGTAATGAATTTGTAAACTGCATCACCCAGCTCTTGGGATGCATTGACCCTCCATTATCTCTGAACTTTTGGAATTTTAGTATCGACAGGAAGTGATTGTGTTCAAAATCCTGTCCGATCGTCGCACTGGTGTTGTCACTCGTTTCCGATGCTTGCACGTTTGCTGAGTGTCCTGATCTATCTTGCTGATAACTGCGAGGTGCTACCTCTGTATCACAGTGGAAGTGGCATTCAGCATTCACTCTTCTAAGTGGGCTGCAATTATTGGAGCTATTACTCGCTGTTTCTGCGTATGCGCTCTGTCACTGGGCTAGAGAACGGCGAGCTTTTCCTTGGAGGCACAATTCTGTGTACTCCATCATTGGTATCCGAATGCGCAGTGCTCGTGTGCCCGTTTCGCTCTAGTTTTGCTATCCGACTCTCTACTTCTTTCATTCGTTTCGTGATGTTCGTAACCGCGATATTACCTTGGGTTTTTAAGAACGCTAGGGATTTTGAGTGGACTTATGCTGCACGTCGCAAGCGCCCTGCGAATTGAGAAGTTACTTTTGCTATTTTCATTGCCCCTGTTGCTGCCGTTTTGGCTAGTTCTTTTAGCTTCGCTCGATGATCATTCATGAAAAACAAATTTATCTAAAATGCACAATAAAAATAATCTACTCCATATATTTTTCCACATAGACATAAAATTTCAACAACGCCATTCCAACGCTGTAATTACATGCACGATTTTTTGTGATACAGAAACCGCACACATACCCAACGAAGTGTGATGTGGTACGGACACCACATCAAAGAAACACATAAAACAATGAACAAACAAAAAAAGTATATATGCTGAAAACAAAAACTGTAATCATGCGCCGGTACTTAAAAACTTATCGCAGAACAACAAGAAAAAGAACTTGGGTATTAAATAAAAGTAGAGAAAAAAATTTGAATGTTCATACTAGGAATACTGTTTGCTTATCAGTGATTCATAGGAAAGATCCGAGGCTAAGGGTCGCCATTTTATGCGAGGTGCCGGGGCTAGCAGTGCATTTAACTCTAAATTCTTCTAGAACCTTCACATTTAAATGATGCTCTAAGCCCCCCTATTCTAACTCCGACTTTTGCTGTTGCACGTGGATTAAGAAGAAATGCGAACTGACTGTAATCGACCCTGCAAGTGGAGTGGAAAAGAGTTTGGCACCTGCAATAATTTAATTTGAGAGAAATTAACATAGTGAGAAATGAAAGGGTTGCTCTACCGATCAACAGAATGAAAGTTCTGTCCAAAATAACAATTTGATTTATTATTACTAACATCAAAATAATAAACAAAACATATGAAACATTTACAATACATCAAATTGGATCAAATTGGATACTCAAATAAATGCTGTGAAGGTGAAGTGGTCCATAAACTAGATTGTGACCTTTGTGACGAAGTGGTATGTGGACCCAATTCCTTGCAACTCAAATCTTAAGAGAACCACACAACCGACCCAACATTAATTGCTGCTACATTAGTGAGAACTCAGAGAATGAACACCCAAGACAGAACAAAGTTAGAAAAGACGAACATGCACGCTCTGCTGAGCTCTGATTATCACCTAGTAAAATACCCTAATCTGCGGGTGCTGCGGACATACATTACCGAGCTGTCTTCTTAACTGCAAGGACACGACCTGCCATACCAGAGGCGATGGCTGGTGATGATAATGTCGCGAGTATAGCCCAAAAACAAATTATCCTGGTCTGGTTATTCCAGGCTAAAGACTTCCTAGCAACACAAATGCGCCTCTGAGGGAGACGAAAAAGTCTCGCCGCACAATCACTGACGGTTCAAATGGTTCAAATGGCTCTGAGCACTAGGGGACTCAACTGCTGTGGTCATAAGTCCCCTAGAACGTAGAACTACTTAAACCTAACTAACCTAAGGATAGCACACATATCCATGCCCGAGGCAGGATTCGAACCTGCGACCGTAGCGATGGTGCGGTTCCAGACTGTAGCGCCTTTAACTGCTCGGCCACTCCGGCCGGCTCACTGACGGTACAGTGATTGATTTTAACAAGCGAAGTCACACAGTAACTCCACTACAGTCAACTTTAGCCAAAACTGCTCAAGACGGACAACATAGGCCGCTTGTAAGCAGAACGCTCAGTTGCCAACTGTACTCGGAAAGTTACATTGAAATCGAAACTTCAGCAACCTCGTCAAACAGTTACAATTAAATGAAAGCATATTAGCCAACGGAAGGCAGACTGTCCAGAGCAGCGAGAGCTCAGTCTTGTAACCTACCCCGACCGAAAAGCGAGAGCAGACTCTCTCAAGAGCACCCGTACAAACCGAACACAGAACATTCCCGCCACCACGATAGTGGCCGTGGTTAAACGTTCCAATCAGCAACTCGAAAACCGGCGGAAAATTCCACTCTATTGCCGAAGCACCAGCATTCCACCAATGGAGATTCTTGGTGCCAATTTCTGCGCCGATTTTGCTACGTCACGGAGCTATGCCCTGAGCAAGCCAATCACAGTTACGATTTTGCAGAAAACGCAGGTATTTGCCCACCAAGACTGCCTGGGAACACAAGTCATTCCCATGCCTCGCTGTTGGCCCGCCAGAAAGTGTTTTCACTAAGTTTCTGCGAAGTAACGGAATTTCTAGCCCAGTCGCCCCTTCTGGACCCTCTGGGCGTGTCGCTCCCGCTCTTATGACAACATCGGCGTCTGGAAAGCATCCACTCGACTCCCTCAGACCCGTCGGCTTAACCCCTTCAAGCTCAGCAGAACTCGCCTGTCACTGGACCACCCGGGTGACGAGAGACGCTGCGTGGGAAGTCCGCGTGTGAAGGAATAGCAACTTTTCACCCCATGGAATTGGAGAGGAAAATCGAATTACTCAAAGATAGAAATATGAGAGGTGGCTCATTCCACCTCTCAATACTAAATTGGTTATCGCTTGATCCCTTGAACATGTCCTACCAACCGTTCCCTTCTTCTAGTCCAGTTGTGCCACAAATTTCCTTCTCCCCAATTCTATTCAGTACCTCCTCATTACTAATGTTATCTACCCATCTGATCTTCAGCATTGTTCCGTAGCACCACATTTCAAAAGCTTCTATTCTCTTCTTGTCCAACCCATTTAGCTTCCATGTTTCACTTCTATACATGGCTACACTCCATACAAATCCTTTCAGAAACGACTTCCTGACTTTTAAATCTATTAAATAATGCGACCAGTTATAAAAAAATTTCATTAAAAAAATTAAGGGTTAAAAGACTTCGAAAGACGAATCGTTCATAATGCGCGTAAGCTAACACCCCTCCCACTTTTTATACTTTTCCTCATTTTGGTCTGGGCGGACGCCACAGGACAGCTGTTCAAGTTCATCGTTGATTCCTTTACGCAGTTTTTTGTAATTTCAGAAGGTAAACCATCCATGTGACCGAACACGCTGAGCTACCGCGCCAGCACCCCTTACCACAATGACTTTTTACGACCGGCGCCTTCGAACAGGTACATCAGTTACATAATACTAGTTATCAAATTTAAACTTTTTTCTGCATTCGGTTTGTAATGGGTGGGGTGCTGAATACAATGGTAAAATCAGTTTTTCACTATGACATCACATTTCCTAGATACACAGCAGAATATAAAATGGTAAGTGCGAAAATTGATGCAATTAATTTAAATGAAAATACACATTCATAACGTTTGATATCAATACTATTTTGTATGTATATATGGTCATGATGCCAATAAAAGGTCGAAATAAGTTCAGAAGATATTTTCACCTTTAATCGTCTTTGGTTTTTGAAAAATGCGACGACGGAGCTCTTCTTCTGGAGGTATCATTGCTTGTTTGATAATTAGTTGTGGCTTGGGAATCTTTACATGGCATAGATGCGGCTTCAATATCGCTATGGAGACCATTGTGTGTTTTCCATTGTAGCATATTTAGTTGTATATCAGTGTCCCAGAATACGGTGACAGGAACGGTGGTTTGATAACGTCCGATTGGGGCACAGTATGGGAAGATCATTTTAAATCCTTATGGATAGAATTTGGTCGAGTTCCATTTCTGGTTCCACCTAGTATATCAGGTCGAGACGTCCCTTGTCGTAACTGAGCGATACACGTTTGTATTGAGTCAGCCCCTTGTAATACTGGCTGGTAGTGGGAGCCATAACATCAATAGGCAGAATTACTAGTTAACATTCATTATCTTAATACACTCTAAGATAAGAAAACGGCACCACGAAAGAATTATCCAAATAAGACGGAAATATGTAGTTGTGATAGACTTGTACAGACAAGAGAAAGAGTGTCACAAATTGAGCAAGTCCACATCTGGCCCTTGTGCAAGCTGTTATTCCTCTTGGCATTGATTGATACTGTTGTTGGATGTCGAGGGATATCGTGCCTTCTGTTTAATTGCCTCATTAGATTGCCAAAATCCCAAGCTGGCTGGAGGACCCTGCCCATAAAGCACCAACTTGCTCGATTGGGCAGAGATCTGGTGTTGCTGGTCAAGCTAGGATTCACCAAGCACGAAGAAAAGCTCACCATCTGCAGGCGAGCATTACGTTGCTGAAATGTATGGCCAGAACGGCGTGCCATGAACGGCAACAGGATGGAGCGTAAAATACCGTTGACTTACTGCTGTGTTGTAAGGATTCCGTAATGACAACCAAAGGTGGACCTACTATGAAAAGAAATGGCACCGAAAACCATCATTCCTGGTTGTCGGGCACTATGGTGGCCGAAAATCAGGTTGGTATCCAATCTCCGTCTGGGGCATCTCCAGATATGTTATTGGGGCTCATTTCTAAACGGGACTCGCCACTGAAGGCAATTCTGTTCCAGTCAATGAGATTCCAGCCGAAGACGTGTTTGAAGGCCCCCTGGACAGTGGTCGGATACCAACCTGAGTATCGGCCACCATATGGTCCGACATCCAGGACTGATGGTGTGTGCACCATTTCTTTTCACAGCAGGACCCCTTTTGTTGTCATGCACGGAAACTTATAGCACGGCAGTTCATCCACGATACTCTACACCCTGTTTTTTTTCGCCCTTCGTAGCAGTCCACCGTGGGCTTAAATATGAACAAGATTATACCCGCCCACTCACAACGACAGTTTCTAATGCTTCATGTTTGCGAAACGCTATCTTTCCCAGCAAGTTCGACAGATCTCTCCCCAATTGAAAAAGTTTTGATTAATATGGGCAGAGCGCTCCAACCATATCGGGATTTTGACGACCTAATGCGGTAGTTGCACAGGATTGGCGCGATATCCCCCCAGGAGGACATTCAACAGCTTACTCAATGCCAAGCTGAATAACTGCTTGCAGAAGGGTCAGAAATGGATTTGCTAAATTTGTGAAGCTCTTTTTCTTGAAGAAATTAAGATTTCAGTGTTGAAAGTATAGTGTGACTGGGTTGTAGCCTGTTTGTAGAGGGACAGACTGTGACAAGAATCCTAGCCACTGGCAGGTCGGCTACACTGGTGTTCTTGCCCCTGCTAGTAGGCATCCAGAGTTGGAAGGTTGATGAGGGGCTGCCTGCTCCAAGTGCCAAGGGCTCCATCACAGTTTATCTCTGTACTCATACATTTCTAATGTGCTCAAATAAGGCGTGCTGAAGGCATCGGGGGTGATGCCGAACTATTTGGGGTTTGAGGGACACTTTGCTGTTTTATTCACGCATGTGTCGAAGTCGCACCCCTCTGTGATAAAGCCATAGCAGCGTGTAATACATGGGTATTGAAAATGTATAAGCACTCTTTGCTGCTTTGGATCTTGCTCAAACTTCAAAAAATGGTTCAAATGGCTCTGAGCACTATGGGACTCAACTGCTGAGGTCATAAGTCCCCTAGAACTTAGAACTACTTAAACCTAACTAACCTAAGGACAACACACACATCCATTCCCGAGGCAGGATTCGAACCTGCGACCGTAGCGGTCGCGCGGTTCCAGACTGTAGCGCCAGAACCGCTCGGCCACTAGCGGCCGGCTCAAACTTCATCGAAAGGTTTTGAAGGGTCTCTAGTGCTTCTAACCTGTAAATTAGAGCCAAAATTTAGATCACACTTCCGCTCTAAAGGGCTCAGATCTCGTTTAATGGGGACGCAGGCCCACTAGATGGATTGCAAGAACGTCGTCCTTTCTTTCATTGCTAAATATCTTGGAGTCAACACCCCAAGGAATGAGGTGGTTCCTTTGACGCGCTGTATGCCACCGCCATGAGGCCTTACCGGCTCGAGTCTGATCGTTGACGTGTCTGAAACGCTTATGCCGTGCCACCCATAAGAAAACCGCGTGATTTCAAATAATCCTGTTGCAGTACCTCGAAGAAAACGATTTATTGACACATAGCACGGATTCAGAAAATATCGTTCTTACGATCACAACTAGCGCTTTATACTCATGAAGTAATGAGTGCTATCGACAGAGGATGTCAAATTAATTCTATATTTTTAGATTTCTAGAAGGCTTTTGACACCGTTCCTCACAAGCGTCTTCTAACCAAACTGCGTGCCTATGGAATATCGCAACTGTTGTGCGACTGGACTCGTCATTTCCTGTCAGAAAGGCCACAATTCGTAGTAGTAGATGGAAAGTCATCGAGTAAAACATAAATAATATCCGGCGTTCCCCAAGGAATTTTTATAGGCCGTCTATTGTTCCTGATCTATATTAACGACATCGGAGACAATCTGGTAGCCGTCTTAGATTGTTTGCAGATGATGCTGTCATTTACCGTCTTGTAAAGTCATGAGATAATCAAAACGACTTGCAAAACGATTTAGATAAGATATCAGTATGGTGCGAAAAGTGGCAATTGACCCTGAATAAGGAAAAGTGTGAAGTTATTTGCATGAGTACTAAAGGAAATCAGCTAAATTTCGATTACGCGATAAGTCACAAAAATCTGAGGGCTGTAAATTCAACTAAATACTTAGGGATTACAATTACAAATAACCTAAATTGGAAAGATCACATAGATAATATTGCGGGTAGAGCAAACCAAAGACTGCGATTCATTGGCAGAACACTCAGAAGGTGCAACAGGTCTACTAAAGAGACTGCTTACACCACACTTCTCCGCCCTATTCTGGAGTATTGCTGTGCGGTGTGGGATACGCATCAGGTGGGACTGACGGATGACATCGAAAAAGTACAAAGAAGGGCAGCTCGTTTTGTATTATCGCGAAATAGGGAGATGGTGTCACAGACATGATACGTGAATTGGAATGTCAAACGTTAAAACAAAGGCGTTTTTTGTTGCGACGGGATCTTCTCATGAAATTTCAATCACCAGTTTTCTCCTCTGATTACGAAAACATTCTGTTGGCACCCACCTACATAGGGAGAAATGGTCATCACGATGAAATAGGAGATATCAGAGCTCGCACAGAAAAATTTAAGTACTCGTTTTTTCCGCGTGCCGTTCGAGAGTGGAACGGTAGAGAGACAGCTTGAAGGTGGTTCATTGAACCCTCTGCCAGGCACTTTATTGTGAATAGCAGAGTAATCACTTAGATGTAGATGTAGATCTAGGTGTAGACGAACATCCGCAACTGAGCATTATACTAGAGGTAGAACAGGGAGCCTGCGCTCATCGGCAGCAAACCGCGCCTAATACACGTCCGCCGCGGAGGTCGGGGTCCACAGCACAGGTGCGACACCTGAGGATGGGCTTGTGAGAGCCCGAAACCGATCGTGATAATAAAACAAATTTACAACTGAAGCGGTATTTTCGACCTCTACTCACGGGATTTCAGCTCTGGGCATCGTGGTTCAGACCTTCATCGCAGATGCGTCAAAAGAAGGGTTGAAATATGACGTAACAGAGAGTGCCACGGCTTTACCATCGTGCGACACGAGCACGGTGGCATCGGTTAGAATTGTGGTGAAATCTGGTGCCACTGTGTCATCATTAACCCATCGTACACCTCACTCGAAACGCTAACCCCTCTACTTTTTATCAGGTGTGTGGATGGCTGGCTCTGAGCACTATGGGACTCAACTGCTGAGGTCATTAGTCCCCTAGAACTTAGAACTAGTTAAACCTAACTAACCTAAGGACATCACAAACATCCATGCCCGAGGCAGGATTCGAACCTGCGACCGTAGCGGTCTTGCGGTTCCAGACTGCAGCGCCTTTAACCGCACGGCCACTTCGGCCGGCTTCAGGTGTGTGGAGACCTTGCTGTTTGAAGAGTAGCGGACGCCGAGGAGGCCGGCCGGTGTGGCAGAGCGGTTCTAGGCGCTACAGTCTGGAGCCGCGCGACCGCTGCGGTCGGAGGTTCGAAACCTGCCTCGGGCATGGATGTGTGTGTTGTCCTTAGTTAGGTTTAAGTAGTTCTAAGTTCTAGGGGACTGATGACCTCAGCAGTTAAGTCCCATAGTGCTCAGAGCCATTTGAACCATTTTTGACGCCGAGAATGTTGTCGCAGGGCGCCATGCTTTTTCACTGTTTCAGAATGTGGTTGTAGGCAACTTTGAGCGGAATCCCAAACTTCTGTATCGGGACGGGAGGCAATTACGGCGTTTCGAAAAAATGTACCTGTGTTGCACAGTTCTCATCTATGGTGACGGTTATTGAACTATATGAAATGAAATCGTCATTACTTCTGAACGGTTTGCGTTACGACGTTCAAAATGTACGGTTGGCCGCGGGGAATGATGGGAATTAGTGTGCGCATGCGCACGTGCCTTGTTGTTGTTCGTACCGAACGGGCAGACAGACCCAGACCGAAAAATTAAGTACCATCCACCGCACACCAGACTCGAAAGCGATTTAATATTCCAGTATTATCCAGTCCTTATACCAATTACCTACCCTCTGCCACACACCAGAAAAGAAAACGAGTTAATATCGAGCGGTATTGTATTATCGCGAAATATGGGAAAGAGTGTCGCAGAAATGATACAGGATTTGGGCTGGACGTCATTAAAAGAAAGGCGTTTTTAGTTAGGACGGAATCTTCTCAGAAATTCCAATCACCAACTTTCGCCTTCGAATGCGTTTTCTTGAAAAGCTTGGCCTCCAGCGAAAACGTTCCACAGTACAAAATTTAACTGCTTTATATTTGCTATAAAAAGGTCCCATTGAATTTTTCTGTAGAAGTAACAGTTTCACCGTAGCAAAGAAGAGAATCTGAAAGTCTTGAGAGTGGTTTTTGTAGGCGTTGCGGGTTTCATAAAACCCATGGTATGAGTGGCTGAATCACGTTATATAGTGAATCATTCACGTTGTAGTCATAGCATTAATTTTTTCCGTTTTGTGTGCAGCGCAATTTTACGTTCCTGTACATCAAAATTGGGCAGCCTTTGCACCACTTTCGATGAGTAAGTTAAAATCTACAACAATATATCATCCTCTTTCACGTACAGCAGAGAAGGAAGTCGAATGAATCTTTTTGGAACAACCCTGTGACTTATTGGAATGTTTTGCAGTGAAATCGACAGACAGCGAAGAAATTGTTGCGTTGGGAGGTACCGCTGTGAACAGAAAGCCAATTCGCGAGAGCAATAACACTGTGAACCCATTGTTCCCGCATGGCTGGCGCAGCACTTGGCTGCAGCGCGGCGAGCGATACGTGCCAATTTGGGAGCGCGCTATACCCTCGGCTAGACAATTAATCTGGCACTGCGAAATCAATCTGATTTACTGAAATAAATAGGCAATTAGTTGCACAGCAGGGCTTTAATCGCGTTACTGCCACCCGCGCTGGCAAATTATCGCTTCTGCGCCTCCGTGGGAAATGTTTGGCGCCGGCCGGCGTATATCGTCGGACATGTTCACCACGTCACGCATGTGTGTGTGTGTGTGTGGGTGGGTGTGTGTCTGCGGATCAGATATCGACATCTGCCAGTATCACCGCACGCCGTACGTCAGTGCACCGAATACGGCTCGCCAAATTCTGCGAGGCCACAAATAAATTTCACGAATTAGGCTGCATTATAAAGGATTTATTTATTTATTTACCACCGTCATCTGGTACGAAAAACAGGCCAATAAAAGTCGGGCGTCAATCATGTTCAACGATGAAATCCTATTAGCTTTCAAGCTCATGGGTAATAGCGCAGAACAACAATGATTTTCCCACATCGTATCTTCTGTATTGTTATTCATGAGCTTGACAACTAAAGCGATTTTATGGTTGAACGTGATTGATAAGTGACATGTATTGGCCAATTTTTCGTGCCTGAAATTGGTCGTTGACCGAAACCGACATTAAATAAATAAATTGTTCTAATGGAGCCTGAAACATACGCATCCTCGCAAATCCACGAACAAATAATTAATAAAACTAGCATATGGCACATTTTTAGCTTTCCATGCCTCAATCTGTGAAAACGGAACCGTTAAAGAGTCACTTTGTTATCAATCTGCCGGTCAGTCCGATGGTTAAGAACGGGTAGACGTATTGTGTTCAAATTTACGTCATATACACACATCAAAAAAAAGTTTTGCATCGCCTCGGTTCCGAGAGTTCCGGAACCTGTACAGAAAGCTGGAATAGAGATCAACATAAACATCATTTCCGCCCTATTTATTGCTCATGAAAACCACACATTGCATGTTGTACCACCATACAGTGAGATCTTCATACGTGGTGCTCCAAATTGCTGGTACACACCGGTACCTCTAATACCCAGCAGCACGTCCTCTTGCATTGATACATGCCTGTATTCGTCGTGGCATACTGTCCACAAGTTCATCAAGGCACAGTTGCTCCAGATTGTTCCACTCCTCAACGGAGATTCGGCGTAGATGTCTTAGAGTTGTTGGTGGCTCACGTCGTCCATAAAGAGCCCTTTTCAGTCTATCCCAGGCATGTTCGAGCGTTCATGTCTGAAGAATGTGCGAGCGATGTCGTTATCCCGACGGAAGTCATTCATAAGACGTGCACGATGGGTGAGCGAATCGTCGTCCATGAAGACGAATGCCTCGCCAATATGCTGCCGATATGGTTGCACTATCGATCGGAGGACGGAATTGAAGTGTAGTACATCCGTTACGACACCTTCCATGACCAACAGCGGCGTACGTCTGCCCCACATAATGCCATCCTAAAACAGCAGGAAACCTCCGCCTTGCTGCACTCGCTCGACAGTGTGTCTAAGGCGTTCAGCCTCACTGGGTTGCCTCCAAACACGTCTCCGATTACTGTATGGTTGGAGGCATATGCGACACTCATCGGTAAAGAGAACGTGATGCCAATTCTGAGCGGTCCATTCGGCTTGTTGTTGAGCCCATAAGTACCGCACTGCATGGTGTCGTGGTTGCAAAGATGGACCTCGGAAATGGGAAATTTGTGTTAATGACTATAGGACCAAACTGTTGAGGTCATCGGTCCCTAGGCTTACGCACTCCTTAAATTAACTTAAACTACGGTATGGACAATACGCACACCCATGCCCGAGGGAGGACTCGAACCTCCGACGGGGGAGGGGGGGGGGGGGGGGGAGCCGCGCGAACAGTGACAAGACGCCTCAGACCGCACGACTACCATGCTCGACGATGAACCTAGCCAAGCACGTCGGAATGAAGTTGTGCGTCATGCAGCCTATTGGGCACAGTTTGAATTGTAACACGACTTCCTGTGGCTGCAGGGAAAGTATTATTCAACATGGTGGCTTTACTGGCAGGGTTCCTCCGAGCCATAATCCGTACGTAGCGGTCATCCAATGCAGTAGTAGCCCGTGGGCGGCCTGAACTAGGCGTGTCATCGACAGTTCCTGTCTCTCTGTATCACCTCCATGTCCAAACAACATCGCTCTGGTTCACTCCGAGACACCTCGAAACTTCCATTGTTGGGAGACCTTCCTGGCACAAATTAACAATGCGGACGCGATCGAACCGCGGTATTGACCGTCAAGGCATGGTTGAACTACATACAACACGAGCCGTGTACTTCCTGGTGGAATGACTGGAACTGATCGGCTGTCGGACCCCCTCCGTCTAATAGACGCTGCACATGCATGGTTGTTTACATCTTTGGGCGGGTTTAGTGACATCTCTGGTCAAAGGGACTGTGTCTGTGATACAATATCCACAGTCAACGTCTGTATTCAGGAGTTCTGGGAACCGGTGTGATGCAAAACTTTTTTTGGTGTGTGTATAATAGAAAAAGCAATTTTTGTCAGTTTTTAACCACTTGTTTGTCTTTGAAGACCTCTGTTTCTCTGAAATAGGTTGGCGTATCAAGTTCAAATTTACTCACATGGCCCCTTGGCGACTTAAAAATTGTAAGTTTCCAAATCAATCAACAGATACGGCCATTTATGTCACGTATTCAGATACTCGAAAACTCAGTCATCAAAGCCTGTAGGGTGTTAATCCTTGATTTCCATAATTAAGATTGTACACAACCGTAAGAGTGCGAGCCCTACTCGCAATTGAGCAATTTTTTCTAGTCATCAGTTTTTGAGCCGCCATTAATTCCTCTCTTACGCCAACCTCCTCACCTCAGAGTAGCACTTGCGCCGTAAGTCCTTACTGATTTGATGCCCCTACAGTTTTGACCCTGTACAATTCCCTCTAGTACCATCGACGTTATTCCTGACACTGTAACACATGTCCTGTCATCCGGTCTTCTTTTTTTTTTTTTTTTTTTTTTGTCAGTGATTCCCACACGTTCCTTTCTTCGCTCATTCTACGGAGAACCTCCTCGTTACCTATCTTATCAATCCACTTACTTTCAACATTCTTCTTTAGCGACATATCTCAACCGCTTCTATTCTGTCCCGCTTTACCCATAGTCCATGTTTCACTACCATACAATGATGTGCTCCATACGAACATTCTTACAGATAGATTCCTCAAATTAAGGTCTATATTTGATACTAGTAGAATTCTCTTGGGCATGAATGCCTCCTTTTCCTGTGCTACTCTGCTTTCTAAGTCTTCCTTGCATTGTCCGTCATGGTTTATTTTGCTTCCAAGGTAACAATATATCTGAACCTCGCCTACTTCTCTATATTTTTATTTCTGATACTTCTCAGTATTTTCGTTTTTCACGGATTTATTCTCAGTCCATATTCCGTACTCTTTAAACTGTTGATTCCATTGAACAGATCCTGTTATTATTCTTCACTTTCTCTGAAAATATCAGTATCATCAGAGTGGAACATATACTGTATTCGAACATTACGAATTACCTCAGAAAATATCGTTCCTGTGAAACACAATTAGCTCTTTAGACTCATGAAGTAATGAATGCTATCGACGGGGGATGTAAAATTGATTACATATTTTTAAATTTGCAGAAGGCTTTCGACACCGTGTAACCTCCCCCTCACTTATCGACCTTAATGACAGTAAAAAATTAAACTGCGTGTACCTAATGGAAATTTGGGAAAAACAATCGTCACCGAAGTTAATCTGACGGTAAAGAGGGAGGAAAGGGTTACATCTAAATGAAAGGAAAAATGCAAATGAAATTGGTGGAAATTAATTTTGAGAAAAGGGTAAAATTAATAAAGAAAGTAAATGTGCGGTCGTCACGTTAACAATTAAATGGCGTTAATTAGATATTTGAGATTTGGGGAAAATTACGGTCGCCAGGCCTATGGACAACTACTATAATAATTGAAAAAGAAAAGTTATTGCACATATAATTAGCACTAAAAGCGTGGCAACTGAAGGTTGACACGTGTTGTGTGAAAACTGAAAGTTTGTCTGAAGTAATAAATTTCGCTACACTCTGACTTAATTTAGCAAAAGAATTAATAAAACCGGAAAATTGGAAGTTAATTTAGTGACTGAATTTAATAGTGAGATTTGTTTCTGACGCACTACGGAATTCAGTAAAATAAGGTTAGTCTTGGGCTACCTCAACAATCATTTCAAAAGCTACTTGAATCTACGCAATTTCGAAATAAGAGATTTAACTTTGAACTTGAATTAAATGATTCTGGACAGTTAACAATAGTAACATTTTGTACGTACCAAGCTGAGCTGCAGTCACAGGTAAGCTAAAATATGCTAACAAAACTCGCACTCTTAATTTGTGCTTGTGTAATCTAAATATTGTAGCCAGCTATGAATACCTCAACCGAACTTTGAAATTAAAGCAGTGAAATGGAATGATATTACTTTAATGCTGGCGTCTGAATTTCAACGACACTCGGGTTCATTTCGGAAAAGGAAGGGACCCTGCTTGGTAATGCAATTGGGACAATGAGCAACAAAGGTTCATGCTAAGTTGCTGTAATTTTGTGATGCAACAATTTTAAAAGCTGAGGTCTGCCATACAGTTCTAAAACTTTACGTGCTTCCAGTCTTCCTTGTTGGTTGATTGAAGGTTTGAAGCCGTCGATCGAGGAGGTGGCGAAAGTCACTCATTGTCGACCGTCGCTGTAGCAGAAGCTGGATGTTGGCGCACCTTCTTCTCCACACGGTCACCAGGCGAAACGGGCTCTAGATGTGCGTCAGCGAATGCTTCCCGACCGCGACACCGTGTCAGAAACTATCATAGCAATTCGAGCGCAATTACATGCTGCCAAACCCCGAAAGCGCGGCAACTCGCGGGAGCGTCACACAACACATCTGCTCCACTGCACTACTCCAGCCAGACTCCACTCTGCCCGCGCTCCACGCGGCAGAGTTCACACTCCCAAAGATCCTTAACACTTTGGTTCTCCACACGACCTATCGATGTAATCGTTCGATAGCATAGTTTTCCCTAGGCCAGACCCAGCGTAAAAATACAAATAATATTTACAAAACAAACCAGTTATACATCGACATAAAAGCATAAATATGTACATACAAATAGTAAAACAATTACAATATATAAAGACACAGAAATGTTATATCTTCAGGTAACAAAATAAGAAAAAAATTTATAGTACAATAGATGGAAATAGGAGGATATGCATTTCCGTCGTTACAACCGTTCCTCACAAGCGTCTCCTAACCAAACTGCGTGCCAACGGAGTATCGCGACTGGATTCGTGATTTCCTGTCAGAAAGGTCACAGTTCGTAGTAATAGACGGAAACTCATCGAGTAAAACAGAAGTAATATCCGGCGTTTCAAAACGAAGTGTTATAGGCTCTCTATTGTTCCTGATCTATATTAACGACATAGGAGACAAAATGAGAAGCCGTCTTAGATTGTTTGCCGATGATGCTGTCATTTACCGTCTTATACAGTCATCAGTTGATAAAAACGACTTGCAAAATGATTTAGATAAGATATCTGTATAGTGCGAAAACTGGCAATTGACCCTGAATGAGGAAAAGTATGAAGTTATCCACATGAGTACTAAAAGAAATCAGCTAAATTTCGATTACGCAATAAGTCACACAAATCTGAAATCTGTAAATTCAACTAAATACCTAGGGATTACAATTACAAATAACCTAAATTGGAACAATCACATTGATAATATTGTGGGTAGAGCAAACCAAAGACTGCGATTCATTGGCAGAACACTTACAAGGTGCAACAGTTGTACTGAAGAAACTGCTTACACCACGCTTGTCCGTCCTATTCTGGAGTATTGATGTGCGGTGTGGGATCCGCATCAGATGGGACTGACGGATGACATCGAAAAAGTCCAAGGAATGGCAGGTCGTTTTGCACGCTACTGGCCATTGAAATTGCTACTTCACGAAGATGACGTGCTACAGACGCGAAATTTAACCGACAGGAAGAAGATGCTGTGATATGCAAAAGATTAGCTTTTCAGAGCATTCACACAAGGTTGGCGCCGGTGGCGACACCTACAACGTGCTGACATGAGGAAAGCTTCCAACCGATACACAAACAGCAGTTGACCGGCGTTGCGTGGTTAATCGTTGTTGCGATGCCTAGTGTAAGGAGGAGAAATGCGTACCATCACGTTTCCGACTTTGATAAAGGTCGGATTGTAGCCTATCGCAATTGCGGTTCATCGTATGGCGACATTGCTGCTCGCGTTGGTCGAGATCCAATGACTGTTAACAGAATATGGAATCGATGGGTTCAGGAGGGTAATACGGAACGCCGTGCTGGATCCCAAAGGCCTCGTATCACTAGCAGTCGAGATGACAGGCATCTTATGCGCATGGCTGTAACTGATCGTGCAGCCACGTCTCGATCCCTGAGTCAACAAATGGGGACGTATGCAAGACACCAACCATTTGGACGAACGGTTCGACGACGTTTGCAGCACATTGGACTATTAGCTCGCAGACCATGGCTGCGGTTACCCTTGACACTGCATCACAGGCAGGAGCACCTGCGATGGTGTACTCAACGACGAACCTGGATGCACCAATGGCAAAACGTCATTTTTCCGGATGAATCCACGTTCTGATTACAGCATCATGATGGTCGCATCCGCATTTGGCCACATCACGGTGAACGCACGTTGGAAGCGTGTATTCGTCATCGCCATAGTGGCGTATCAGCCGGTCTAATGGTATGGGGTGCCATTGCTTACACGTCTCGGTTACCTCTTGTTCGCGTTGACGGCACTTTGAACAGCGCACGTTACATTTCAGATGTGTTACGACCCGTGGCTCTACCCTTCATTCGATCTCTGCGAAACCCTACATTTCAGTAGGATAATGCACGACCGCATGTTGCAGGTCCTGAACAGGCCTTTCTGGATACAGAAAATGTTCGACTGCTGCCCTGGCCAGCACATTCTCCAGATCTCTCACCAATTGAAAACGTCTGGTGAATGGTGGACGAGCAACTAGCTCGTTACAATACGCCAGTCACTACTCTGTATGAACTGTGGTATCGTGTTGAAGCTGCATGGGCAGCTGTACCTGTACACGGCATCCAAGCTCTGTTTGACTCAATGCCCAGGCGCATCAAGGCCGTTATTACGGCAGAGGTGGTTGTTCTGGGTACTGATTTCTCAGGATCTATGCACCCAAATTGCGTGAAAATGTAATCACATGTCAGTTCTAATATAATATATTTTTCTAATGAATACCCGTTTATCATCTTAATTTCTTCTTGGTGTAACAATTTTAATGGCCAGTAGTGTTCATAGCCGGTGTTCACCATGGTGCTTTTGGTACACCTTGGACATAGACAACCTCGTCCTCTGTGGTGTAATATGGGTTGCCCGCCCTCAGGGGCTACCTTGGCTCCAGTATAACAATGTACACTCCTGGAAATTGAAATAAGAACACCGTGAATTCATTGTCCCAGGAAGGGGAAACTTTATTGACACATTCCTGGGGTCAGATACATCACATGATCACACTGACAGAACCACAGGCACATAGACACAGGCAACAGAGCATGCACAATGTCGGCACTAGTACAGTGTATATCCACCTTTCGCAGCAATGCAGGCTGCTATTCTCCCATGGAGACGATCGTAGAGATGCTGGATGTAATCCTGTGGAACGGCTTGCCATGCCATTTCCACCTGGCGCCTCAGTTGGACCAGCGTTCGTGCTGGACATGCAGACCGCGTGAGACGACGCTTCATCCAGTACCAAACATGCTCAATGGGGGACAGATCCGGAGATCTTGCTGGCCAGGGTAGTTGACTTACACCTTCTAGAGCACGTTGGGTGGGACGGGATACATGCGGACGTGCATTGTCCTGTTGGAACAGCAAGTTCCCTTGCCGGTCTAGGAATGGTAGAACGATGGGTTCGATGACGGTTTGGATGAACCGTGCACTATTCAGTGTCCCCTCGACGATCACCAGTGGTGTACGGCCAGTGTAGGAGATCGCTCCCCACACCATGATGCCGGGTGTTGGCCCTGTGTGCCTCGGTCGTATGCAGTCCTGATTTTGGCGCTCACCTGCACGGCGCCAAACACGCATACGACCATCATTGGCACCAAGGCAGAAGCGACTCTCATCGCTGAAGACGACACGCCTCCATTCGTCCCTCCATTCACGCCTGTCGCGACACCACTGGAGGCGGGCTGCACGATGTTGGGGCGTGAGCGGAAGACGGCCTAACGGTGTGCGGGACCGTAGCCCAGCTTCATGGAGACGGTTGCGAATGGTCCTCGCCGATACCCAAGGAGCAACAGTGTCCCTAATTTGCTGGGAAGTGGCGGTGCGGTCCCCTACGGCACTGCGTAGGATCCTACGGTCTTGGCGTGCATCCGTGCGTCGCTGCGGTCCGGTCCCAGGTCGACGGGCACGTGCACCTTCCGCCGACCACTGGCGACAACATCGATGTACTGTGGAGACCTCACGCCCCACGTGTTGAGCAATTCGGCGGTACGTCCACCCGGCCTCCCTCATGCCCACTATACGCCCTCGCTCCAAGTCCGTCAACTGCACATACGGTTCACGTCCACGCTGTCGCGGCATGCTACCAGTGTTAAAGACTGCGATGGAGCTCCGTATGCCACGGCAAACTGGCTGACACTGACGGCGGCGGTGCACAAATGCTGCGCAGCTAGCGCCATTCGACGGCCAACACCGCGGTTCCTGGTGTGTCCGCTGTGCCGTGCGTGTGATCATTGCTTGTACAGCCCTCTCGCAGTGTCCGGAGCAAGTATGGTGGGTCTGACACACCGGTGTCAATGTGTTCTTTTTTCCATTTCCAGGAGTGTATGTTCCACATCTTTCCCTAAACCACTGGAGCGATTTCAACCAAACTCGGTACACGTGTCACTTACTGTCTGGAAAGGATTGCTGTGGGGATAAGAAACACCTACCTATCACAGGATGAGGGGCGAAGAAGTGTAGCCCATGACGCTCGAATACCCAGCCGTCATACATCCAGGATTTAGAAATAACAGCGCTTAGTCGCTTGCAACAAGCTTTACACATAATTCCAAACCTATATGAAACTTTTTCTCTTTGACAACCCTCAAAAAGTGACGGTAGGAGTTTATTGCTTCCTACATTTTCGCTGCTCATGCAGTAAAACTACCGCAACAGGCGTGACGTTTTCATTCACTACTTCTATACTATCAACTCTATTCGTGACACATTTTCCAGGCAGTATGCATAAATACCGCTGAATGTAAAATGGTTCAAATGGCTCTGAGCACTATGGGACTTAACATCTGAGGTCATCAGTCCCCTAGAACTTAGAACTACTTAAAGCTAACTAACCTAAGTACATCACACACATCTATGCCCGAGGCAGGACTCGAAACTGCGTCTGTAGCAGTCGTGGTTCCGGACTGAAGCGCCTAGAACCGCTCGGCCACCGCAGCCGGCCGCTGAATGTACCTGTAAAATTATATCACTGTACCGTACTTCTATCAAGAGATAAGACGTTGCAAACACTGAGGCGTGTGAAAAACTCCCACATCATGCATGACGTTTAAATTAATTACTTAACTCTATTAGCAACACATTTTGCTAACAGTATCCTCATATGGCCCTAAATGTACGAAAATTACACTATGTGATCAACAGCATCCGGACACCACAAAAACACACGTTTTTCATATTAGGTGCATTGTGGTGACACGTACTCCATAGCAGCGACCTCAGAAATGATTAGACATCGTGAGAGAGCAGAATGGGGCGCTCTGCGGAACTCACGGAATCCGAACGTGGTCACGTGATTGGGTGTCATTTGAGTGATTCGTCTGTACGCGAGATTTCGACACTCCTAAAAATCCCTTCGCCCACTGTCTCCGATGTGATAGTGAAGTGGAAACGTACAGTACAAAAGCGTATAGGCCGACCTCGTCTGTAAACTGACAGAGACCGCCGACGAAGAGGGTCGTAATGTGTAACAGGGAGACATGTATCCAGACCATCACACAGGAATTCCAATCTGCATCAGGATCCACTGCAAGTGCAATTACAGTTAGGCGGGAGATGAGAAAAGTTGGATTTCATGGTCGAGCGGCTCCTCATATGCCACACATCACGCCGGTAAATGCCAAACGACCCGTCGCTTGGTGTAAGGATCGTAAACATTGCACGATTGAACAGTGGAAAAACGTTGTGTGGAGTGACGAATCACGGTACACAATGAGGCGATCCGATGGCATGGGTATGGCGAACGACCGGTGAACGTCATCTACCAGCGTGTGTAGTGCCATCAGTAAAATTCGGAGGCGGTGGTGTTAAGGTGTGGTCGTGTTTTTCCTAGAGGGGGCTTGCACCCCTTGTTGTTTTGCGTGTCACTACCACAGCACCCGCCTACATTGATGCTTTAAGCACCTTCTTGCTTCCCACTGTTGAAAAACAATTCGGGGATGGCGAATGTATCTTCCATCACTATCGAGCACCTGTTCATAATGCACGGCCTGTGGCGGAGTGGTTACGCGACAATAACGTCCCTGTAATGGACTGGCCTGCACAGAGTCCCGACCTGAATCCTATAGAACGCCTTTGGGATGCTTTGGAACGCCGACTTCGTGCCAGGCCTCGCCGACCGAGATCGATACCGCTCCTCATTGCCTCACTCCGTGAAGCATGGGCTGCCACTCCCCAAGAAACCTTCCAGCACCTGACTGAACGTATGCCTGCGAGAGTGGAAGCTGTCATCAAGGCTATGGGCAGCCCAACACCATACTGAATTCCAACATTACCGTTGGAGGGCGCCACGAACTTGTAAGTCATTTTCAGCCAAGTGTCCAGATACTTTTGATCACATAGTATGTATCATTGTGCTGCAGTAGTTCACGAGACACAGCGTCATAAATATTGAGCTAGTGAAATAGAAATTGCAGGGCAAAATTCGCTAGAGATATGGCTGAATTATGTCTACAAATATGTCAAACATACGTGAGGGGTGTGAAGCTCCTACTAAACTCGTAGATGTATTTCAGTCAAAACTCGTTTACATCCTTCTTGCAAGCTTGAAAGACATACTTCAAATGGTTCAAATGGCTCTGAGCACTATGGGACTCAACTGCTGTGGTCATAAGTCCCCTAGAACTTAGAACTACTTAAACCTAACTAACCTAAGGACATCACACACATCCATGCCCGAGGCAGGATTCGAACCTGCGACCGTAGTGGTCGTGCGGTTCCAGACTGTAGCGCCTTTAACCGCTCGGCCACTCCGGCCGGCACGAAAGACATACTATGGGGGTAAGAACCAGCAACCTTCTATTGGGGTAGGAGAAGATGAACAGAGGGAAATGAACGCAAAGGGGAAAAGAGGTGATAGACAGATTGAAGAGGAGAGGACTAAGAAAGAGGGGAGGAGGAGATAGATAGACAGCGGGTAGGACGAAATGGACTAACAAAAGCCTGGAATAAATAAATATTCGGGCAATTCGGGGTACTCTGCTAGTTACCGTTATAAACTGTCTGAATATATGTCTTAGGGAAGCTTAGATCTAAGTGCGCAGATACCTCGATTATATTCATGCAGTATTTGAGAATGAGAGCACTTATTGTTAGTGACTTGCACATAATTTTGAAATTACGAAACTCTAGCTCGCTGAAACCTCCGCCTCCTCCCCCACAAGGTGATTAAAGGAAAGAAGTTTATCGCCTACTACATTTCACTGTTCATGCAGTGAGACTGCCGCACCTGAATGACGTTTTAATTTATTTCTTATTTTCTACTAGCTGCATTCGCAACACACTTTTCAGTGTCCAGATGTAGCACTGAACGTAACTAAAGCACTCCGTCTTCAGGCCACAAGTGGTCCATCGGTACCATCCGACCGACGTCTCGTCCTCAGCTGAGGATGCGGTTGCGACTGGCATGTGGTCAGCACACCGCTCTCCCAGTCGTTATGATGGTTTTCTTTGACCGGAGCCGCTACTACTCGGCCGAGTAGCTCCTCAATTGGCATCACGAGCCTGAGTGCACCCCGAAAAATGGCAACAGCCCACGACGGCGCAGATGGTCACCCATCCAAGTGCCGGAAACACTCGACAGCGCTTAACTTCGGTGATCTGACGGGAACCGGTGTATCCACTGCGGTGAGGCCGTTGCATTGAATGTAAGTGCAAAGTCGTATCATTAAACGAGACATGGTTCAGGAGCTATGACGTCACAAACATGGACGCTGCTTCCAAAACTAGCTTTTGCTTAAAACGAAGCGCAAATTTCCCAGAATATGCTCTAAACCTTTTCTCGCTTACGGGCTTAACGTGAAATATTTAACGCATTAGCTCATTTGCATGCAGCTTTACTGTATGATTAAATGATGTTGTTGTCCTCTTGGGTAAAATATTCCGGAGGTAAAATATTCCCCCATTCGGATCTCCGGGCGGGGACTACTCAAGAGGATGTCATCATCAGGAGAAAGAAAACTGGCGTTCTACGGATCCCTTAATCGGGCAGGTATATTAGAAAATTTAAAAAGGGAAATGGATAGGTTAAAGTTAGATATAGTGGGAATTAGTGAAGTTCGGTGGCAGGAGGAACAAGACTTCTGGTCAGGTGAATACAGGGTTATAAATACAGTATCAAATAGGGGTAATGCAGGAGTAGGTTTAATAATGAATAAAAAAATGGGAGTGCGAGTAAGCTACCACAAACAGCATAGTGAACGCCTTATTGTGGCCAAGATAGACACGAAGCCCACGCCTACCACAGTAGTACAAGTTTATATGCCAACTAGCTCTGCAGATGTCGAAGAAATTGATGAAATGTATGATGAAATAAAAGAAATTATTCACATAGTGACGGGTGACGAATATTTAATAGTCATGGGTGACTGGAATTCGGTAGTAGGAAAAGGGAGAGAAGGAAACGTAGTAGGTGAATATGGATTGGGGCTAAGAAATGAAAGAGGATGCCGCCTGGTAGAATTTTGCACAGAGCACAACTTACTCATAGCTAACACTTGGTTCAAGAATCATCAAAGAATGTTGTATGCACGGAAGAACCCTGGAGATACTAAAAGATATCAGATAGATTATATAATGGTAAGACAGAGATATAGGAACCAGTTTTTAAATTGTAAGACATTTCCAGGGGCAGATGTGGACTCTGACCACAATCTTTTGGTTATGAACTGTAGATTAAAACTGAAGAAACTGCAAAAAGGTGGGAATTTAAGGAGATGGGACCTGGATAAGCTAAAAGAACCAGAGGTTGTACAGAGTTTCAGGGAGAGCATAAGGGAGCAATTGACAGGAATGGGGGAAATAAATACAGTAGAAGAAGAATGGGTAGCTTTGAGGGATGAAGTAGTGAAGGCAGCAGAGGATCAAGTAGGTAAAAAGACGAGGGCTAGTAGAAATCCTTGGGTAACAGAAGAAATATTGAATTTAATTGATGAAAGGAGAAAATATAAAAATGCAGTAAATGAGGCAGGCAAAAAGGAATACAGACGTCTCAAAAATGAGATCGACAGGAAGTGCAAAATGGCTAAGCAGGGATGACTAGAGGACAAATGTAAGGATGTAGAGGCTTATCTCACTAGGGGTAAGATAGACACTGCCTACAGGAAAATTAAAGAGACCTTTGGAGATAAGAGAACCACTTGTATGAACATCAAGAGCTCAGATGGAAACCCAGTTCTAAGCAAAGAAGGGAAAGCAGAAAGGTGGAAGGAGTATATAGAGGGTCTATACAAGGGCGATGTACTTGAGGACAATATTATGGAAATGGAAGAGGATGTAGATGAAGATGAAATGGGAGATACGTTACTGCGTGAAGAGTTTGACAGAGCACTGAAAGACCTGAGTCGAAACAAGGCCCCCGGAGTAGACTACATTCCATTGGAACTACTGACGGTCTTGGGAGAGCCAGTCCTGACAAAACTCTACCATATGGTGAGCAAGATGAATGAAACAGGCGAAATACCCTCAGACTTCAAGAAAAATATAATAATTTCAATCCCAAAGAAAGCAGGTGTTGAGAGATGTGAAAATTACCGAACTATCAGTTTAATAAGTCACAGCTGCAAAATACTAACGCGAATTCTTTACAGACGAATGGAAAAACTGGTAGAAGCGGACCTCGGGGAAGATCAGTTTGGATTCCGTAGAAATGTTGGAACACGTGAGGCAATACTAACCTTACGACTTATCTTAGAAGAAAGATTAAGAAAAGGCAAACCTACGTTTCTAGCACTTGTAGACTTAGAGAAAACTTTTGACAACGTTAACTGGAATACTCTCTTTCAAATTCTGAAGGTGGCAGGGGTAAAATACAGGGAGCGAAAGGATATTTACAGTTTGTACAGAAACCAGATGGCAGTTATAAGAGTCGAGGGGCATGAAAGGGAAGCAGTGGTTGGGAAGGGAGTGAGACAGGGTTGTAGCCTTTCCCCGATATTATTCAATCAGTATATTGAGCAAGCAGTGAAGGAAACAAAGGAAAAATTCGGAGTAGGTATTAAAATCCATGGAGAAGAAATAAAAACTTTGAGGTTCGCCGATGACATCGTAATTCTGTCAGAGACAGCAATGACTTTGAAGAGCAGTTAAACGGAATAGATAGTGTCTTGAAAGGAGGATATAAGATGAACATCAACAGAAGCAAAACGAGGATAATGGAATGTAGTCGAATTAAGTCGAGTGATGCTGAGGGAATTAGATTAGGAAATGAGACACTTAAAGTAGTAAAGGAGTTTTGCTATTTGGGGAGCAAAATAACTGATGATGGTCGGAGTAGAGAGGATGTAAAATGTAGACTGGCAATGGCAAGGAAAGCGTTTCTGAAGAAGAGAAATTTGTTAACATCGAGTATAGATTTAAGTGTCAGGAAGTCATTTCTGAAAGTATTTGTTATGGAGTGTAGCCGTGTATGGAAGTGAAACATGGACGATAAATAGTTTGGACAAGAAGAGAATAGAAGCTTTCGAAATGTGGTGCTACAGAAGAATGCTGAAGATTAGATGGGTAGATCACATAACTAATGAGAAAGTATTGAATAGGATTGGGGAGAAGAGAAGTTTGTGGCACAACTTGACCAGAAGAAGGGATCGGTTGGTAAGACATGTTCTGAGGCATCAAGGGATCACCAATTTAGTAGTGGAGGGCAGCGTGGAGGGTAAAAATCGCAGAGGGAGAGCAAGAGATGACTACACTAAGCAGATTCAGAAGGATGTAGGTTGCAGTAGGTACTGGGAGATGAAGAAGCTTGCACAGGATAGAGTAGCATGGAGAGCTGCATGAAACCAGTCTCTGGACTGAAGACCACAACAACAACAGCTCATCTGTAATGTAATCAGAAGTATGCAGCTGTTTTATACATAGGAGTTCGACTCTGTAAAGAACCAGGAGTTTACTGGCATTTGCTACCAGGCCTGGTAACAACGCTAAACACGCTTCACGCTTTCCGCTCGCCGTTCTACCTGTCAAAGAGAACTGCAATTCGTAGATCATTCGCATACAGACCGATGGTGCGTACGTGTACGCTTCATTTTTGAGACAGTATTTCTAACACCTTTGTATCTTAGAGATCATATGCAACAGCAACGTAGTTACTCCCAGAACGTATGACCTGTGACAATCTATTGCGCTTTTTCCAGTACTTTACGCTGATTTGCTTCCAGGCTAACAAAGCTACAGGATTGAATTTTCCTTTAACGCAGATTGCTATTATTAGTTCATCACATTTCTTACCTTTAGGGTACAACGTGAGTCTAGGGTACAATTTTTGATTTTAAGAACTTGTTATCCTTCCTTCATCAGAATTATCGGGTAATTGAGGGCCGTTGAGGTAAAATATAAGAATCTTAGTCTCACTCGTAAGAATTTTTGGATAATTGTTGAGCGTTGGCGTTAAATATTAGAAATTTGGTTTACGAGACAATGCATGACGCTTTTTTTTTAATGTGATATGACGCTATGAGAAATCCAAGAATAAACGATCAATAAAACAATACGACTGCGAAAAATAAATCTGTTTTCAATACAATTTGCTTACGGTATCTGACTCCGTATCAAAATAAATGTGCAAAACGTTGATCCTCCTGTATCGAATCTTTGTTAGTTTTGAAAACAACTGCTGTACCAGAACTATTATCGTAATTGTACAACAAATTATCACTGAATAAAGCGCAACTAACATTATCTGTTAAATCTAAATCCGAAGCCGGCCGGTGTGGCGGAGCGGTTCTAGGCGCTCAGTCCGGAACCGCGGGACTGCTACGGTCGCAGGTTCGAATCCTGCCTCGGGCATGGATTTGTGTGATGTCCTTAGGTTTGAGTAGTTGTAAGTTCTAGGGGACTGATGACCTAAGATGTTGTCCCATAGTGCTCAGAACCATTTGAACCCTTTTTTTTTTAATCCGAAGGTAACACTTTCAAAAAATACTCCTCTCACAATAAACCTCTGGACTTATACCGATATTGTCATTGTGTTGATGAAATTTATGGCTTACCTGTGCGAAACGGACCGGTCGTCTTCTCTGCAACATAGGTTTTTATAAAAATAATGACTTCACTGTCAAAATTAAGTTTCACCTGCGGTACCGCGGTGTGGAATGCAAAGCGGGATTTCATCATTACTCAAAAATGTTACTCAGCAGACAACTCGCGATGTGCAACGTGAGTGCGCATGAATGCAAATGAAAAATCGAGAGCTAATCTCACCGACAAAGAAATAACTGAATCGACACTAATATTTAATCGAGCTTCATTAAGCCATAGCAACAATACAAGTTTCCACACTTCTAAAACATGAATTCGCAATATGACTCTTCAGCATTTATCACTGTAGTGAAAGACAACCATATAACCTCATTACAAAAAACCTTACACAAAATCTAAACCGTAAGTACTGTTGTAAGTGTAAGTACACTAAATAATTACGAATATAACAAAACCACGTTACCTTTAAATGTTAGGAACCTCATTCATACAATATTATAATCCTTCTGCTTAATATCTCTCTTTAAGCATCATATTACAAAAATTGCATCAAATAATGCTGCCTCCATTGCAGGCCAGGCCAGCTTCCGTCCATTTCGAACCAAATACATTACCACACAGTTGCTACTCGCTCACACTGATGAAGTAAACTTAACCACTCCGACCAGCATCTCCGCTCTCGAACATAGTCCCAAAGTATATGATTATAAGAGCAATGTTAAAGCGATATTACAAGGCCTGAGAACGTTTATCAAATTTACAAATTAGTCCATATTTGTGGACCATGACATATTCAGAATCATCATAGCGAATAGGACGGCCACCATTCAAAGTCAGCAAATTTTTTTCAGTGCACTGAGGCCTGGTCAATGCATTAGGTTTAGTGGGCTTAGCGCAACGTTGAAGCTCTCAGCGTAAGTTTTAGAATCCTGTCACCGTAGCAGGCTATGACGAAAGACGCTGTAGATGTTCTCGATACTGGTGCATTTCCTCTTCACGACCAAGATTTTCATATATTCTTCTTTCAGAATAAAATTGCCTGCTTGTGTAGCAACGTCTGTCCCTTGTTTGCTGTGTTTGCTGTAGTATCCGGTTGTGGTTGCCAGGGCATGAGTCTTATCAGACGGAATGTTGCGGTTTACAGCTACAAGGCGAGGCCCGGTAATTTTATGTTTCCTAACTCAACAGTTTCGTTACGCCTCTTTGTTCGTTTTTCGAACATTTCCTAAGTAAGTTATTGGTGCATCTAATGTCAGTTGTTAATGCTAGCCTAATGTCTGAAGAAGCTTAAGTGTATATAATAACAGAGTACTTATTTGGGCATGTGGGTACGACATCGTCGTGTGACGATGACCAAACAAGCCGAAACCAGGTTCACTACCAAATAAATATACACGATGTACCAAAAAGAATCATTCGATTTGGCACGTCTATATTTCTGAAACTAATAAAGATATATACTGAATTTTGTTTTTTGATGAACGGGAAAGTCGACAAGGTTTTTTTTTCATACCTTTTCATAGGTGTTCAATATGCTGCCATTGAGATGCACGGCGTATGTCAACGCGGTATTCAAATTGTTCCCACACTGTAACGAGCATGTCTTGAGTTACAGCTTCCACAACTACTGTCATGCGATGTATCAGTTCATTCATTGTTGTTGATAAATAAATCACGTACAGTCAGGTCCGGTGACATTGGAGCCCAGTAACGTAAGTGGGAGCGATGCACCGTTCAGTAATCCTTTGATTTAAAAATTCCCGCACTTGAGGTGCAGTGTGGTGGTGCCCCATCCTGTTGGTAAACGAAGTCGTTCGAATCAGTCTCCAATTGTGGGAAAAGAAAGTTCTCATGCGTACCGAAGTAAGTGCTTCCTCTCTTCCTGTAACAGTGTTCTCACCAAAGAAAAATAGACCATACACCTTTTCGCGTGAAACTGCACAAAACACATTAAATTTTGGAGCATCCCGCTCATGTACAACTTCCTGTGTGTGTTCCGTATCCCATATTCTCACATTATGACGGTTCACCTTTCTATTTAAATGGTCTGTTGCCTCGTCATTAAACACTAAGTGAGGAAGAAATCTGTCATCCTCCGTCTTACCAAGAACGAATTTACAGAACTCCACACATCGTTGTTTGTCACCTCCACGAAGAGCTTACAGTAGCTGAATTTTGTATGGTTTCATGTGTAAACGTTGACGCAACACACGCTAGATGGATATCGGGGACATATTGAGCTGTCGAGCTGCACGGCGAACGGATTTTTGCGGACTCCTTGAGAAACTATGGCGGATGCGTTAGACGTCTGTGTCAAATATTCGGGGTGGGCCCGCGATTTGTCTTTACACAGACAACCTGTTTCTCGGAATTGTTTACGGCATCGTCTAATGCTCTGTGCTGTAGGAGGATCCACACCCCACCTAGTACGAAAGCCACGCAGAACAGTTATTACTGACCCACACTACGCAAAACGTACAACACAAAACGCTTTCTGTTGTCCCGACACCATTTTTACTATAACTGACGTATGAGCACACTGCTGCTATCTATCGGGAACCATGTAAAACTCGAGTTTTTGCTCTTTCCTACAGTACGTTGTTCACACACATATCTCAAATAACATAATAGTAATAATTTTTTTTAAAATTGGGTGATTATTTTTGATACACCCTGTTGTTTTGCGGAACACTAGGAAGTGTTCCCTATCTGATACTGTTATGTTCTGCGAAGCACCGACGGAAAACTCAGCTAAACAAATTTTAATTTTTCGCTGTCTTTTCACTTCTTTCTATTCTCTGCCGCAGTCTAGTTTTGCCTCTGCTGCGAAGGTAATACAGAGTAAAAAAACAGGAGACTTACTGAATGCTGGATCTTTTATTTACTTTATTTATCTGCCAGGCTCCGTGGGCCCATGTGAACCAAAGCTGCTAGGTTATGGAAACAGTCAGAACATACTTTACCGAATAATCATTAGAAAATTTATACGATGGCTGGAACTTTCATAGTGTCAACTGGTTATTTACAACTTAAACAAAGTAGATACATGTTTCAAAGCTTCACTGTCATTCAAAGTAGTCAGTGTTTAACAGGGGCGAATCTAGGTGCCCTGACGTCATCGTTGGCAGAACACGATCGTACGGACACCTGATTGACAGTTTGAACCATTATATCGTAAAATACACACAGGACTGGGAAACAGCGATTTGTTGCTTCAATTTTGGACACCTGTGTAGGCATGTGCTTCTCACTCCACTCGAAAGTCGTACACAGATCTGAAAGCCCAGTTCCTCTGCTGTGAAATAGGTCTCGTGCCGCTGTCCGCTATACTGCACGAGCAGAACTATTGTCCTATCTTCGTCAACAGCGAGAGGTAATTGAAGCTTCCATAGTTGTCAAAATATGTGAGGTGACATCGAAGGTTTCCGAAGGTACGGTCGGCGTACAGCGGCCGCCTAATCCCACGAAAGGCGTTGTGTGTATAATAACGTGATAAGCGTCACAAAAAGTTGTATCTGAGTACCACAGATAGCTTTTGGAAGTTTGATACACTTCCGACCTAGCGTACAGTTGTTGTTGTTGTTGTTGTGGTCTACAGTTCAGAGACTGGTTTGATGCAGCTCTGATGCTACTCTATTTTGTGCAAGCTTCTTCCTCTCCCAGTACCTACTGCAGCCTACATCCTTCTGAATCTGCTTAGTCTCTCAGTCCCCCTCTAAGATTTTTACCCTCTACGCTGCCCTCCAATACTAAATTGGTGATCCCTTGATGCCTCAGAACACGTCCTACCAACCGATCCCTTCTTCTAGTCAAGTTGTGCCACAAATTCCTCTTCTCCTCAATTCTATTCAATACCTCCTCATTAGTTACGTGCTCTACCCATATAATCTTCAGCATTCTTCTGTAGCACCATATTTCGAAAGCTCCTATTCTCTTCTTATCTAAACTAGTTATTGTCCATGTTTCCATACATGACTACACAGTACACTCCACACAAATACTTTCAGATACGATTTCCTGACATTTTAATCTATTCTGGATGTTAACAAATGTCTCTTCTTCAGAAACGCTTTCCTTGCCATTGCCAGTCTACATCTCTACTTCGACGATCATCAGTTATTTTGCTCCCCAAATAGGAAACTCCTTTACTACTTTAAGTGTCTCATTTCGTAATCTAATTCCCTCAGCATCACCTGATTTAATTCGACTACATTCCATCATCCTCCTTTTGTTTTTTTGTTGATGTTCGTCTTATATCCTCCTTTCAAGACACTGTCCATTCCGCTCAACTGCTCTTCCAGTAGAAACGGATAAAAGAAACCGCTTTTCCCGCAGAACCTGCTGCCGGCGCGCCGACCGCTGCACCAGTCGCTGGAGGACCCGGCGCCGCCCCCAGTGGCCGCCGCCCACCGGGACGCCGCCCCCGCCTCCTCCACGGAGGACCCCTCCCTGTCCGCAGTGTCCTCGGTGTCCCCCGCTGAAGACTTGGCGGCCAGCAGCGCCCTCTACAGCGAGCCCGCGGCCACCGAGGCGCTGACGTCGACGCCCGCCACGCCGGCCGCCACCAGCACCCAGGCCACCACTACCACCACCACCAGCACCACCACCACGACCACCACCACCACCACCACCCCTGCGCCGACCACCGCCGCCGCCTCAACGGCTGCAGTGAGTGCCTCTAAGGGCAACGCAGATTCCACTGCAGGTCAGTCCGCAGTTGTCCAGCCGCTATCCTCGATACTTTCACCTGCTGGTCAGTTAGTTGATTTTCCATGGATTACTCTTCTTCTCTGTTTGTGATTTTGCCCATCGGCATGGTTATGAACGCATTTAGTAAGGTCAGTTTAAGGGGTGTCTGATAAGGCTGTTGATAATATATCGAGCATCGATTTTTTTGCATTGGCTATCGACATACAGTATATCGGAGAGTTTCTGTCATGTGTTTATCGATACATCGGTATTATATTTTAACTAAAGTTCAGTCTTGATCACAAAACTTATGTCTCAATAACATAGGTGACCGGTTTCGGTTATATTTATATAACCATCTTCAGACCTGTGAATTAATTTTAGAAAATACGAGAGACCAATCTTAAAATAAAATGAAAAGTGTCTAATGAGAACAAAATTTGAACAAGATAAAATTAAACTTATTATACCCATGGCTTCCTTGGAGGATGGTAGGCGGAGCGCTCCTCAGCTGCTACGAAGTCAACTGATGGTTATGAGTGCTGAGCATGAGCTTAAACATGCAGAGGCTCCGCCTCCTTCCTCTCACACTACTTCACAACTGCCAATCTGCGTTCACAATATGACCGTATCTTCAAAGTATAAAAGTACGAAATACGCTAATAACATACAATTGATTCATTTAAAATGTCTGGTTAACAGATAGTTAGTATGTGTAAAACTTGTTTATATTTTAGATAAAAACGGTAAACTACTATGTGTAATAGCTGTGCCCTCTATGAGCAACCTTAATACTATTACAGTGTCAGTTAAATCAAAGATGTAAAAGTCCTTGGAGTTGTGGTATATTATAGCGAGTCGCCTACATCACAATTGCATCTTTGATGGATGTTGCAGAATCGTCTTACTTTAACTGTAGCTTTCATAGTTCAAATGGTTCAAATGGCTCTGAGCACTATGGGACTCAACTGCTGAGGTCATTAGTCCCCTAGAACTTAGAACTACTTAAACCTAACTAACCTAAGGACATCACAAACATCCATGCCCGAGGCAGGATTCGAACCTGCGACCGGAGCGGTCTCGCGGTTCCAGACTGCAGCGCCTTTAACCGCACGGCCACTTCGGCCGGCAGCTTTCATAGTGACATTCTTTATAACAGTAGGGTAGCTGCCAACAGTACGTCTGAATAACTGATGAGACCGCTGATTAAATATTTAGAACTCATCGATCTAATAGTTTTTATAATAATCAATCTCAATTTAATAAAAATTTTATATGGTCTATAGCATATTTTTCATACATAGCTTTTGCCATGGGTATAACTAATCTTATATTTTAAAACAAAAGAGTGCCGATATTTTATTTAACATATTTCTTTCGCAATTTGCGATAAATATTTGAAGTTTTCAGTTGAAATTGTAGCAGAACGTAACTTTACTTTCACTGTTTCAACGAGTCTTACTACTTTTTGAGCTTTCACCACGTCCAGTCTTTCTTCTTGACTGTGTGAAGCAAGTATAGATGGCACAAATGAAGCATTCCGATTGCACTAGTGATGGCAGTATGAATGGAATAACAAGATTTCCGATGTGATTTATATTTGGTGTATTTTTTGTTTTCAGGCTGTAACCTTTTCGGATGTGATTAATATTATATCTGGAACTGTACATTGGTGTTGTTACATTTCTGTACATTTGCACAATAATGAGGAGGTCCAGAATAGTTCGAAAAAAAAAAAAAACAACGCTGAATGCACTTAGATTTTTCGCAACAAGCACAGAGAAGAATTATAATACCACTTCATATATGTTTCAGTTTCATACTAACGATGGTATACGTTTTGCTATTAGTCAAATGTTGAAATAAAAAACATAATAGTAGGGGGGATTTCGAAAAAAATGACTTGATAAATTTAGGTGCACAGTTGTAACATACATTAAAATCCATGGACCGTTTATTAGAAGGTTTTTTTATTTATTTTTGTTGTGTGTTACCGTTTCTATGGTATTCATTGTTGTTGTTGTTGTTGTGGTCTTCAGTCCAGAGACTGGTTTGACACAGCTCTCCATGCTATCTATCATTCTTCATCTCCAAGTACCTACTGTACCCTACATCCTTCTGAACCTGCTTAGTGTATTCATCTCTTGATCTCCCTCTACGATTCTTACGCTCCACGCCGCTCTCCAGTACTAAATTGGTGATCCCTTGATGCCTCAGAACAAATCCTACGAACCGATCCCTTCTTCTAGTCAAGTTGTGCCATAAATTCCTCGTCTTCCCAATTCTGTTCAGTACCTCCTCATTAGTTACATGACCTACCCATCTAATCTTCAGCATTCTTCTTTTGCACCACTTTTCAAAAGTTTCTATTCTCTTCTTGCCTAAACTATCTATCGTCCATGTTTCACATCCATACATGGCTACACTCCATATAAATACTTTTACAGAAGACTTCCTGACACTTAAATCTGTATTCGATGTTAACAAAATTTTCTTCTTAAACGCTTTTCTTGCCATTACCAGTCTACATTTTATATCCTCTCTACTTCGACCATCATCAGTTATTTTCCTTCCCAAACAGCAAAACTCATCTACTACTTTAAGAGACTCATTTCCTAATCTAATTCCCTCAGCGTCTCCTGATTTAATTAGACTACATTCCACTATCGTCGTTTTGCTTTTGTTGATGTTCATCTTATATCCTCCTTTCAAGACACTGTCCATTCCGTTTACTGCTCTTCCAGGTCCTCTGACAGAATTACAACGTCATCGGCAAACCTCATCCCTTCTCCATGCATTTTAATTTTTGTTTTGTTTCCTTTACTGCTTGCTCAATATACAGATTGAATAACATCTGCGATAGGCTACAACCCTAACCCACTCCCATCCCAACCACTGCTTCCTTTTCGTGCCCCTCGACTCTTATAACTGCCATGTGGTTTCTGTAAAAAGTGTAAATAGCGTTTATCTCCCTGTGTCTGATCCCTGCCGCCTTAAGAATTTGAAAGAAAGTATTCGATTTCTCTAAGAAAAATATTCATTAAGAAACATAAAACTCAGTCTTTTTCAAGGGGCCTTTCCATCCCGTTAATGGTCGTATGGGCCCGTATAAAAAACGTGTCTCTAATTTGGTTCTACATGACAACATATTCAAAGCCCATCAAACCGAAGTGTATCCGTTGGGTAGGTTCACTTGTCAGAACGGGTGGAATCCATGCAGTAGAGTACACCAGCTGCATTAAAAAACAATTTTTAACCCAACGAGTGTGCTATTTCTTCACATTGGCAACAGCAGCTGATGAACAAAAATCTCAGTGACAAGACTGGTCTTTGCTGGGGACGGAGACTTGTGAGGGGAAATGCTGACGTAATCGGCGGTCGTCGCTACCAACAGAAACTGCAGCGTGTAGCTTCACCACGCAATTTTCACACTACAAATGCTAGGTCGCTGGCATTTACAGAAATGAAAAAACAGGGCAGTCGACACGAAGTGTTCCAGACAAATCAGATATGTGACGAAACCGAATGACGGACCCGTTGGACACCTTCCAGCTAGCTTGTTGATGTACAGAATGTCTAATAATAAATCAGTACTTAAATATACAGCTGTTAAACTGGCAGTATATTTTGAATGTGCAGCGGATATATTTTTTGCATCGATATACCGATATTTTTTTCCGATGAGTCGATGGCTGTCAATGACATTACTTTAAATATCGATGTATCGGTTTCCCGATACTTTCAAAAATATCAACAGTCCTAGAGTCTGCACGCCCTTACTGTCACTTCACCCTTAGCCCCGTGGGCTGTATACGTGTACCCCAACGGCACAAAAGGAGAGTAGGGAACGAAAGTTTTGTAAACGTTTTCGAAATTGTATTACTTAGACGGCACTTGTGCACTAACTCGGTGTGTGGGATGTGGAAAACCGGCAAAAAGCCACTTCCATGTTGACCGGCGTAGCGATCCCCGCTGTTAATGCGCGCGGGCCGTTTCGATACGGAGCCTGCGCACTTCCCCAAACCCGGAAGCCACGATTAAGACGAACAGCTATCCGGTAGGGATGGCAAAAACCGCCCAGTTAAAACCGATACCGGTGTTTTAGGTCTGAACAACCGATTTTTTCGGGAGTTATTTGGCCTCAGTTATAACAGGAGTTCTTTATTTTTTGCTAATTATTATTACTATCCGGTTTCACAACGTAACATTTAGCATTGTCCAGTACCCCAAGATTACGCATGAAATTTAATTTTCATCCTCCGTTTTTGTCTATCTGTTCACAAATTTTCTTCAATATTTCTTCTTCAGTAGTGTCCTACTAATATGTCTCTGTAATTTTTTCTTTATCGTTATTGACACTCCTCGGTTTGCCATTTGATGTTTTTGCACCCCACCCTATAAGTGTATATAGGATCCTTTATTTTCTATGCCGTATCCCTTATTTTTTGTTTCTGATAACCCAATAATGTGCTTTTTTCTGTTTCCTAATTATTTAGTCTTCTCTATTCCTTAGTCCTCAATTGTTCCATGTTCCAATTTTCATATCCGGTTACCGTAGCTTTATTCGTTTACCATTTAATCCACACGGCTTTTTATCATCTATGTCTTTTAACATTGTATCTTTTTCGAATGAAGGGAGTTGGCCCATAGCATCAATCCCCATCCTGGAAGATCAGATTTTTTTTTTTCAAGGTTATCTTCCTTTAGCCTTTGATAAGCCGGTATCTAACTACAAGGTAGCAGCTGTTAGTTTTGCTAATAGCTGGGTTAAAAACGAAACATCAGTTAGCCGTACCATTACTGCTAAAATGTAGTTTTTAAATACACGTTTTTTCACAAAGGAGTAATTTTTATATATATTTGGAATGGTTCGAAATACTACTGTAGAAAATGGGGAAAGCGATCAGTGCTATTTTTATAACAATGCCGACAGAAACAAGCAACAAACGCGTGGCATAATAAATGGTACGTCATTGTTGAGACAATGCTGTAACTGTTATCTTGTGGCGTGGCTACGCACGTGCGAGCAGCCTGCAACAGTTGATCGTCAGGTATCTACGGTAGTTCCTCACTGTCGTCGCCGGACGTCAGTTGTATTACACGATGCCACCATCCCTATCCTGCAAAACTGTGGTGGCAATGCTTTTGCTTTAAAAGATTAAAAACAAGAAGAGCCACAACAAACTTGCGATATCATCGCGGGAGAAACTTCAAAACTTAACGATTCATTCATAGCTTACGATAAAAATGAAAAGTAATAGTTTACGGTAAAAGTAAAAAGTAGCTGATCTGCTTTCTGTCTGCGTTACGTGCCTTTATCTGCTTGTAGCCCTTGAAAAAGGACAAATTAACGCGGAAAATAGAGTTCTCCAACCTCAGTTTTCACCCTTTAGCAGTGACTATTCGTAATGACCAAATAGTGGTGTGATACAGGATTACATCATGAATTTTGAGCAGAGTTTCAGAGATTTTTTGTGGTATGCAACCACTCGTCACGTGCCGATAACGGTGGACGGACTAACTTTTTTTGTTTGCGTATTTCATTTAATTTTTTCATCCCGTGTATCTTGAAACTTTGAGAGCCAAAATTTCTCAGTCCTTGTTCGATTTCTACAATTATTACAGGAAATAATAGGAATAAAAAACAGAAAATCGGTTATTTCAGAAACCGTTTGTTACCGAAAACCGGTTGTTTCACCTATAACCGTCGTCCCTGCTATCCACACGAGTAGTTTTTCATAGATTACTAATGCCGACATATCCGCCGTGATACATTCCCAAACTGTGCTGATATTTGAAACTTATCGTTTTAGTTTAATGCTGCTTTCTGGTGTGCTGCCGAATTGTCAATTCCATTTTTCTGCACAATATCGTTATATTGACGAACGGACCATCCGTCTCCTTCTAGTGCCGCCGAGTTTGCTGTTACGTGCACTCGCCTGCCTGGATTCCAACCGTCCTGAAAAAGGAACCTATCCAAGGAATACACTTCAGTTTTGATGGACTTTGAAAATGTTGAATTGTAGAGCAAAATTAAAGACACGTATTTTTTTATACGTGTTCATACAGACGTTAAGGGGGTGGAACGACCCCTTGAAAAAAATTGAGTTTAATATTTCTGGATGAACACCGTTGAAATCAAAATAAACGTTCTATGTATTTTCATGTACTTTACAATGATGCATTCAGATCTGTCAGAAAAGTCATTTTTTTCGAAATTCCCTGCCCACGCTATTTTTTTATTTCAGCATTGGACTAAGTACCGTTAATACTAAATCCAGACATTAAAACTGAATTCAAACATATACGATGAACTGATATTACAACTGTTTGTTGTCCTTGGAGCTCAAAATCAATGTGCATTGAGCATTTTTTACACCCGAATTATTCTGCACTTCATTATTGTACAGATTTACAGTAATGTTAGAACACTAACGTACAAACAATTTCAGGTATAACATAATCCAATCCGAAAAGATTACAGCTTCAAAGAAAAAAAATACACCCTATATAAAAAGAAAACACAAATACAATACAGAATACTTTATATTTTATAAAATTAAATTCGGAAATTTGTGGTAAAGTTCTATGGAACCAAACTGCAATGGTCATCGGTCCCTAGGTTTCCACACTGATTAAACTAACTTACGAATTTGTGTGTGTGTGTGTGTGTGTGTGTGCGTGCAAAATATGCAATTAGAATATGTTTATCTGGCAAAGACGTATTACACAATCCAACATTTCAATTGGTACCGAAGTGAACACATATCGGGCACACGAAGAACTATATAGAAATATCTTCTAGCCTGTTTTCACCAAATGCATCTTTGGAATACCACTTCATCATATGCGATTGAATTTGATATTATCGATTCTATACGTTTTACAATTAGTTAAATGTCGATATATATATAGGGTGGTTCATTGATCGTGACCGGGCCAAATATCTCATGAAATAAGCGTCAAAAGAAAAAAAACTACAAAGGACGAAACTTGTCTAGCTTGAAGTGGAAAACCAGATGGCGCTATGGTTGGCCCGCTAGTAGACGCTGCCATAGGTCAAACGGATATCAACTGCGATTTTTAAATAGGAATCCCCATATCAACTGCGATTTTTAAATAGGAATCCCCATATCAACTGCGATTTTTAAATAGGAATCCCCATATCAACTGCGATTTTTAAATAGGAATCCCCATTTTTATTTCATATTCGTGTAGTACGTAAAGAAATATGAATGTTTTACTTTCTAACAACCCTACCACAACAAAGGTCAAAATTTTAATAACGATTGTGGTGTTGCTCACGCTGCTAAATACTACATTATCGGGCAACAACAGTCATATTATGTGGCAGGTGTCATTAGAGCACAGTTAATAGTCATTTCATGTAATAATGAAAAACCTAGGCACTCATTTTTTGTGTTTCCCACGCTGGTCTCGTCGTAAAATCATGGCTCAATCTTTGAAAATCTAGGTGGTTATGATTCCAAGCTCGGATGCAAAGAGGACTAGGTTTTATTTTGCTATATTCAAAAGTTTTGTAGATGCGCTTCACAAACCATTCTTGATGATTACACTTTTGCAGGATAATGGTGATGTAAAAAACGCAATCAGCACTCCGAATTTAAGTTACACTTCTTTTTAATTCCTTTTATTGCAATATCACGCGACACACTAAACATCACTTCAGAATACAAAACATACTTGAAAACACCTTCCTCACAGTCACTGTTAAAGTTCACGTTTTATAAGCTGACGACAATATTCGTCTTTCCAACATGACGTCCACGCCTTGACTTTTTCAACGTCCGACTCTCTAACAAGTTAACAACTAACTATCGCTTACGCGCCCAAAAATCAGAGTTACAAGTACGTCAAAGATCATAGTGACAAAAAAAAAAAAAGAAAACAAATAAGAATAATATCATTGCAATATGAACATATCGATGTATCAAAAGTGAAATCAAATCTGAATGTTGTCTCAGAAATATGTTAAGTAGTTAACAGAAATACAGTAGAATATTACTGGTATCGAGAGGTTCAGGTGAGGTACCATAATGGTTACGTAATTCAAGTACCACTACAAGTTGGACCACTTTTTTCGCTTTGTGTTAGATGGCGCTGTAATAGTCACATACGTGTAAGTACATGGTATCACGTAACATTTCGCCAGTGCGGACGGTATTTGCTTCGTGATACATTACCCGTGTTAAAATGGACCGTTTACCAATTGCGGAAAAGGTCGATATCGTGTTGATGTATAGCAATTGTGATCAAAATGCCCAACGGGCGTGTGCTGCGCATGCTGCTCGGTATCCTGGACGACATCATCCAAGTGTCAGGACCGTTCGCCGTATGGTTACGTTATTTAAGGAAACAGTAAGTGTTGAGCGACATGTGAAACGTCAACCACGACCTGCAACAAATGATGATGCCCAAGTAGGTGTTTCAGCTGCTGTCACGGCTAATGCGCATATCAGTAGAAGACAAATCTCAAAAACGTCGGTGTTGAGAATGCTACATCAACATCGATTGCACCCGTACCACATTTCTATGCACCAGGAATTGCATGGCGACGACTTTGAACGTCGTGTAAAGTTCTGCCACTGGGCACAAGAGAAATTACGGGACGATGACAGATTTTTTGCACGCGTTCTATTTAGCGACGAAGCATCATTCACCAACAGCGGTAACGTAAACCGGCATAATATGCACAGTGGGCAACGGAAAACCCACGATGGCTGCGAAAAGTGGAACATCAACGACCTTGGCGGGTTAATGTATGGTGCGGCATTATTAAAGGATAATTGGCCCCCATTTTATCGATGGGAATCTAAATGGTGCAATGTATGCTGATTTCCTACGTAATGTTCTACCGTTGTTACTACAAGATGCTTCACTGCATGTCAGTATGGCGATGTACTTCAAACATGAAGGATGCCCAGCACATAACTCGCGTGCGGTTGAAGCGGTACTGAATAGCATATTTCATGACAGGTGGATTGGTCGTCGAAGCACCATACCATGGCCCGCACGTTCACCGGATCTGAGTCGCCGGATTTCTTTCTGTGGGGAAATCTGAAGGATATTTGCCATCGTAATCCACCGAAAACGCCTGACAACACGCGTCAGCATATTGTCAAGGCATGTGCGAACATTACGGAAGGCGAACTATTCGCTGTTGAGAGCAATATCGTTACACGTATTTCCAAATGCATTGAGGTTGACAGACATCATTTTGAGCATTTATTGCATTAATGTGGTATTTACAGGTAATGACGCTGTAAGAGCATGCGTTCTCAGAAATGATAAGTTCACAAAGATACATGTATCACATTGGAACAACCGAAATAAAATGTTCAAACGTACTGTATTTTAATTTAAAAAACCTACCTGTTACCAACTGTTCGTCTAAAATTGTGAGCCATATGTTTGTGAATATTACAGCGCCATCTATCACAAAGAGAAAAAGGTGGTCCAACTAAAACATTCATATTTCTTTACGTACTACACGAGCATGTAATAAAAAATGGGGGTTCCTTTGAAAAAACCGCAGTTGATATCCGTTTGACCTGTGGCAGCGCTATCTAGCGGGCCAACCATAGAGCCATCTGGTTTACCCCTTCGAGCTAGACGAGTTTCGTTCTTTGTAATTTTTTCGTTTGGTGCTTATTTCGTGAGATATTTGGCCTGGTCACAATCAATGGACCACCCTTTATATAGCGCCACCAGCTACCAAAATGGCTCTGAGCACTATGGGACTTAACTTCTGAGGTCATCAGTCCACTATAACTTAGAACTAGTTAAACCTAACTAACCTAAGGACATCACACACATCCATGCCCGAGGCAGGATTCGAGCCTGCGGCCGTCGCGGCAGCGTGGTTCCACACTGAAGCGCCTAGAACCGCTCGGCCACGCCATCTGGCCGCCAGGTTCCGGGACGTCAAGAAACTATACGGGCTGAAGCGGGAAAATTCTACGATTTTCCACAACAAATTCTGCATTTATTCAACCGAAAGTGGTCGAAAAATAAATTTGTTGCAATACATATTAACCGCCTCTCGTACATTAAGGCCCATCCTTCACATTGTTTACGTCATGCAGTAAGGTGTCAATAAAATTAATTTTATGTTGTTCTAGTCGCAGATTAATTTTGTGGTTTTTATACTTTATTGTTGTGAAAACTGGTAATGCAAATCTTTCTCTCATGAAGTGAATCAGTTCTGATAGTTTAGATTTGTATTTTAGAGAGGTATCAGACTGAAGTTTCGTCAACTCGCCCAGGAAACTAACAGCGGCAAGACAATGCTAAGCCACGTTTGCAAGTAAATAATTCGCATTCTTAAGAATGAGATTTTGGATAGAATTTACAATTTTTGAAATATGATGTTGCTCCAATAATATTTGAAAACAAATTCTTATTAGAAAGGACGATGGATGTTCGTGAATTATCCTATTTCTGAGATTTTATTCGAACTTACTGAACAATTTCTTGAAACATCAAACTTTACCGTTATTCACAGCTTCCCTTACACAGTCCCAGGAACTTTTCATCTGCACCACTGTACTCATCTCATCGTATTTCACTTCACGGTTATATTGTTATATTCGATGCAGTGCCCGTTGGCAGCTGGTTTGCTTGGCTGTTTGTCTGGTGTGTCGGTACGTTCATTGCACATTTCCTCGATGTTCTGACAGCCTGCCCCACGTACGATATGCCACATTCGCATAGAACGCGTTACGCAGTCGGAGACTAGAATCGCTTATCTGCCATATACTGGCCCAATATCCGGCAGACTCCTAAAGGAAATATGGCATACAGTGTACGAGGTGCGCCTAGAAAAAAACCGGACTGATGCTGGAAAAAACATTTATTTACAATTATTTACAATTTCATGTTATCTACTTCAATGTACTCTCCTCCTCGGTCTCTACACCACTCCATACGAATTTTCCACTGTTCATAGCAATGCTGCAGATCATTTTCGGTAAGTCCATACATTACTTCCGTCGCTTTTTCTTTTACTGCTTCAACAGTCTCAAATCTAGTTCCTTTCAAAGCTGACTTGTCTTTAGGGAAAAGAAAAAAGTCACAGGGGGCCAAATCAGGTGAGTAGGGTGGATGATCTAAGATGGGAATGTTGTGTTTTGCCAAAAACGTCTTGACTGACAACGCACTGTGAGCTGGGGCATTGTCTTGGTGAAGGATCCATGACTTTTTTCTCCACAAATCGTTCCGTTTTCTCCGTACTCGCTCACGTAGGGTAGCCAGGACGCTAATGTAGTAATGCTGATTCACTGTTTGTCCATCTGGTACCCAATCAATGTGCACAATCCCTTTGATGTCAAAAAAAAAAAAAAAACAATCATCATTGCCTTGAATTTCGATTTTGACATTCGTGCTTTTTTTTTTGTCGTGGAGAACCAGGATTGTCGTTTAGTTTCGGGATCGTAAGTATAAAACCACGATTCATCGCAAGTAATAACATTTTGTAAGAAGGTGGGATCACTTTCGATGGCCGCCCGACGTGGCCGTGCGGTTAAAGGCGCTGCAGTCTGGATCCGCAAGACCGCTACGGTCGCAGGTTCGAATCCTGCCTCGGGCATGGATGTTTGTGATGTCCTTAGGTTAGTTAGGTTTAACTAGTTCTAAGTTCTAGGGGACTAATGACCTCAGCAGTTGAGTCCCATAGTGCTCAGAGCCTTTTTTTTCACTTTCAATGTTTTCCAGGATGTCAGAACAAATCATTCTTCGGCGTTCCTTCTGTTCAATTGTGAGACACTTTGGAACCATTTTTGAACACACTTTGTTCATGTTGAAACTTTCATGAAGAATCTGCCTAACACTTTCCTTGTCAACTCCTGTTAACTCAGACACTGCTCTGACTGTTAAACGGCGATCTTGTCGAACAAGTTTACCGATTTTTTCAATGTTTTGCATCAGTTTTTGCTGACAATGGTCTGCCAGTGCGAGTGTCATCACTGGTGTCTTCGCGGCCATCTTTAAATCGTTGAAACCACTCAAACACTTGTGTTCGCGATAAACAATCATCGCCGTACACTTGTTGTAACATTACAAACGTTTCACTGGCAGATTTTCCTAGTTTGAAACAAAATTTGATGTTAACACGCTGTTCTTTCTGTACACTCGACATTTTCCGACGCACAGACAAAACGTCAACTACTTAAAACAGACGCCACGGGCAGACTGAGTGCAGGAGGCAGACGAAACTCGAGCAGTAGGCGGAGCGAGAGTCACGTGACAGGCCACGCGACTTTCAGCCTTATTGCATTCGTTTTATTGTTTCACCAGTACTAGTCCGGTTTTTTTCTAGCCACACCTCGTATTTCGCTCACTACAACTAACCAGGGGAGGTCACGACGTTGGGATCACTTCGTACAACTTCAGTAGGCCATAAAAACAACATAATGTGCAAGTAGTCAGGCGCACTACTCTGGCAGTTCCGAGAAAATCGCAAGAGAAGTTTTACGCGTTATGTAACTGATGTGTCTGCGCGTAGGTGGCGGACGTTAGTGTTCATGGTGGTAAAGTGGTTAGCGTTCGAGCTACGTAAGACGAACGTGTATGAGGCAACGAATCGACTACCAGTGAAACTTAATTATTAATCTATTTTTCATCACTTGTCATATTAATTGATTTATATGGCATTTGAGGAGTAACACAATGGAAAAAAAACTACGTTTATTTGCATGAAGCTACAATCCATGTTTTCTACGTCTGTATGACAAATACCATTGTGCAACATGTGATGTTGAGAGTGTGGTGTCACCGCCAGACACCACACTTGCTAGGTGGTAGCTTAAATCGGCCGCGGTCCATTAGTACATGTCGGACCCGCGTGTCGCCACTGAGTGATCGCAGACCGAGCGCCACCACACGGCAGGTCTCGAGAGACTGACTAGCACTCGCCCCAGTTGTACGACGACGTTGCTTGCGACTACACTGATGAAGCCTTTCTCTCATTTGCCGAGAGACAGTTAGAATAGCCTTCAGCTAAGTTAATGGCTACGACCTAGCAAGGCGCCATTAACCATTTGTAACGTTGCATGTACCTCAAGATAGAGTCTCACTTGTATCATCCATAATGCTGTATACCAAAGGACAATATAAAAGTTAGGTGTTCTAGTAGCTACGTTCTTTTCTTTATCACATTCATTACGAATCCTGTTCCAGACTTAACGCCAGACGGCGTGAGATGACGCGTGCCCTTTCGGCTACTTCACTGTGGACTGGCTGCCTTGTCAGTCCACTACAGAGAGCACACCCGACGACCAATTCTATGTCTGGCAAATTGTTACTCATTATATTACTGATTGTGAATAACCTAATTCGCATCATTATTTATTGAGGTTTGACTTGGGCTTTCCAAGACTGCCCCTCATCCTTGAAAATATACAAATAGTAAATAGTCAAATAATATATGAAATTCACTTCAACTTCATGAAAATGAGCGCGGGTATTTTTTTTCATTATACTACTTCTCAAACTTCAGACAAACTAAATAATGTGACCATTCATGGACCGACCGAGGTGGCGCAGTGGTTTGGGAAAGCGACCGTTTAAACCTGCGTCCAGTCATCGTGATTTAGGATTTCCATGATCTCCCTAAATCGCTTCAGACCAATGCAGGGATGGTTCCTTTAAAGAACACGGCCGACTTCCTTTCCTAATCCGAGGGAACCGATGACATCGCTGTCTGGTCCCTTCCCCCATACCAATCAGCGAACAAACCAACCAACCAGTGATCAAAAAATATAAATTAATAAGCGCTCCCAGGATAAGAAACGTCACCTCGTCCGCGACCCGCTTGCCAAGCGCGAATGCTAACCATTTTGTGTGAAAGGATCCTTCTTGGTGCCCAAAGGGAGGGTTGGGGGCAAAATGGGCAGGGGTCGGAACCCGAGGCCTGCCCACCATGTCCCGTGAACATCATTAATTTATTTATTTTTCTTTTCGTTCATTTTTGTTATTATTTATTTTTGTCATTGATACCACCGAGAATATCAGGAACCCGGCATCACGCGAGGAGTAGGGAGCAGCAAGACGCCATACTAGTTTAGACAATCAACTTGTTTTGAAAGAAAATTCCGATTACCAGTGAATGTATCGGTTCTAAGTGAGGGACAGCCGGGGATCAACTCTTCACGACAGGAACACCCTAGCTGAGGGGTGGGTTAAGGGAGACACTTGTGACGAAATAAATAAAAAAATTAAATTTATTGATTTTTTGAAAAGAGAAAAAAATTATGGATATGGAACTGTAACTTTAGAATTTTTGACAGACTTTTTTACGGACTGTATTGACCGGCTTGAATGCGGACAAATTTAGTGCTGCGTGAAATTTGCCTGTAATATAATCTACAATTCCGATTAATTACATTTTTCAATTCTACGTCATTGTTGATTTAATCAGATTTCTCACCTTAGACGGAGAATTAATCCTTCTGCCAATTCATTAGTCTCCATCGATGTTCTTCTCTTTGTTGACTGTATCTTCCTAAGTCGGCACCAGCTTACTTCACGAAGACGGTGGAAACCAACGAATACAATGCTACGTCGCTTTAAATAATTGTCGTAAAACTTTGATACTTCTCACTATTTTTTATTCACAAGACAATAAGACTTGCTCTGCTCGTCGCACAAACCATAAATACTAACAAGATGGCTGCCTATCCACACACACCAAAAATTATGTCCATCCCCTACAAGGTAACAATCCAAAGTGTATCTTAACTTCTTCTTGGAGTATGAAACAAAAGAGAATCCAATATGAACATTACAGAGATTATATTCCACATCCCTCTCAATTTAATCTTTGACGCTGCCTTTAAGGTATTGTATGTCTCTGCGTCGGATTGCGTCATTACACACTGAAGAGGAAATTGGAGAAAATTGTCTATATTTTGGATTGCGGACAACTGTACAATAGCGTTCATTAAGGAACAAGTAGAGAGCTGCGTGTCCACGAATCCACCTCACAGAGTTAGTCTTCGCTTGCGGGAAGTGTCCCTCGTCCAGGAAGAGCCGCAGTTGAGTAGGTATCTGATGAGGAGTGGTACGGGTAACTAGGGACAACATCTGCCGCACCAAGAACCAGACACCTCTCTCCGATCTGCACACCAGGCGGTGCTCGTCTGTGTCCTAACATCACAACGGGGTGTACGCGAGGCGAATCCTGTGAAGGCGTAACCGGAATATTTGCTTCCCATTCACAGTACGGTACCATGCAGAGACGTGTCAAGATAAGGAGCGCATACAGATAACCAAACAGCATGCACTTAACCACAGTGACTTCATAAAGTCGGCACCTTTCCGTAGATACACCAGTTACACAATAGACGCGTTAAACTTCTCTTGTAATTTTCTCGGAATTGACGCCGGCTACAGGTTTCAGAAACAAAATTGCAAATACAAGTCGGGTACACAGTATATATGAAATATTAAGACATTATAAAGGCATAATATGCAGTACATTTGTCACACAGTTTTGATATTTACTTTCTACAATATAAATTCCAAGGAAGTTGGTGCAGTACTACTGAAATTCTTACGAATTTTCTCGTATTTTTCTTTTGAATAATCATTGTAGGTGCCCCTTATTTGTTAATACCCTAAGCGATAAGCTGCTTGATTTGTGTTAGGTTATTGCCATGCGAAGAGGGTATTACAGACACATGTTTTAGAAAATACACGAAAATTCTATTACATATAGCTGGCACCGAAACTGGCACCCAAATAAATTTTGAAAACACTTTAAAATTCGCTTAAAAGCAGAAATTATTACAATTAGGAAATTAGAAAAACCATAAAAAATAGTTAAAAGGTAGGTCTGGTAACAATGATTGGTAGAATTAGAAGAATTGTAGGAGAGCAGCACTGGGTATTTATCCGTAAACCAATAAAAGGCGAACAATGCAATTTATAAAAATTAAACGTAACTGTTATACGTTATTTGTCAATAGTAAATGACAAATTTAGACTAAAGAGTTCGGTATTTTAAAAATGTGGATAAAGTATATATAAGATATATGTTACCCGTGGGTTAGAATTAAACTTTCCCTATTTGCATCTGTGGTACACACACCTAATTCAGTGGACAGATATGCCGGCCGGAGTGGCCGAGCGGTTCTAGGCGCTACAGTCTGGAACTGCGTGACCGCTACAGTCGCAGGTTCGAATCCTGCTTCGGGCATGGATGTGTGTTACGTCCTTAGGTTTAAGTAGTTCTAAGTTCTAGGGGACTGATGACCTCGGAAGTTAAGTGCCATAGTGCTCAGAGCCATTTGAACAATTTTTTGACACGGAAGCTAGTTACCGTATGAGTACCGAACTTGGTAGCATTAACGTCCAGAGTGTGGGGTCCATGATTTCCATGCGTCACAGCGCCACTGTCCAGTTCCAACTACGGCCACCAGGTTCCGTGATCAGTCATCGTGGTTCATAGTCTCACACACCTGACCAGTCGCATGCGCACTTGTTGACGTGTCAACATGAGCTTGGACAAGAGGAGCAGGGCCTTACTGGTGAAGCTGTACGAGGTGCATTCAAGTTCTAAGGTCTCCGATTTCTTTTCTAATTAACTACTCACCCGAAATCGATGAAACTGGCGTTACTTCTCGACGTAATCGCCCTGCAGACGTACACATTTTTCACAACGCTGACGCCATGATTCCATGGCAGCGGCGAAGGCTTCTTTAGGAGTCTGTTTTGACCACTGGAAAATCGCTGAGGCAACAGCAGCACGGCTGGTGAATGTGCGGCCACGGAGAGTGTCTTTCATTGTTGGGAAAAGCCAAAAGTCACTAGGAGCCAGGTCAGGTGAGTAGGGAGCATGAGGAATCACTTCAAAGTTGTTATCACGAAGAAACTGTTGCGTAACGTTAGCTCGATGTGAGGGTGCGTTGTCTTGGTGAAACAGCACACGCGCAGCCCTTCCTGGACGTTTTTGTCGCAGTGCAGGAAGGAATTTGTTCTTCAAAACATTTTCGTAGGATGCACCTGTTACCGTAGTGCCCTTTGGAAAGCAATGTGCAAGGATTACGCCCTCGCTGTCCCAGAACATGGACACCATCATTTTTTCAGCACTGGCGGTTACCCGAAATTTTTTTGGTGGCGGTGAATCTGTGTGCTTCCATTGAGCTGACTGGCGCTTTGTTTCTGGATTGAAAAATGGCATCCACGTCTCATCCATTGTCACAACCGACGAAAAGAAAGTCCCATTCGTGCTGTCATTGCGCGTCAACATTGCTCGGCAAAATGCCACACGGGCAGCCGTGTGGTCGTCCGTCAGCATTCGTGGCACGCACCTGGATGACACTTTTCGCATTTTCAGGTCGTCATGCAGGATTGTGTGCACAGAATCCACATAAATGCCAACTCTGGAGGCGATCTGTTCAACAGTCATTCGGCGATCCCCCAAAACAATTCTCTCCACTTTCTCGATCATGTCGTCAGACCGGCTTGTGCGAGCCCGAGGTTGTTTCGGTTTGTTGTCACACGATGTTCTGCCTTCATTAAACTGTCGCACCCACGAACGCACTTTCGACACATCCATAACTCCATCACCACATGTCTCCTTCAACTGTCGATGAATTTCAATTGGTTTCACACCACACAAATTCAGAAAAGGAATGATTGCACGCTGTTCAAGTAAGGAAAACGTCGCCATTTTAAGTATTTAAAACAGTTCTCATTCTCGCCGCTGGCGGTAAAATTTCATCTGCCGTACGGTGCTGCCATCTCTGGGACGTATTGACAATGAATGCGGCCTCATTTTAAAACAATGCGCATGTCCATATCTCTTTCCAATCCGGAGAAAAAAAATCGGATGCCTTAGAACTTGAATGCACCTCGTACTGTCAAAACAACAGTAATTCCGCAGCTGCTCTTCGAGAATATCGCCGGCTGAAAGGATTACGGAAGGGTCCTCATTCTCCACCTGCTGTGCGGAGCATGTCGAAGAAGTTCGACTCAACTGGAGATGTGGCCGTCGCTCTGGGAACAGGCCGACGACCGGTTGCACCACAGATGGTTGATGAAATTGCTGTTGCTATGGCAGACAACGCTGCGCGCAATTTCCGACCTGCTGTGTAACGATAGTTCAAGATCCCGGAAGGTGCTTCGAACCATTCTCAAATGGTATCCGTACAAGATCCGTATCCTACAGCCGCTTGTACCACAGGACACACAACGACGTGTTGACTTCGCTCTCCACTTTGTCGCAAGAATTGAAATTGACAAGGGCGGGCCCTCGACCTTCCTATGGGCAGAGGAAGCTTACTTTTCTCTGACGGGTGAGG